>NC_045561.1:37984968-40384968 GCF_009819795.1 Aythya fuligula
ATAATATGATTTCTATTCAACGGTGTTGCTAAACAGGAAAAAAATGCATTTTATTTCAATTCTGAACATGTCTATATTTTCAAAGACCAATTCTTAGAAAATTGCAAGAGGTTATGTCTATATAGACATAAGGCCACATGGACCTACAATAGCGGATTTCTTTTTGGCATGAAATAGAGATCTCAGAATTGCAAGTAATAAATATGATTTTGATAAGCACTCCCATGCAGGAACATAAGAAATTCCTAAAAAGTTTTCTGTGAAGCACCTTCCTCTTCATGTCCTGTATTACTCTATACTTATAAATAATAAAAAAAGAGACTGATAACAGTAGCTTTATGTAAGCAAGCTTAGAAATCATGCTCAGATAAGTGCTTTTGACCTAAATCTTGTAGCGCCTCGATCTGACATATAACCCCACAACTGTGAAATTCTGTATGAGATTTAGCAGTTTGAAGCTGCCAACTGACCCAGCCATAAAGCAGCCAGAGATAAGGATTTAAGGTACGATATGATACAATTAGACATTCACCTCCTATTTATTTCAGTCTATTTCAGTATTTAACCTACTTAAAAGTAGCAAGGTTTTTATTAAAATGTAAATGCTAGTGTGCCATATATTTATAGGCAGCTAACAACAAGAAAAAAAGGACTCTCATAAATTAGATTCCTATGAATGAAAAGGATAAACAGAAGATGCTTCTGCAAAACTCTTCTAGACGTGCAGAGATAAAGGATGGTTCTACCACACAAAATAATCAGATACAAAAATAGCTGTTCAGAAACAGCACACCTAAGGAGTACTTTAATCAAACATTTAGGTTACCTGCCAAAAGGACCATGATCTCTTCAAAATGCAATGCGGATTAAAGTGTTATCTAACACAAGCAGAAAACTAACCTTGGAGTGGAAGTTCGAAATGTGTTCATCATAATTTTCATGTCTTTGGATAGAGAAACCAGCTTTTTCAGCTAGATTGCAAAACTGGTTTAAAGTATTCCCTCTGAGTGGAGCAAACACCATTGCTTTTCCCTGGAACGGTAAAAAGAGAATTTATACATTTTTAAAACTGGAAGGGAACCACATATAGTATACACCTGACTAAGCTTTTAATATACTCAGGCTGCAAAAGTTAATTGTTCTCTTGGTAGAACACTAAAATATGATAATATAAATCATTGTTCAAAATATGCAATATTTCTGTGACTAAACGAAAGCAAAACAGAAATAAATAAAAAAAAAATATTTTCTTCAGAGATCTGCCAACTGCAATACATCTGCTCCTTTTCATATAATAGCAGTGGCTACAGATTACCAAAATAAAACATAGAAAAGGCATACAAACTATATGCTCAATGCAAAACCAATTTGTTAGTTCATTACAACACAAAGACTGTAAATAATGATTTTCTTTTTTTAATCTCACACATAGAAGAGTACCCCCCATTTGATGTTAGTGGAATTACAACAGTGTAAAACAAGGCAAAATGGAAGGCAAATGAGACCCATTCATTAATTTTTTTAATGATATTTTAAACTACCTGAGTAGTGCAACTGAATTTGACCTTAATTTGTCAAATTGCATTTAAAGCACGACTTAATATTCTTGCATAGTAATTTTGGATCTTTCAAGACGATCAGATGATCAAGATGACACCCAGGCAATATTTTATGGTCCATTAGATAATATTTTGTTCATCCTTCTGTATTTAAGAAAACAAAAATGCTTGTACCTTGAACTGATACATTTTAGACACCCTGGGGAAAGTATTAGCCCAAAACCTAACCGACTTCATACAGCACCTCTTAAAATATTATTTTCAAAATTAATTCTAATTGGCTGAGTATTATGTTCTGTCACATGGAATGAAAACTGGTTTTGAAGAGCTGAAAACAAAGGTTAATAACAACAAACAACATATCACATTGAGGGCAGCCACAAAGTTTACTGTGAGTCCTTTTATTTAACTTCTATATTAATGAGAAGACTAGTCTTTTAGTAACTACGACTAATCTGTGAGGTGCTGTAATCAACTAATAAAAATATTTTTAGGGGTCTGACAAAGTTATAAAAATGACACTGTAGAGGAATATTTTGCTTAAGAAAATGAAATTTTTGTATCAGAAGAAATCATATGAAAGAATGTCAGTAGGAATTTTGGGAACTTTTAGTGCTGATACAGATACTTGGTGAGGAGTATAGGTAATGAATATGTGTGCTACAGCTCTTGCACCCATACACTGAGACAACACTCACTGAGGTAGCAAGAAAAATTCAGTCAGTACCTATGATACGTATGTGTACTTAAAAGACTGCAGTCATTAATACCATACTACTGTATTTATTCTCAAAATGTCTCTGTGAGATAGAAAAATACTGTTATTCTCACCTCTCTCATGGAAAATTTAAGCACAAAGCAGACCAAGGAAAACATTCAAGGCAACTCATTCCTCTTCATTAGTGTAACTGTAACATAAATTTTGTGGCTAAACATGAGGTGCAAAAGGGTGTAACTCCCACCAAAGGCACTGGAATTGCTTATGTAAATGTTAGGACTGAATAAAGGTTCAGGATGAAAAACATTAAACACAGGAAATTCACAATCAGTGTAAAATGTACGCCGTAACTTCCCTTACATCCTTGGCATGCTTTGTCAACAGCAAAAGTGGGCAGCTAAGGGAGCCCAAGTCAAGGGTCCTTCTCCTTCTGCTGCCATCTCATACTTCCTAGAATGCTGTTCTGCATAAGAAGGATGCTGTCCTGGCATAAGAAGGATGAGGCTTCCATGGAGTCCTTCATTTTCATGAGCAACTTCACAGAGCTCACTGTAATGGGAAATGTACAGCCCAGGGCTTTTACTGACCACACAGTTCACTTGGGGATTTCAGGAATGGCTGAACTTTCTGAATTTCTGTGGGAAGCAAGCCCAATGTCAGCCACTGTTCCAGCAGCTTCAAGGAGGAAATAGGGCTCATACACCACCACCACCACCACCACTCTTACAGGTTTCAGTCTGGAGTCAGCAGACTATGCATTCGTTACTTCTCCCAGTGTAGACTAATTACTTAAAATTCATTTTGAGAGAAATACAGCACAATAGAATGTAACAGGGTATGAAACATCTCTTAACACCGGACTGATAATCTTGAAATAACTTCAGAAAAGGGAAATGATCTTATTTATAAATCACGACACCACTCCTTCTCATCTGTTCATTAGTTGGTGTAAAAAGTCATTCCTCATTTGAATTTAATGCACATCGAAAACACTTGAGGATCTTAACACTGCTGTTAAAAAGAAACAAAAAACAAAAAAACAAAAAAACAACTGACAGGTAGTGTGGAGGTACTGTGGTCAATTCTAGTCTAATATAATTTGTGTTTAAAATACTTCCTGGTCAACTGTTTGATCTGTACAGTTCTTCTACTTGTTTTAGGGCTGTTTTCACATTTCTAATTTTAAAATCTTTTTCATTTCTTGGTTGTGTACGATAACAAAATTAGACCAGTGTCCTGGATCTACAATTGATGGACTATGCTAAGTTTATTTAATTCAATGTCTGTAATTTCAAAATGCCTCCTGTTTTAGGGTGATGTTTCATGTTCACAGTGACCTTCCCTCACCTGGGAAAATACTTCCAGTAAACTTGTGAAGAAAACCCAGGGGAAAATGTCTATTTCAGTTACAACATTGTGAATTGTCACTAAAATGCTGCAGTAAAGTAATGGGACAGATGTTGAGATTTTAGACATGACTATGACTGCCTTTACTCATCAATCATTATTAAATCCAGCCTTATTTGATGGTCTAATAACATCTGATTGACTTCATTGGGATTTTGAATGGATAAGCCACAGAATAAAAATCGTCATTAAATAAAAAAATTACATTTTTATTATGGAAATACACAAATAAGCAACAGTTCATTCTGAGACTAAAACTAAAATCATATTTTAATGATAGGAAAAACTAAATGATAGTAAAATTAAATGTACGTAAATAAAGTAGCTTGCTTATAAGAGGAATAATATACTGCCAATTAAGATGAATTTGTTGGATGCAAAATTTCAGTGCCTAATTCTAGGAATTAGTTACAGGTGACATTTGCCTTTGTAACAAATTCAGATAAGAAATTCCAACCCCTAGTAATTTCAAAAGCTGCTCATTTCTGCCTGCATGAATTTATTGTCCTCTCTTTCTCTGCCAGAACTGCCCAAGAAGCCATACTATGAATCAGATGACTGAAATGACCAGAATCTGCATTTCCAGGAAAATAAAAAGTTACTGATGACACATGATTCTGTGACATTCTGATGCCATAAGGACTCTATTAGCCCCAAATAAATAACTACAAATAACATCCTTGATGAAAAAGGAAATGCCAATGATAATTTTTCATAAAGAACAGTAAGAATAGATAATTTCTGCTGCATTTCTCCTTCAAGACTGCTTTATAAGATACCTAATATCTTCTACTTACTCCACTTTTTCTTACAGTTCTCTGGCCTATTATTTTCCCTGAACTCTTCTATTCTAGTTGTACCTAACTTGTATCCTATTTACACTTGAAAGATACCTTACGTCCAGATGTCTCTAACTTGTTCCTTTATCCATTTGCCAAAATATTACTATTAATGAAATGTGACTTCAATATTTGAGACAAATTAATTCATGTAGAAGAGTGAACTTCACCAAAGTAGTTTATGACTTATCTTGAGCATAAACTAATGCCCATAAACAAATCTTAATAATTACAGCTGACAAATGACTTCACTATTAGTTTATTTTTCCTTTAAAGTCTGAAGTATAGTGTCATTTAATAAAGGTTCCTCTGATGTTATGCTTGGATTTAAACAGAGTAACAAAGAACAGGAAAAACAATAACTATTATGTGTGATTACGTCTTCTCTTGGGTTCTCAAATGAGCATATGAAGGACATGGGTCTTTCAAACTATGACAGCATATGCTTGATGGTATCTCTATTCAACGTGCTTTTTTTTTTTTTGGAGAAGAGAGCTTATTTAAGATGTCCATACTCCCAACTTCTACCTCATACAATCATTTGCTTTCCACCTAGATATGAATTATTATTATTTTTAAGGCCATACATGCCATAACTGGATATCCATCCATATGGCTATGCACAAACTGGATTATGCAAATGACTTTAGGTATAAAATACAGTTTGGTTCAAAACTCTGGAACAGATGATGGGAACAAGTGGCAAGGAGCAGGAATTTCTTAAACTAACTTTTCTGATGAAAGAAAGGAATCATGGTCTAAAATGCATAGAAAATATGTACAGTCTGTACTATTAATCATAGCTTGCAGAAGTAAGCCAGACTGGGAAGACAAGACTTAAAAATCTATTTCCCTTTACTGTATCTACTCTCACAAAGAATTATAGCTCGTGTGCCCTGAAAACTAAGGCACATTCTGAATTTGAATTAGCTGACCGGAGTTAAGCAACAAAGTCAAGTCGGTTTTAGTTTAAAGTCAGATCAACAATTTCTAGACTGTCTGTACATTTGAGCTCTGACACTATTTAAAATTTAGGCTTCCTTACCCTCACTGTGTTTTAATTCAAATCCTCCACTTGGGTTAATCAGCCCAGGTAAAGAATGCACGTATCTGTGCATATACATACATCTGCATGCACACATGCTTTCGCCAACTGGTGGGAGACAAAGCAGCTGGTAGCTATTATTCCACTCCAGCTAAAGGCTCTAGAGAAGCCACAGTTACCAGGGTACCTCTTATACACTTCCTGCCACTCACATCCTTTTCCCAAAACATCCTTTCATGGAACCAGTTACAGTGGCCAAGATACCTGGTCAACTGGGTGAGGGCACTGCTCTGGGCTGAAAGAAAACATTTTTTACATTTTTTTAAATTGAGATCAGCTTTGTGTTCCAGATCACCAAAATTATTGCATGCTGGCAGGTGATGTTTATGAATATTATTTTTGTGTAAAACACAAAAGTCAGAATGTATCAAACTGGGCAGGAGCTCCCTAACTGCCATTGCTGCCATCGACAAAAATATCTGGGTAACCTTTCCCCAGGGTGGCTACATTTCTCCTGTCTGTCTGGCAGCCTTGATCCACATCTCATTAAAATCATTCAGTCTTAAGTAACTTGCCTTAAGTCACTCAGGAAAGTCTATGATAGAACCAAGAATAGAAACCTTATCACTCTTAGCAAAGAATGGGATTACTTACATGACTAAAATGACTCAGTTTCTTAAGTCTTTGCATGTTTGAGTATTCTATTCTTTTTACAGAGAAAAACTCTTGTACAAAAAGTAAAATGAAATTCTTAAGTAAAGTTTGGAGAACGCACTGCTAACATGAATACTTCTGTGCAGAGATGGAAAGTTTTCCATACTGAAAGGTTTGTATGGTAAGCTTGAAAGGTAGAGTTCCTGTTTCAAATTATTTTTTTTTACACAACTACTTTACATGTTTTCTCATATTCTTCTTTTGATCTCTTTCTTCTTCTTTTTTTTTTTTTTTAATATTGAGATTCATGATTATTTGTTGGTTAGAAATACATGCATATGACAACTTGTTTTTGCCTATAAGTCTCTCAGATTTATTTGAATAGATTTATTAAAAAATAATAATAATTTTTTAATAAATTTATTGGATTGAGATCTGTGACACTGAAGAAGAATGTAGCATTTTAATAAGCTATGTTCAAAAATAGAAAAAATGTAAACACAGGCCTTACTCCATGGAAAAAGAAGTTTTAAGCTACAATATATGCATAAGGGGTTTATTCATTTCATACAAACAGAAATGAAAAGAAAAAATATTCTTTCATAATAAATAAATACACAATGACAAAGGTTACAACTGAAGGGATTACAAATGACAGAAGCCAACATAAAAACTTTCAATATTGTACTTTTACTTTAATATGAAGACATTATTATCAAAGGAAAATACTCGAGAAACGCTTTGATAAAAATAATCTCACGCTATCTTTGAAGCGGTTTCATTTATTTTACTACCCACTGTGTTCCTTATCAGAAGGCCAAGTATAAGAAGTTTCCTAGTTTATGATTAGGAAAGAATCTGATAGATTAGAAGACTCAATTGAAGTTGGACATAATAAGTATTAAAGTATTACATGACATTAATCCTGCCATTCCATTACTCTCTCAATCATTGTGCACAGACTAATTATTCTGAAGCCAGTGTTCAGGAGAAAATAGAAACATACTTACACTGGGTTGGAGTAATCTCTTTATTGCATCAACAAGGCTAGCTCTGTACTGGTCCAGAAACAGGCTGACATTGAGAAGAGAACAGAATCCAGATTAAAATGGGTTTTCAATTCTAATGATACTAATGCAGATAAGTACAAGGCTAATTACATGTGTTTACACAATGCTGTAAAAGAGAAACCATGGTCTATACTTCTGGCCAATTCAGATACTTTGCAATAAATAATAATAATAAAAAAATATATGCAAAAAATAGGTAAAGCCTGAAGCAAATATTATTTAAACCAAAGCTAATCAGCATGAAACAAAGCTATCAGCATGAAACAGACCTTAATATTGCTGATATTCACAGATCACATATGATAGCTATTAAAATACTACCCTATCAGAATTCAGGATCAATATACAAAGTTAACATATTAAATGCCTTTTTTACAAGGAAGGGAGGAATTTTTAGAAGTATTTTCGATTGTATTTCAGGTGCTCCTATTAAGAGTAATTTTCCCCCTTCCCTTTGTAACTGTGGCATTAATTCATTATTATGTATTATGTGTATTTGTTCCATCTATATGTCTATCTACTCATGTAAAGATTTACAAGCCCCTGCCTTCTCTCTTTTTCCTTCAAAAGCTATTCAAATACAATGACACAGATTGTACAGAGTTGTCCTCCCTCAAGAGTGAAACACTTCATCTCCAGCATGGGTCCTGCACTGACAGCAGCAAAGTCAATTTTTCCATGCAATGTTGCCAAGATGCTCAGCCGTATTTTGGTATGATTACCTCATGATCTGAGGGGATAATTCATTCTTCATGCCCCTCAGTACCTTAATGTATAAACTAATACCAGCAACCCGGGTGCCAATCACTCTTGACTAGGTATTTGTGGACATGCAGTTACTGTGGATGAGAGTGCATTTACAACGTTTAGTGAACAACCATCAGATAGCAAGTGATGCCTTTCAGTCCTTACTACGATGGGCTGCATTTATATTGGTAATTCAGATAAGAAAGACTCTCTATCAAGCAGGCCACAAATAATGTGATTCTTTCTTCATTATTTTTCCATGTTTTCTTTGTAACAAAACTACTTTCCAGTCTGTGTCAAGCTCAAGTTCCACACTAGAAGAATTTTGTCCATTCTTTATGATGCTTTTCTGCAACCTGCATTCCCTTTTTCTCAAACATTTCTTTCTGAAGTGGGTGATTTATTTTCCTGGTTTTAGATTTTTAAAAGCATATAAAGAATATATGAAACCACTGAAGAGAAAAAAGTGGTCTGCACACACACCACACACCAGTCATTAAGAACAAAATATGTGTGGATACTTAGCTAAGGACACTCCACAGATACCGATGAGAACACAATATCAAGTAGCATAGGGTCAAGCAGCTGTATAAGTACTTTTCCTACTTGGGGAAAAAAAACAAAACCTATGAGAAGACTTGTCAGCAACCAAATTTCATCAGTAAAAGCTGGCAGAACCCCAGATTATGGTAAGACTGGCTATCCATACATTTCATAAATAACATTCTGTGTAGAAATATGACATTATGAATTTCTTCAATAAAATATTGAAGTACTGGCTAATAATCCCTCTAACTGATAGCCTGCCCAAAAGGAAATTTAAATTTTAGTACAATGGCTGCTCCTCAACCTCAATTAATCTTACTGGAAGAATTGAACAAATGTTTGTTTAAATTTAATTCATTGAAACTGCAGCTGATCTCTCTAATGTCTCCTGGGAGCTTTAATCACATTTGCCTCAGGTAGATCCCTATACAGATAGGTACCATAAGACACTACTTCACGAGGAACTTAGCCACCTGCAGAAGAGGTGGAATATACTGCATGAGTCGTCTCCAAATAGAATATCTAAAATTAATTAATTTTATTCAACATGAAACACACACGTGTGCACACGTTTAAGACTTGCTGAGATCTTGTGTAGACAAGATTACATTCCAAATATATGAGGAAATTATTATATTGTTATTTCTGAAAGCAGTGTAGTGGAAACACAATTTTATTTTATTTTGCAAGTGCTAAAATTCATTTTTCATGGACCTTGATACCATTTGGACTATGAGAGAAAAATACCATTTGGACTACCATGAGACAGGGGCACAACTGCTGCTGCCAATCTTGTTCTATTATGATGGAAGTTTTTCATCAGAAACTGAGTGTCCAAGAAATCCTAATATTCAGATGACATGACAACTTCAAGGATACCTTTTCTGCCTGATTCCCACTTGATATTTTGGTGGTACAGGTGACAGACTCAGCTCTGCCACATCCTCTGACCAGAGGTAGCATGGATGACTGGAAGCAACATTAGTGCAACTCAGCATTTACAGGGAGTTGCTCTATCCTCTATCTTCCCTCTGAGTCAGAAAATGCCTTAAAAATCGTGAAGAAGTAGTCAGATGATCTGTGAGGCAGACAGGTTCAGCATAGGATTTGGCCCATAGAAGGAGGTTTAGTCACACAATTTCTCTTACCACTAGAATTTGTGTGATTAAATATTAATATAGCATACAGAAAATGTACCCCTTAGAAAATCCTTTAAAAGTTCATTGAAATTACATAGTATACCACTCTAAATCATTCTCACTTTCTTTCACATACCACAGTTCAAATTTGGCCTGGCTTACTTTGGTGGTTTCCATATTTGTTTCTATATTTTTTTTCCATAAAAAAATTATTTATTTTTTCTATTAAAAATATCTCACATTTATGTAGCAAGGAATGCAGAACATGGTTTATTGGCTTTTTTTTAGGCAGTGTTGTTAACTGAAATCTAGATGAACAGGCAGGTAACTTTGCCAACTTTCTCCTTTTCTTCCCTTCTTCCTTTCTTCCTTCCTTGCTTCCTTTCTCACTATCTACTTATTTACTTAAAATTATCATTAAAGCCACATGAAAGTTTACACCTAGATTGTATGGAAGTAACAGTAAGCCACAATGTAACAAAATAAATAAAACAGTTGATTCTCACTTCATTTCATGCTGTTTTGTCCTACTGTCTTGTGCTTTGCAACAATGGGCATATGATTACATTTTATAGGCTGTGATGTGAACTTATTTTCCTTTTTAAATATTTTGCATTTCTTTTTTAAATATTTTGCAATTGGTAAAAGAGTTTAGTTTACAGGTGTACATCAGACATGAATACATTCAGACGTTCATGTATAGTGCCTAGTGCATACAGCCATTTATATTTTTGTTCATCTTCAACTACTTGGCTAACATAAATTGAAAAAGAACTTACTTCTATATTATCAGATTCCAGTGCACTTAAAAGTGTGGGCAAGAAATCAGGCTTAAAATATTAAATTTAAATAGAGGAAGAACAGAAATCTTACCGCATTCATGCAGACAGATTTCCTTATTTTAAATGAAATATTAACAACGACAAAATGGACATAATTGCACATATGTAAAGAATATTTTAAATTCAGTTCTGCATACCTGGTGAATTCACAACTATCCATGACTTCAACAAGAATCTTAGCAGTGAAAGTAATGTGGGACAGGACTGCCAGCTTCAGCTGTGCAAATCCTTACATGTGTGCCAAACTTTAAGAATATGATCAGTCTAATTAAATAAATGTGTTTACAAAGTGATATGAGGATTTAGACCATATTCTGTTTCTATGTTAAAATTATATGTTTTAAAACTTGGTTTGTAAGAACCTGAAAAGCAAAGATTTTTCTGCTAGATCACACATAACATCCTTGACTATCTTCTTGGATTAAAGATCTCAGCAACTATTTTCTGAATCTATTTGTCTTAATACAAAAAAATAATCAGAAATCTGAGGCTCTCAAGAGCTTTGGATAGGTCTCATTTGCGGTCCGCCCATGCAGACACCCATTATTTCTTCCTTTCACTCATTCTTACTTTTACATGTCCAGCACCTGCATGACTTTGCACCCTCAAATGCAGGTCAAATGAAAGTCCAAAACTCTGGCATCCTCACCTGGCCTTGAAACAGCCCCTCAAAACAGCCCCCAGGTGGGCACATATGTTTTAAAAATTCCATTATTTCAGTAATTTCTTCCAGTGTGTCCTTCTTCCAGGTGTGGCCTTGCCAATATTTTATTTTCCTTATTTTTTATCTCATAGTTGACATTTTACAAGTTATTTCGGAACTGCTGAACCATGAAACTATTTTTATTGTCAAAATCCTGAATGGTTAAATAACGACTAGCTTTCACAGTTTGCCTCTTATTTATTTTATAATCTAGTTGAGCTACTAAATTTAGGTGTTAACTAATAGACTGTCTGTTCTGGGAAATAACTTATTTTCCACTCCTGCACACAAGGTTTATTAAAGTCTGACTGTAAATATATGAATATAAACATATCACTGCTTGTTGTAATCATGTACATTTTTACTTGAACCTCCATGTGGATTTGGAATATGTTTATGAATAGAGCTTGTTTTCATGTAAATGGGATCAAGCAGTACTACTGGTTAGCTATTCAGAGAATCAGACAATATCACCCTTGCTGGAAATACTTCAATAAAATTTATCCATGTACCTAATATTTGAACTCAGATTTTTTGCTTTATAGTTCCCTGTTCTAATCCCAGATTTTATTGACTGACAATGAGCTATATGGTGGTGTTAAACTAAATGCAATCTATTCTATCTGTTTTTATCACTGCATACTTCAGGTTTCAGCTGAGGAGCTGTAAGAAAAGAGATTTCTTTTCCTCCTCAATGACAGCCCAAAAAATTCAGAAAGCAAAAATCCTGCCAAGAGTTCTCAAGCCAATTCTATATCTCGAAGAGAAATACATGAAAATGAAAAGTAGATTAGAGTTTGATAAAGCATGGAACATTTTTTTTCATCCTTTTCATGTATCATAAAAATCTAGTGTCCGTAAATAAAAGATTTTTAAAAGAAGCTAACAATAATGGGATTTCATGCTTATTAAACTATATATATGGGCCCTTAGAATAGGAAAATAGAGACAATTTGTGAATAAAAACATGTACTTTAATCTAATCTGCACATTTCTGTTTATTTTTTTAGAAATCTATAAATATTTATACACTTACCTGAATCTTTAGTGCCTCAAAATAAATATACAAAATGCAGGGATTGAAAATGCATGATATATTTTACCTGTCATGTATGATTCTTTGTTTCCTAATGAAACTATACTATTTCCAAACAGACTGGGAGGAGTATTAGGCAAGAATATTACTGGGGAAAAATAAAACAAAACAAAACAAAACAAAAAAACCCTTAAGTCTTGCTCTGCTGTACTCACAGCACAAATAGGATGACATGGTGTATCAAGAATACAAGAGATGGCACAGCCAGGTTGTTTTGATATTTGCGTGAAGAACAAATTTAACTCTAAATCTCTTGGCAAGACCTTGCTTCACCCACATAATCTGGAGAACATCCATATGTGAGCCTTGTCTAAGCCTCCGAGAAGACTGCTGCCCTCCTGCTCATGTCCGCCAGCACTCTGATCTGACTTTCATACTTAATCTGATCTAATCCTGTCCAGCATTAACTTCATCTGTGCAATGAAACCTGGAGTATCCATTCTAATATTTGGTGAGGAAGGCATTTACTAAATTACTTGCTGAAATCATATGGTGTTGTTTAGCTCCTTATTTTAATCAGATGATGCATCTCTGAGGCACATTATCAGCGATTAGTTAGAAACCCTTCTCTGTCCTTTTTGGGAACAAAGAACTCTGAAATTAAATGCTAAGAGAAATGAGGCACTGTTGCATTCTGTAAACAAGCAGGTATTAGAAAAAGGAAAAAAGAGGACTAAATACACTTTCTTCAGTGCTATACAAAAATGGTAACTTCTGAAATCAGAATAGTTTGCTTAAATAGGAAAGCATCCAAAAAAAAAAAAAAAAAAGAAAAAAAAAAAAGCTTTAGAGGAATATTTTATTAGAAGCCACTTAAAAAGAACATTGTTTAAAAAGACAATAGACAGCTTTGCACTTCCCTTTGCCTTTTTCCTTTAACTATTTCTTACTAAGGTACAGAAACCTGCTGAACTGAGCTGTCCTAGGAAGTTCTTGTTTTCAGAATTTGGTCTCTTACAATAGCTAAGTGCAACAAAATATAAACAGCTTTTTCTGCTTTGGACATTTAAAGGGTCAACAGGAAATACTCCTGATGGAAAGATAGACTTATTTAAAAATATCTACTCTCCTAAATTAAGCCTGCACATCTCTTTTTACACTTTCTTTATTTACATTATGCAAATAATAAATACTTTGCCATATAAAAAGTTCACATGCCATCTAGTGAAGTATAGCACAATTCTACAAATTCAGTCTCAAAAATTGTGTGTGTCAATAATCAAACCTATCTGCATAAATTATTAAACAATACATTGTACTGCAACATGTATTTACCTTTTCATAAAATAAATGCTGTACTCAGATATTTTTAATAAGAATTCTCTTACAATTAACATGTACCATCATAAAAAATAAAAAGCCTATTTCTACAAATACTGCTGTCAAACTGATTTAAGAAACAGAATGTGATGGGGAGAAAAGGGTTTTGAAATCTTTTTTCCCTCGGACAGATTTTCCAGGGAGCAAAAAATATATCCCCTTATATCAATAGTCAGATCTTTCCTAAGAAGTAAGCTAATTGAGCTGTTTGTGTTGATAAACTCCCTTTTCTCCAGACTGTTCCTCACTGAGCCATAATTATTTGCAATTTGCCTAAGTCGTCCATTTACTGATACGTCAAGCATGAAACAGAGGCAATTCCAGAAAATGGAAATGCTTCTCAAAATCAATCTTTGGGAAATAATGTGGTAGAAGTTACTGTGTGATAGAAGACTACCTTATAACTGTCACATGGAGATGAATATTAATTTGTTGAGGTTAAGGTGGCTTTGTGCTTCATTTGTTGACTTTGCTTAGCCATCAGCAAGCAGCACAGTACAATTACTCCAGCAAAGCTATTTTTCTAACATGAGTTTTATGATTTTTATGTACTTACCAGTCTGCACACATAACAATGTCAAAATGTCCTTCCAGTTGAGAGACATCTGTCTCATTATCCCATCGTAAAATGCTAGAGGAAAAAAAGATTTAAAAAAAAAAAAAAAAAAAAAAGAAGAAGAAGAGAAAAGGAAAAAGGACTTACATTTATTATCTTGAGATTTTTAAAGTATTAATTCTTATGTGACACAGAAGTGTTTTTAAAAGTATACATTTGTTAATTTCAAAGATGAATATAAAAGTATTGTTCTGTACATTTTTTAGGTTTTAAATCTCAAAGATAAAGAGCCCCCTTTTTATTATATCAGAAGGGCAATCCACACAGGTTCTTGTGAGTGGATCACCAACAAACATTCATTTCTGAGTTAGTGGCACCTGTACAGCCTCCGATTTTTACCCCTTAACACCACTGCATGAGGAAGTGAAGCCCGAGTACTGACAATCTGAGTGAAATACAAATCTGCAGACCAGATGTGAATTCATGGATCTCCATTACATCTGGCAGGCGAGCCGGTCGTGTTTCTCATTGATGAAGTGAGCATTCACTTGGGCTCAGGGGAGGAGGGACAGGGCAAAAGAATGCCAAGCTTAACACCAGTGCCAGCAATGTCGCCTCAGGCAAGCTTAAAAATACAGCAGTGCTGACTCTTTCAACACCTATTCTCTCATAGGTGATAAGTTATTTAATTCTAAGATACCTAGTAACAGGCAAAAATGCACATATGTGCAAAGTTCTTCTTTGTTTATAAATGCTGCCAATTTATGTAGTTGCCATGAAGAATTTCATTGCTTGACTCCCTGTTAAAAAATAGCAAACCAGTGTTGGAATTTACTGCATACTTAAAATATCATTACCTCAAAGATTTGAAGCTGCATTTCTATTCCTAGGCTACTTAAAAATAAAATAAAATAAAACCCACCCTTCTTTTTCATTTCCCAGTTATTTATATTAGAAAGTAGATAAATATTTATGGGAAAAGCACTTGTGGGGGAAGGGTCTAATCTGATCTTGTCAGGTTGTGCATGCTTATCTCAGTTTTGTATGAGTCTTGACCAAATAGACCCTTTAGTCTTCCCACAGCTATAATCTACTTCTGGTTAAAAGCCATCTCCATTCACATACTACTCCCAATATTTAACTGAGGATCAGTTATAATATGTTCGTTCAAAAATGTTCCCTAAGTATGCAGGAAAAAAACGGAAATTTTTTTACTTTGTCTGTACTATATGCAAAATGTTGGTAAACATACAGATTGATAGAAATAGACCCACAGAGAATTAAGGTAGTAGCACATGCCTGTTTATATGCACAGACAAAATTTGAGGGTTAATGCTTTTAAAAGATAGAAATTACGAAAGGAGAGGCCCAATGGGTTGGGAAAGCTTCGATTATGTGGGTCTCAGTGTATCTAAACAGATTTGGACTAATTAGCCCATTTGCCCTCCCGGAATTTACTGTGACAATCCAAAGAGAGAAAAGAGTAGATTAATTTAATTTTTCCTCCTCAAATTGAAAGTATTTCAGATTTTAGAAGCCTAGGTAGCTTTGCACACTGGCACGCAGCAGGCATCCAGTAGTGGAAAGTGACAAAGGAGAGTTCTCACTCTCAGCTGCTGGCTGCCTGCTGGCTACCAGTGGCTTTTTCAACCCTGTTTCCGTGGAAACTTAGGTTAGAATGGTGAAAATTAGGTAAAGGTAAGTTTTGTGGGTTTAAAGCACGCACTCTAATATTTTAAGAATCCTGAAGCAGAACTGGAAATTGGTAGATGAACTGTGAGCCTTAAAAGGCCACCTTTGGTTCTCATTGCTACAGAAACAGAGATCTGATCGGTACCACTATAGGGATTTGAATTATGATTTTTTAACCAGGCACAAAGGACATGGTGCAGATAGCCAAAAGCTCAGAAACCATAATGCTGAGCAAAATCTGGAGTAGATGAGTTTCCAGGAGCATGAGCAGTGGTGCGAAGTGACTGTCATGTACACTGCTACAAGGAGAGAGCTCAGGGCCCCACATCCAGCCTTAAGCTAGTTTTCCACCATTTTCCTGATCTGACATCAGGATTGGTGTTGGTCTCTCGTTCCATTACAGCTGTATTCCTGAACAGACGTATTCCTGAACAGACAATAACTATACAGAGGCCAGTGATAAATTTGCACACAAGATTTTCAAATTCAACTCACTCAGGATGTATGTACATTTATGGGAAGGACACAACTACCAGCTATATATATATTTACCCTCACTATCTTTAGACAAGTTCAAGTATGACCAGTAAGTGAAGCACATCTAGGGTACATGAAGCTGCAACTTCAGAAATTGTTTATGTAGTTAACTCTGGGTTACCTTATCTATACTGTTGTATGTTTAATGCTTACATGAATTTGCATGAAAACTAGCCATACATCTGCATCTGTACCTATAAAGCAGACATGCCCCCACATATTAGGGAATCAGAAATAATTCTGCTCAGAATCAGCATTATTACATCATTAACACTGACGACAGAATCAGCCTTATACTGAATCTGAATCAATTATTTTCAATTTTAGGACTGATGAAAGTAGTAAATCAGAGTCAGGACATGTATAAATACATCAACTATCAATAAAATTTCCCATAATCTAAATACAATTCCGGAATCTGAAGTACAGCAAAATCCACTGGTATTGCAAAACCTCTGAGAAAAGTAAAGATGTGTGTATGCGTATCTAAATGCGTTTATCTATAGGTAGTAAGAGAGTAAGTAACCATACTTTTTCCAGGGATTATTGAGGATGTGACTCTTGGACTTTGTGGTCAGTCCTGAAATAAATTCTGAAGGAACCGTGAAGTAAGAGTTAACTGTATTTAAATTTAAAGAAAAACACAACTAGGAAACCCAGAAAAGTGTCAGCAACAGAAACCAAAAAATCTCAGTACTTATAAAGTTTCCTCGAAAAGAAAAGAAAAGAAAAGAAAAGAAAAGAAAAGAAAAGAAAAGAAAAGAAAAGAAAAGAAAAGAAAAGAAAAGAAAAGAAAAGAAAAGAAAAGAAAAAGAAAACAAAAAAAGAAAAGAAAAGAAAAGAAAAGAAAAGAAAGAAAGAAAGAAAGAAAGAAAGAAAGAAAGAAAGAAAGAAAGAAAGAAAGAAAGAAAGAAAGAAAGAAAGAAAGAAAGAAAGAAAGAGAAACAATGCCATGCCACAAAATGTCTTTTCAGTTGCCAGTATTATGGTAATACTTGGTAATACTTTCCTCTTGTTCTTTTTCCAGATAGTAAATCACAAAATAGACTATTTTCAGAAATACGGAAATTCAGATTTTATTTAGTAGTTACTAAATAATGAATAAGAAGCAGGAATCAATATTAACATAAGGATCTTGGTGCCAAACAATTGGGAAGCATAAGCAGAAGATTTTTATTGGGTTGTTTTTTCAGTCTCTCTGAAGCCTTTGGGTGGTCATCATGAACACGTACATAAGAGCGAGAGTTCAAATTTGGACAGGAAAACAAAGTTCCTGAAGCTTCAGAATACTTGTTTTCCACTTTGCTTCCAGCAAAATAAGAAGTTTTAAAGCTATAATATTTTTATATCTCATATATAGAAGGTGCTACAGTACTAACAGATGAAATTATTTTCTAAGTTCAGAAAGTGTGCTTTTCACTCGATTTCTGTCTAAGCAACACCTTCAATTTTTTATTATTACTTTTTTAATAACATATTTAAGGTGTATAAAGTCCACTCCACATTTATTTTGTGCTGGCTTATTTAACTTTTATAACTTTAGTTTCATGAAATTGAAAACTAGCAATTTGTTTTCAGAAGAAAAGGGTCTGAAACCAATTGCAAATAGAAAATAGTTTGTGGGCTTTTTTGGCTATAACAAGAACATTAAAAAAATAAAACAGGATGTGAGGGAAAGACAACGGGAAATACAGTACTGTTAGTGTGTCTAGTGTTGTTAAGCCAAGCTGATGGTGACTAAAACTTGGTACTCACTAATGGCTGCTTTATGGCCTATATCAAATGAATTTAACCAGTTTTCAGAGGAAAAGTACCCACGTCACAAACCTATTACTATAATTAGCAATCTTGATGGCAGTCCTAGCAAAAAGGACAAGGACTGAAATGAGCTATAGAGAATGAACTATCCTCTCACATGCAGAGGTGGCTTTTCCAGGTCAGGGATAAAGCATACTATCAAAACAGTCTGAGAAAATATGTACTGATGCTTTAGTTTCCTACACTGTCAGTCTTACACCATTCCAAAGTTACTTTTTCATCCTGATCTATCTTTTAAATTACCAAGTAAGCCAGTGAATGTGATTAGGGTTAAGATAAAAAGAACTGTAATGATAATAGAACAAAAAGATCAACTAAGGAAATAGAGACTGAAAAAAAGAGCGTCCTTTCTTTATGTATTACCAGCTTACCCCAATGTCCTCTTGTATTTCAAAGAAGAAAGGAAAAAGAAAGAAAGAAAGAAAAAAAAAAAAAAAAAAACAAACAAACAAAAAAAATAAACAAAAACAAAAAAAAAACCAGAAAATTGGCAAATGTCACAAAGGCGTTTACGGCAGCAAGACTGCACACTTTTCCTGTACAGTAATTCTAATTTATGGAGGACAGCCCAACAAATGCCAACACTTTTTCTTACACTAGTGAAGCATTGCAGCAATCTACAATAAAAGATATTACCTGATTTTACCAGGTTTTCCTTTCTCATACAAATCCCTCATTACTATTTTTATTCAACTTCTGTTATTCAATGGTTGTCTTCCCAGTGTGTCTAGGCAGGTAACTTACATAAGAAAACACAGGTTAAGTCTCAGATAATAGAAACTTGAAACATTTCCAAGTCCGTCTGAGATGTTTTTGAGATGAATGGCATAGGTTAGAGTACGTCTCAAGTTAGCAAAAGAGTTATTGTGCGAATAAAGACAAAAAATCAAAATTCAAAGAGAGGACAAAAGACACAAAAGCCTGCCTTGCTTCAGTACATATTAATAGTTGTAATAAAGATTTTTAAAAAAATTGCCCCAGTTAGCAGATGAGCAGCTACCAAGAACCCCTATCTACCCACCTCTTCTTTTCATATTTTAATTTAGGTTTCAGTTTTTGAAAAGCATTATCATTGGTATGTATACAGGTTCAGGTAAAAGATTTTGTCTGGGGATTTATATGACTTTTTCTATGACATTAACCAGGGAAGTTCATTAACACATTAACAAAAGGCATCACCAGAATGTTTCTCCACACCTTGATCTTTGTTTGAGATTCCTCAATTTTGTATAAAGATCAAAAAGATGAATTTTAATTAGTGACAGAGGTGACGTACATGCCTGCCATTACAACTCCTCTGAAGAGTCTTGCAAGTTCGCCTGCTATCATTTCCCCATTATTATTTTCTCATGAAGTTGCTCTTATTTCTCCATCTTCTTCCACCTCCAGCCTTTCTTACCATCACTGCCTCACTCTGCTCTGTCTCGTTATTCATTACTTCATTCCTTATGGAGTAGCAAGACACCAAGGTTAAACTTTGAACAACAGGTACCCAACATCAATCACTCTCCATCTCCTCACACGCTTCTAAACAGTTTGAATGCAATACGTAGAATTACTGAAGGAAAATTCCCACACTTCCAATAATTTTGGAGTAATTTAATTCTTACCTCTTTTTCTTGATCACTTTGGACATAACCATTAATTCCAATATGTAATCCAGATTTAGTTTTGACCTTCCTCTATATTTGTAAACCTCAACTCTGTTCAGATTTTGTCATTTCTCTTCGTATAACTTCTCTAAGAAGTTTCCTATCTACACACTCAACTTTAACTCTTTAACCATGTCATCCTTATTAACGTCTTAACATCACAATATCATTCTCTCTTGAAAAATGCAGTCTTGCTCAATTAATATTTATTGAGTAGAGAAAGACTGTTTTTCTTTTCTTTCTTTTCTTCTTTTCTTTTCCTTCCTTTCCTTTCCTTTCCTTTCCTTTCCTTTCCTTTCCTTTCCTTTCCTTTCCTTTCCTTTCCTTTCCTTTCCTTTCCTTTCCTTTCCTTTCCTTTCCTTTCCTTTCCTTTCCTTTTCTTATAACCTTGATCTTATAACCTTGATCTTTTTTTTCTTATAACCTTGATCTTTTTTTCACCTTTCTCTTTGTACTCCTCCAGGTAAGTTACAAGTGCTTTCTTCCAAACACTTCACAACAGTTCACTTTCCTATTTATTATCTCTCATTCAATATTGAAAGGACAAGTCCCTTCTTTAATGTCAGCCTACATTCTCCTCCTAGCCTTTCAAGATAGGACCTTTAACAAATTTCTTCCACTCTGTCATGAACAGACACAAACTCACTCCATTATCCTTGAAATTCCCCTTTAAAATAGAGCCTACAAAAACTGGAAAGAGTTTAGGCTGCTCTTGTGCCTCATCCTTTTTGTCTATTGCACTGACTACACAGGTATCCTTGTCATCCTTCCTCATGATATCCATCTCTGGTCTTAGACTGCAGACTCTCTAACAGAAATTGCCTTTTTCCTCTATGTTCATACAGTGCGTGGTACAACAACTCACGGTGAATCTCCATTACATTAATGTAGTAATATAAATTAAAAACTAAAAGAAAGAGAGAGAGAGAGAGAGAGAGAGGGGAAGGGAGGAAGGGAGGAAGGCAGGAAAACCAACAATCCAAACAAATCCAACAAAACCAAAACCAACAATCTTGGTTTTCCTGCCCAGAAGCTGCCTTTCAAAAGTGGATAACTAAGCTTCCCTTAGTCCTCATTCTAAGAGCACCTAAACTATATATTTTGCTAAAACTCAGACAGGAACATTACAGTTATACGTCATCAAAAATAACAAATGTAACACTCATGCTTCCGCTGCTACTGAATTTTTGGGACATACACTGCATCCAAATACAACTGTTACAGAATACAGCTTTTCATTTTGTAGACACAATTCAGACTGATATATTTTATTATGGTATAGTCATTTCAAAAAGCAAGATAGCATAAGCATATGCAGAACAACCATGTATGATGAGTGAATGAAGGCTTTATAAAAACTGGTTTTGAGTAAAAATACAAAGGAAAAGATGTTTTCTTGCCCTATGGAAAACAGTCCATCCATGAATACATGGAAGATAATCAAGGGAATAAGAAAGGAAAAAAAAAAAAAAAAAAAAAAAAAAAGTGAACCGTGAACCAAGCAGGTCCAGAAGGACTGAATGGGGCAAAAATTAAAAACAGCAGAGGGGATGTCATTCAGAGGTGCTTAGATTCTGAGGGCACTATGGTCTATTGTAATCATCTAAGATTTCAAATTCCTAAATCAAGACCATATATCTCGGTAAATTAATGCACATTTCAGAAAGATATCCAACTCGATTTAAATACATTCACTGTTTAAGAAACTACCACTTCCTATAGAAAGATGTTCTAATTAACCATCATTCTCTGTCAAATTTCATTTTTTTCTAGACTGAATTTGTCGAGCTTCAATTTCTACGTCTTGTTAGGTACTTGTAAGCTAGATTAAAGAGTGATCTTCTATTAAAGATTTTTTTCTCCACATGAGACTTTCAGATCAAAATCAATTCATTTCTCAACAATCAAGTCATTTCTTTGACAAGTTAAGTAAACAGAGCTCTTTAACTCTCTAATTTCCAAATCCTAATTCACTAATGCCTCTTTCTTGAATCTCTCTCATTTTTAATATCATGGTTAGTGTTTGAATAACTGCATATTAGCAGAACATTAATGAAATCAGCGAAGATGACACTACAAGCATTTTTTTGTCAAAATTGAAACTTTGTCCCAATTTTCCTATATCTGTGGCAAAGATAACTCCTGTGAAGGAGATAGCTTACTGAAAGTGTGCAAAATGTATTTGATAGTTGTCTGTTAAGGTAGAGCCAAGGTAGATAAGGAAGTGTAGACAAAGGTACACTGGTCACAACATGAATCAGGAAACACAATGTAAAGGTTGGCTAAAATTATGGATGCACAAAAGGGCATATGAATAAAAATAATAATAAATAAATAAATATGATTCTAACATCTCATGGACATTTTCCTTTAAAACCCTTAAAAGAAAGACACAAGTTTTCTTATTTCAGTAGTCTCCATCTAGCCTTCATGTGCAGTCCAAGAGGGTAGAAGAGGAATAGCTTTACCCAAAGACTGCTTTTAAAGCTAAGAAGTGACCAGCATAAAATACAGCCAAAAATTTAAGCAAAAATTATTTAAAATAATGTCATGCTATACCTTTAGATAGCATCTAGCTTTTCTGTCCCTTTTCTTCCAAACTTAAGAAATTTTACAATAAAGCTTGTTAATTTTTCACTTTTTTCTCTTCATATATTTTTACTTGGTCATATAAAGATGAAAGACAAAGCTACAATGTGATTTAAAACAAATTACATTTTTTATTAAGTAAACACAAATGGGTGAAATACACAAATAGCAGAGGCTTGGAAGTTGGTGAAAGTCAGCTGGTATTGCCAATCAGTAAAGAAAGTTATGAGAAATATAATACCTCCAAAAGCTGAAGTTGCATACAAATGCAGAAAGGACAACAAACTTGGAAAATTAAGTAAAATAATAAAATTAGGCAGGCTAAGAATGATTGTACTCTTTCTTTTATTCTAAATCTTCCTGCCACCTAATAGTCTGGTTTTAGAGTGAGCACTCACAGAGGATGGCACTATTTCAGAGGCAAAATTAATTTTTTGTGTGTTCACTGCAGAAGAAACTGAAGACAGTTTTACCACAGAACCTTTTTTTGATGGAAAATGTTCTCTGCAAAAAGCAGTTCTGCTTTACAAAACTTCAAGAGTTCTTCAAAGGGGTCAAGCATCTAGATAAGGGTGATCTGAATAGCACAGGCTGCTTTGGATTCCAAATGGCTATTGGCAAAGACCCTCACCAACAACATTTAAGGAAAGTAGACAGCCATGGGATGAGTCCTGGCATGGCTAAAGAATGGAACAAAAGACAGGGAACAAGGTAGTAGTAAATGGTCTGTTCTCAAAATCAAGGGAGATAAACAGTGGAGTTTCCCTGGGACCTGATTTATTCAACATGTTTACAAGTGATGAGCAATGAGGTGGCAAAGTTTGCTGTTGCTATGAGGCTGTTCAAGACAGTAAAGAAAAGAGCAGGCTGTAAAGAATTGCAGAAAGATGAAATTGACATTTTGGACGGTAAAATGGCAGATGAATTCAGTGTGGATAAATGCAAAGAGGAAAGGGGGAAAATTTATCCTTGTTTCATAAGGGAGGTAGAGTAAACTGACCATCACCAGGAAGCTCCTCATGTTATTACAGAGTTTCATGAAAATATTTGCTCAGTGCTCAACTGTAGTCAAACAGCAAATCACTGCTAGGCATTTTTAGAAGAGGAACAGAAAGAATAATTATGCCATTACATATATCTATAATTTGCACATACTTCAAATGCAGTACAGCTCACCCTCATCTGAAAAGGAGTAGAATGAAACTGGAAAAGAAATGTAAAAGTGCAAGTATGATCAGAGGTGTTGAATGGCCTCCACCTGAGCTGAATTTTCTGTGACAGAGAGCTACAAATTTACAGTGGCCGTGAACAGACAGACTGTTTATTTTTTCTTCTTTTACATACATAAAATCGTCAAATGAAGATGGCAGGAACCAGGAGGGTTTTCATTCTAACCAAAGGGCAGGAAATTATTCTTTTGGCAGCCTCCTCCTTGCCAGTAGATGTTGTGCATACAGGAACATTACACAGGGAGACTGGAAAAGCAGTTCAGAGAAAGGGATTCCTTTAAGGTTACTAAGCTGACAAACACAACTAATTCAATAAATATGTCTCAAAAAGTTTGAATTTACCAACATCAATTTGACGAATGAAAACATAGAGGGAGTCTTTGTTAAAGCTGTCCTATGGTGATAGAACCTGTTACATGATCCACTGAAATCAAGAAGGTTAGAAAGCTGGTTTATCTTAAGTACACTGAACTAGATGTAAAATATTCACATGCTACCAGTTACAGAATAAGAGGAAATTAATATAAGAATGGGACCAGGACTATGTAGTAGTGCTCTATCATTGAGACCTTATCCTACTATTATGCTGAGTGTAATTTAGTCTTTAGAAAGGCTTTTTTCTTTTCTTATCAGGCTTAAATCAGGAAGCCTGTAAATTTTTATAATTGTAAGAAACCCTAAAATTTTCAGTAACAGATGATAACCTATCTGCTAACCTTTAAGGAGCAGGAATTGTCACTTTTGGCCACTTCCTTATACTTTCCTGGTATGAGTTCTAATATTGACTACAAAATCACCTGAATGTATGATACACTACTACTAATCAATTCAAACAGTGCATCATGTAATAAGCATTTCTCTCATTGTAATGTAATGTAATCTCTCTGGGGCAGCTCTTAGCAAAACAGTAGAGTTGTTCATGCCTGAAACTTATAGGTCCCATATCAGTAGTAAGTACACAAATTTTCTTCTTAACACCCAATCTTCTCAGACAAAGGAACTTGGTGAACAAACTACTTGTCCAACAAGAATAAAAGAGTCTGATAACATTTAGAATATACTGCAAATCCTTTCTTTTGATAAAGCTTTTCCATTGTGACGTTTGTAACAACAACTATTTTTCAAAATTCTACAACATAAACCTGTACTTCAGGAAGATTTCCACGTGAAAAAGGAAGAAAAAGAGCAGAGATTTTATGACTGTTATTCCTAATTTAATTGTTTGTGGACATGTTCAAAATAATGATATAATGCATGTCAAAGTAGAAATGATGGTATAAAGAATGCTATCAGGATAACTTGTATGCTATGTTGTGGTATAAAATTGAAGTGGTTCAAGAACAATTTCAGAATGTGAAAAAAATAAAATCATCAAATCTATACATGATATTAACAATTCACTTTTCTATGGCAAGTCATTATTAGTAACTTAGTGGCATTACTGTACCTATTTCCAGTAAGTGTTAGCAAAAAATTCTGAACATACTCCTGGAATCTAAAAATAAACTTGAATTGTATAGCCATTGCTGAAGTAAACTGTTTACTAAATATCTATTATTACATTATAACACACAATATGACAAACTGCCAGTTTGGCTTACATTACTGTACTTTTAAACAATAATCAAGAGTTGGCAGAGAGCTAGATAAGTGTTCATTTACTGCATTTTGTATAAATCTAAATAAATAAATGTATGGCAGGTTGTCTTAATCTAACATGTCTTGGCTGATACTGGATTGCTCCTTTTTGTACCATACATTTTTTGGCATATTCTCCAAGTCTAGATTTGAATGTCAGGAATATCATAAACTGAGTCTCATACAGATAATTTTTACTCCACATGCAAGGAAAACAGTACAAGATCCCAAAGTGAGATGGAGGTGTAGTGAGAAGGGTTGATTATTTTTTATATGCTATAATATTATAATTTTGCACTGGACACTGTTTAAATGATACATCAGGGTGAGGAACATGTAGAGCTTTTTCCAGATTAAATTAATGTTACAGTATATCACTTAAATCATGTTCATTTGTCTGCAAGCTCTGATCCAGGAAAAAAAAAAAAAAAAAGTCACCTCATATCACTGCAAGCTGGTGTTGCATTCTTCCCTATGAAACATCACGGTTTCTTGTCCTTGTCTTTTTTTCTATGCAAACCCCAGGTTTTGGGTTGTAGGTAAAATGAATCAGGGTTACAGTAATATTTCAGATATTACATCAGCCTTTTAAGCTTTTACAAGGCCTTTAAAAGTGATCATATAACTTTGTTACTGTCTTCATCACGTCATTACTGAATCTGAAGGACTGATCCATCTATTAGTAGTTAACAAAGAGCTAACCTAAGCAAAACCTTAATTTTTATATGAGATATCAACTATTAATTTGCATGACATAAAGAAATACAAGATGATTACAGTCATAATAACAATTATTTTATAATAATCTACAATGCTACAATAAACTTGCAAAAGCCTTAAGAATGTAGAACTAAAAATCAAACTAAGTTTTTATTATGAGAACCTTATGCTTCAATACAGTATTTCACTTTATTTCGTGATTTAATTATTTTTAATGCAAATAAGACCCCAAATGCTATTGCACTAAGTTAAACACTTGACATTTTTACTCCTTAAAATGCAATATTTCATGAAGTCTAGATATGTTTATTAATTAGTGATTATTAACACCCAGTAAACAACATCATGTCTTGTAAAAACACAATCTTTCTTCACAGCATGAAGCCGAAATCTATTATTCACTGATTCCATATGCTGAAATACACTCAAATGATCACAAATGACCTTAAGCATTAGATAAATGTAAATGAAGACAGGGTAGAAAATGTGCTTTTGATTGATATCTAAAAGACCAGGTTTGAAGTCTTGACAAGGGATGAAATCTGAAATCTTATACAAAGCAGAGGGCAATTGGAAATCTACAAAATCTAAGCTTCTAAATGGATATACTGCACAGATCTGAGGTTCTCACAAGAAGTGTTCAGCACACAGAACCTAAAAGACTTATCCTGGGTCCATGTAGCCCTTGTCTACTTGGCAGGCAAGTATTAGGATGCACAGATCTCTAAGTTATATGTACATATGTCCTAATGAAGGCAGAATTTTCCTAAGTGTTCCCTTAAAAGAACTTCTCTATACAGTATGGCTACATAAGCATAGAATAAATGATGTGAATGATAGCCATTAAAATTGTATTGTTTTAGCCCTCTATGTTAATAGGCTTATTCTGCTGGTTTTAGCCCTTTTTCACTTTTATTTTTGTCTCTCTGAGGACTGAGAGCCCTTCTTCCAGAATGAGAATCAATAAAAAAAAAAAAAAAAAAAAGAAAAGGTAAGAAGGAGAAGGAAGGAGGAGAAGGAGATTTAGACACAAGTAAGAAAGCACTATTTCATCTTAGGTAGCCACCTAAGTAGCACATTCTTACTAGCACTAGGTAGCACATTCTTACTTATAACCATATGCCATAAATATGAAGAGCTTTACAATTTACTTTTAAATATTATAAAAGATTAACCCGTTTCACATTCTTTGCAGTTTCTAGTCTCTATCACACTTGGAGACCAATAAAATTAATAGTTAAATAGCTAACATCAGTAGCATCAATTACAGGGTGTCACAGGGAAGGCTTTGGAGATTATCTGAAACCAAAGTCTCTGGACTTCTACAATGCTCACCCTCCAAAGCATGCCTTTGGGGCTAACTTGGAGACAATGCTCTGGTGCACTTTGAGAAAAACACTGAATGTGCCCCACACTTTAGGACATAGTAAGAGTAGAGAAGGGCCCTAACACTCTGTGCCTGGTTCCCACACTCCCCATTTACCCTCACACAAGCAACACGATACTGATTATGCACACAGGATGATCAGAAGCTCCAACAACATCTGCTCCAGGAACAAGTGACGTCCATTGCCACCCTGAATTCTCAGATAAATTTAAAAATAAAACCTGCTAGTGATTTAGGTACATTTGCTTCAAGCCTCATATTCAGTAAAATGGGTAATATTGACTCTCAAGCAGCCTAATTTCAACCAGGGACTGAATCACGGTTTGAAGAGAAATTCTGTATATTAAAATTAATTAAATAATTAAAAAGGAGGTTATGTCACCAAGATTAATTGTACTTTATTTGGTAGGATAAAAAGCAATTCAAATATATTTTTAATACTTTCTGTCTTGCATCACTTAACACATGATAGATACATACTCCTGCTGTATACATACCTGTGTCAGGGTCAGTAATGTCACATATTCACACTCTTGATTACATTTCACATTTACATGAAATAAACAATTCCATGAGAATGCATAAAGCACTTTGGTAGAACCTTACCAGCTTGACACTTTCTGAGCCTTAAATATTCCTGCAGTTTGGTTTCTTGCGATGATGTCACTTACATCTGTAGCATATTTGTTAAGAATTTTCCATAAAACTAGAGCAGTATTAAAAATCATCGAAACATTTTTAAATCATTAATACCTTCATAATGTCTTTCATCTATTTCCTCTTTAAACTGTGCTAATAGTCACTCTTCTCAAACACATAAATTTTACAATGCTACTCTGGTACATCAGCTGTAAATCTACTCAACCACTTGCTCTTGTTACCTACCTCTATCGTTCTTTCATTTATCACAGAATCACACAGAATCACAGAATTTCTAGGTTGGAAGAGACCTCAAGATCATTGAGTCCAACCTCTGACCTAATGCTAACAATCCCCACTAAACCATATGCCTAAGCTCTACATCTAAACGTCTTTTGAAGACTTCCAGGGATGGTGACTCCACCACTTCCCTGGGCAGCCTGTTCCAGTGCCTCACAACCCTTTCAGTGAAGAAGTTCTTCCTAACCTCTAACCTAAAACTCCCCTGGCGCAACTTAAGCCCATTCCCCCTCGTCCTGTCACCAGGCACGTGGGAGAACAGACCAACCCCCACCTCGCTACAGCCTCCTTTAAGGTATCTGTAAAGAGCAATAAGGTCACCCCTGAGCCTCCTTTTCTCCAGGCTGAACAAGCCCAGCTCCCTCAGCCGCTCCTCGTAGGACTTGTTCTCCAGGCCCCTCACCAGCTTCGTCGCCCTTCTCTGGACCCACTCAAGCACCTCGATGTCCTTCTTGTAGCGAGGGGCCCAAAACTGAACACAGTACTCGAGGTGCGGCCTCACCAGAGCCGAGTACAGGGGGACGATCACCTCCCTAGCCCTGCTGGTCACACTGTTTCTTATGCAAGCCAGGATGCTGTTGGCCTTCTTGGCCACCTGAGCACACTGCTGGCTCATATTCAGCCGACTATCCACCATCATTCCCAGGTCCTTCTCTGCCTGGCAGCTCTCCAACCACTCATCTCCCAGCCTGTAGCTCTGCTTGGGGTTATTGCGCCCCAGGTGCAGGACCCGGCACTTGGCCTTGTTGAACTCCATGCAGTTGACCTCAGCCCATCAGTGCAGCCTATCCAGATCCTCCTGCAGAGCCTTCCTACCCTCAAGCAGATCGACACATGCACATAGCTTGGTGTCATCTGCAAACTTACTAAGGGTGCACTCAATGCCCTCGTCCAGATCATCGATGAAGATATTAAAGAGGACCGGACCCAGCACCGAGCCCTGGGGAATGCCACTAGTGACTGGCCTCCAACTGGACTTGACTCCATTCACCACGACTCTTTGGGCCCGGCTATCCAGCCAGTTTCTAACCCAACGAAGCGTGCGCCAGTCCAAGTCAAGAGCAGCCAGTTTCTTGAGTTATGTTTCCGTTTACAAAATTGCTAGTGCTGTAGATATAGAGGAAGCTGAAAAAAAAATCCCATATTTTACATACATTTAAAAGCAACTATAAGAATTACTGCCATGGTGAACAGAAATGTCTTGGCATGCTCATTTAATGTGTAATTTTTAGTTTGTGCTGCTTTCAACTGTATCACTGGATCACAGTGCTGAGGTTTCAGAGGCTTATGGTTTTGAGTTCCAGTCCTGCCACAAGGTATGTACTTTTGTACCTGTCTCTCTCTGGATGAAATCCAGCAAACACTGGGAGCACCTTCACCTGTAGGCAAGGGAGTTTCTAGTTCATTTGCTTTCTAGAGAATGGTTTGGACATTACTGCCATAAAGGACAGTACAAAGTTATAAATGCCTTTTCTTCACCACAGGCACTGGCAGCAGTGCCTCAGCTTCATGTCTCAGCTTCTTTCAGTTTGGAAGATCAGGTCATAAATTTAGGTAGCCACATAGGCAGGCCAAAGTAAGGGCTGTTAGTGAAAAGTTTCAAAGGGAGCTGTGCCCAGTAATTGATACTTGGAAAGATAACCTTCATAACCAATCATTTCTGGGTAGCCATTGGAAAGAAGGGATGTAGCAAGTAACTAAAGAACTATGAAAACATTAAGTGGCATCCAGTACGAACGTGTTTGAACAGTTCACTCTCAGATATCAAAAATTATCGTAGAGGGACAAATTTCGTAAAGATGTCAAAGATCATTCATTCTTATTTAGGGTATAGGAAATATGTCAAATTCTTTTTTGCAAGTGCTCTTCTAAGAAAAATGAACACTAATGTCAGGCTAATTTAAAAAATGACTAATGTATCTTTTTATTTGCTTTGCTGAAATCTCATAATGGGCCTTCCTAACACTGTTGACTGTTTAAGATAAGTTATTTTAGAAAAGCCTCTAACCAAACAATGTGAAAGAAAAGACAACTGATATTTTGTGAAGCCGAAGAGTAGAAACGGAATGACAGAGAAGTGCTTTAAACAAATCTCTGTACTTTGGATATGCTTTTAAAATCTTTTCCAAAATATGCATTGGCAAGTAGTAAGAAACGGCCAATACTTGTGAAGCAGAAAGAAGGCATAGGTAATTCCATGAGCAAAGCATGATGTTGTATAGTACAAGCAGAAGAAGCAGTGTTGAGAAATTAGCTACACTACACTTAAATTATATAACTGGGCAAAATTATTAATAATTGTTGTAACCATGTTAACATTAGCTTTTTAAAATAATTTATAAGCCCATGTCTTCAGGCATTCTGGATGAACATGCCCTTTCTAACCTAAATTTCCCAGGACTGTTGAAAGATCCATATACTATATTTTAATGGCCATTATAGTGCACTGCAACAATGTTTTGTGTTATTGATGCTTTCAGACAGCAGTTCAAGTCACTATTGCATGGTGTGAAACAGAGCTAAGGCAGAAGGTACAAGACTTCCTGAAATAGGAGACAATTTTTTAGTAAAAATGAACCGCATCCTTGGATTTGGAAGTGTCTGAGTATAGATGCTTCCAGTGTTCTAGAGAAATAGGTGTTGATGTTCGTGGCTGAATTTGTTGTAGAAATGGCCTAACCTGGAAAATTTGTATCCAGATGAATACCACCCAAAATTTCAAAGAGGAGTGAATGTGATAATTTTGCGTACATAAATCTTTAATAGTCAATGTAAATATCTACATTTTTCTTTTTTAATACTATTTTCATTCAAATGATCATGAAGGAACTTAGATAAAACATAGTAAGTCAACAATAAAGTTTTCAATGAAACAAGACCATCCATCTTTGTTTAATTGATTTTGCAATATGAATGATCTGTTAATTGATTAAAATCTGTCTGATAAGCAAAAGGAGTGCATTAGAATGAAATCTTTTAAATGGATTAGTAACTTAAAGAATAATATCCACTTAAAAACCTCCATAAACCCCATACATAAGAGCACTGATTAATATAAAATATAGCTATGTATTTCACAGTGAAGTGGTTAAAATCACAACAAAGATTTTAAATTAACATGTTCATCAATTGTTTTAGCTTTTAATATTTCAATAACATATCCTAATAAACATATTCACAACATACATAGTCAATACTTCACGTGCCAGTATGAAATGAAGAATAATGTGAAAAATGTCAAAAACTAAAAGAAAAATCAAATCCTCAAAAGCTTGAGACTTCACAAAGCAAGGCTGTTACGCTCACTGAATAGCGATAACAACAACAAAAACAACAATAATTATGATGATGATGATAATACAAAGGCAGATTCTCAGATGCAATGCACTATTGCCAGGTCGATTTTCAATTACATTTCACTGATGTATTCATTTGTTTCTTAATGTGCTCATCTTGCCCATTAAGAATAATTAGCAGGCTTGCTTGGTGATTTCCTGGCTTCTGACAGTGATTTTTTTCTTTTTTGTTGACAACCACTTTTACTTTTTGGAAAGTAATTTTTGGATATTATAGTATGACTGGCATGTAATTTAAGCTTCCTAAGAAATTTAAAGGGAAGATGTAAACAGTAATTTTTAAACAAGATTATTTTAATGTATAATACCTACATAAAAATCACAATACTAAGCATTCAATGTTCCTGAAAAGCAGCATCTAGACAAGAAAACAGTATTTTATCCTACAGTAATTTAATTTGGTACACTAAACAATTAAAAAATATCACCAGCAATAATAAAAATTAGCAGAAATGCATCATGTGTGGTGTATGCCACTTGAAGCCAAACACCCTTTCCAATTACACAAAGAAATTCTTACTGATTCCTGTGAGTCTGGTGTGACTGAAACAGACCTAAATTTAGCCTAAACTTCTGTTCTAGCTGGTCACTATACAAAAGAATGCAAAAGAAATTACCATTAAACAGATCATAAAATTACTATTGAAGTCCATAAAACACATAAAATTTATTATGTGTGCTTTTAAGAATACATTCCACCTACACTGTAAAGTTCTTAGTCTGCTGCACTTTGGCACCCTGCTAATATTAAGCCCATTGTAAAATCCAACACAATAAAAGCACTTTGAATGCTGAGCCTTCAGAGCACCAAATGTTAAAAAAGAAAAATAAATTCCTGTTAGAGCCTTCCACCAATCACTCCTCTGAAAGGGATTCACTGAGTGAATACAGATGAAGACTTCTTGCAAGACTTTCAGAAATAAAAAATATTTTACAACATATTGTGGAAAACTAAGGTGTGCTAATTAGAATATATTAACATATTTTTTTCAGGAATTAAAGTACTTTAACTAGTTTATTTCCAAAGACTGGCTGAATATTTCTAGTGCTCACTGATTTTCTTTACCATGGAAGACGTCTAAATCACAAAAAAAGTTCAGGTATGTTTGTGGAATCTGCTACGCAAGGTATGTGCAGACTTGATTACTGAGCTTACATGAAGCTTTCTGTGGTTAAAATGACCTTTTGTTAAATAACAGATATTTTCATAAAATATCTGTTTGTTTTGTTAAGCTAGTTTTGAAACACTTTTCTTCTACATTTTTTATCTTCATAATGACATATAAGAAAGACTGGGAGAGAAGATACTGCATAAAATGCACTGAATAATCAGTACTTCCTCCTCAGCCCATGAGCATAATCAGCTATATTTTAGCAAAATAAGAATCCTTGGAACACAACTGAGAACTTGTATTTTCAAGTGAGAGGAAGCTTTCATCAAGACTCCTTCAAGATTTAAAAGATATGTTTGGCTATTTTTTTCCATGAATTTGTGAAAGTATAAGCAATTATAGTTGTCTGTGTTACCTCTGACTGTTTGGAGGTAGTAGCAAACATAATAATGCACCATTTCACTGCTATGTCTCTTGATTAAACAGTCATAAGCAATTGCCATTTTCCTAATCCACAACATTCTTTAACTTTTTTTTTCCTTAAGTACTCATTATGTTAGCTTTCAAATTCATTAAAAAAACAAAAACAAAAACAAAACAAAACAAGACAAAAACAAACAAACAAACAAACAAAATAAAATCTAAACAATTTTGATGATGTAGGGGCCAAAACATGAAAAACTAGGCTGGCTTAACATGCAAATGGAAATATTACCAAGGAACAAAAGCAAATAGATACCTTCCATTTTTTCCCTCTCAGTTTCTAAGGGCTATTAATATTCCCTATATATATCTGTTCTTGTTCTGTGCTGATATTTAATGTGGCCACAAATTATGCTCACTCATTTTCTCGCTTAGCCAAAGTACAGTTCAATTTTCTGAACTGTGTGTTCATACTAGAAGGGCATAATAGCAATTTATTCTACTAAAATAATATAAGAAATATAGTAAAATACTTTTTACAAGGGACAGAGGAGTTTTGTAATCTTTCTTTCATCAAGAGAAATAATGTTAAATTGCTAATTGTTTAAGCACACTAAATGGATAATTGGTAGGCAGTTATAACTTTGTAGCAATAATGAAACTATGCATTTCAAAATATACTATGACAGTATACAAATACTATGCATTTTTAAGAGGTGAATATCTGAAAGCAAAAAAAAAAAAAAAAAGAAAGAAAGAAAGAAAGAAACCACACCCACAAACCTAGTTTCTTTTGCAAAATGACTATGGGAAGGGGAGCTAATGATTTGATTCACTGCTATACCTCCTGTAATGTGCAGCTTACACACAAGGAATCTTTCAGCACTCAACCATAAGGCAAATATTTACTACTGTACTTGCTCTATACCGACATGTATATTTTTAACTAAAGAAGAAAATGTGGAATTTATTATGAGGGAAGCTGCAGTTCTGTTCAAAACATTTTATATCTATTTTTTAATTACTTATGTGGGGACTTTTTCTTAATATACCCCATGCCGTCTGTCTTTATATTGATTGTTACTCAGCCAGTAAAAAGGAATGAACACAACAAACCAGTTTTCTATCTGAATAAGGATACTTTTGATGGCCTTTTCATTTCCATCAGTTAACAGAACTTCTTTGACATCTGCAGAAATAGCAACCTGAAAAAAAGAGCACAGCAAACAATGAGCAAATATGCTTGTCTGTGTGGAAGTGAAGACAGGAGTGACAAGCCTTCAGTATCATGCTTCCTCACCTATTTCTCTGTAACAATCTTCAATCTTTTTTCATTTTATGTCTGCATTATTTTAATCATTCAATCAAATCAGTCAATACTTTTATCATTCCATTTGCGGGAGCCTCTATCTTGCTATCATTCTGTTCCGTAATTGCATTGTGACAGCGGATGATGGTATTCTGAGAGGCTTTCATTTGCGGGCTTCTGTTTATCTAGTAGAGCCATCATACAAGGCTGTCACTCTGCCTTTCAGCTTGCTTCTGTCTGACTGCCTGATGCCCTTCATATAACTTTGCATTGCAGGCAGATGGCTTTGTAAGGGTAATTTTTTTGTGAGCTTTGACATGCTCGCACATTGGGCTGTAACCTCGACACATTGTATAAGAGCGACAGGTTTGTCAAATGCCAATCAGTGTAACAATATGCTTTTATTTGTAGAGACATAAAAACTTGTCTAATGCACTGCACTGCTACATAATATCTCCTGAATACATGACTCAGAACCCAGAGAATGGTGAACGACTCTCCTGAATGGCCAATCTAATTCAAAAGAATCTAATTACCGAGAGCTCTGGATCATGTTTGTTGGTGTAATAATGCAGGCAAAACATTAGCAGCTATATCATGGTGCTCCAACTGTGATTCGCCAGGCTATTCCTGTATCTTAGCAAATGGGACTATAATCTGAAAAAAAAAATGCTTCAGCTATGGCAATGAAAGACAGACTGTACGTGGCCTGGAATGTCACAACAAGAGATATTGACTACACAGAGGTAAAATGTTTCTGCTCATCGAGGCAACCATAAAATCAATATGATACGAAAGCAAGTCAATCTAGAAGGTCTCTCAAGACTCTGCAGCTTGACCGCAGCTGAGGCTGTTGACAGTTCTCTGACCCAGCAGTTGGAGGCACTGGAACATTTTTCCTTTTGTTTCTTCCTCTGAATGGGGTTGGAATTGAGAAAAGACCTACCATGAGCCCAGCCAAGCATGTCATGCCACCCCCTAGCTCACACACAGCAAGGTCCCTGAAAGAGAGAAAGGAAATGGTAGAACCCATACAAATTAGATGAAAATGGTCAGAGAGACATATATGTTACAAGAACAAATTGCCATCTGCAGTAAGAACGGAGCTACCAGGAAGTTGTAGAGACATGACTAGGCTACCTCATGTCGTTTTGCGTTTTAAAAATAATTATGAAATAGAAAAGTCACAAAGCAGGCAAATCAGTGGGGGTTCCCTCATTAGTGTTCAGTGCAACATTACCACCGCTGAGCTGAAAAATCTGAGAAGGTTCCCTTTTTTCCCTTGTCAATGGCTCTGTCTTTTAGAACTAAACTAGCTAGAGTAGCGAAAGATAATTGTTAGGAAAGGATAACAATGTTAATCCACATTCATTCTTGCAAAAACAGTTAGAGAAGTAAATGGAGAAATTAATATTATTTATATATCACTCTATATAGTTATGACTGAAAGCCTTTTGATATTAAAAAAGGGAAATTCTAAAACACAATATATACCACAAAACAATTACCCATGAAGAAATCCGATCCTTCAATTAGCACTTAAAACTGAAAGTGACCTACAAACAATACTGTTATGAACGATGATGGGAACTGCAAGCAGTTAAGCCACAGAAAACTAAATGAAGTTAGTGTCAAGAGTCTAAACTGAGCCCAACTGTAGGGTTGAATACCTGGTTTAAAATGTTGCTTTTAGCTCAGAGCATGGTTCTTAAGACGTGCAAGTGAAATATAATTTGGTGCAGAGAGTGTGCCGGACAGGGGCTTGCAGGGGGAGCCATAAAGAATGTTCTCCACAGCCACCGCCTGCCCCAGGAGGGGAGGAGGGAGGGATGCTGACCGAGCGCCGAAAACCGCGTGAAGCAGCATTTAGGGCAAGGCAGAGCCTCAGTTCGAGAGCACAGCGGCTTTAGAGCTAAACCTATGGCAACTGATGCAGCTGCCAGAAGCATTTCCATTGAAATATTTCTGACAGGCAGAAAGTGGAATTTCAGCTAAGCAGATTTTTTGTTGCACCTTTTTTCTGACCTAAAACACCAATGTTTTTAAAACTACTTCTGTGAGAAAGTATTACTTCACCACTTACCCTACGCTGGGCATCTCAGATGCCACTTCAGTGTACATTCAGTGTACTGAGGCCACTGGGCTAGGCTGTATGACAATATAATAATGCTCACTGTCTGGGTAGTATAGATTTACTTTCCTAAGACTGCAAATTTCCTTTACAGAAAGTTTATTTGTCCTATTTAATGGAAATGAGGAGAAGGTAGTTTGGAGGAACAAGCTGTATCTAAACCCAATGAGAATTCAAAACAGATTGTGGGAAATCTGCAGCTTGTGGTTTATAATAGAATGATTCTAAGTTTCTCCTCACATAAATTTTGATTTTTCCTAACCATACTTTATGCATTTTTTTATTTAGGTACATAAGGTTATATTACAGTACTTAGGAGGCACTGTCACATTTATCAAAATAAACACAGAAAGTATCCAGTGTGGGATTTCTGGTGCATTTTGAACCAAATATGTATGTATGTAATATATGTGTGACTGTATGTATACATATACACACAGACACGTATATTTACACACATAAATCATTTATTCTAGTGCAACGTTCCTATGCTGGCAATATTTAGTGACATTTATCAATGAGAATTAAAATAAGAAACACTGTTCTGGGTGTGCTGTTAAGGGGGCAGAATCCTGAGGACTCAGGAGGTGAAACTGCCCATTTCCTCCATGGAAGTTTGATCACCATCTCTGAGTAACCAGGTCTGGATACCCAAAGACACTTTAGCGACAACCACCAGGAGTTTTCCTGCAAGGAGCCTCTGAAGGCAAGTAGAGTGTATAAGCTGCTATGTGTGCTGGGATGGTAAAGCACTAATGGGATAGTTAATATAGCAGCAGAAGTGAAGTAAAGAGGTGCCTTAGCTGGCTCTTCTGATGGGGTGTGCTTCATTCATGTGGCTGCTGGAGTAGAAATAAGGCTGTATAGACCAGGGTATGCTTTAGCACTAAGCCTTTGGATTCAGATAGGAGTCAGCAAACTGCAGGAATTGGCTCAGGTTTGGTGCAAGGGGCAGCAGCTAACAGATTGAAGCTCCTTGGTCTTCCTTATTCTCCCAACACCATATGTACACAGAGAGAGGGGCTTTTTTATACTCCAGGGTGATTTACTTGGTATTAGCATTGTAGCTTTGCTCAGAACAGAATTTATACCTGCAAATGGAGTGTTGCTACAGTTTTTCTTATGCCCCACTCATCCACCTGGACAATGAAACTTCAAGGATTTCCAAGCGCAAGGCTTTGTATACTCAAGGGGGAGGAGACAGGATGCAGGATAGATTTTATCTTTCAGCATTCCTATTGGATGCTTGATACCCGTCTTCTACGAGTTTAGAAAATATGTGGGGAAAACCAACCAACCAACCAACCAAAAACAAACAAACAAACAAACAAAAAAACAAACAAAAAGCCAAAAACAAACAAACAAAAAAACATACAAGTGCAGTATGTCTCAACATGTTTCATAAAGCTTAAATACAGGTGCAAATTCCTCCATCACTTCCTCCATCACTGTATGCAGGGATTATTATGTACTCTATCAGGCAATATTTTTCTTCCTTTTGCAACAGATGTCAGTTTAAAGAATGTCTTTTATTTTTCCTGACCTTCACAATCAGTACTGATCGATTGGAGCTTCACTTTTGTTTCCCAAAAATCAAAGTGAAATAAAACGCCTTGAGTGGAAATCAAAAGTCTTTGACATATAGCAGAAAGCTTGCTGTGCAATATTAGTACCCAAAGGCAGCTCAGAATTCTTTGTTAAGAGCAACATGCTTTCACCTTGAACATTTTAAATTTAATCTGAAGGTTTAAATCATAGCAATCTTTACCATGCAGATACAATAAAACTAATAGATTGGAAAATATCTTTTTATGTTCAACTCTGTACCTGAATATTTCATTGTGCTTTAGGCAGTAGTAAGCCAGTACTTCTTCAGCTGGCCAGAGACCTGTAACACAAAAGATATTCACATTCTTAGAACAGATTTTTTTTTTGTCTAAAATATTTTTGGATATGTATTATCATTTGCAGTTCCCAGCCAACTGTTTCATTTTTAAAGCTTGCCAAAGTACCATGGAATAAATAAAAAAAATATTATTTTTAATGGCTGATTTCTGATTCTAAGCTTTGGAGCTGAATATTTCATAGATTTCCTCCTGGTACACCCACACACATGCATATATATACTATTGTCAAGACTTTAAATGTTACACATAATTTAATTCTAAAAAACCTGACATTGGGGCATCCACATGAACATCAATCTGTCTTTTTCAGGCCAGATTCAAAGTCCACCTTGCCTTGCAGCCTGTCTCTAACAGTGAATGAGAGCCCCCTCCTTTTTCACTCGTTGACTTCTGTAGTCATTTCATTTCTTCCCTGTTCCTTTTTATTTAGCTTCTTTTCTCAGGAGGCCTCTTAGCTTTTGTTAGGTCAGCTATCAGTCTGACCCTAAGGAGCACTGATCAGCAGCACATGCTAAGGGTGAGTACATGATGAAGGCAATAACACAGCATAATTTCTAGTCAACTCTCCTCTCCTCCTCAGCAGCTTCTTGAGCCACAACTCATAAGTTCTTTTTTAAAGTCACCAAAGTATTTTTTGATTGTTCTTTGGACTTTGCAAACTTTTATAGCTACAACGTCCTGTGGCAGAAAGCACCACAGTTTTATTGTGCTGTCTGTATAAAGACGCATCTCCTCTCTCTTGTTTTGTACTTGCCTCCCTGTCATTTCCATTTGAGACTACAGTTCTCATATGGGAATAGACAGAGCAATCATGCTCTTTTCAGCTCTTTCATATTATCCATGACTTTATAAGCTTCTATTATAAAACTTATGCTGGTCATTCCCAACCCTGGCAAATATTTTGAGGCATCCTTGCAAGTTTACATTTTCAATAATTTTCACTCATGAAACTCGCCACCACATTGGACCAGCTTCCCACCCAACTTGAACAACCTAACTGAAGCACTGCAGCCCACAGAGAGGGCAGTGCAGTTCTGTGGGGCTCAAACGCTCTCCTGCAGGCATCTCTCTCCACCACTGGAGGAGCCCGGGGAAAAGAGACTTGTATTCAGGCACTTGAGATAGGTTCCCAAAGTTAAGGGAGGATGAATCAAAGGCATATGCAGCCAAATTACAGTTGTATGTGTTTTCCATCTGTTGTTGCTTAGCAATGAAAAAACGTGTGTACGTGTCTACCCACAGGTCAAAAGTAGGGTTAGCTTCCCCCCACCATACATGGCATTATAAGCAATATGACAGAAGCCTGACTTAATATTATAAACTGTAGACACTTCAGTGGTTTCAGTAAACTTAAAAACAGACATTTGGGAGCATCCTTTAGATGTTTCTGGACAAGTAAATTGAATTCCATGCAGCTTAGTATCTTTAGACCATTTTTTATAATTGTTTCTTCTCCAGAGACTTTAAAAACATCATATTTAATAGAAGCAGAATTTGGGGAGAAAAACTGTCTTCTTTTTAAATCACTTACAGCCTGATTGTAACCCTTAAATATATCATTCTTCCTGTCCATCCAGTAAGTACTCTGAACAACCCTTACAGTGATGAATGATGAAAATTTATGAATATCTTGTCTGCATGCAGGTGAAGCAAGTATTTGGTCAAAACTTTGCATATAACTTTGGTATGACAAAGATCTTAAAGGTAAAAACAAAAACAAACAGGCAAACAAAACAATAATAATAATAATAAAAACAGACTGATAATTCTTACACATGACAAAAACACTAAAGCACTACTGTTATTTGTCCTGTTCATTCCCAGTTCGGTTGATTTGATTTTTGCAAATGTGTTATTTTGTTCAGATTGGTAAGGGTTAAAATAAAATATTCACACACGATTACCCATTTTTCAAAGAAACATACACTAAGAATTGTACAGGATTTTCCATCTCCCTTTTGACTATTTCAAGGCTTTTGAGTATTAAAATATGTTAAAATGACAGATTTTGCAATAAATATAATAACTGTTTAAATATTTTCATGTATGATATAAATAATGTTTCAGTTTGCAGTGACTGGTGTATACTCAAGCAATAAAAGTGTTGTTGTTTTTTTTTTGAATATTCAGTAAAGACATGGTTAATTTAATACATCTATAATACTTCACACCTCACATTACACACACACACACAATAAATAAAGAAATAAATTTAATAAATAAATAAATAGAAATGAAAACCTAAACTCTTTTATAGCAAACTTCTAGACCGAGTGGATTTTAAAAACACTTGTCAATTGCAGCAAAATCCTTCAACGTCTGAGTTTTCAGTACCCACAGTCAAATGTCCCTCATTTTTCTACGGTTATTATTGAAAGGGCACTTTGAATGGTGCTGCTAAATCTTTTATGAGGGGTCACTGTTCTTACCCCTGCTCCCATTAAAATGTTGATACCAGCTGAACTTGCAGGTATATTAGATAGCTCTATGCTGAGAGTTGGGTAGAGTGCCTTTGGAAAGATGAGGCTTTTCTTTAGGCAGATGCTGGTGACGTACATGACTCTTCTCTCCTCTCCATAGGAAAGAAGGTATCACCTCAGCTATGATACGAGTGGCTGGCAGCTAAAGAAGCAGGAGTCAGAAGGTCTTTCACAAGCACAGGTCTCAAGTGGGGATGCACACAGAGCTTACAGCTAAGCCAAGATGCCAGCAGCAAGAATACCTGCGTTAATTTTAGTAAAAGGAAAAGCTTCTCTTGCTTGAACAGGTAGGTAAGCCTCTTTGCCTTCAAAACAGGGATAAGCTTAAAGATGCATGTGGAGGAGTTTGCATGCTGTCCTCTTCCCCTGCACTCTGACCTACATTTTACCAACACAATGACCTACATTTTGAAGTATAAGATAGTTCTGCTTCTGTTGAAAAATGCTCAGCTCTCATGCAGAAATGCAGCAATTCCTGAGTGAACAACTACTGCGAAATTTTAAAAGCATAATTTATTTTCCGCAAACATATACAGATATATATATGTATTAAGTTTCTTGTGAACATGCAATATAATAAATATGATATTAATAATAATCTGCTACAATTCTTTGATATTCAAAATAAAATTGTTCATATTTTGAATTGTGAATTTGATTATAAATACCCAACATTGGATGGGTACCTATTTGCATGTGCAATTACTTACACACAATGGTCAATTATTTACACATGTATAGGCAAAAGAATGTCAAAAGGCCCCCAAATGGCATTTGTATTTAAAAGGCTATAAATATACTAAAAGACCTAGACAGCAGGGCTACAAATCTCACTCTAAAAGGAAACAGAGCAAACCAAGAGTTTCATTTTGCAAAAATAAATACTTCACAAAATTTGCTGGAGGTTTTAAAAATCTTTACCACCTTGTCACCTATGATGTGAAAACAGGGAAGAGTTGCCACAAAGCATTGGAATATTTATTGAAACAAAAAATCTAAGTTGTGCTGGAATTTAAAGGACAGCCTCAAGAAGGACTGTGATGTGGCATGTCTGAAGATATGGGAGAGAGACAGTGCTCACAGAACAATGCCTTCCAGCATTTCATGTCTCAGCAGGTATCTTTTCACCATTAGGATGCAGTAGGAGATCCAGTGCTCCATGAAGTGTATTACTATTCCATTTATAAATGTGCCAAAAAATGATGATGTCTACTTCCAGACTGCTTCATGGTACTTACTATGGTGGTAATGTTAGAAAAACATCATCGCTAAATAAATTAGTGTGATGATAGATAATGAAATATTATATATGCAGACACGTACAAAATGCAGGCATTTCTGTAGTGCTTATCACCATATCATAACACCTCACCACAATAATGGAGTCTACCTCACAAGAACTTGATGACATCATGAATTTCCACCCCAGGAGACAGAGACAGAATAAGCTACTTAAGCACACCAAATGAAATTACAGGAAGGCCAAGGATAAAGGTCATTCAAAGAAAGCCTTGGTCATTCAAAATCCTTGAGGTATGATTTAACAAAAAACAAGCAAACCAACAAACAAAAACCACACCCAAACTTTTCCTACAGAGGAAAAACACTAAAATTAAAATCGCACAATAATGTTAAGAACACATAAATCAGGTTCATCTGTTTTAGCATGGCACAACAGTTCTTTAAAGCAACCTTTGACTCACGTGGACAATATCACACATAGACTGCTTCTGCAGATGCTTTGTTGTAATCATCAGGTGGAGCATCACTGCTCAATAGTTACAAAAAAAATCTGTTGGTTGTTTTTTTCCATGCTATTCAGTCCACTACTACTTTATAGATGATGAATTATGTGTGACATAACAGAAAATTTTGTAATAAAAATAAATTATCAAGTATTAAACAACAACAACAACAAATTACTCCTTCTCCTCTATGGCTTTTAATGCAAATTTTAAAGAATGACACCATATATTTGAATAGCAAATACTGAGACCTGATGTAAAGTTGTTAATGAATGGCATGTTATTAAAAATTTTCAGCACTGGTAGAGTGCTGAGAATTTTGAGACATTGTCTTTTTAATGAAGACATTTGATTTTGGAGCCATTAGGTCTCTGCACTGCTTCATAGGTACAAAGAAGTCACAGTAGCTGCTGATTACTTTAATTGGCATAGCACAAGATTAGTGCAACTCTGCTCTACTGTCTGCCACTGCTATACACAGCAAACAAAGGCACGACTGGAGGTGACAGGTGAACTATCCCTTGAAGCTCTGAGTAGAAGGTAAAAAGCTGTCCTACAAATGCTTCACTTTTGCTAGGAGATTAATAAGTCTCTTTCCAAGCCAGGCCAAATGGCAAGTTTTCTTTGTCACTTTTTCCTAGCACTTCACATGGCCACATGTACAGATGTCTGATCTCAAAACATTATTTTATCAAAGTTTATCTTTTATTTGCACTATCAAGCTATGCAACATCTTCCTATTCACTTGAAATTTCAAGTAAAACTTAACCCTTAAGTGCAAAACCAGTTTACATTTGAAAAGTCAACCTTTTTCCTCAGTTGAATACACTCAAAAAACTCTTTCAATTGTTTCAATTTTTTTCCATGTTGTCCTGACTACATGAAATCATCTTATTTGCTTTAATGTTCACCAAATCAGGAGGAAAAAAAAATAATAAAAAAAATAAAAAGCATTATGGGCAAAGAGATTAATAACATCTCAACAGAAGTAGCACCAATTTTACTGAACAATAAAGAATTGTCTTTTGACCTTCAGGATTCATTATCCTTCACGACCAAGCTACATTGTTTGTGAAAAGCAGAAACTCCTACTGTAGTACAGATATGACCTTCATTTTACGGTATGAAACCTTATTTTCTACTGATTATGTCCCAAGTTTAGGTCACAAGAGAACATAAGTCTGATGATTTCACTCTGGTTAGTTTTTGTGTGCATCACCACCACCAAGAAGTATGGTATACCTGCTGGAGGTCTTGGATAAGTGAGAGAGCAGGTGAATCATGGTTCAACAGCACAATAATTTGAAGAAAAATTCAAAACAAGGCTCCAACCAATATCATGAGCCCTTCAATTAATGGAACATTAAAATTCACTTCCAAGTGGAAGAAAAAATATGGAGTTATGGATAGTACAATTCAAGTGCAAAAGTGGGTGCACATCATATGTCTGCCACCTCATTGGTAACATAAAGCATGATTGTCCTAATTTGGGTAATTGCTTGAGTAAAGACTACTTGTAATTAATTGTACTGCTGTAGTTAGTTATGATGCACAGATAGCTCTCATAAATACATCTAGCTCTCAACTTTCATCAAATTCCATGCCTCAAATCCCTTATCAATGTAATTTTATCAAAGAAACATTGCTTAATATAGACAATAAGTAAAGGATTTATTTTCATTCATTTAGCATGTAAAACCTGACACAGATGAAAGGATGGTCATCAGTCCAGGTTACCTAAGATCCCATCTAAGGTTTTTTGAGTCTAAAAAACACAAACAAACATAACAAGGCACTATTACCATAAATATTCAACTTTTTAGCTGCCATAAAATCTAAGCATAGAAGAGTGAAAACCTTCCATAGAAAATGGCTTTCATACTAATATAATGACGAGAGTCTGCTCACTTTAGAAAAAAAAAATGAAGAAATGAAATTAATTAATAAGTGAGAACAAAATAAAAACACCAACATTTAAACTTGTCATTGTGTCTGCAGTACAGTGAAACCCCATTTTCAAACTTGTATCCTCATGTTTAACTTTACACCAATCTACAGCACAGGCAGATAAAAGAAGGGTCATCTTCACCAAATTGCTTGCATATGGTGTGCACATAATTATAAAACAATTTTCCAGTAGAGGTCAAAACTCAGTTTGGGAGCTTATTTTCAAAAGGAGAACAGTCACAGAGCACTATTTCCTTCTGGATGCTTGGCCACTTCAAGCGTTAACATAAGAGCTAACCTGTTTTGAAAGTCCAATCGTCTAATCTGAAACTCTGAATGCATTCTGAAATGTATCCAAAATGTATTTGCAAGTGAGAAACTTCATCGATAAATATGTACAGTGCAAAGAAAAGGAAAGTATTTAATAGCCTTAGCAGTGGTACCTAACACCTGAGCCTTATTGCACCTGACTCTAGCATATGGCAAACCACCTTTCAAATCCGGTGAAGAGGAACAATTTCTGTCAGGGAGAATGGCTAGCTTACTTTTCAACAGCAGGATTGCTATAAGTGAGTTTCAATAGGTACAAGAACACTAGAAAAAAAATAGAAGATAAAGAGAGAAACACATCTCACGATTCTTTTCTATGCACATATATTTTATAGAAACTCTTGTCTCTCTTTCAATCTAAAACAGAATTTATGATATTCAGATCATTGGAAAATATGTATAAGCACTGGCTGGGATCTTCAGCCTAGGCGAAATGGCCTCAGTGCTGTATCTCTCACTTTCATTCTCATTATTATTCATGACTAGGAGAGAAACATGATGGTTTGCAATCTGCAAATTTCTTTTAGAGCACAAACTTAGGAGGCTCGGTGGAACTGATGTGGAAATACAGTAAGAAGTCAAAGCTGTAAATGTACACATATCTCTTCCAAAATAAAAATCGTCAAACTGTACAAATCTACTTGTATGATTGTCTTTGGCATCCTGTTTTTCAAATGAATGAATTTGATTGTGTTGTGTGTGTGTGTTTTTTTTTACCTAGTTTTCAAATAGTTATTAAAAATTAAACAACACTGGAACAAACCTTTTGTGATTATAGCCTTCATTCTCCTGCAAAAAAAATGGATCTATAAATTTATGTACCATTGTAGATGTAAATTACAAAATTTTATATTCAACTATATTAAAACATCTATTCCAAAAATGATTACCAGTTGTGAAAAGCAGACAGGCTTATCACTTGCTGTCAGTTGTTCATGTCTAGTTAAGCAATAATGTGCTAAAACTGCTCTTTTGTTTTGTGTAAGAATTTTGGCAATAGAAGAAATGAACACTCGTTTAATAAAAACTCAGGCTGCTTTTTGCTTTGATGGAGGAAGCAGCTGCCTGTTTTCATTTGCTGCAGAGCAGCAAAACCCATCAATATAATAAGCAGCTTAGATGCATCCATCCACAGCATCTGTAAGGATATAGGGCTATTCGCTCAAAACCAATCCTTGGTTTAATTTTAACAAAGATGTGTCTGACATATTTGAAAATGCATTATAATAGGGTTTTGAAATACTAGCATTTTCTCTTTTCTTTTTAAATACTTTTTACAGATTTTGAAAGGCAAGTATACATATTGGAATGATAACAATGATAAAACAAATATTGCTATAGCAAACAAAAGAACTAGCCTAAAAATGCAAAGACAGAACATTAAGAGATGACTTCAGGTTCCTGGACTCTCCTGTCACTTGAAAATATAGAAAACCAGTATTTTAATATTTTCAATGAAGAGTTTGTTCATGATAACCAAGAGCAGAGAAAGATACTAGAAACAAGTATCACAGAAAAACCCTGCAGAGATAGAACTATATTTCCTGAGCTACACTTTTCCTTCCCTCCTGTTTTGTTAAAAGTAGATGTATTAATATTAATGCTTATTTCTAAAGATAGTTATCAAATTGTTTTCTATTCTTGCCTGAAAGAAACATGATTTAAACTAAATTTCAGTGCTGTGAGTTTGTCCCAAATGAAAACTCCTAATTGCAATAAAGAAAATTTTAATTAAAAATAGTTATAGGATTTTCATACATAATTACAAAAACAGGAAGAGAAAGACAAAAGACCATCTGAGATCTAAATCATAAAACTATTTTCACACTAAAAATATGGCACATTTATATTATTAAAAATTCTTAAGACATTATTATTTTAGTGCTGTTCTGCTTTCTAAGACCTTTCTAAGCTGAGCTTTTAGATGATTTGCACATTAACTGAGAAGTCAGATAATTCTTAATCCTCCTCTTTTTCAGATCCAATAATGGATAAGGGAGCATCTTAGCATGATCAACTAGCAATCTGCCTACCCTGAGTGGTAGTACACCTGAATTTAGGATTAGTCATTGGGTTTTCATAATATCTGATTTGAATGAGCACTCATTTTGGGAAGTGTGGAAAAAGAATATTCAATGATATTTGAACTGTACCATTTAAATATGTAGAAACCATTTCTGAGTAGATGCATATTTATTCACTTCAAAACAAAAAGCTATATAGAAAAAAAATAAAGAATTGTGCCCAGAAAAATAACAATTGGATATTTCAATTAAATAACTGCTTTTATGATCAGCGTTCACAATATTTTATCAATATAATCTACATTATCTCAGCTGGAATCTTGTACCCCCATCTAGTCAATTAATTGCAATATACAAATTTCACTTTTGTCTATAGATAAAGTGAACATTTTTTTTCCTTTTATTTATTTATTTATTATTTTTAATGTTATATTTTTGGTTGTAGAGAGCAACAACCTGTAGATTAACCCTGGTTACTAACACTGCTTACCGTTCTGAAGTATTTGATACTGAACATGGAAGTTTGTGTAACTGCCCTATGTATTCTTCTGGAATGCTCAATATAAATAATTTAAAGTGGTATTGGAGGGGAGGGGATTTTTTGTGTGTTTGGAAGTGGTGCCTGAACATGGGATTTCTTGTATTTGTGAGGGGTTTTCATTTTTATTTTCATCAAATTAAATAAACAAAAATGATACCTTTGTGATCCTAGTAGCTTCTCATTTATTATGTTTCTCCTTTATTTAACTGTGCCATCCTACATAGTTTACCAAACCACCAGCAAAGCATCTGCTTTATGCTGCCAGGAGTTATTAATCATGTGCAAGCAGAGATAACAATTGTGTGCAGGGTTCAATATGAAGGCTTTAGACTATTTCTAACAAAACAATGTATCTCAGTACTTGGAACTTCATATATTGGCAACTATATATATATATACATACATACATATATATATATACACACGTCACATATTCTTAAAAGAAATTACTATATCATGAGCGTCAATGAGCCTTGATTTTTTTTTTTTCTCTGGGGATATCTTTAAGTGGCCCTAAGTGCAATTTTCCAAAGCCTACACTATTGATAACCATCCTATGTTAGGTGCCTGTAAACCTTGTTAACATCTCTTACATGGGATTTGGTTGGTAAAGTGCTCTTTGCCTAAGATCACTGTACAAGGATGAACCACCTTCTAACATCTCACCTATCTATAGACCCACATGCATCTATGCTGCATATGAATTCATACTTAAGAGCTGAAGCAAATGTTAACATTTATAATAAGGCAAAATATACGAAATTTTTTTGAAAGGCCAAATAAACACAAATATCCTTAGAGATTCTTCCAGGTCAGGTTTGACATAGATATACAGGGCATCACAAGAGAACTTACACTGACTTACATTATTCTCATTTATGTCTGTTTTTTGCCTGAATAGGTTTCACTAGCCAACACTGTTGATTCTACGCTTTTCATTAGCACTAAATACAATAGACCAGATCTTCAACTTGTATTGTGCAGTGTAGCTTCATTGACAGTTAAGCTATGACATTGTATCCCAGCTATTGAACCAGTCCTGAATTTGAAATAGGCAAGTGATAAGGTCTTTCTGAGAAAATAACTAGATTTCATTATATTAGTATACGCTAATAATATTGCTCTTGATCATTTCTTAGATTTCAATCCAAGGATATCTTCCTCTGAAAATCACTGTCTCAGTGGGCTATGTTAAGAGAAAATATAAAAATGATAAGAGCAGAATTTAGTCTCCAAAGTGGTCTGAAATATTAACTAACACTTTTCCCTGCTTACTTCCACATTTCCCATGTTACTGTATTAAACTATGACCTAACTGACCACATTCTTATTTCACAAGGTATGCAATAGGGCAGTACAGGTGCTCCAGGAATTTACCTGAAAAACACTGTAGAGCTGTATAAGTATCTTTTCCTTTATACTCTGTGATAGAAGCACTCTTAGATCGAGAATAATTTGCTTTAGCTATGACATATAGCCTAGGGACTTATGACATTTTTGGTGTTGAAAGAATGTATTTCAGAACATCCAGTCAATTGAGTCACAAAGCAAAGGAAGAAAACCTAAGAAAACCTCTACACTCAACTAATTAAATGCATGAAGGCAGTAAAAAGCCTATGAGCTAACCTCATAACAACATGTTCAGGTTTATCATTGTTAAGTCTTGAAAGGAAGTTGACCAAATTCTTAATTAAAGTGAGCACATGTTCAATGAGTTTTGGAATTGCTCAGTCATACACCAACACAGAAATTGCCCCCCATCTTTTGACACTGCAATTTGAGTGTAGGACTTTTCCTTTGTTTTCCCAGTTCTGTGGTGACCACAGACCCTTGGCAACTCTAAGATTCTCCCTAGGTAGAAGCAAGCTTTAACAATATCTAATTTAGGCCACTTTATTGTTTGAGACAGATACTGATTTTTGCTAACTACAAAGCCAATAGAGCAAGTCATCAATGTTCACAGCATTTCTTGCTCAGATAGACCTTTAAACACTATGTTAAATATACGTGTCAAACTCTCTTAGAACAGGTAGCCTATTCTATATCTAGACTATGTTTTTGCTTAATGAGATTTGAGCTCAGACATTCAAGATGGACAGGCAGGTGTAAAATCTTCTGAAATTCCAACTTTTTCCTTAAGTATTAAATATGTTGTGACACTATTCTCATATATCTCTATCAACAAATTAATAACACTATAATAATGAGGAAAAACTTAAAAAAAATAAAATAAAAAAGTAGGTGTAAGTCACCATTAGAGTGATCAGCAGTTAACAACAAATTCTAGCACATTCATGTCTTTTTTTTTCCTTTTGGGGAGTTTGACTCACAATATAAGAGTAATTTCCTGTTACTTCTGGGGAAAAAAGGGGGGTGGAAGAAGAGATCATGAAATATATGCAATTTTCACATATAACACACTGTTGAAAATGTAATTCTCTGTGTGTTCTGTTCTGAAAATATGTTCTATATTCCTGGATTGTCTTTGCTATCAGGAGCAGGATTGAAATCTCCACTTTAGTCTTTATCTGAGGCTGTGATAGCTCAGTTGTCTACCTCCAAATGCCAAGATAGGGGGAATCTCATCAACCAGAGACCAGCTGCATGATGGGCAGTTAATAGATATATCAAACCTTAGGATATATGCTAAGCTGAGGAGATGATTGGTCGGTTGATATACTGATTGATTAGCATAGGGAGAATGGGTTTCTTCTTGACAACCTAAGATTATGCTTCAGCTAAGCTCAAATTGCTTACACCTCTTCTATTGGGTTTAAAATTACAGTCCTGTCATCTAAAATCTCTCTTCAATGAAATTTTTACCATATATAAAAATTAAAGGGAAAAAGAAAGTAGGTGCAATGGATAAGAGTAAATGGAGTAGATACATTTCATAGTACTGCTGTTGGTACCACTAGAAAAAGTTGATAAGTAAATCCACTTGAAATATGTTACATATGCTGTAAAGTACTTGAGAGCACTTTACAACAATTTAAGGGGGGGGGGGAGGGGAGAAGAGAGTTCAAAATACTAAAAGGAATCAGTGCTGATACTATTGCTTTAAAAAAGCACCTACAGTAGTTATTAAGCAAAGTAATTATACAGTTGTGATACTACTAATATATTTTTGTCCTCTTTATAGGCATTTCCTAGGTTTAGCAGAAATGTATTTTAATCATAGATATCAGAGAAACAAGTAATTGTGAAATAATGCATTATCTCACCGAGAAGGGCTTGCATTCTGAACACGAGAGAAGAAACATATATACTTTTATAATTTTCCTTGAGAAGTCCAGAATTTTTGTCCATGAAAGCAGATTAAATTTTATTTACAATGTACTTTAGACTGCATCAGCAGCAGTGCATTGTGATTTAAAGAAAACACAATATTTTAAAAAACTACTATACTATGTAATTATACGTTGCCAAAACAAATGCATTTCTTAAACGTATCATCCATTTAATTCTCAACATCATGTTCTTCATAATACCAGGCTTTGTCAGTTAAGTAAGATACAAGAGCTATTAAATAAAACATTTTAAAATGAAAAAAAAAAAAAAAAAGAAAAAGAAAAACACACAACTTTTTATTATCTTTAATTTGATACTTTGAAACACTTCTCTGCTTGGGCAAACATGAATTTAGTGGTCGTGTAACAAAAGGAAAGAGGTTCATTGAGAATGTTGAAATCTGCATTAATAAATAAGACTGGCTTTCTCAGATTCTTTTTCTTCTCTTTCGTATCTGCTACAAGCGGTAGGGGATCAGCTGCAACTCAAATCCCCAGCTGAACAACCCAAACACAACTGAGTGAGCAGACTTAAAACAAGGCCATTTATTGGTGCCTGTTATGCAAACAAAGCATCCAAGTCTTAGAAACAGATGTCAACTGAAGCATATGCTTACTGTAAACTGGAATTTGATTCTCTTTATAAAAATAGACTTAAATGGGCCTTCAGAGACTAGGCTGCCTCTTGTTGTATACCATTGCCTAACTTGATTCAGCCTTAAGCTTTTTAAAAGATGAATAGACTGATATCCAAGGGCAAAAAAAACAAAAGTAAAAAAAAATTAAATGGGAAATAAATGATAACATGTTGGAACAGTTCCCAGAAGCAATTTTACAGATTTTCTCTAAAAACACAAGACAGGAAGTTCAAAGCACAGTGCAGGTCACCTATGGCATGTCGAGTTATCATTTTTATACCACTTAGGGTGAAAAAAGGACTTTATGTTCTAGTGGCAAGTTTAGTACTCTGCTTTTTCTTCTTCCTTTTTTTTTTTCTTCTTCTTCTTCTTTTTTTTAACCTCTTCTCACATCTTGATGCCTTTTAAATGTCACTTATTTTACATGAGGCGGTTGGTGGAGACATGAGTCAACAGCAATCAGAACCATTATCCCCTGCAGCGAGCCCTGGTCCTAATGCATTATGACACCTTAGCTGGTCAGCCACCGATTTACCTTTCTGCTTCTTAGGGAATTAAGTGGCATCATGTGAAAATGGTTGTGATATGAACAGCATGGGCATAACTGGTATTAAATTTACCTCTCTGCCTAAGTGAATTTTCCTCACATGTGACTAATCAAAATGAAAGCTGTGGACATGGGCAGATCTGGCCAGCACTTCTCCACCCCTGGGATTGGGGCTATTTTGTTTTATCTCTTTGTACAAGCTGGCAGAAGTTTAAAGTGAAGGGGATAATCCAGTGCTGGTGTCTTTATGAAATAACATCCTTACATGAAGAGGCTTTTAACTGTCTGTCGCTGTCCTCTCAAAAAAAAAAAAGAGCGTGACAATCTCATTTTGCTGAGCACCCTCCCATGAAAGGAGAAAATAATAGCCATAACAGCTATGGCTAGTACTGACCTTACATGATCCATTATCCACTAAACACTTTAAAAGTCAGTTTTACATACACTGTGGGGGAAATTAGAGAACTATCACAATCATTTTCACTTTACTGAATTTGTCTTTTGTTTGAAGTCAGTTACTTGATATCCTCGTCCATAACTCTCTGTATCATTCCACAAAAAGAAAGAGGAAGTCTTGCTTTAAAAATCGATTTTGCACAAAAAGGGGAAGCATACCATACTTTTCCTATTCTGATTAATAAAGATACTGACAGCAGTGAAACTCAATTTAGCATGAACTTTCTTCAGAGTAAATGTGAAATAATACAAAAATCATTATATAATTTAGAAGTGTTCAACATCAGTACAAAAATATTTTTATCAATCATTTCAGCTGAGATAAGTAGGTGCCAAAGAAAGTGCAGGCAGAGCAATTATCATCCTATGCAGTCAGGAAGATATTTATTCACAGACTAGACTAACTTGTATTTTACTACAAACCAACTGTGAATGTTACTGATAATAACAGCAGTGTTAGATTTTTCCACTGTACTGTAGCCTTTTTCTAACAATTCATTGTACAGAACAAAAATGCCTGAAGCATGAAGTCCTCTCCTACTTGCAAGACTGCTCAACCTTCTGCAACCATGAGAATCAATTTCTAACATGAATTTACTGTTTGTTACAAGTTAAAGCCAGTAGTCACTTTAAGCTCAAATAAGAATTTCTTCTAATGTTAGTCAACTAAGTACAATTATAAACTAAGTAAGATTATAAACTACATGTATGACTCAGTGGCTCACATTTCAAGATTAACTCAGTCTATCTGAACATCAGTTTTGTGGCCAAGAAAAGCTGTATAAATTCTCCTTTCAAAGCATGGAATTGGGTATGCACTGAATGAGGGTGGGTTTTGGTGGTTTGGTTGTTTGTTTTTTTTTTTTGTTGGTGGTGGTGTTTGTTTTTTTTGTTTGTTTTCTTGTGATGGTTTTATTCTACTGCACACACCAGCATGCTCACGAACTCCAGATATTGCAAAAAGATTTTCAACAATCTGCTACTGTACATAATGCATGTTTGACAGGAGAAAAATAATTAAAAATAACAAAATAATAAGAAGAAACCTAACAAGACTAAATTTTAGCATTTACGATATCAAAGCATACTTTTCTTATGGAAAGAAACACGTGGAAAAGAATACAGATTTGGAAAGAATACAGATTTACATCTAAGTATCTATCTCACACATAAAGTTCTTAAACAAGTACCAACAAGCATCATAAATATTCTTTGCACTCATTTTTAAAATGATTGAAGTTGAAGATGAGGAAGAGTTCAGATTTTTGATTGTTACAAACACAATGAAAATGATTAATCATGCATGGAGCTTGGTTGGGTAGCCTTCATTTTATCAATAAGGCCACATAATTAAGGTCAAGTTAATGTACAGATTGAAATTTAGGGAGCATGTCAGTTAAGAAAAACAGGAAAATTACCTCTTCCCAAAAGTATTAGCCTCAATTGGAAAGGTTGGTTTAGAAAGTTACAATCTATTTGGTAATGAAGACTGATCTACAGTAAAGTTAAATGTGCAGGCATAGGGTGGCATATTTCACCAAAAGAGTTATAGGGAAAAAAAATAGAATAGGATCACCTTTCTTTTTCTTTAAAAAAAAATAGAAAATAAATAAATACAATTTTCACAGAAAAGAATGCTTTTCATAAGAATGATTTATTTTTTCTTTCTTAGTTTGAGACTTAACTGGACCTTGAAATCTTAACACTCATTAAGAAGCAGAAGGTACCCTGTTTTTCATGACATTATACATTAGAGTCACTGTAAGAATATCTGGACCAAATAGATCTTTGTAAATATCCACTCAAGGTTTTCATGTTTCATTCCCTAAGTAATAAGGATTATTATTCCTGAGTTTGACAAGAAACTTGACAGTGACAAAACACAACCAAAGTGATATTATTCTTCATTACCTAGAGGGTTCTGTCATTTTCCATTTAGTCATGCCTCCTTCAGTTTCTCAAAAACAATTTAAAAAAACCCCACAACATTAATTATATTCCTTTTGCTTACATTGCTTCTGTGACAATAAAACAAACAAAAAAAAAAGAAAATTTTGAATAGAATATGGAAGCCTGATCATCTGAGTCAAGAACACTTATGGTGATATACTGCAATACTCTCCGTCACAAATCCTGTACCTAATTGCATGCTACTTCTCCACTTTCCAAACATGGAATAACACAGTAAACAAAACAAAGGTGGCAGATTTGATAGAGTCAAGCCTCCACTGACTTGAGTAAAGAGGTTAACAATGAAAATGTGGCACTGGGATAATGGTTTTTCAAATGCTTATCTTGAATGCTTTCCATTTATTACCTAGTAGAAGCACATCTGGGAAGCTGGGTTTTTAAATACCTATAAAAACACCAATGTGGGCATGTATTTGTTCCTTGTAGGAAGCAATGGTTTACAGAATTATTATTATTAGCTTCTTTTTCAACTACCATATACCTCTGAAGTAATTTCCAAAGAACCCAAAGGAATTTGTCCCACTAGACCTCCTTGGGGGCAATCATTGCTTTGACAGCTCTGCCAGCATAGAAATCCCCATGCCATGCCCGACGTGACCAGTGCAATCACTGCTCACATTCTGTCCTCTCCAACTTCTCTTTCCACAAGAGTGGTTCAGAAAGTGTTACACCGCCCTGACTGCTGCAGCGCCAGGCATGTTCACTTTATCTCACAGTCACGGCACATGAGTGAACCTAGCATGTCTATTTACAGATTTGCCTTCTGAGTTCAGTTTCGACTGACTACAGAATGGCTTTATACCGTTCTTTTTCTTTTTTTCTTTTTTTCTTTTTTTTTGTTTGTTTTTGTTTTTTAAATAACATTCTGGGTTTTATATTCTAGGGATCCATGCCGGCTTGGATAATAAGAATTCCAAAGGTTCATTTTATTTCTTTGTTTCTTTCTTTCTTCATAAAACATATCCTGTGACATAAGCTATTTTTTCAAGTGAATTGACATGCACACTATAGGAATTTTAAACTATCATATCCCATAGCGGGTCAATACATTATGATAGCCTCTAAATAATGTTGAGATAGTTATATTCATAATGAACAAAAATGAAAATATTTAACCTCAGCAAAGTAGCAATATCACATTTCAATATCACATCTTTAATTCAGCTGTAAAATGTTGAAACAAACTGTTTCAATAAAAAGCTAGTACTGGTCATAAATTTGGGAACATATGTGCCAGAGAGCACATTAACATTGCTGCAATAATGCTTATTAGGGCAAAAAAAAATTCTTTCTTCTGGGAAAGAAAAATCAAATATGAAAACATATGAAAGGCAAAAAAAAATAAAAAATATCTGTATATCTATTGCTAAAATGTCCCAACAGGAAAATAGGAAAATATACTCACATGCAGCTTAAGGGCACCATTCTAATTATCCCTTGAGTATTGTTGTACACCTTAGTTTTGTTAGACATATAAAGAGGAGAAATATTACAGCACCCAAGCAGATGGTCTTTGGAACGAGATTATACACTTCAGAAATAAGAGAGAAGCAATGCATTCAACCCTTCTGTTTGGACAGAAGAGCCGTCCTAGCCTGTCTGACCTATTAGCTAGTAAACTGAAGCACACCGCCAAGTGCTATCATGCTGTTCCTTTAAAAAGCAAACAACCTCACTTTTTATGATAGGCACTAGATCATTTTAGGAGAATTGTAGGTAATGTCTGATGCATTAGACAGATGGTCATATCATGAAACCATATATAAGTCACCATGACTAAAACTCATGTTCACTATCTTGTTAATCCATATAAACTTTAAAACAAAATAAACCTATGCTGAATGCTTTCCTTAGTATCTATCTACCTATCTATCTATCTATCTATATACACATATACATGCATAAAATACTCACTTAAAACTTAAAATATTGAACCTTATTGCATGTTTATTTGATGTGGTTTTCAATAGCCTAACATTAATTTTGTATGTATAACTTTGCAGTTTGAAAATTCTGATTCTAATCTCAGTGTTATTTAAGTTTTGTATAACTCCACTGACTTCCATGGGGCCAATGATTAAGCAGGGAACAAAAAATTTAGATCCAAGAATAGAATGTATCTTGTCTAGTGATAAAGAAGCTAAATACCTCTGCGACCTTAAATAGAGAGTTGACTAGTGCTCTACCAATGTGATGTTTTATTGTAGATTTTCCAAAATACCTGGATACTCTTTAGTGTATGCTTCAGAACAGCTAACATTATAATTGCAGAATATTATGACTGTTTTTGCAATATTATGTTAGCATATCTCATTCCCACTTACATAGGGAAACAGGGGAGATGCAATCATTCTCCTTGGGAGTGGTCAATAAAAGCATATAATTCCATGAAACTGTATCAAAAAATCTGTATGGTAAACATGTCCTCACCAGGACTTCTGATAGGAAGAATTTTTTTTAATGGATTTCCATATCTTGCTTATTTCTGATTCACATTAGAAACAATATTTTCTTATAGATAATAATCACTTGGTAATTAAGTCTATGCTTTCCTAGACAAGAAATGAATCAGTAAATTTTATTGTAAAGCAGTATAAAATAAATAAAAATTGTTTCTAGCAACCAAGCCTCTTAAAGATAAGTTGTCTCTATGCACATATTCTCATGGAGAGCTGCTCAAGGCTAGGAACTGTTTGTCTCCCACAACTACTGACAGCATACACAAGTCCCACCTAACCTCCTGCTCAGTTGAAGAAGATATAAGGTAGCACATTTACTGTCCACTAGGCTGCTCTCAGCCACAAAACTGCAACCAAACTCAGCAGAACAGGAATGATTTCAAAATGTATCTGGTGAGTTGCTGGTAAGCATCTACTGTCTCTTCCTCGAAAGGCAGCCTAGGTGTGCTTTCCCCATCAAGCCAGCCCCAGGCAGTACTGCAAACACAGTGACAGATGCCAGCAGACAGGTCTGAAAACCTTCTATATGAGTAGTTCGAGGTCTGCTGTGCTAAACACAGCTCCTGGATACTTTCCTGGATGGTTTAACATTTGGCGAAGGTACATAATGGGGCACCATGTCCCCCAAAGTGCATGTGTCCACAGTATAGATGTTCTTAAGCAAAGTCAGAGGTACAGACAGCTCTGTACAGACTGTGTTCTGCACAGGGCATGCTGATTACCAGACATTGGCTTTGCCTTTTGACCCCTTGCCCACAAACAGTAAGAAGTAGATCCTTTGCAGGAAATGAGGGGCATAGCCCAGTGAAGTCCCCTTGTGGGCCTAAATGATTCAACATTTTTATGACCAAAAATAACCTTTGAGTTGAGGGAAAGGGTTTAGAGTAGAAAGGAAAGGGTATAGATGAGGGTGCTTGTGGATCATGCCTTGAATATCAGCTGGTCAATCATAACAGTCAGTCCTGGCTGGGATTACATGCAGAAAAGTGAAAGGAAGAAAATAACGATATAAAGAATGAAAATATATTGTGATTCTTGATCATATCCTCAAACCTCATAGATTAGGTATGCTAGTGTGTTTGAACCCATGCAAGTGCTAGTATTTCTCTCTGGGTACCTGACCAACAAACTTTTGCTGAAGTCTGTGGAACCTGTGTATCAGAGTGTAGGGCCAGTCCTACATTCTGTTCCTCTGTGTCAAGGAGAAAATCTCCCAGTGTTTTGCACAGCTGTCAAGTCTTTCAGAGAACTGAGTTGGAAAGAGTTCCTCTTTCAAATGGAAAATTATCAGCCACAAGAAAATCTTTGGTTGGTCAGTTCTTAAGCACTTTGCGTGAGATACGTGCCTTGTAACTTTTGGCTCATCCGTGAACTGGAAAGTTGTATCTGCTGTGCAGAGGAAGCCAACTTTCTACAAGCTGAGCCTTTGTAAGTCTACCAACTTCTTTAAGTTCAATTTTGCAATCATTAGTAACAGAGAGCTCAAGACAAACTAAATGATAAACTGTATTTGAATATCTAGTTCTCACAAGTTATCATGTGCAAGCAGAAAAATAAGAGTTTTGGAAATATATGTGTTTTTAAATTGTAAGCAAGATGCTGGTTCTGTGTGAAATATAATTTGGATTCTTGCACAGAAACATTAGACTGGAAACAAACAATTAAAATGGCTGACTGTCATAAATGATCTGACTTGCTGCGTATGAATATAGTTATTAAGAAAAAACATTTGTTAAGATCATCTCAAAAGCCATTTAAAATTATCTTTTCAAGCCACTGAGGGACCATAGAAATATCATTTTAAAGAGAAACGATTCTATTACATTTAAGGTTTATATTAACTTTAGTTAATTTGCCTAGGAATTTACAAAGACTCATTTGTTATTAAGACAACATAGATGCCTTGCTTGCAAATCATACCTTACTTCATGGTGACTGATGTCCTTATGGATCTACAGAATTTTATAGGAGAAACTCTGAGTTTTATTCTTAAGTGATTGCAGTACTGACATCCATTAATTAAGATAAACTGAACCTAACTGTTGACACAAAATGTGGAAAGAACTTGACATGTGTAAGCATTCTTGGGATCCTTATGATCCTTTACATTGTGACATGAATGATCTAACTGGTACTCAAACGATATTTCTGAAGGTTCTGGCTCACCTATGCTACCCAGTTTGAAACAATACTGCAAATAACTTCAGAGTGCCATAAACCAGATTCTGAAACATACACAAGTTTCTAAAAATGTGGAAGAGTAAAACTGAATTTCTACTTAGTTTTTACACATATAAAATGATCATAAAGAAGTTATATATGTCATTATTACTATGAAAAAGAAATATTGGTGCATGTAGTGATAGGAAACCACCCTTCTCTATGAATTTTGTAATCAAATTAATGCTTACTTTCATGGGAAAGTCTGGCTCTAAACTTGGGTCCATACACGAATCTGAATTTTTCCAAAATCCAAAAAGTTTTCAAACCCAGAATGTTTATTTCATCACACTAAAATAACCAAGTATCACTACTCACGCTGAACACAATAACTTCTAATATTTTTATTTTCTATTCTTTATACATACACGTAGTAGTGCATAATATTAAGCAAGCTTTTAACTTCTTGATGCATCCATTTTGCCACACTTTTATAGGATCTGCCCATACAGACAGTAGTAACAAATTACATTGCAGTTTTGATAAAATGCACACAAAACTTGGTTACCTGACATAAAATAGAAATTGCAAATGTGACTCAATTTATTGTAATCAGTCAAAAGAGTCAAATTTATAGGATTTTTCATAGCATATTTCCTTAGTATAACTAGCATTATATATCCCTGGGATTACTAATGTGTGGACTTCGCAAAATATGAATTCTACAAGTTGGTGTAGCAATAATACTCTGGACAGATCATACTATTCAGAATTTACATAATAGAATTTAATGCATGTCTTAGGGGAAATTCTAACAGTGTAAGTGTATCTGGTTATAAGTCATATGGGTGAAGAAGCGTAAAACAAACCTGAGAGGTTCTGGCATCCAAGAGGTGCTCTTGACAATGTACATTAATTAAGGATTATGGATTTCTGCAGTTTGTATTAGCAGCATTTTAAAAACGTACTTCATGTAGTGACATTCTCAAAATTCAGCATCCTGAGTGTGATTTTTTGCAGAACAGTCCCCTCTTGAGGAGGATATTCTCAAACTAAAACTTCTGGGTAACGCCATCTGGAAATACTTTCACAGCTCTTATTATCACTTGGAAAATCCATTTAATGCAATGGAGTGCTATTGTTGGGAAGCAACAACGTAACATCTTGACATAGCAAACCTTGTTGCTGCAAGAATCCTAAATGAGCAGTTCATTTCCGAGTCCTCAAGAAAGCATTTAAAAACTTAGTTTCTAATTAAAATAAAAAGTCATGATATTGTGGAATCTTAAATATCATTGACTTAATAAGCAATATTCCATTAAGGACAAAAATATGTATTACTGATAGAACAATGGACATTGGATATTGGACATAACTTTCTCCAAACTAGTGGAATATACACTGTTGAAGAGTTTTGCTAATATGTCAGTTAAAATGTCACTTATCTGGCCATGGATCTTGACTATGTACTTCCACTTTTTCCTATTACTTATGTCTTTGAGTACCAAAAGTAGCCAAAAAAATAAACAATTTTAGGGACATATTATGACAATACAATATGGTCTAAACTATATTAGTTGGCTTAAATTTGTTCTGTTTCTGAGTCATGTATTTCCTAAATAGAAAGGCAGAATTACTAACATCACTTAAATTAAAAGAAAAATTAGTATGAGTCAGAATTTCATACTGTGTGCACACTTGCATGTATATGAATGGAAACACATTTTACTACTGCCTATATCAGAGTCCTCATACTAATGTGAAGATAAAATTAAAGCCACATTGTTATACTAAAGCAACCTGTTCTGCATCTTGGGTGACTGTGCAAACTCTCTGAGTCACTCCAGGGTAAGAACTTGAGAAATCGTTTTGCTTTACTCCATTCATCTACGCTGAATGCAATGAAGATGATCTAACAAGAAAAATACAAATAAAAACAGTGGCTAGAATGATCAGAATGGATTTCAAAGGTGAGAAACCTAAAATATTTTTTCTTCCTTTCTTCCTTCCTTTCTTACTTTCTTCCTTTCTTCCCTCCTTCCTTTCTTTCTAGCACTTCAAATATTATTTTTGGCATTCAATATTCCCAGGCAATGGAACACAGAACAGCATGCATTACTTCAATACTATCACTTGAGCTTGAAAAAACTCAAACTGAAACAATTATTAAATGTAAAAAGGAATGCAACTGAAGAAGAAAGTAAATATCACACAGAATTACCTGTAAAGACCTGCAAAAATAACAATGCAACAAGCTATAGTGTTATGAAATAGCACGATGATCCTTATACCACCTTACAAGAGAGCATTATTTCCAATGAAACTACATGTGAATTTACTTCATTATATCCAACACTGTAGCTCAGTTTTAAAATGACAGACATGCACTTATGATCAACTATTGTCTTGAACCAGAAAATTGTCATCTAAATTCCCATCTACATATGGATCCAAAATATTTAAGCCATCTAAAACAGGTAAGATAAAGAGATTTTTTTATCCAGTGATAATGTTCATAATTATGCATGTTAAATAAGATAATTCTATATCATGCATCAGACTATGCACTGACTTCTGCAGGTTCAGAGAAAGAATGCTTTCACATTAAGCACTGCATGATTGTACAGAATATAGAAGAAGATTTACAAGATTTACCTATTATTATTTACTTATTTGCAACACGAGGAATGGTAACCATTGGACTTGGCATGTAGTTATTTCTTATTATGATAAATCTTGCTATTTCACACACCAAAAAGAAAAAAAAAAAAAAAAAAAAAAAAAAAGGAAAGAAAAAAAAAGAAAGAAAAAAAAGAAAAATAATGAAAAAAAGGGCAACCAAATTCTGTGATTCCTGTTTAACAGTTTACAATTCTAGATCCATAAGAAAGCTGTGTATTTATTTCAGCAAGTGTAAAACCTGAGTGTTGTAAAAGTTTTCACTAATTCAAAATGGAACAGTCAATATGACCTGGGAATGTGAGAAAACCTAGTTTATTTCTTGAATCTGCTACATGTTTCCCATGTTACTCCCATGTTACAATGAGCAAGTCACTCATACTCTGCTTTCCTTATTTTATTCTACTGGTAAGGCAGAACTTGTCATACTCAATTATTTTCATGTAATTCAAGGTGTGAATCCACATTCTGTTCCCAGAACAATTATGGACTTTCTGCATGGTCTTCAAAAATCTGTTTAGTTGTTTTGTGATGGATTCTGCATCACATCTTCTTTCTGTTTTTCCCTTACCCTGAGTGCTGTTCATGACAGTACCTCTTAGTAGACACCCAAATACTAGAGAGTAATTTTACACCTGAAGTTTAGCTACATTACAATAATACAATAACCATAAGCTATTCAAAACTATTCTAATTGAGTGAAAGGAAATCAGGATACCAACAGGTCAATGCTTTGGTAATCTGTATTAGGAACTGGCATAGTAAGAACATCAGTCTCCTGCAAATGGCCCCAGTCAGGAAGGCCCTCACATGCTTCCACTGAATGTGCTTGAACCTAACCAGATGGCAAGTCTGTCCTTACCTCAGGACAGATAACGCTGATATTTGTCATTTTACACTCTCAAATTAATTTTTGAGGTCTTCTGCACTCTCAATGTAAGTTACTCCTATAGTGTGTAGTTTAACCTTCTTTTGAGGTCAAATCTAGTAGTTGAGATAAAATTAATGTAGTATTTTTATCTATTTAACTACTTTGAATGTGGACCCTGTTAACACAATGTTATTTTGGGACATCATCATCCTAACAGACTGTCTTTTCTTTTGGTGTGTGTGAAAAACATTCTGCGGATGTTAGTGTTGTGTTTTTCCTATTGGATTACCTGATGGAGCAAGGACAAAGACAAAACCTTCTGTTGGAAATCCTCCTGAACACTCCAAGTAGTCTGATAATTTGATTAAATTATTGTACAATACTTTCTATCCACTGTTTTACTACGACTGCTTTGAAAGAGATATTTTTTTTTTGCGTGGGAGTAGTGGGGGTGGTTAGGAGCTCAATTCTTTCATAGACAACCTTGCTCAAAATTCCTGAAGATGTACCCACTAGGCACACAGATTTAGGGCTTTATTACTATCTCAGTCTTTTTTGGGGGGATCTGTGAGATCCATTTACTTTCTCTAAACTTAGCTCTTCTGGTGGCTTCTACAGAAAGAATCATACAATAGCTTGGGTTGGAAGGGACCTTAAAATCACCTAGTTCCAACCTCCCTGCCATAGGCAGGGATGCCACCCACTAAATCAGGTTGCTCAGGGCCTCATACAGCCTAAGAATCATTTCAATCTTTTCTTTAGTTCTCCACTACACAAGAATAGGCAAAATTAAAAGACACAGGCTGATATTTAAGATGTTAGTGGTCTGAAACTGATGCTTTTTGAAGCAAAATTTTACAAAGTTTCCTCTTAGAAACCTTAATTCTTCAGTTTTCCTTTTACTTTTAGCTGGCTGTAAGTTTTATTCCCAGCCACTGGTTTTAATAGAGTCAGCTTCACAAGTTTAAAAGGCTTCTTTATGGTTGAAATAGCTTCCTGGCTATTTACTTGCATAAAGAAATCAACTTTTTTTTTTTTTTTTTTTTTAAGTATTAAACTTAACACTACCTCTACAGGTTTCCTTAAACCTTAAAATAATTTCTTTTTTGTCCCCAAAATAAATGTTATATTCAGAAAATATTATCCTATTTTTGAAGAACTTGTATTATAGAACAACCCAGAGTTTGTCCCTCTGTTCTCTGGGGTGATTTTTATATTAACCCAGCACAGGAATTACGACATACCTCTTGGCCTGGGGCATTCATTTCCCTTCCAATCTACAAACCGAGGATTTAAAAATCCTTCATGAAGTCTTTTTGAGAATTTAAGGCTATGCTTTTACTGTGATTATACAAAAAGAGGTCACAAGTTACAGATGGTGAGCTATCTTCTTATGACTTATGATATCTAATGATATTAATGTGGCTTTGCTGTTAAAATCGTAAAAACACCAACGTGAACAAAGAAATTAGACAGGAGATAATTCTGATCTTTCATCACTAAAAACAAGACCAGTTCATTAAAGTCCACTGAGTTACAATAATTAGAATGACAGGGAATACAAGCATTCCTTCTTTATTCCTTGTTTTTACAACTCTTACATTTCTTCTTTTGTGATCATATGTCATACTCCTTTTATGAGATTACTGGATATGCCTTGAAGTTATCAATACAGGTTTCACTAGCAAAATATCCTGCTAGAAGAAAAAAAAATCTCTTTCATTTTGCTCTCTAAAAAAAATAATATATGGCCTTAGTTTTGTAACTGTCATTTAAAAATATGCGTACCTCTGCTTATGCTAACAAATGGCATGAAAAAGGGTGAAATAGAAGAAATCAAGGTCAAAACACGCTCTACTGACACTGTTGCCACCAGCAAAAAACAGTTTGACGTCAACAGATCAAACAGCAAACATTTCATTTTCAGATATAAAATAAAGTAATAATACAGGCAAAAAAAAAAAAAAAAAAAAAAATGCAATATTCTATTCTGCATTGCATTTTTTCCATTATAAGCATTACTATTGACTAATTCTTCAAATATTTCAATTGAAATAATTCTGCTTTGTGTTCTTACAATTTGTCAGATATACAGCCTTGAAAAAAAGTTGAAAAAGAAAAAGATACTGTCAGTAACTAATGGGGAGGTCTGCTTTAAGTTCTAAAACAGTCCAAGATCTCACAGCAATAAGTGAAACCTCCTTAAACTACAGATATTACACACTCAAAATACTATCAAATATACTATATAACAATTAATAATATAATAAGTGGATTAAGTACTCATCATTGTAATTCAGTGAACTACATTTTTATTTTAAAATAATTGTAATCATTATAGATTAGTAGAAAAGAATAACTTGTTACCTACATTTCTGAATAATTAAGACTGTCATCTAATTTGCTGTACTGAATATTTGCCTTTTTTTTTTTTAAACAACTTCCTCATAAGAACTGTACTAAATGGAAATATTTCTAATGAAATATAGAAACAATACAAGTCCTTTATGGCCATTGAAAACTAAAATTAAAGAATAAAAATTATAAAACCAATAAACTATCAGGATTAACTGTATCACTGTTCTCTACTACATTTTTATTTCCCATAACTTTTTAATTTTAAGCATCTTGCAACTCCATACAATTATTTTACAATAGTACTTGCATTTTTAGACTAAATAAAACTATTTAGACAAAATAAAGTATGAATCCTGCATCTTGGATGTAGCCAGTATTAATCTGGCATTTTTTTTCATTTTGTTTTTTTTTCCTGTTTCATATACTTTAGAAACAATTATTCTGTCTAAGAGAAGCTCCACTTGTATTCAAAACAATAGAAAGCATTAGTCATTTCACAGAAGTCTTGGCTTAGGACAACTGTTGTTTCAATCCCATTGAGAGCAATAGGAGGCAGTAGCAATTTTAGAAGAAGGAAGCTGTCCACAGAATACTCCAAAGGAGAATATTATTCATCAGCTCTTTCTGAATTAAAAAAATAATATCTGAAGAATCACAGCAAAAGAAAATCTCCAAGCATTTAAAAACCTTTATATACAGGATATTATTATAATAGGGAAGAGATTATTATTAATAGATTAATAAGAGATTATTCATAATAGATAAATCTTTATACTTACTGCAAGTGGGACTGCCCAGTATTAATGCACCTGAAGTACCCCAAAATGTGTATGGAAATTTTGGCATGGTCTGAGGTTTTGTTTGTTTGTTTTTGTTATTGTTGTTTGTTTTATTTTTTCTCTGTTTAGTGCTTTCTAAAGGAAATAATGACTAAAGAACCCTGCAAAATTACAGGTTAACACGATGTTCTGCTTAAAATGGTGCTATCATTTGCTTTAAAATCTATTTAATATAGCTGCAATCAATAACTTCAGAGAGGTTAATGTAATTTATTTGAAACATTTTATATTAGAGTGAATTATCACTGATATTTCCTCGTTCCCCACCATTATTTAAGAAGATCCCTCATTCCTGCTGCTGCAGACAACTGTCAGAGACAAAGGTAGAATAAACCCTTCACCTGCTGCAAATTATTGAAAAACCAGAAGATATGCATTGTTTGAGCAGACCAACTGAAAGTAGAGAAACAAATTTCATTCTTTTAAAAAAGCACGTGTACATGATTTTCAATGTTGCTGATTAAGAACATTTTTAAAAAAAATTCCTGATTCAGAGTATGAAAACTCAGTCCAGAGTTCTTGAAAACAATTTACTCCAAAAATCACTGAAATTTCAGATTTATGATTGTTTTAATGGAGCATAATGAAACTATTTAATCCTGACTGAAAGTTGTCACTAGGAAACAGCATGAAAGCAGTTAACAAGTGTTGTCATTTCTATATAATACACACAGTAGTTTATGATTTCCAATACCTCCCATAACAAAATATCAGTATGTGTGCATGTGTGTGTGTGCAGTAGCACTGCATACACACTTCACACTTAAAATGAATTACCTTTAGTCGCTCCTTGACTAATATGCTATAGTGGGATCTTGACTATGTTTCAGTATCTCCTTTGCACATTGTCCAACAAACTTCTTGCTAACCTGAAGCAACCATTTTGCTTTTCTTTAGCTTTCTCTGATTTGGCATAATCATTAGGTATACACATCTTGGAGGATAAATTGTATCTGAAGTACCTACGCACTGCACAGACTTCATACGCACTGCAAAGACTTCAAAGAGATGCAGTTTTCCTTACACATAATTTTAATGGTGTAGAAACGTTCCCTTTCCTCAAAATCTAAGCTGTGTTTTTGGAAAAACATGTAGGATTAAATATTTATTTATTTATTTATTTATTTATTTTTAACTAAAACTGCAAATCTGAAGCAGAATGCAAACCTGCCAGAATAGTATTTTGAGAAGGTTTTGAAGTTAATGAACTTAGAAAAGTTTTTGACCTAGCAACATATCAACTTGTTAAATATTTCACTTAACAATAAATAAAATAGTCATAAAAATTCACAGGAATACAAATGGTTAGCATAAGTTTTGAACAGCTTACATGAAACACCAAAAAATTCCATAACAAGTGCATGAAAAAAGATTATGGCACACAAATATAAAATAGTAGAAAAAATGTGGAAGGGATCATAAAGATAATAAATTCTGACATCTAAATAGATGCAAGAAATACAATCCATCTGAATATGAGAAAACACTTCTTTACTGTGAGCGTGACAGAGCACTGGAACAGGTTGCCCAGAGAGCTTGTGGAGTCTCCTTCTCTGGAGATATTCAAAACCCACGTGGGTGGAATCCTGTGCAACATGCTCTAGGTGATCCTGCTTGGAAGGGAGGTTGGATGAGGTGATCTCCAGAGGTCCCCTTCAAACCTCAACGATTCTGTGACTACATCATTTCACCCAGTATTGTACACAAAATCACCAAAAGAGAAATGAAATGTCCTGCTGCACAACTTTCTGTGGCAGAAGCTGATGAACATCTGTCTAGGACTTATTGTGATCATATGTAAACACACCTCTTCACTGCTTTGTAACTAGGTACCCTTTAGAAGCCCTGTAGATCAACTATTAAAGAAACATCAAAAGTGCAAATGTTTTCTGCTACTTTAGGACAGGCTTCTTAAGTCAAGCTACTGTATAATAACAATAATCACGTGTGTTTATTGGAAACATGCACAAAATTCTGTTTTTTTCCTTTCAGATACATAGACACTAAATAAACTCACTTTCATTTTAATATGAAGTAGATAGAATATGTGTAAAAAGAGTATTTTCTGCTCAGAGATATGACAGAAAGTTCAAGAACAGTTAAACTTCTATCAGAGAAAGAATCAAGCAATGATCATAATATACATATAAAATGTACTAACTACTCAACTGTGCTAAAGGAAAAATGTGTTCTAACGAATCTCAACATAAAGTTGTTCAGTGCATATAATAATATCAATTACATTTAGAAGTTGCATTTACTTTCCAAGAAAGATAGATTAAAAGGTAATTGTAACAAGTGATACCACACAACTTTTTCATTCAGTCTCAATGAATATGGAATTATAGCAAGATAATATTGTGATTACTTCAAAAGCAAGGCCAGGAAGTTTTAATTCAAAACACCAACAAAATATGCAATTTTCATACTCACTGCTTTTCAGTGTGCAAAAAAAAAACACAAACATTTAGCTATTAGAAGCAGCCTTTTGAGTTGTGATATACTGGTTTTAGTTTGATGTAGAAAAGGAGGTCAATTACACCTTCCTGACAGTTACTAAAATTAATTTCTTTTGCAAATTTTCAAACAAAAACACATTACAGATTGTGGACAAAATTAACTTCTTAGAAATGTCTGAAGAATTACAATATACTCCCTTCAGATTCACTCAAAGGTTGTATTTCAATAGATCACAGAAGGAGATGAGAGGGATACACCATGGCTCTATAGGATGATTTTCAAAGCTTTATGGATGTTTATTTCTCTTTGAGATAGACTGTCAGTGGTCTTAACAATCTTTTAAAGCCTGAAATGATGAGGGTAAAGACAGAGGAAAAGAGCATCCAAATATATACTTGAGATTAAAAAAGTCATTTCTGCATATTGAAGCGTGTGTTGTTTTCTGTTAAAGAACTATATTTTCACAAGTATCTCCATTCTCAGCTGCCTACATCCTGACATATATAAATGTAGGTATTATTTTTGAAGGGCTACCCAATCAAGTCTCAAAATAAATTCAAAGGTATCTCAAGTTGCACAGAGCTGATGTCAGCCACCTAAATCAAAGTATATAGAAATTTAAATCTATTTTATAATAAAGCAGATATGACAGGTGATTACAACTGCTATTTTCTGGACAGAACCATTAGGAAACAACTAATATTTTCTTCACATTCTCCAGCACATCAATGAACTTTTCCATCTTAAATTCTTCCACAGCCTTTGGATATTTTTCTAATTATGATAAACATCCCAGTCTAGATTCTGGCCTAAAATTGTCCCACGCTGACAACGTAAAGAAGGAAAACAGCAACTACTAAAGGAATTCTACTAATAGAATTTTTATTTAAATATTTTAAAGCACAGCATAGCAATTTTAATTAATTTCTTTATAATGTTACATTTTGAAGTAAAGATTAGTTTCGAAGACCAGATCTTGGAATTTGAAAAATTTTCAAAAGAGACTTTTTGATAAAACAGACAAACATAAGCCTCTTTCTCTCTTCCAAAATAGAAATTTCACCAAAACTAACTGTTTCCACAGAGAATTCCATCTGTCCTTCCTGTAATGTCTAATGCTGAATATTTTCATGACAAATTTCTGGGCTTTACAGTTAGGGCTTCCTCCCTTTTTTTGGATTGTTCTTCTTCAGAAATATTATTGAGAATAGGCTAGACTGATCCAGAAATAGTTCTTTCTGCAAACAGATAACCACAAACAGATAACAAGAAGCACTTTTGATTTTTTCCATCTAAAGTAAACAAATAAATAAAAAAAGTACAAGGAATAATAACACAATAACACCTGCACTTAAAAAAAAAAAAAAAAAAAAAAAACGCTTTTTCTGTCAGCAGTAAGTCATGAAGCAGGGAAGAATTACAATATAAGAAAGGAGTATATGCCATTGCCATACTCCCTGGAGGTGATATCGAGGTAATGGGGATAGATTAGATGACCTTTGGAGCTCACTTCTAACCTTATTTCCTACAGACTATGATATCTTCTCCAAGTTCCAGAGAGAAGGCAGATAAGAGCTGATTTCTTTGGGAAGGTATTAGTTAGACTACAACCACAAGAGAACCGCTGCAAGAGTAAATGGATATATCATTCCCCATAACAAAAGTACTGACATTTCAAAGGAGACACACGAAGCCTAAGCAAGGCATTTCAGTGAATAATAGGTTCTATCTAGAGATGTCATTTACGAACACCTGAAATTTTGTGTTGCATACAAGTTGCTGAAACGTTATTGGTTATTAACTTTTGGTTGAGAGAATGGTGCCGTTTTGGTATTTGCAACTTTTCAGTGGTTTAGCTTTCAGGCAAACCAAGACTACTGCAAAGGCAAGGAAAAATATACATTTGACAAACAAGATAACTACTCATTCCAGTCCAGTACTCTGTACTGGACACAGAGTATGTGACCAATGTTTATGCAGATTCTGCTCCTTCCCAATGTTGCTGCAGCATCTTTTTTTTCTATGAAATGAATGAAGTATTACTTCTTATGTAGAAATTTAACAGTTTAGTGATTTTAGTGATCTGACTTTGGTTAGTCATCTTCTGGAAACTCCTTGCATTCCTCACCTTCAAAACTCTCAATCTCGGAAATGTATTTGAATGTGTTTCTCCAAGAAGATATTTTTCTCTTTGCAGGCTGATATATCATATTTACCCAAACCGGAATGACTTTCTCATCCCAACAGTAGAGTCCTTGTGAAGGTATGGCTAAGTACAGAAAATAGCACCAGAAGTTTTCACTTTTAGGAAAAGGCAATTCAAGTGAATTAAGATACCTCCAAAAGTGTTCTTAAAGTAGGAAGCCTGTGGGCAATTTAATTGCTCCTTATTTAAATCACACCTGAATATAGAAAAGTTACACTGCCCTAAAAGATTTGGTTTTGCTGCAGTTTGTTCACTGGAAAATGTATTACATTTTCTGTTTTTCAGTTTTGTATTACCCATTCATAAGGTTGATAAGGTCCAGAAATATTTGTGGTTTTGAACAGCTTTGTGACACTTTAATGGTAATAAATTTTTATATAAGCCTGAGTGGATACACTAACACTTCTGTATTTTACTGATACAATAGGAAATAGTATAACATGATAAGATAGAAAAAATGCAAATAGTGAAAAGGTTTTTGTAAGGTTGTAGAGAGAAATGCCATTTCTGCCCATGACAGCACAGTTAATAACATAGAATGGGTTGGGTTGGAAAGCACCTTAAAAATCACCTAGTTCCAACTCCCCTGCCATGGGCAGGGATGCCACTCACTAGATCAGGTTGCCAAGGGACTCATCCAACTTGGCCTTGAACACCTCCAGGAACGAGGCATCCACAACTTTTCTGGGCAACCTGTTCCAGTGCCTCACCGCCATCATAGTAAAGAATTTCCTCCAAACATTTAATCTAAATCTTCCCTCTTTAAAATTGTTCTCCCATGTCTTGTCACTACCTGCCTATGTAAAAGATGGCATGTATCCATACATTTTGTCCTAGACATTTTGCTCAGCATTCATACTCCACCTGTTGTTTCATTATTGTAAACCTTAACTGCTCATGATGAAGACATTCATTGAATGTCCTTTGCAGAAACTGACCATTATCAGAAACGTAGCTTGCTTTCTTTTATGGCTAATAACTTGCATGCTGCTTAGGACTTCAGTAACCAAACAACATAATTTACTATTACACAGATATTTTATTAGTAAATCAGAATTCCTGAAAGATGAGCTGACTGCTTACAAAGATCAACCACTACCCATGCATTTTAAAGAAATCTTAAAGCCATATTTGGGACTTTATCACTCTACTTCAGTGAATCATGACCATAAAATATCTTTACTTAAGATACAGAAAATGGCAAAATAAATACAGTATGGAATAAAGGCCAGTGTCTTCTATGTGAAGCATTATGGTTGTCTACATGTTAATTATGAACTGGTGTGATTAAAGTAAAATTTTCTCCAGCATAATGAAGGAAACAACTTTTGCTAAATACAGACATAGGTGAGTTGTTGATAGGGAGGAAAGTTTATAATTGAACAGGGGAACTGTTGTGCAACGTTTTTTTCTTGCAGGGTATACCATTCCCCATATAAAAGTAATGTAGGCTCCATGCTGCTGGCTGCTGTACAGTTCATTTTTCTGACTTTCTTCTCTATTTTATTACTCCTACAACAGACCTTGCACGTACACCTTATATTCTTTGCCTACAGGCAGCAGGATCCTATTCACCATTGCTAGTGTCACCACACACTTACATTTTTAAGTAAGGATCTTTAATCACTGAAACTACCTTGATATTCGCAGTGAAAATTAAGTTTTTAGTACTTATTCTTTTACTATAGCTTCCAGGACAAACAACACCTGCCCACTTCCTCTATTATAACTCTTTCCAAGTTCATACCAAGCTCCCAATAGAAAAACACTCTTCCCACACATTTGACAATTTCATGTAATCAAAGTGTATCTTGCATCACTCCACAGCTATTTTCAAACATTAACTTTCATTCCTTTCATGAAGAATTGGCAGCTCCTATGACCCCAAGTCATCTGTTGATAATTACACGTTGCCATACTTGCTTCCCTACAAATATATAAGAATCTAGGCTTCTCTTATACCATTTTATATCTCAGCTTTTAATCTTCTTTTAAACAATGTCAACAGGTTGTGAATTGTTGTCTCACAAATGTCACTTTTGTAATGTACCAGCTTTAGGTGCAGTTTGATTCCTTCTCCTTTTTCCAGTAGTTGCTTTATCATTTTACTGTTGCATTCCACAGTACTCTGGACTAAGTAGACAAGACTAGAAGATTACCAGTTTACAACTTACTTAAACTTATGCCTGCTAAGCTGAAGTCTTTGTCTGATATTAATAACCCTACTGAAAAAAATCTTTTGCATGCACAAAAATTTGGTGTAGCTATGCTATCTTCTAAACTGTCTCAGGGAAGCCTAGCAAAAATCCACCAAGTAGTCTATTTTTCTCCTAGAAAATGTACTGGATGGCATTTTTTGTGGGGGAAGATTGGGGGTAATAGCAATCTCGTGTTAAAAATCTGTCCTTTTTGGTGATTTGGATGGTAATTTCAGCTTTTGTATTGACAACAACGTTACAGTTGCTGTTTCCATCAAAGCAAAACAAAGTGTCTACAGGTGATCTCTTAGATTTACCTATTTGTAGATAATTTTCATGTATTAATTGAACACTTTAGAGAAAGCTAGTTGCCTATAAACAACAGTCTATTAAGGATAAGAATTTTTTTATGCACTGAATAGACCTACACTGCTATGAGCTCATAGCTTTAATCATCCCCCATTGGGTCTCACATTAAATTGTTGTTCTGGCATACAGCCAATATTTTATCAGTTACCAGAAAATTACTTTTTAATCAAAATAGCATGCATGGTGTAACATATATACTGCATTTCATTTTGCTTACATACACTAAAAATGTACACATGAGCCTCTCAATTTACTTACTCAATTTTGTGAAATGCTGTATAAACATCACTGCAAACAAGATATCTTTTGCAAATGCATATTAAAATTTCATATGAAATACCAATTTAAAAGTGATTTCTCTATGCTCACAGATTTAACAGTGTCTTGCCAGGCCTAGATAACACTGACGTAAGCTCAGTAGCTAGTCCAAGCTAATGCCAACTCATATAGACAGGAATTCAGGGCAATCATCCAGCCCCAAAGGGGGATAGATGTGTAAGAGTTTTGCCTGCCAAATTAGTACTCTCCCTGATATGAGCATATGAGGTGACAGAAAGGGCACCTTGATGACGTGCGTTACCTTTACTGTTTTAAAGGACTTCTTTATCAATGAAATTTTCCTTGCCAATTATTTATGCTATATTTAATACATCTATGTAGCCCAAAGTAAAAAAAGCAGAGAAAACAAACAAACAAACAAACAAACACCACAGTCTTTTTAACTTTCAAAATAAAACAAAAGTTCTACATAAGGAGGGTCTTCAGCAGCTTTCTGTAAGCCCTTCCTCTGTCTCCTGAAGCTGAATGTTCCTGAAGCTAAGGAGTAGGGGGCCTTTCTTATTAAAGAGTGTCTGACAGATTCTTTGTACTATCATTAAGCAGCAAATATTTTTAATAATATAGAGAGACTGAGAGTTCCACGCTAATTTACTGAAGCTACTGTGATTAAACTGTGCAAATGGTGAAAGAAAATGGAAGCATATTGTTTCAGAAGAGGACTTATAATATATCCTCCACACATCAAAAACCTGCGCAAGAATGGCATTTCATGACATTTTCCTGATTGTCAAAAATAGTCCAGCCAAACTGATGACTAATTTTTACACAAGATGTTACTAAAAGATTAAAACTTGTGATATCCAGGGTGTGAAAGTTAACTTAGTTCACTCACAATAAATCTGCTTTAAGATGATGTAATCTAATACTGATTCTCCTAATTGCCTAGCTTTTGCCACAGGCCATAAATGTGTCAGTTCCCTCTTCTTGATTGCTAGTGAAGTACAGTAGTAAAACAAGTAGAACACAAGTGGCTGTCTAGAATTTTGGTCACTAGTCACAAGTGTTAAATCAGATTAAAAGTTTTTGAGAGGTCCTATTTGCGATTGAAGTGAACCAAAGAAGAGTGCCAATATGATACTGGTCTTACTTCATCCCTTCACATATTATAGCTCAAGCTTTAGAAGGTCAATATGCAAGAGTATACTATTATATCCCATGCTTTAAATATACTTCTTTAATATCAATTAACCTCTTTCTTTCAATACATATAAACACATAAAAATAATTAAGGAAAACTTTAAATAGACAGCAATGTCTGGGCAGAAAGCACACAACCTTATCAATCTTCACAAATTAAAGAATTATTAGTTTTAATGTACAGTTGAAAGGACTATGATCTCTGAGTTTTTAATGTTTTTCTGATAACATGCTCATTTGTTTTTCTTACAGTTCTCTGTTCTATGACAGCCTCCCAGAACTGAACAAACCTATCTCCTGGAAGCTGAGTTTTAGAGTCCTGAGGCAAAATCCTGGGCTATCTTTATCAGTAATAAATCTGATAGTGCTGGACCTCTGTTTCTGAGTCCAGGTGCTTGAGTGTGTTTCCACTCCAGGCCACTGTTACCTCTCTACGTACCAATCCACAGAGAGAAAATAATTATTCCAATGCATTACAACACTGCTATTCTATATGCTCAACCATTTTAGATTAATGATGTTCTGTGAATAAGAAGTATGTTTTTTCTTTGAAATCAAAAGCAGCATTTCCTATATCATTGGTAAGTTGGACGTATACAGTCCTGACTAAGTAGACATGGAGAATAAGTAGTATGGAACAAAGTGCTAATGGAGTCTTTGCCATTGTCTGCAACAGTCAACGAAGTCACACAGGAGAACAGGACAACTAATCCCCATAAGCTCCTATCAGTAAGGTGAAGGAGAGAAAAAAAATTCTGTCTTGTCATTAGGGACTGACATCAAGTGACATATGTCAACAACATTAAACTGTTAGTTCTAAAATATTTATGGAATTTCTAAAATCACATTGAAATGTCTTAATTGGAAAATCATTGAGAGTCAACAAAATAGTGATACGTTAAACCTCATCTTGAGAGGAAAAAGAGAGATTGATTGCAGAAATAAAAATCAGAGGCAATTTAGAGTCAAGCTATCATGTGTTAACACATTTGCTGCAAGAAAAGAGGGAATACAACCCAAACTTATAGTACAGATTTGATGATTTTTAAAAAACAGTTTCACAGTGAGAAAAATGGTTCTAAGCTAAATCAGAGTGAGAAAAGATAATGAACACAGAAATTCTCAAAGGAAATGAAAACTGGTTAGGATTCTTGTTTCTAATGCCCATAAAACCACTTTTCCAGATTTAAGAAAAATCTACACTAGTTTAAAAATGGTTAAAAAAGCATTTAAAGAACTAGATACTGAAGCTAGAAAATGTATCAAGTTTATGTGAGAAGCAAACAGATGCAAAAAGAAATCAATTGTCGGAAGATATAAGTATAATTTAAATGATTTTCAGGACCTACTAGAAACAACAGAGGATCTATAAATCATAGCCATCACAAATCATGCAGAAGAGGTTGAAAAGTTCGATAAATAATTATTTTCTGCATTTGGAAAATAAAGCAGGATAAGCTGTTCTGATCAAGTGATCAGAATATAGTACTTTTTCAAGAGTATGTTAGGAAGATATTAAGCAACAGCTACTGCAATCAGATTTTTTTCAATCAGTAAATGGCTAACTTGTAGCTAGGAGTTTTATAATAGCCTAGCAGTTTCTTGCATCATTAATGCTGAATTTTAACATAACACTGAATGAAAACCAATGGCCACTACAAGATTTTGATTAAGAAGTTGAAAGTTTATGGACAGCAGATCTTTTGCTGTCCATATTTTCAATTTTATTTTTATTTTTTGAAAAGTCTGTGATCCCAGCTGATAAAGACTGTGCTGATGAAGCTTCTGTAAAGCAACAAATTCTAATATTATACTGATAGAAATTCAGCATAGCACAAACAACTACTATTAAGATGTGAAAAAATGGAAGTTACTATCAAGAGCATCATTTCTCCTGAGATCCTGGGGGGGCATATTTTTGACTTCCTGTCTTTTATCATAGAAACATAAAATCATTACAAATAAAATTTGCAGATAGCATAAAAACTGATGGAGGTGACAATCATAAAGACAGTTCCATAGTACAGTGCAGTCAGAATTTCTTGATAATCTGGATGCATGCAACCAGTTTGTGGTTAAATACCTCCGAATCTAAACCCACAAATCTAAGAACAAAGGATTCTGCTAATGCTTCTGCAATAGGAGACTTGGTTGTCCAAAGGGTTAACATATTCATTTGATGAAAAGCAGTGTATATTACATGCAAATAAAGACATCAGATTTCCTGCCTAGCTAATACGGCTATAGTAAATAATAGCTCAGGTCTGATTTCTGCAGTTCTAGAAGTTTCAGACAGGAATTACAGAATTTACTGAAGAACTGTTCAAAGGGAAAAGTTAAAGGAGATTTATTAATTTTGCTTGCAAAACAGAAGGTGAGGAGGGTGCCCACTGAGAATGTACATGCACCTACATGAGGGAAAAACTGGTAACAAAGGTCTCTAGTTGGAAAGAAAGTTTTAATTCATTGGCTGGAAACTAAAACTAACATCAAAAAATCAAGCATGAACTTGTCAATACTGAGACAGGAACTGCCAAGTATTTTGGTGGCTTGTACATTACTGAAAACTTCATTAGAACTTTTTAAAATGCTTTGATTTTCTTCATAGGAAATTCCCAGTCTCAGTCTTAGACATAGACTGACTAATCACAAAAGTTCCACAACAGTGTGAATACATTGGAAGGCATGGTCCAGTAAGAAGAGCCCCAGAAAAACTCACTGTTCTCAGCACTGTCACTGGAAGGTGGGATTATCTTAGTCAATCCAATTCTGTGGTCCCACTTCCCTTCTTCATAATCTGGAAAAAATGGTCATCAACTCTTATATACAGGCAGTTTTCTTACTTACAACTAACATCGCAGACTCAGATGTTAGTTGTAATGGCACTGAATGCATCTCCTCTCCTCAAAAACAATGTCATTTGTCATTCTAATGTCAAAAGTAAATCTAATATATTCTAAAATTAATAGAGTGAGAAGGAATGCAAGGTTATACCCAGGACCTGGCGAATAATCTTTAAAGTATTTTATGGAAGTGAATGAAACAATCTAAAAAACTACCCCACACTTTTCTTCTTGTGGCTCAAATCTCCATATATATACATATATATATATTTAAAGTAATACTTGTTATTTATCTCCTAAACTGGAAAATACCTTACACATGCAGAATATTGTACATATTAGGTAAATAAGTGATCTTTATATCATCTTTCACTTTAAATATTTACAATTGACTTACACCTGTTTAAAGCAGAAAAACTAAGGCACAGAGAGATGATACTCTGTCCCATGACCATCCTGCAAGTCATTGATTTTCAAACTTCTGCTCATCACCAGCTGCCTGCCTCTGACTTTGATCACATCAGTTTGGGGATCAGTGCTCATTACAGCAGGGCACAAAGAATTGCAAAAGTCAGATCAGGATATAAAATGTATGACACTAATTGTAAAATTTAAAACTCAAATATGCAACACAACATTTGGTTTTATCATGTTAGATAGATGTGTAACAAACCACCTTTCCTTTGTAGGATGTTTTTTCCCTGACCTATGTATGATCACTTTGTGCTGCTATGACAAACAGAAATATTTCTTATGAAAAAATAATATTGTTGCTTAGACTATTAGTTGATATACTTTTAAATAGCAGTCAGTCTCCTGCAGGTTATCCTGCTTGTGGTTCTTAGAATAATGTCTACAAACTGCAGGTGTTTGCTCATTTATTTTTTTCTTTTAAATCACTGTCTTTAAAAAGATGAAGAATTCTTACTGAGAGAAAATATTAGTTGAGAATTTAAAATTCAAAGAAATAGCACCAACATTTTTTAAATGAATGATTGACATCAGGTTCTAAATACAGGTTAAGAACCTATTCTGGTTAATAAACATGGATTTAGAGGTAGGAGTTTAACCTTAGGTATTCAGAAAGCAAAAAATCTAGCCATATTTTTTAAATGCTGAGTATTTAATATTAGCAAATCTTAAAAGTTACAGGCATGTTAATTTTAAAACCTACATGTTGACAGTTTCAATTTATTTCTAGTTACTGTTTGGATTTTGTTTATATTAAGGCATAAATTTAAAGTCAGCTAACTTGCTTCACTTTAATTTCTACAGCTCCTTTTAAAGCAGAGTAGCAGCCAATCCACTACAAAATGTTTTTAAAGTATCACATAGTTTTAGAAGAACAACTTCTTCATGATATCCTGTTCACTTGCTTCAGTAGCCTAAGGCAATTTAATTGTTGCAGACTTCATCTTAATTCCTATCCCTGTCTCCTCTGCCCCTTTTATAGAAAAATATCACAACCCATTTGGATTAGAATCAAAGATTACAAAATGTTTACAAGACTGTACAAGCTGAATACACCTTTCCTAATCTTAAATGGTCTCAAAACCATTGTACTGTTTGTACAGGTGGGATCGGAACTTGCCATCCGGAGCTTTGGAAATCAAATGCTGAATAAACTCTTAAACTTCCTAAGTGCTTTATGTTATCAATAGCCACAAGAAACAATGTCGCTTTACACAGATCAAACATAGTTAAAGACAGTTTTTAGCAACAACTGCTTAGAGCAGTGCAAAAAAAAAAAAAAAAGTAGGCAGAATCACTGAGAGCCATACTACTGAACTCTGCAGAAGGCTCCTTCAAATAAATATTTCAAACCTTTATATGAATATTTTAAGCATGACAACTACACATAAACACACAGCCAAAGTGCTCAAATCCACTCAAGAAAGACTATTAAGTCATCAACCTGCTCCTGACAGGATCCACTGAATATGGCAACAGTGAGAAGTCAGGAGACAGTTGGAATCATTTCAAGACTGCTAATTTAACTTGTCTTAAAACCAACCAATGCTCAACGTGTCATCATCAATGTCATCTCATCGCAGTCTGAAAAGCCTTCGACCTAAAGCAAAAAGGTCCCCAAGTGCCACCCTTCTTGTCTACTGGTTGAAAATCTAATTGGTTCTGCTGACAGGCCTGGGAATTGGTAGGAAGGCTGTTCAGTTAATCTCCAAGGGCCAGCAAAGAGCTCAGTATCCATCTCTGAGCTTTGCTCCCTGGCTGTCGTAAAATGACTCTGATGGTAGTGCAAGCTCTTATGCTTCAGCTGTCTTCTGACTTCTGTTAAGTCAAATTCAATAAAGTTTGTCACTCAATAATCTGAGAGCTACCCAACAAAACCTCTTTGATCAATAACAGCTTGCCTGCTTGCACTGAGGAAGGTGACCTATTAAAGATTAAAAACACCTGCTGCTTGCAGTGCTGAACATCTTTTTTTACTTTCAAATAAAAATTCATCCATTAAAATGAGCTTAACAGTTACAACTATATATAAATATTACATGCCAGAAAGCTAAAATAAGATTAAAAGAAACATTTTAGCTATAGTACAGTGCTTTTGTTAAACTTAAATTTGACTCATTGCTTTTCTTAGAATCCGAAAGGCCTCATCCAGAAAGGTCTTTCACCACCTACATGTAACTTTTGCTTTAATCTTCTGTGTATGCTCTACCATTTTCTTAATTTTCTGCTTGCTAATAGCATACAGCTCTGCTATACTGACAGTCCAGTAACCTAATTTGTTTCTACCTATTTGCTTATGCAAGAACATAAATACTTGTGTTGCCAGGAAATAAAATTTAGAATTTCAAGTATAAACATCTTCCCCTCTGTTTGAGAAATTTTCTTCAAGTGCAGATCCACTTTATCGGAGACTATGACCAAGGAGTGCTTTACAAAGCTCCAAAAGGAAAATTATAGACAAGTGAACTGCATTGGGAAAAGACCCACAAGTGTACTTTTATTCATATGTTCTTTTAAGTAGTTCATATAATAGATAAAGATAAATATATTTTATTTTAGTTTAGTTTTAATTCTATATGGAGTTGTGTGGTAAAAAGTGAATATTCCTGATATTTTTCCAAACCTCACAGAACTTTTGGATTAGGTCATCTGAAACTGGCCATTTTCTGTGTAAAAATTATTCTTAATGATCAAGTATTAGTTGAGCTACCTTATCCAGATGTTTTACAACAAACAAGAAAAGGATATGAATAAACAAACCATGTAATTAAAGTTCTATAACTTGTTAGTAAATAACTGAAGGAAAAATCACATACAAGCAAATTTGACAGACTGAACCATCAGATCCTGTTTGGAATGGGCCATCAATCTCCCAGAAAATCACTGAGCCCCTCAGAGATGCACAAGGTAAGCAGCATATCTTTTGACTGTCATGCTTTGTTTAACCTAGTGTCCTTCATGCATTCATTTAAAGAAGTGAAAATAAGCTAGGAAGTGACGTGACATTTCCAAACAACTGGGAGATTTGGATCTGTATGTTCAACTAAAATAAATACCTCCCTAAATTCTCTGGACTGTTAAAAAAGACTGATTCTGGAAAATATTTGAATAGGGTTTACACTATCATTAGTTATTACTTTCTAAGAAAGGAAAATATTAGCCTATGGATCCCCAGGCTAGAGGAATATAAAACAAGAATTACATACTAGCTAAAGATACTTCAGTATCGCATTCATCATCTCCTTCAGTATCTACTTCAGTATTGAGTCTCTGAACCTCTAAGTAGGGATTGGGGAACAAAGTCCCTCCCTTTTTAAGCGAAGTTTCAAGACCACCTAATGAAACTGAACAGGTACAAGTCTTTGGGGCATGATAAGATGCATCCCATGGCCCTGAGGAAACTGGCTGATGTAGTTGCCAAGCCACTCTCCACCTTATCTGAAAAGTCATGGCAGTCAGGAAAAGTGCCTAGTGGCTGGAAAAAGACAAACATCACTCCCATTTTTAAAAATGGTAGAAGTAGAAAGGAGGACCCAGGGAGCTACAGACTGGTGAGCTTCACCTCTGTGTCTGGGAAGATCAAGAAAGATATCCTCCTGTATTCTGTGCCACATCGACAGAGGCAAGGCCAGCAGGCTGAGGGAGGTGATTCTCCCCGTGCTCTACCCTTGTGAGCCCCTGCTTAGATAAAAATACTGTTAAAGGTTCTATAGAGGGTTATTAAGAAAAAGGTTTTATTAGACAAAATCATTTTTTTTTTCTCACAGAATACCCTAAAAAATTAATATATTAGACTTTAACCAGTACTGGTCAAAAAGTTCAGCTCAGTAACTCCTCCAGCCCTTTACATGCCTGTTCAGTGGGTTCAGTCAACTGGACTTTCATCAGCTGGGCTTTCAGCAGGAGATACAAGAGCATCTCTGCACCTTTACAACTACCCAAATTGCCAGAATCTACACACATACACACACACACACACACACACAATAAAAATAAAAATAACAAAATCACATTTCTTCTGAAAGATCTTTTCATTATCTGAGGGGAAAGGAGTTAAGACTGACATGACAAAGAAACAAAATATCTTTAGGACTCTTCCTATTGCACTGCTATTTTCCATCCCATACTTCCATTTCTGGAGGCCAGAAGTAGTCTGCATGACTTCTGTCTTTGGGAAACATTTGATATTTATCACCTAAATGCATACTATTTTCATGCCTTTAGTTAATCACTGCTCTCTTTTCCATTGGAGGGCCAGAATTGTGTTGGTTTTCTAACGTATGAAAATATGTGAGAATTTATTTCTGCTCTGAGGGCTCTGAACCTGAAGGTCCTGTAAACAAGACCGCTAATACCATGGGATCTCTTTCTACACAAGTTCAGTGGCGTGTAGATACTGATGAAGGAAATTATCATGAGAAAATGTAAAGTTAAGGTAGCTACGTACCATTTTTGAATAGTGGATTGTGTTGATGCCTGCGTGATTGTTGGTAAATGATATTACTCAGTGAGCTGCTTTACAATGAACAAATTTTATTCTTAAAGAGTGTATCTGTGGCCTGATTTGCAGTTGCTGGGTACTTGTAGTTAAATAAGAAGAAGCTATACAAAGAACAAATAAAGTGTTGTGGAACACTAAGTAGCTTGAAAAAAAAACAACCACACAGCATATATGTCAACTTCAGCATTCAAAATATAGGCTGGCACTTTTCTCCATGACTTATTCCTCTTTTAATAATGTCATCTCACCTCACAGGGGCTTTGTGAAAATTAATTAATTACGGTTTGTGAGGCATTCAGATGCTAATGATAGCTACAATGGAAAGAAAGCCTATGGAGAAATTAATAGTTTTGAATTCAATGTAATGATTGAATGTGAACACCACATGTGGGTCACATATTGACCAATAAGAATAACAGAAAACATGAATAGCTGCTCATTCACTGATCTCTGTTAGTGTGTAGACTGAATGAGAGAGAGGGATTTTGTGGTAAAAGCATAATACGCATGTATATTAATAAAAATAATACTCTAATACATATAAGTGAAATGTTGAGTTAATATCTAATAAGTAAACAGAATATGACATTTGTCATCTACTGAACACTAGAGTTTAAAAACTTAAGTCCTCAAAACCAAAAATGCAAATATAAAAACATTGAAAGTTTTGTTGTTGTTGTTTTTTGTTTTGTTTTGTTTTTGTTTTTGTTTTTTTTAAGTTCACAAAAAAAAAACCACCCACAACCTACCTGTATTAAGTTCTGTGCTAGTCAGTGGATTTCAGATATCTGCTGAGAGGAACACTGATACTCAGGCACCCAAAGTTCTGCTTGATGTTCTGAGAGGACAACAGCCCAGGAGTTACTCTTCTGGGAAAGGTTGTTTCTGTCTTTGATTCTGTCTCAGACTCCTACCTTTCTTACTAGCCAGTATATAGACCAGCAGATTTTGCTACTTAAACCAAACTCACCAAATGTCTTACACTATTAATTGAGCTTTCTTTTCTGGGTACTCAAAACCATTACTCTTTTCTAGCAAGCCTTGACTCAGTGTTTTGTTTAGCACACAACATGGAGGTATTCTAATTCCCAGGACCTTACTCAAGCACAGCAACTGGCCTTTCCACAAACATCTGGAAAAATCTTGCTCCGCAGCACAGAAGCACTGCAACCTTCTAATGGAACAATGAGAGAACAATAAACCCAAATCATATAGCAGGCAAAAAGAAAATAAAAAACTACCACCACCACATTGGTCTTCCTTTAACTTATTCCAGAAAAACTCTGCCAATATAAAACTTCCAAAAGCTATTGCCCTCTGGTAGGCCTGCAGCATGGAAAACACCATAAGAAACAACTATGATGTCGTGAAGTGTACCACTTAAAATTGGTTTGAGATTAAATCTTCACCCTGCTTCAATTTTCTTAGTATTTTACATTTAAAGGGCATTTAGAGTCCTAATTCCATCAGTCGCAAAATTCTCTCTACAATTCTTGGCAAGGGGAAGCAGAGACGGAGGTGCTGGTCTCTTCTCCCTGGTAATCAATGATAGAACACAAGAGAACAGTGGCACAAAGCAGCACCAAGGGAAGTTCAGATTGGACATAGGAAAAAAGTATTTACCATGAAGTGGTCAAACATTGGAACAGGTGGTTGGTGCCCCTAACTTCTCAGTGTTCAAGAGGCATTTGGAAAATGCCCTTAATAACATGCTTTAACTTTGGGTTAGCCCAGAAGGGGTCAGGCAATTGGACGAGATGATCCTTGAAGGATATTCTACATGTATATGATTCTCTCAGCAAAAAACAGTCATCTCTGTAATTGATCCTAAACTGGTCCTGCCCCATGTGATTCAGGTCAACAGACTGGGGAGAAAAAGTCAGGAACAAGGCCCTACTGCATCAAGCAATGCTTGATCCTCGGAGTTACATAAAGTATGGAATGTTGTCTAATTGTCTTCATCTCATTATCAGAAAGAACCAAAAAAAAAGTTTCCCCATCTTGCTGGAAAGACCATTCTATGCAGCAGTACATTTAACTCCATTTTAAATAAAGTTTTTATGTAGCTTATTAGAAAATATTTTGGGGATTACTATATGTTTTGTATTCCAAAATAACTACTGTTTGTATGGCCAATTCATGCAGATACACCAGTGCAGAGGTGGAATAATTCCTGACACAGAAACTTTTCCTTTTTTTTTTTTTTTAAATCGGTAACTGGAAGCAGAATTTAGAATTCACTGAAAAATGTTGTTAAAATGATCACAACATTTTCAAAATGGACAGGTTTTTTTGCAGTCAAATATATATGGCTGACAGAAACACCTCTGATCTGGACTGCTTTCATATGTCATAATGTGGCTATTGCTCTGATGTTTACTCTTTTATAAATTCTGGTAAAATTATTTAAAAATAAACAATAATAAAAAAGGCCAAGTGATTTCTCATATCCTGCTTTAAGAAGAAGCCCAATCACAATACAGTTCTAATTTTTAACACCACAGTATACCCACTTTGGTATAAGCAGGCAAGTCAGGGCTTGTACAATCTCCCTATTCCACTTCCACAGATGCTTCCCTATTGAGAAAACTTCCATATAGAATGCAGTGTTGTTTTTTTTGTTTGTTTTTTTTTTCTCTTCTTCTTTTGTATAGTAGGGACACCATCATTTGCTCAGCTCCTTAACTGAGATTTTTGTGATTTACTTTCATTTCAGTATTATAAATTAGTCCCTCATAGCCATGTGTTCTTAAGGCAGTATAATTTCAATTGTCCTACACAGTTTATCATATTTTGATGTAGTATATTTGTAACTTCTTTTGCTTTGAAAATTTTTTCAAAGTTCCCTTTTGTGAGATTTATATTTGTAAACACCTAATTAAAATAATTAGTGAAGGTTAATACGTGACAATAAGAAATATCAGAAACACAAAAACCTCTCAAAAAGAGACAGCAAAAAGACTGTGTGTATTTAGGAGATGAGAGAAACAAGTGGAGACAATAAAAATGGCACAACATAATTAATTATATAGATAATATTTATCATATGGTTCTATTCACCATTTCTATCAATGCAAGAACAAAAGGATGTGCAATGAAATTGAGAGATAATAAAATTTAAATCTGATATCAAAGGAACACATTTCTACCAAACAATAAATAAATAAATAAATAAAATAAATAAATAAACTAACAACCAAACATAAGCCATGCAATTATTATGTGAAACACAGGTTTGCAGGACAGAAGGAAGCCTTCCAAGACATTCCAGACCTCTGTTATAACGAATATATAAAGTATATAATGTACAAAAGAACATCGAGACTGCATCAGATCGAGGACTCATCTAGACTTATCTAGTCTGTGATACTAGCCAATACTGGATATCAATGAAATAGCATAAAAACAGAATGAGTACACACTGATATTCACTCCTGTATCTGGCCAAAATAGCAATAAACTGGCATAGCATCATCTTGTTCCACAGCTTGTGTTCATATCTTTAATGATTCCTGACAGACTTTTCTTCTGGGGATTTGCCCATCACATTTTGAATCGATATACACTTTCAGACTTCAAAAATGCCTTGTGTTAATAAATTCCATGGTTTCATTCTGTGTTGCCTGCTGGCTTTTCTAGGGGTATCTTCCTCCTCTTGATTTACAATAACCGAATGGATTTCCTGTCCTCCTTCTCATCTGTGATTTACATTCCTACACCATATCCAATCACTCAGGTCTTTCCCAAACTGCGGAACTACTTAATTACTCTCACACCAAATGGAAACCATTGTGTTACTCTGGTTATCCACAGTTTTCCTCTCTGTGCTTTAATTGATACTCATCGCTCCTGAGATGAGAGAACCAGACTCTATGAAGTACTTATCACAGACTGTATAAGCAGTACATCAATTTGAATCCAGATACAGCTTGCTTTTTCCAATACCACCTAGCACTCTGGTAATGTTTTAATCATGCTGGTCATAAATATCCCAAAATTAATTATTTTAGAGCCTAACAGTAACTATACATATTATTTTCCACAAATGTTCCTTTTTATTTATTGATATTTAATCTGCAACTTTATTAACCAGCCACTCAGCACCATGAGATCCCACTCATGACAGGGTAGCTCTAAGTACTGATCTCTGTTGGATTCTGCTAGTATCCCCCCTCACTGTGACAATTGACCATTTTATTCTAGTTCTTTGCTTCCTATCTTTAAAAAGGTATGAATTTAAAAGTTTTGTTTTGTTTTGTTTTTCATCATGGCAAATTGGCTAGTAGGCCTGTAGTTGTTCAGATCTTTCTCAAATACAAATATTCTATTTGCTACTCTCCAATCATATAAGTACTATCTAGCAACTTTGTGGATTTCTTTAAAATACTGGTCAGACCTCCAACTTTGCATGTCACTTCTTTCAAGAGTTATGTGATTGAGAATATCTGGTCTATAACACAACTCTCTGAATTTCACTACAGAAAAGATTTGGACCTGAAATTTATATTAGTTATTCACACTGTTTTTCTGTCCTATTCAGTAGCATTGCATGACTGAAAACTGCATCAAGCTCCTCCTATTTTTGCCTTGATTTGTGCTACAAATTCCAAATAAGTTTTGCAAGTTCAACCTCAAAAAACTCCAAACTCCTCTACTTGCAGGTCACAAGTGACTTCATTAAATAGCTCTGTTTTCCCAAGTTTGCATTTTTAAATCAATGCACCTATCACTTTTTTTTTTTTTTTTTTTTTTTAGGAATAGAATAACTTTTATCTCGCCATTCAATCTGAACAGAATGAATGAGATTATATTCTATAATCAGCTCTTCTATGATAGACTTAGAGTAAATAAGTCTCAAATAGCATCAGCTCTTGATGATCCAGTGACAGTGTGATGAAGCCTGTTAGCAATCACATGCATAAACAGAGAGAGCAAATGTTAGGGATTCTGATAAGTGGGAAGGCACAATCTACAATATTGTAACTCCCAGTGGCATTCAGCTCTCCAACTATACCCATACATGCAACTGACGTGGTAAGTCTATAGTAGCCTTCTGGTGCCCCCTGAATGCTGCTTCTTTTGTCATTTTTCCCCAGATTTATTTGGCTAAAACAGATTTTTTCCAAGTACCCACCCTGTCTTTCTTCTGTAAAATACAGAACGTTCAGGAGGAGCATTTGTATCATCACATATGAAAAATGACTAAACATATATTAAAGGCTCTTGCAAAACATTTTACTTTACAGCATCAACCTTCAGATTAGTCTTTTAACTAACTGCATAGCTTACCTGATTACTGTTATAACATTCTTCAAGGATATCGTATTCATTGCTGTATACCATTTAGACAAATCCATGTGCTCTTTCAGTATCTAAAATTGATCATGGAACCTGCACAAGCCTACCAATCACTTTCACTTTCTCCCTTTCACTGTTTGAAAACTTTCCTTATTTGTAACCTCAACTCTAAATGACAATATTCCAGACAATCAAGTGGTCTCTGTCCATTGGGAAAAATAAAAAATAAATGGCAGAACATCCTGTATCTCTGGCATGATGATGTAGTCCTTACCTTGTACTTCATTCTCCTTTTCTGAGGGCTGAAAGAAATACACTGAAAATCTGACTCTGTTCCATTCCTACCAATTCCTATGTAAAATAGTGTCCAGATCCAAACGAGTCTGTCAATTTAGCCTAACATGGTCTTGACCAGGTCTTGCCAGCCACTGACAGAATCCTGACCCTCTCTGGTGTGCAGCTCATTGCCACAACATACAATAAAGAGCTTTCACAGTGGTGCTCTCTGGAATCATAGGAAGGATTAAGCAGTTACTGAAAAAATGGAAAATGATCCTTCAGCTTTCAGTCAGTACTGCTAGGTGAGAAGATGAATAAAGGTGAAATGTTTTGTCATAGAAAACTCTAAAGTTGGAATTCATTAAAAAAAAAAAAAAAAAAATCAATTACCTTATAACTTTGCTTATGGAGTATCATAAAGAAAGGAATCAGCTACATTTAAATGGCTTCAGAATGGTGTCACTAGTCACATTATGTTTACAGGTTAGATGGACAGCTGCTATAGTCATCTTTATGCTGTCACACCAATAAAAACTCAGCAAAACAGGTCTCCCTGTGCAAAGTAGGAAAAGTAGCTATAAAACTGTATTTTCCCATTACAAAGGATTAGTGTATGGGTTCTTCTTATACAAGAAAACTAGCAAGAAGGTGACACTCAAGACTTTGCAGCTCGCATTTCAGCTATAATTCAGTAATGCTTTATGAAGCTTTTTTCTAAAAAATAACAATTATCTTCCCAAGTACCACTGCCTCATGCTAGAAATAAAGGCAGTGATGAACATGGAAATGTTAAATGATATGATACCCAAATATTCCAGGGAAAGGGAAAAAAGGATGTTCACAGGGAAAAAAAAATGTCACTCACTAGGGGCTGATAGTTAAGCAGACAGTTCATATCCCAGCACAGACATGTTATTGCCCTTTTGTTTATCACACGTTTGGTTTGTGAGCAAGTGTATAAAATGCATATAAATAAAACTACCATGCATACATATTTTGTAACATATATATAGCATCCTTCTGTTTGTATTGTCTTTTAACTACAGCAGGCTAATACACTACACATAAGCTTTTCAAATTTACGCTAAACACTTATGGCATTATTACACTGAAACAGAATGAAGCTCTAAAGATACACATGGTTTGTGTTTCACCCTTACATTTCAGGAGGAAAAATTGTTTTGGAAGAAAATGATGGGGAAAAAAATAGCAAAGGTGCTACCACAATGTACTAAATGCTTAATTATTTTGCATACTATCATCATGTCAGCTTCTGGTTCTCTTTGGTCATTCTAGGTCACACCAAAGCTCTATCCAAACCAGCAGCTTGTTCCCAATATTGGCAAAAATATATGTAAACACTAAAATAAGAATACAGAATTTCCTAAAACATTCCCCCAAACTCCAACAAACTACAGCTCAGTAATCTTCTGAGATTTTATCACATCACAGTGGAACAAAACTCAAACGAAACACGGTGGAACAAAGTTCATTGCAAAGTACTGCAATGACCTGCAATAGCCATGCCTACAGATATCTTTATAAAACAATGTCTGAGTTCAAAATACAATATAACTTGGAAAATGTCAAAAAGTATGCGATTAATAGTTACAAAAATTCCACAAGTACTCTGAAAGGATTTGAAGGCTTTCTTTTTTTTCCTGTTTCAGTGCTATCAAGAGATTAGAAATGTAACTTACACATCTTGTCAAACCTAAAACCTTTAAATAGACTTTTGAAATCAAAATATTTGACAATGGACTCCATCAAAATATGAAAGAACATTCTACTTACTTTATATCTATCAAAAAGTAATCCAATCAACCAATATGAACAATTCACCTCGATAATATTTTAATTGATACATCTCTCTGCTGCCAATAAAATGGAAACCCAGTCTAAAGTTTTTTTTTATCGTACTTCTACTACCACCTTTTTTTCCCTGTTTAATTCTAATGATATCCATCATGTTAATGCCACAGCAAATGATCTCCTGGATAAAATGACCCAGCAAGAACTAGTACAAGCTATAACTAGTAGAATAATAAAAAGAACTAATACAAAAACTATTTTTTAATTATAATTAGTCTAGATGAAATGTTTAGAGTACAAGAAAGATAACAGAATTTTGAATATCACAGGATAAATGTAGTGTATGATAACTTTTTACTTTATATTTCTGTCCCAGATACACTGGTTTTAAACAACAACAACAAAATAAGATCATGGTGTCTTGCTAAACCTTATGCAGGATACCTGTGTGCTACTGTGAAAGTTGCATCTTCTTTACCTGCACTGCATCTTTGCATTCAAAGAAGCAAAGATGCTGTGTGTCTACACAGGAGATGTGTAGACACAGGATGAAACCATTCGGCCTGCTAATCCAATGTAAAATAGTTTAAATTTCAGGGGTGGAGAGAAAAAGAAGTGAGCCGAATTGATTTCCCGACTGTTACAGTATCCTTTCACTAACCTCTGCTGTGGCAACTTGAGTTAATTTGAAGAAAAATCTGCAGATCATCAAAAAGCCAGACGACACTATTCTGAACTAAAGAAGACTTAATAGTTTTTGACAATACTATCAATTTTTCTTAAGTATACTGATGTCATAGAAATTATACAGTACCATTGAAAAAAGGGTGTCTTAAAATGTAGTAACTTTTAATTCATAAATTGAGACATCTGAAATCTAATAGAGATTTTGTTGTACCATACATCTTTAGAAGATATTCAATTGACCAATACTTTCTAAGCAATGAAGATGATATCATCTTTGCTTTTCACTCTTCTAAGAGAACTTTCCTAGAAGATCATTATCTGTATCAACCAATCTGTGATAGTATTTTGTTGCACTCGCTTAAGAAATTTGAAATTTAGTCCCATATGGAGAAGAACAATAATATCATAAACAGGCTGATGTTCTGATTTCATATTGGCCTGTTTTGGTGTCATACTAGTAATACAGAAATGGTAGAGTCTGCACATTTTTTTATGGTCTGTCACAAGCAAATTTTAGTTGTTTTTTGTTTGTTTGTTTGTTTGTTTGTTTCAATTTTAGTTCTGTTTTCTGTTTCTACTTCAGGTTGTTAGTGTTTTTGTTTTGTTTTGTTTTGTTTTGTTTTGGGGGGGGGGGTTGGTTGGTTGTTTTAGTTTGTGTTTTTTGGTTTGGTTTGGTTTTATTTTTCCATAATGAAATCATCTGAACATCCTTTCCAAACTGCTTACTTTCACAAAAAATATGAGAGACATGAACAATGGCTTTGCAATAGGAACTTCTATGTTAAGATTTATTTCAGTGCTATCATATCTGAAAAGCCTCATTCAGAATCCTACTACAGTTTTACTGCCAGCTCTGTAAATAAGATCTTTCCACAAGATGATTTGGACTTGAACTCTAGGAACAGATGAGATTATCAACACATCAAAAACAATGTTATTTAGATAAGTGAATCTGTTTGAGATTACAGAGGCCCCCCAAAAAAATCCACAAAATACTGTAAATTTTCCATGTTCCGTACATCTTCTGAGAGGGTTTTCAAATTCTTCCAAAAGTGAGCCCAATTCATCATGCTTTTGCACTGAACACAACTAATTTGTATTAGTTTGGACTCTGAAGATTCCTGTGAAGAACAAAATTATTTAACCATATTTGAAAGCAGTCTTCACAGAACCTTGTAAATCAGATCCCAATGTGAAAATTAAATCCAGTAAGAATCGAAAAATTAAGGTTTGACTATCTGCCTTTCAGGGCAGTAAACGCTGGTTAAATTTGGTATACAATCTTGAAAAGGACTACTGAACACACAAGAGCACCACCATTGGCTTACACATGAATTCCCTGTAAATCTCCCTTCCTAGATTTTTTTATGCCATTTCTACAGTGTGCAAAAAACTGCAAGCAGGTTATACACAACTAAAAGTACAAATCAGTTATTTATTGGTTAATACATACAATAGATAACAAGGACTTGCAAGCCAGTCAAACATCAGTCTGGCAGGAAACCTTCAGTACTACTGAGTCATCCATCAGTTTCTCTTCCTGAATCCTCTGGCTGGTAATTCTCATAGCAATCTTACCTGCCTCTGATTTTACCTTTCACATCTCTCAATTGTACAGACTTTCTCAAAGCTCATGCTCACAACTTTCTTTTCACAGACCTCTGAGCCAATGTGACAGAGCTCTGCTGTATCAAAACTATGCCTTCAATGAGAAAGACGACCCCCCAGTGGAAGAGTTACATGTATATGCTACAGAAGTACGTATTAGTCACCAACATAGCTAAAGAAGAAAATTAATATAGTCATAAGACTGCTACCCTCCCCTCTAATCAGTCTGCTGAGATACCAGCTAAGAATTGCCCTTTTCTTGTACAAGTTAAAATACCCACCAGTTACCATTATTACTCTTAAAAATAATGTATGTTTTTATTTTCTTGAAGGAACTATATATTTATCGAAAATGCCATCCAAAATATATGTATAAACCCCCAAGTGTGGATGAAGCCATATTAGCTTTCTTCATTCCATAACATAGGTTATAATTATTTTAAAGTAGTTTCTGAAATGTAGATTTTCTCTTTTTTAGACAATCCATCCTTTCCCAAAGACACTTACTTCTGTATTTTGCTTTATTTCTCATCTGGATATGATCTAATTTCTCAGTCCACAATAAATTTGTACTTGATATATATCTGCAGAACAAGTTACATGAGTTTCACAGTCTTTAATGGCATTTTTTCTTTCAATTCCAGCATTATTTCATCAAGTTTAAATATAATGCTGCTTTGCAAAAGCTCACTTTCATGAGTAATTATTAATTATTATAGAGATTATGGAAGCATTATCATTGTGTACTTTCACCAAACCTTTTGCGTTCCTTTTTTTCTTCTAAAAAAAAAAAAAAAAAAAAAAAAAAAAAAAGTAAATTCATTGTTTCTGGCAATTAAATTAAGGTCACACAATGTATATTCAGAGCTGTATAGAACCATCCATAGATTTTTCAACATAACAATAATTAGCTGATGTTTTTACAGCACTTTGAAGCTATAAATTGATTTGTAAGTGCACAGTATTCTTATCATGGCTTCAACAGAATTCAGGGCAATTAATACTATAAAAATGCTGGTCATCCGAATACAATTACTTGCTGTGAGCAGGTGATTTAAATACAATGTACAGGTAATGACTGACCTTTACAACACAATGGTACAGTCACCACCAGAAAGCAGAGCACATTAGCCAAACACAGCTGGCTTTACTGAAGGATGTAAAAGTATTCATGGTTTCTACATTAGGTCTTGTCATTTGAGTCAGGAGGGCTTTCCCTCTGGAAATAACTGTAATGCAAATCTCCTTCTTAAACACTGGGTAGGCTAATAACCTTTCCTGTTATAGAAGTCCTAATATGAATACCACGTAGGATATTTACTTCTAATAAATGGATACAGATAACCACACACGCCTATACCTCTTGAAGTTCAATTGACTAATAACTTGTGTATCTTCCACACCTCATTACTTCATTTCTTCATAGTAATTTTAGAGGTAAATAAAGAAAATGAAAAAATGAGAGAAAAGTTTTCAAAATTATTCAACGCTTAAGTGGGCCTGAGGTTTTAAAAGCATACATTTAGATGTAGTGGTTAGTCCTCCTTGCTACCAGACGACAATAACCAGAAGTTATGTTTGAGTTATATTGACATCTTATTGTCTGAAAAGTAGAATTCTTGAATTACCAATGCAAAATCACATATACCTGTAGGTATAAATGTTGTATATGACATGTTGCAATTCTGCAACATTATTTTACATATATTTAAAAAAGAAAAAAAAAAAAAAAAAAAAAAAAAGAATTGAAGGAAAGTTGAGGAACACTGCTGCACAAGATTTTTGGTTTCACTACACACTGACACCTGCGTTCAACCATATCCACAGCAAAGAAGGATGCCATTTATCTTTTATAATAATATGGAGTTCTCTGTCAGAGTAGGGTCACTGAAATGAGTAATAATCCCACCACTGTCTAAGGTACAACCAGCAGGGTCCAGGTCAACAGGCAAGCAGACAATAATTTGCCCAACAACACTGAATTTCATCTGCCCGCAGCCTCTATCTACTGATTATACAATCAATACACCTCAGATGAGAAGAGCTAACAACTGACCGGGGCAGATCAATGCTAGCAAATAAGCGCTTCATGACAAAAAGTTTGATAATTACCATTCTGAAGCCGTGTAAATGTTGTTTCTATTGTAACGACATTCATGATGATACTGCTATGATTGCACTGTTATTATAGGTTTAATGTTAGGCAATCAAGCTGCAGTGGTCTAGATATCAACAAACAGCATCAAAAGAAAACATCAAATTGTCCCTATTCTTCTGACATTGTAGCTGCAACATTTTTCTATGTTAGTGGCCACAAATGAACAATAATAAGCAACAATTTAGTGAAAAATACTATTTTCACAGCTTACAAAAGTCATACAATATAGATTGATACGAGTATGATTATTTCTACACCCAGAAGTAGAAGGCACACCCACTTAAACCAGAGGATTAAAATGAATTCAGCATTGTGTTCTTTGTTTCACATGCATCAGTTCAGAGCTTTTAATCTGCACTTCAGTTAGTCATAACCCAAAAGCATATGCAGCTTTGCTTGATTTATTATCACTTTTAATACTACACTTTCTTAAAAATTTCCTTAAGTGCTAGTTCATTCTCAATACATTAACTTTTAAGAGAACGAGTCCTGACTGATTATCAATAGCTACACTGACTTCAGTTAGCCTCTTACATCCTCAACACAGAGAGATGTAGAACACACTACTGAAATGTGAAGAAAACTGTGGCTTCATAAAACAAGAATATGTAGATCTGTGGGAGCCTCAACTTTGAAACTACATAAGATAAATACAATATTTAATATTTTATGTTCAAGCCTGCAAGAAGACATCTCAGTAGCAAAACACGTTCTCCCAGTGGCAACTTTAAAGAATAGGTGCACATTCAACCACATGGCTCTCCAAAAACTTTTCAGTCAGAGCAAATCATAACTATGATATCTACAAAGATATATACGATGTTGGCAATTCATGAATTAAACTTTTAATCAGGTCTTTCACAGGCAAAGCATAGATGCCTCCAAAAGTCTCTCAGTTACCTGTCTAAAACTTTTAAATCATGGATTGGTCAGATCTGCCACAGCCTAAGGGAAATCACCTGTCTATCCAAGTAGATACAGATACCAAACAGTAAGAATAAATCCAAACCTTTCACAGTCAGCAATATACGTATGATTTAGCTTGAACTAAGATTTCCCTTTCAGCATTTCCTCCTCAGAACATCTTCTACCTCACATGAGATTCAAAGAATATGATGTATATTAAAATCCTTTCCCTCTCAGATGGGTTCATTTTTATTCAGGGACAATTTTGCTGACTGACAGGGAAGCATTTGGTGCTGAAATTGGACCCATACAAGAGCTTTGCATTTCATTTGCTCCATTACACCAGTGCATGGATTACTGGGCTTTTACTTTGGCATCTTTCCATTACTTTCATATATCTGACATGAACAAAAAGACTCATCTGACATTGTGTAACAAATTTGTTCCAAAAAGAATAGTACATTATTATACTATTTTGTACATGTGGGTACCACAACCTTCCACACTAATCTGGCCAGAAATTCCACGTGTATGAATAGTAGCTGATATTGTTTAAAGAAAAAATAATAATAACAGCAGAAGTGAGAGCACAGAAATATCACTCCAAAAAACTACAATGCATTTTTAACAGTACTAGAGCCTTCAGTGTCATTTCAATTTCTAAATCACATCAGACATGATACCAAATTTAATTCTATTTCAGTTAAAAATGTTCAAAAACTGACACAAGCCTTCTAAATTATCCAACATAGCTACTGACAAACAGAGTGTTGGCAAATGTGGACACCAAAGCCCTCCTACTTTATCTTCTCTGTTAGCTGTTTAACACTGTCCTTCCTCAAACCTGCTTTTATCCACCACTTTCTCAATGTGACTTATGATACAAAGAAGGAATTTGTTTCTTCTACCACTATTGTAAACATAGACTTATACTTTCTTTCTGTATCCCCTGATCTTCCATGATAGAAGCATAACCAAGCACCATATTTAAATACAAGTAACTCGAAGTTTTTCAATCTTTTTCTACTAGCTGCTGCAATTATAGCACCTTACCTCCAGCTAGAAGAGCAGGAAGAAAAGTCTTTCCTGAGCATCGTTCAATGCCAGTACTGTATCACCAAGCCACAAATGAAAACCAAACTTCCTACTGAAAAGTGCAGCAGTCCCTGACTGCTTGAGCTTAGGATAACAAGTCTGCACTCTAAACATGTAAATCGATAGTTTAATGCTTTACAGTCAGACCCTTATGCCCACACTTACAAGATGGAGAGAGGCTGAGAAGGGACCAGGACTCTCATCTGCTGATACATATTCCAAGTAAAACTGCAATATAGTTTATGTATGAATTCAGTAGTCTCCCAACTAGATGAGAGTATGTAATGTATACTCCAATCACGTTCTTCACGAAATCAGTAATACTTTATGAATCTAGGTAAACAACTTGAATTGCATTCTTAAAAATATTTTTTTAGAAATGCAAGTGAAAATCTACCTATTGACTTCATGCGGCATCATTCCTTTTGCCTGTCAACGTTGTGAGTATCTTTTTTCAAGTAGAACCACTTGGGTGCACTATCGTAATCCATTCAGGGATATGAAAGAAAATGGACAGACAAGCGAAAACAGGCAAGAAATGATGTTTCACATTTTTTCTTTAAACAAGACAACTATCTGAATGAACTGTATTAATGTCTCTAAAGATGACATATTCCTTTTCCTATCTATTCGCACAATTTAGGTGAAAAATAATATTTAGAGACATACTGGACTGTTTCACTTTCTTTCCTTACTACACCAATCCATGGCATTTGAAACAAATTCTATGATATGTGCAGAATAATTTAAAATTAAAGTTCCTTTTCCAAGCACTTCTGTTGCTTATCTGTGAAAAAGATAAAAATAAAACCAAACCTCTAAGATTAAATTACTGACATATTAGATTTGTTTCTCCCTATATCCTTACCCAGATTTGCAAGGGCTGAGGATTTCACATAACCTGTGAGGAATAACTGAATGATTTTCAAATGTGTTTTCCACAGAAATAAAGTCACGGTGGGGATTATGATACACAAATAAATAAAAATATTATTGCAAATTCTGACAAATCTGTCCACATTTGTTCACTGGAAACAGGACAACACATGGTCTTAAACTGGTGCAAGGAAGAGTTAGCCAGATATCAGGAAAGCATTTAAAGCAACAAAATAGTGAATGATTGGAATATTAAATTTGCTTTGATTGATCCTGACATGATCTCTTCAGGTCCCTTTCAGCACTGATTTCTACAATTCTGTGATTTTTGGTCACCTCTCACAACGTAAACCAAGTCATTGCATTTTCTTCATCACTAGACAGAATAATACAGACCCTGTAAAATAAACTTAGAAAGCCAAAAGGCAGTAGTCTCAATATGTACATATTCATTTTATGTTCTCAGGCAAAATCAGAAATAGTTGTGCATATAAAGATTAAATGAAAATAGTTTCAGCAGACCTAGATAATAAATTAATAGCCTCTGGTTTTCACGCTAAATGACTATGATCATTAAAAAAATTTAATCTGTACTTCCTAATTATAATAACAGTCCAAGTTTGTATCTGATGGGACAAGCTTTTGATAATGCCACTCTCCATTTATAAGATAAATGTAACCTTCTAACTCCTCCACTGTTAATAGCAAATGAAAGAAGAAATCCAACAACGTTATTCAAGATGACTAGGTTAAATTACTTGAAACAAGTTTTTCAGAAGAAGCCCAAGGTGTTAAACACCAATACTTCTTTAGACTCTCTTAAAAATTCCGATTGTATTTACTAGATTATTGAGTACATCTATTACCCTAAATAATCACATTGTTTCCCAGGTATTAAAATTGTATTTTCTTAAAGACCTTGTCATACTGCCTATTATACCACAGAAGTTATTATTCACAATAAAGCAGAAGATGATGCAAGACCACAGGAAGGTAAAGTAACAAATAATTGTTATACCATATTGATGTGGTATTTGTTTTAAATAGCCACTATCAAAGTGGACAGTGGAAGTCTGGTGATTATCACAAAACTAGTCCAAATATTTCTGGAAACGGAGTTGAAATGAATAGAAATACTTTCTTCCCTCATTCCTATGCACAATCAAAATTAATTTCCTTGTATTTTCTCCATTCATGCAACAAAAAGTACTGAGTCATCCTGGTTTACTGTGATCAGCACAATATTCTCCCAGACTTGCAAAAATTCCGAGGAACTTATCTGGAACCCATAATTAATTTGTAATTATAATTTATATTAATTTAATTATATTAATTAATATAATAATATGTGGGATAGAAAACTACCTTTCTGCCCCCTAAGCATACTACCATGCCTTTAATTCAAAACAAACACAGTGAAGTTCACCATATTAAGAGAGAAAACTGAGAAGCTTGACAAAGCAGTGCATCTCAAATCCAGAAATATCCATCATCCTCTTAGATGGTTTCCAGTTATAATATGAAAGAACTATAATAGCCTTTTCATTAAAAAATGACCTGCCATGCTGACTACATCAGTAAAGTTCACATCAAAAACCCTGTGGTAGTCCCTCAAAGAAAAAAGGAGATGATTTTTCCTCATACTACATACACAAAACTAAGATGGGCATGTATATAATAATATATATTTTTTTAAGTTATTTCTTGTGTCTAAAGGAAGTTACAATGTAACCTGAGATCATATTTTACTACCTTATAAAACAGCATGAATTGGAAGACATCAAATAAACAGAATAGAAAAAAAAAAAAAAAGAGATTGAAATTGTAAGAATCACGAGAAATTCAGGAAGTCCATAAATGATCCCAGTCTTCAAAAGACGTTTAGATGTAGAGCTTAGGGATATGGTTTAGTGGGGACTGTTAGCGTTAGGTCAGAGGTTGGACTCGATGATCTTGAGGTCTCTTCCAACCTAGAAATTCTGTGTGATTCTGTGTGTGTGAAATGACTTCTCCTCCAGCCAATAAGACAGCCATTCTAGCCACAACTGCAGAAATGTCATTTTGCAGCCCACTTATGAATGGCAGGAAGTCTGCCTTTTGCCCAATTTCCATTTAGTTGTGCTGACCTTCAGACCTAAAATCTGTAACACTTCATTTTCAGGAATCAAATCTTTAACTTTAAAAAGCTAACATACCTTATAGGCAATTTATGCTTAGATTTTTTGTATTATTACAACATTCACAGTGAAAGGGTTCATTCTAGACTGCATGTATTCTGAAATAATTTTTTTGTTTATTAGTTTTTAAAACATGAAATAGAAATGTGTTTGAAAACGAAAAAGAAATAAAGCTTTATTGGAGAGGAAACAATGAGTTATGTATTAAAACTACAATTTCAATATTCCTAACTATAAACTGTATTGCCATCTGAACACAAAAAGACATTTTGATCACTTCTCTGCAGATAAAACCACCTTTCTTTATATTTTCTTCTACTTCAGAAAACCTTGTTAATGAAGAAACCTTTAAAAGTAAATCAAATGGCAGTTGCACATGATTATGCAAATCCACCTTTCCACTCATTCAGATTTTATCTCTTAAGTATCTTTACATATGTAAAAGACTAATGATTTTGAATCTTAAAACTGGTCTTCAGGAAAGGACAATATGGACATTCCAATGAGGTGAAATAACGAAAGGAAGATGCAACTAAAGATTTAACATTATTATTATTATTATTCTCAAGTCTGTAGTCACATAGGTGCTTGCTTGCTCTAGATTTCCAGAGGCTGATAGTCTAATTGCTTCCCCAATAACAAAGTTCAAAGGCGATCTGAAGACATCCAAAACTTGCTCATACCTTCTCACTTATCAGTACCAAACACAACCTGACCAATGCATTATTATTTATTCATTCTGTCTGTGTTTACTTTGTGTCATTTTTTTTTTTAACAACCACCATGTGACAAAAATTAGGACAGTGAGGCATTTGGCTCAGTCCAGTGGGGTGATAGCTGCAAAAGGTATTTAAAAACATATGTTGTTACCGGCACAAGTTCCTCTTTCATTATTTTATTTTGGTTTTATCTATTTAATGACTTTTCACAACTAATGATTTGTTAGCTTTTTGATGGACTCTTTCATACATATGAAATAGATTTTTTTTAAACAAATGTTTTGATTTTAGTTTTGAGAGGAAAAACTCTTCTACTAAATCCCACAGGGATAAAAGACACTGTAACATGATCTTTTACTAGTGAATGAGATTTCTAATGTGCTTTAAAATACCTATGTTTGTTTAAAGAATTTCAGTCTAAATGACCAAACCTCACATGACCTATACTGGGTAAGAGACTAATTGCTATGATAATTTTTTTTAGGATGACATAAAACCAAAAAGGTGTTAAAAGATTTAAAAGTTAGATGCAATGAAATGGAACTAATAAAACATTACTATTTAAAATATTAGTGCTTTACTGCCATACAAGTATGGGCACTTCTTATGAATGTTTCCATTATTACATGACAGAGATATAAATCCTTTTAATGTATTTTAAGAAAAAAAAAATAAAATCATTGAACTTAGTCCTATAAAAGGCTTATTGTTATCAAATAAAAGAGAAAATCATCATACTTTTTCATAAATTACCAGCTCAGAAGATTTTAATCTGTAACTTTCCTATAACAAGTCTGACCATGATTGTAATTTACTTCTTTATTTGGCACACAAATTTTATTCATTTAACTGGATTATTCATTAATCAAATATTTATCAGGTAGTGTCTTATAGAACTCTGTGAGACTGGTATAGAGTTCATTTGTTCAGTTATAACAGGATTATTTTTATAGCAGGTATTTATTTAAGTGGGCTTCATTATATCGGGAGGGAGAAGGGGAACTACTTATAAGGCTGATACTTGTTTCTAAATACCTGATATGATAGTAATCCAGTTAAAAAAAAATAAATAATAACTTAACAATGAAGCATCTCTGTGATCCTGATTTGATTTTACAGCAAAATCAATCAGAATTAATACTTTATATAGGAATAATCCTGAAAATACTAAAATCCCCAGATAAACAGTGACCTATAATAAAATGAAAACTTTTTCCTTAAACATAGAAAATCAATGAGGAAAGACAAAAATTACAAATTATTTGATAGGATGGTATAGCTGTGATTTAGATTATTTTATTAATTGGCTTTTCGTTAAAAGTTAACAAATTTTTTGAAATTATTTTGCTTTCTTCCTTCAGCATTTCAGTTCCTCTCTAGCAACTTAATTGAGTTTGTAGAATGTGAGCTGACCAGTATTTACAAGATATGTCTAATAGATCTTACTGAGGAGTAGTCTGCTCTGTATTCACAGAAATGTCCTTGTGAAAGCTAGGTTTTTAATGTTGATGTCACCAAAAAGGCAGAAAAAGAAGCTGAATGTAACAGCCTTCATTCAATAAACATACAAGAAAATATATGTCTTCAAAGGCTGGCTCCACAGGGATTAACAAACATAATAAATAGTATCATGTTTTCTAGAAAGACCACACAACTTTAATTATTCATAAAAAGCCAATTTAGTCATTTCATTTTGTACTTACAAATATGGAATATACATATTCCCAGTATTTATTCATAATATCAGTGTTACGGTATGGTTTTCTGTAAAATCTCAAAGTTTACCAGTGCAACACTACTCCTCTTTAGAAAAATATTCAGAAATTCTAACTCATTGATTGTATCACAACGGTAAGGAAGCAGCCATGAGATTATACTTCTGTCCACAAGGAACCCAATTTTCTTCATTTCCTGCTAGTGCAAATAATTGCTTATGGGATGTGCATGAGGCATGTCAGTAGTGTAATAGTTACCAATGGATCACAATAGCACAATTATTTTTGCAAATATTTTTTTCAGCAAGCACTTGTTTTTTATCTTTTGCAGAACTGATCAAAAATTATCTAGAAACCAAAAGCTAGAACTAGAGCAGACCACTGTTTGCAGAAAACCATGCTAGGAAAGAAACAAAAGGAAATAGAGTTGGAGACCAGAGGAAGAGAGACAAGAAAGCCAGTGGTAAAAAAAAAAAAAGTATTGGGATGCACAAGCCACATCAACACATCCCAAAAATGAAAAATTAATTTCATCAGCATCATATAAGTGCATGAATGACTAAGCCATTCATTATATGAGCTTCAATTTATTTCCACTACTGTTCCCTTCATGGCAATTTCTTGTCAACCACAATTATTGCAACACAGAAATTCACAGTTTAAATTTAATCTTTACTTAAACTCTAATTTAAGCAACAGTTTTCAACTCAAGCTACATATGTATAACAGGGATGAAGTTAACTCTGTTCATAGCAGCTCATATGGTGCTGTGTTATGGATTTGTCACTGAAACAGTATTGATAACACACCAAATTTTAAGTTACTACTGAATAGTGCTTGCACATCATCAAGGTTTTCTCTTTTCTCACTGCCCACCCCCATGAGTAGACTGGACTGGCAGTGGACAACAGGCTAGAAGGTGACACAGCCAGGACAGAAACTAACCAGAGGGATATTCCATCTCACATAATGTCATGCTCAGGAATAAATACCAGGATCTGATATTTCAAAAGTAGTCATTGCTGGGAGGCTGGCTGGGCATCTGCTTGTCCATCTGCTTGTGAGTTGTGGTGAGGGACTTTGTGGCGTCAGTTGTTTTTTTGTTTTGTTTTTTACTCTTTCCTTGACTTATTAAACCATCGTTATCTGACACGTGATTTTTCTCTCTATTGCTCTTCTGCCTCTCTACCCTGTCTAACTCAGAAGGGACTCAGGGGCTGGGTGGGTACTTAGTTGCTGACCACCACAATGTGCTGTACTTAATTTCCAAAAGCAGAATTCCCATGAAAATAACACTAATAAATCTAGTAAATAACTAATTCAATTCAAGCTGAGGTTCAAATTTACTGAACACTAACATAACATGCTGTTATAAAAATTATTCTAAACATCTGGACATAGTCCCGGGTGACCGGCTGTAGGTAACCCTCCTTGACCAAGGGGGTTACCTCCTTCCAACCTCAAACATTCTGTGACTCTGTGATCCTACCACAAAGCACATTTAATCTAACCCATACTAAAGTATGTAATTCTGATAGCAATGTTTTAACTAAGTACATGCATTTACTTCCTCTCAAGCTGGAACATATCTTCTCCAAAACAAAAATTACTATGGCACACTTGTATATACTGATTTAAGGTTCACAGAGCCATGTTTCCTTTCATTTTGCATGTCTTTATACATATATAGGGATATATATATATATATATAATATATAAAATGTATGTGTATAGGTAAAAAAAATATACTCAAAACACAGCCTTCAACATTAAAAAAAAAAAAAAAAAAAAATACATGGTTTCACGGAAAATGATAAAGTGAGCAACACACTGTGTTTTTTTCAGACACCCAGAGAAGCAAGATAGAGTGAGACAGTCATCTTGTGGAACAGAGCCTAAAATTATTGCCTTCATACGCCTTTCCGTTGGATGCAGATATCTACAGCTAATCACAACCAAACCACTGTATTTACAGACAGCATAAAGGTCCTGACTCCTCCATCAAGCTCAGTAGAAAAGAGATGACTTTATTTGCATTGGTCTTTGGAAAAGGTTCAGCTCTAGGTGTAGAACAAAAAGACAAAACTAAGGTTGTCTAATGATGATAGAATGAAGAAGACAAAGATATTTGAGGCAAAAAAAAATATATATATATATATTTTTAGTGAATTCTTACAGGTCTCAAGAGATCTTTTTAGTTCATTTGCTATACAGACTAAGCGTAAATGGGAAAACAAAACCAAAATAAAACACCTTTCCTAACCAACTTATGTGGGGCAACAACTATTACAAAGTATGACTACATTAAAATTCCGTGTGACTACATATGCCAACTTCCTTTCTTGGATGGAAATCTAGTCACGGAACTTAGCAAACACACTAAGGAGGCAAGGAATAATCAATGTAAATAATGAACTTTTTCAAACTTAAAGTAAAGGTGATTTAGATGGAACATAAAAGATATATTAAAACACTCACTTTGCTTACAAATTAAGGTAATTAATCTGATTTTCTTAGATTTGGTTCCTTTCAAGTTGTTTTAAATACTTACTAGAACTAATTTGTTTTAACCATTTCAAACACAAGATTTCAGTACTTCAAAAAGTAATGCTGGGAAAGGTGTGTTGTATCATATTATTCATTAAAGTTAACAAGAATAAGTTAATTGGTCCCTCAGAAACATACTGTTTCAATGAGTTTCCTATTTTCCAGGGGGGAAAAAAATCTCATGCAAAACTGTGTATCCTTCTACCCTTTCTGAAATGAAGATGATCAAAGTCTCACACACCCTAGAAAGTTACGAGAAATGTTCTTTGACACAGTGCCCTTCAAAAGAAATACGCACTTGTCAGAGCAACTATTTTCAGTTTGGGATCAATCACATTCAATCTGTTTTAATACAGACAGATGCAACCATTCACCAAAGTCAGTATTTTCTAAGATATGCCATATTCAAGTATTCAAGCATATCTTTATACATTATATACACACAGATTGTTTGGAAACTTGTAATTTTTCAGGTATCACCACATGGAGCCATGGCACTGGAAAAAAAAATGTTCATGAATATGGTCAAATAAACAGAAATGGCTAAGGACTTAATATATAGAGATTCTAATAGCATAGTGAGAAATAGAGGTTTCAAATCAATTGGTTGATCGATTAGGAAGATTCCTAATCAGTACCTTGCATTGGAATTGAACCTTAGCCTCCTGACTAATTTAAGATTAATGCTATCTATAAGTAAGAATTCAGAGAGAAGAGACCTTGCTCCTAGAGCAGATGTGTATGAAAGTCACTAAAGGAATCATTACAGAAGTTTTCAGCTTAATGATCTCTGTGGATCTGCCCATGACAACAAGCATAATAGTCAGCAAATACTTATCCTGAAGGTTAATTAACATACTTCATGGCCATTATCTTCCATGAGTTGCTTCATAATTCTATGCATACTAATGTACTTTGATGCCCCCAAAAAAAGCTTCCAAACATAAAGCTTCCCCGTTTCTTGATAAAACTGTAGGTATCATGGATGCTCAGACATTTCAGCTGTTCAGGTATTCAAATTTCATTATTTGTGATTAACACATGGAAGTTCAGTGTGGCAATCCTGTCACAGAATAAGGGAATTTTTACAGAACAGATGGTATTTTCAGCATTATGCTAGTTCCTTATTTAAATATTGTTTGGCATCTATATCCTATTGAAACTGGCATACTATCTAGTGAGGGAGGCATGCTGCCATCTCAACATATGGGTACAAATGTTAGTTGGTAAGAGAGGGTAAACAAATCCTATGGGCTTACTGAGGGCAGGATTCCTAAAAGAAATGTTACAATTACTCTTCTTTGATCATTCATATTATAGTGACAGCAATGATTTTTTTTTCCCCCTTTTTCTCAGAAACAGAATAAACAGCCTTTAGTGATGATAATGAAATTTGGAGGTTTGGATTTACATTAAAATGAAGCTTCAACTTAACTATCTGAAAAACATCACAAACAAACACAAAAAAAAAAAAAAAAAAAAAAAAAAAGATAAAAGCCGATAGAGCTCTACAAGCCTTTCTCATTCTCTTAAAAAATAAATACTTAAATTAGTCCTACTCTGACTTCAATTCTACTGTAATTTAAAGTAATATCAAAAGAAAGGCAGTTCAGTACTGACTCACAAAATTATTGCATAATTTCATCAGTTTAAGAAAATCAACCGAAACAAATTAGTTTTAATTATTCATAAGTACGGGTCATACCTTGCAAAAGATTCCTTCACATATGCTGTTGTCCTGTATGGACTAGAATAAAATTCTGAAGAACAAAATACTTGGGAACAGTTACAGCGTATGAAGATGGCTACTAATTCTAGAATGATAAATTCACAGGCCCAGGGATCAAATGAATAGGAAGTACTCTTCACAAAATGCATTCTTTAACACCTGTTAATTTTTGCATGACCCAGCTTCAAAGCAGCAAATCTTCTGCAAAATTATCCTATCATGAATATTAAGCTTTCTAAAGATTAAGGTATTTGAGATCATTTAAGGTTTAATTATGCATGGAACAATTCTATAAGAAATTTACAAAGACAGTGGCCTGGATGTTAGCTTAAAAATATTTCATAGTAAAAACACAAATAATGAATCTCATCTAGTAATGTTAGCGTTCTTTAAAGTGAATTTATTGAAATATTGCCCATATATTGTATGTAAGAAATATAGGAGAAACTGCTATTGAAATACTAATAGAGTATTCATAAAAGTGATGTAAACTCTTTTCCTGTATCAGTATTAAAGATAGATGGAGGCTTCCTATCATTTTAAGCTATAAAAGCCTTGTTCACTCATTTAAATATAATTTATTACATCATATCTAATCATTTCAGAATAACGTCCTTATTCAACAATTCAAAACCTTGATGTACTGTCAGGTGGATGGAGCTGATGAAGTACTATGTTTTTTCTACCTCTAATTTCTCATACTTCTATTAGCAGTTCTATTTCGTGTTATAACTGTAGAGTAGCATTCAGGCAGGCATTCTGAACAGCAATGCATCATCTCAATCCAGAAGGAAAAATGAGAAAAAAAAAAAAGACAAAGACAAAGGTTCAACCCATCTTGTCATTCATCCATGTAGCAAGAGTTAGCTGTGAAATACAATTCCAATCATGTATTTGTAACTTAAAAAAAAAATCTAATCACGCAATACTCCGAACAAAAGCAAGACACATCTTGAAGTTAATAGGTAATACTGTATACAATGCAGACCTTTCTAGAGGGTTAGATTTCTGGATGTATTTTTTAAGAAGTCAGTTATCTGTGGTTTAGCCTCATGTCACAGCCATTCCAGTTACTAGAGAAAGCTTTAAATAAGGATTTTATGTACTACCTACCCATGTAACCTTCTAGGTCATTCAGTCAACCGCGTGTCAAATGTCAACTGCTCCACTGGTCAATTACAGTCACTTGAATATCATGTCTGCCACTTGCTGAAGATGTCAGAATTCTCTGAGACTTCAGTATGTCACAAAGTTCACAGTTTCAGCATATATCTAATGTTTTCTTTCCATGTAAATTATCACACACAAAGAATCTCTCTCTGCACAAAAAAAAAATATCTTGATAAGTGGCACATGGGCTTAGCTACTCCAGAAACTGACATTACATTACACTAAATTAATGAGTGTGTGTGTGTATATATATATACACACATATATATATATATTTGATGAATGGTGCTCCTGATAATAACAAGATGAAACTGTAAAACCTTTCCAGATAAATTAAAGAAAAAGGAGGTATATGTTGTTGAAAACGTATACTTAATTTTGTGGGTGTTTTTTGTTTTTATAATTTATACATACCAACTTGTGTGTTCTATAGGATTTTAACACTTGACCCCACTCACCTTTTCCATGACTGTTACATTTCCTCTCTCTATTTCAGGTACAAGATAACTGAACATATTAGGCAGAATTATTGCTTGGAAATTCTTTCCTCTGACAATTTCCAAATCAGTCTTCCCTCTTCACTATTCTGCAGTGATTCTCACTGTTTTCCAGAGACCATACTGCCAAAGCTTAAGCCCAATGCTCTATTCTCAACCTCTTTAACTTGCCAGTCATACTCAACACCAAACATGACAATCTCTCAAAAATCGTTTTCCCTGTTGATTTTTGTGAGTTAGGCCTCTACTACATGTTTTCTTACTTCTTTAATTACTCTTGTACTTTGTCATCCTCCCTAGTGTCCTAACTTTGGGAGGAATTTACTAGTACTCTACCTCAGCCCCTCAGTTTACTCATATGTGCTTAGAACCTTGGCAACAACATTCAGTGATGCAAACTTAATTATCTATGCAGCTACTTAATTATCTATCCAGCTAGGTTTCTGGAGCCTTCTTTATTGAGCAGTTATAGGCAGAACATTATTATGTACAGCCATTAAAAAATCTGTTTTTGGCCAGCTGTTCCAGTATCTTGCTATGGCAGCAATCCCACATGACCTAACAAAGGCCTGGGTCTTCCCCTCCAAGCATATTCAATCTTCCTTTCTTAGTCATGATGCACTGCACTGTCATCCTTCTAGTCACTCATTGTAAGTAATGGGGTATCATTTCTCATTTAGCTTCTTCAAGACTCTCAGAATCAAGAAGCCCATAATACTCATAGATTAAGTTATAGCACCTCTTTCAAGTGAGTTTTTCCCACCTTGTTTAACTTTTTTTTTTTTTAATTCCTTTCAAATAGTGTAAGCTTTCACAATGTTTTCCTTCCATGACAATTACCACCAAAAAAGATACATTCTGTTAGTAACGCATGAGAAGCTAGATTTTTGGTTTAGCTGCATGAGTAGCAAACGCTCCATTATCTGAAATTAGCACATAGAGATAATATACTTCAACTACTTTGTAAGCAAAAGAGTCAAAAGAATAATTAGGCCAAAGCATAAGAACCTCACAGAGTATGTTGTTCCTCCAGTATTGCATTCATAATGGTGGGCTCACTGGGATCCTCTTCAGGGTTTATAATTCATTTGCAATGTCTATATATGTGTGAATTGCTTGTGACTAGTTATATTTTTAATTTTTTTTTTACTACATTTAAAAAACTTGCATTCCTACTGAAATTGTGCAAACATATAAAAGTAAGGTGAAACTACAGAATAAGCTCTTAAAGCTAAGAGGTCTTTAAGAGTAGCTATAGTATAAATTATGTTGTGAAGAAAGAACCCAGTATGCTATGCAAGTCTGTCTGAAGTTTATGAAGAAGTACATATCACCTGACAAAAACGTCAAGAAAAAATTATATTTTTTTAAAGTAATAGTTACGAACTGCAAATAATAGATACTATCATCCAATTTTAGAATTTCTTATTTTGTTTTCACTTGGTTCTTATTCAGACAGAAACCTCAAAATTGATGGGAAAATATTATCATAAAAGCTAGATGAATATTCCATACTCAATAATTCTGTTTGCAATTCAGTTCATTGTCACTCTAGTGTATCTCACTTCCAAATACAACTAGATTTTTAAAATATACATAAATATTTGGGGGGTTGACATGATATATTCTTCCCATCTGCTCAAAGTGAAGTTGGATCTAAAAAATATCTATGACAACACTGTGACAATAACTAATGACACTCACCATCTCAAGGGAAAACAGTCCTGTTTTCTCTGTTAACCAGACAAGTAAAATCCTATTATTAAAGATGTAATTGGAACTATCTTGTCATAAAGTAGAGTATTAAAAGGACACTATCCTTTCAAAATAAAGCAATGTTCTTAAATTGTTGAAAGTTTTGAAATGAGAGGGTAGCTTTTAGAGCTCATTATTTTTCCATAAAAACTGAAATGTCACCACCTGCAATATTTGCTGAGCAAAATGATTTCAATAGCTCTATGATGCTAAATTTAAAATATCATGTGAAACCATGCACTGTTGTTCATTTATGTTTGTGTCTGACAGCAGATATTACAGCTACAGACATCTTTGGTATGACATAATAAGCTAACAAAGTTTGTAATTCTAAAGATACTATACAAAATTGAGTACATTAATGAATACTCAGATTTTGTGTATAAAAATGACTACCAGATATGTATTGTATATGTGTGTGTATATATATATATATAAACACATACATATTTTGAATACTACTGGAATGAATATAGCTTTCCTGAGCCATAAGATGCTAGTCAATCTAAATAAGGGCATGTCTACGTAAGAAATGAATTCAAAATAACTGAAGGTGTGAAATCAAGGTACATTCCTTAAAAACCCCTTAAGCTCCTCTGTAGACATTCTTTGTAAGAAGCTGAATAACCTTAACTCACCAACTAAAGCAGTCTATAACTGGTCCAATTCTGAATAATTGTAACTCCTGTCAAATTTAGTACTCTGCAATCAATGCAGTTAAAATTTACATCTTCATTTGACTTACCTGCCAGATGGATTGCCCATAATATTCAAGAATTCTTTAGAAACAGCACTATACACATTTTTTTTCAGAAAAAAAAAAAAAAAAAAAAAAAAAAAAAAAAAGTGCAGGGTTGAATTAGCAAGAACTCCTATGCAGAACATGAAGTAATTCTGATTTTTTGGCAAGATAGTGCAAGATTTCTACCTCTTCCTGAAAGCAGATGCACCCTTGATATATACCACAACACTGACTAAGACATATACAAGAAGAATGCCAAAATCATACAGATGCAACATATGGACAAAACATTGTAAGTTACTGGAGATGCTCAACCACTTAATGACTGCTAGAATTGTTGTGGAGATGCGTAGATGCGTAAGTCCCAGGTCTAAGTTTATGGGCTACTGAACTCCTACTTTTACTACTTTTAGTAGTAAATGTTTAAAAATCTTATGATATACTAAAAAAAAAAAAAGACATGTTCCAGATACTAATATAATTATATAATTCTAAGCTTGTTTCCTGTGAAACAGAATTAGCAGTATGGTGTTTGGCATGGCTATCAAGAAATTCAAAATACAATCAAAATGACTGACTATATAAAAGTGCATTTCTTAATAGCATCTTTTTAAAACCATCTCTAAGCAAATGAACACAAAAAGAAAACGAGAGAAATACAGTAGAACAAAAGAAAAGTCAAGGCGTCAAGGCATTGCTACTCTAAGTTTAAGGAGAACTAGTTTTCATACCCCAAGTATCAGACATTTTGATCAGAGCAGCAAAAGTAAACATCTCAAAATTTCAGAAAGTAATACAACCCCTCAATTCAATCACACATTCATATTTAGAAATATTTTCCATGCAAATATACTCTTGATTCACAGTACTATAAAGTCACCTCCAGCTAAGACTCATACTGACTTCAAGAATGATTAGAAATGTTTGTTACCAAAGAATGACAGCTAAAATTTACTTTATATCTTACACATTATGAACATGCACCACCATCTGCTGAAGTCTGTCTCTCATTTACAAAAGAGAAATCAGGATTCCAATATTAGTATTGAGACTTCTTACTCCTACGAAATGAGTAAATATCAATTATTAAAGTTGTGTACAAGCATTTGGTACGAGACAGCCTCTATCCTTCCTGACATTTTAAACTTTAAAGAAATATATATAAAATATAAATATATAAATATATAAATATATAAATATATAAATAGAAATATGTAAAGAAATAACTCAGAATTAAAAGCCTGAACTGCTGCAGTTTTAGCCTAAGAGAGGTAGCTCTGTGCAGCAACAGACTCACATCTTCAGACAATGAGACATGAGCCTGACATATGATACTAGCTGGCCGCAGAATAACCCTGTAAGTAACATCCAGTACATTTGCAGTGTTCTGTTCAAGTTTTTACTTGGGTAAATGTAGCATATTCATCTAAGAGAACCGATCATTGGCTGTTTCCAATGATCAGTTCTCGAAAACACAACAGGCAGAGAGTACATTATTCATCTAAAGAAAGTAAAGAAAAAATAGCAGCTTTTAATGCTGAGATACTACTAGAAGCACCCTAACTCAAAACCAAACCAAACCAAACCAAAACAAAACTCACATAAAAAAAAAAAAAAAAATCTTACAATTAATGCCACAATGATTGGGAGTAGAATTAGCTAGAATTAACTGGAACTGTCTGAAAGGGCTTTTCTTTGCCGAGAGATGTCGTGGTCGTAATATTGGATTCATTAACACTCAAATTTTTCTGCAATGTATTGATTTTTTTTTTTTTCAAACCAAATTCCAAGCTACTATACATCCACAAGGAGAAAAAAAAAAAAAAAAAGACCCTGATCCTGATGATTATTGCTACTAGTAAAGTAACATTTGGAAACACACCATACAAAGACCATATTCTACCATATAGAAGCAGATATTCTACACAAGCATAATGCACAAAATCTACCTGGATATAAGGTAGCTTGCAAATGTACTCTAAGATATTCAAAGACAAAGCTGCTCATAAAAAAGCTTTCTTCATCTGAAATTACCAACAGTGTACACCTTGAAGCTATATTACAAATGCACTTCATACAATCATTTTCAAAGTCAAAGGCTCAGTATTACTTCTGAGGAAACAACTACTACAGAACAGAAAAGAACGTCAGGTTTGGTCCTTAAAGCATTGCATAGATTGACAGGGAAATACTACTGGAGAAGTGGAGAAGTAGTCTTAAGAAAAGGACAGGATAGTGACGTGAACTCTTACACTGCGACACACCTCAAAATATTGCAAGATGAACTAGGGAACAAGCAGATAAACAGAGTGAAACTTTCCACCAATTGTTCATAAGGCTTGTAGATCAAAGTGAAAGAGAAAAGGGATATTTACCATTGATGCAAGCTTGTTTGTACTTCACACATTTAGGGCATGCTTCAAGACCAGATCACCCACCAACGTGAAATGCAAAAGTTACGCCAAGCTCAGCAAGACCTGTGGTGAACTCCTCTGGTAAAAACAGTCACTTTTACTAAGTGACACTGAAACTAAGCTGCCCAAAGATGGATTCTATTCAACAGATTCTTATTTTCAAGGTTTCTAAAAGATTAGAGAAGATGGTTTAGGACAGTTCCTCCTCCTTTGCAAATATGTGGAAATTCCTCACCCCACACAATGTTCTCACAGCATCATAATCACCATGGTCAAGCAAAAAGGGACGAGACAATGAATATTTTTTTTAATCATAATTTCCTTCTTTTCTTATCAGCACATTAACCCCCCCCCCCAAAAAAAAAAAAAAATACACTCAGACATGCAGAAAGAGGAGGAAAAGGACTTAAACATAGATTTTTTTATTTTTATTTTTATTTTTATTTTACTTTGTCAGCCTTCTAGTGTACCATATCAACCTCACAGAAAATTAAATAAGGAAAACATTACAACAGCCCAGGGACACTTCTCCTTAAAATTTGTGATTACATTTTAAGCACTCTTTGTCACAGATATCATAAACTGATTAAATCATTTCATGGCTGACCCCTACTGACTATGCTAAGCGAAAAGAGAGGGCTATTAATAACTACCCATTTCTGACAGCTGCCCAGGGGCAATGTAGCCTTTTGCAGCAATAAAATGACTCCCCAGCTCACTTACTGAATGCTAAATATTGATTCATATTATGAGTGTTGTCAAACACAGGCTGCAGTTCTGAAGATCCGTACTGGCAGGTCATCAGGAATAGCATTAGCAAATGTCAGGTCAGGAATCAAAGGGCTGCTGGACTCTTTAGGGATGAGATTTATCGATTCCATAAAACGTGAAACAGATCAAGTACTTGCGATGATGGAAACGGTCATGGCAGAATGAGGCTGAGCCTAGCACGTTGTATATCTCAGAAGTGAAGCATCACACAAAAACGTTGACCATTGAAAATAAGTTTTAAAGGTTGGGATGTCCACAACAAAGATAACTGAAGCTACAGGCCCACCAAAGACCTTTTTGGACTAAAAGTCAGATGCTGAACATGCACTTGGCCAAAACCATGTTGCACACCTTGCACACACAGGAAATCATAATGTTGGTCTTAGTTATTAATAATTAATATTAAATATTGGTGTTCAAACCATGCAAGAAGCTAATGAATACTATACTATTAAAAGCTAAAAGATGATAAAAAGAAAATTATTAAATAGGTCTATGGTAATTTATATGTTCAGAAAAAAGCAAGGTGAAATTATGTGTTAGAAATATCTTCACTTCCAATTAATTAGAGGTTGGACTCAATGATCTTGAGGTCTCTTCCAACCTAGATAATTCTGTGATTCTGTGATAATTCCAATATTATTTAATCTTTTTTTTTTTCCACTTTGTCCCCATCAGCATTTTATTTAACGTAAATGTATTTCAGGACTTTATTCTCACAAGACTTTCACGCAGACTAAAATTTTAAAATTTTCCTTCAGTCAGGAATAAATTTGGTATCATGGCATGGGAAGACTACTACAGAATGTTGCAAGTGGGCTCAGGAGAGGAGAGAAATTTAAGATTAAATTAAAAACTGACATTTCTTCCCTCTCCTTTCACAACACTTTCTTTTAAGTGAAACATTAGAATTAGGTAATTGTTGTATCGGTTTAAAACTTGATAAAATGACTTTCAAGATAAAATCCAACTAAGAGAGAAAAACAATGACATATTCAATACAGCCAGGAAATTTAACAAGGAAAAAGCTGTATTTAGGGAATCCCTGTCACTGAACATTCAACATAATTTAGTCTATTACTTCTAAAACTGGACATTATGATTTTAATACAGCAAATACTATTTCAAATTTTATAATATCAAATTTTGTATTTTCTTAATGCTGCTTTAACCACCTAGGTAAAACAGAATATTTTTACTTTAACGTATAACTATTCATATATTTTTTCAATAGTTACTGCTTTCATATCAACTACTTCACATCAACCATACATGATTTTTCTGTATATACGTGTATTTTTGTTGTTGCTGTAAAATTAAAATAGACATTTTATCAATACCCAGGACACTCTTAAAATTGTCTCTAAAAAGTCTCTATTCAACTTTTACTTTGGATATTTGAAGGGTTAGGATGCCTATAAGGAGAAAAGTGTTCCCAGATACCTATGGAAGATAATGCCCCAGGACACTGTATTCTGTTCTCTTTTAGAAAATCAAAAATCAAATCACAAATCTGAATATGCCATTTGATACATAGGACATAGGATGACATAGGACAGAAAATTTCAATAAAAGATGATAACTATAAATAATAGACTGGAAAATGAATGGTCTCAACAACCCATAACTTCATATAAAAAACATAAACAGTGATTATTTAAAACGACAAAGAAATTTCTTGGGAACCCAAGATACAGCTCTTAATGGTAAAATAGCTCCAAAAGAAGGCATAGGACTACACAAACCATGCAAGGCAGACAAGATCTCTCTTTTGGAATTGCTTGAAATTTAAAAGGAATGACAAAGTAAATCCATAGAAACAAATTTGTGGGTAGCAACAAAAATAAATTCATCAAAAACTGTTGGACACAGTTCTAGCTTCTATGACACCTATGGACATTTTGCCTCTAAATTCAACAGAGACAAGTTTTTACCTGCTGTGTCCTGCAATTCTAACTACAGTGGATTTAGGAGAATTTTATGAAGAAAAACGTAAGAAAATACTAGAATGTATTTTGGTCAGAAAAATCAGTTAAATATTTTCCTAAGATGACTCTAAAGAGCATCTCTTTTTTTGAGAAATATTTATCATTCAGTTTGAATGCCCTCTCAATCAAGTAAGCTCTTGAGTTTACTCTAGTGACAGTAATTATTTTGGAAAATAGTTTTAAAAAAAATAATCTAAGAAAACCCACCCAAGACCGTACTATCATACAAAGAGGCAGTGCTGCTTCTTTCTCCTCTCCAACACACACTTCTGCCCATAGAAGCACATGGACAGCTACAGGCATCTAAGAGCCTTATGTTGTTGGGTTTAATTTATTCTTCTTTACAATAAGTCCTCTGAACTGACCCTCAGTGGGTCACCAATATCAGAATGAGAGCAGGAGAGGGAGAAGAGACAGCTGGAGTATGAGGAGCAGGAAACCCTACTTTAGGAGCAACTCAGAGCTGCTAAGTTGTATTATGAAGTATCTCTTTCAGGGTGCAATTCCGTAAGATAGTATGAGACAAATTAGTAGATCCTTTTCCCTCCCAACACATCCTTCATCTTTTCTCCTTTCCTGCACCCAGCTGCATGACTGCCATTACTAAACTGGCTCTGGAGCTCATCATGTTCATCCCACCATAAACATACCTGACTCACTAACAGAGAACAAATCCATACAAAAAAAGGAATATTTTTTCTGCAAGGGAATTTAATTGGCTCACAGAAGGATCCAGCCAGCATGGAGAGGGCACAGAGCAAGGACTACTGGAGAGGGGCAGGGGACGGCAAAGCAGGAGGTGGCAAGCCTTACATCAGACAAGCTCTCAAGGATCTAGAGTCTCAGTACTGCATAGGTAGGACAGGGTAGAAAATCTACAGAAAACTGGAGATATTTGAGGGATTACTTAGCAACCAGCTCATTGTGGCTGAAAGACTATTGCTTTCCAAGTTAGCCAGTCAGTGCTGTATTGACGGACTGAGTAAGCACAAGCAGCTATGCAGTAAATCACAGAAGCAAAGAACTTTCCTCTATGTGCACTGAAGTACACCAATCACTAATATACTTGAGGCAAAAGTCCCCAGTCTGTAGTTCAGCACAATAACCACTCAGATTCCATGGAATGTCTGTGCTCCTCTCTTCCAGCTCAGAAGCTTTATCTAAAAGCAAATTTCCAAGTTGCTTCCAGGAACATTTAGGAAATCTTACGTATTTTCAGTTGAGCTTTTGGCAAGCACTACCTTGGAGACATTAACAGTTGACAAACAAAAATCTGTAACTTATATAAACTGTAGCCATTTAATTAATTCATCCCTTGCATGGTATAAGAGAGTATTAAAACAATAATAATATTCCAGGCTTGAAGCAAACCTTACAAACCAAGGTTGAAGATTCTAATACGAGTTGTTCACCAACATTACCTGCTGATTTATACTAAAAATATGACTTTTGTCCTGACAGATCATGAACTTTCAGAAGCAAGTATCTCTGAAACTGGCAAGTAGAAACCAAAGTATGCATGCACTGACTTCATCACAGACCTGATTCAACGGGGACAAACTTATACTGTCTCAATTTAGCAAAATATTGCACAATTAACCTCATTACACTCAGACACATTTTTATAATTTAAGATTAATAAGCATTAAGCTTAATAAAGTACACATGGCTAACAAAAGACTGGTAAAACATACATATCTTCAAAGGTTTGCTAAAATGGGTGTCTACTAAAAACCATGTTTATTCAGACATTTTTGTATACTTGAGTATTAAGGTTTTCACTCAAGTTGATGCTTCCCATAAAATAATTTATTCATAAGCATTTTTTGATTTTCATAAGAACTCACATAATTGTAGGGGTTCTGTGCTTTCAATTCCCTCTCCCCTCCCCCCCTTTTTTGGGGGGGGGGAGGGAAGGAAAGGGAGAGGGGTATTTTTATATTGTGCATATTGTCTGAACATGAGGAGAGACATACAATCTGCTCTTGCATATTCTTGCATATTCTCATTCATGCATTTTCCTGTTTCTTGAACATTTTCAAATTGCATGCAACATCCCAGAGAAGAAAAGTAACCAAACTATTTTTTCCTTCTAAGTTTTTCAAAGAATGTGAAAAGTTAAATAACCTAGGTTGAACTTTTACATGAAGGTATAGCTGCCAAGCTTTCATTCATACATAGCACCTACTTTAACATTTGTTTTCAAGTGAAGTATGACCAAAGTTCAAAAACAAAGGAATTTTGTCCAATGGATTCTTATTTGTGAAATAATTAAAATTAGAAGAAATTCTGTAATACAATGAAAGTCTTCTAACTGTGGTATAGACTCATATGTGTCTTTTGTTTATTCTGCCTAGATAGTAAGTAAAATCTGAGTAAGTATGCCTACAGGCCTTTTGGTTTTAATTTAGAAGCTGGAAAATAAGGTCATAAGCATTGAGTATGTTTATTCAATAAAGACAAAATATACCATTTGTTTTCTCAATCATATGAACTACCTTTTAAGAAAATAAACAAAAAAAAATATTTTCACATTCTCAGAATTCTGAACTCTGGCAGTCATGGAGCAGTAGAATCAAGTACCCTAGGAACACACAACAAATATTTTCATTTCAAAACACTGGCCACATACAGATGGGTTTGTATTTGCATGAGACAAGCAAATGAGAAATAAAGAGGTTACAACTGTGTTTGCCTTGTCAGACAATGTTCAAAAATATAAAGGCTAAACCCTCCATTTTAATAATTCTTTCCAAAGACAAAAATCCATTAATAAGCAAAACATGTCAACAACTTAATTAAATATTTCATAGTCAACCTAAAGTTATGCAGTGTTAAATTTTATTTTTTATGGTATCACATCCACTACTGATACGCTACACAACAGATAATACATTCTGAATTTTTCTTTGTTTATTAACAAGCCCTTGTAATTAACTTCCTTTTAAATCATAAGTATGATACTATTTTAATTTCCCTCACATTCTCTACCCTATCATTTGGAATCACATTAAGCTGACTCTTAGCAGGCCACCTGGTGTAATTCTATGACATTGAAGTGAGCTGTTCTGGTATGCAGGAAACACTGACAGTCTTCTGTGCTGAAATCCATTTCTCTAACTGATGACAGAACTAGGGGAAATTAATTTTTGCTATTCATAAATACCTGACAGGTTTAATGTAAATGTTTTGAAAAAGACCTCATCATATGCTGCACATACATTATATATGCAGCGGTGCCCTGGAACATTGTATTTCCAGCTCCTTCAATTTCTAGATGACTATTGCTGAACCTGTTAAAATTTCTCAAATTACTTCCATATTGGCATTTTCTCCATATACATATAAACACCGGCAGAAGCCTCCATGAAACCTTTCAGTCACTAAAAAGCAGTTAGACATTTAGGATCATATGTTTCATAGAAATGCTGCAAAGAAATATGTATGGTACCTTGCCTGATAAATTAATGAAGAATGAGTTGCTTATCAGAGACCAGAGGGAATTCTTTGGCAAACCTACATCAGCAAGAACATTTTCTCATGGAATACAGAACATCATATCTTAAAGTCCTATCAGCAGCCAATCCCCATCTCCACCCTCCACGTTGACTCTACAGAAAGAACAAAAATGTTTCTAATCTTAACAACAAAAGCAGTTTTGCAAAGGTCCCTTCAACATATGGATTTATTTGTAAGTCTAGAATCTAAATGAATCATAGAATCTTTAAGGTTGGAAAAGACCTCAATTTTCACCTGGTCCAACCATCACCAATATAACCCAATAAACCATGTCTCTAAGCACCAGGTCCAGAAGAAGAAACACACACAAGACCTTGCAAAACTGAAACTTCATATATGCAAAAAACATGGACATGATAAAACCAAAGGATCTAGAAGTCACAGGGGAAAAAACAAAACAAAACAAACAAACAAAAAAAAATTAAGGTGAGAGACCCAACTACTTAACTATTTTTATGTCAAAATTTATACTTCTTTGTATATCTGTATATTGTCAGACCTACTGGATTTCCTTTTAAATCCCAAATGCCAAAATACTACTAGTCACAAATACTGAATACAAGACACTGAAATTTTCCTAAAGCAAAAACTTTTTTTTTTGTGTGATACAAAATGTGATTCTAACTTTGTATGGAAAAAATAGTAATTTTACTGAGTGTGAAAATTTATTACCTCCGTGCCTTTGCTGTGAGTACGCCTGTATGTCAGTGTCTGCTTTGAATTTGTACGCATATGCTACCTGAAACCAAACAAAACATCAGCAGTGTCCAAAAATATCAATTTATGGCCATGGTCAACAAATTACAGTCACACAAAAATATGAAATATATTAGTTGGCCAGCAAGTAGGATTTATGACTAGAGACCTAAAAGTCTAATGAAATCCTGAATTTAAGGTGAAAAATCCATACTTATTAAGTGGATTTGAAAAAAATAAAGAAGGAAATAAAAGGAAAAAACACTCCTGTGTTTTGTATAAATTCTAAATAATTCTTGGATATATTCAAAATCATGAACCAGCAAATAACAGTACAGTTAACTTAGAAGATCAGAGTACATAGAAAAGAAAGTTCAAATAGAAAGAAAAGTTCTATACACAAAATCAAGTATTAATTTACAGAATAATTTCTCAACATAACATCCATCACATCACATTTAAAAATAAAGGTTCTGCTGCATAGTCTATCGTGTTAGACTATAGACTATAGTACCACAGAGTTAGAGAGCAGGAAATTAAGAATCTTATATTGTTATATTATTTAATGTCGTGCATGCTCTTCCATTTAAAAGGAAAGTTATAAAATACTTCTGGATTTGAAGAAAATTTGCATTATTTCACAAAAGCTCTTTCCAGAGGAATAAATGCCTCTGGAGATGAAGATGCTGTTCTCCTATTTCAGATCATATGAAAATGCTATTAAACTTGTAAAACAATCTACATTTATGTTAAGTGAGTACAACTGAAGTACAATTGAAAAGATTGAAGTACAATTTCAGACAAAGTGTTTTTGGAGGAAATAATATAGCTTCCCTTCAGTGCAATTTATAGCCCTGTTTTCAGTAAGAGATAAAATGTCATTTCACTCAGTCCACAACAGTTTTGTGATACTTGCAATTGGCTGTCAGTCAAAGAGAGTCTAAAGACTGGACAGTTTTTGGTGATAATAATCTGTGTAAGGGGCTTAATAAAGGTCTGTGTCACACAGAGCATACTTTGAATCACCCAACACCAAATGCTATTTTGTGACATATTTTGTACAAATTTTTAATTACTTAAACATATGGACATGTATTTTCAATATCATTTTTACCTGCTACACTTGCAAAAACATTTTTTAAAATATTTAAATTCTAAATATTCAAATACGTAGGATAATCGTAAAGAAACCAATTATCTTGTAACATACTTATACCACACAGCTTGAAGAGTTTGTCTCTAAAGTAATTATTCCAAGTCAAGACAAATCAGCCCAGAATAACACTTATTTTTCATCAGACAGAACTGCAACTAAGGTTAACAGTGACTGAAAAAAGGCAAACAACATGCTTTTACTATGGACCGAAAAAAAAAAAAAAAAAAAAAAAAAAAAGTTGATGTCTAGGCAAAAAGAAGCACAACCTGGCTTCCCGTGAAGGAATTTGTCCTAAGTAAACTATTTGTACAAAATTACTCTATGGCACCTGTCTAAGTCCCTCTGGATAGCATCCCTTCCCTTCAGTGTGCCAACTTGGTGTCACTGGCAAACTTGATGAGGTTGCATTCGATCCCACTGTCCATGTCACCAACAAAGATATTAAACAGTGCTGGTCCCACCATGGATTCCTGAGGGACACCACACATCACTGGTCTCCATTTGGACATCAAGACATTGACCTCAACTTTGACTGCAACCATCTAGCTAATCCTTACCCAGCAAGTGGTCCATCCATCAAATCCATATATTTCCAATTTAGAGACAAGAATGTCATGCAGGACAGTGTCAAATGCTTTGCACAAGTCCATTTAGATGGCATCAGTCACTCTTCCCCTGTGCACCAGTGCTGTAACCCAACCACTGTAACCCCATCAGATTTGTCAGGCACAATTTGCCCTTAGAGAAGGTATGTTGGCTGTCACCAATCACCTCCTCATTTTCCACATGCCTTAGCAGAGTTTCCAGGAGGATATGCTTCGTGACCTTGGGGGTTATGATTCCCCTCTTCCAGTCAGTGGTAACTTCTCTGAACTGCTATGACGTCTCAAACACGATAGCGGCTTAGCAACTTCATTTGCCTGTTCCCTCAGGACCCACAGATGCATGTCATCAGGTTCCATTGCCTTATGCACTATCGGGTTAATTAGATGGTCTTGAAACTGATCCTCTCCTACAGTGGTGGTTCTTCATTCTCCCAGTGCCTGTCTTTGCCTTCTGGGATTTGGGTTGTATGGCTAGAGCACTAAGGAAAGGTCATCTTCACCATGGAAATATATTTTCATATTGAAATAATACAGTGAACTTTTATTGCTATATGATTTCATATTATTTTATCAATTATTTTGAAATTTTATTAATTCTTCATGAAGAAGAAAGTTACCAATGAACTGCTCAGCTGTAATCAAGATTGGTAAGCACTTATTGGATCTACTTTATGGGACAGCTAATTGAACTATACAAATGATAGCAAAAGAAGAAAAAGCTATCTTTCAGGAAATATTTTGTTTTAAGGTAATTGTTTTTTGTTTGTTTTATCCCCTTCTGCATACAAACATTATACCTGAACTCCTGCTATTGGCCAATAATCCAGTTGAATTTACTGAATTAGCAGAAATCTATTACTCAACTGGAAGAGCTTATCACAGGGTTAAAAAAAAAAAAAAAAGAGAGAGAGAGAGAGAGAGAGACAAAAAGCACACAGATTTTTCAGTACAAGCAAGGTCTTACTGAATTTTGTAGGAAGTTATCCAATCAACAGGTTCAACAGACAAGGTTCATTTAGATTTCATTACGTCCAATCTCAGAAGCTGAGAGGTTCTTTTTATTACTTTCTCCCCTCAGTATTGATAGAGTTTTCACATACATCTTTTCCATTTGTTTCCATTTCCATTTTTTACATCCACACCATTTTTTTCCTTTTTTTTTTTTTTTTTTCTTTTTTTTCTTTTTCAGTTTCTTAGTTCTTTGGGCTTGAAATCACCAGCCTCCTTAGATACCTGCCCACTAAGGAAGGATAAAAACTTCATGGCTTAACAATTATACCCATTCACTTATCTGATTCAGACTAATAATGTGACATGAATGTCTATCAGCTTTCAACCAGCTGATTTAAGTCAGCTAAAGCATTTGAAGTATTTAATACCATTAAAAGTTTTTCATACACAATATTCATAAAATGGATATTTTACATTATCAATAAAATTACCACACAGAGGGAAAAAATATCATACTATTAAATACAAAAATATCCTATACAAAATTCTATATAAAAATAAATTGTTCATCTTAAAGAAAGTAAAAATGTTAACAAGAGAACAGTAGGAGAAAAACGGCATTGTATTTCCCCAAGTATTATATATCACTACTTTTATTCCCATTCATAATTCTCAAAACAAAACAAAACAAAACAAAAAAACACTCTGGGCTTGTTGTCTGAACTACCATTTGTTCCAAGTCCATATTCCCATTTGTCTTAGAGTTCAGTATAGACTTATTTGATACATTTCATTAAGCATATTGTAGGTAGCTAAGTGTTATATGTCAGCAATAAAATGACCCAATAAGATAGCAGAGGATACATGTCCCTTCCAATTTTCTATATGTTACTGATAAAAGAAAAAAAATACCTTAATGAGGTCTATGAGATAATGAAAAGAGAGTTCATTTGTTTAATTATTTTTTAAGGTTGTTTTAAACACAAGGTCATCAATGCTAATAATGTTTATAATTAAAGCAGTAGTTGAGAACTCGATATTTGATATCACAAGAGTAATTCTGGAAATAACCTTTGACAGCAACACTGTGTTTCTCAAGAATTTCTGAAAATAGTGTGATCGCTTCTTCAAGTGATTCAACTGAAGCACAATTAGTTGTGCCTTGCTTTTACTTCAGATGGTACTGTTTACTCTTAAGAGACAGCATAGTCCATTTGGGCTTTCAAAAGCCATCCAACATGGGCCCTTATCAAAAAAGCTAACTTGCCATCAGAAAAGAGGAAATGCAATTTATACACTGTAGCTGGTGAAAGTAAGAAAGAAAGGGTAGGAATTCATGGTAAGTTTTCTCAATGGAAACTTATTACAGGCACAATACTCAGTTTTGGACTGAATTTTTGGCAGAGTTTTGACTGTTTTGTCAAGCATGACCAGATTTTCTTAACCACAGAAGCCTTGCTGTGAATCTCCAGGAGAAGTACCTGTCTACATCTATGCTGTATTTTTAAACCATCGACCAATAGCTCATCTGAGCTTCCCCTTTCTTTATACTTAAGTTTAGAAGTTCTCAAAACTGAAGATGAACAACTTTCTAAGATCATCTGGCAACTCATAGTGGACTAACTGCCTAGCATTTTGTCTAAACATGAATGCCCTCAATGTTTATGATACATTCACATGATTCTAAAGGAAGAAATAAATACATAAAAATAAGAGGTGGGCTCCTTGCTCTAGGTTTGGAAAGAGTCTGCGCTTAACTGCTGTGGATGGGTCATCAGCCACGCCATAAATAGATGTTATGCCTTTCTACCACCAAGCCTTAACATTGCTGGCTCTTTGAATATTTTCTATGTTTATCTACATATACTAAATTTGACCTATGTAGAAAGTTTATTGGAAAATTATGGAACAGAAGTAATGTAAGTCACATAAAAGCCCACACAGTAACTCTTACTTTTCTGTGAGGTCTGAGAGTATCTCTCCAACACAAATAAGAATACACTCAGTACCTTTCTCATTTTGATCTACTAAAAAATAAAAAATAAAGTAATGTAATGCCAAAAACCTGCTCACAAAACCACAGAAAAAGTAGTTTATTATTAAGTATATTATTACTACAATCAATGAGTATATATAAATATATTATTACTAAATAAAAGTGTAGAAGTTTATTTGCATGCAACTACTATCTGCATCTCCATAATAGCAAAAATTCAAATGCCAGATGTCCTTAAATTCATACAACATATGAAAATCCATGAATTAACATATTTTATATGTATATTTATGTATAGATAGATAGATACACACATACATAATGTTTTATTGCTTTATCTGGTTTAGAACACTAGAGCTATAAAACACTGAGATCTTACTCTTACAATACCAGGATCCCAAAAAACATTTCATGCAAAGATAGTATCATTATATGTATAATAAATAAGATAACATCCAATCACATTTGCTTGCTTTACTAACGAGATTATTTCACAACAAAGGGTATACCTACTTCTCAGTAGCTAAGTATGCCTACCCTCAAATAATGAAATTTTCTATGAGAATTGACTGTGCTGTGTGTGTGTCAGTGCCTTGAACCAGGGGATGGTTTGCATTGCTACAGAATAGAAAAGGATCATTTTGTTTAGGTTACTCTCCTGCAAAGTTGAAGCTGGACTCTTCTTTAGAAGAAAAGACGTTATAAGAGCTTTTATTAAGGTCTTTATTAAGCTTTTAACTCTAAAAATGTTTGACATAAAAGGCATATTGGAAACACGACAGTAGAGACACCACAAAGTACATTTAACAGAGTACAAGGTATATCAGAATAATAAAGTAGGCTATACTGCTACTGGACAACCACTAAAAGGAAAACAAAACCTTTTTAACATAACAGAAGTCTTGCCAAGATTTTGCAATGTCAACAGATTACCAGGATAGAAAACCATCAGTGGAGAGATATAAGAGCATACAGAAAAACTTAAGCAGTTTTAACCAGCAGTCACAAATACCGAGTGTTCTGGGACAGACGTAGTTCAAAATATACAACTAAAAAAGATGAAAACTCAGGTGAGGCTATGTTCCAGGACTAAACAGCAGAAAGACTAGAGAGGACTGATGAAACTGAGAAATTAATGGATATCAATATGAAAGTCAAAAATATAACTCAGACAAATATAAATCAACCCACAAAACAAGAATAATCCTAAATTCACAAACAACTGGAAGAGAGAGTACCAAATCCACAAATAAACAACTGGCACAGAGCTGGCAATGACAAGATCGTGAGGTTGAAATAGCTAGTTCTGTGAAAGAATCACTACAACACTGTGTAGCAGTCAAAAAGCAAACAGAAAACTAAAAATTATGAGGAAAGGAGAAGAGAAAATAAAGGGTATCATTATGTCACTATGCAAAGCCATAATGAGCTCACATCTTGATAACTACATGCAATTCCGAGAAAACTTGTGAAAAAATGACATAGAATCAGGAAAAAAAAAAGGGGGGGGGGGGGTTGCAACAAGAATGACCAAAGGTTTTAATACAAGTAACACGTAATACTAGAATAGTGTTGCTATAACTAATTTACTATTACTTTGTTGAAGAAAATACCTGATAGTGATTGAAACAGTCTAGTCAGATGAATGGGTTCACAGCACCAAAATACCATGATGTACAGAGAATAAGATGAGAAAGAAACTAGACTCACGGAAAATATATAAAATTTTGATATCATAAATTGAAACTCCAAATTGGGTCATGGCAAATATTAAATATTTTTCTTTAAGCACATTTAGGTATTTATGATGTGGTTGATGATTTATCTGATTACAATTCATCCAATTAACAAAGTATGATTGGTCAAAATTATTTTTTATTTTCTCCTGGCAGTACCACAAGGGTGTTCCAAATATTAACCTGTGCCAACACCTGATGTTTCACACACCTATGACAAAAAGATAAGTCATATCCAAGGAGCTAAATTCACAGTATGTCTTATTAAAGTCTTATTAAAGAAGCCCAAAGAGGCAACCTATATCCAGAGCCACATTACAGACTTCAAAGGTATTAACCTAAAAGCATAAAAACATTCTTCTGGCTCAAAATAAAAGACACTCACCTCAACTTAAAAATAAAACACACTCAGTTTTTCTGCTTAAAAAAAAATAGAAATCTGTATTAAACAAGTTCAGTAAATTTTGGGTTACTTGCTCTGTGATTCAGACAGATCATTTACAATATTCTAAAATGAAGAATATTGCCAAACATGCAAGTGTCCAGGTCATACAAAGACCTTTTTTGGTGAATGTGGTATTCTACCTAATATTCTGCCTATAAGCTATTTTTAACAAGGACTCAAGAACAGGAATGGCAGCTGCAGTGATAGTCTGTAGGGTTGTATTTGTTGTACAGTTAGACACAAAGATAAAAGAAAACAGAATTACATATCTGAACAGCTCATACACTGCATTGTTGCCAAGATTGAAACGATATCCATAAATCATTTGTTTGCTAACCAGTTTGCATTTTTCCTAGCCAACACAATGATTCTAATACATTAGCAGTAACAAAAAGGTTTTATTTTTCTAGCTGGAACAGTTTGATTTTGATAATCTTGCACTGTCACAAGAGACCTGTTTGTGCAATAAACTTCTACTCATAGTGAAGTAGACCAGTGTGTAGTGAACTGGGGTACAGTAGAAGGGGAAAAAAAATAAAGCATACACGTAAGGAAAAAAAAAAAAAAAAAAAAAAAAAAAAAAAAAGGAAGCCAATAAAAAAAGAAATAAATAAAATAAAACAAAATAAAACAAAACAAAAAAGAAACCCACCCTAACCTAATTACATATCTGCAATTTCAAAGTAACAGAGCAGCAGAGAACAGCCATACACGTTAAGTGACTGAAAGTTTACATTTTTTTGACCTGTTCTTGCTGTGCACAACACCTTTTGCTCACACTACTGACATCCTGAAGTGAGACCTAAGAGAGTTGTTCTAAGTGAGGGTTTCTATATGTCTCTTTGAATAGGAACACAAACTGACAGAAAAATAACTCAAAATTGCTATAAATGACTGGTACCTACAAATGCACAAGCAAATGACATGCACTTTAATGCAACACATTTCTTCGCATTTTGTATCAAGTTAAAACATATTTAAGATTTGTATAAAATGTATGGAAGAAACGCTACTCATGTTAAAAATGAAATCAAATGATAAAGTTTGAAATCCTTGATCTTTATTAATCAAATGCTACTAGTCTGAAACCATGTCATTTGGCTTGTTAATTTTTTTTTTTATTGAAGTAATGGATAAAAATACTAAAATTCTGTGTCTTCTTAGCACAGAATTGCACTGGTAAGCTGTCACAGTGCGATTTGACTACTCCACAGCATCCTTTATGTGGAAAGCAGTTTTCTATATGGTAGCTGCCATGAAAAGGACGTGACCCCACCACATTACTTCAGTAGTAGCTATACATTCTTTATGAGGTAAAACAACTGCACAGCTCCAATACACAGGAGCTCTTAACTCTCAAGTTCATGGGGTAGAGTTGAAGAGGAGAGCAGTCCTTGAGAAAAGCTGCCACCTACATTGTATGCAATCATGAAAACTAGCAAGATTACACCCTTGGTTTTTATAATGCCTTCTCTGAAGGGTTACAAAAATTACTGATTCTTATTCCAAAAATTCAAGCACGACCTCTGTCTTAACATAAATGGATATACAATCAAGCACAGCCAGCCATCCAGATGACTGGTGAGCAGCAAGATCCCAGCACTGTAAACGAGGAACATAGAGGGCTAGTGTGAGAATAAAGACAGTTATGTGAGATTTGGCAAGTATGTACCAAATCTGCAGATGACACAGGACAAACACATCTCACTAACAACAAGGTAAAAAAAGTTTTGATGTAGCAATGGTTTTCTAAGACTGGCAAAAAAAAAAAAAAGCACACAGATCATGGAATATCAATGAACACACGAAGCCAAATTGCTTCCTTCTCTGTTTTCTCAGACAGAATGGACTACCTCATGCTACAGGCTCACTGAGTTTGTTTAAAACAATTTATTCATGTTAACCCCTGTTTTAATAATTTCTGAAAACACTTCACACCCACTTGTGCAAGGAAGCTGATGCAGAGGCAGAAAAAGGTAGAAGTATTCTTGAATAAAGGAATGGAGATAAACACAGGGCAGGAAGCAGCTTAGGTTGGCCCAGCTTAAGTGGTGTTATTTCTGTAAAAGTAACATCAAAGGAAACGATCTTTCTAGCAATTAATATATATATAATATAATAATAATATAATTTTTATATATATATATGGTTTTGGTCAGAGGGGAGAGTTTCATTAAGTACCAGGCTTGTGGTCATTCCTGCCAATGGAATTCCTGCGTCCTCCAATTTCATAACTTAATTCCCTCCCAAATTTAACCCTAGAGAACTCTGTCACAATGACATCCACTTCTTAGTAGAATAACTGGACAGTTACAGACAGACATCTTCAGCCGGAAATATATTTTTCACCAATCCACACTACTTTCCATCTCATATTTGTCTAACAATCAGTAAAAGGTCATATTAACTCTGAAAACACACCTTTACAGTTAGTAAATCATTTACAGTTGTTGCAGTTAGAAACAAAAATGCTGCTACTTACCAAACTGCCAACAACACAACTACGGCACCCACTGCAATTTTGCTGGACCATCATCCAACATACAGACCAACAGCTTCTTTTTCTCTCAAGGAAGAGATTCTTGATAATTGTAAATAACATGGGTTCTTCTACTGTACTTCAATTATATTCAGCATCTATAAATACTGAACACCTATATTTGCCCCACAAATCTTCCATACATACCTCCTTTGAAAGCCTAAATCCATTATCTGTTTAGGAATATCCTTATAGAAATTTTGCGTGTCAGATGCTGAAAATTCAAGAATTCATTATACCTTTGTACACAGCTAGGCAGAAACCAAGATGTGGCTTGTATTAGTTAACAATACAGGTGTATATATGGCTTTACTGCAGGTACGGATAGGTTAAACTAACAATAAAGTAATTTATTACTGGAAAAATTCATATCATGTGAACTACAGTAGCCAAAAAGCAATGGAAAATTAATGAGAGGCTAGGAGACATTTTGCAAGAAGAACTTTGCATGTGCACAGGCAGATCAATAGGAAAAAAAAGGTGAAATACAGACATAAGGTGATCAGATGGCAAACTGGAAGTGAAAGAGAAGAAGACAGAAAGCATCCTTTCCTTCACATCCATCAGATGATTTATTGTCCATTTAACAATAGATGACTTAACTCTGCTGCACGTTGAATGAACTACTAACTTGCAGAACATCAGTACACCAATTTTAACTTTACAGGCACTACAATCAACCCAAAATCTGCAACTTTCAATTCACCACATCAGTTCTGGAAACCAATATACCTGCATCTTCAAAATTTAACGTTCTTCAAAATAAATCAAAAGATCTATGACACATTACCCAAAGAGATCACTAAACTTGCTCAGAAGATTGAACTGAGTTAACCTAAAGAACACATACCCCAAAAGGATAGTTTTTTGACAGCCAATACACTTCTTTTATCATCATACCAGCAGATACACCAGTATTATCATCATACCATGAAAAGAAAATCTCACCAAACTTATACTATTCCTTGTCCTGTGATACCTATCAAAACCCACCTGGAAAATGATTTAAAATAAGAACTTAAACCAGAGGAAGATGGTATCTTCCAAATTTTCTCAGAGCCCTCCCAACATAATGCATTGTTGGCCTTTGCCAATAATGAAAACTAGACTAGAAGCAGATCAGGCCCACTATTAACTGCAAAATTTGCCAGGAGTTTTACACAATCACAGTGACACATTCTCTCCACACAGCATCAGCAGAATATCAGTCATATATTCTTCACTGTACTTCTTGCAATGCACCAAGTTCCAATAACAACTGTGATTTCAACGCAGAAAATATGTCAAAGAAATTACAACATATCAGAGTATACTCACACTGATAACTGATAAAACCCATTTAGCAGCAAGAAACCATTTTTGACCATTAAAAATAAAATAAAAATCACATCTCTCAGTCTTAACGTATAGGAATTTCTTGAAAAAAAAATATTGGAAAAAGCGCAAAGGATCTAAAGTTCATAGCCTTATATAAGAGAAATAAGTAACTTGGCAAAGATACCTATTTTACAGTATATTACAATTTTCCTCGTGCCTGATTTCCATCTAGTCCTTCAGCATTTCAAAGACAACATTAGTGGTCTATCTCTGTATTCCAGAGGTCTAATGATCTTATCACCTTGCTAGGTTCTCCCTTCCACTTTTACCTTTTCCTTTCAGATTGCCTCACCCAATTCACATAATTACATTAAATGCAGAACAACCACTTATTATAATTTATATCTGTCTGAACTGTGCTGCTGCTTCTTTTTTGGAAGAATGCTTGTGTTCCTAAAAGGTTGTCCATTTAATCCAAACGCATCAGTTGCTCTAATGAATGTTAATAACTTATATCTCAGATCTTTTGGTAAGCATATTGTGACATAATACCATAATTCATAACAATGTTATACAAATACTCCCCCCTTGGAATGGATTAAAAACAGTGCTGCCACTCAGGGGGACCCAGACAGGCTGGAATAATGGGTCAGTGGGAATGTCATGACGTTCAGTGAGGACAAGTGCCAAGTCCAGCACCTGGGAAGTAACAATAGCTTGGAACAATACAGGCTGGAGATTGACAGGTTGGCAAACAGTTTTGCAAGAAAAAATCTGAAAAGTTTTGGTGGACAGCAAATTGAACATGAGCCGGCATTGTGCCCTGATAGCAAAGGAGGCCACCAACAGCATCCTGGGCTGTATCACCAGGAACGCAGCCAACAGATCAAATGTAGGGATTGTCAACTTCTACCTGGAATTTGTTAGACCACGTCTAGAATACTGTGCCTAGTGTTGGGCAATGCCAGAAAGACACTGAGGAAGAGAAGCAAGTTCAGTAAAGAGCTACCACATTGGTTAGGGGGCTGGAGCACAAGCCCTGGGAGTAGAGGCAGAGGGAGAAGCCTGGAGAGGACAATTTGTACAAATTGTCCTGTAAAAACCCCATCAGAAATTAACAATTTTATGTATAGAGGACAGTCTGAATAATGATCAATAAATAAAGCATGAGAACATACTCCAGAAATTAGTGTTTTATCAAGTGTTTTGCTTAATAAACAACTATAATCTCAAAACAAGGAAAATAAAACAACAATGCTTTGTGATTTAAAAAATAAATAAATAAAAATAGGAAGCTAAAAAGTGAATACCATATAACTAAACCAATACAAGATTTCATAATGTCCCAAGCTGCTATGCACAGCACAATATTCCATTTGGTAGACAAAAAAAAAAAAAAAAAAAAAAAAAAAAAAAAAAAAAAAGCATTTCCTTCCTGGTTGAGACACAAGAGTAAGCTGCTGTTGTACTTAAAAATAAATAAATAAATAAAATAATAGAAAATTAGAGATTTAAACACGACAGATATTATGCTTGATCCTCAAATATAGTAGACAATAATTTCCTTGGAGTACAAGTTTAACAAGCTATTTTGGTCTTGCATTTTTTACAAGGCAGTTCTGAAAAAGATTAGACTACAGAGTGAATAGTTGAAGGGTTATTAACCCCAGAGAGAATTTACTCTAAATACACTTTAACAGTATGTAGATCACTATTCCAGTTCAGGCAAAGATCACAAGTACACTCTTGTGTACATGGCTTTTGAGGGATAAGAGTATTCAATAAGCAAGCCACTTCACCTCAGGCTGGAGGGAAGGAAAGTAGACAGTCACTTTTCCAAACCAATTTACATCCTAAAATAGGCAACAGAACAGTTCTGTTCCCACTCTCGCTGGCACTCAGTAATTTAATACAGACTAAAATGTAAGATGTTCCAGTGTGTATCTTCCAATTTTTGGAAATGTTTTGTAATGACTTGAACTAGAGCACCATCTTTAACTGCAGTATCAATATTTATTACAAAAACAGAGGCCTCATCTATACCTTGATGTGTTTAAAATTATAAAAACATATAGCAAAGGGTAATCACTATGAGACTTCAGGGTTTAATATGAAAGATGAAAGGAAAAGGGAGAAAGAAAGAAATACAACTCACAAAGAGATTCGAAAATGGAGTACAACGTAAAGAGTAAAGTGTTCAAGTAAACCCAGTCTAACACAAAGAGAAGTGCTACTACCACCCTTTTTGGTCTCTGAATCCACCCCCACATTAGTAACACAAGGTTACAAAAGCAAGCAGTAGCAGAGCCAAGCAATAAACTCCAGTCTTCAGAGACTCAAGTCAATGCTTCACTCATGAGACCTATCATTCCTGTCAGTTTCCCTGCTGGAAAAAGTTTGGAGTCAGGGAAAGGCAACCTACAGAGACTCGCTCATTGCCAGACTAAAAGATTCTGGCTATACATGCACCAATATTGGTAAGGCATCCCTTTTAGGTTCATGTATTATACGGCAAATCAATTATTTTGAGAGATTTCAGACTTACAAGCCCCTCCACAGAAGACAGCTACTTGAGACAAGGCAGTGAATGTTCTTAATTTCAGAAACAGCAGTTCTACTTCTGTCAAATCACACAGCAGTTATTTCTTCTGAGTTTCTCTTTACATTATACATGTATACCACTACTAACACTTAAACCTACTTCCCATGCCACATTTTTTAATTTTATACTTTCTTACAGAGTTTTGACTGTTTGCCTCAAATACATTTGTTAATTTCAGTGTCACAGCTAACCCAGATCAACCCAAACCAACATAATTTTAATATTTTAGTATTAATAATGCTATATCTAACTCTCAGATACTACTGTTCACATTGAATGCACTTTCAAAACTGATCCTTCTATTTTCCACAAGAAAATGGAATTACTATTTTTTCCAATTGTTGCCAGTTGTTTTAGCTACTAAAGACAGGTTCCTAAAATGGAAAATTATTGCCATGGTCTAATGAAAAAAGGATAAATACTTAGTGGAAATCAAATTCAGAAGATGATTTATTACAGTATGTGGATTGGCATAAATACTAAGGAACCACCAACTGAAAGAGAAGGGAAATATATTTGACCTTAATCTACTCCACTCTTGATCTGTTAGAAATGCTCCATTATCTAGTATGGACACAACCACAACAAAGACAACACATGGATATTAAAAATAAAGTTTGTTACAACAAGAAAATATAATAAATTAATAAAAAATTGTGTTGTGCAACACCTAGTTAGTCAAAGCTTTACTGAATTTAAGACAATAATACTTGTTGTAAGTGGTAGTAAACATCTACATTCAGTTATATTCTGGCCTTCAAAGTAACCGATTGTTACTTTAATTAAGAAAAAAAAAAAAGCCATAATATATATTTTTCCTTGGGAGCATCTTAACGGGGTCTTAAATACTCATTACTATTTTATGTGCTTCTGCTTCCTCACAACCTTCCCACTGCATAGCCCTCTTAAAGTGAACATAACTAAGGACTCTATCCACTGTGAAGGCCAACTCCATTCAGGAAAATTAGAAGGCAGAAGAATCATTACCCCCAGTACCTCAGCTGAAAAATAATTAAAGATACATATATAAATGATAAAGATACATATATAGTACATGTGATAAAACAGTATCATGGCATATTTTAAGAGGAGACTGAGGAGATTTGTTTAGGCAGTTTAGCAGCAATGTATAAAAGAAAAACGATAAACTTATCTGGACTTTTAAAGCCCCATAAATAAAGTTAAAAAGATAACTTTAAAGATTAAGTTAATCACAGGAAGCAATAAAGAAAATAAGTAGCAATAATATAATAGATAAAAGTTAAATCAAGAACTTAAGAGTTTCCAACTATACAGAGCAAATTCCAGATATAGGAGAGAGAATTACAATAAATCATCTTTTCACAAAGCAGAAGATAAAATGCAGCCAGATTCTTAATTTGTACAAATATTATTATTGTTGTAGAACTGCTCATTTTATGGAAAACAAAAGAAACATCACATAGGATTTGCAAGCAGCAGAGTGGTGCAGAACAGACTGAGCCAAGGAAACATCAAAAAAGAATCCAACAATACAAAACTCTTGTTGGCAAATATGTATTAATTTAGACAAATTCAACATCATCCTTGTTAAAACATTGTGCTAAGATATACATACTAATTAATTGTACTATTTTGAGGAAAAACTTTCTTCTTGTATATAGCTCAGTAAAGATACCTACTTAACAAGAAACAGTGGTCAAAAGAACAAATGTAATGTTATTTTTAATTTATTTTTGATATATGACAAATTAAATTCCCAAATACCATTTCTGCTTGAGTACAAGTAACTCACATCTCTATAGATGTTCCACAAGAGCAATGACAATTTAAATACAACTTATGCATAAATAGAACGTATGCACATAAAGCAACCAGTAATACAGAGGTTTGTTTGTAACAAAAATGAAAAATGGAAAAAAAAAAAAAAAAACAACAAAAGTATCATAAAATGAAAAAGAGAAAAACCTGTGTAAATAAGTATAACAGTATGTTACTAGGACGCAAAATAAAGTATTCTTTACAAAATAAGAAATAGATCTGAATCACATGTATTGATCCTAAACTGAATAAAAACATAAACAATATTTACTATTATATTTCTTTTAGGGCATTCCTGAATTATTAGCCACTACCTTAACCAATACCAGTTTTGGATGAATACTAAGAAATATTCCTTCCAGAACCTGCTGCACTGCAAGAGGAACAAGAAAAGGAAAGAGTAAAGCATTTACTGGAATTCTGAAAGGCAGATCCTCAACCATTCTGGGATCTGTCCTTGGTACAAAGAGACAATAATAAGCACCAAGTTCTGGGGACTGCTGCTGCTGTGTCCCAGTAATTGCAATTTGCAGGACTGAAGAAACATAATACTCTTGGGAAAATTAATGTTTCTTTCTGTGATGATACACACTGTCTCAGCATAGTCAGAAATAAACGCTTGTGATTGGAAGAATTCCTCATTTGAGTAAGGTGTACACAAGTGTGGTATTTCTTTGTAGAGATGTCACTTGAACATTATTATCTTTATCTGTAGTATTGTTTTATTTTTATTATAAAGTTATTCATCTGTATTACAGGAACATACATGCAAAGTGAAAGAAACATGAAAAACTACTCTTCTACCTCTTCTGCTTAACTCATGGTTGAAAAACAGGAACTCCCTTCAGATGTGCAAGTAAATCCAGAAAGTGTTCAAACTATTCACAGAAGAAAGATACCTCACAAGCTATTAAAGACAACAATATAGGCATCGTCTTTGCTTGAAGATGTTACTAAACCACAAATTTACCCAAGCCATGGGAATGCCTGAGAAGAATCTCACTCCATACCTTTTGTCTTTTATATTCTTTCCTGGAGTGTCACCAATGACCTCTCTAGAAAAAGAGACTGTTTCAGACCTGAGATCCAATACAGTACAGACTTTCTAATGTTTTTATGGTAGCCACAGCTGACACAAATATGAAGACATAGGGTGTGCTTACAGACATTAATACACATTTACTACACAGAGAGAGGCATAAAAATACATATTTTATAATGCAATACTTTTTTTTTTTTTCCAAATAAATGAACGCTCCAATTTTATTCCTTAATCTCATTAAGCTTATTTCTTATCAGCAGAACCGAAAGAAAAGATTATACAGGAGACATCACCTTCAGGAGACATCCCCTGTGGGTGACAATGTAGAAGAAGTAATATGAGGACAGGGAGAAGTGACTTTCACGGTGGAAGCACTAACACAAGAGAACTGTCTTACTGTTGGAAACAGACTGCACTTACTGGAGCATGGTTCAGAGAAACTAAACTCATATCCTTTCACTGGTGACCTCTTCCAGCTTATTTCCATGAGCATTCTCTGCAAGGTAATAACTTGTATCAGATTTCTTGCAATAAAATTGTCCTTTGTATATGAAGATAGAGTCAAAGACAGTCATTAGAGATGCACGAAACATCCATGAAAGATGTTGATGGCTAAAATACAAAGGGGTGTAGGGGAGAAAAGACCTTATGAAAATACAACAGAAGCAGTGAAAAATTGCCAAATGAACATAGAGTTATAAAACAAATAGTGCTTTATGCATTTTTGCAAAGTGCCCTGAGCTTTCCCTGGATTTATATATTTAAAATATATCACACAATCATAGCGCTTAAACCTACTTCTGGAACATCCCTGCAATGACACACTGTACAAAAATATTAAATTTTCCAAACTTTACTTGTTAAATTTAAAAATAATTCTAAAACAAACAAAAAAGTTTTTCCCCAAAATACATTAATAATCATTTAGGATAAATTATTTCCCTCCAGTACCTTCCAAAGTACCAAGTCTCTCCATCCTCTGGAACACTGAGGTCAATGGGAATTCTGAGGCTGCAACTACATAAGTGCTCTGGCTTGAAGCAAATTGTACCTTCCAAATATCCTCACTTAGAGCACTTGTGCCCACTTAATGGAGGAGTTTTGGTGGCTCTACTTTTAAGAGGACGCCCAGTTGGAAGCTCCGCTCTAGGTGTGCATCAAATCTATTGTAATGGGGACATACGGGGTCAACCCAATGACTGGTCCCGTGAACACCTATAGCAGGGGCACTTCATCTAGTGGCCTAAACTAACACTAGTTTGAGGTTAAATCCCTGAACTAAACTACAACCACGCAGGCATATAAGCCTCAGCACGGACTGCTTTGATCTAATGATCTGCTTCCACTTGCCAAATTACTTGCTTACACTGACTTAAGCTGAGTGTTCATCACCTCTCAGAAATGTTTTTAATGCTCTACAGAATTCAAGTCATATGCTACAGTTCTCAAAACTAAAACTCTCTTAGGTGCAGAGAAGTGAGTGATTGACATTCACATAAAGAACAAAGCACACAGCAACAACTATTTTGTTTGCTGTCACTGATTACAGTGAATAATAAAAAGAAAAATAAATCAAATTTTTGTAAAAAATTCTGAATCAATTTGTTATTAACATAATGTTGCTTACTTGGGTAATTACTGAATAATATTTAGCAATGAACAATTGTCAACATGAAGAGGAATTAAGAAAATAATCGATGAGAGTTAAGAAAACAACGCTACAATATTGTCAGTTTTATTCACTGTCAACATGGATGAAAAGCTGTGCAGCAATTAATTAGTGTTTTGAGTATTTGGAAAGTTTTATCCACAATTTCAAACACTTAAAATGTATTTTTCTTTTGTCTATCAGCAAGAAAGGAATGCTATGTATGTACAGCTACAGCTTGTAAGAAGACAAAAACCATGGAGAGGTCCTGATCCTGCTCACCTGATTCATGCAGCCAGCCCACAGAAGTATGCCAAACAGAGCTACTGCCACAAATATGTCAAATAAGATTTGACTAATAAATTGCTTTGGGGCTGTCTCATTCCATAAAATATTTTTCAGAGGTTTTAAGGACTATTTAAAAGCAATATATTAATTCTGCCCCTGACTGATGAATGATTCTATTTAGACAGTTCACTGAAAACAGTTGAGCTTCAAAGGCCATATGAAATCATTTATTATCTTGCTTGTGGTTTAGAAACACACCAGCTGAGTGTCTCAGTGCATATGGTAATAAGCAGTACTTCTCTATTAAAAATACACTTTTTTTAAGACAAAAAAATATATATATATGTATATATATATATATTCTTTTCTAGAGACTTAACGTAGGACTATAAGGCATATCAAATTAAAATCAAAAATCTGCACAGTTACATTTTAAGCTGTTAATTTCATTACCTTGTAAGCATCCATTAAAGCACAGTAAGACTGTTAAACACAGAACAAAAGAGATTTAATTTTACTTTCTTACCTGTAGAACGGACTCATTGATACCTGTTTTTGAAATCTTATCTTCCAGTGATATTGCACAAACTAATGTTATGCAGAAGTTTCCAGCATTATATAGCACTTACATGATAGGTATGTCCCAAAGAACAGGTGAAGGATTTAACAGTGAAAAATGCTAGCTAGACAAATGTTCCATTTAAGGAGAATGTATTTATATATGTAGGAGGGTACAACAATGCATTCATCCAGAAAAGAAAGATCCACACTGATACAGAAGTAAACAGTTTTTATTTATTGTTTCATTGTCATATTAGAAAGCCCACTTCATACCACTTTATTTTAAATGATACAATGGATAAGGTGATTATACTCATTTCTTCTTAAAACAGGTAAGAGATGAGCTTCAATGATTTTCAACACAATAAAAAAAAAAAAATGGGTAAAAATGCTTTGCATGATAAAAACATAAAGAAACAATTGGTTTTTCAGCAGCAGAGCATGAGATTGCTTTGCTTTGGTATTTCTCTTGAAAAAAAAAAAAAAAGATCAAATTCAAATCACCTGTCACTTGTCAAAGGTTGGTGTTTTGTTTTTTGTTTGTTTGTTTGTTTGTTAGGCTAAAAAAAAAAAAAAAAAAAAAAAAAAAAAGCTACATGCCCACAGTATACACAATACTTACAAGCAGTACATATTATTTCAGTTGGCATAATTTAACTAAGCTCCTATGTTTATGAAGTTGAAATGGAAAGCATTTGTCCTTTACTTTACAGAGCAAAAATAAGTCAGGAAAAAACCTCAGTTCAGAGGATTCTTCATGCAGAGAGCTTGAATTGTAACAACTGTATTATTAAAGATTGCACCAAATATAAATATAGTTTAGCAACCTGGGTTGCTAAATATAGTTGAACAACCTGGGTTCAGCCAGGCTTCTCAAAAGTAAAGTAACATTGTTTAAATTGCACCATTAGCAAACAACAGATTACATGGCAGCACAGAATTTTTAATCCCAGCACCAGAACTAACAAGAATCTATTCTTTTTTTTTTTTTTTTTTTTTTTTTTTGTAAATCACCATCAGGTCTTTCCCTTTGGCTGTTTAAAGGAGGATGTTTCACAGCATGACTTTAAAATTCTGGCTCCCTTAAAATCTGTCTATGATGAACAGTATTGAAAATATAATTTATAGACAGAGAACTACTTAAACCTTAACGGCAAAGTAAAAATTAATGGGCATTCTTCACATTTATCATATTTCAAAGAAGAGCACTTTTCTGTATAAAGATCCCATTAGCTTAGCTATGACATCTTTATTCTCGTACCTGTAAATCGTTCCATTGTTAACCTCCTAAATTGCAGTGACTGCTGCCACCTATAGGATCTCTACAATAGTGGTCAGGATTTTACTCAACGGTTCCCTCTACTGGGGATGCAAGTCTGATGAATGTGCAGGCGCTTTTGTTAACAGCAGGTGTCCCCACTTTTGCTGATGTTTTCCCTCAAAGTCATTAGTTTAAAAGCTTTTTCATGTTTCATAAAACGAACTCCAACTTCTGCCTGGAGTCAAAGTACTAGCCAGGTGATTTGGGATAGAAAGTTGCAGACCCTGAACTCTTAATTCAGTTCAATAAATGCAATTTTGCAGAAAAACAAAAATTCCCTTGTTGTTCACACAATGTTATCTACTGTGATGTATTAGCAAGCCTACAGCAGAACAAATTTCCTTCCAAATCATAAGTTAAAATAACAAGAAGTAACTTCGAAGTAGGATAAGATCAGTTCTATGCAGGCAATTGTTTCATCAAACACACCAGTGTTATATCAGAATAGCCTTATAAAGAAGAAGATGAAGAACATTAAAATACATTCATCTTGAAAGTTCCAAATAATATCAGACTTAGTAATGTATGCACAAACACACACAGAAAACTACTAACGTGCTGTAGAGATTTCTCAAATCAATATATCTGATTTAATTAAAAAGCAAGCAACTGCATGAAAAGAGTGTAATGTTGACTAATCAAGGAGACAAAAGTAAGTTTTCTTATTCTTTAAGTAGAAAGACTAGAAATATTAGAAAGACTAGAAATATCTAATTTTACAAAACTGTCGCCTTCTTCTCTTCAGCTTCTATCCCCTGCTATATTTAATCCTAGGGATCACAATTATATTAAATACATGAATTCATTATTCTTTAATGTCTGAGAGACCAGCATGGGTGAAGAAAAGATGTTAAAGCAAAAGGGCAAATTTAAATCATATTTAATGTATTCAGAAGCCTAAGTAAAATAACATCACAGCAAAGATACTCATGTAACAGAGATTCACTCTATCAAGTAGCACACATTATCAAAATAAATAAAATACTGGGCACAGTTCTCCAAGAGGAATAGCGTTAACTGAGATTAAAGCTAAGCAGACATTGAATACTGTATACCACTCTGCTGGTCCTGGGATTAGAGCAAATCAACACCAGCATAATATGAGAGCACGGTCTTAAAACAGGAACATTATTAAAGTCAGAGGTTTGCAAAGCGTAGATGTATTTATTGAGATTTTTTATCAAAATAATTATTTTTCATAACATTCAGTACCTAAAAGAAATTACAAAAGCAGTAAAGAAACATGAGAAGGTATCTGAGAGACATTCCTAAGACACCACTATCTCTTTCATTGAGTACAAACAATAGCATAATTTGTTCACTACATATCCCCTCCAGGTCTTAATGATGACAGAGCTACAAGGAAACTGAAATATTGTAAAGAGGCAGATACAAGCATATACTTGGCTATTCACCAATCCCTGAAAATCTAAGAGCTCTGTTAGAAATACTCAGTCCTTCTGCAAGTTGTAGAGGGAAAGTTATCCTTCCATCTGATTTTTCTTTTGTTGCTGTTGTCTAAATTAATCAAAGCAACTGCGTTAGTGCAATAAAGCACAACTCAGCTCACTTCTTAGGCTGACATAATGACACTTTTTTCCTCCATTTTGGAAGAAAACACAACCCAAAGGCATGCCATGACTGATTCTGACCAAGTTTAGAACAGTAGACCTATAAACAAACAAAAGGTTTCGCCTCCGCCTTCACTTATTCTACTCCAGCACTGCTCAACATAGAGTCAGAACAGTGACTACACATGGGGAGTGGTGGAAATGCAGTCAGGATGGGAGGAAGAAAGGAGCACAGAAGGTCTGTTGGGTACAGTTAAGACACTAGATGGACTTAACTGTACTATCAAACCTCACCAGCTCTAAGTCTTTTCTCTACCTGAGTCAGAGCATATATGAACCTGGGTCTCCTGTCTTAAGTCGGCCTTTGATTTTCAGAGGTATAAACTATTTTGTGATGCAATTTTATGTGATATGTAATCCAATCTAGCTGCTTCATTGCCCAAAGACAAGGCCCCTCTCCTCACCTTCCCCTCATTTCTGGTCACATCAACACATTCTCACTGCCATTCTTGCAATGGATTTGTTGATAGAGCAACATTTGTTGGTTGTAGAGAAAGATCAATGGAAGGCTAACCCCCCAAACAAAAAATATTTTTCCCTTAGATTAATATACTGAGTAACTGCACAGACACGGCTGTTTTACCCAGGATGAGACAGAGGACAGGAGTACGTGGCAAGCAAATGGGCAGTACAGCAGTGGGCAGTGAGATCAAGTACTGCATGAACCTGTTACAAATGCTACCACTAAAGGAGATTCTCCTCTTCTCTCCTGTCCTCTCCACCATCATCATCGAACCGCTACCTTGGCCTCTCTGCTGAATATGTTCCAGCTCACATCAAAGTAAACACACCACAGAGAAATACAAACACAACTAACTCACTTGGTCAAAAACAAAGAGAGAAAGACTGGGACACCGCAGCCTTGTATTCCCTCCTCTCTTCCACACTATTATTATCATTATTAGATTATTTCCTTTCCAGGCTGGAAAATAAACAAATTGAAAACTCTGGTTTTGAATTTAATTTCCAAAGGAAAGAAAATCTGTTCCCCAACCTGCTATCTACTTAGGCAGAGCAGAGAAATCTAGCAAATAAATCAAGGCTTTTCTGTGTATAATAATCAATTTTTAAAAAGCTCCTGTTTGTCTGTGTTTTAGGAATGAAGATTGTTTTAAAATATTACATTACTGAAGTAACTCATTGTTTGGACCTGTCATCTTGATGTCTCTCTAATTTTGGAGACCACAAAACCATTCCAGTTACCACTCAATCAAAAACAAGTGTTTTGTAAGAACAATCTCAAAAGCCTTAAAAACAGGTATTCCTGCTGATTTGAAACATCTTTTTAGAATCATATGTGGACTAGGAAATCTCTTTTCTTTTAAAAAAAAAAATAGATGGTTATACTTAACTATGTAGGAAGTGTTCCTACTTCTGATAACCCCATATTAAGTCACCCAATCACATTCAGCCTTTCTTCTTTCTCTAGTTGTTTTGATCATCTAAATCCTCTTCATACCTGCCCTATATGTTTTCCCTTGGTTGTTTCTTATAGAGATCAGCATGTTTACTATATAATCATCTCCAGCTTGCCATTCACCATTACTTACACCAGTAGAGTAAGTAACTAAGTAATTATACGATTGCTCTCATTGCTGCTGTACAAGCTGGGGTGCGGGGAGGGAGACTGTGCTATAAAGAGATTACTACCAAAACCAAAGGATCCCAAACTGTATTTGCCTTGGTACCTAAACAGTGAAGGTGGGAAAGCTGTATGGGTATGAGTAATAGGTCTCTGTTCATGCCCAAGAAAATCATTGTCTGTCTGTGTAGGTGATGTTCTGTATTTTACAATAGCTTGCATATCACTAATCATGCATAGCTCAAAGCATGGGGGACCTGGAGCTTAAGCATTCAGTAATGGAACATATCAAGAACATTATAACTTATAATTTCTATTTCCTTAAGTTAATTATCATATTTCATAGGTATGAACTACCAATCGTCTTCAGCACAGTCTGAATAATCTCACTCTTAAAATATTTCATGTGTCATTTTTATAGTCCAGGCAGGCCAAATCTGGTCCTCTTCAAATCGAAGTTAACAATTCTGCCAAATTACTTAACTGTTCTGTATATGCCTGAAAATCCTGTCAACCTGGCACATGATTTTTTTTTCTTTTTTCCTGATTTGAAACCAGTCTTAAGAAACAGAAAGCTATTGTATTTCCCTCCCTGTTATACACCTCCCATTGCCACTGTAGTCTCTTATTTTTCCATTGAAATCTTGTAATTAAATAATGTGGATATGATTACTTGACTTACTTTACAAGAATAGGTCATCACTAATACTTTGATGTGATTATGAAGCCTTGTATCTTCAAAGGGACAAAACAATAAAAAAAATACAATATGCAAAGCCAATTATTTCCTATAATCTCTCCGTTTTCTTAACATAAGGACTTCACACAAAGCACATTAAAAGTAAACTACGTCTATTAATGTACCACACAAAATTATTAAAGGAATAAATGAGTTGAAAATACACATTGTTAATGTTATACTCACATCCCTTCAACTGACATTAGAATATAAATTGGTGCATAAAAAACACATTGACCATAATACATATCATTTCAGTTTTCAAAATGGTTGATCATCAGAGAATGATTAAAATCCTGTACTTGCATTGTATGGCAACATACTTCTAGAATCTTAACAGTGTCATCATTTCAAATTCAGTTGCTATAAACAGTTTAAATACTATAATTTTCTTTGAAGGTAGAGCATTACATTACAATATCTACACCAGCACTACAGAACTACAGTCCTACTTTAAATGTCTTAAGGGATTTTTTCATAAAAATATAATGAACTGCAAACTTGCACAGTTTTTGTTAAATCCCATTTTAAACATCAACCACATGCCACAATTCATATTTATCTTGATCTCATCTTCACAAACATACTCTCCCAAAGAGAAATAGCATCAAGGTTTCCAAATTTTTAGCAAAATATTCCAAATTCTTGTTAAATTAAAAAAAAAAAAAAAAAAAAAAAGTGAATGCATGGTGTAACACTTCTATGTAACAATTCACAAGGAATGATGGTTTTAAACTAAAAGAGAGAAAAAAAAAAAAAGAAATTCTTTACTCAGAGGATGGTGAGACACTGGCATAGGTTGCCCAGAGAAGCTGCGGATGCCCCATCCCTGGTGTTCGAGGCCTGGTTGGATGGGGCTTTGAGCAACCTGATGTGGTGGAAGGTGTCCCTGCCTTATTTATATAAATAATGATAATCATAACAACACTAAAACCTTAATGAAAGCTCTACCTATTCTCTAACCTCTCTTCCTCCAGAGCAACATCCAAAGCATTCTCACTTTCTTTTCCTTTCCATAAACAATTCAGGATGTAATTTCCAAAGTTCTGTGTCACTCCTAGAAGTCTTAGTCGCCTTCAAGTCTGTTCCCAGCTAATCACCAAGACAATGGGTCATGATAATGAATGAGAGATCTGACCCAGAGTCAATTCACTCAGTCATCAATTTATATTAGAATGACAAGTTAGGTATATGCTTGGAATTCCTCATCAGTACACAGAGCCTTAATAAGCTTTGTCACCTGTAGTATCTCAGCCCTTTTCCTGGTCAAGTTGTCCCCTGCTCAGGTTTATAAGAACTGGTATTATTGGCTGGTTTAGTTCACCTATTGTCATTTCCCCTTTAGAAAGGCTACATCTCTCTTGACAGCAGATGTTGCATATTCTTATTCCAAAAGAGTCACATTTTAATTCTTTTAAAATTGATTCCTTACTCAGGAATAAAACGTGAGTATGGCTTTGCAGATCTGATCTGTATTGGGAAAAGCATCTTAGTCCAGAGCAATTACTAATTTTCAATTAGAGTTCCAGCAAAATGTTTGGGACCTTCCTAAATGAGGAGATGGCAAGCTTCCAGTCTCTTTGTTTCCTGTGATGTTCCTTTCTTACCCTTAAAGTCCTTCAATCCTAAAACATGGCTACAGTCTTGGTGGTTACTAGGACAGCAGGATACATAGGTAGCTCTCTGGACTGTTATTGCAGATGGCAAATTCAGGTTCATCTAGATTTTGTTTTCTGAAGTAGATGATCCTGCACTACTATTATGATTAATTTGCTAACTACTGTACAGATAGGTGATCTGTGCCAAAAAGGAATAGGTCCTCCTTTTATGGGACTGATCCCATCAATCAGGGACCGAACGAAGAAGCAGAAGTGCAGCCTCAGTGCATAAAGAATCACTTGAAGTTTCTGATGACAATTCTGCTGAGCTGCTAAATAGTCTCAGGTCTTCTCCCTTTTTTCTTATATGTTTCTACAGAGATTAAAACATTTGGCAAGCCACTTTGGTTAGAAAAGAGACAAAGCCAGCAATCTACATTTCTGCCTTCCACAAAAACCTCACAGAAATCTACCCAAAATCAGCTATTTCCACATGCTCTCTTCTGATTCCAATTTGGACCTGAATACTTAGGTCTGATCTTGCCTCCAGTTAAAATGGCATGCAACTTTTTATGAAACTGTTGCTGTTGTTATACTTCAGAAAATGCAGAAGATCTGTAGAGTATAATACCTATCACTCCCTAATGCATATTTTTTTCATTTTCATCCTTTACATATTACCTTAAATGTTCTTCTTCCCTCCCTCCTCCCCCCCCCCCCCCAACAACAGATTAAATCTTTCACAAAACCATCTGGAGATCCCACAGCATCACAGACAGGCTGTCCAATTCTGAAGTATATGTTATTCTTTCTCCCTTCTTAGTATCCTAGAAATAGAAAATCATAAGCTTTTTATTTTTTCTTTACATTTTGTCAAAATATCTAATTTCTAGACTTCTACTCCCACTCTGTGATGTGTTACTCTTATTGTCTTACATACAGATTAATAAACCAATACAATAAACTTACACATGATTAATGAACCAACTCTACTACAAGAAGTCATCAGCAATTAACAGACATCTATCTCAGTATAGCATTTCTTTCATCAATGCCTGAAAACCAAACCAAACAAAAAAAATTAACTACCCTTTTCTATTCTCTGTTCTGTGAATTGAGATGCCATCTACAACCCACATTTTTTACAAATATTCTGATAATTAAGTGGAAGCTAAATTATATATTGCCATTTTCATTCTCAGAGAAGTAAACACATTTCAATCAATAAGAATATGTTATATGAAATGAACTTCTAACAATACCTCTACATAAAACATCAAGGCTAACCACACACGGAAAAGCAAAAATAAAAAATTGCCTGAGGTAGAAGAAACATTGCTGGTTTTAAGTTTATCTTTTCAATATGTACTGAATTTCACACAAATTTAATTCACAGACACAAAAGCACCATGAAAGAAAAAACTGTTAAACTTAGTCACACTATGTAAAAACTCAGAAAAAAAAATATTCTAAAGAAAAGGCCAATAGTCCAAAGTGCATTTTAGGTAAGACACTTTTAGCTAACTTTTCTCCTTTGTAAGCTTCAAAAAAAGAGAAAACACAACAGAAGGAGTTCTCAAGAAAGTGAAAACGAAAACAAGTTATCTGCGTTTGCACACTGTTTAAGTCCCTAAACCTTAAATGATGTTACAGGGAATGGGAGTATTATAATTGATGACTGAAATAGAGAATTTTTAATTTCTACATCTACAGATACGAAGCACGAGTACTGCTTCTGCAATATACAGATAACATGAAGAAGATATGAAGGCCAGAGAATCTGCAACCACATCTTCTTATTCAGATATACATAAAATTCCTCTGTCTTCAACCCACATTTTTCTCTAGCCATCATTTGACTTATTCAGGGGCGTAGGCATTATCACAGTAACTGTTGTGTGAAAGGGCTCCCTCATTCCTGAGGAGCAAGGAGTCTCTGAAATTTACAAAGGGTACTACTATAATGGACCACTTCTCCATTTTTCCCCACCTTGCTGTACCAGCAAGGAAGAAAAAATAAATATTCCAAACAGATGAACACAACATGCATCACAAACAGTGGCCCTGACAGCATGAATTGTCAATAGCCCCAACAAAGCTAAGCTGAGGGTGCATAAGGCCACACCACCAAATCAAAAAGATCAAAGCCTAAACCAACTACAGCCTAGTTTCTCGGTATGCCTCTGAAACATACAAGTGATACACCTTATTTAACACATTATATTGATTTTTGTTAATATTCGTCAGCACTGACCATGTGATCTTGTTTGTCAAAAGCTGTACATGTAGCAGCTCTACACGCAGAACAAAATCTGATAAAAATGGGAGTAAAACAATGTTATAAAGAGATGGAAAACAAGCTCTTCTACATTTCAATGCATTTAGACATGTTTAGCTAAACCTGGCCACCAGCTTAAACAGTATCTGCATCAGAGGCAACGGTACCAAAGCATAAGCAAAACAGAATAAAGGTAATGCTTTATTATCTTCGTGTCATGTCAAGGACAAAATTCTCTTCAAAGCACATATCTGTGTAAATAGTGGCATTTTTTCTATTTTATCTTCAAAATATTTCTGTAACTCAGACACTTTGAAACGTAGTTACTATGGATGAAGTCTTATATTTTAATACATTCAAGGTGATAAATTTAGTATAAATAGTATTTACTTTGAATTAAAATAATAAATGATGCATTTCAATTACACAATATTATTCTATAAGAATTTCCTTACATTTTTTGAAAATTGTATATAATGCTTTGATATTCTGTAGCATACAGTAATACATTATTTCCAAAAGAACTTCTCAATGCTTTATTCATTTTTGCATCTTAATGTTTTGTGGGTTGTTTTTGTTTGTTTGTTTTGTTGTTTTTGTTTTGTTTTTATTTTCCTCCAAATTAATTTAGGTTGCAAAAGGAAATTAAACAAAGAAGTATTATCCTTTCTCTGATCATGAAGACTTTAAACAATATTAGTCTCACACATAGCAAATTACTGCTTGTTAACTACTGTTGCCAACTGTTAGGGTACGTCTGCCTTACTATATCAGTTTGACCCAGCTTCTAGTGCTTAATGGTCCTCTAGGCTAAAAGCGAAAGCTGATCCATCAGGCTTACATTAGCATAGAATAACACTCAATGCTTATTGATGTGCATGCAGTGTAACTACCACCCCCGGCACCTAGCTCAGTCCATTATTTTCATTTTATCTCAAGTCATTTGTATGGTTGTCTGCCCCAGTTAAAGCTATGGCAAGACTGGTACTTAAATGAATTTGTGAGAAAGGAGACAAATGCCCCCTGAACTTCAAGCACTTTTCTATCATGACTTGCTAACATAAAATATATTACTACTGTTAGGTCCACTTAGCGAGCATGCTAGCGAGCATACTAGAATGGCCTTAAGTAGGAAGAAAAATCACTTAGGACTCTATCAGCTAAAAAGACTGCTTATTAAATGTTGGGGGTGATGAAGAGCAGGTTGTTACTGTTTGGGGTGTTATTTTTTCAGTGTGATCTTTTTAAAATACTGTTTTGATTCTGCTCACAACTCTCTCAGGGAAACTTCAGCTTCATAACATTTATATTTTACCTGGTTTAAGTATTCTACTTTGACTGAACACTATGCATTAAAACGCTGTGTTTTATTCACATAGTGAAATCATCATCGTAACAGGGAAGAAAAAAAAAAAAAAAAACACAACTTGAAAATTAAAGACATGTATTATATAATCTTAATAGAAAAATTTTGAAATAAAGCAAATGTTTGAGGCAAAACCATCACTGAATATTCACTGTGTGTTTGTTGGAACATTCACAACATAGTATAAAGACAGCTATAAAATCACTTCTAAAGTTTCACTTCAGGGTATTTCTCAACATGCTGACAAATAGTTCTCAAATTTTGCATTTTCCAAAGAACTTACAGTTGTGCATACGTATAAAGAGCCATTACAAATGTTAAGCTAAATATAATGCTCTTTTGAGCATGGATTTAAACTTTTTCTCATTAAAGTATTAACCAATCCTTCTTTATACATGGGCAGGGAAGCTTAGCAATTCAAGACAATTCTCTTGGTCAAGAACCAATGTCAGCCCTTTTATATCATATGATCAGTTAGTTAGTCTGAAGCATTTTGATTTCCACTTATATCCAGACTTGTAATATGCACCCAAATGTGCATTACACATGTGCATAATTTTACAATTTTGAAATGAATCAGCCCAAAAAAAAAAAAAAAAAAAAAAGAAAAAAAAAAAGTAATATGCTGTGATGCCAAAAATTACCAAAGAAAATTACCTCAAAAAAAGCATGTCCCAGCCTTTCTTTTTCCCCTCCCATTCCAGAAGTATTCTCTCTCCCATCCAGTATTACTGAATAGCTGAACAGTTACTCAAAAGCCCAACTGAAATCCAGTTAGTATGTTGCTATTTCTTACTGGAAAAAAAAAAAAAAAAAGAGAGAGAGAGATGATATACTTAATTTTATCAGAAAATGTAATTTGTGGTAAATGGCAGTATGCTTGAAAAATGTACGTACATTAAGAAAATATTTGTGGAAAGGAGAGGACAACATCTTCCTCTTTGCAGTGCTCTCCAGCACTGTAAGGAAGCCTGTAGAGCAGGCTGGTCTTCAGCCAAGCAGGGTGATTCCCCTTTTACTCCAGCCAGCCTCCAGGAAGCAGGAGGTGTGTCAGTACTCATTCCTTCTCTTGGGTAGTCAGAATGGAAATAAGAGAATTATATTTTGTACTTTCAGTTTGAAACCTGATGTGTTGTGAGCAGCTCGAAGTTTGTGTCGTTATGACTGTAGGATTATTCAAGAAATTTTTCCTAAAACTTTTTCCTAGAGATGAAAGGGTAACGAAAAACAAAATTGCTAGTGCCTTACAATGCTTTTTATAAGGGTTCCCTTACTCCTCTCTCCTGGGTAAAATTAAAATATACATGTACTTATGAAGTCAACATAACTAAAATAACTGTTCCTCAGAAGTTTGTGCTATTTCAAAACATGCAAACTGCTAACAAAACTCTTTCACGGGTGCTGTTACTCATGGATAAGAAAAGAAAGGGAAGTAACAGCAAAATGAAAAGGGAAAAAAACTGAACTATACCAGGCCAAATGCACATCTGTAAGTGCTCCTCAGGGCAACACTCCATAGTGAGTACACGTACAAAATACTGGGTGAATAAGGACTTCCCTTCAGAATGCACTGAAGGACTCCCCTTCGTAATATTGCACTGTTCTGAAATAGCTACAGCCAACCATAAGTCTTTTAATTATTTTCTTAGCAGAGTGCAGACACTTTATTTTACTTCTTCAGAATAAAAACCCTACTTGCCTACGAACTAGAAAAATCCAATGAAATAGTAAAGTTACTTTGCACTAGATTGGTGGAAGTAAAGCATAAGGCAGAATGACAACAATTCTTCTCCAACACCACTGTTTGTTGAGCTATCAAGCAGTGTTGGTATTTGCTCTTTAGAGAGAGACAGAGAGTGAGTTATGTGCCCATCATAATAAGGATTTGTGCTATGATTACAGTGGATGCTGAAAAGAATGATTGAGAAGCTGCTTCACAAGGTCAGACATAACTGGAGTATTAGTTTTTGAAGAGTAACAACATACACTCTACTTGGAAAGGCAGAGATCACAAGAAAGAGGAAATATGTTCCAAAAACGCTTTTGTTACACATTTGATAGGTTAGGAGATATTATACCTCCAATCTAATTCATTTAGGAGCTTTTGTTTCTGATTCTTTATTCTTTATTCCATTGCTTTAGAATATTCCCTTCATACACTAACACTATGAGTAAATTACTTCCTAGCTGTTCACATACTGAGATGGAATTTGTTGGTACTTGTCATGGGAGGGTGGGAGAGAAAAATGAGGCCACTAAAATAAATCAAGGTAGTATCTATTAAGGAGTACTGAATTTATCGGCTAAGTTCTTACATGGACATTGCATTATTAGGCATTACCTCAGAACTGAGATCCAGCTGAATAATTTTAGTCATCAACCACAAGGCAGTGCTGGCTCAGCCCCATGAAAACACTTGTCTTGGTCAGGGGGATAACTACAACATCCATTCCTCAAATTTAGCCAGTCTTTGCTGCTTTTGAAAGAAAGATAAACTTTTTAAAGTAATATTAAGAGACTGTTTAAAAATTCTTTAGGTAGGGTAATTTAAGTACAGACTTAAGAATTCTACTACATTAGAAGTCTCAGTGTGTGAGGTATTTCAGTAGTTGGCCTCAGAACACTAAATAAACTGTAACCCTCAAGACCAGAACCTCTCCAGTTCTCCAGTAAAAGGGGTTCAGCATGATTAATACGTATGTAGATCTATCTCCCCCATGTTGTCCCACAAATTCTGATGAAACAAAGAATCATTTTAAGAATGAGGTTCGGTGAACCAACTATTCAGTCATACATTGAAATACTTCTGTACTTAGGAATCTCTAAAAGTAGTTATCATTCCCAGGTAGCTTGTCTCCTCTTGACTCAACATGTCTATTCACATGTTAGCATGGAAAAGGGAGGGGTATATGTTTCATTCTCCTGAACACCCCAGGCAAATGAAGAAAACCAACAGAGCCTTCCAGTTAACTATTCTTTCTAAAGAATTTCTTCAGGGAGGTTGCAATTTGGTTCTTAATTCTTGCTCTTTCAGCTGAAGTTATCAACAAGGGTACTAATTAGTACACACTATAGTACTCCACATGATGGAGAAACCTAACTCACAGAGAACCACATAGAAATGCATAGCAAATGTGCCCTTCACTTTTTTTTACAAGCACTAGCACGAAGATTTCATTATATTATGAGGTCAGAGTGACCTCCAAATATTTAGAAGAAAATTAGATAAGAGCTCTAGTGCTTAAAATAGACAGAATCAAGGAGGGAAAACTCACATTTGTTTTGTCATCATTTCTACATAATGATTCCTTTCAGTCAGCCAACCTCAACACAGAAATTAAAATCTGGCTGTCCTTGAATTTCAGATGACTCAAAACATTTCAAAACAAATTTATATTAAAAAAAGGAATACAGACTAGCTGTTTTTTATTGGTCATTTCACAGAAGGATAATTTAAATGCAACCCTATTAAATCAACCCCACATGTCACCTTAACTGTTATATAGCTCTGTAACAGCCGGCCCTTTCTTCCCAAGCCCTGTAGAAACTGATAAACTCTAATTCTTCAGAATCAGCTTTCTGGCTGTATCACAGACCCCTTCTCACAAAGCATTCCTCAGCATTCTTTTCCAACATGTGGGGTTTTCTCATGTAAAATAAGGTTGGACTAATGAACGGTCTTTTGCAGGTTTGTCACAGCAGAGTGAAAGCACTATGAGATCAGCAGGCAAAAACTGCATATACAAAGCATAGCAGCACCTCTCAAAAATAACTTAAATGAAGAAGCCGTATGGAAAATCATTGGGAATGATGGATCTTGATATTACTGCCTCACTGTATTGAAGTATTACCAAGCTATTCTAAGTAAGAATTGACTATCCCATTTATTCTGAAGGGAGAAGGCATATTCTGAGTAATTCACAAAAATAAGTAATGATAATAAACCATAAATTAAAACTCCATTTGCATTTCTGAATCCAGATTTGGGTAAAGGATATTTTGCCATTCATACATGCTATCAACACAAGGCTTTAGCAGACTTGAATGAGGTATGTTAGATTTACATATAGATGTATTATCCTACAAAGATATAGCCACACACTCTTATAGACAAGCCTTTTAAAACAAAACAAAACAAAACAAAAAAGAAAAGAAAAACACCGGAACCAAACATGGAAACACAGTATATTGTATGTTCTCCAGGGTACAGCAGCCCCGGTGAGAAATGGGAAGACGGAAAACAAGGGTCATAGAATGTAGCAAGAATTGTTTCAGAATGAGGACAGATTTGGAAAGGGATTATTGCAGAAGGATTGGATGTAATGTGGGATGTAAAAAGGAAAGTGTTAACAAGGCATAAGAACTTGAACAAGAGATTACTGGGAAGAGAAAAATGGCTTTAACAGTCAAAAGTAGAAGTCAGCAAAAATAGAAGTCACTCAGAACATTCAGTTCACTCAAGGTAGCTGAAGAGGGTTTATAAGCAAGAGAGCAACTTTTTGCTCAGGAAGATAATGATAGGACAAGGGGGGATGGTTTTAAACTAAAAGAGGGGAGATTTGGATTAGATGTTAGGAAGAAATTCTTCACTCAGAGATGGTAAGGCACTGGAACGTTTTGCCCAGAGAAGTTGTGGATATCCCCAAAGACAAGCTGGACGAGGCGCTGGAGAACCTGATCTAGTGGGTGGCATCCTTGCCCATGGCAGGGGGGTTGGAACTAGGTGATCTTTAAGGTCCCTTCCAACACAAGCCATTCTATGGTTCTATGATAAGGCTGTTTACTGCAGTGATTTTGGAAAAGATGCAAGCCATGGGCTGATTTTTTGAGGAAGTGGTTAGAATCAGAGTTTTGAATATCCAACAGGCATGATTAAAATCACTGAATTTGAGGGCACATATGTTTACCCAAAGCTCTCCAGTGATGAGAATTATTCTTTCTCTCAGTGTACTTACAGAACATGGAACAGAAAGACAGCTCTTAAACAGAAATCTCATTGAGGTGCTGTAAAAAGATAGCTGATGGCCACAGGCTAGAAGAAGATAGAAGTGATTGGAAACATGAAGTTAACTGTATGAGTGACATAGCATTCAGTCCAGTAGGGTTTGCCAGGAGAGAACGAGGAGGCTGGTCAGAATCACTAGATGTGCCAAGATTCACACCACAGCACTGCTGGATCCCATCAATCTGGCAGAAAGCAAAAGCGGGAGCACAAAAGCCAGTCCTGGCAAAGGGAGCATCCTCCTCCTTGCCCTACAGCAAACCCACTAATGATCCCGAGAGGTATCATTTATATTTTAATCTCAACAAAGAAGAGTCTGAAACAAGTAGGTTTTAAACTTGTCTCTGACTAATACCACAGAGAAGTCCAAGGATGGCAGAGCAGGAAAGACAGACAGACGAACAAAAAGTAAGAAGGCAGAATATTATTTACTTCCTAATGCAGTAGCCAACTGAGATAAGGAAAATGATAGATGGGAGCCTGGCCTTATGTTATAGATTTCTACCACAATATATGTGCAATTTGACAGCTACTTGCTCTGTCCCTTCTCTTAGTTTGCTATTGACTCACACTTAAATCCCTCTTGAAGGGCTTATGGAGCTACAGTTTTCTCTTACTCAACTAAAAAGAAAAAAAAAAAAAGTTTCTGATTATAAATTCAATTTCAGTACATTCTCTTCCTTAAGATTTCAACTGATTTTTATTAATCACTAACTTCTCACAGAGTGTCTTCTACCCTGACAGGAGTGTGGGTTTGGGGATTTGACAAAATTCAGCTTTCCTTCAAGCAGTTCAGAAAGTATTTAGTAAAACTGAAGCAAAAAATGATTGTTCCATAAAGTCCATGATACAAATTTCTTTAAACTAAACTGAAATCCACTCTCTATACCGAAGACAACAAAAAATTATGCCACTAGCTGAATTTCATTGCCAAGCTGTCAACTTGAATTTCTTCTGTTTAAAAATAGCTGTTCATTACATTCAGTAATGGGCTGTCAAAGCACTACAGCACTGAACCTATATCATATACAGAAGCAATTGGGCAATGTGCATTATTATGTTTAGATTACTAGCATTTTTACAAGACCCCTGGGCTAATTTTAAATGAGATGGTTGACTTGAACTACATCAAAACCAATTTTATTTTACTTTAAAGCTACTACATATTTTCCATTTGTGCTTGGCTAATTCTGGCCTTAATCGAAGTAAAACAAAAGATTCACAGAATGCGAACATACAGTATCCTTGTGTTTGCTTTCATGGATATATTTATTCTAAACAACACATGAATGATAAAAATACTCTATTTGCCAAATTAAATAATATTCCCCAATGATATGAATTGGTATTGTTGCTCCTATGAATACATAATAGGTTGTTAGCAAAAAAATCATGCCTGAAGCATATATGCAGTAATATTTTAGGAGTGAAATAATTAGAGATGTTTTTAAACTAACGGATGCATAACATATCTTAATAGCTCATGATATAATTTAGCATACTATAAAAATAATAATAAAAAAAACTATAAAAAGGCATCTAGAAACCACCATTGAAACACCCTTACACAGCAGGATGTCATAAACCTAAAGGCATGCCAGAATGGCTCACAGCTATGAAAGAACCATAGAAACAAAAACAAGATCTGATGACTTGCAAATAAAAATAATGAATTCTGTGGCCAGATCACTGACTTCTTTATTTTCATTAACAGAACTGTACAATAAATGAAAAAAATATATACAAAAGCCCTATACTATCCTTGTTTTGTGAGAAAAATTATTTTTCTAGATTAGGAAGACAAGAATGCCACTGATGCAACTGAGTTGTTAAGTAGCAGCACTGGGGTTTATGCTTCCTCAGTTTCCATTATAATACTGTATTTTCCACAGTCTGTAGTTCAGCTACAAAACATTTGCTATGTGATAAAATTTGTCAGGTAGTGTTTCAGCCCTGGAGAGTAAAAAAAAAAATATATATTTATTAATCTTAATTGTGACCATACATATTAAGAAGACTAGATAAATAAAAGACTGGAGGTTTTCAGCACCAAGTAAGAGTAAGCAAAAGTGGTGTAGACATACTCGTTGAGTGTCCACACAAAAAGCACTATGCAAAAACAGTATAATCCTTTGGATAAAACTAATAACAGAATTGTTAGTTAATAATAAAAAGACTTTCAGCCCAAAACCAATATCCTACATTAACGTAAAAGAGGATCAAGCCTACTCAGCTCCACAGAGTTTCAGAAGTATAGCTAACACTACATCCACAATTCTACTGTGCCTGAATACCACAGTATCAGTAAAATCATCTTCACAACACTAACATGACCTTTGGATAGCACTCGTCCCTAGTTTTCACTTTTTTCCCCTCATTAAACTAACATAAAAAGTTAATGGCCTTATAATTTCTTTGCAGGTGTGGTTTAAACACTCTTCTGCACTACATTTGGCAGTGTTTTTTGGTGCCAGGCTGCTGAATAAAGGTTTTTTTGTTGTTGTTGTTTTGGTTTGTTCATTTGTTTTTTCCCCAAGGAAAGGTTTGTAATGCAGAAACATCATCAGAGTAAAATGCAGGACAAACTCCTTTCTCCAGATGAGAAAAAAATGTTGAAGGTGTTCTTTCCAAGCAAAAGGTGTTCTATAGCAGCAACAGTGCTTGCCTGCATTGCAGCTCGATCAGCAAAAAATTCTCTTTTTGGCCTAAAGAGTCTACTACGGGCAGTAGTGTAAATAATACTGAAGCTATGAGAAGCACTTTATAAAGACAACTGCGTTTGCAATAAGTTGAGTCTCCTAAGCCATCTTTCTTATTTTTTCTTATTTCTTCTGTTTTTAATTTAAAAAAAAAATTACATTTACAAATAATAATTTAAAATCAAAATTTGCAGTGAATTAGGAATTTTATATGAGAATCATCATACGTATTCACCTCTTCCTCTAAAAACCTGTTCCTGGATGCTTCAGAACCAATTCACATCTTCACGTATCATGTGGCTTCCTCATACAGTACTAAAGAATTGCCACAACTTCTGAACAAGGAAAAAACTATTTCAAATAAATAAAATAATTAATCAGACACTACTCACTAACTTCTCAAGGAAGAAGGCTTTTAGATGTGGGACAGAAAACGATGTCAGGAATCCTTATCACGCAGAAACAACAATTTTTTCATGCTATAATACAATCCACCAAAATAGATGACACAAAGTGGAGGTCTGCTGACTGACAAAAGGGGATGTCCCTTTATGAGTAGTGAGGTATTACTACTCATCCTTTCATACTTGTGTGATACTATCACACAATGATGACAGAGGTATCTAAAATATACGTCAAATTTATTATCTTTGTAAAAATACTTCCAGCATTCTTGGCAAGAAGCATTAACAAGCATGACAGATTGCACTAGTTTTTAAATGTCAAAATTATGCAAATTTACTTAATACTCACAATAACCAGACTAGAATTCACAATGATATACACAAAGCATAATACTAAAATTCTTATCCAGCTTAGCATACTAGTTGCATTATAGCACATATTGCTGTAGTATGTAATATATCATCAGTTGAGAATCCTATAGTATCTAGTGCCAAATGTCCACTACCAGCTCCACTGTAAAACATGACACAACATATCATAACACCTCCAGAAAGGCTGCTGTGATCTACCATGTCAAAAACTACATTCAAGCTGTCAGGGTATCCAAGGCCTCTGACCTTTGATGCACCAGAAGTATTACCAAAGCACCTCACCTATGAAGTAGGATGGAAATTATCTTAAACAACAACAACAAAGAAAACCTCTTTAATATGTAAAAATATTTAATTTAAAATCACTGCACTGAGGATAGAATGGAAGAAGATGTGAAAATCCAAATCTTTGTAGAAAAATAACATAGAAAGGTATGAATAAAAATATAATTTTATGGACAATAAAATAAGTTTGTGTTTCTTTGATGAATCTTTTTCAGTCATTTTGGAAAAAGCAGGAATCAAGGAAAACAAAGGATGAAATCTCCATAAAGCCAAGGCATCCTCAAACAGAGGCAAAAATAAATAAATAAATAAAAATAAAATCTTTTTTTCCACAAGTAATCTGTAGTTTATGAAGGTAAGTGATGTCTAATGCTGTCAAACTGCACAGTATATCCACTCTTGAGTGACTGATAAGGAAAGGGATTTCTGATGGATTAGCTAGGTATGCTGTGCCTTGATAGAATGAAAAGATAAAATGATAGATTATATAATGTGGGACATGGTACTGAGTGAGAAGATTTACTAAAAACAAGGTAACAGAGAAAAGCACTTACATTTGCAGAACAAAATAAAACTGTTTACAAATTATTTTCAGTTCTCCTTTGTAACATTTAAAAGCACACTGTATATATTCTTCTACCTTAAATTGGTATTTAATCTTTAGTAAATGCTGTTTTTCACTTATTAAGAGTTACTCTGTGCAAAAGAGTTAATATAAGAAAATTATAGGATTTATCTTAATTCTAACATTATCAGCTCAAGACATGAAGACAAAACTTTTTTTTTTTTTAATACCTTATCCTTTTTCCACTATACCCTGGAGATGGACTGCATTCATACAAATCTCTCAGGTTCTAAGATGCCAGCCACTTACTTGCTGTAACATTTTCTCTGATTATACATAGCTCCTGCCAAAACAGCAACATTTGTTCACTGGGGGATTCGTTCACTATTGGAAATGTTGTGAACACATCTGTTCTGTCAGTGTCCTTAGTGAAACAATACAGAAGCCACTGGAAAGTGATACTGAGATATTTCAAGTGACAACCAGCTAAAGTAACCCAAGTCTGTGAATGAAAAGAACATACAGACAAAAAATATATAAATACTTTACATATACAAGCAAACAGGAATTGGAAACTGGTCTAAATATTGGCTACTATGAACAACCAAAGAGAAAAAGAACTTAAATGGAAAGGGGAAAAAAAAAGAGGAGGGAACAGACATCTAAAGACATATTGGGTAATCAGAAATTTAAGATTCTCAAATCGCAAATACAAGGACAGTTACTCGTGCTCTGAGGCCTACCACACCACCCTACTTACCCCTTCTCTTACTATGAGACTCCTCCTCACTTCTTTTTTGGCTCAAGTCACTCTGAGTATTTATCCTGCTCAATCTACTTTTGCTTCATCATAAATGACCTGTTTCCAGTATTTTCCAAACTACAGGAAGAGCACCACTAATGTTCTTGTGCTTACATTGTAATTATTTTTTCTTCATATTCACCCTGTGATTTCTCCATAGATTTCTGTCATGCCTCTCCTTCCTCTCTCTCTTCTGGGTTCATCAGAACCTCTACAAAAAACCTCTTCCCCGTAATCGAGTATCCTTCAGTTCTTAGTACATTATTCATTTCCTTCTGAAGATTTCCATACGTTCCTCCACCTCCTTGTCAGTATTCTTTAAAGTCCTCTCCTATTCTTTTCTCTCCCAATACTTCTGTCTGCAAACTCATGTGAACTTCTCTACCAGCATGCTCTAAGCTCTCTCCACCTTCACAGCTCTACTCTGTCATTGATGTAGCCTCCTCCTTGCTGGCTAGCAGAGTCAAAAGAAAAAAGCTTTCTGCACATTTTTTTCTGTGGTTTCTTACACTCAGTGTATTTGCTACTCAGTTGCTACAAAACACAATCTCAGCAATCCTGACACTGGTTTTCACTCCTCATTAGTACTTTTAAAATTCTACCAGCTAAGTTCTGTCTTTGTCTCTTCCCTCAGCTTCACTATTAATACTTCCACTCTGTTTGTTATTGCTAGTTTCAGTAGCACTGGTTTTCCTCATTTCTGACCACAGATATTATGATATTAGGTGATCCTATAACAATGTGAAAAATAGATCCATCTTTCTCACCGTAACTACACAGAAAAAAAGACTTATACCATATTGATGCTGGGTTTGTTTTGCACCAAGAGAGGTAGCAACACTACAAAACCAGAAGCTAAAATGGCATATAATATAAAACAGCTTACAAAAAAAACACTCCCATTTTGAAAATAGGAGCATTTAAGCTATTATTTAGTTGAACGGTTAAGAATAAGGAAGAGGTTGTTAGTCATAATTCTCCTGGCTTTGCCAGCTAACATTACGTTAAAATGTTCTTCGTATATTAAGGCTGATACATAAGCACTAATGTTTTAATATGTCCTTGGTGCTGTAGTGAACCAACATAATAGCCAAAATCTGCTATTTTCCTTTTAAGTTATTGAAGCAATTGCATTCTGGTTCTGCTCTGAAACAGTTGTCCACCCCGTCCCCCTTCACCCCCCCCAAATATCATTGGTATAAACTGTAAAAGAAATTTGATTTGATTACTTAATTTCTGTAATTGAATATTGATATCCCCCAACAAAGCAGCTGCAGAGACACTACAAGAGGATAAAGGAATAGAATGTAATGAAGTGAGTTCATATGATGAGGACATCCCAGTTATCATAGTTACATGAGATTTCCACAATGTTTATCTGCATTTTAATTACAATATTGCTTCCTTTAATACACATAGCAAGGATATAAACTAATTCCATATTTGATTCTAACTCTGATTGTTTCCTGTTAATCTGGGAAGGAGAACTGCCAAGAACAGTCAAGGTCTACATTTGCTAAACAACTGTAAAATCTGCTTAAAAGGCTCTGCAACTTTTTGAAATTAACTTGGATCATGTAAAATAGGAGTTCCCTTCAACAGTGTGAAGCTCTGTACAGGTACATATCTGCACATAAGTGGGAGCACGTTATCATACAGATATTTTAATGGATGCCCAACATCAATTTTCCAGTTTTAATCTTGTATACAAGCCTATCAACCAGTCCTACAGCTTGTTCTAAGGCATACCAGCAGGGTGCCTGTGGTTGCTTTCTTACCCTGTCCTAAGGGAGAACCTTCCTGGAAAACAAAGGTTGTGTAGGAAGGCCACAACGAGCCATTTCCCTTAAACAAATCATACTGTTTATATTAAATGATGGAATCAAGTTTTTTTCCCCTCTCTTTAGATTTTTTTTTTTAATATATATAAAACCTGATGCAGATCACTTCCTGATGAAGAAGATTCACATATCTTATATGCGAATAATAATTTGCTTCAAAAATTATTAATGCAACACTGTATTTGAATTTTCAGCCCACAGCCTTATGGAAAGCGCATATTTGTACATACTATATAATTCACATATATGGACATGTATATATATGTATACAAGCATGCACAAAAGTGCTTAGAACTAAATGATTGTGTTTAAACACTCCCAGAAATTCATGCTTAAAACGTATTTTTGTGTGTCATCATTATTAAATATTCTTTTGTCCTTAACATTTAACGTTAAATCTATTTTATTTTATTTTTACTTTATTAGGATCACTGAACACGTCCATACTCTTAGACAATGTTAAACAGACCTGCAACAAATTTCATCTAAAAATTATTAACAAAGTTTTTTTTAAACTACTTCGCTACTATTATGATTAAAGAAAACATACTCTCAGCAAAGGCTTAGCAATCATAAAACAAATTAGCTTTTCATTTCCCCTCCAAAAAAAAGGGAATTAGAGCTACTGTAGCATTCCTTAATTGACTGCAAATTTAAAAGGACCTCTGCATGGTTCTGTTTTGTACTCACAGCAGACAAAGAACGAGTAAACATTTATCCAAAACAAAAGAAAATGTTTCACATGAGAAGCAATGTACCACAAGCAGGGAAGGGACATATGCCCAAGATGTTCATTATTTAATTTTTTAAATTATGTTACAGCAATTTTTCAGCTTGTCAATTTGCCACATCATATAAAAATGTGTATTAACCCAACTAATGTTTTCAGTGCAAACATAGAACTAATGACAAGAAATCAAAGTAAAATCCAAGAAATAGAAAGTTATAATTGGGATACTTTTGATCACAAAAATATCAGTTCCCTCTCTTTAACATTTCTGGTTTGTTGATGAACCAACCGTGTTTGGCATAATTAACACTAAGATCTTCAGAACTCAATGACTGAAAATAATTGCTTCTCTCTTTTCTTTCCTGAGTACGCTGAAGCCCAACCTAAAGATTTAGAGCTGACTGGACAAATATAAAGGATGTCAGAAACAGTGACCGCTGACATGCCATTCAAGGCACATGGAAGAGAGTTCAGGCTTGAATGCCTCTAAACTGCTCATTGGTAAGATCAGCTATCAGTGAGACACAGTGTAAGTCAGCACAATTCACTGAGCCTGCTATGACCTTAAAATCATTGCTCCTGGGGCATGTTCATCCACCAATTAGTTTATACGCTCACTGGAAATCCATTGCTCAGTAAATGCACTGGTCTCTCATTCCACGGTGTTGATGAAGTGTGTGTGATGGCTTTCTCTTCACAACTTGACCCCTAAAGCTGACCCATCTGGAACAGAAGTATTCATGCCACTTGAGTACATCCTTGGTTATCACAGAGTTTGATATTTTCTTTAAGAACACCATTACTCACATTTTTTTCCCCTTAGTTAAAAATACTTTGCAACCAATAAAATACAAAGAACTTTTTAGAGGAAAGAAGTTTAGTACATAGTATGTTGAAGTAGAGTTATAAAGGGTAATTAATTGAAGTATAAGACAATTTCTGTTAAAATTGGTATGAAAACTGTAAATACTGTTTTGCTCAGAGGATAGCTGTTAATCCCAAGTATTAATTCATCGCGGTGTGCATCTTTTGGTATATATACACAGCAAAAATAATAAAAACAAACAAAAAAAAAGCATAACAGAGTTATTTCTATCATCATATGGTAAGAGAGAACTTTGTCTTAGGAATTTAAAGAAAAGTGCATCTATTTGAACATTACTTAATTGAAGTCCCATCTATATTGAATGCTTCTCTTTGTCCAGGACACTCTTACATTATGGTCTCCAAGTGCATTTTGACCCTTCTTCCACCAAATCTCAAACTACATATTAAATAACTTTTTTTTAAAAAAAAAAGGTAAAAACATAAAACTGTAAGCAAATTCTGTCACTAGGCTTATTCCACAATCTGTAATTAATATGCATATCAGGTACTAACAGTGCTTATTAATAACAATAAGAGAAATAGCTCCTCTAATAGAAAACAGTGAAAAAAGCTACTGGGTCATCCCCTTCTATATGTTCCTTCACTGTCTTCATTCTCTATGTTCCAGTAGAGGATGGGGGTGGGGGAGCTTACATTTTGTCAAAAAGTGACTGTACTGGTGAAATTCAAAATTCAGAAAGCATTCCCCCTTCTCTTCTTCTGAGACTTTTGTTGTTGTTTTTGAGGGTGGAGTTATGAGAATGAAGTTTCCATCTTCGTTCCCCTACTTTTCTTCAGTGACAAGATGGAAAAGGAAGACAAAAGAAACCAAACACTGTATATACAGTTTGTGGGGGTTCTGTGTGTGTGTTTTAAAGAAAAGTAAAACACAAGTTGTTAGTTAATTATCTCTAGAAAATGACAACAGATAATAGTAAGACTTGTCAAGGAACCTGAACATAATTTTCCTGCAAGAGGAACCTCTGCTGTTGCAGCAGACAGTGCTGTGAAACCTCAAAAAAAATTGTCCCAGCATTAAAGACATAATAAGTAACAATGGATGTGTAAGATAGGTAAAGGTTAAGCTATCTTGCTAAATTTCTAAAGCTAAGTGTAAACAGAATCAGCTATGATAGAAAAGGCTTGTAATTGCATCTATTCTTAAGTATCTCACAAATACACAAAATTGCTGATAGTAAACTATGCCAGAAAAGATTTACAGTCTCTAATTCAGAAACAAAACCATAACAAATGAGACGGGCAAAAGATACAGGTAGGAAAAATCACGTTAGAAATAAGACTCTAGTTTTAATTAGATATTTGTATAATTAGATATTTGTATGCATTGAAATATTTGTATGGAGAGACAGTTGGTTAACCATCTCTTTGAACCTTCAAATAAAAATTATTTGTCTTTCTGAAAGCTATATGTTAATTCATTAAAAAAGTTGTGTATTTAATAAATGCATTACTAAAAGATCAAACTTTCAACCAAATTACTGGAGCACAGTCAGTTACCTAACATCACGAGTCAGAGTAATTTAGTCTTAATAGGTAAATAAAATTTTACTTAATAAAGTAAAATTTGTCTGGCCATAGTAGCATAGCTTATCATAGATTTGAAACTTAAGTGAAATTTTCTGACTTATGTAAAACAAATAAAGAATAGTTAATAATAAAGGTTCTTCAATATTTCAGATGAAATTCTGATCTATGCAGACAATGGGAGTACTGCTATGATTTTAAGCCAGCCACTCAAGACTTCAACATATGACAAACTTCACAGCTGTAAACTTGGTTCTTATACCAACATAATGCTAAATCAAGCTTCATAGCCTCTATAGCCTCTCCCTATATTTACAGCCAAAGCACATTTGCTTTGTTTTGCGTCTCTTCTGGATACTGTAAACAATAAGCAGTAATACATTTTAAAGAAATAAAATCTAAGTTTTCAATATTATCTTCTTAGATCAGAAGAACTAAATAGTTACGCATAGTTATTCATGAGAGGTAGGTCTTGTGTTACCTCATCACAGTAGATATGAAGGATAAGATACCTGGTCTTTAGGAGAAGACAAATTAGGAAACACACAGAATAGCAGAATACTGTAATTTACTATAAGCTCACTGTTGTGAATTCACAACAGTCACAGTCTCATTCGCTGGGGTGGTTAAATAACACAGCACTACCTAAAAGAGAAGATCTATTCTTTTCTTCACCTGCAACACTTCTCCTGGCGACATGGTCCTAAGAGACGCATGCTGTGTTCAAGCAGGCTGGTACTTGTTAAGTCATCTCCTTTAAGTAATTTATTAAACTTGCAGAAAACTCTGGTTTAAACTCTGGCAGAAGTAAATTGTATCAACTCATAAAAGAACATCTATGACATAACATGAGTTGCTGTGCTGCAGGGAAACAGGAGAAGGACTGCAAAAAGAGTGCTCTGAGAAGAGATACAACCAATATATTTCAAGCTCACGAGAATCAAATATTTTTTTATCTCACTGATAAAAGTAAGTGAGAATTTTTGTGCAGAGAAGATAAAGTACATTAAAAAACTCTGAGTTTAGGTTTATTTGCCTTAAAAAAAAAAAAAAAAAAAAAAAAAAAAGCAAAAATTCAATTTATAATTAAAGCAGTAAACTTGCATCCAAAGAACAAAAAGTAGCACAAACTGCGTCCCACTCAAAGAGTTCACTTCCACATTATCTACTGAATTTTCCACAATTAAGAATGGAGTTTCAAAGCTTTATTTGCACTTAATTTGATTTAACACTTTGAGCATGCTCTTAAAACAGAGAAGTTCTGTTCCTTCTGTCTCCTGGCATATTTCAACATATCTCATGCAACTGCATAGTGAGCTGGATTAGAGAGCTGATCCAGCTGAAAACTAACCCTACCAAAACAAAAATCAGATTAGCCAGATCATCTGGCAGTAACAGTGCAGTCTCAAAGTTACTATATTTGACACAAAGATCAGGGTGAAGTCATAAAACAGCTGAGGTTGGAAAGTGAACCATCTGAATCAACTACAGACAGGAGTTGCATGAGGTTTAGAATATGTGGTACAGAAGTGGTATATGTGAATATACAACAAAGAATATGTGTATACAGAAGTGGTATACATCTCCGAACATATTTATTTATATGCTGTAGTACTAAAAACGACTTTTTAAGTTTTATTTTCATTTCACAGCTTAAGCCATTACTGTTGCTTTACTTTGTTGGGATTTTATTTGTTGATTTTTTTTCCCTGTTCTACTTCTTGTGTCTTTCATGGGCATGTGATTTCTTGTCCTTAGTCACTGTTGATAGGTGATTGCCAAAAGCTGACGCTGGTATACACTGAAGAATCATTTCTCTTAAAATTAGCTTCTCCCATTGTTAAAGAACCATGCAGCACAAATGCTTCATTTCAAGCTTGTGCAAGTTTTATCCTGAAAACTATGTGCTTCATTGTCCTGGAGAAATAGAGCTGTCTTTGGTTATTATGAACAAGGGCAGGCTCAGAAACATTGACACTTGACCCAGTGAAGATCCTGCAGCTTAACAGGTTGATAAATGGGAAAACAATTTGTGAAAATAAGTGTCAAGACCACATCTGCTTTAGCAGGTTTGAAATTCTGGCTTATTAATTATTATTATAACTATTCAACAAGATTTTTCCAATGAAAAACAGTTAAAAAAAATCCAGTCCATTACATTTTACATATACAAACTGCTCAATTTTTTGCATTCTTCTACAGGAATATAGAATTATTATTTGTTGGGATACATAAATCACACATACCTCAGTAAGAACAGAAAATCTTGAAGGGACTGAAATGATGTCATTTTTAACAGAGACTTGATGTTCAACTTACAGCAATGTCCATTATGCATATGAACGTATATATAAACATACAGATGGACAATATGGGGGGAGAGAGGAGGATTTTGCAACTCCATCAAAAAACTCTTCAGGTATATTCACCCTCAAGTGCAGGGGATATTGTCCAATCTTAAACAAATAGTCCTTACATTTACCAAAATGCTAAGCATTGGATTTTCAGTTCTGGCAAGGTAGAAATCTGAACAGAAGGATCCAATGGGGTATTTCAGAAGACCAACAATTCACTATTCATTACCTCTTATAAACAAAATCCTCCACACTGGTGGGGAAGAGAACCTGACACAGAAGAGGAAGGAATGCTGAAACTCAACCTATTCACAGGCCAGGATTATAATAGGCTTTTATTTAGTGCTGGGCAGGAAGTCACTGCTACAATAAAGAAAAAAATTTAAGATGTAGCAAACATAAATTAACAAAAATAATTGTCCAAGTGATAGCTACAAGTAGGTTCGGTTTTGATATGCAGTGAAGCCTCAGAATGAGCACATTATTTCAGTAAAAGTAAGTTATTAGACAAGGTATGTCCCAGAAACTAGTTTATTCAATTAGATTTCTAACATACAGCTGCACAGAAACCAAGTTTTATTATAAAATGCTTAAGAGAGGCCACGTGCCTAACACTGACAAGACAGGTTTAAAAGATTTCCAATACCAGAATCAAACGTGTTATATTTATACTGAATAGTATGTAGCTTTTTGAATATAAGTCCTTCTGACCCTCCCAGAAACCTATTACCATCATTTTGATGTCCATGCTATTTCTATTTACTGTGCATTCAACAAATTATATTATCTTATGTTAGCTTAAACATTGTTTCTTTAAAACTTGTCCATGCAATTCTAATGTGTAATACAAAACTCCCAGAGTAATAATTTTGTTTTCATTTGTATAATCTGTGGGACTATGCCAGAGATTAACTGTTATAAAATTGTTTCATGACTTATTTGTTCTATGAATCTAGGAAAATATTACTGGAAAGCAAATATAGGCTCTAAACTATGATGAACTAGAATGAACTGAATGCTAGCAAGTTTCAGCGTTCACTGTCATGGAGAGCCTGCTCTGCATGAACAAGCTTTTATTCTTATCTGACCTCATTGAGAAGGTGATGTCTTTCAAGTGTGGTGACTAAACCTCAAACTACAAATCAAGAGATGCACTGAATTGTTAAAGAAGCAATAAAGAGCAGGTTAACGTAAAACCCACAATTAAATTCCAAAACTAAGAACCTCATTCCAGGAAAATGTTAAATTGCTCTTCTTCAATTCTGCTGATTTACATAATCAGAATAGGACAGACCTTCATGCTTACACATTTGCCATCATTTTAAGCTTTTCCTTCTCACATTCAGTTTTTGAGGAAGTATTGAGAAATAACACATTGTAGTAGTAAATGTACACATTTTAAGGTATCCCTTCAGTATTAATGATTAACATTGTGCCAATCTTTCATCATGTCCAATACACATCCATATAACTCAACCAATCTTTCGATCCAGAGTTTAACATATAAGACAGTTCAGTGGGCACATTTGGAGCCTTAATAAATGTCAAAAGGTTTTGTATCACCCGAAGTTTTAGGTAAAATTTCCTATTTTCTTCTCTAACAATGAATACCATGTAATTCTGGATCTAGTCATTAAGAGGGGAAAAATAAACTCAACAACACAGCTTGTAAAAAATCTCACAGGACAAGTCATTAATGAAAAGAAAGAATTGTTGCTAAGCTATCTTCAAAAAACACAGCTAGTAAAGTTACAGAAGGCTGACTTCTTCTCTGTCCTGATGCAGACCTTCCCCAGAGTGCACCTCCCCAGGTACCAGCCCTTCTCCCTTTCCACCTGCCTGCTCCCAGCACGGACAGCTGTTACTACCAGCTTGGGATGAGGTCCACGCCTAGAGAAGAGCACGGCCACTCAGCCACCCAGAGGATCTCACTGTGATCACCATGTGCAACTATTCCCTTGAGGAGTCTGCTGCTGGTGTGAACAGACCCACCAGACAGCCTCCCAGGATCACAGTTTCATTTAAACCATGCAACAGGAACAAAATCAAAAGAGTTCAGCACATAAATTATTTAACCAGGAATGTCTTCGTTTATATACGTGGTCAATAAAGTCTTCAATGATACCTATGGTACTAGAGCAGTAAAAGTGAGGGGTGATAACTGCTCCAGATTCATGAGTTTACCATTCTGCAGCAACAGAAAAGAGACTCACTTTACACACCCTTGCTTACCATTTCTGTGAATCTCAAACTGAACAGTTCTCTTCCCTACAAAAAAAGAAGTATCATTTTTACTCAACAAGATCCCTGGTAGAACTTTACATTCCCAAGTATGGTTCTACATGTGATTTTTTGCAATTCCAAGTAAGAACTAGAGAAAACAAAAAAACAACACACTTCATAAACAACAATTCAAACACTGCCCCTGGAATGCTTTTTTTGGTAGGTTACCTCAAGTAACTCTTTCATTTTCTGCTCGTTTACTAATTCACACATAAACAAAGACAACATGTTCATAAAACTTTTTTTTTTTTTTTTTTTTTTTTAACAAGTGCGTCAAGGTAAAATATTCACAAAGTGCAGCTCACACTCATCATACTGCAAGACAGCACAGAAACAATAAAGGTATGAGCGTAGTCCAATAGGTCACATGAGTTGACAAAGCAAGATATCCATTTAGATCATTTTCCAAAGATATAAGATTGAGTGGGAAACGAGCATCTTGCTTTGTTTCATTTGAGATTTCTGCATGGTGCTTGCTGACAGTTTGTCAACCAAGTAATTTGGCTAGAATAACCGCAGCTGTTTTATACTACTAAATCTCCGCATAGATACATTTAACTACTGCTAAGCATTCATATTGTAGATTAACTTAATTCCAAAATTATTTTTTTATGGAACAACATGCACAAAAGAAATTTTTGTAAAATAAGTATTGTATTTTAAATACTGCAATAACATATTCAAACAAACACATCCTGAAGTTGTCAATTAGGGGCCAAAAAAGCACCAGAGATGACAAAAGTAAAGAATGGACTCAAATCTTTCGTCAGGAGTCAGCCATACTGTTAAAATTCATCCTCAGATCAAAGTGCATGCATTATGGTTTTGAAGTGATGCTTCGAGAACAAACAGTAAGCGATAGGTGACTAAAAGTAAACACAGGCTGCAAGGGCAGACTTGAGAGGCTCAAATTATTTCATGCTTCTCTTAAGCCTCTACTTACCAAAGGTATGGCTCCTAAAAAAAAAAAAAAAAAGGTAGAAGGGTGTATAAAAAAAGAAGATGTATCCTGACATGATTGTATAATCCTGAACGTATCCTGAATGGTTGTATAATGACAACCATTCTGGGTGCCCTTGGCTGTGTTGGGAGTGCAAGAAACCCCCTTCCAACAACTGCTGAAGTGGAAGATGGCTTATAAAGAAGAAGAGATGTCACTATAGCAAACTGGAATAAATGTGAATGCCCCAGAGCCTAAAAGCTTTTGTTTTTCTTTATTAAACACTAAAAATCTCAGACAGTCATAAAACTTAAAAGCACAGGAAAAAATTCATAGGCCTTACTAGAGATCAATGAACTACCTGTTCTATTAATTTATTGTTTGATATTCCTTCTATTCACAAGTTTTCAGTTCACCCATGCAAGACGTCTATTCCTTAAAACATAAGATATATATGTATCTATTATTAACTGACATTTTCTCCATGATGACAATGAAAAAACGTATTTGATATTTCTAAATTACAAAATTTTATTGTTGGATTGAAATATTTATGAAGCCCTCACCCTGGGCCAGAACATCCTTTTAATCTACAGTGACATTATGACATTGAATTACTGCAATACTGTACCTACATCAGTGAGAGATATTTAATATCATAATAGTGCTTAAAATATTATAAGCTCTAGTCCTATTTTTAAAATAGTCTCAAAGACAAAATGCAGAAAATTGAAATATTAAATTGCCCCTGAACCCATTCGTAAAAGATTAATGCTTCAGAAAAAAATTTAGCTTTAAAAATTCCTAAGTGGCTTCATTACTGAATCCTCTCATTACAGAGACAAAAACAAACAAACAAACAAACAAACAAACAAAAAAAACACCACAGATTCTAGCACGTTTAATAGAAAAATATAATGTGCAGACATTACAGAAAGTACATTTCATACTTTTATTTTTTAAAGAAGATTCAGCTACTCTAAGATATAGCTATTATTTCCATGTGCATTTATTCCCAGACCCAGATTAATTTAGTTGGGATTTTGAATGACTGTGTATGATTTGCTTAAACACCAAATTTACAAATCATTCTTGTCACATTTTAGAAAAGTGTATTCTTAGGCCTGCACCTTATAAGATAATTACAATTTTTCTTTTACAATTTCAGTACTGTCAGTGTAATTACCTGAATATTTTAAATAAACATGGAACTTTCTCTCCAGTCAAAGCCTGAAGTTTCCTGCGTTCCAACCTTCACATAAAAATTTAGATGGGAAACCTTCATTTAAAAAAAAAAAATTGTTTCAAGTCTGTATAAAGTTATAGCTCTTAGACCTGCATATCTTTTGTACAACATGGAAGGTTTTGTTCTCACTCTGGAAATACAGAAGTGATTGAAAAATTCTTCCCTTTTATTGATCGAACCACTTTATTTTCAGACTTGCATCCACTTGTTTTACTGATGAAGATGTTATGGCTGTTATTCTGCTGAGACATATTTAACTAAACTTTTTTAAAAGTGTATTTCCCCTGGTAATTAATAATCAGTAATTATTAATTTATAAATTTACATTCTTTAAAGCAGACCTCAGAATCCTATGAAGTTGCATAGCTACTGCTGAATGCAAACAGATTTCATGGCTGCTAGGGAAGGTAGTAAAACACACATAAATGGGGCTCCTTTGAATAGACGTGACATTAGGGAAACGGAAGAACCCAACTTTGCAGCAGTACTGAAATCATTAAAATCCATCCAGACATCAAACAACAGGACTCACAGCAGTGACTAGAAAATACCAAGCAGTCATGAATTCTCTACAGGTAAAGGGTTGTCTTTTTTTTTTCCAACACATTTGCACAATCACATACACCACGATGTTTTCATTCTTGTTAACTGTTTCTTGTCAGTGTTCAAGAAAACCTGAAGTAATCTTTTAAAACGAAAGCCACAGCAAACTTCAGAAACAAGGGGTCTGCAGATGTAAAGTGGTTAGTGCTACTGGAAGAGCGTGTCTCATAGTGACCAACACACTTCAATAATGACAGGATTTAGAATACACTAAGCTGACTTTATTATATTATGCTCTTAAAATGCATCAAAGAACATCATTTCTAAGCTCTGAATTATTATCAGTGAGCTGCAGTTAAGGATAAGAAGTGCTGCTAAGTTTTGCATAATGCTTGCCATTACAAGTAAGCACTGCTTTTGCATTCTTCTAAAAATGTCATTTAAGGGTTTCAACAGTTCTACTAAACCTAGACTGTAAGTGCCATGCTTGAATCTATTTTTTTGGATGTATGCCCAACAATAAATGATCCACAATGATCTGAGGACAGCACTCTCATCCAAGAACTTAATCAGATTAATGATGTATTTGTTTTATAAAAAATGAATAACATTAAGCTTGAGAATGCCTAATTTACATATTAAATGGTTGAAGGGGACAAAAAAATACTAGTGGTTTTATAAAATTAAGATTACAAAATTGACTATTGTCTTGAAAATCTGTTAGTAAATTGCAGAGATGCATAATAATAAATAAGTGTTCATTAGCAGTTTATGAAAATTCATGAGTTGATGTTTAGTTGTTCAAAAGACTTAATGATGTTTACATTTACGAAGAATTTATTAAAAGCAATGTTGATATCACAACATAGCAATGGCAGTAACACCAACATTACATAAAGAACTTTCCAGCTCTTTTGACCTAAGGAATATAATTAATATTTTTAAAAATTTTACCATACACTTGAGAATGCTGAAGGGAGAACTGAGAAGGAGAGGTGTGAAATGAGCAGTGATATAATTTGCATTGGGTTGAGTTTCATACAGTGTAAACACATAGGCCTAACTGAATGAATTAAATCATACAAAACTGACAGATTTTATAGGGTTAGGGAGAAAAAAAAAAATAGTTAGTATCCTTTATCAGTTTATTCCATGTTACAGATATTTAGTGTTTATTTACCAGTCTCATTATTTCATAAAAACATTATATTCATTAACCAGATTTTCCAGAAATGGAAAAATAGCTTTTACTACAATGGATTAGTTTTGAAGTAAGTTACTTTAGTAAATTATTGGAGAATATGGTTTATTACCACCAAATATAGTGTTTTTGTTGTCACATCAAAATTAAGTAACACTTCACCACATTTACTGGTAGAGTCCATCCATTTCCAAATCTCAGTGGGCTAAACTCTGCATGTGGAAAAACAATGAGAGAAACAAAATGAGCAGTACATGGAACAATGAAGGTCAGGTTGGCATTTGCCATCTGGCACAGTAAATCTAGGGTCTATCAAACAAGTATCATGTCCAATTCCTCAGACGTTATTCAAAAGAAATTCCGTCTGTCTAGAAATACTGTCATTTGATTAAACGGATTCTTGCCTGATCATTTAGAGCTCTCGTGATGATGCAAGTTGGTCCACAAGGTTACATACGTAAGATTCAGAACAGCCCTGGAAACAATCCAAGGCCAAAGGGCATAGTAGATATGCAACTACAACCCAGCCCAATCTGAACGATCAGGCAATAGTTTGTAGCAAAGTCTGTTAATACAGCAAGAAATCCTGTAGCCCTGTTGGCAACAGCATCAACAATAATGATTTAAAATACCTCATTAAAGTTATTAGAATAGGAATGCTTCTATCACCTCCAGAAGCCGGACCTTGAAGAGTAAAGACAATAAATCAAACCTTCCTTCCTCCACTGGGTAGGAGCAGGGGGGATATTCACAGAAGGTGATGCAAGTAAAATAGCTCTCCCAATGGCAAACCGTATCTTCAAACCCAGAAGAAGAAAAGAGGATGAAAGCTGAATTTCTCCACAAGATAGGTGGGCAGGAAATCTGTGACTTATATGAAGATTTCAACAAACTTGCTTCCCCACCGATGTACAAAACTCAAATTGTTTGGCACTTCTATTGAAAATCCAGGCCTACAACTGAGTAGTACAGGAACAGCAATTGCTGGCAGACTTGTATCAACAGAGCCCAGCAGTTGGCTCTATTTCAGCTCCTATCTAATCCTTATATTATACTGCGCTCATCACCACAGTATGTGAATTCCCACTAATGCAATGCTATAGCTAAAAGACAAAGCCCACAGCAAAATTCATGCAACTCAGGAAATCTGCAATTAATATTCCAGCACAGACTGAACTGTATACCAACACCCCCTGCTATTCTTTATCCGTAAGTGAGGTCCTGCTAGTTACATTTCTGATGTAGGCCACAATCTGGTATTAATCCATGTGTTCTGACCAAGGTATCAACAACCTACCACAAATGGGACACAAACTTCACCATAGTTTCAACATGTTAGAGCAATATTTGCATATGCTTTGTGATTAATGCATTTGCCTCGCAAAAAAATTCACAAACTTCAGGCATTTTCCAACTTAACACTGCCAACAAAATTTTCTGTGAGACAGTCCAGTGTTATTTTCTCTAAATTTTCATTTATCTTTCCAACAGCTATGAAAAAATAATCCATTTTGTTACAGAAAAACTTCAACATCAACCTCAGAATGATCTATACAAACAGATCAGCGCAAGTCTGACTACAAATGAATCTGTTCTGTGAAATGCAGAAAAAGAAAAACACGGCAATTATATAAGCAGTTGTCCACCTAATAGATGTTTTTCAAACTTTTTTCTCTTTACCAGTTTTGTGATGCAACTACCACTGCAATACATAACACACAGTGATCTGAAACTAATTTTCATTCACCTTATCCAGAGGTGAATAGCAAATAGCAAATTTAGTAATAGCAAATATCCCCTAGGGTTACTTCCCTGAAAGTGTTGGAAAATCCACCATGCTTACTGTACTAGAAAAGTGCCACATACTGGGCATAAGGGGCAGGGTTCAATAATAAGGGAAGACCTGTGTGGGACAAGGTCATGACCAACAGTCTGCTAGAACTGCCTCTGAAACTGCTGTAACAAGGCATTCCTCTCCCAAACTCCAACCAAATGAGCCCACAGCATTTCTGTTCAGACACCTTTTAAGAAAGGCTGGTAGTCACTGAAGAAGGAGAAATGGAGGAGACACATGGAAGCTGTTGGAGACATGTTTGGAAGAAGTCTAGAGGAGGTATACTCCCAAAAGGAGGGCAGTGTGTAAAGCCACACTGAAGCCAGAACATGCCAACAGCATTGCGTATTTTTATTAAAGCTGCTGAAACTTAACTTGCAAACTGAAAGGAACATACGTGTTGTGTCTAAAAATCAGCAGTAAACATGCTTCTCTTTTTGCTGGTATAGTCTTCATGTGGTTCATTTAGTTTTGTGTATCAACTGGACTCCAGTGAAAGATGTTGAACCCAAAACTCAAACCTAAAGGCACCGAAATCACGATGAAAGGCAAGTATCCTGTTTGATGACAATGAACTATTCATGGAGGATCTACACCTGTGTTTCTGAATTAAAATTTTCAGGAGAAGTATTATTGAGAAGTTAGAAGAAATTATATCAAATATTCTATTTGTTTTCCTTGTGGAACTAACAGTAAAGCGATAAAGAGCATAAACTTTTATCTGTGATTTTAACTGGTATAATAAAGAATGCTTTCTTTTTAGCAAAGATATACTTACTAAAAATCCTAAGATCTTTACAAAATCCTAGAAATAAAGACTATCCATTTTCCTTTTTGGTAGGTTCCTGGCATTTTACAACACTCGAGTACCAAGCTTAGGGTGCTGTTCAGATTAGCAATGACTTGAATAGAAATTCATTCTTTTTCTTTGCTGAATGAATCCCATTATTTGGCTGTGGGTTATAAGTACAGTTATATTTCTAAGAATTTTATTTCCTGTCTATAACAGCTCAGGAATAGGAATATTACTTATGTTCCATTTCATAGTTCTTAAAGTGTTTTGACCCCACATGGAAATTTGAAGACCTTTTCTGAATAGGGCCTTCTATTCACATAATGATTTTTTTCTGTATTATTTTATTAATATAAATACACTTCACCTAGTGAAAGCAGGTCTTACATAATATACAAGAGGCATCTTATTACATTGTGATAACTTTAAATAGAGTCTTTTGACTATGAAACTCATTTTTTCCACTTAAGTGGATATAAGCTACATGAACAATGAGAAACAACATCTTTTCAAGTGACCTTCTGGCGCTATTTAAAGAAATTATGCAAATATTTTCAGATCCAAGTGAAATAAAATAAATAGACTTGAGTATCAAAAAAAATGGAATAGATTATCTTGTTTCGCGGGACTTTGAAAGTGTTTGATAGCTGTATTTTTTTAATGAGTGCCCATTTAGAGTTGTGTTCTGGGCTGATACTCTTTTAGAAATGTGAGTGCTATCATCTTGTTATGGCTAGAATACATTCGTGATTCAGCACCATTGTTTCCAGTGGTTTCTGAAAAGCATTAAACTTGTGGCAGACTTAAAACTCCTACAGCAACAACAATTACTTGCAGTAACTTGGAACACTTTTTTCAATATATATATATATTTCACAATCAGCCAGCTGATTAAAAGAATAATTGAGGTGCTGTATTTCAGGTTAGTCTTTTGTTTGTTAAATGTTTAGCATTTTCCCAGGCTCTTAATAGCAGAATTCTTCTTCCCGTTGGCTCACACACAGGTTCATTGTTTCATGATGAATTCACCAAGAATTCACTTGACCCTTGCCTATTTTAGCCTAGCCAATGACAGATGCCAAGGGAAATTTCTTTGATTTAGCAGCTGTTAACAATCTGCTTTCCATTTTGTCTCCATGGTCTTCCAGTCATGGGCTAATGGTTTTGCCGTATCAACCACCTACCATTCTCAAGAATAAAGTAACTTTGCACATGATAAATTGATTATTATAATTAAAAAACAACTACTCCTTAAGAGTATCACTGAAGTGCCCAGTGCCACCAGAAGGCACAATTCCACTCCCAGCACTCCCTCAAAGGCCTCAGTGACAGGTATCTAAATAGGAGTGAGAGTATGGAAGCCTCAGCCAGAAAGCAACATCCTCAAATGCTGCCCAAAGTATTCTGCCACCTGCCTTGACCTAAACTTTCAGTGTTGTGTCCTGTATAACCCTTGCTGGTCATATTCTCTTACTCACTGAGCCTGGTGATAGGACAGAATGGTAATGAGAGTCTGGGGCAGTAGCACCTTCACCTTCTTCAGTAGAGCCATTTTAGATGGCTTACAGTGTTTGTGAAATCAGACACAAACTGTTTCAGAGTTTTATTCTTTTGCATGATCTGCACTGTGTGATCCTATGGTCCTAAAGTCTACAAGCCAGGTGCATTAATAAGCCACGTCCCATGTATCTGTTCTCAAGAGAGAAAGCAAAGCTTGAAAAACAGAGAGGAAAGAGAGAAGCACTATATATGATAAGATGTCTTTTCTTTGAGCACTGTAGGAAGGAAAAAAGACCACTTGGATGCAAGAATGCTTAAATACTGAAAGTGAAGGTACAGATAAATTTAAAATTTACCTTGAGGACAACAGCAGAAGACTTCGACAATAAAAACTGTTAAGACTATTTCTTACATATAAATAACACATTACTTGTGAACAGAATTCCAACTAAAACCTCCCCTATAAAGAAGGCATTTAAATATATTTTTAAAATTCAAAGTTAAGTAATATGATTATCCTGACCAAATATGACATTATCTTCAGCTAGAGAACCATACTAAATATTTTCCTAAAGGTCAATTTTTGCTAGCTGGTGTATTTGTTATTTAAAAAATTAACTCAACTTAATAAAAATACACAAGCAACTTAATCAGAAACTTTTTAAAAAGTAACCTTTAAAATATATTAGTGCATCAATAGCAATCCTATTAATTGAAGCATCATTTAAAAGTGTCAATGGCTCTTACAACACCAGTTGCAATCCCTTACTAATTTAACATTACAACTTCATTTCTTGTTCTAATCTCATCTAATTTACCCTTCTGATTTCCTTCCTTCTGGATATGCTAGCTTTGCCACCCAATGAGTTTATTTCACTAGTCATTCACTTTTAACAGTAAAACCAAACTATTTGAGGGGAATAATCTCCCTGCAAATCCAACACAGGATAAAGAGCTCTTATTTATCGAGCATTTTGTGCCTTGAATTGAAGCATTATTGCAAAGAGTGAGCAATAAACAAAAACACCTCAGGGGCCTGGGAGGAGCAATGTAACCAATTACATTTAATTAAATCAAAGGATGGGAGCCCTAGGGTTGAATGAGCTGAAGAACAAATTTGCATTAACACCTAGCAGCCAAACAAGTAGTTCTTGGTTTAGTCTGGAAGTACAATTGTTGCCATCTATTCTCTGCACTGAAGGGGGGCCATTAGCTAAATTCTTAGGAATTGTTTGTCCACTGATGAGGGGCTGCCTTCTCAACATTTCACCTCATCACACATGAAAATTGCCTACTAAAATAAACAGCTTCTTCTGAAACCTAACAAACAAACATTAGGACATGACTCACAAGTTTGCAATTCTGTAACACCTTTGTTCAGGGTCAACAAAGAGAACAATGCCAGGGCTCACACACCTGAGAGAACTGGAGACCCTGCAAGCCCGATTTGAAGGAGAACTGGGAAGAATTAACCTTAATCTGACCACAATGAATTGTATAAATTGAAACATACAGGATAATGATTACCTACAGCACTTGCAGAAGGGATGCAAACATTGAGCCTCTGGCATAATGAGAAGACTTCCTAACACCAAATAATTGCCAGTGCAACGCAGCCCAAGCCTTCCTTTCTACTGTTCAGAGGGTGAGGGGGAAAGATCATGGAAGTCTGCGAAGAGATGGAATGAATAAATAAGAGTATGAAATTGGTAGAGAAATTAAAAGCAATGAGATACAGAAATGCCTGAAGTCCGCAGGTCTGAATTTTCCAAACTCTGAGTCTGGTGGTGAAAAGAGGAGGAAAAGACTAAAAATGTTTAATCGGTTATAAACTATTTTTGCTAAAAAAAAGTTTACATGTAAAGAGGGCAATTTTTTGAAGGTGTCTAAGAGGCATTTGGTAGAGTAGCAATGGCCAGAATTCTTTTTGCTTTATTTTAAAACAATTTCAGAGATTTGTAAGAATAATAATTTCAAATAATTAGAGGTTTAAATGTATTGTCCCATACCTCATCCCAGATACAAAGTATACCTTAATCTACATCTTCCAAAACCAGAAATTAGTTTATCCATTTTAGGTTATACAACAAATCAAAAGGAATGTAATGGTTTCAAAACACTTTTCCCTAAATCTCAAGCTAAAAGGTTGAATTATTAAAATAACTTTTTAGGCAATCAGTGTTCATTGTGCCCTAAAACTGCAACAGCCAAGATTCTCATTTTGAAAAATACTGAACGTGCTTACATAATATTTTCTTAGCTCTTGTTCCTTTAATATTAAGATGGAGAGTACAGAGAACAATAAAAGACATTTGTAGAAGTCCACGTGCTTTTTGAGTAGTGTTCCCTCTTGACCTATTAATTTTCTTGCTTTGGAAGAAATTAAACTGCAGTCTTACTCTGCAAAGTGACCATATGAAACATAATTTTATTCTCACCATACAAACATGCTGCCTTTATTTACTCATAGCTACATTTGGCTCTCATAATGACAAATAAAAATAGGTTTTGCTGCCCTTTTATATGTTGTTAGACCCAAAAAGCTGAGAGATCTAATAGCTTGCTTTTAAGAACATGAGAAGTAAGCTAAACTTTTCATCTCATTAACCAAGCTAGCATCCAGCCTGAAGTAAATCAGAAAACCCTTTGTTTCAGAACAAACATCTATTACGGATGTGCTTTCAGACTACACCTACTTTAGTCTAACCAATTCAACCACTGAAGTGTTTCCTCCCTATTCTGGATATGTATTGCCACCTTCTTAATGTCAGAGCTTTTGATAATGAGAATATATGCAGTGTTGGATAGGTTTGTTGAACAAATTTAAAAAAAAATAAATTGTTTCAGGGTGGGCTAGTTTTTGCATTACACCAAGTAAATGATCAGTATCAAAAGCTTTAGAGCCAAAAGAAGGCATAGCAGTGGCAATAGATGATCAAGCATAGACTAGACAAGACTACCTCCTTCAATCAGCAGCTGCTAGATCAACACAGGATATGGTGGAACAACACCTGTAAGCATCTAGTTCATCATTTACAGGCTCCTTAACTTGGACATGTTTCTCAAAGGATGAGAAGTCAGCTATCTCAAAGCAGAAGTTAACTGAGTAGCCAAGTGTTACTCCTTTATGGAGGCTGTTTTCCCTGTTTTGTTTTAGAATGTACTCAACTAACAAATTTTAAATCCACATCAAGACAAAGAATATATTCTAGTTTCATGTGTAGAGACCTCACCTTCTTTAATTTACATTCCTTGAAAGAAAGAAAAGAAAGAAAAGAAAGAAAAGAAAGAAAAGAAAAAGAAAGAAAAGAAAGAAAAGAAAGAAAAGGAAACAAACGCTCCTGCTCTAAATACATACTTGCACCTTTATGGGTACTTTATGGATAAACTGCTCCAGACCTCACTGTTTCTGCTCTCCATCTCAAAGTAGCCACAAAGATCTACATTTCCCAACTCATGGCTATGAGCCCTGCCACAAGGGTAAGGGGAGGTGGACTAAGAGTTGTATAAAAGCAACTATGGGAGGGTGGAGGCAATAGGGCAACAAGATAGGGAGTTCTCAAATAAAATCCTCTAGGCTACATTTCACTTATATCTGACACTTTGTTTAAATACAAAGATCAAACAACACAGGGTACGCATTAAAATAGTTTTTGTTTTGTTGTTTTTAAACCATGGATGGCATGTTAATCAGAATGAATGCTGCTGGGTTATGCCAACTTCACTTCTAAATGAAACCATGCAATATAAGAACCTGTTAAATTACCAATCACTTCTGGGCATTGAGAAGTTTGACGTGGAGCCTGCTGCAGCCATCCACTGCTGTCTGTATAGCGGATGAAGAATGTTCAGCATTGAAACTTCAGAATTTTCTAGACATAGAAAACACTGCTGTGCAACAAAGTCTCCATGCATACACATGACAGTGAGCACATTTTCTGGTTGACTACAGTGCATTGTCTCTGAACAGGGCTCTGGTTCAGCTAAGAAAATATGAGGTACTCCTTCTAGACCAAAGGAATGAAAGCAGAATAGCAAAGTAGAGAGAAGTGCAGAAGAAATGGTGTGGGAAGCGATTGCAGGAAGAAGAAATGGTGGAAGAAAAAAAGAAATTGGTATGCGGTCTACATGAAAAAACTAGAACGAACCTCAAATATGAGGCATCAGTCTTAATTCACTCTCAGCACTACTCTGTCATGTAAACCACAGAACAAGAAGTCCTCACAGTAGTCAATCTCATGATGCAATAGCTCCAGGAATTCAGAGAACAGAACATATACACACCAACTACCACTCTAAATACTTATTTTCTCACAAGATCTAAGAGGAATCACACTGTGACATAACATTCCAGATGGACGCAGTGATTAACTTACCTGCTGATGAGCAATACAAATTCAAAGTGCATCCTGAACCCCTGTATATTACAGAGCTACTGCTAGCAGCACAATTAAGGTTTTACATTAGTCCAGACACAAGGCAGGGAGAGGTGATGTCAAGACTGTTTCCAAAGGATCGCTAACTACTCTTGAAGATCTGCTATAAATCGCATTTTTTTGGGGGGGGAAACAAGCAAACAAATAACAACAACAAAAAAAAACACGTTACATTTGAAGTGCGTGCTTGAAAAGATAGATTAGTTTTACAGTTTGAAATGTTACTCCTATTTATCTTCTTTGAAAAAATATTACTTGATTTAGTGGTTTAATTTAGTTTTGGTTTCCATTTATTAAAAATATATTTTTTTGAAAAGTATATATGAAGGTGGAGTATACTGTTTTGGAGGTCAACCAACTTCTCATTTTTAGTGACAGCATTCTGTGTTCCTGTCTATATATTATTAATCCCATACGATTTTCAAATCTGTTGTGCTCAAATATTCTCAAAAAAACCACAATTTTTTCAATTTGATTCATTATGTCCCTTTTTATATGCTTCTGTTTACCTCAGTACAAAACTGAAATGTGCTGTGTAATTATGTGTTCGCTTCATCATTCTAATTAAATTATTAATTATCTCAGTGTCCTTTAAACGAGATTCATAGCAGTAACATAAGTAACATAGAAACATATTTTACACAGAGCATGAGGCAAAAATCTGATATCCCACTCTGCAAAATATGGGTAGAACGAAAAAATAATTAAAATGTTCCACTTCAAACCTTTTTGTACTGGTATTCAGCTATGTCTACCCCAGCATGTTTCATGCCCCACTCTAAATTTACTTTTTTCTGATTTAAACACATAAACAGTTCAATTTCAAAATAATACACAGATCTTGAATTAAGTGAATATAAGTCTTCTGTCTTTAGTCATGGTGATAGTAAATGATGACAAAATAAACTAAAGGACTTTAATTAAGAATAACTAAAAAAAAGTCCATTTAAAAAGATGTTAATTAACCCTGCAGGGTACATGCAGGATTTGAAATGAGTCAAAACAATGTCCAGCTTAATGCTAAGAACTTATAAAATGAGCTATCAGGGCCTATTAGTGCATTGTAATGGCTTAGATACTTGAAGAAGTGACCCTAAAATCTCTATTCTGACCCAACTTTCAGAAATGGGGCAGAAGATTGACCTTCACACAATATAATCAGCAAAGGATCTAAAAAATGTATCTCTCTGTTATGTGAAACCACAGTTTTATTTACTCAGGCATGTTCACTTAGGAGTTAAGGTCCACTCAAGCATCATTTCAGGGTTAAAGGTTATAGTATAAAGCCATTATGTTTTCAAGCAGAGTAGCATGCTACCATTTGTCTTGCAGTAATATCACAATCAGATGTTACCTTTGTAGCTTGGCCCAGCGGTGAGTTTAAGACCCCAGCATACACATTGTAAAATAGATTCATACTTTCTATAAGACACATTCAAACTGCAGTTGCTAAACTTTACATTGGTGTGTATTTTGTCTAAGCTTTTATCTAGACACACTGGTAAACATTTATGATCTCTGATCTGATCTGTTTATATAATAATTAGGTGGATTCAAAGTCAGTATACCGTTAATGTTTCAAGTATTAATAGGAAAAAAAATCAATACTTAAGCTTCCAGGTTCAGTTTCACAATGGAGTCGGTGTCTTTGTCTCAGAAAAATTCAGAGTAACTTTAAGAGGAGGTACAACCGGGACAATCAGGATTTCTAAACTTCTCATTCAACAATGATTTAGAATTCCTTGCTACTGTTTACCAGTTCCTAATGTTCATTACATGCCTATTCCAAATTAAGAACATTCCTTCACCAAGAGATTACTAATTTATGGCTCTGTACAACAATAACACCTCAGTTTGATCACAACAGAATCAGTGTTTGTAAAACTTTACTTGCAACAACAAACAAAAAAGATTGTTAAACTGATGATATTTATGCTAGACACAATAAATCAGAAAATGCCTACACTGTCAGCAGCAGATGCTGAATGTGCTAACCAGGTGTTTTTAAATAATTCATGCCTCAGAGAGATGACAAAGGCTGTACATAGATTTAATTTCTCAAGAGCAATACATAAACTTTGCATGCTTTGAAGTTAGCTGGGTATTGAGGAAAACAAACAATAACACTACTTGCTGCTGCTCTTTGATTTTTATATTAATGAGTCAAAATTTAGAAGAGCAACAAATATACTTTTTTAAAACAGTAAGCTTTTTGTAACTTTATAACAGGTAAAAAAAAATAGGTGCTTCCTATAAAAAAAAAAAATCTTGATTTTATGTATTCTTTGAACTGATGCAGATCCCTGCATCTCCCCCCACCTGCGTTATTACTATGTGTAATTTGGCCACGACACACTAGCGATTTCTATCAAAATATAAATATATATATTTTAAAACATAATAGCATTATGAATCATAGTATGATTCAGAGTGTGTTAGACATACATATGCAAATGCAGAATACTTTCAAAAAATATTATTTCTGGGTACATTTTCTGCAAAAGGCATGCCAGTGCTGTCCTAGCAAGTGCTACTTCAAGACATTGGGGATCCTTGCTTTTGTGATCTGGTGCCTGTGCATGCAATTGTTGTATAGCACATTTGTAAACAAAATTACAACAAGCATTTCCATTAAAGTAATATCTAGTTTGCAAAGTAAAATACTTGACTCAACAAATGCCAAAATTATTTAGAAAATGCCACTATGAGCTTAGCACAGCTCTCATGCATGTAAGCCTTATGAAGCAGTATGCAATTAAATATCACCATATACTATACCTAACACATGCCCACTGCCTCCTTTTAGTTCACAGTACTAAAGGCCAGTGTTCATGTAATAATAAAATAATCAATATTTATACTTTAGTTAAACATAGCCCCATTCCTTATTTTCTGAATTCACCATTTAAGAGAGGAAGCTTCTCCAGCATTTGGCTTGAAAGCCCTACGCAGACTACTAGAATTCATTGTCTGCTTTTCAGCACCTCACTCACTTTGAAAGGTATCCAACCAGCAACCTCTAACAGAGTAACTCCTCCAGTCCTTGCTATGTGCCTTATGACCCAGTGTTGTAGTCCCTGGGAGAAGACAGAAGTCAGAAAGAGACAGTTCTTTATGTGAGGCCCTAAAGCACAGACAGAGGAAAGTGTAACTAACTGAGCATCCAAAACACTCAGAACTTCAATTTTCTGAGTGTTTTACAATTTTGCTTTAGCTGTTGAAATCACCATTTCAGCTGTGACTAGCTTCTGGGGACCAGATCCTGGGCTTTCTGAAGACAGTAAGATACTAAGCCACCATCCCAAAGCACACTGTAGTAAGCTGAGGAAGAGAATCTGCATGCCAAGCAGCAATGCACTGCAGTAATGCAAAATCCCAGTTTACACAGGCAACCCTAAACTAACAGCACATTTTTGTAGTGCCAAGGACTCAAAGCTAAAAATTATTTAACATACTTCCATGGGTATTTTTTGAGCTAAGAAACAAGCATCAAATATGCCATCAGCTGGAATATCAGCTTGTACATAGGTGATTAGCAGGATTGCAACTTTTACGCTAAGACATTTTATGCTTAAGTAAATATAGCAAATAAAAATGTCGCTACAGTCTACATGTAGTAGCAGATAAAAAGAATAGAAGACGTATTTTACCTGTGCAGTCACAGGAAGGCAATGCATGGAGAGATATCTGGAAATGCAGTTCTATTGCTGTCATTATGGGAAACAATTTCTGGTGCACCTGGCACTCCCTCCCAGTCCTCTTCAACATGAGCTAGTACAGCCTCCTTTCTACCTTTGACTCCTTGTCTTGGCCCAGTTATTCTTATCATGCAAACCTGTCTGCATTCACTGTCATTTCATCACAAATTCTTGTCTGGCCAGTCTGTTTTCTCTCTCCACCCCACACACCTCTTGTTTTATGACACCCTCCTGACTGGTCCTACTGTCTGTCCCACTCCATCCTCTGATCACCTGGTCAAGATGATCAGAAAGCAACATGGATCCTTTCCCCATACTTAGGCTATGAAGCCTAAATTTTCAACTTGCGGTAAAAAAAGGAACAATTTAAAGATTAAGAGCAAACATCATAGCAGTACCTACCACCATGTTTAATGTTAGATATTTAATATGAATGAAGTTTATATATATAATATATATATAAAGTATATAAATTATAAATTTATATATATATTTATATAATTTATACAATATTTATATAATTTATATTTATATATAAATTAAATTTATATATAAATATAAATTATTATATAAATGCCTTAAGTATTCCTTTTTGGAACAGTACATTCAGAGTATCAAGTAATTAATTTGTTGTGTTTTTTGCTTCTATGTTATCCAGCGTTCAATTCCCAATTTAAAAAGAAGAAAGTTTCCTGCTCATTTCTACACCAAGTTGCAATTATTGTGCTCCTTATTATTCAGCACTGAAAACATTTCAATAGTTACAAGATTCTCATCTCTTTCAGATTAAAATATTTTTTGTGCTTTTTTTTTTTTTTTTAAAACCAATTTTAGGGAGAAGACAATGTTTCTTATTCATTTGACAAGACCTGCCGAAGACAATGAGATTCTTTGTATTACCATGGCAAGTCAAATTTGACTTGTACTAAAAACAATTGGAAAAATATGACAGTAATTCAAGAGCTGACAATGCTTTCAAACATTTGGGGAAAGATGGCACATTGCAGTTGTAGTTTCATCATCTTACAATATTTATGTCACCAATAAGCTAGTTTCAGGAAGGTCAAAGTAAACTGTCAAGTAAAAGAAATCTTCAACAACATCTTAGTTTAAAAAAAAAAAAAAAAACACTTTAAAATCCCATTTTTCTTCTTTCATGTATATAATGTGAATATATATAATATGTTTAAATATATAGGTAATAATTATATGTGTACTAACGTGCAATAATTACACACACACACACACAAGGGCCTGGTCAATTAAACTGATTCTGTTAAAATCACAGGATAATCCCTTCTGAGCAGTATATGCATATTTCTCATATTTTGCTTACAGAATTAGAAACATTTTGCAATTACAAATCAAATCCCTATATATAAATGCTCAGTTTGTAAAATTATTTTAAAAGATAATTGAGCTTATTATTTACAGGAGTCTGCCTGTTCCTTTTTGACAGTTCACACTCACCCATCATAACACTTGTACTCTTTAAATGTCAGACAGACAACTCTGTTTATTCTAAATAATGCAAACAATTCATATCTGCAAACAGACTATTTTTATTGTTTCCTCTCATCATCAGTTTATTCTGATTCTAGTTCAGTTTTTCAGAATTATCCAGCATAACATCTTCACCTTCTCCCCTTCTGTTAGGATGTCACTTACCCTAACAAGCAGAAAAACGTGTCTGTGTATTTTAATGCCAAACGTTTACCATATCATTATCAGAAGAGCACACAGAGTCCTCAAAAGAAAAGACTACAGTAATTACAAGGAAATAAATTTTTAAAATAATGTGAGAATTTAAGACAGATTTAAAGTACTGACTTTTTTTTTTTTTAATATACATTAATTCTTATTGCCATTACTTTTGTCTGAGAAATAAAAATGTGAAGTATAGCTTCTGGAGATTAACAAGAGACATGCAACTGGCTGCTGTATTATGCGAAGATGTATATGATAAAGCATTTATATCAGTTAGAACACAGATTGCAAGGAGCAAAGTCTCAACGATAGCATGTTTCTAATTCTGGAACCAGACAGTTCAATGCGAATGGAAAAGATTTTTCTCTTTCACGGGAGCTTTGAAAATAATAAGAAATCTTCAACAGAAGTTTATCTAGCAAATAGCAGATCATATTTGGAGTCACATCCCTTGAAGCATATGATTCTTAGTGCATACCTTTTTTTTTTTTTTCCTTAAAATTATGATAAATTTAAAGATAGCATATTTTACTGTCCATCTAGAAACTAGAGTGGAGATCTTAGCATTTAATTGCCCAGCTTGTACAACCATTTCATTCCTGTGCATCATGTAATGTTTTGTTGGTTCTGCCACCTTTTGAGCATCTATGCAACTTTAAAAGGCAGCTTAAGGTCATTGGAAAATATTGCCTTTTCCTACTGCCACATTTAAATGCAGCTACTTTTATGCTGAGGCTTACACAGCAGCTCTCATTTTAAAACCCAACTTTTATACTAAGCCTGCTTCTTCATGAGAGAAGTCTCAAAATTCTATATATTAGAGTGTATAGAAAACACTGTAAACAGTGTTTTACCAAATCTAAATACAGATTTAAAAAGCGACAAATATTTTACACATACACACACACCAACCAAATACAAGCTCCACCTGGTAACCTTAGGCCTATATGTTTTTCAACCTTTTTCAAAGATTATTCTTAAACAAAAAACAGATGCATCAAAAACAGTCCTTCTTATCAGTTCTACCTCCTCACCCCATCCAGCTAAGGGTTATTTTATCTAAATAACTGATTTTTGGTTTTGACTCTTTATTCACAGGTAATTTTGTGAAAGTAATGCCTACTAATCTCTGCTGGCAGAGAGAAACATCAGAGTTCATAAACACTGGTAGCTCACTGCTGCTTAGTAAATAACTGCATTAGTCCAATTAAAAAAAAAAAAAAATCATACCTTAAAACAATCATATTCAAATAGTTTGTGAGGCAAACTAGAAGTAAAATATATACAACTTCCTCTGTTTTTCTACTTCTGCCTAGCAAATTATGTTAGAATCTGCTCAGACTCACCTGCCAGTAACTAAGCCTCTCCCACAGGAGATGTGCAGCTGTACACCTCTTCCTCATAGGGAATAAACACCAGTTAGCTTTTAACATAGAACAGAACATATAACTTTTAAAAGCAGATTTTGGTTGGGGACAAAATTACCAAATGAATTCTTAGTTGTAATAAAAAAAAAAAATAAATGTTTATCTGATTAAACTCATTTTAGCTGTCTTTAACCACACTAGCAAGAGGATATAACATTTTCTACTCTAGGAAAATATCAAAGTAAATAATAAATAAACCCACAATACCTCAAATCGGCACAATTTCAAAATTGGAAGCAAGACACAGAAAAGAAGTGCCTTGTATAGAAACTGCTTGGCTACATTGTGTTATATTATTAGCTTATTCCAATGTCTTAGCGTGACCCTACACCAGGGTGCTGATTTATAAAATGGCTTAGGAGCATACATAATACTTTTTAGGTGTGTGAATAGGGGAATTTAATCAAACTAGGTACGTGCTTACAGTTACACATGCATAAAGCTGCTGATTTTTACATTCTAATGGCACATTTACAGGCAGATAGCAGAATTTTTTTTCCTTTTACATTCTCTCAAATGAGTGAGATCATGAGCTGATTACCCTATTTGAGCCCCTGTAGGCAAGCACATAAAAGCTCTTAGCCAATTCCCTTTGCTAATTCAGGTCCCCTGGTCTCACCTACTTTCATGAAACCAACTGGTACGTGTTGTAACCAGTAGACTTTTGTCTAAAATCAAATAAACTCAACCTAAAATCTGCAGCTGCTATCTGTAAGGTTAAAATAAATAAATAAATAGAATCATAGAACATCCGAGTTGGAAGGATCCTACAAGTATCATTGAGTCCAACTCCTGGGTCCCCAAAGGACCATCCAAAAAAATCAGATCATTTGTCTGAGAGCAATGTCCAAATGCTTCTTGAACCCCATCAGGTTTGGTGCTGTGACCACTGCCCTGGGGAACCTGTTGCAGTGCTTGACCACCAGTGAAGAATCTTTTCCTGATACCCAGTCTGAGCCTCTCCTGTCGCAGCTTCAAGCCACTCCCTTGGGCCCCACCACTGCTCACCAGAGGGCAGGGATCAACATCTGCCTCTCCACTCCCCCTTGTGAGGAAGTTGTAGACACCCATGAGGTCTCCCCTCAGTCTCCTCTTCTCCAGGCTGAGCAATCCATGTGACTTCAGCCACTCCTCATATGTCTTCCCCTGTAGACCTTTTACCATTTTCTATCACCTTTGGATACTTTCTAACAGCTTTATATCTTTCTTATACCGTGGCACCCCAAACTGCAGGCAATACTTGAGGTGAGGCCACACCAGTGCAGAGAAGAGCAGGACAATCACCTCCCTTCACCAGCCAGCAATGCTGTGCCTGATGCACCTCAGGATACAGTAGGCCCTCCTGGCCACCAAGGCATGCTGCTGGCTCATGTTCAGCTTGCTGTCAAACAAAATACCTGGATCCCTTCCTGTGGGACTGCTCTCCAGCATCTCATCCCCCAGTCTGTCTGTATAACCAGGATTGCCCTTCCCAGGTGCAGAATCTGGCACTTGCTCTTGTTAAAGTTCATACTGTTGGTGATTGCCCTGCTCTCCCGTTTGTCCAGATCTCCCTGGAAGGCCTCATAAATAAAAAGATTCCTTCTGTACTTTTTGATGGACACATTTAGGCATCTAAATAAACACGAGGATTTAAGGCTGTGAATCCATCAGGTTAGAAAATTACGCTCCAAAGAGATGAAGAGTTAATGACAACTTTTGGTATGCCACCTGTGGCATTTAAGGTGAAAAGGATCTCCTGAAAAAGTAATACTGCGTGATTTGATGAAGAGCAATCAATAAACCTACAAGTGGGAGAGGTTAGAAGTCAGGTCTGCTGGTAGTACTCAGTTTACTACCACTGTAAGTTTTCTCGGTTCTGTCTCTCATTCCATTAACATTTGTGTAACAAATCTGGAGGCATATAGACATGAGCAAAGAGGCTTACTACTCGTTAAATGGATTGAATAGTTCGCATAGTGCAATATCCACCCTCTTCTGAGCTGATTTAAAACACACGAGAAGCACATAAATCAAGACAAAAAAATATGCCCTAAAGTATTGGAATTTGCTTACATCTAAAGCAAAACATAAAAAATGAAATTAAAAATAATATCTAGATAGTGAAATGCACGTTCAGCCAGCACTAGCATGGACTGAAATAGAGTAAATTTAATTCACATAGCACAGGTCACAGTTCAACAATAAACATCAATGGACAAGGAGTTAGCGTTAAAAGGTACATAAAGCTTAAATAAATCTCTTGTTTAGTTGTCAACCTGGCTGGCAGATTCCATTTCTCATATGCAAGAAACACAAACACATTTGAGTACCACCCTAACACATCCTGCATTAGTTTACATTCCATCACATTTATGGAAAGATGGGTAATAGAGAGCATTAAGGTATAGAGTGTTACGATCCCATTCCAATTTTTGCTACACTGCCAATCATATCAAAAAAATAAAACCAACAAATGTTACACATCTCAGTATAGCTTCTCCTTCAGAACTGGAATGCCAAAGATCTATAAGACAAAACTATGCATAGAAGCTTAGATAGAAAGCATCTGTAACACAAACGATTGAAACAATGGCTTTCAGGAAGTGAATGAAATCATAAGAAAGAAAATCAACAGGTGACTTTCAGCGTGGAAGACAATAACACATTCTATAATTACATATAAGGTGTCATTCAATTCATCCCCTCCCTCCTCTTCATAAAATCAAAAATTCTAAACCAATTTGTGTTTTTCATTCTTTTGTTGCATATTCCACATTAAAGTATAACAACAAAAAATAAATTACAAGATTCATTAAAATTACAATTAAGACGTTAAATAATAAGCATTCACCAAAGATAAAAGGCTTCAATATAGGGCAGAAGCAGGAGATGTCTTACATCAAAATTTTAGAAAGCCTTTTGACAATTTCTTGTGGAATAAATAAATAAATAAATAAATTTTTGTTAAGCAGAGCTGATTGAGAAAGCTGACTCTACTTTAGAAAATAATTCCCAACACTTTACTTTAGAAGTCAGTGATTTTATCAAGTGGAGATTACATAAATGTCTATACTAGGTTGTGCTCTTTCTAGGCAATGGAAGAAATATGCTTATTAAATTAGCAATCTATCAACTTAGGAAGTCCAGTATGCTTATCAGGCTTCAGAGGATAAAAAATAATGAATTAGAATAAGTCTGGAAACAAAATAAAAAATTTAAGGGAATAAGTACCAGTTATTGCACTCAGGTAAGAACCATCAGCTATATAAACACACAACTGGGAATAACTGATCCCTTTTGGGGAGAATCAGGATCTTACAGCAGGTCAAAAGCTCAACAAGAGTCAAAGTCCTGCTGGTTTAAAAGAGGAAAACACAATATTGGGATTACAGGCTGTAAAACACAAAATCACCTGCTTTACTTAGCATTATGAAGGTCTCAGCTGGACTGTTGCACCCAGTTTTGACAAATACTCTTCAAGAAAGATACAAAACAGATGTTTAGATTGTAAAGAAAAGTCGGAATATAGCAAAAAAATGCAGCTCAGGAAAAAAATGACAGCATTTGGATTGCGTAATGTCAGAAAGGGAAGATACAGGCAAGGGCACGTGATGACTTAAAATACCTAAAAAGCTATTACAAAAGAAAATTTCATAAACTACTTATTACACAGAGCCAATTAGCAAATATATATATATGTAATAATTTTATGCTTTAATAAAAAGATTACCTTAGATACTTGGAGATAGAGGAGATACTTTCTAACTGCAAGGAGAGTATATGTGAAATCTCCATCACTAGAACCAGTGTTCTGTTTCTTAATTTTATGGGACAGTCACCCACGTCTTTCATAGATCTATTGAAAAACACAAGGCTATTTCTGGCAATTAGTGCAAATATGCAGTAGTTCACATATTCCTCGTACATTTTCCATTTACCAAACTACTTGTATAAAGGGGCTCTTTTAATCCACCCAGTTTCCCAAAAATTAATTCTTTGGATTTCTGGAATAATGCCTGAAAATACTTTGAAAAACTATGAATTTTATTTAACCATACTGAGACTAAATAAGACTATTTAATTTGTCAAACTAAGTACATGAATAATAGTTATACACTGGATTTTCAACTGGTCACTGCTATGTAGATCAGTTTTCACTAGTTTTCACTTTTCAGTCAGAACCACTGTCAGAAAAAAAAAAAAAAAAAAATCAGATAGATGTGTTTTTCATCAAAGGTTTCAAATTCCAGAAACTTTGTATTCAAAATAGGTTTTTTTGAATGCAATTCTGTAAATCCACACTGAATTAAGGTGAAACATTTCACCCTAACCTTTTCAAAACAAGACACTGGAGTTCATGCATTTGAATGTGATTTTTTTTTTTCAATGAAATACAGTGCAACTGTTTACAAGTTATCTAAAAACAAACCTTGAAACCAAACAAAAAAAGGTGCAAGTTATTTATATCATTTCAGCTACATTTGTAGAGAACAAATGAAGAATAGGGACTGTCCTTGTCACCTCCATTCTACAGCCACCGATGAGTCTGTATCTCAATACAGAGAAGCGTCCAATCACCTGTGTAAGGAAGGTACATCAGCAACTTTGTGTGGTAACGTACAGTAGTTATCTACCCAAGGATGTACTCCAAACACAGCATGCCTTGAACATATTCTGCTCCTTGTGTCTGTAGTTTTGTGAACACCAGCACTGAAATCACGTCTAGAACATGTCAAGTAAAAGGACTGGTGAAAGCAAAAAGGATGTATACTAAGAAACGCCTATGTTCCAACCAAACCACAACAACCTACTGCACAGCAAGCTAAATGAAACCAATTTACAACTATTTATTTAAATAATGCTAAAATTTGAATTTTTAAAGAGTAAACTACAATGCATTAAAAGAGTATGTTTAATTATTAACATTGCACATCTAAAGAGATACTTACCATTGCTATCCTACTTTATCTCAATTAAAAATGTGATTAAGATAAGTTATCTAACATAAAAGTAAAACCCCTGAAATCAATTAAAATAATTCATACACTTCTCCTTCTACCAATCTAATTAAAGATGTTATAACCCATCTTCAACTTCTTTTAATTAATTTAAACTGAAAGATCCAACTTGTCATGATAATTCATTTAGCATACATGGAATACTTTCAAAATGCTTCAGATTACAGAAGGTCAACGCCAGCAAGTAAAGGCAGACTGTGCCAACAATTTTTCTAAAGACTAAGACAACAGCAAAAACCCATCTAAGACAAAATCAGGGTGCCAAGGCAGAAAACATTGCTCAGCAACACAGAAAAGCAACTGAGGTTTCCCTAATACATCCTTATTTTTTACCAAAAGGCTTTCATGGGAATATCCTGAGCAGGTGAACCAGTCATTATGAAAGATTCAAGTTGACCAAGGAAGAAACAGGGTACTCAGAAGAGCTCAGTGGGGCTTCTTCACCTCCTATTTCTCCAAGCTGCTTATATGCATAGGAACAGAGTGAGATGATGCTGGAATATGTTGTAGGGAAAAAAAAAAAAAAAAAGTATTTTTAAAAAAACAGATCCCTGGTGACAGTTCTGATTTTTCTTTTCTCAAATAGGCACCTCATACACAGAAGATTTTAATGACTGGGGAAAAGAAGAGGATTGCAGGACAGTACCTAAAACAGACAAATCATTGACATTCCAAACGGGAACAGTTTCGTAAAAATAACGCTGGTAGCAAGAGTAATTTAAAAGGTACCTGCTTCTCCCCATATACTTATTTTCTGCTCCATTCCATAGGCTTTATGCCAGTTATGTCAATGTGACTGCTTGGGATGATGCTGTAACCTGAACCAGTGAAGTGAATTGGATGGGGGATGGGAGGGAGGAAACAGCTGTTTTTTCTTAACCCTGATCATGAAATGTTTTATTTAAAAGGAAGCAGCATAGTGAATAGTAAATTGTAGGTATCATAAATACAATATTTCATTCAAAACGACATGTATCGTTGCTATCCAAACCTTCTTCCAGTCAATTTATTTTTTGCTGAAGACTTTTTCAAGAGGGTGTGAGATTCTGACATGGTAAACAATATCAAACTGCCACACAGATGGAACGAGAGAAGACTCAGAAGACGAGTGGCAGTATCTCGAGGTGAGAATATCTAGTGAGGCATAGAGAGGCAGGAAGCATATCCAAGTCAGTATGCTTTTCACCACAGAAAACAAGAAGTTTCCTCTTGGGAAGGAAGAGAAAAAAAAAAAAAAAAAAAACACCACACACACAGAAAGAAAATTTCCATAGCAGCACCTGAAAAATGCATTCTGCTCCCTTGTTAAGTCTAAGTAATGTTACATGAAATACAGGAGCACCTCTACTGTGATAGAAGATGCCATCCTATGCTTTTCCCTAGGTAGCTTGATGGCATCTTTCCTTCCAGGCATGATAAATCAGTAGCTGCCAGAATATCTCCATAGAGGAGTTCAAATATCTTTGAGTTACCCTGTGAGAGCTGCAAAGACACAAGTAAGTCTCTGAACACATTCTCATACACTGCTGCTGGGAAACACAACACCCTTTATTGCTAGATATTTGAGAAGAAAGAAGGAAAAAATCTTTGTTTAAAAGAGTTTTTTAGTTAGATAAAAGTTTTGTGAACAAGAAGTTACACAGCATTTTTAATTAAACATAGCTTTAAAATGAATATGACCTGAAAGAAAGGAAAAAAAAAAAAAAAGAAAAGAAAACTAGAATGAGAAAATTCATTTTGTTCAATGTTTCCCTGAGATTTATTTTAAAAAAGGGGACTTAAAATTAAAATCTTTTTTCCTTCTTATTTTCTTGAAAAATATGCTATGTAGGGACAGAACTATTCTCCAATTTAGACAGCATGTTCAAAAATCCAAATTCCTCCAACATAAACCTTTTTCTTTCTGAAACTGAAATTTCTAAATGTAAAGCTAGTACAAACAAAAACAGTTCAGAAGATGGTGAGTAGGTGTTTTGTAATAAAAGCTATATCCAGGCACTGTTTTCAGCAAACTGCAACATGTTCCTGAAGAAAAATACTTTTTTTTTTTTTAATTTTAAAAAAGTGAATATATAAGTCTATATTTTTTCTTGATTTCATATCGTCTGCCTGGCGTTCCTGCATATACAGAGGCAAGAGAATTTAAATCTATTCTGTTCCCATCCCCCCAAAATTGAGAGCTTGTCTTCACAGGATCTATTTGATCAGGAACAGCAACTTTGGAATAAGTATTGGGGTAGCTCTGTAACTGCAGCACCCTCTGCTGCTTTTTTAGTTCCAAAACATGTAAGTCTACACTCCACTAAGTAGAAAATGAAATGAGTATGTATTGAACATGTTTCTTGCAATGGTTACATTATTAACTAATGCTATGTGTAGTTTATAAGAATATTTTTTTTACTATTCCAAATGGTATAAAATTGCAAGTGTATATATACTACATGAGCACTCTGGAATATCTTGTTTCTGGGTTGACATCAGGTAGATACTAGACAAAAACTCCAAACTATGTTTTATTTCACTGCTTAAAATTCTGCTTTACGGTCATTGTAGCTTTCTCAGACTTGTGGCAATTAGTAAAGAGGATTGTATTTTGACCCTTGATCATTTCACTTATAGCCTCTCAAATTACGTGTATAATTATACGAACATTTCTCCCACTAGAAAAAGACAGGGGAAAGTGATAATTGACAACAGCTCATTCTTGCAGAATTTCCTTTGCCTTTTGGACAGTCATTTGCAGAAGAGATTTTCTGCAAGGATGAGCATGGTATGTGGCTCCCCAAGCCAGCTGATGCTATCCCACAATGTCACCACTGAGCCTTCTGCTTGGGATCCATCAGTTCTTTTGAAGGAGTGTCTTATGACTAGAGATGGTCTCAGGATGTACCATTTTTTTAACAGATGGCATACTGTTGTCTAAAATGAACACACCAATCTCTTCCTCTGTCCTTGCCTTCTTTTCCTTGCTTCCTGTTCATGCACAGAATTAAAGCTGAATGAAGTGCATTTAGCATTGCATCCTGTCTGTGTGGAGAATTCATTCAGCGTTTTCATGTGCAAACTGCTCTCTCACAAAAGATGAGCAGAAAAGATACCCAAAATTTTCACATGTTGTTTGGAAAAGTGATTTGTAGCATGAATTTTTATTCATGGCAGAATTCCTACAATGAAAAGGCATCACTGGAAATATTTTTGAAAAAGACAGAATGTAAGGATACCAAGTTTGAACAACTTTGTGCAGAGGCAATTTCTGGAGTTAACACTTTGGAGACTCATAATACACCATTTACAGCTACTGCAGTTGGCTGCATTTTTGCCCTGAAGTCTTACTGGTGTAAGGCAGCACTGTCAGAAAGCAGTCACAAATACTCCTCAAAAGCTGCTTATTGATATTTTATATAATGCTGCCAGCTAGTGGCACATCTGGTACTGAGTTTGTGTGTACTGGGAGTGTAGAGAAAGTGGTATTGACTAGAATTTGCTCTACCACTCTTCTTTTGATAGGGTATGGTGATGTGGCCATAGGTAGAAAGATCAAAAAAAAAAACCAAAATTTTAATACAACGTCCTTGGTTATTTGAAACAAATGATTTTGGTTTCAAATGTTGAAATAAGAATCATGTTTCAGTTTTTAGAAAATCTAATCTGTTTAACACAATTATTTAATGATCTAGGTTAGAGGTTTGCTAGAGGTTACTCTAGCAAAACATTATCTAGTACAGTAGCCAAAGCAAATATGCAAAACACTAAAATATTTAACTATTTTCTGATAACTCGGTCCAAATCATTTAAGTGAAGTTTAGTGCCCAGTAAGTTATGACTACGCAGGGTACCCTAAAAGAACATTAAAGTTTGTAATTACTCGATAGGTCCTCTCACAGAGACACTGTTGATAGAACTGATAACATGCTCAGTACTGGATAGCTCCATTAGTACTAGGTGTTAGAAGATATGATTTAATAATGTTAAATGTAAAAAAAAAAAAAAATGATTTTTTTTTAGGGTATACTGTCATATGATAAAATAAAATTTGTAAATAACACTATAGCACTTTAAAAAATATATCAACCTAGCTTTAGAAATATAAGAATTGTAGTTACTCTTAGAGATAAAAGGACAAATTCAATCAGGTACGATCCAAATTAAACAGCTCAGTAACTCATGAGTGGGAACTTTACTATGATGGTATGATATACACAGCAGTTCTGGCTTGAACACTGGGCACCTTTACTCCATAAAGGCAGTAGCAAGGAAGTATGATTAGTATACTCCAAGCCAGTATGCTGTCAAAATGCTGTCAGAAGATAACTATTTTAGTTACCCTAATAGAGTGTAATCAAAAGTGCTCAGTAAAACAGGCATAAATCAGTAATATGCACATCAATACAGAGTCACAGACATTTAAAAACAGGGAAGCAGTGAATTTTAAAATGACTTTGCAAACACTGCCTATAATAGCACAGCATGAACTCTCAAAGCAATACCAAATCCAAAGGGACAAATGTGAATCTTTGTGTATACAGAGAAACAGTAAGGAGAACTACAAATGTCATATTACTTCTGTGTTAGACTGGTGTTGTGCCTATTAGAGTAGTAAGTCCTGTTCTACTATCTGCAATCAATAAGCAAGTAGCTGAAATACTGGAAAAGGTTAATAGAAGAGCCGACAGCACGTCTAACAACAAAAAAGCATATCAAACTTTAGCACAGCAATTTATTTGTGTTATCAAAGAACTTTGTATAGATTGATCACAATCTAAGTACTTACACAAAGAACAAAGATTAAGAAAGCACATTACGGTGTTTAACAAAGTACAATATCTTGTTCCAGTATGTGGGTGTTAATGTTAAAGCACTTTTGACATTAAAAAAATAGGATTTTCTCTGCTGTTCGAACTAAACACTTGAGTATTTAATGAACAATAGTATTTTTTCTTTCCTCTCATTGCCCCTTCACTGTCAAGATTGGACTTTTTTTTCTTATTTTTCTTGTTGTTTTTTTTTTTTTTTTAAATTGGGTAAAGCTTAAGAATAAATGTAAATGGTTACAAAAGTCTCTCTAGCATCCTATTCAGAGAATCTACATCAAATCTCTTCAAATGCCTCCTGTAATTTAAGCAAAGCATTTTCTTTCAGATCCTAAATGTCTTAAATTTAAATATTTTCATTATCTACCTCATGATGCCTACACCTATACCTGATGTCAGTCATAATTAGAAATGTGAATTTTCTTTCTCAGCCCTATTCATTTGGGATTTTAGTATATTACTTACATAAATTTTTCATTCCAAAATCAGACAAAAGCATCCCTGTTTGGCAACAGTGAAAGAATGTATCCAAACACATTTTGTGGCAGAACCCTGCAACTACCTCCAATGTTGAGAGCTGAATGGAAGCTAGCAAATTTTAAAAGGAGAGCACATGATTTATGAATAATTTTTTTTCCTTTGGAAGACAAAAGTTTCTTCAATAAATTGACCTTTTTCCTAATGAAAAGCCCATGTTTATTGAAACAGCTTTGGAATACAAAGACTGGAGTTTTGAGATGAAATACTCGTATTTCTGGACAGTTTTGATCTTATACCTTTGACAGGGATGAAGAGATAACTGCACTTTTCTTGAATAATTGGCAACCATAGAGACACACCCCAAGCTCCGCCCCCCCCCCCCCCCCGGTTTAATCCGCAAGCTTGCTTGTTTGAAAACAACCAACCCTTCCTAAGAAATAAGGCAGAAATTACCAAATAAAAATTCAATGTATATCTGTGAATGTAAATTATATTTACATTAATTATACATAATTAATCACTACAAAAAATAGTTACTTATTTTAGCTTGGCTTCTTTCTTGTGATCTACCATAATTTTATAATTAAAGTCCATTAACAGCATAGAACACTTTATTAATAAGTATACTGAAGCAGAGCCATGCTGGATCAGACTCTGAAGGTCCACTTAAGGCTCATCTTGTCTAAGATTAATGTGGTCAGTAGCTGATGCTTAGAAAAGAGCGCAAGATCAGGACAAACATATCATCCTACTGCCCCATTAATTCTCCTACTGTCCAGCAATTTCTGAACCGTAACTGATGCCTTTACACTCAATAGCCACAGGGAATTTTTCTTCCACAATTTTTCTCCTCTGCTTTTAGAACCCATGCGATATACTAGGAGCCAAAACGTTCTGTGGGGAGGAATTTCAGAACTTGATTAGGTGCTTTCTTTTGTTTTTCTGTCTGCCCTCTGTAAGCCAGAAGTATCATTGTATGTTTCCCGTGCTCTCACAGCGTTCCTCAGATAACCACTGCTGGCCATTGGCCAAGACAAATCAACGGGCTAAACTAATTTTTTGTCCAACCCGGTTCAGCTGCTCTGATGCACTGAACTCCAGTCAGTGAACTTCCCACTGCAGTCACAGGACCAAAAACAACATACACTGGGAAGATTTAAGGGTGTATGCACACAAACAACTGTGCTATATAAAACAATGCAAAGTGCTTAGGTAGGTAGTAGATGTGTGTATCTGGTCATGGTAAGGCTGTTTCTCAGGTAAATGAAATGGTTGCTGATGGCTCATACAGTAATAATTTGTATTAGTACAGTTAGGCTTCTGTCAACATTGTACTGTATTTAAATAAACAATGACTTACAGACATTCCCTGTGTTGTCAAAGCTTGTAAGAACATCTTTAACATTTTGGAGTCCATCGTGAAATCTAGAAGAAAACAGAAACAGTGACTTACCAACATATAAACAATCAAAAAAACAAAACAAACAAACAAACACAAAAATTTTCATAAAAAAAGGTTCACTGCACATGTCCATTTCTCACAAATGACTTTCACAGACAACAAACAGGTACTACTGCAGCCACGTGGGGCACAACAGGGAGGCAATCAGTAGTCTTCAAAGTTCCACCACAGTCATTCATGAACTATGAAAATGTTTCTCCAAAACTAATCTTTATCAAAATTAAAATATATCCAAACAGCATCAGTTTTGACATAGTTGTGGAAACCACATATAGGAAAGGAAGAATTTTGGTAATGAGATTTCTTTGAAGAGGAAAAACAAAAGAATATTTTTGAACAGCAGCAGTACGCACATTCCTATTTTCTTCCACAAAAGTCAAGAACATTTCATTTAATTATGTGAACAATAAAAATGGTTAATGTGTTCAGTGAATTGCATTCTCTTTGGTTTTATATTTGTATAATTAAAGTAAAATATTCAAAACTGAGGAAATTAAATTATCGCATTATTATGAAATCATATTGTTATGATCTTCACATATCACCTTCAAATTTTAGCACACAATGAGCAAATCACTCACAATTTGCAGAAGAAAAGTGCATTAAAGTTGAATGAATGTTTGCTTATGAAACATGTAAATGCTATAGACATGCTGGCTGGACTCACACAAACAAAAACAAAACCATAAAAATAAAAAAGAAGAAGAAACTAAAATTTTTTTTAACTGCTCCAAACCAATTTAGGGCCAAAACAAGCAAATAAAAATCAAGAAGTCTTACACTTTACAACAGTTAGATCACACAGTTGTTTCATAAATGCACTTAGAGTTCTAAAAATAATTCAGCTAGGCAGTAAAACACAAAAATGCAGTCTTTTAATAAGATTTCACATATAGCTTCCAGGGCCATTTGGGATCATACCAATTTTCAGCAATTTAAGAGTGAAAGAAATCCAGCACCTCTAACATTTTCAAATTTAATGCTCATTCTCTAAGCTTTTCATTCCTGAATATTAGTGTAAGAATGGGGGAAAAAAATCTAACTTTTTTTTAATATGAAACTCTATATTGCAAAAAGACATTTCTAACACATTAAATGACAAATTATGAGAAGTACAAAGCATCAACTTGACTAATTCTTAAAAAAGAAAGAAAGAAAGAAAGAAAGAAAGAAAGAAAGAAAGAAAGAAAGAAAGAAAGAAAGAAAGAAAGAAAGAAAGAAAAACAATGAAGCCAACAGAACCTGAAATGAGGTCATAAACAGGGGCAAGAAAAATGATCAAAGATATTACAAGCAACATTCACCTGTAGATCAGAGCTTTTCTCCCAGCTACCTAGAAGCAAGCCAAAAATACATTTCTAAACTGCACTAGAGGGTGGAAGTCTACAAAAATTTTCCTAGCTTGCCTGGACAAAGAATTCACTTTTTCCTTCTTTTATTTTCCTTTGGCAAGTTTGTTTTCAATCAGATTAGCCAACTGATGCAACAGAGTTAATCCAAGGGAAGTGACAGGAGAGTGAACAGGATCAGTAGTCCTGCTAACTGCAGAGCTGCCCTTTGAACTGTCTCCTGCTGGCTCTTCAGCATCCTACTCACTCCATAACCACGCATACTTCTGACAAAGTCAGGGTCCCTCAGACAGCTGTGAATGTATTCTCTCTAAATGAATGTAAGACTGGGGGGCAAAGAAAAAGATTCAGGGAAAGCTAAAGAAATATATTAATCTTTGTTGACATAGATTAGTCCTGGAACAATAAACTGATTTTTTTTTTTTATATTATTATTTCTTTGTCTATATGTTTCATATATTAAAGAGATATCATAAAGTTTAAAAGTTAAGCAAGCAGAGGCAAGGAAGAACAACTTTTGATATACTTAACTTTCGTTAAAAATCTTCCTCTGATTATAAAACATTCTTTCCATGGTTAAACATCAATATACACAGACATTTCAAACACATTCCATTTATTATTCAGTGGCCAAAAGCTTGTGGCTTCCAAGCACAGACACAATACATCTTAATATTTGCTGTTTTGGCCAGTGGAGGCATTTTGCACGGGCCACCTGCAATATTCAAAGTCTCTTCCTCTCCGTCTGTGTCTTGACAGCCTCCTTCTTGCTTTCACAGATACCGTTCATGGCAAGCACATACGTGAGCCATAATTTAATGATGAGAATGATCCAGCTTTCCTCTGAGGGGCATCCTTCTCCTCAGTCCCACCCCACACTCATCCTGAAAGCAGTCAGGGTTTAACACCTGCTTCCTTTAGTCTGATCAGCTTATGAAACCTTCACTGAAGAAAAGCAGGGAGCAAGCGCAAACATCTAGGATGAGAGGAGTAGCCATTACCTCAGTAATCACTTCTCATTTACTCCCAAAATCACACCTTGGGCAGGTCTTACACATATTACCATTATGGACTACTGTAAGACTGCTCCAAGTTAGTAACAATGAATCTTCCCAAGTTTTTCCATCACAAATGGGACTTGCAGCCTAAAAAGTACATGCACCTGTAAATAGAGGTAATCTCTAACTCCAAGTTCTGCCATAAATATCACACCACTTGGTACCATTCCTAAAAAACAGTTTCTAGGTTGGGATCCACTACTGCCACCCCAGCAGTTCTGTAGCTGCTGCTGCTTCGCCGCCTCATCCCATCAGCTGCTCCTCCTATATCTAACCAGGAAACTGTGATCTAATACACATCACGTCTCTTTTCTATGAATGCCTGTCATAATCACAGCTTTCAACTGTACATCTCACAAGCTGTGCATGAAGCATTTGTAAATGCCATGTGCACCAAATTATGAAAGTCAAGAAAAGAAATCACAAGCGTTTGTGTTTTTTTTTTTTAATATGAAACTCTATTTTGCAAAAAGACATTTCTAACACATTAAATGAGCCCCCAAAACTCCCATAAGTTTCCACAGTTATCCCCAAATACAGAAGAACATCAGTATTGAGCACTTTGGAATATGTTATGAGCATTGTACAGTTCAAGCAAAAAAGTTCAAAGCTGTGGTTGCTGAGATCAACAAAACCTTTTGTACTTCAGACAAGCATAGGTGAGCATCACGGACAAAGAATTTCAGCTCAGGTTAATCTGATCTGCAGTGTTCTTATGATAAGTCTTCGAGGAACAGTATGCAAAAATTTCTGTGGTGGAAGCAGTAAGTCACAGAAGACAAATCAAAGGATGATGAACTAATTTAACTCATGTTTCTCCTGATATGAAGTAGCGCAAAATTCCTTGCTTTGGACTACGAATAAAGTTAAGTCACAGAGAGAGAGGGAAAGAAATATCTGTAAAGTATGTTAATGTTTCTTCCTCTCCAGTTCAGGAAGCACAAGTGGCAGACTTTTACATGTAGGTATAGGCAGTAGAATGAAGATAATCAATTCTTCAAAAGCTCCCTATAAATGTACGCTTTCCATCTAATCAGTATGAAACAAAACTTTTTTCTTCCTTTATATTATTCATCAACAGAATTAGGAAAAATAATATGAAACTTAAACAAAATTACAAACATTAAGTACATTAAGTAGACCCCATATAATAGCTGGGGGGGATAGCAATATGTCACCATCTATTATTAACTGGGATACAAAGCAAAGCTACAATACTTGTGGAAAAGGAAAGACAGGATAAGGATAAAATAGTTATTGCTAAGGGTACTTTACAAAAAAGGTTGCATGGTCACACCATCAATTGTCACTGCAGTCCAGTTAAGAGACTCAGAACTATATACAAACTTTGTTATTTAATTCGCTGCTTTTTCTGTGCCAGTGTATAGAAAAACAAGACAAATTCCTCTTTCACTCCAGTTCAAGATCTCAGTTTAATAGGGTAAAAATAATCAAAACAACAGCTTCTTTATCTACAAATTCTTTTTACAAATACACAAGTATTAGGCAGTATGAAGGAACAGTCTTAACTCAATCAGGGATAGAAGTATGTTGCAAATGAATTACTCTCTTTCCTCAATTTCTTCCTGCTGCAACCAAGCATTTATGCTGCTAAATGCATACACTGTCTCTTAGCATGCAATATATGGAACAAGCAATTTTATCATATCTTCACAAAGTGTCCTTAAGGGGTAGGCAATATTCCTTGAAATCTGTTTATCTCTAAAAAAAAAAACAAAACACCTATCCATTAAAATTTCAAAATGTTTGTAGCAGAAATAACCTACAGGAATATCCAATGGAATTCAGTCCTAAACCATCTTCTAACATATCACTTGCCACAGACAAATAACATGCTTCTCATTACTAAACCAAAGGTCTAGAATAATCTAATAATTTCTTTCTTTTTTTTTTATCATATTCAGAATAAAGGCATGACATCTTGCAAAGAACACTTTACACTCTTTACAAAGATTTAAACCTTCCTGTAAGCCACTGGCATTGTTCTTCTCAGTTCTGCATTTTAGTAGTTGAAATACCAAATTACTGATCAATGGAAAATATTTTACCACAAAAACAACTTATTTTTTCTGATTGCTTAAAATAAGCCTACAATTTTAAAGTAAATCCATATCCTGAAATAGAAAATTTAAAAAGATATTGACTGCTCATTTTTTAAACTCTAATAAAAGAACAATTTTCCTGTCTAAAAGACAGACAGCATTGCCACAGTTAGACACTACATCTTTATGATCTGTAATCATTTCATTGCTATAACTATTTGTACAAAATTTAAATTTAGAAGCACATTCGTGACTTAGAATAGAAGGGTTTATATATGCAAGGTTAAATAAACAAAACACGTTAAAATAATTCTAATTACTTATATCTTCCTATCACCAAGAAAACAATTATTTAGTACATGCACAGTTTTTGAATGGCAAAGTGAAATACTCCCAGTTAAGAAGAACTTAAAACTTTATGTTTCTCTTCCAGCTTCATTTTTGACTAAAAACATATTTCTCATAAAGAAAAGATTCAGAAGAGTAGATAATATCTGTGATGAAAGATAACTTTTTCCACCTCACGCTTGCAACAAACGTCCCTCAAAATGGCCTTTTTGTTTTTCATCTTCAGCCTACATTACCTTAGTTTATTCTATCCAAATCTGAATGTGAAAAATGCAGCAAGATTCCAGCTTGGACTGAAGATGAGTAAATTCTCCATGCTAGACTGCCATAAACATTCAGCCTGATGCCCAGTCTGACTTCCTATCAGCTAAGGGACTTATTTCTTAACTAACATTAATTGCAAACAATACCAAGCAATGCCATATACATGTATGTAGCCACCCAACTCGTATCATCAAGGCATGGATGTAACATGTAAGTGTATCATTACAACATACTTAGTCAACAACAAAATCTAGTCAATCACATAAATCCAGCTTAATTTTTTTAAGCAAAATTTGCCTTATATTGGGTGCTTCTGGCTTCCTGCTTTAGAAGACTTCTTACAAAAATGATTCTAAAATGAACTAGTGACAGAAAAGCACGGCATAAGAGAAAGGTGAATCCAATCTGAATTTGGATAGAAAAATATCATCTCATTAAAACAAGCTGTTCTGAGAAATTCAGAAAGTCACACACATGACTTGTAGCTCCGATTGAAGCTTTTATTTGCCTAACAAACTGATCCCAAAGTCCCTCTAGAACAGTAATTCCAGCTAGGTCATAGCATATCTGAATACACAATTTGATCAGTTTTGATAGCCCTTGAACTGATATAGCTTGACCTTTAGACTTTTTGCCAAAAGCCACTACCAACCTTATGAACTTTCTAAAGTATTTAGTCTTGTCAAGATATTAGTTGACAACCCTTTTAACATCCAACATATGAAATAAGCTTTCCCAAGAAGATGTTAATGCATGAGGAAAACATATGTAGATGAAAATTCTAAAGCACTTCTGTCAAGATCTTAGAGGGGTCATAGCAACATTTTTTTCCTGACAGAAAGATGTATGAAAAGGTTCTCCTACTCAGGCACCCTGTTCTGGATTTACCTGATCGATGTTCTTGTTATCGTTAATTATATGGTAATAAAACATTCTTGTATCTTCTTTAAATTGTTTCTATTAATGAAAATTTTAATTAACATTTTGCCAATAGGAGGAGAAAAAAATGAATGAAAACCTGTCAGACACGCAGAGGATCCTTAGGTTTCCAAGATACATTTAGTTCTCAAAAATCCAAGAATGCTGACTCCAACATTTATCTTCTAGACACACCAGTTTCAGCAAGGAGAACTGTTAATCTGTTATGTACGTTGAACTGTTTTGTTTACCTTCTTAAATTATATGCTTTTGCAGAAGCATTGAAGAAACTTTATTTGATACAGACTAACGGTAAACTGGATTTTGTTTGAGCTATTTATGCTTCAGCAAAATACACAGTGTGCATTTCTTTCTTTCTTCACCACCCTTCAATATTTTGAAATAGTAAGTATATGCTATCCATTATCACTGGTTCAATATATAGAGAAAACATTTTAATACAGAAGTGTAAGAGTACATAATTTCTGAACAGCATTCCTAAACGATCACTATGATTACCATTTTTAGAGACTGAGCATCCTCTAGAAATGAATAAAATATAAGCAAAAAATAAAAACATGGATCTCCAGCAGGAAACAATTTTCCTATTATCCTCAGTATACATTTTTTAAAACCAAATGTGACCTTGCTCCAGCACAGAAACTGTGCATTCCTATTGGCAAAGATCAGACAAATACAAAAAGTAAAAATAAAATCCCTGTACTTAGTAATACAGTGTAAATTGATCACCAACAATAAAGCCATATATAAACAAACATGCTGTTTGCAATCTACAACTTGAGCTGTGTCCTATCATCAATGAAGGTACTCTTAGTCAAAAAAAAAAAAAAAAAAAAAAGATGACATGGGAAGTGATGGAAACAGAATTGCACAGATATCACATATGACAGCAAGATCAGCCTGACATTCTCTCCATTTTTGTAGTGCCAGCACAGCAGAACCTTAGCTTGCCTTCTATCTTAAAATTCCTGTAAACAGTAAATCAAGAAATGACACTGAGTGTTGCACATCATGGCAGTGAACTACGGAGACTGAATGAAGAAGTTAAAGACCACAGCCTAAAGGACTGCAGACTTGCTCAGCCTAAATTCTACCAAACCTTTCCTACTACCAGTGTGCCTCTAAAGACCTAAAACCAGGGAACACAGAGACTGCACAAAGAGGTTAGGTAGACGGTGAGCATCTGGCTGAATCCCTAGCATTACCCGACAGTTCACTGCAAAAGTCCATCTGCAGAAAAAACACTGTACCTAGTTCTCTTAAAACTAGGCAGTACTTTCAAATTGAAAGGTTTTCTTTTGAAGACTTTCCACATGTGTAAGCATGGAAAAATGGAATATTAAATTTTTGTAAAAATTTAAACAATTTCAGATGTGACTTCACACCCAGCTGCAAATTTAAGACAACCTGCATGCAGAGTTGGTTTGTCTGTGCCTGTTTTTTGTTTATAGACTTGCAAAAGTGTTAGAGCTAATGGTGGTCACTTGTTGGTGTCAAATCTTAGTTTCTATGACTGATTTTAATTTAAAGGTCCCAATTAAATTGAATTTTCCACGAGTCAGGCTCTCCGGAACATCCTTTACTGTGCACAGAATGCAAAACCCTACATAATCAGCAGGGCTAATCTGAAACTGCAGAACAAAGTATTGATTCAGGGATGCTTAAGCTACTGTTGAGGCAAAAGCAAGTTATAGATATGTACAGGACTGAACACAGAAAAGGAGACAAAAGCAAAAGAGAAGAAAAACATAATAATGAATGCACAGCTATAAAATGCTAAGGCTACTAGAACTCACACTTCCTTCAGATTCTTTTTGTTGGTGTTCTGTGTGTTACTTTTTAATACAAACCTCTTCATTTTTCTATCTGCTCTGACATAAAACATATTTTTTCATTACATATAAACACTTTCTGTAGAAAGAGGAATTCTTATATTCTTTTGTTTTACCAATTGGCTTCCAAATTATCACTGAGTTTTACCAAAACTAGATCGCTACCAAAATATTAAGTATGTGTCTGTATTTGCATTCTGTTACAGGTATAATCACCAGAATTTATGTCAAGCTCTGGCAGTTCAGTGAAATTTACTGGGAAAAAAAGAAAACAAACAACAACAAAAAAACAGGCAACCTGCTTACTGCAACAAACAACTAAAAATAACATCTAACAGTTTATTTGTAAACTATGCTCTAGTTATAAAAAAAAAACTGGTAAAATGACAAATGAGTTTTATATTCAAGTCTTGTATATGATCTTAAGAGGTACTTAAAACTTAAATGATGGTTACCTTAAGGACACGCTATACTCAGGATAAAAGACACTTTTATACTGAACCCAGGTCCCAGTCTCCTCTTCAGTATTCTGGTCGTCTACTGAAAAGAGATTGAATGATGCGAACCTTCTCACAGACACTTGTTGGAGATGCACATCTTTCAAGTGCTTTTTCTTCAGAACCTTTGAAATGAAGAACAAATTAAACATTAAGAACAAAACTTTCAAGTAAAGAACAAATACAGGCTTATTTAACTGAACAGGCAAGTCTGGCATCAACCATAATAGCCACACTGTTAGCTAATAGCTATGAGTAACTTGTCCAAGTATGTCAAGCCTGAGAAAAATAACAGTGGTATTCATGATAGGGGTCAAGAGAATGGTCTATGAATGTATTATGTCTCAAGAACTGTAAAGCAAATGTACTGTGTTCACAAATAAACAAAGTTGTTTTTTTAACTCCCACTCCAGCAAACCCATGCCAGAATTGGAGAGGCACACTGAGCTCTCTCCTCTCCACACATCATCACCACAATGAAACTATCACAGACCGAGCTGTGCTCTCACTGAGGCAATTTCTGTGCCACTCACCTCTGTCTCTGCAGATAAAAAAAAAAAAAAAAGGCAACAAGGCAACAACATCTTCCACAGAATTTAAATGACAGCCTCAAAACACAAAACATGATCCTCGGGTGCCCTAGTGCTGTTTTTGCCAGGTAAACTACTTCCTAGCTTAGAAGCCTGCTGCTGCACACCTCCAGAATTGCTGACACGCTTGCCAGAGTTGAGCAGCTTGCTGCCTGCCACAGGTCTTGGACTTCCAGATGCCACAATTGCATGTTTGTTCCCTTATCGGAGCCCTGTAAGGGTACTGACACCCTAACCAACCTTTGCACAATGTGAACACATGCACTGACAGCGCCAAGTTCAGCATGAAGATACCAAAGAACTCAAGGCAGCAAAAAAGGGAGAATGTGGCCATTTACATCTTTTGCAAGAGCTAAATGACTGAAACACTTGCTCAGAAAAGTGACGATGTGGGTTGGAGTCCCACACATCCTGCTGCGCTTGTCTTCCAGGAGCAAGGTATCAGCTCCTCCATACGGGAAACCCTTGCACCCAGCCTGCTCAGGCTGTGCCACTGCACAAAAGACAACTAGACTTCTTTGTGCCGCAGAAAAAGGCTAATTCTTTCAGTCAGTGATGTGGAAGGAGAAGAGAGATGTCCTGGGTGCAAGTTCTTCCTCCTAGCATTGGACGAAGTGCATAAATAATTGCCACTGCATTTTTAAAATCAAGGTGCGGAAGCAGTGGACAATGATGAAGGATGGAGCAGGAAAAAAAATCATCACTAGAGATGTGGAGGGCTACATGGGACAGCTCTATTAAATAGGAACATGCCACACTTTACAGGTTTTAGCCAACTAGAGCTAAACCTGAGGTCAGAGAAGTAGCTCTCCAGATTTATGAATCTTGAAGTGGAAGCTTTGCATACTGAATGCCTACAAGAAAATAACGGGTCAGTGAATTTCTTTTTTTGCTGCGCCCAACCTTTGTCAACCGTGCTTTAACTGGAAAGGCACTCATATCCAACAGCCTTACAATTTGGTGCCATGACCTATTATTTTGCAGAATACTTGGAAGTACTACGTATGGGAGCAAAACAATTGTATTTGCCATGCTGTTAGTTTCTAATGGTAGGTCTGATGCACCCAGCTTATTGCTTTTGTATCTATTTTCATCGGCAGGTCCCAGCATATGAAAGGCACAGGCATTTTTATCAAAATATTAAAGATGGCTGTGTGCTGTCCACACTATTTCTTCTGCTTGTATAGCACATGAAAAAAAAAAAATACACACATGAAGAAAATCACAAAGACATCAGAACAGAAGAACCAAATTAAAAGGCTACCAGAATTAAGGCCTTCATGTAATAGTGGCATGTCCAGAAACAAAACAGACCACCTTGACAACTAAAGAAAACCACCAAGACCTGATTTTTAGAAGAGAATGCTGTTCTGGGGCTTTCTTAAAGAAGAGATTAAGTCATTACAAACATGCCAAAAAAAAAAATAAAAATCTGGCAGTGACAACATTTTCCTCTTTTCTTTTTTTTTTTTTTGGTTGTTGTTCTGCAGGGGTATCTTCAAGCCACTCTGTAAAATGCATTCTCTGGGATTAGAGAAAATCTCATGAGCTTTTGAGTCCTCAGAAGAATATGATTCTCTCAGCCTCAAATTAAAATTAAGTGGTCCAAGATTTGAAAATTATAACAGCAGGTCAAATCTTTTAAAAACCTAAATGTAACTGAGAAAACAGAGCACAAAGGAAGAACGTGTTGCATTATTTATACGTAACTCTGCATTTTTACATTAGGATCAAAGTATTTTTTCTCAGCTCCTAAAAGCATCACAATTTTGTTACAAGCTACAAAGACAGGGTGCTGCTACAGCATAATCCACTAACAACAGCATCAAGAAAAAAAAGGTGGCAAACCTAGCTAATGTTAGAACAATATTTTGAAAAGGGTGAAAGGGTCCTCTCTAATTTCATGATGCCCTTCCAGTGAACTGGAATCTCTCCAATTTCCTGCACGCTGCCATTCTAAATGAGTCTCTCCCAGGGACCTGTACAAGCAGTACCTGATACCAAAGCAAGGTAAAGGCTTCTCAGCAGAACAGACACATCTCCAGGTTTTTGTGATGGCAAAGTAGAGCTATGGTAGGGAAGGCATTGCCAGACACCACAGTTCTTTGGTTGGGACCTGTGGCCTCTTCATCCCCTCCCTCATTAACTTTGAGCTGAGTTTCTCCACATATTTGTTTCCTAAAATTTCAGGAGCCTTGTTTCCCTTTCTTTGCTATCTTCTTTTCTTATATAGAGGCTCTGCCCTCTGCACAAGATCTTTACAGCTGTACACAAGTGTTGAACTTGTACACAGGTCATGCATACAGAAATTAATTACATAAATAAGAACATTTTACTTTCTATATTGAAAGATGCTCTCCCATCAATCACGTTCCCTAAAAACAAGTACAACAAACCAAACAGTGCAAGCTCACTTCTACCCTGTGTTTTTCCCTCTCCCAAATGTGCACATTTTTCCCTCTCTAACATCACCTAGCAATAGGGAATTTTAAGGCAAGCAAGGATTTTTCTCCATTTACCAGAACAAATGCAGTAAACCAGGATTAGAGGACCACATATACACACCTTGAAAAATAAAAATTAAAATTAAAAAAAATAAATAAAATAAATAATTTAAAAAAAAAAACATAACCATCCATTCCTCCTACTTAATTAGGAAACAAATGACATGCACAAAAATATGCAAAGGATGCCATCCAGAAGATTAACACCTTGTAATTAACCAAAACAAGCCTGAGACCCAAAGCTCTGACATATTCTGCTACTGTAACTGCCAAGTCATTTCACCAATCTGCCAACTTTTTACCTGTAGTAGAATGGAGCCAGAAACACAGTCAAGTCTTAGTTAAATACAGGTGTTTTTTCCAGGTTGCAGACTAAGCTTTCTTGCAAATCTTCAAACTAAAGCATGGATTGACTCACGCTTAGGCACTGCAAGCTTCAGACTCAAATGAAATCAAACCCAATAACCCTCCAGCACTGCTCTAGCAGCCCACCGCTGCCTGTTGCGCTGTACGAGCCGATGGCCCACTTGCTTGTTTGTTCCTACGTGGTTCAATGGGCATGCTGTACTTCCAAAAGGAAAACAAAAAGCAGCAGCTATCTGGTAACAAGCTCCTCCAACACCTTTGGGATCCCTGAACTCATGAGATACCAGAGAAAACAAAGGAGTTGGCTGGACTCAGAGACAGGGGTTGTGACCAAAGGTGAATCCAAACACTGGAGCTCAATAAATCCAGCATGAATCCAGGATGTAAAACTGGAATGAAACAGAACAACAAAACAGCCCTATATAGAAAGGCAGAACAGCACTATTTCATTCAGTCCTGAGCAGCAGTTATTAGTCATTATCTCGGGGAATGTGGAAAGTATGTTTTTAAAATTCCGTACATAAATGAGCCAATGATATGAGTAGAAAAGAACTATTTTGGTAGGATACTCCTAGAATTTCTGTAAGTGATCACCATTCAAATGCTTCTAAAAGAATTAAAAAAAAAAAAAAAGACTAAAAAAAGACTATTTGCTCAGCTGGATCTCCCACCCTCACCCAAGAATACTAGAGGTTTTCCAGTATTGGTCATTGAGAACATTTCCAAATAGATGTTGGTAAACTAGCAAATGTGTCACTGATTCTCAGACATAAAGCTCCTCTAAAGAGGCATTTCCATTTAAAGTGTCCATTATATTCAACATGTATAAATAGGCCATGAAAAAAACACCCTTCATTCTTCATTAAAACACAAGACATTACAAAAAAAAATAGTCCAGAAAGCATTACCAAACTGTACCATTTCAGAAAGATGCTAGACTACTTCAGATCCCAATTACACTGCCCTTGGTATTCAATAACAATATTTAGATCATATTTAGAACATCTTACAAAGGCTAAAGATATTTAATCTGTTTTCAAAAATAAGAACACAGGCAATCAGCTGAAATTCACTGCATTTCTTGTATCTCCTCACGTACGGCCTAACAGCACTAAAAGCCACATTCAGTTACAGCTGGTGTGGTATAAACTCCACTCAGCTCTATAGCACTGACCAGGCCAGGGTATTTTCTATATGCCATAAAGTTTCAATGTAATTAGCTACAGTGTAAGCTGTAACTATACTATCTCTAAATATTATTGTTAGGATTGTGCACTATTTGGTTCTACAAGTAGTGTGTTTACCAAACAGTTTAATTCAACTGCAAACAATTTACAAACTCAAGACCAACAAAAACAAGATCAGGAGCGCAGGCACCATTCACAGAGACACGAGTGTAAGAGAATAAAAATTCATTTTGCAAGTTTAACGCAGCCCCAAAATTGGCACTATCCTCACTTCTGCTAATATTTTTCAATTTTGGAAACTAAAGTGCATTAGCAGGTGAGCAAGGCTCCTATGCGAAGAAAGGATGGCTGTGAGAAGAAGAGCAAGAGGAAAGTAACAGGCAGGGTAAATACTTCGAACTTGGAGATTTCAGGAAAGTTTTCACTAAACTTTCTATAGGAAGCAAGTGTATGTGTAGGGAGCAACTTAGCACATGCCTATTTCTCCAAATCCCTGCTAAAGACTACAGACTGACTAATGTTATCAATTGCCTAGACTGGCAGAGCTCAAATGCAGCCTTAGAGACTTTATTCCAGTCATTTATAATGCACACCACACGTGTACCTTACCTCAGCGTTCTGTTTAACTAAAAATATCTTCCTTGATTCTGACAAGTGAAGTATATTGCCAAACTCAGTATATATAAAACATTTTATTAATTAAAAAAAAAAAAAAAGTAATTATGCAAACCCCTGGTTCCTTACACTAGCTTCATAGGATACCTGATTAAAGGGCTTTCTTCTTAATTAAATCAGCAAGCACGCACTCAAGCATCCTTACCGTAGCAAATCACTCTGCGTACCCACTGAATGAAAGCAAATTCAATATATAAACACACCACTGAACTTATTTCAACTAAGGTGTTATTATAAGCAGTATGAAAGGCATTTTTAAAAGCTCTGTACGAAACACATGGACAGTGCTCCTTTAAAGACAGATATAAAGAGAGGTTGATACCTCCTTCCAGTCCACAGATAGACCTAAACACCACCACTATGGTAAAGAGCACAGAACTGATTTTTACTTTGGATGTACCAGTAAGATTAAATTGATCCTTGCTCATTGTACCATATAAAAATCAACAGAAAGGCTAAAGAACATCAAAAAAAAAAAAAAAAAAGTCTTCAGAGGAAAAGGTCACAGATGCACGTAGCTGATGGAGAAACAGAAACCTTCTCCCCGAACAGCTACATACACCTCCACACACTCATCCTATTTCTATGAAAAGTTCCTTATGATTTTAAGGGACAGGGATATGCCAAAGGTGATAGACTGAAAACAAATAAAAGCATATTGCTTTAGCACATCACAAAGGAGAAGTTTGTCCAGCTGAACAAGAATTTACAAACCCAAAGGACATGTCAAGAACCTGCCGCTACCGCGCCTCCACAGGGAGAGCTCGCCATGAGTTCCATTTGCATGAGGCCAAGTTAGGGACATAAACGTCACGTCCAGTAACAACAAACAAACAGATTGAGATCTTTAAGTTTTCATGCATATGCTTATCTATAGAAGAATCACTTTCAACGTACAGCCTCGCCTTTCTCTTAAAGGCTTCAAGAAAGCACTGAAGGCTGTGGCTGACAGGCTGCTCTTCACCAGGAGCGCTGAGGTGGCCACTTGCTGCTCCGTTCTCCCCAGCACCTTGCACCCATCGCCCCTGCCAGGCAGGGCTGCACTGCTGGGCAGGCCACCATCAGGTAAAACACAATTTTCAGCGCACCCAGCTGGATCGCTCCCCACTTCCCCGTGCTGTTGCTTGACAGGGAGCAGGGAGTCAGCAGACAGGCATTTGCTACTAACTGTGCCAACCAAGTCCAGCAGCAGTGCCAAGTGTCAAAGTACGACCTAAAACTCCCCAAACCACACCTAGTACCCTCAGCGTGCCGCCCCCCTCCCCGGGCAGGGCGGGGATCGCCCTCCTCAGAGCCCCGCCGCCATCCCGGCGGCACGGCTCCCCCTCGCCCGCGGGCTCCCCCTACCTGTCCGAGCAGCCTCCAGCGGGCTCTCGCCGCTCCCGCACCGGTCGCTTGTCGCCTGCCCGCGGCGGGGCGGCACGGGGAGCCGGCGGGCTCGGCCATGCAGCACCAGGGAGCGCCCGGGGCCAGGAGGGCGAGAGAGTGGCGGCGGGGATCTGCCGCCGAGCCCGCAGCGGGTGCTAGGACCGGCCGGGCTCCGGGAAGAAGACGCGGGGGGCCATCTTTGTTGAGGGCAGCAGCGTGTGCCCGCTGCCAGTGTCTCCCTAGGGCAGCGCTGCGGGATCGCGAGGGGCGCGGCGCTTCTCCTGCGCTACGCCCGGCTCCTCGGGAGCGCTGCGGCTCCTAACACACCTCAACACGGCTCTCCCGCAGCCTCAGCGCCCTGAGGGTAAAACCCTGAGTGAAACGCGAGCGATGCGAGCGCTCCCAGGCTGCCATCAGCGGCTGGCTGAAGCGCGCCCGGCCGCCATCTTAGCTCCGGGCAGCGCTGTGAGGGAGCCGGAGCCATCTTAGCCCGGGGCAGCCCGGCCCCGCCGGGACAGGGGCTGCTGCGGGGGTCGCCGCCGTCGTGAGGGGCTGGAAGGGTCGGGGCCCGGCCGGGGGGGTAAAAGGGGTGAGGGCTGTGAAATAGGTGGGATATTTCCCGTGTTCCTGGCGAGTGGGTTGATTTTCATAAAGTGCCCGCCTGGGATAAAGTGATTCTGGTGTTACGTGGTGCTTCTAAAGTAGAAAAGAGTCAACTTCCCGAAAACTTGTTCATTTCTTCTTCCTCAGCATTTAAGCAGCTGTGCAGTTACATCTGCCTTTCCCTACTACAGCTAAACTTCCAGCTGCCTGGACCCACTCTATGGAGCAGCGTGGCAGGTGAATGTGCAAGCTGAGCTGCGTGTATCAGCTGTTAAGAAACAGCTTCACTTTTACGCTTCCAGTCTGATTTGCCTCGTAAAGCAGTCTTTGAAAGATGAAGTTTTACCTTCTGTTTATATCACGTATGTTTCACATAGTGCAAGTGATCAGGAGTTTGGGATCTTCGTAAATTTCAGGGTGACTGCCAAGAAAAAGATTCGGACATCATGTGTTGGACTGCAAAATCTTTCATCCGAGGGCTGAGCTACAGTGTCAAATACTGCTCTAAGGACAACCATCTTCAAAAAATACGTCTCTATAGTAAATTAAAACAAAAAAAAATGCCACATCCTGGACTGGTCAGGAAGCACTGTGCCACCTGGAAGCATCCTGCCATGGAGATTCTTTTCCTGCAAGGTATGAAGTTTACGTGCAACCTTAATGTCAACAGCCATCCTGATGCATCTGTTAAGGAAGCCAGCCATAGTTTTCAGAAGTCAAGGAAATATGTTCTTCCTAAAGGGTTTGAAGCAGAAGAATAAATACTAGGGTTTCACTTATGTTGAAAGACACATACTTCTGCTCAGCTTCCTGTACTGCTTTGATGTCAAGCTACATTTGGGTTGATTTTCCTGCTGTAGCAATTTGTAAAATAATAATGAAAGGATCTTCGAGAAAGATTGAGTTAAAGTGGCAGGAGGGAAAGATCAGCTAGTATCAAAAGTGTCCAAACTGGTGACACTAGGCCTAACCATGAGGTGGCTCAGAAAAACTTGGCCTTTTGTATCCTGATCAGTAAATCACATTTTATACCATATTGTAATATTAAAATATAATGACTTCTCACAATCATGTACACTTTTGAAAAACTGTACTTTAAAAAGCACTTGTTTTTATTTCTCTAAATAGCTATTGTGTAAATCACTAGTAATGTATCACACAGTCATAAAATGGGCTGAAATAATTTCAGATCTTCTGCTCCTGTGTTTCTAATTAAGAATTTTCTAACAGTAGCAGAAAAGTAAGTTTACTGCAGTATGCCCACCTGTAAACTGATTTATATGTGTAACACACATATGTGTAAACGCCATAAATGTCATGTTAAGACTGTTGCATTGGTTTATCTTAGACATACTTTCAGATGTCTGTGTAGTTGTTCAAAAATTGTTTTAAGTTAACAGTGTTTCTTCAAAGTTAACCCAAAGATTATGTTTGAAGTATTTGTTGTAACCCTCTTATTTTTAACCATAATGTAACATGTTGCTATGTCTGTGCCATCAGCATATACTAATGTTTCAAGGAAGGTACTTGACTTACCTTAACTAATTACAGAGTTCCCCTAGAGCTTTTTTAAGAGCTTTCATGGTTTGTTTGACATGTGCTTCTGATTTGATATGCTAGGCCTAGGGAACTCCTGGACTGAACTGGTAGTGAACACTCATGCTCTCATGAATGATGCAGTTTATGTTGCAGTTTATGTCTATAGGCAGCTTAGTAGTTGAAGCAGACATAGCCTGTGAAAGGAGAAGGAACTGCTGCTAATGTTCACATTTCAGATCTCAACCATTTGTGAGGACAAACCAGAAACAAGCCAACAGTTCTTGCTGCAAAGTAAGGATGGGTTATAAGTGTGTACAGCTTTATAAGTTCAGAAACATATTACATAGAAAGTTATAAAATGCTCCTTCATGTGACCTATGCAGTGTTGCGTACTGTAATACATATTAAGCATAGTTTGACCAAATGACATTTTACAGTAAGCAAAAAGAATTAGCATTGTTCTAGCAATTTTAACACATTTTTCATGTTTTTACAAAGGACACAACTTTGTTGGCAATGAAGTAGCAGAATATAGCAGCTCATGGATTGTGCAAAACCAGATCCATGAGCTTATTCCTGATAAAAACTTGTTGCATAACCCTTATCAGTTCACTGCTTCACTTTGCTCTGCTCCTTATGGACATTTAGACTACCCCTTTAGAGGAGGTGAAGAAAGAATCAGAACGAGCTGCTAGGACTCCTAGCTACAGGGATAGGCAGCGTAGGGGCATTGCTATGTAGAAAAGGAAATAAGAAATAATACATTACGAAAGGAAAAAGGTGAAAAAAAAAACCACTCCTGAAGAAGAAAAAAATAATAGAATTCAATAAAGATAACTGAAAACTAGTTTTAGAACAAAACCAAACATACTTACATATAATCAGTTAAGAACATACATTAAAGTACCCTAAACTTGAAAAGGAAACCTCAGTAAATGTGTTAAGTAGAGTTCATTTAGAATGCATCCCTAAAATACCAGGAAGAATTGAAGGAATCCTTCCAACTGTGGTTGTTCTTTTTAATGGCTTGTACTATTGTAATAATGCAAAGTTGGTTTGTGGGTCTGTAGCTCAGGAAAGATCATTATTGCCTCAGTGTATTCATATTGGAGTACAAATTGCTGGATTATAGCCTTTGTTTTCTTTCCTTATTTAGCAGGAAGGGACAGAAATCCCTTGCAAAAGAAAAAAAATAGCATCTATAACAACACCAGAGCTTTTGTACAAGGATCTTCTGAAATCAGAGCAGAAAAACTGGAATGAAATTTCAGGAAGATACAAAGCTATGGCAAAAAGAATTAAGAAAAAAATAGAAGAATTGCACAAGAAGTATACACTCAGTTCGGAAAGTCCACGGGTAAGTGGCAAAAAATACAAACATTTTCCATCGTTGCGTACAAATGGCAGTGAAGTCATTCGTGTTATAAAATGCTATTTCACTGGTTATGGTGGTAATTTCAACTATTGAATAGTTATGGATAGTAAAAGCATGTGTTTAGAACAGCTTGTCACTTTACGATAGTGTATTTGACCTTAATTTCACCATAGTCAAAGACAAAAAAAATGTTCAACAACAATCTGATATTTGATAAAGAATATAAGACATTATAAATTAGAAGAGCAGGTACAGGTCATCTCAGCCATTGATTAAATTTAGAGCACGTTTAGGTTGCTTAAGTACACACTAATTTTGAAAGAACCTTTCTGATGCATGTAATTCCTTCTTTCCCCTCTTTCTGTTATGTGCTATTTTCTTTGATTTACATACAACTGTGCTGTACAGAACACTGAATATAGGTTTTCTAAGGTCATAATCTGGCTGTTGGACTTGAAACAAGTTTGTTTTGCATTGAACAGATTAAGGTTGGAGAGAGTGTGTACTTTGAGGAGAATGGATGCATATTTCTTTCAAAAGCAGATGATGGTAAGGGATTTCTCTTCCTAGCATGGTACAAATGTTAAAATAATTGTGCATGTATCATCAGCATACTTCTCTTATATTAAAGCTTAATTGCTCTTTAAAAAAAATTAAAAATTATAACATTCTTTAACAACTGATGAACAGTTCTAAAATCTTGACTCTGAAAAGGTGAGATGAAAAGAGTAAGGAAATAACATATACTGAAACTGAGGCAAGTTTCTAGAAAGGAAAGAGAAAAACCTCTTCTTCTCAGAGTCCTAATTTAAAGTTTTAAAAAAGGCCTATTTTATTTCAGAGAGGATGAAAAAAAAAACCTGATTATTTTTAGTAAAACCACATACTATAGGTATTTGAACTTTAAAATTTAATACATTTTCTAGATGCCAGTATCTATACTTTTCAAATATTTGTTATACCAACAACACTTTGGGGAAGGGGAGGAGTGCAGTACTTATTTCGTTCATTTTTACAAACTGCATTTGCAGGTGTCTCACAAAACAAATACCTGGTTCCAGCAGTATGCTTATGAATACTGTGAGCAGACTTATTAAACATAGGTACTAACAAATACTGTTCATTTTGACATGCCTTAATTAAAGGATTTTTTTTATTTTTATTTTTCATGTAGTAGATGAAGGAAATGTTCGTATTTTATTCAGTGCTGAAGATCTTGGCTTTGATGATGCCTTTATTCAACGGATCAGAATTTCACCAGATCAGAGATACATGGCTACCAGCTTAAAAAGTGAAAATTCTGAAGAAGCAACCTGTGTTGTTATGAAATTTGGTGATTTCCCTGTCGTGGAAAAAGTCATTCCAAATGTATTTAGTTTTGGTAAGCTGTATTTATAAATATCCTGTAGATCACTCACACCAACTTTCAAAGCATTTTTCTTAGTCTACATATAATAGGAGTAGTGCTTTATAAAAAGTAAGGAAGTAACATTTTTAGATTTAATCCTTACAGCTGTTGAACTATTTCTCATTTGAGAGATGTGTTCCTCCACACTGCAAAATTACAAGTTATTTGATATGAGTGAGTGACTCCTTTCATGATGCAAGTTTTCCTTCTTTATAAAAGCAAGCATTTATACATGTTTGAACACTCATGCACATCATTCTTTTTATTGAATTCAGTATGCTTCCTTAAAAATTTACTGACATAACTGTTTGCAATATAAGGATCTTTTTGAGCAATGTAGGTATTGAACTGAAATCACTGATAGCTGTAAGCACTTAGCTTAAAAGTATGCAAATACTAAGTACTACAAAGTGTTGGCTGGAATTTCAGGCAGACCCTAGGATGTGGGTCACCATTCAGAGCCCAATGAATTCAGTTAGGGCTTCAGTAAACTCTTTTAGCATAGGTGAGGGAGTTTTACATTGCTCTTGAAAACATGCAGAAGTAAACCTAAATGAAAGAGAAATCTTTCTTTTTTTTTTTTCTTTTTTTTTTTTTTAAATAGTATATTAAAGAATATAGCAAAAAGAGCGCAACAGATTATACAACGTTCGACAGCTTGTATTTTGGAGTTCGGTAGATGTTATCAAGGATATGTAGCGCAGTAAGGAGTTTGCCTGGCCAGGGCAAGAATTTACCATTCTAGGTAATTACCACATATGCAAGCACAGAAAACTGGAGTATTTTTATCTCAGGAGTACCCATGGGACATATACATCATTGTTTTCCTCTATATGCTTTCCCTGCAGCCACACGCAGCGGTGCAGAGCTCATATCCTCTATTGTCTGGGTGACTATTTAAATCTCTGCTGCCCTGTGCAGCTTTAAACATCCACATATCTCCTATTTTTCTGTTACCTCCAGGACCGTGACAGCATCAAGAGCTTCCTCTTCCTGGGCCCTGTTTTTTTTTTCTTCCCTTCACATGTTACGAGATACGTGGCGTTCAAAGAAAACATGGAAAAATCTTTTTGTGGCGTACCCCAGCCTCTGGAACGTAGAAGTGTTGTCTTCAGTTCCACATCAGTTGCAACCCACCTTTTTCAGAATGTTCATGGAGCTCTATTTTCTCTCAGCAATAGCATGTACTGTTCCCAGTTTGACATGCATTTGTCTTTTTTCCAGAATGGGTTACAAATGATGTTTTGTATTACACAAGTCAGAAGAACCTTAAATGCCAAGATGTGTTTATGACCACTTTCACTAAACAGAAGCATACTGAGCTGGTTTATACAGAGCAAGATGCAAGGTAATACCCATCTAAAATAAAATAAGTCCTTTGCATATTCTATGGTATTTAGCAAGTAAAATACAACTGGTTTGGAAAACATGTTCTTCTATACCACACTTCAAATGGTAGAAGACATGTTGAAGTTCTGTTCTGCTGTGCCATGTAAGTTTTGTTCAGTATTGCCGAATACAGTCTGAGAATGTACTTTTGTCTCCTCTTGATATGTGAACAGCAGTGATTTAACTTTTCTCTGTTACCTCACGAGTTCAGCTAAGATTATAAATGTCAAGGTCAGTCTCGGGTCAGGGTGTCCTTTAATGAGTATGTGACAGTTTCATACAGGATAAATCAGACTGGGGGTTTCATTTTGTTTTCTCTGCTATTGATGTCTGATACATCTTTTAAAAAACATAGAAGTTCAGGCTAATCCTTGCTCTGGGTAATGGATGAGCACAATCATTACAGCGTGCCCAGAGAGAGAACTATTGTTGACTGAATACCCTCTCAATAACCTTTCTTTAAGCAGTGGCTTCGGAAGACAAGAGGGCTCTTGCTGAATTGAGTGCATAACTCGTTTTTCGGCCAAGTAGCATTAAAATGACAGATTTGTACGGCATACTATAAATGTTTGTAAGTATTCTTAATTCAAGTAACATATTTAGTAAAGAAATTTCAACTATACATTCATCTGGAAAAAAAAATCTGCAATTGAGATGGAGTAAATCAGATCTTTTATTCCAGCTGTAGTTGTTGCATATTATTTTAAAATCAAGTTGCACTGGCTTGACATCTCCCCACAGGGAAACTGCTGGCATAATTTTGAAGGTCGTAGTCATTACAGTAAATCTACTAGAAACTTACTCTAAAGGTTCATGTGCTAGTACAGCTCATGACTGAACACACTTGTTTGTGGAGAAGGGCAAGACGGGCTTGTGCACTGCCACTAAGCAGTTCTGTTCTACATATCACCAACTCTTTTACTTGCAATCAGATATTTTTGGTACAAGCTGACATTAGCTTGACTTCCTTAAAAAAAAAAAAAAGGCTAGATATATGTTTCGTATGTGATATGAAGGCCAGAGACCTTGGGGAGAACTGTAACCTGCATTTCAGATTGATTCTCTTAGAGTTAAGGTCAGCAGAGCCGGACTGTTGGAATTTCTACTGAAGGCAGTGCCACACTTGCCAAAATTTGTGTGGACTGGAGAGCTAGGAGGCTGATTCCTTGCAGACTTGAGAACCCCTGCTGTCTCTGTCCTCTTAAAAACATCAAGAGGGTGCAATTAGACAAAACAATTGTACCAAAATAAAATTGGAATTTCTCCACCTGCAAATAATTAAAGACACTGAAAATACTATCCAAAGCTTCCTTTCTTTCACCATTCAAGTATTTTGAAGTCTAGAAGGATCATTATTGCAGTCTTGCATCTGATTTGTATAATGCAAAGTACAGTTCTCAACCCTGCAGTTTCTTCATGAAATCTCCTGAAGCTGTGTGTTGGATGTACTTTGTGTAGAAACATCCCATCTTAAAGATTAAAAATGACAAAGAAACTCTTAGGTCCCAAGCTGTGACATTTCAATTAATTTGTGTGACTTATTTAGAAATTTGAATCTGACTTGCAGCCTGAACTTGTTCAATATCCAGCCACTGGTTACCATTATTTCCTGTTTCTACATTTTAGAAGCATTTAAAACCAGTAGAGTTGCTAAGCAGTTCCTAGTTTCCAGCTTTATCACTTCAACACTGTCTGTCTTGTCTTATACAGACAGTATTGCTTTTTTTTCTTTTTTCCAAGTTGTCTTCTTGTCTTACTTCGGGGAAAGTTAAATCAGTAACAGGCTTTTTATCAATTTATCTTTATAAAAGCTCCTACTTTGCTGTTTCCACATGATGTTCTGTATCAATTTTAATTTAAGTTATTCTTTAGAACTTTTTTTTTCTGAAATAAGGTCACTAGCTCAATAGAAATTTCTGCATGAATTTTAAAGCATATACATCTGTGACCTTCCAATCCATATGACTGACACAAAAACCTGGATTAATTTGGGGAATAACTGAACTGCTTTCCCTGCAGACTTCAGGTTCCACATACAAAGTTGTTGGTTTTTGAGTGCTGAAATAAATGCTGCAGAAGTGGTTTTGGAACCAAGTGGTCTGGATTTTTTCCAGCCTACTTGTAGGCATGCCGTTTCTTACCTTGTAGCAGGAAGCCCATGATTCTGGATTAATTGATATAGTTTTTGATTATTAATCAGGTTTAAGCTTTATTATTATTATTATTGCTTACAGATTTTTTGTGGACATATACTGCACAAAAGATAGGCGTTTCCTCACTATCAACAGCAACAGCAAGACAACCTCAGAAGTTTGGCTGGTTGACTGTAGACATCCTTTTAAGTCACCTGTTCTTGTACAAGCACGAACAAAAGGTGTCATTTACCACATTGAGCACAGAAATGATGAGTTGTATATTCTCACTACATACGGAGAACCTGCAGAATATAAGGTAATCTTAACGGATAGTAAGAGTCGTAAGATTAATTCAGATGCCCGTTGCAGATGATAGAAATAGTAAGGCTGGGTTTTAACACTGTGCTTCACAGCTTACTGAAATAATTCAAGAGAATTACAAAGATTGCTGCATGGATTCAAAAACTACAGTACTATCTGAGTCTTGCCTGTAGCATGCTGATTTCACTTTTAATTTCTTTGGAAATGTCAAGAAATGAGCATTCTTTACCAGTTATTTGCCCTCTTAAAATTTAAGTTTATCTCAATAACCAAATGATTTGCAGTGCCACTGGACACACTGAAAGCCCTTACAAGATTTGAGCTTCCTTTTGCAAATGTATTTAGATAGAAATTGTTCCATAAATTTACTTCTATCCATATCAGTTTTCCTAATCACATTAAAACGTTTCAAGTGGCAACTTTCCCTTGGTAACTAAGACTATACAACTTACTGAGAGGAAATGCCTTGCTGCTCAGGTGGCAGCATTTTGTGTCCTCCTGTACGTAGTGCACTGCTGCAAAGTGCTGACTGCCAGACAGGGAACCTTCCATCAACACCATCCAACTTGCCCATTTTTGTGTACCAAATCAAGTCCGTACATTGTAGTATATAAGAGTATATCAAGTATATACATATACACGCACTTCGGTGGTGTTACTTTTTTTAAAGTATTTCCCTTTGAAGCAAAACCCTTTACTAAGGAAAACAGCTTGCTATGATCCTGTCTTCCTTACAAAACCTTTAACACCCATGTGACTGGAGGCTGAGCCAGTACAGGTGTTTTGTTTTTTTTTTTTTTCCTTGTTTAATAAGGTTGGTTTATGCTGGATCAGCTAGTTGAACAAGTTCACCACTTGGGTTTAATAAGTAGTAGTTGTGCCGGTACAGAGCAAGCAGTGGAAATTCATAAGAAGGAGTGGAAAAGGCAGTCTTAGAGCAGACTGGATTTAGCCTTGTCACCTCCATAGTATAAACCTATTGCTTTGTGAAAGAAAGGTGGACTGGAGCTTTCAGGTGACCTCCCCAAGGACAATTAAAAGACATTTTAAACTTGAAAGGGGTAGGTTTCAGTAAGCATAACTAAGAATAATTATCTGTAGTTATTTTGAGTTTTTTTTTTTTTTTTTCCCCCTGTATTTAAAGATCAGACTGAACAGAAGCAAAAAAAAAGAACTTCTGCCCTGCCTGCTATGTCTGTGCAGAGCCACTCCTTGCTCCCAAGCTCACTTTCAGCAAACTTTGGAAGGGGAGCCTGGAGAGATATCAGGTATGATAAGCAGAGGAAGTGAGAGAACCATGGCAGAAGGAGCTGAAAAAATGAGATTTAAACAGAGAGACTGCCTGCTTAGATGAATAGGCAGCAGAAGCAGCCTTCGTGGAAAACCCCTACCCTGCCCTCTCCCTTCCAGCATACTCAAAGTGTCTTAAAGCAACATAGTTCAATTGCAAATGGGGTTGTAAAAAATAATTGCCATCTGTCACACAGATCTCTCTCGCTATCAATATGTATGCAGTTACTGAATTGTTTTTCCATTCTGCCCAAGTAAAGCAAATTTAAAACCCTCCAGTTTTAGTCAGGAAGAAAAAAAAAAACACAATCTTTTCTAATTAAAATGTTGCACAAGATCAGCTGTATGTCTGTACGTCTCATAACTGTTACTACATCTTAGTAATACAAGGTTGTATTTTGTGTTTACAGTTGATGAAGGCACCAGTAAGTTCCAGTGGCATGGAGAACTGGCAGCTAGTTTATGCACTGGAAGAGAAAACCAAGCTAATAGACTTGGAAATGTTCAGTGATCACTGTATTTTGTTCCTGCAGAATGCCGGTCATCTCTACTTAAATGTGATTTCTTTTGTTTCACATTCAGTTCAATCAATAAAGGTAAGTTTTAGCTTCCTCGGGCAACTTGGTCTTTTTCCAGCAGTACTTGATCACGGAATGGCTGAGGTTGGAAGGGACCTCTGCAGATCATCTAGTCCAACCACTAGTTCATCTAGTCCAGGGCCACTCGGAACACATCTCACAGGATCAATTTAATTCTTTTAAATATAAGATCATAAATCAAAAATATAAGATTATAAAGCAAAAGATAACTTTTACTGGGCTTATTTGTGGTTACAGTCATCAGCCCATGCAAGGAAGTAAGCCTGGCCCTCCCTGAGAAGACAGATCAGAACATTCAGAAGACAAATACGGTTGCTGGAATAATAAATGGGAAACCTGGGTATTGCAGTACAATTTATGGGGAGTATTTCTTCCTGTCTCTAGTTGTTGCTAAATACTTGTGGAAAACAAATATGGTGACTTAATTAAAAACCATGGTTTCTGGAGACCACTTAGCTGAAATATTTGATTGATCTGTTTGCCTGAGAAATACTGTCTGAAGAACTTGCAAGTTTATTGCAACAAGCTACCAGTACTGGGTTCTATAAAACTGCTACAGAGAAAAGGTTTTTAACAGAGTGTACTCTACGGTCTCTGAAACCTTTCATTTTTGAAAATGGTCTTAGTTAATTTATTTATTCAGAGAGGGTCTGCAGTTACTCTGGAGAACTTTGACTTTAGCTGCCATTTCAGAAGTCTCTAGCACACTAACTCAAGTAAGCAGTGGCCTGGCAGAGGGTTTGACTATGTCCCCGCTGCTCTCAAAGAATGAATCTTGATTTCTTTTATTCTTAGTGGAGTTAAAAATCTTAAATACAATAGCAGTAAGTGTCTGAGGGTAAATGTGCCAGGAAAAGGTTTTGTTCTTCACAATGGCTGGCACTAAGAACAAAGTTAAGAGGCAGGGGTTTTCAGTGGCTTAACATTACTGAGCTAACTCACAGCAAAAGCCTAACAACTGACATGGACTTGGCTGTGTAACATGGTGAAGTACGACTGGAAATCAGAGGGGAAAGAGGATATAAAAATTAAAAACCGTGTGGAACCGTTTCAAAGAATGTTTTAATTTTAAAAAATCTGCACTAATGTTCATTTCAAACTGGTTTTTAATTTGGATTTATTTTTCAATTTCACTAACAAACTTCATCCAATGGCCTTAGGTGAAAAGTTTACCAAAGTCTCGCACTTTATGACTGTTATATTACTGAATTTAAAAGAAATAAAGATTGGGCTACGTAGAAACTGAAGATAATTAGCTTGCTATTCAAAATCTTTTCCTCTGAAGGACACACTAAGCAGAATTTATAGAAGAAGCGTAAGGGTCTCACTTGAAATGCTGTGTTTTCTCAGCTGCCTGCGTGGGCCTGTGCATTTGAATTGGAATCCCATCCTGAACATACCACCAGCACTTGCTATTTTCAGCTCACCTCCCCAGTACACCCCCCTAAGCGTTTTGCATATTCATTTAAAGAAAATAATCTCATTGAACAAGCTGTGCAAGAGGTACCAATTATTACCAACTGTCACACTACACGTTTACTAGCTAAAAGCAAGGTAAGATTTTCCAGTCCTTTTCCCATTCCCTTTATTCTTCCCTTCCACCCCACCCTTTTATAGAAAATGCATTTGGCAGGGAATAGAGATTAAAAATGTAAAAGAGCATTTGGTGCTATACTTACTTACCAGTGGGTGTTTTCTTCAGTACTGTAGAGAAGAACAAGAAGGAGTCGTGATAAGATTTTTTCATTGATCTGGGCATGCTAGAGCAGATAACAGCACACGATGAGTCAAGAATCTTAGTACAGCGTAACTTAGACTCCCTAGCTGATGTATGGAATCACGTTCTCTATGATAAATGAGAAAAGTATGCCAGCAGTTGAAAAGGACACCCCACAACCATCTACACAGTATAGATCGAGAGAGTTTTAACAGCCTGCGTTTAAAAAATTGGTGATGTTAATAAAGAGTTTGTGCTGCAGTAAGTGGTAAACTATTTAGTTAATCATAGATATTCTTAGTGTTAAAGAGGAAAGGAAGACTTGGGTGCTTTGGTAGTTTAAAAACTCCTCAGGTGTTGCACTTAAATGAATTTTATATTCTGCATCCATAAGCCTACACAGCAGAGGTTCAGTCTCTTGCTTTATTTTTCAAGAGTGCTTTGTACAATCTAAGTGAAAAAAATTACTGTAATCAAAAAAAACACATTTTAAAATAAATAATTGAAGTTTTCATTGCCATGTGTCATTGAGATTTCTGAAATGTCCTTTATTGTAAAATACTCCTTCATTTCCAGGATGAAACTTTGGTGCCAATTACAGTTTTTCATAATACGAATTCTAAAGAGCTACACAGGAAACCACTTCTAGTTCATGTATACGGAGCTTATGGCATAGATTTGAACATGAGCTTTAAAGAAGAGAAGCTGTTGTTAATTGAAGCGGGTTGGATATTAGCATATTGCCATGTTAGGTAAGTCAAATAGAAATAACATAGAAATAAGATTTTCGTTTGTGGGAAATACAGATATTTCTTGATGTGCAACTGAAGAGATAGAGAAGTTTTTTCTCTGCTTAGCTATATCTTAAGTCTTCACGCTTTTCACCTCCATCTCTTTAGAATTTTTAAAAGCCCTTTAAAAAAATTGCTCTGGGAAGAAAATACACTTTTACAACTACATACTGTATTCAGGTTATTTAAATCAACAGTATGGTTGTGTATAAGTTTTAATCTTTTTGAAATTTCATTACTTTTCATCTCATCTTCACTCAAAAATATTTGATAACATGTTCAAATTGCAGTATATGTTACTGCCCTCTTCTTCTGTGGGCATTGTGTACTAATATTCAGTGTGTGCCTTCTGAAAACCATTTGCCTTTCTACAGCAACAACTAAACATTTAAGCTGCCTCTGTTCTTCTGTTGAGTAAATCTTCTGTTTTTAGTTTAACTACGAACAAATTAGTTTTATAAAACCACTATATACAACAGACTTCACATTTTCATTGAGATAATTCATTAGGTAAAGAAAGGTAATAAAAGTATCACTTTAAGGAGGGGAAGGAAAGGGGAGAATGAACACGTTATAAATAATAGTTCCAAAACTAATTCAGCAAACAAATATATTCAGTATTGTGCAGTTTTTCCTCCCTGTAAGTATCCCTGTATCTTACAGTGCAAGTCAATCCTAGAGAGTACCAAAAATGAATTTTGGCAGACTAATCAGTTGATTGATTTTAAACTTGAAACCTGAATAAGGAAACTTTAGGTAGCTTAGAACTAAATTCATGGTTGTATGTAAAGGAATACAAGTAAATTTAGTTTAAAAAAAAATCTGTGAGTATTAAAAACAACAACAACAACAACAACAACAACAAAAAACAGCAAACCACCATTTCCTGTAGTATTTGAAATTCACAGAAAGAAAAACTTACTGACACTCTCAAATTTTAAGCTGCACCAAAGAAATCCTGAGCATCTTGGCACGGAGCTAGGAAATAATATTCTTTCACTCTTGTTAATAAATCTAGTGATACCATTATAAGAAAGGAAAATGCTTTAGTTATCATTTTAATAATTTCCTGTATAAAAAGATAATATCATTATTTTATTTTGTACTGGCTACTTTGACAATGACATTTCCTAAAATGCTTTTTCTGCAAGTTCTGTGTCCTTGTGCTCTTGTGTCCTAGAACACCCTTATGCTGTTACATTTTCACGAGTCATGCAAGGATTTTTTTTTTGTTTGCAGGTTGTGTATTTTAGCTGTAAGGGAGGGTAAAGACAGGAACACAGAAAAGTTATTTGGAAAGGCAAACTATGTTTTTGCGATTCTGTGGCTGCTGCTGTCCTTTATTATCTGAAGCTTTGCTCTGTACTCTTTTTGAAAGAAACTCCCAACTTGAATTATTTTAAATTCCAGGGGTGGAGGAGAGCTAGGCCATAGCTGGCACAAAGATGGATGTCAGCATAACAAACTCAAAGGTCTCCATGACCTTAAGGCTTGCATCATGCTGCTGCACGAACTAGGATTTTCTCAGCCAAAATACACAGCACTAGCAGCTGCCAGTGCTGGAGGAGTTCTTGCAGGAGCCCTGTGCAACAGCAATCCAGAACTTATCAGAGCCATGGTTTTACAGGTAAGGTACTGTACTGCAGACATCTTACTCGTTATGATGTTAAACAAAAATACCAAACTAAAGAACATCTTGTTTTAAGAAAACTCTTTCAGAATTTGAAGTGTTCTAAATCTCGTTCCTCATTTGAAAAAGCCTTGACTTTTGAGCATTTGAAGTCTGGTGTCCTGTTTGCCAACTTTTTTTTTTTTTTTAATATTTTTTAAGGCTCCTTTCGTAGATGTTCTAAACACAATGATGAAAACTCATCTCCCACTGACAATTGAAGAACAAGAAGAATGGGGAAATCCATTAGCAGATGAAAAATGTATGAAGTATATCAAAAGCTACTGTCCTTACCACAATATTAAGCCACAGGTAAAGCTACCCATTCTGTGTGGAATACTACAGGAATAAACATGTAGCACTTGATAGGAAAATAATAGAGAACATAACTAGAATTAAAAAAATGTTTTACCTTTTCAAAGCTTTCTACCCCAGCATTTTAAAACTTAGCTGCTTCTTTGTGTTAAAATGAACCATTAATAAAAATATAAGCTATTTCAGTAATAATCTTAGCAATATTTGAGTCAGAGAGACTACTGGCATTAACCAAATGCCTTCCATTAAATAAGAGATTTCATAAGCTGGTTTTGTTACAGGACTGCCACATACTCTATCGTCTAACAAACCTCAGCATGTAAAATATGTTCTTCATTTTTGGGGGCTTTCTGCTGTTTTACTGCGTTTTCCATACTTTGCCAAAGCAGAAAGGAGGTATTTTCTACTGATTAAACATCCTTTAGAGGCAAACAGTGAAATAGAAAATGAGCTATTGCTTTGACATGGTTATATCAGAGGAAATCTGTGTTTGAGGAGGTGCTACCTGTGTTACATAGCTTCATAAAAAATCTTGCTAAATAAAAACAACTTGAAGTGTAAAAAGAGTTTGCAAAAGTAAATCTCAACTACTTCTGTTTAAGGCTTACCATTCCATGATTATTTGGGGGGGGGGGGGGGGAAGAGAGAGGGGGTTGGGTGATAATCAGCATCAAGCAGTCACATATCAGACCTTTAACAGCAGAAATACAATGTTTTTGATTACCTTTTGCAGGCAGATGATCCCCTAATATTAATTAGTCATTTGTCAGACCAAAATACTTCTCCCATTTACTGATAAAAGTAAAATGTTTTCTCAACTACAGGTAATTATGTAATAGATACATTTTATATGAACCATAACAAGTAGTACAGTAAGATATATGGAGAAAAACCTGCTCACTCAATTGAATAGAAAATCAGTTGTGATGTATCTAACCTTTTTTTTTTCAACAGTGTTATCCCTCAGTTTTTATAACGGCATATGAAAATGATCAGCGAATACCACTAACAGGAGTTATACAATATGTTCAGAAACTTCGGAAGGCTGCACTAGATCATGCCGGCAGAACAAAAAAGAAAGGTAAGATAAGAATATTACAGGTTCATGGACTTAACTAAAGCAGAATATTAGCAGTCATGTAATTAAACATTATAGATTGACTCCTCCTTAAATGAATTCATACATACAATATAATCCAGTATCCACCTTAGCTCAGAAGGAGAAAGCACATCTTTCCAAAGAGAGACAGAACATATACATTAAATACATAAACATTTTTCAAATACTTAGTTAACATAAATATAGTTCATCCAGCAAGCCCCTAAATAATCCTTTTTTCCCCCATTAAAGAATAACAGAAATGATTTCAGAACAGAAGGCAGAATAACATTTTATCCCTAAACAACTCACATCCCCCACTTACCTTTCCTTGTTCATTCAATGTCAAGTGATTGCTGGCTTCATTGTTCCAGGAAATTGGATCCCTAATATCATCTTAGACATCCAGGCAAATGGCAGTCATTGTGACTCATCTTGGGAGGATTCACTAAATGAGGTATGTTCCCTTTATTGTACACATCCATAACACAGTGTGGAGATTTTCCTCAATTAATACTTCAACCTCAGTAGTTCATGCAGTCATTGAATGTACGTTTGAAGTATTAAAAGAAAAAAAAATGTTGGAATTAAGGCTGCTCTTGAGTATTTACACAAAGGAATCAACAGCAGAGTAAAATTATTGAATCTCATTATGCCTTAAACCTCAAAATAGTGTTAAAATCCCACTGTAATATGCCAGGAGCTTTGAATGAAAGGTTCTAAGTTGTGCAAAACATTGTTCCAGCATGAGAAGTCTTGTACTATACAGTATTAAGAGCTTAATTTAGCCATACTGGTTTTTTTGTTTTTTAATTTACTTACATATTCCTCATGAGTAAAATATATGATGGGTTTGGACTTTATATTTTGGAATGCATGATCTGTACAGTCAAAGGAAGCTACTACAATTAGGTTTCAGGGTTTTGCACTTTCTGCAAGTATGTATGCTAAAAGCAACAGACTGCCAAGACCTGCTGCATTGTTACTGGTGTCTCAGACTATCACAAGTTTTATTGCTGTTAATTTTCACAAATCCTAGCAAGTGTTAGTTATTGTGGCAGTTATTCCCAAATGAAGTTCAGGAGTAAAAGACTTACTTTGTTTCAGGGCAAGGTTTTGCTTAGCATCAGTGTAGGAAAGGAAGACTGGAATAGCTCTACAACAATCTGAAGCCTTATAGCACGAAGAGTTTTATTATTTTATAATAAAATATTTTCCTTGCTTTAGGTTGCAAGACAGCTTGCTTTTCTGAAAAAAGAACTTGAGGATGTGTGATATGCCTCCAACATTACATCAAATCCTGCAAATAGCTGATAAGCATATCAACTACCTGAAGAACTTGGTGTCAGATTTTTATTGATATGAAAGTGAACACCTTCTCCAGATGGATCTCTGCTCTTTGAGCATAAGCAGACCAGAAATTCAAAGGCAAAGTTGGGCGTGACATTGCTTTATAAATATACAAACTGAGCTAAATTTCTCCACCACCAAATGGTACAGAAGTACCTGCTTTTGTGTACAGTTCTGTTTATAAGCCAAGTGTATGTACAGCACTATACAAGTGGAGCAGTAGTGCAAAACAGTGTGCTGAAAGCCTAACGTATAAAGACACACAATTTTTTATGGGCAGCATTTCTAGTCTAAGACCTCTCTTCCAAGACCAAATTTTACACAAGGCAGTAATTCTCCCACACAGTTGTATTTGATTAAAAAGTCTCAATAAGTTCTTCTAAAACTAATCCCCAGCTGTAGGCAGTGATGATTATTGCCCTTCCCAGCCACACAGCAGCCAGAGAGTGCTGATCACTTAGTGGGGCCAAACCAACTACAAAGGAAAAATGGACTCTTAAGAACAGGGATTTAGAAGTAGAACTCTTTCAGCTGAGAAGATCTGAAATCTTGCAATGGCCTTAACTAGCATGGTAAAGGAGGTGCCAAAGTCCTTCCAGAGGACAACACAAATGAATACCCCAGAAGGCGAGGCCAGAGTCTCTCCAGAGGAGAGAACAAAAAGAATGCTCCCATTGGAGCAGCTTGATGCATAGCTTTCATAATTTCTGAGCAAGGCATTCTTGCACAAGAGTGCTATTCATTGTTTGGGAAGACAGACGCATGGTACATATTCAGAGCTACTAAGAGCTGAGAGAAGAGGGGAAGAGGTAAACCATCAGAACATTATATACTCCTTATCATCTTGCTTTTTCCTGTTTCAACAAATACAGAGCTACCCCTGTGTAATGCTCATTCTAAAGTTACAGATGTAAAAATAATTAACTAAATAAAAATGTCAACTGCCACAGGCTCCAGATTCTCAGGAGTGCTTCACTACCAGCAACTGTAAGGGGCAGCACCCAGGAAACTGTTCCCATTCCTCACACACACTTAAACAGGCTACTCTTTCAGGGCATTTACTACTTTTCTCCACAGACCCAGTGGGGGTGTCTAAATAGCTATCGTTGTTTATTCCATACCAGTGTTTCATTACCAAATACAAGACAATTATGTATTAATTTCATTTTTCAGGCTGTTTATTTTGTACACAAAGCAAGTTTGAAAAGCCAAAAAAAAGGACAGATTTTTACCCCATTCTTTGAAATCAGCATTTTCTAAACTAACATGAAAACTTGGTTACTCTTGCACTTAACAATTCACATAGAGTAAATTGAAGGCACTGGAATAACAAGCTTTTTCTGCCACGAAACAGTTGTCTTGAAAAGCCTCCATAGTATGAACAGGCTTTCCTGTTTTATATTCAAGGACCAGGCCTTCTCCTGCTTCAGTTTTAATTGTGTTGGTATTGACAGCTTTACCAGTATTGCTAAAATTGGTACTTAGTCTTATAGTAGCTACCGAGGGAAGACTAGGAACTATAGCTTTCATGTCTATTGTTGATTCCAGTCCAAAATTGAGAACCATCATAAAGACTCTATCTAACCCATCCAGTTCCCTCACATACACGAAAACATTACTGTCATTCCAGACGTAGCACATCCACCCCCGATGAATGGGCAGCTCATTGTTGCGAAGTGAAGTTAGCTCTCTGTATAAGCTCAGGGTTGAGTTGGACCAGGTCATCTGTACCTGCAACAAAGCCAGCATTAATGGGGTTGTTTCTTCCCACTGAATGGAGGAGATATTACTTCCTTCACACCCACACAGTCTGCCAAGAACACACATATTAAAGTTCAGTTTTGACAATTAACGCTTCAAATTTGTCTGCTAATTCCACTGAAAACCTGCCTTTTCTCCTGCACTTTCTTGGGATTTGTGCAGTGGCAGAGATGGAGGTTTTTGGCAGGACAGAATTCCCCCATCAGTGACGCTATGTCTACCTCCGCAGGTGTCCTTTTGAGTATTTATTGTTTATTCCACAGAAAGCCATAGCCATTAAAAGCTTGACAGAATCACAGAATTTCCTATTTTTTTTTTTTCCTGTCTTTGAATCATATTTTTGTCTCCAGTTCTCGTCAGCACTGTAAATCAGCAAAATCTGTTTGATCTACTGCTCAACTGCTTTGAAGAATTTATTTACTTACATTAGAGAAGGTCTGTATTAAGTTCTTGTTACAAGGATGGTGCTTTATATATTAATATAAAAAAAATGCTGGATTTCAATTTAATGTTAAAATGATTAAAAGGATGTTAAAAAGCCACTCCTACATTGTAACTGCAGTTGCTCTGTTTAAATGAATATAGATGAAGTAGACTCCTTGCTGGTGCAAGGATTTTCTTCTCTCTTTAAATTAGTTAGGATTCCATACCTTTCTGTTTTCCTCCCTGGAGTTTGTTTTTATTAGCTACGCTGCCAGCTCCCACTAGGAAGTGAGAGCAAAAGAGATGCATTACAATATTTTCAGACCTTTGGTTTGTCACACAAATACCTACTTCAACATTCACACTTTGGTAGTCAGGGTTAACGGGTAACCAGCTACTGGTGCCTTCAGTAAAGCCAGCGTTAACTTGGCCATCCCACTGCATGGGGGATTTCTCTGGGAAGGTGACCTGGAAAATAAAGTGGGTTTAGAGCCGTTGCCAAGAAGTTCCTGCTTTGATTAGTCTGTTAAAAAGTTATCCCTTAAATAACAGGCTCTCAACATAGTCCATACAGTCACCATTTCAGTAGTGTTTTCTCTAGCTCATGCTAAGATGCAACAAGGAGGATGTAACCCTGCTGCAAATCTAAATAGAAACAGTGAGAAAATATGAATGGAGACAGTTGCTGAAATGGAAGAGAACAGAAAGTCTGATAGATGCGGCATCACTGGGTAAAACTGGGAGTCCCCAGATGATTTTAGTAGCCTTGCCTTGCAACAGAAGGTTGGATAAAAGACAGCTAGAATATTCTGATGGGTAACTAGACACGCCAATAGGGAACATATGAGGTAACGAGTCCTAAGAAGAGAGAACAGTAAACAACTGGTAAATCCTCTTTGGTATCTGCTTTCTTGTAACCACCCCACTTTTCACCATAGATCCCTTCAAGCATATGTTCTCAAGGACTACAATTTGGAGAGGATTTCTTATATTAGAAATAATTTTTTTCTCAAGTGCAAAAATTGTACTGAATACCAGCTTTTAGTTGATTAAAAAGTGTTGATGCAAAAAGTCTGAAGTTCTCACTTTGAAGAATTCAGAAAAATTCTGGAAAAGCTTCCTCATTGTTATTGAAGAGCTTGCCAAAAGATCTGACACTTAAATTTAATGATATAAGAGGGCATAAAATATTTTGCACATACTTTGGGTGTTTGTTTTCGATGAAAACTGTTTTTCATATAAAGGGCACTTTTCAATACAATCTGTCAGAAAAGCAGCTCAACAAAAGAAATTGTCACTTTGCTTCGTGACATTATAAATAACGGGTTTCTCCTTTTAGCATGTTCTGAAAAGCAGGAAAAAAGAAACCTAAGTTTTCAACACTGGTAACACTGCCTTTCATCTTTACCTCTTCTAGTTTTTCTTGAAGATTTTCAAATGCCAGGGATAAAAACTATTCCCTTAGCAAATACACTCCATCTTTCTAAGACACCCATTAATCAGGGATTCTTCCTCTTCCAGACTGAACGAAGAGTGGTTTTGCATTGTTACAAAGCCATGAGCCACAGGGTGGCTACTAAATGAGCGTACCCTGAGGAGCCAAGGGCAAGCCACTTTTTGAAGAGTATCTTTCTGCCTGCAGTAATCAACAGCAGTAAGAAAACGCAGGAGATGCTTTGACCCAGGCATTTCTCAGGGGAAAGATTCCCTAAGTCAGAGAAGCATTTCCTCACATCTGAATCAGACAAACCTGGAGACAATCCTGTGCTTCCGTGCAACTGCTTCCTTCCCTTTGGCACAAAACTTGACAATACCATTGATAACATCACCACAAGTGTCTCATTCTGTAATAGAGGATTTCCACAGTAAAAACAGCATCTGCCATAGGCGCATGCTCTTAAGGTGCTCAAATGTGGTCGTAAGAGGCAGAGCTGAGCTGCTGCCTTTTGGGCATGACCTTTTCCAGCCATGCCAGTATGTCTCTGACAAGAGATACTACAGCAGTCAGGTACGATCAGAGGAGAGATGAGAAATTAATATGGGCAGAATATGAAAACTGAAAGTCAGGTAGGTCAGCACAGTGTGAAAGGCACGGGCACTTTGGTTTAATCCCTTGACCTTGAATAAACGTAATTCTGAACATTTCCATCGCCTAACAAAACACAAACATCCTGCTGTGTTACCTGCAACCACAAACAAATGAGATAGGGACCTGGTCCCAGGGCTCAGGTACCTAAATCTTTTATACCTTTGGATCTAAAATACAAATCCAAAGAAATCCATTTGTGTGGTACAGAAAAGCCCCTTCCACCAGGAAATGGTAAGCAGAGGCTGGTCTGTACGGCCACCCTTTTTGGGGGATGCCCCCTCTCCTGAGCTTGGGCATTTTAGTGAGGGCAGTGGTTTAGGGAGGTGCCTCTATAGTGAGAGCAAAGTAGTCTCCAGGAGACAGTGGCTCCAACAATGCTCCCGTGAACTTTGGTTTACTCTAAGAAGTCGCCAGGAAATAATGGACTTTGACAGAGTGAATCAAGTACTGTGAGAGGAAGGCGATACAGGACTCTGTTCCTCTTGCCTCAGGTGACCAAACACACCTCTCAGAGCCACTAGCCCAGGCCTGGGCACTTGCTGCTTCCTCTGCTGAAGTGAAGCAAAGCAACAAAAACTAATCTGGCAGCAGGCAGGGACCGGGATTGTGACCCTGCAGCTCAGCAGGCATCAGGGCCTCAGTTCTGGTCTCCGGCCTGTCCGTTTCTGCAGTCCGTACAATGGCTTTGCAATGTGGAACACAGAACACCCCCTAATCATTGACAAAGACTGGAGCTGGTCAATTAATCAAGAGTTCTTGTATTTTTGGTAGTTCCATTTCTCAGAAATGAGTAACAGGATCAGAATTTATGTACTCTTCACTTACATTTTCTGAAGCAATGTTCTCCATACCAATTTCTTCACCATAGTAAGTTATAGGAGTACCAGGGAGGGTTAAAAGCAGCATGTTTATAACACTGACATATTCCTTCCCAAAGCGAGATGAAATCCGAGCAGTGTTAGGGCTTCCGGCCTGAGGAAAACAACATTCTGTTAAACAGACATTATAAAAATCTATGTGTACACGAAACTGCTCTAAGACAAAAACCATTTTGAGTGAAATTCTATCCAGAGGCAACAAAATAAACAGAAAAACATATTTGAATCGGCCTGTGTTCACCGTGCTGAAAGGGAGGACTCCAAGGGACATACACCAAAAACCACCACCTAGGTAAGCAGCTAAATGTATTTAATGTGTATTGGCCAAACGCTCACTTGAATATTCCAAGTGCATAATTACACTAATGCTACTATCACCCAAAAGAAATAAATGACAAGAGTGGCTTATTTTGAGAAAAGGGCCTTACCACTTAGAAAGACCTGTAGTGCTATTAGCTGATTTAATAATGTAGTGGGTAATTTTTCCCCTTTCACCTGCAGGTCTGTAAGGTGAATCCTGATTTTGATGCCAGTACAAGTTTCTGCCCAAAATATTTTAGAACGTAGGTGGTAGAGACACAGGGAGATGACAAATCAGCCTGAGACTTCGTTAACTCCCCCCGGTAACATTTCCCTCAGATTTCTACCGTTTTCTCTGCCACACGAAGGTGGTGCTTGTTTTGAGAAGATGATTGCTGTTATACCGGGGCTGAGAAAAGCTGGCAGCCCTGAAGGAGAACACCCAAAAGGTAAGCATGTTTGAGCATGGGACTGAAACAAAAGATCTGCGTGTAGGAAGAAATGTGGTGAAACACCAGTAGCTGCAACTCCATATGGTCCCGGTGTGTTGCCTTTTTCCTTCTGAAAGCCATTACAGCCAAAAGCTGTTTCTAAATACTCCCTTGGGCATTTTGCCCCCTTCCCCAGAGATACAGCCTTCAGGATACAAAACTGCATTCCTGAGGGTCCCATCCAATAGGTGAACAGAACTGCTCCCACGTTACATTTGTGGAAATCAAAGCCCGTGGTTTCAGTGCATTGCCTATGGCTCATCTCCTGTACGTCCCAACCATGCTTCAATGCAAATACCTGTAAAGCTAATCCCAGGGAAATCAACGTGTGTGGGGGAGATTTCTATCACCTTAAGAGGAACTATCACCTACGGTTATCACCTAGGAACAGGCCCTTCCTGTAAGGATAAGTCCAGAACTCTTACCGCCCAGTTTGGCCATTTCCCTTTAGGCATGTTTTGCATCCACAAGTTGACGGCTTCGAAAATACTGTTTCCTGACAGATTGTTCATGTTAATTAGGTAGAAATTGAATGGGAAGTCTGCTTCTTGGACAAAAGTTGTTCCATAATACATCATTGTTGCTCCTATGTCTTCTTTTTCATCACCGTCAGAACCCATAAATCTACAAAGAAGTACACAAGCTCTTTTTTTGTCTCAGTCCTAGTTTGTACAGAGCTGAAGAAAGCTATGAACAGTGTCTGACATTCTTAGAAAATAATACAGGATTAAGAATTACATCTGCTTACCTCCTTCCCATCAAAGACACAGAGAAGCTTAGATTTTGTGAAGCGAGTAATAAAAGATATTACTTAGAAATTTCTGGTGAAAAATCTACAGCAAAAGGCTGTATCTTAATGAGCCCTCTCTTTCCAAAACCACACCCACATAAGTGCATTTTTAGCAATTTCCATGCTGAAAAGCAGCTTTGTAGAAAATGTCCTGGGGGTCCTGGTGGACATGCTGAACAAGAGTCAGACACGTGCCCTTCCCACAAAGAAGGTGACAGTTTGGGGCAGCATTGGGAGCAGCACTGCCAGCAGGTCACGCAAGATGATCCTTTCCCTCTACTCAGCACTGGTGAAGCCACACCTGAAATGCTGGGTCTTGTGCTGGGGAGCCCAGAACTGGAGAGACATGAACTACTGGAGGATGTCCAGCAAAGGGGCACAAAGATGATGGGCATCTCTCCTGTTAGGAGCTACCTGAACCAACTCACTGTACGCTTCTGTACACACTGGGGAAGAAACAGCGTAGCCTATGCGCTGCCATTTGCATTTTATAAGAAAAATGTAATTAAAAAAAAAAACAACAAACACATTTTATTGCTAACAAGAAGGTGACAATCAGGAAAAGAAATCACTAGCCCTAGTAACGATTACCTGTATCGGCCAGGTTCACGGCTGTATTGATCCATGGTTTCGCGGAAGCTGCGGATGATGTCGTGCATGCCAACTTGGGTGGTTGTGTAGTCATGGTAGAGCTCAGAATAGGCTGTGATGCTCTCCTTAAAGACCAAGGCAACATTCCCCATTAGTTCCCCAGTATTTTAGAATTCAGAACTCCTCAAATTCTTCCTGTCCACTCTTTAGACAATCCACCAACACAGGTAAAATTTTAACTGACATGAGCTTGGCAAATCAACAGTAACAGCACGGATCTGAACTGTGCTCTGGCTACACGCCAGGCTGGAAGCCGGGACCATGTTGTCGTTGTGGTAACTTAAAGCGACAATATTTGCGGAGCTGGTGAGTTTTGTGTGATCCCCAGCTCAGCGGGGGAGCAGCATCTCACCGCCGGCACTATCTGCTAACATCACCGGGTTCACCACCTCAGCAAACACAACGGGGCGGGTGCTTCTCAACGCCTCTGGCCACCTCTCAGTGTAACATGCTGCCAATGAGGTGGGTTTTGTGTTGCTGTTTGTTTTACTCTAATTCCTATTAGCACTTAAAAAGAAATACGTGCTACTGACTGCTGTGGGGTCCCAAGTGAGCCAGAGCACTGAGCCTACCTCTTGTAATGAGCTCCCCAAAGACAACTGATAGCCCTTTGAAACTCACAACGCTGGTCTTTTTAGAATATAATTTGAAAGCCAAGTATTTCAAACAAAATTCAAAGCAACTGTCAGAACAGAAATACAAGGGAGTATGGACAATCTTCTTTGCACTCCTACTTGCTTCTTTCTTGTACATGGTCCTTCTGCAGGGAGCCCAGGAGCCAATTCCCTTCCAAGGATGGGCTTCCTAAAACCTTAATTAAGAGCCAAAAGAGTAAAAACATACACTTCTCTTGCCCCAGTAGAAAATACAGGAAAAAAAAGAAAATATACATTACAGAATTCTGAGACTTGTTCACTTGCGGTTCATTTCGAAGGTGTGTGGCTTCTAGAAGAAATTTAACAGCGACAAAACTAAATCCATCAACTCCTTTACCAAGCCAAAATTTGATAATATCCTAGACAAATGGAAAAGTGGAGAGTTTCAAGTGAGCCTATAGCATTCAAAATAGCATGTACTTAAAGAGGAAAACTAAATCTACTGTAGGTAACAATATATCACAATTTAATTTTGATTTATTATTATTTATTTTTTTTAACTAGAAGTTAAAATGAATCCTGTTGAGTTAGCACTGACATACAAATAGAAAATGTCTTATTATTTCTTCCGGTATAAAAAAGAAAGACTGGTCTAAATTCTCCCGTAATTCAGGAGACCAAAGCCAGGGCATGCCTCACTAAGAGCCTTCTAATCTCTTCCATCAGAACAACTGGGATCATGCTAAGCACTATTGTTGGTGAACACCCATCTTGCCTGCACACAATTAGAACGCATTGATTCAAATATGCAAGAATATGTTGTTCTGCACAGACCTTGTGCCACCAATTTTCTTTTTATACAATAGAGCTCTTAAAATGCTTGTTCCCTTTTATTTGACAGATGTGTTTGTTTTTTTCATTTTATTTTATTTTCAGGCTTACTTGTTGATTTGCAGGAACATGAAAAGTTTTAAATCTATAGCAGTTAACTTGGATAATAATTCCACTACCAAAGGCAGAGGTTAGTCACTATTAGTAGAATTATTTCCTACTTCAGTAGCTGTTATAATACTAAAATTCTGATTGTTCTGGTTTTCACAAACAACTCTGAAGTTCAACCCCCCTTGAGCAGTTTGTGCACATGATCTTTTAGACCAGATGCTGTTTTTTTTTGTTTTTTTTTTTTAATGTAAGTACAATAAATTGTCTTATTTTTAACATGTGTATGAAACACACTTGAGAGCATAGGCTGGAGTGAGAACCACTCCACATTCAAGCTTTACAGATTTTTGGCAAATCGGGAGTCCACCTTTGGAGCTGTACTTTCTCGTGGAACCATTCTGAAGGCAGCAGCTCTCAATGCAGTGTCTGTCCAATACTGAATCCACCAAACAGTGTATGTTTGGGCACGTGCTCATCACAAAAGCAGCACCAGGTATCAGCAGTGCAAATATCAAACACTGACTTGATTAGACCGATTATAGTCCTAACCTGAAAGAGGATTTTTAATTAACGTACTAGACAAAGATTATTCTTCAACGTGCTGGAGGAATCAATGATGTTTACAAGCATTTACCAAAGGTGGGTATTATCAGATCAAACTTACTGGTCTTTGTTTCATCTCTATGCATAAGACATGCAGCAACTATTTGCTACTTCAGCAATGTATCAGGTAGCATTCAAAAAAATAAAAAAATAGCCATGGCTATTGAAAAGTATGTTTAACAAAAGAAAAAAGGAGAAAGATGTGATGTTATGGGAAGCATCAAGACAGAGAGGTTACCAGGGGAGTTGGTCAAGGATCAGTCTTGAAATCAATCCCATTTCATGCTTCAGTTAACAATTAAGACCAAAAATATTTTGGCTTGTTTCTTCATGCACTTGCAACATCAACAGTGAAGAAAGATACCGCAGAGACAGCCCATGAGATATTCATACTAGAATTGGGCAGGCATGAAGACTAGCACCCAAGAAACGCACCAAAATTCAACAGTACAGAGCAACAAATGCCAAAGAACTAACATCAACACCCTTGAGGTAGCTATACTACTCAAAAGGAAGAAAAAAAGGAAAAAGAAGCAGCTGTCATGCTCCCCATCTTCAGACCTACTTCCCAACGCGTTAATGAATTATGCTTTGTCTACTGGGAGACGTGGTGGAGGCAGGCATGAGGTTTTATCAGATCACAACCATTCCTTGGTGAAACATTTCTGGCTGTAAAGGTTATCCATGTCCCTCCCCACAGAAAGTGGTCAGAGGTGTGGGCAGACCAAAACTAACTCCTTCTTATCAAGCCCAGGCATTCCTTGCATTTCAGATCAGCATTGCCTCACTTCCTCAAAAATGCAAACACCTCTGCTAACACAAGGTGACACCCCCCATTGGGCTGGCTAATTAACACCTCCTTGTAACAACAGAGATTAAACCTTCGCTCAGCTTGCCTGATTCAGCTGTGCTTCAGCACCAGCTTCAGTGCAAGACACTTGACCATCCATGTCAGTCCTCTCATTAAATGCTGTCCTCCATGCAACAACCAAATTCATTAAATACCTTCAATGTTGGCTCCTGGTGGAGACTAGACTTGACAGCACACAACTGTTTCCTTGCAGCAGTCATGTTAGATTATGTGACTACCAGCAGCATCTTCAAGACAAGTAACAATCTTAGGGCTTACAGGGGGAGTATTTATGCTACTGTACAAGATCTGACCCAGGCACCTCTTCTGTAAGTATGTTTAATTCTGGCCATCCATGTTTGAGAAAATGAGTGGAAAAAAAAAGGATGTGTATGGTTCACAGACAGCAAGCATGAACTTGCATATGCATGAGGTTATGCTAAAAAGCAGAGGGCTCTTAAAGGTTCAAAGCAAAGAAATGAAGATCCCCTTCCACTTCCCACTGAAGGCTAAAGGAACTCCTTTTAAAGTGCAGTAGCCTGTTCAAAAAATGATCAAGATCTTGCCAGGTGCTTGTGATAGCAGGGATTTAATCCAGCATAAAAAGCAATAGTCATCAGGGCCAGAGCACTGCAAAAAAACCACTGCCAGTGCCTCTGCTCAAGGACAGTTTCATTTGGATTATTTATTTATTTACTGGGGGGGAGGGGGTATTGCTTGCTTTTAAATTAGAAAGACTTGAAACAAAGTAGCTCTGATACTGGAAGCATCAGAAGATAGAGCTTGAATTTTTAAACTTAAAGTTTGTCTAGATGCTTTTTTGTTTCCATCCATGCACTGTAGCTCTTGAGTTACTTCCAACTAGATTGTAAATTGTGTAGCACAAAATCAAATCAAGCAGAGAAGTATCTGCTTAGCTACTGGTGCTGCAGCAACAGGTCATATACTTACATGGATTTCTTGTTGAACAGCGAGGTTGCGGAAATTTAAGTCTGGCTGTTCTTTCCCAAACTGATGAAAATAACACTGTTTTCTCACATCGTCAAACTGCCAGCTGGAATTCCCATAGACACTCACCTGTTCATGTAAGTGGGAAGAAAAATAATCCAAACTCTCAAATTAACAAACAATTAGTCATATGCATACTTTACAATGTGGTGCATTACAAGCACATAATAAAGCACAAAATGCCTAATAGATGGACTAAATTTTAAGTAGACTTTGATACTTCGTTTCTCATTTCCTTCTCCTATTAGTTGCTCTTCCTTTCAGTCAGGCTTTGCCACATGTATCTCGTGTTCAATGCTTTGTTTCATTCCTCTTTAAGTAGACTTCTGCTGGGAATTATAACAAAGAGGGGGAAACATGGGTGGAACCATTTCTCTTGGAATTAATTTTCCTAAAACTGTTGTTAAAAATAGCTTTAGTTCACTTTACTTAATCTGTTATTGTCCCTTTGAAGCACTACCCACAGTCAGTGTGTTAAAATGTTAATTTTATGATCTCTGTAATAAAGAATTCCAAAAACTGAGGTGGCTCTTAAGACTCCAGTTAAAAACACACCAAAAAAAAGCACAACAAAATCAACCAAACAAAATTGTTGTTTGGGGGAACAAAATTGGGAAGAAAACCTTATATTCTAAAACCTCCTACCTGGAGGTTTTATAATATAAGAATTGTTAACCATACACCCATCAATTCAGATTTTAGATAAATGAGAATCGCAGAGTGGTTTGGGCTAGAAGAGACCTTAAAGATCATAGAATTGCAACCCCCCTGCCATGGTTAGGGACACCTCCCACCAGACCAGGTTGCCCAAAGCCCCATCCAGCCTGGCCGTGAAAACTTCCAGGGATGGGGCATCCACAGCTTCTCCAGACAACCATATATACAGAATACATACATTTTCCTTTTTTTTTTTTTTTCCCCAAAGCAAATGAAAAAGTAGATCCACCTTCCAGAAAAGGGGGAAAAAAGCCTAGAGCATATTGCTTTGCTTCGCTTGTACACAACTATGACTGCAGAGCAGAGATAAAGTTTCCAACACGGAAGAATTTTTTAATTGTTTGAAGTAGGAACCCCTCCACCCTGAACTGGTTTAAATCTTAACCCAACACAGCCTCACTTAGTAACCTCGGTCTGTACCCGTGAGCAACCATTTACAGCCCTGCATCCACCGGGACAACGATGTTTTAGGCATTGTTGTTACAGGCAACCTGCAACCCAATTTACAAGTGTCCCTGCCCACACTTACCCAGTTGTTGGGCACAGCGATCGCTGCCCCTGCCTGCATGCAGTCCTGCCAGATGTAGTAGTCTGTGTACTTCCCAGTACGGTTGCGACTAAGCTGAAACCATTGGTGCTTGTCACTTGTGTGGTTTGGTATTAAGTCCATTATCACTTTTAACCCTTATAAAGCAAATCATAAATAGATTTAATTCAACCTTTTAAGACTTTTTTTTTAATATATTTTTTTGGTATCACAAGTATTTGGGCTTCTTCAAAAGCCTGGGAGCTTGGGTTTGTGCTCAAGGGACAGGCAGGTAGCTTGGGTTTACATAGCCCCATTGGCTGGGGCCAATATACACAAAGACAAAAAGCCCCAGGCTACCGGTCCAGCTAAACTAATGAGGGTCAGCAAGCAGGGGCAGCACATCTTGCTGGGTCTCTTCCCTGTAAAGAGGGAAGAAAACCAGAGCAGATTTCTGTGGTTATGAAACCACTTCAACCAAGTCTGGCCAAAAACTCTTGATTTCAACATCTCTCTCCCATCTCACAGCTGGGAAATGGGCATCACCACTTCACAAGCATTAATGAACATATGTTCTTCCTCACCCTTCCTACAGATCAGGCTTTTTTAAAACTCTCAAATGCTTTTGGGACTGGCAAACCATTTTCCATTCAGCCCAACTTGGAAGGAAAAACCTAAGAAGGAAACACCTGGGCAAGGCTTGGGTCTAAGGCATACACGCACCAACCAAGGATGCAATCGCAGGAAGGAAGCACATGCTTCCTCCCAGCCTCTTAATTGTTTTCCTGCTTTCTCCAGAAAGCAGCCATCAGTAATAAAATCCAGAGCCAGAAACAACTGCCTGGCAGGCGTGATGCCCTTGTGCCGTTGACATGCACTCCCAGACCCAGCAGGGACCATGGCAGTAGGTGAGCCCTGCATGCGTGAGCACGGAAGCTCAAGATCAGAACCTAATGGCACAAGGTACACCTCCATCATACAAGTGAACGCCTTTTTAATAGAGCTGTTTTGATCAGAGCTGCAGCTTACCTCGATCATGTATGGCTGCAAGCAGATTCTCAAAATCACTCATTGATCCAAACATGGGATCAATATCATAGAAGTCTTCAGCTCCATAGCCAAGGTCTTTTAAGGGGGACTTGTAGAAAGAAGTGATCCAGATTGTTTTTATGTTCAAATTCACTATATGGTCCAGCTTTTCTTGGATACCTATGTAAATGAAAAGGGCATCATCAACTCTTTACAAAAGACAAAATATTTTGGTTGAAGTAAGTTTGCTGTGGGTTCTCAAAGATGGAACACAGATCCCTTTGATACATTAAACACCCCAACTTTTCACTGATCTCAGCTAGCAGGGCAATCTTGAAATTTCTTCAGGAGTAGCATGAGACCACAAAAAGGAAACCATATGAAGCCACTTGAAAGTTCTGCTGTTTCCTGTCAACCCTATACATTAACTTTTGGTCTAACTCCAGTCTTAGACTTGACTTGAGCAAGAAGCTGCTGGTGAGATCTAGTAATGAGAATGTGAGTGGCCATTGGTGATAAATAAAGTAAGTCTTATACGCCACTCTTAACTCAAGTGGCTTCTCTTTTGGACTGTAAGGTAACTATTTCTAAAATTTTTATATGTATATAAATACACACAAAATGACTGCTGCCCTGCATAACACACAACAAAAATGGAAGTTCACCCACCTTTCAGATCACCATTCCCATCCATGTCGCTGTCCTTGAAAGAACGAGGGTAGATCTGGTAAATAGGACTAGCTTGCCACCAGTCGAGGCACTTTGGGGACAGAGCAATAATGGCAATTGTAGCACACACGAGCACGACAGCAGCAGTGATTATGAGCCAAAAGAGAATCTCCCGGGTGACTCTGTAACGGGCTTGGCTGGAGAACTTCAGCAAGACTTCCTTTGGCATCCCTGCATAGGGCTCCAAAACTGGCTCCTCAGTAGCTTCTGGGTTCACACCAATAATGCATGTTTTTGGCATTTCTTCTTGGCTACTGGTATCGGTCTCCTTGTCATCAAAAGCCTCATTTTGAACAAATCCATTGTTCTCCACACCTCCCTTCTCACTCAGCTCCATAGGCAAGCTCTTTGCTTCCTCGTCACCCATTTTGCTTGGTGTCTCTTGTCCTGGAGACAGATACTCACTACAGCAAGGAAGCGAGCCAGCATACCTTTGTTCAGTGGAATGAGAAGCAGCTTAATTAGCACCTGGGTTTATAAATAATCCTGACCAATTGGTCAAAGTTCAAAGGAGGAAAAAGGACAAAGTGCTCCAGCTCTTTTGCATAACAGGCATCTTCAGCAAGATAACAAAACACTACAAGAAAGCACAGTTTTCCAAGGAGCAGTTATGTTTTCTGTTGCTCTCTTTAACATCCTAAACTTCTTGTCCTTTCTATAGCAATGTTTTTCATTTCTTTTTAAATAAATTTATAACAGGTTTAGTAAGTGTTCAACTTTGCAGATTGGTCCTTGCCTCCCTTGCAACCTCAGGGTAAATGAGTAGTAAAAACATCGGCACTGAGAAGAAGGTGTAGGCAGCTTCTGGTCCAAAAGCAAGAGTACAAATTCAGTAGGAAGAAAAGATCCAAAGCCTGCCGTGCTGGGTTCCTCACAGCACGGACTAGCCCAGACGCAGCCCACCCACAGCTCCCAAGCAGCGATAAGGCACACACCGGTCCTGCAGCTCAGCGCACGTTGCAGGCTGCTGCCCCCACAGCTATCCCCAGGCACAAGCACCCAAGGGAGAATTGCTCGCTGCTTATCAGCAACACTGAAGTTTTGCACAAGCAGGCACAGGTTTACACCTCTGTGTGCCCTATACTTCAGCTGGCCTGAAGCCTGCAAACCTGCACCCCCCAAAGGGCCCCTCAGGCCTGTGTGCTGCCCCAGGCACCTGGAGGCAGGCACACCGTGACAGGGCCCTGCTGCAGGCCACAGCTGATGTCTGCCCACAGCCACTAGGCAAATGCCAGCAGGTCGTTGTGGTTCAGAAACATCTGCTTTTGGCTTCTTAACCAACTGAATCCCTTAAGTTAGGATACAAAAATGTTTTTACCACGACTGCCTCAAAACATCACAGAAGGCCCCTAAGGCATCTGTGGCAGGTCAGTGGGACACAGAACTGTACTTTTTCAAATTAAAGAACTGCTGGGCAGGCAATGCTGCGTGGCCATACCTTCAGGTGCAGTTTTGCATCTAATTCACCAGCATTTAATGCTCATCTAGTAAACTCCTACCCCTGGCTGCTTTTCCTGCCTTGCATTGCCCCCTGCCTTGTGCCAGGTGAAGTATTTGTGTGGCTGAGCAGCGAACCAGGCTGGGAAATACATCTGGCAAAAAGCAAATGTCGTTTCATTCTTTAAACAGCTTTATTCCTAAACTGCCAGGTCACCGTGAGGCCACGGGGTGCTCCATGCCAGCTTGGCACAGCGAGGACAGGACAGGGAGGCAGGGTGCAAGGCACAAGGCACAGCTACTTGACCAAGCAACAGTTAAATAACACCCTTCATGTCTCACATTCATTTTGGTACATTCTTGTCCATCCCTGTAGAGGAAACCCTATTATTTCCACTTTATGGAGCAGAAAGCAAGGCACACGACAGTTAGATCTCACATCAACAGATCTCTGTGCACGTGCTTCTAGAATCAAAGGCAGGGAGAGAATTCAAGTTCAGTTAACAGCTTACCTTGGATCACATCAAATCTGCAGAGGATCAGATTTCCTCTTTCTTCACCCAGGTTGTACATTACTACCTAAAGCACTGCCAAAATTCAGATTCTAAGTTTTTTACCCCTTACCTTTTTTTTTTTTTTTAAGTTGGTAAATTTAATGGTAATAAATGCCTGCATGGCTGTGTGTGTTTGATCTAAAGATACATGGGTAGCTACCTTCAGTATGCATAATTCTTACAACTAATCAAGACAAACTGAAGATTAAGCAGTTGAAAGCTACTATCACATTTTGACACTTTTTTCCCCTTTAATTCAATTATTTTCCACGTGCACAACCGTGTTTGTTCTATGAAACCTGCCACTCATTAACTGCCCCTTCAAAACAGCGTCTGTTGTCCTAATGTAATCCATAAGTAATGCTAAATGCTTATTTAAACCTTAAGTAGTACAGATTGTGTCTTAATTGCCAAGCATGCAGCTGAAAACAAGAGGATTATTCTGGGGGAGCACCATGCACAAGCTTCAGACATCTATAAATGAATCTCTGTGGACTAATTCAACCTCCAGGTGTCTACTGGGCATGCAGAGATACAGTGACACAATATTTTATGGTTAACACAAAATAAACCATGCTGGAAACAACCGAGTAACTGTCTTGGTGAACACACAGATTTACAGCCAGACTTCAGTGCTTTACAGTCAGACTGACAGTGTTTACAGGTTTCAATCACATTTCAGATTAACTCCACATTGCTACATAAGGAGAGCTGATGTACAAACGGGTATGAGCAGAGCACAGACATGTTTAGCCTGGACACCTGGACCCTGAATACCAAAAAATTCTTCTAGAAAACCTGTAGAGAAAGTATGGCCAAGGATCTTAAAGTAGATCCTGGAAGCTACCTAGCATGGACCCTCAAGAAGAAGCCCCAGAATCTGGTACCTCCTCCTCCTCCTGTAGATTTGATTCCTCGCAGACTGAAAATAGCCAGTCTCAAACAGGAATGAAAGAAAAGGAAAAAGCTCCCATGTGGTATTTCTGTTAGTTGCTTTTGTACCAAAGCAACATGAGTAACGAGACCAAGACAGCAAATGCCCCTGGATAAGCTACCCGTACACGTACTGCAGAAGGGCTGGGCAGGGCTGGTGTCCTACAGCAGCTGACAGCTCACTCCATACCTTTACAGTTGCAATCAGTTAGCACAAGCAGCTGCACTGCTTGCCAGCACAACTGCTATATATTAACTAGATATAAACCACACAGGTATTTATTAGGCCTTTTTTTTTTCCCCCTCCTCATCTGAAGGAGTTACTCACTTTAAAATTATTTGATAAAGGAAAGCTGTAAACGTCAGCTTGAGAGGCAGATCACCAGCAATTCCCACCAAGGTTTAAGTTTTTCTTTTTAAAATGTATTTTATGTATGCAGGCATTACACTTCTGGCTTGCTCTCAAGCATTTCCAAAACGGTTCCCTCCTGAGCAATTTTATAGTTTAGCAAGAATAACTAGCCAATGCTACTGCGTTCGCAGAATCCACTGAAAAGCATTAAACAGTAGAGAAAACACTTCATATTCTGTGCCAGTTATTCTGTTTACCTCAGCATTAGATAGGGAAACAAAACCAATCCGTATGTGGGCAGTAATAGCTGCTATCTCCACACAGATTGCCATGGTTATTTCTATAAGATGGAGGGGTTAATTTCCACAAGTATTTCTTATATATAATTATTTCGATGCACTGGCTGACTAAGGAGTCTGCTGTTTGATGCTATACAAATGCCAAGTAGCTTACCAGTTATTTGATACCATACATATTACACCAAAAATCATACAAAGGGGTGATTAAGCACCCTAATGCGCTAAGTGTAGGAAGATGTTTATTTTTAAAAAGTTCTCTTGCTTAATGCTTTTTTATTAAATGTTTTGTTACCACTGAAACTGCTCTGACATAATGTACTTCACAGCTAAATATAACTTTATTATTTACAGAACCCAGGCCAGCTTCACACCCATGTAAAAAGGCAAACACTGCAGCTGACAATATTTCCTCAGCAGCTCCCACAGGACTGATGGATAATCTGACCTTTAAAGCTACATTTCATTCGGCATTAAGGAAGTCCTCCCGTGACACAGAGGGCAGCCATCGAGAGTGAGACACTCTCTAGAAACAAATTCCTGCTGTGGTATCTCTTACCCAGGGGTTCCCTGACCACACATGAGGTTTCTGCCATCAGCATGCAGCCTGAAGTCCTGCTAAAATCTAATTGCACGAGACACCACGCCAAGGCCCGGTGTTTTTTTTTTTGTTTTTTTTTAAATGCTCTTAGTCCACTAATGGACTATGTGATTAAAGGTTAATGGCATTATAAACGCTGTAATTACCTACTGCTTGGCTCATGTGATGTAGCAGGGGTAGCTTTCTGGGAAAGAGGCACCTGGCCCCTGCCCCCCATGGGTGATCAGCATGGCTGGCTTCTCCCACTACTTCTAATGGAAACAATTATCCCCTAATCCTTGCTCTTAGCAAAGCTGCAAGTACAGCAGCATGCAGAGTTGACTCCTTCCGATGTCCCCCCCTACAGAGGATCAGACATGGTACTGCCACACACCCTTTATTTTAGAAGTAAATTTGAGTGTGCTCCTCTACAGAATGAAGCTCACTCATTCCCGCACCCTCCTCAGTCTACACCACTTCCACTCTTCCCTCTATGGCATTTGTCTGTCACAGCTGTCCTAAAGGACACCAACTTCCAAACAATTTTCTTTTCCAGCCTAGTCCTTAAAATCTTGGCCAGCGAGAGACCCAGACCTTGATTGTATTCTTGTATGAGCTAGCAATGTTCAGCACAATATTAAATCCCAAAAGACTGCAGCTGCAGCTGTGATGGCCATAAACCCAAGAGTGACCTGGCGTTACTGAAAGATCTCTGAAATGGAAGATTTGAAGTACAGACAGCCCAGCTAGACAGCCCAATGGAAGGCAAGCAGATGCTCAAAACCAAGAAGGGACTGTGCTGTATCGTGACCACATCCACCCTTTGGGTTACCAAGAGACAGCACCCCATAAGCAAGTTAGCTGCTACATCTACCCACGCCACAGCTTACAAAAATTTACACTCACTGAATAGTAACTGAGGAGCAAATTTGGGTCTGTTGAACTCTAGGCACTTCCTCATGCAGTCAAAGGGGTTTTCAGGGAGGAGCCATCAAGTGTGGAATACGGTGTCCTGCCCGACCCCACAGTGCTGACTGTGTGTGACCACAGCCATCACCCCACTACTCGAGCTGTGATGCTTTTCACAGGGCCCAAGTGTCCCCGCCTGCAAGAGCCATGCATGCAATACCACACGAGAATACACAGCAGGCCACTGAGCCTCTCCAGAGCTTAGAGTTTAATCCTTCCCTGTCTCAGCGCATCTAGATAGATCTTCCTGCAACTAATCTGCTTTCTTCATGTACGGTGAGTTGTGGCGGGCATTTCATGATCAAATGTACTCATGTCGTGCTCCCCTGAAGTAACCTCCTGCTGAAAGACATCAGATCACATCAGGTGTTTGCAGTCAGTGTACAGGCCTCACTGGACTACTGAATTGATCCCAAAGGTTTTACAAGGGCTGGCTGTGACCAACACTCCAGTGACTCCACATCAGAGCACACCAGCCCACCACCAGCAAGTGAGTGTCTAAAACGAATATGAACGCTGGGAAGTGAAACCAAAGAACTGGAAGTATACATTTCTGGAAAACGACACTGAAGCACACCTCCTCCCATTCAGATGGGCTGACCTTGTGCAGTACACGGCAAGAGCTGGCACGTGCGAGGCTCTGCGTTCAAGGAAGGTGCTCTCTGGCCAGCACAAACTCAACCTCAGCATCAAAAACATTTCACAACTACAAGAAGCCCTTTCCAAATAGATACACATACCATTCACTGCAGACTTAAGTGGCAGAAATTAATCTTAAATTTTACACTGACCTGAACATACAAAGGCAAATGGAAGACAATGGTTATTTTTAAAAAGCTAGAAGAATTGCTAAAAAACACGCTAATTCCCATTACTAACCACCGCCTCCTTTCGAGAAGGTGCACGGTATCACTCCTGTTTAACAGATGTTAACAGAGGTCCAGTGGGCAGAAATACTCATGAAAGAGTTACTAAAATTCAACATGAGACCTGACTACAGTTTTCCCTGGACAACTGTTATTTCCTCAGCTCAAGCCTCGCTGACTGCCTCCAAACTAACCTTTTCTTTGGAACTGTCTCTAAAAACATTCATACAGCATTTCCTATAGGCTAAGCCCCTATGAGATGAGCCTGTCCCTTCCAAGCTTGTCATTAAATCATCAGTACCAGAATGTGGGATGCAGGACAGCAGGGAGAGTATACGAGCCTTTTTGTCAAGGTTCAAAGACCCCAAGTGAACAAGGCACCAGCACGAGCAGGTTTACTGGGAGCAAGAGGCGTGGGGGCAGTAAAGCTGAGTAATTAACCCCTGTGTACGCACAGCTGGCTCAGAAGAACCTGTTACTTACTGACAGCCTTGATCTAACCTCATTGCCCATCGTCACAGAGGAGATCAGCAGCACAGGGTAGGGCGGCCTGGTGTGAGGAGCCCAATGACTGTGGCTGAGCGCGTCCAGAACGAAGCCGGTAAGAACAGGGCATCAAGTTCCAGTCAGTACCAGGAGGAAGAGACAGGGTGCAGCCTACACTGGCTTAAACAGACGCTGCTCTAAAAACAGTGATAAACAGAAGTAGTCTAAGCAGGTTTTTCATTTTTTTCCTCCATTACTTTTGATGCTAGTTTTTCTAAAGCAAGAAGAATTCAGTTAGGTCTTCACCCTGGTAAATACCACTCAGGATTATGAACCACGCTGCACCTCTTTGTCTTACGTGAAGCCTTGAACTTTTTTTTTTTTTTTTAATATCTAAAAACTGAGCTTTATCTGAGAACATTACATGCGAAGTACTCCTAACAACTTCAGGTTTTCAGTTGTGGAATACCCTGGCATTCAAGGATCCAGTTATCAGGGTGAAAGTTTTTTGGTGATAGGTCAAGAAAGTCTTGACTGCAACGAACAGCAGACTTCCCATTTTGAACTTAATAAATCCACTGAACTGCACAGACTTTTCAGGTGCCAGATCTCAGAGCATCCATCTGCATAAAACAGTTTCAGCTTTGATCTAGCTTATCCATACTAACAAACCAAAGAAAAATGTAATCCCACATTCAGCAAGTACTCACATAATGCTTTTAAACTTTTCTCCCCACTAGTCATTCAAATACCACTACCACATGTACCCAATCCTCCATCTCTCCTGGAGAAGGACTAAAGCAAACGCCTGCCTTTCATTATATGACAGGTGCTCTCATAGTTTTCACATATTAGTTTTGCTGTGATGTCCTGGAGTCTGTAGCACCAAGTACAACAACACACTAATCTACTCAGAACAAAAACAGTTTGTTTCTAAGATTTCAGAACTGAAGGTTCAGACATACATCTTTACATCAACAATGATGTCCAGGTTGCACATTTTCCTCCTTTTGATTAATTTTGTTTAATGCGGTTCAAGGCAGAGAGGCTAGAACCAGACTAGAACTGGCCATATTGACTAGATACGTTGAATTTCACAAACTTCCTTCTACCTATTTGGTCCTCTCACCAGAAAATAGACATACATTTCATTATGCAACACAAAAAAATCAAAAGAAAAAATAACATTATATAAAAATAATGAGGAAAAACAGGAGCTGTTTGTGTGATTTCCTTCCTTCTCAGGTAGCAGAACAGCACTCAAACTCGGCAGAGCCCCTTCTAGTGTCAATGTGCTATTATCCCTCCTTCCCATTCCACTTCCAGAAGCAGCACTTGAAATATTTTAACTACATATAAAATAGTTGTTGCAATTTTTCACACACATCTTATCTGCCTTTCTTCCATCCCCTAACAAGCTGATAGCAAAGTTAAATACAGTAACTCTAATCTCTTAAGCAACAGTACCTGAATGTTTTAAAGGTAAGGATGAGAAGGAATGAGCAGATAAATATATAACGTATTTCCCCATCCTAGAGTTTGTAACCCAGTATGGTGAAAAAGGTGCCCATGACTAAAAGTAAAGACTGAGAAATTGTGGTAAAACACCACACTTCTAACCACCATGCAGATTGTTTGCATTAGTGGAGTATTTCCCACAACTGTATCTTGCCAAATTAAATGCAGATTTCAGAGCACTGGGAAAGGTATTTCATTTCAGTTTCACTATTGTGTTCACATTCGCTGCTCCTGAAACTGAAACATTTTTATTTTAAACACATTGGCAAAACACATCTGCTTTACATACCGAGGTCAAAATCCTTATTGCACCATTAAACTTAGATGTGTTTATGAACTGAAGATGACCACTGGATAAGGGATCAAAAAAATCTGAGAGCTCCAGTTCCTCCTAAAAAGAATCAAATACTGTACATTATTTGTCCAAGACTTGAAGCAGACGTCCACACCTTTTTGCATGTGAGTAACTTGCCACGACAAAATTTATGTATTTATATACACAGAATTAATTTGATGGGGATTGTTTCTAAGCTTCCTTATAAAAAACAGGTGGAAATATTTTTTTCATTAACGTAATCACACTCTTCAATATGCATGCATTTGCTTTGAAGTTTCCAACTAACTTCTAAGAGCAGGATATTTACCAAACTACATGTTCATTAAGAAAACTGAAAATGTAGCTGAAATACAACTTCAGACCAGAGCAGTATTTTCACTGTAGTTTCTCTTAGAACACTTAAAAAAAAATAAAAATAATAATAATAATAAAAAAAACAATCTAAAATTATCATTTTTGCAAGGAATATAACACTTTCAAGTATTTCTGGTGGTATCCTTTCTAGATTAAACTCCTAGAAGTGGTGTTTTGTGGTGGTTTACCTCCTAAGAGGCAGAATGTTCTATGATTTTCTGTGCAATTTCTTTCACCGAAGCTCTGCAGCTCTTTCAAAGTGATGAAAGTAAACCTCATTTAGTCACTTTCTTACTTAACTTTGCATAGTATTTTTCTCAACAATACTTATGTTTGATAGCATCCCTTAGCTACCCGGCAGAATCCTTCAGTTACCTGAAAACGACAGAAAAATCTGTATTTAGATTTACAGACAAGACAGACTTCCAAGATCTTGATGAGGGGACCTGGGAATTTGATTGTTCCCATCTTGTTTAAAGATCAAAGGCAGGGCCCTTGCAGTACCAAACACTACTACATTGTAGCCTCGACCTTTCCCCAACTCACCTTAAATTCCAGCAGTCTGAGAAAGCAGAATCAGGGTTACAGTCCTTTCCAAAGCAGATTTGACACGATAGGTGAGAAAAATTACATCCAGCATCCCTGTTTCAGTTTGTCACCACAAGCCTTCAGAAGGCATCTACCTGTTGCTTTCTTCCTTTATTAGCAAGGACAACTACCTTCAGAGAAAGATTACCAAACCGATGGGGACTTGCTCCTCCTCTAGAGAACTACCCTCATATGTCTTGAATTCCTATCAGTCTTCAGTAAGTTTTAAAAGCAAGTACTAAGGCAGTCGTTAGTTGGTATCAACTCCCAGTCACTAATCACAGCAGAAGTAGAGCGAAGCTTTTTCTGCTGGAGCATTCCCTGTCAAGCTGCGTATGGACAAGTAAGGACAGCCAAGAACAGAAGCAGGAAGCGTGCAGCGATGCAAGCCAGGCTTTTTATCTGTGCACCCCTGCAAAGGAGAGCTTTGCGGAGGTTTTTAGAGGAAGAAAATAAGGTATTTGGGGGGAACTTCACCCTTCATGCATAAAGAGCAAAGCACAGCAGCAGTGATTAAAAGAATAACAGCGTCAGCACGAGAAGTGAGGGACAACCTGAAGCAGTGAGCTGAACGCAGGAGAGGCGCAGTCATGCTAGTGCAGAAGTTGCCTGTAGGTGACTGACAGCAAAGCAGCCGTGAGGGGAATATGAAATGGTACAAGCCAAGCACGGCTAAGTAAGACCTGTAGAGCAACAGTCCAAGTGAATAAAAGCAGGACAGATCAGACTGTCAAGCTGAGCCAAGTGTAAAAAAAAAAAAAATAAAAGATGCACAAGAGCCCAGGCAGAGTTTCAATTGCATGAGCTAGCTGCGTACTTACACAGGTAATACTGCAACTGCTCAGTGACCTGGTTACTTTTACGCAATTTTGTCAAATTGCCTTCATCTCTGGGAGCATCCCATGCAGCTGCCCACCTGCACATTGGGAGCTACCTCTCTCCAACTTAGCTTTCAATTTAGAGTTAAAAATAGCTGTAAAGACCTAAAAGCAACATGTCTGCAGGCAACAAGCCTCAAATCTAAAATTTGCTGTTTACACCAACAAAAACTGACTTAGTTGGTGGAGTAAAAAAGTGCTTAGCTCTTTTTTTTTTTTTTTTTTTGCCAGAACCTCATACCTAACATCAGGAAGCAGTGAAATTGTCTTTTTTCCTTCAGCTTTTATTTGAAATACTTCACTAGTACACTTATGCATTCATTCATGCAGGAAATTCTTTTTAGAATCAAAGCAAGCAAAAACTAGGAATATTTTAACTCAGTTCCTCATCCCTTACACCACATTAGCCCCAAATGACCCAGTATCTAACCAGTTTCACAGCTTTGTCCTATTGCAAAAATAGTCATAAGTGAAAGAGCTACATTTCTATTTAGGTAGAAAATATCCATTAATATTCAATAGTATCAGAACGTCTTCCAGAAGAAAAAAAAAGGAGTGCCTTCTAAAGCTTGGTTCTTAGCCTGCGGTGTGCTCAAAGAATTGACATCTATTTCAAATGTACATTTTTTTCCTTCTCTCTTAAAACAAAAAAACCCTCCCAAACCCACACAGCAGCATCAGTTCACATAAGCAGCATGAAAAGCACAGATGGTTTGGCCAAGTCCTGCAAAGGTTTGCGTGCAAGCTTAAAAAAACACATATGAAGATTCATTCTATTAAGAGGAGACAGTACTTAACCTTTCATTTGCATCCATTTCTTTATTCCTTATTCAATTTAATATGTTAACGACAATCAGTTAAATCCTTTATTTTGCTCAAGATCAGAGAGCAGATCTGAGAACTGACACAGACTATGTGGTCTGTGGTACAGGAGCATTCACAAAAATGAAGGGAAGAATCAAGCTGAATGTGACATGTCAGGAAGACCTGAGGTGGAAGTGACACATCCCACTCTCAGCACTCTACAGAAGTATGTTAGTTACCAGATGGCAATAAAACTATGAAAACATAATTTTAAACCAAATGTTAAAATTGACAGGTTACAGCATATAGTAAAATACAGGAACAAAATTTTATCAAACATCTCAGACTTCTCATGCTAAGAATACCAAGTGAAAACGAGTTTTTTGTGTTTGTTTGTTTTTTTTTTTTTTTTTTTTTTCTCCTCCAGGCTGCTGAAATCTCAACAGTTTTTTGATTACACTGGAAACATGATTAGAATTAGAAACCCAGTGTATGCATGAATTAAAAGCAATGCTACTTAAAAGGAACAAATAGTAGTCTTGATTTACATTTCAGTGAGCTTACAAGCTATGGTCCTTCTCTTTGAAAAACCTCTGTGCATGCTTCACTTCTATACAATAAATACTTATAGAAGTATAAACCCTCTTATTTCAGGGAGACTATCCATGCTGATGGAAAAAAACTACACGTGTAAGTGTTCACAGGACTGGAGCCCATGGAGTACAGGAACTCGTACTACAGCAGAACAAGGTTAAAATTGCAGCTCATCACAAGATCAGAAGCAGATCCAACAAACTTGTGTCATGAACTTACAGACAAAAACCTACATGTTGTTCCCATCACACCCATTCCACAATAACACTAAGTATTCGAATGCATTATGACTGTGCAATGTCAGTAACACAGAGTATTTTGTTCTTTTTTTCCTCCAGCTAAACAACTCCACTACTAAGTAAAATAAATAAAATCAGTAAAAGGTTTTAAAGTGAGGCTTATGCATTATAACTATTTCTCCCCAAAACACTGCAAACCTTTCTAGGTCTAACGTCAGATCTTTAAGGAGCCTAAAGAAATGAACTGACTAAAAAGTTAAGATTAATTTGAATATTTAAACTCCAAATTTCGTCCACAAGCTGCAAGAGGACTTATTTCAGCTGAACCTGGGATGGATTTACTGTAGGAGCTTTCCCTGTTGTTTGTACTGTTTTGTCGCCCACAGAGAAGCTCACTTTGAGACTTGTGACTTCTTGTGACAAAGAACCTCACTCCCTGTTTAACAAATATCCATCACCAGGTTACATAAGGAGGGAAACTCTAAAATCCTATCATTTTATGTACAACACCTGTATGTCCTTGATAAAAGTCCTTCTCAAGAAAATATAAAGCATATCACACTGTTTTAGCAATCCTTTATTGAAGATAACAAGTTGGTTATGTTCACTGTATTGTATGAAACATCACAATATCATACTGGGAAGGTACTATCAGTACAGGGTTGGACCAGAGCGGACAGTCTGAACAATAAACCATTTTGCATTCTTCATTCCCTATCTTTTAACAACCCCCAAAAAAACAGTAAAGGGACAAATACCTGTTAACATCATCATTTAGAACACTTTAACTTACAAGGCTAAAATCTAATGAATAAATAAAATATACTGTGGCAATAATCCTCTCTAGACCAAAAAAAATAAATCAGATACACAGTGAATCAAAATGATCGGGAAAGCTGGCCTTCGGCACCGGTATGACAGAGCATTTTTTTTTTTTTTTTTTTTTTTTTTTTTTTTTTTTTTTTTTTACAGACTCACCATGGGGATAAAGTTACAGAAAAATACCATGAATTCCATTTCACACAAAACCAGTTGATGACTGTCATTAGCTTAAAACTACACACAAGGGCATTACATCCTCGCTGAAACACAGTTTAAACAAATAGGAAAATGTTTACAAGGCATCCACAGCATGTAAATCATGTACAGATGGATACATTCATTGTTTCCCCTCCCCAATAGCTTTTACTTTAGATAAATACTTTACTCTTCCCCATTTTCAGCATTTACTGGACTCATTACATGCACAACTCAAAGAAGTCAGAAAAAAAAAGTCAAGGTTATTGCAAAAATAGAATTAAACTAAGAATCTTCAAGTACCTTACATGACAGCCACTCTGTACCATGCCCATTGCTTATAAAATGAAAGGTCATTGAACCCATGAAAATATCTCTAATATTTTCTTAATTTAAAATAGATAATTTTAAGTGTATTTATAGTAATCTCAAAGTGATAATTTGAACTTTGAAAATAATGCAAACAATTAAAAATTATACCCATATTACACAAAACTTCTGTCTGTATCTTAAGCTGAAAAAAAATCAAAAACTATAGAAAACCACATATAGAACAAAATAATCACAATTTACATTATAATAAAGGCAAATTTTCAGCATTTTTTTTTTTAAAAAAAACCTGCAGCTGTGAGAGATGTCAAAGCAAGTCACTATTAACTATAAATTCATCAGTTTGGTTTTAAAAGATTTTCTCTAACAAGAGTTTAAGGGTGTGTTGTACACATGCGTAAAATTCTTACTGGTTTTAGATGCCTAGAATCTTCATATATTATTGCCAAATACACTTATCTCCAAGCAAGCAGTAGGCAACATATCATAATTTGGACACCGCAGGGAAACCTAACGGTCTGGTAATACAGGTAAAACTGGAAAATTAAAAAAAATAATAATACACATCTGATAGCGTATTGCCCAATTGAAATCACTTCCAAGCCACAGAGCTGCAAAGCCTTCCAACTCAGTAAAGTGAAATAAGTAATGTCTCAAAGAATTACTTGTACTCTCTCGCGCTTGTGTGCTGTAATTTCAGTTAACCATAGTGTATCTTCAGAGTACAACTACAATCCCATGCACCTCAGGTACATACACTGATCTGCTGAGAGAATCACTCCTTCCTTCCTTTTTAGGGCCAGAGTTCATTACAGATGTAATCGGTATGCCTGAGGCTGGTAAAAATACTGTAGTACAGGCAATGCTAAGAGTGGCAATATCAGAAAACACAAAAATGAACAAATGATGGAAAATTCTAATATCTTTCTGCCCATTTCACAAAATGTTGGAAATCCACCAGAATTTTTCCCTTGTATTGAAGAAAACAGATTTAAAAGTTTTTTCCCCCTTTCAGAATCAAAAGCATTTTAGTAGATTTGTAAGGCTACCACGGATCTTCTAGATCTCCAGCACCCTACAGGAAGAGAAGAGGAGAAATATTACTACTCACCAATACAAACGGAAACATTTTGCTGCACTTTGGATTTAAGTGGCACAATTAATTAGAACACTAGCATAAAAACAACATTCGCTTTTTTTTTTTTTTTTTTTTTTTTACACCTGCCCACTTCCACACACAAACATGCTTTGCTCTTCAACTACACAGGAGAATTCACTTTTATGAAACATGAACCCAGTAAAGCTATTTTAACGTAAAGACTTAAGTATTACCTAAAATCATACTACATCATAGCTATCAATAGATACTACTACATCTATGGAATACAAAATACAATTCTACAGAGTACTAAAACTTAACTCTTAAGGTATTCCTGGTTCATCAGAAATTCCCACAGGCTCTTTTTCATTAAGGCAGTGAAATTTGTACCTATTTTGAACAACGATATTTTTATGCAAGTGTTACAATAAGGACTGAATACTGACACAACTATTCCAGAGTTAACTTGTTAGCAAATCAGTTACCACTGTTGTAAATTAGCACTGTGATCACCGAGCTAGCCAAATGCATGTGCATACACGTGTCATACACAAAAAGACAAGAAAACGATTTGGTAGAAGGTAAACTTAGGTAGAATAGCCAGTTTATTCATTTACATTGCTGTTGCTTAACTTGAAATGGAGAAACGTTGCTCAAACAGAGGATTAACGAGGAGTGCACCGAACTTAAAATTACTCAAATATCTGTAGAAGATACTGAACATCACGATGAGTTAATATTGGAAGCTACGAGAGAAGTTTTGATGTCAGAATAATGGCATTTCAAAATAAGTTTATTACTTGCTTAAAAGAGTCAATATGCATACAGGTGTTATTCCACAGCATGTTCTTTATTTTCATTTAAACACAAATTCTTAAAACTTGACACTAGGTACTAATTCTAAGTACATTTTCATTGCTGGATAGATGTTATGCTACAACCTGGAAAATAAGAATACAGTCATCTAGAAAATAGGTATTTATGAACAGTAGATACAAACTAAACTGGAAAAATGGTACACATTTCAAGAAGAAGTGACAAACTAAGATGTGGCAAGTTGTGTAATTTACTTGTAATATAAACTATACACAATTCAAGTACAAACATGCAGTTATGATGCAGAGGAAAAAATTGGAAGTATTCATATAATTCAATTAATTTGAACAAAAGATATCATTAAGTTGTGAATTACTTTACAACAGCAAACATACCATCAAAATTGTTATTTAAGAATTTACTTAGAAGGTGTTTTATTGGTTTTTCTTTAATTTACTTTTGTATTTGCATATTAGGTTCCTATTCTTGGTGTCAGAGGATTTTGAAAAAATCTCAAAGCAAAAGTTACCTGGTTGCTAAATAACATAAGATGCAACTACTGTAATATACCATAGCTCTTGAACTTCTAAGGAAAAAAGATACTTATGTAAACAATCTGCACAAATTATCAAAAGTGAAAACAAACAGACTTCTAGGATAGATGTGACAAATGTTGAGATATAAACAAAGGAAAATCGCCAAGTGAGGAGAAGCGTTAAATCCGCTACGTAAAACAAAGACATTATGTCTGTTTATCGCTCGTCTCATTCATCCCTGAATCTTCACTTGAGCTTTGTGTTTCAGCAAGGTGATTCCCAGATTCTGTGGGGTTTTCTGATACAGGGTCACTGGGTCCAGCATCATTATCTGAAGTAGAAGCTGCAGCTGATTCAGCAGTGCACTCTTCTCCCTGTATCTTAGCTAGCCTGTAACTAGTCAGCATCTCTTCCAGAAGGTGGCGGTAGTTCCCCCTATGATTAATTCTCATTTGCCTGAGTGCTTCCACCAATTTTCCCTGTGTTCCACTTTCCTCGGCTTCGCCAGGGTCCTTTTTTTAAGATTCAAGACCCCAAAAAAATTAGTTGTTAAACTAGGGTATTTTAGAACGACATTGAAAAAAAAAAAAACACAAACTTTTCTGACTGAGAAAACAGCAGCTTTGTTCTAATTTCAGTATAAAAACACTTATTAGCAACATACATCTTAGAACAGTATCATTCATGTTTATTTTATACAACATAAAAACACTTAATAGGTATAATTCCTTAAATTAATAATTTCTATTTATTTTGAGCCAGACAGTGTCAACATGCTACCTTCACCCAATTAACTCCTTCTTGGTTCAAATGGTCTTTTTGATAGATGTCCTCCACAATTGTCATTTTGAAATGAATGAAATTTGAACATTTACGCTTCTTTAGCCAACAGGTCAATATTTTTAATTGTGAATTTTCACACAGCTGAGAGCAACGCAGTTCTGTGAAAAGCTTACCAAAAAGAACAGGCAATTCCCTACTGCTAGTAGTTCAGTTGAAGCATCACCTCGAAACAAATGCTTCAATGTGTTTTAGAAGATGATCCATCTATATTTAAGACTGATTTCTGCATGCATTTTGCTGCCATGAGAGAAAAAAACAGGTACCTATCAGCACCAGGAGCAGTGGGGTTTAAACAACATAAGATGTTTTTGGCAGATGCATACTGCATTGAAAAATTCACAGCAACAGCCATTTAAAGTCAAATTTAGTGACCTACAGCACAGAACCTGAATAAGACGCACTGATTAAGGAATGTAGGTCTCTTCTGCAACCATGTATTTGGCTACAAGCCTTCAGTAGGAAGTCTTTTGTTGCTGTGGGGTTCTTTTGGTGCTTGTTTGTTTCCAATAGGCTTCTGTATCTATTACAGCACATTGAAATCAATACTAAATATTTTAACTTTCAAGTGCTACAGTGGTACTATTGCTTTAAAGGAATAGCATGTTTTAAATTATTAATATCTAGCAAGTTATCAAACGAGACAAATGGAACTAGATCACTTGAAGCTGGCAGATTTTGCAACAGAGGCAAAATCCAGACTGCCGCCTTCTCATGCTGACCTCATTTTATTGTTATCTAGTCCAAAAGCTCCATAAGCTACAAGTATTGTAGTTGCTCATTTCCAAGCTAATAGAAGTATTAAGACAGTATCCTGAGTTCAGGAAGATTTTGGATGATGTAATGTTGCTGGAATAGAAGTCTTAAGACCAATTAGCAAAATGTAAGTTAAAAGGAGATGATTTTATCACAAAGATGAGCATTACTGTCTATAATGAGATCCCTCTAAGCTCACTTTGTTGCTTAAGTAGAGATGTATTGCCACTGTGGTTTCCTGGTCTTAGTTTGAGATGTGACTGCCATGTACTAGCGTTTTCACATTCAGATAGATCTTTAAGAGTCCACTGATGAAAAGCAAGTTAAAAATATACTTATAATGCGTTAAGTGGGACTGTTTTAATGCCTTAGAAGCACAAATTCAGCAAAAATTCAGAGCATCCACATTTGACTAGATACAATTCCTCCGTCCCATCAATTTTACTCTGATGTTTTGACATTAGCAAACATAGGCCCACTCCACAATATTCAGATCTTTAAAGCCCTTTTGGCAGACTGAGGTGAATACTTTTGCTCCTGTGCAACTCTAAAGAGTACATGCAAGAAGCAATACACTAGCATTGCAGAGACTCCTCAACAACTCAAATGCTATTATGAACCCAAGAAAAAGTGCTGTTAGTGTTTGATATTTGAGCCTGCATCCTGCTTTCATCATGTTTGATGCTGATCCATTTCGTGCTTCCCTTGTCTCCTTCTGTGTTAGCAGACAAGAAACTCTACATATAATAGACAGTAGAAACTGCTTTTATATACATATGTGTATATATATACACATATATTGTATATGTATACATAAGTATACACACACACAAGAATTACTAGTGTATTTTCTCTATACACACTGTACAAGCTTGCATTTGTCCTTCTTCATGTTCTAATTCATCTCAGCACTAACCATAAAAACAAGAAGCTGTATTTGACATGAGCATTCACAATTCTTACACAACTTCTCCTCTGTTAGATAACTTGTACATAAAGAGCCACCATGTGTTAGAGGATACCAAATTTACAGTGTTTAAGGCTGCAAGAATTTTGTCCATTTAATTTTTTTTAAAAGTTATCTGCCACAGCCCTTAGGGACACATGATCTGATTCAGCAAATGCCAGAATACAGTATTAGTAAAAGCAGGAGAGAAACATAGCCTGTATCAAACAAGATACTCAAATACAAAGGTGGCTTTAAACAAATGCCACTGAAACTTGTAGCATAGTCACTGTAACTTTAACACTGTTCCTCATTTTTAAGGTTACACATACATCCAAGAGGCCTAACTGAACTAGTCTTAGGAGCACAAAAAGCACCAGAAACAGAGTCCTTAGAAAAAGTGTAATACTTTTAACAAAAAGTGTACTTCACACTTAAATTAGACTGCCTACTGAGTCAGGTATCACTCTAACATTTCAGCAGTAACAATTATTTAGCTACTAAGTTCTTTTAAATTCCATTCATAGATCTGAAAGCAGCAAGCCCCAGTATGTACCAGATTTCTGTGATTTCACACACACTTGCGAGACAACAAGTGAGAGAACTTGTGAGAGTACAAGTTACTACAGACGTATCAGAAGCCTCTCAGCCACTAGCAAAGGTGCAGTTTCCGAGCCCAATGCAATGTTCTCTACAGCTCCAGATTTGTCCAATACTTGTACTGCAGTGAGATGTCAAAAAAAAAACACAACAAAACACTACAACTTGTAATGACTGCTGAAGCTACACTAGCAATCCCTCAATACTGCTATAATGAAGTCTCTTTTACTCCCCACAGATTCTCACTCTACACAGTATCTACCTACTCAGGCCACTTGTTAAAGATTCTCAGACTACAAATGTAACAGAACAGACACGTGAACAACTCAAGTTACTCCACAAATCACAAGCTCCAATGACAAAAAAAAAAAATGTAAGCCAGGCACAACACTGACAGATATATGTGTAGTGCCAAGAAAATACTAACCTAACCTAGAAAAGATACCATCTTGGTTTTCATTTGTATACTAAGAACTTATTTGACAAGCTATTATGATCCAGTTCACAGTAACTCTCAGGAACTAGCTTAAGTTGTTCAACACTAGAAAGTAAACTCTAAGAGGAAAGACATATCTTCAATTCCATAAGCTTCTTTCTTGCTTTTCAATTTTTACTCACATGCATTAATATTTTAACAACTACTTTATTTTCTTCCCCCCATGGTAAAAAAAATAATAAAATGCTTCTGCCTTTATATAAAATCACCAGATTAAGATGACTGCCACAGGCAGATTTTCAAGTTAGTAACTGCAGTATTATGCCTTCCACCCACGCTGTAACAAACACATGTATGCTGTTAAATACACATGGGGAAAGATTCTCAAGTTCACGTCAGTGCACCTTCATGCTCTGCAGACTCAGAATCTGTCTCCACTGTGTAATTTTCAGTATGAAGATGCACTCTTGCTTCATACTAGTTTAGAACAGAAGCATTATAACTTCGATTACAGTTTTGCTGGAAATGTCATCACTGGGATGTACAGTATGTTTCCTTCCTACCTTCGCTTCCTGTTTAAATGCGAGATGTGTAGCAACGTTATCACAATGTGTAGACATTGCATAACTGAACAGCTTCCTTCCCTTTCTGCCCCTCCTGTACACTTAAACATCCAGTTGAAAGGACTGTGAGATCACTACATATATACCTAGAACCAAGGACTGAAATAAGACAAGCAGGGCAGTCATGCTTTGGTCACTTCAGATGAAGCCCACAAGATTCATCCTGCTCTCACGAACAAAAAAATAAACAATTCCTGCTCACTGGGAAAGCACAAACAGGAATTGCATCCTTCACCCAGTGGCAGCAGCCTCCTCTCAAACTGCTCTAGCTCAGAATCACTTAGGATAGGAAGAAAAAAAGGTACTGACTGGAAAGCAGTAGCTATAATTTGATCCAATGTATCTAAAACACATCGTTCAAATCACTGTTGAGATTTGCACTAAACAGCAACAGATGATACAGTTTACAAAATAAATCGGAGTGTACTCGCATTTCTTACTGAAGAAACCAAACTAAAAAGACTCCAAAAAAATACACAGTGATTCTAACGGTAATAAAGTCCAAAGCTATATTGCTTTCTGAGTATTCACTTAGCATATTTAATGCCGTTACCCTATTTTATTATTAAATTATAACAGATGATGTAGAAAATTTTTCCTGGAAGGAGCCAACATACAAAAAGGATGCCATTCTCTGTATTAGGGCTTTAGGCAAAATTGCATAGCTATTGAGAACTAAATCTGGACTTTGAAAGCATGCATCACAAGTGACATTTCCAGACAGCTATCATTAGACACAAAAAAAAATACAAAACATGCTATAATCTTCAACTAAACCTTCCCCCAAGAAGGAACAAGGTTATGGCTAAATATTAAGAGCAAGAGCAGAGTTGCCTGAAGTACTAAAGAAGTTGAAAACAAGTACATTTTGCAGCTATCTTAAGATAACAAGGTGAACAGTATAACCACTAACTTGTTTTGGGAGTACAGGTGCACAGTTTAGTGCATGTTAAATGAAAAAATAAAGTTCTATCACATTTGAAAAACAAAAAAGGAGCGAATCCTACATGATAAAGTAAATTAGAGATTTCTTCTCTATTCGTACTTAAAATAGCGTCCCCTTGCATCCGCAAAAGTTTTCTGACTTAAGAGGGAAGCCAAAAATAGGTAACCAAAAGGAAACACATTGGGAAAAAAACACAAGATAACTGTGGTAAGACTGGGTGCTCTAAGATAGTGAATATGCCATTAATCGTTTCAAAATATTTAAAAATAATCCCCCCAGCACACCACTGACTATAAAGACTATGTGACTGAGAACCTCATGGTCATCTCAGGAAAAAAAAATAAAAATCTGATGATGAAGGATTTACTAGAGGATGAACAGTATCTTCACAGATTAGTTCAGCGTATGTATCAACAGTGATATTATTCAATCCTTTACAATATACTATTCTAGTTATTCAATCAGTTTTCCAAACTATTTTTTTTCCCCATGAAGTTTAGCTACTACTGATATGAATACCAATTACTCTTTATACCACTATTACGAATAGCCCAAAATCAGGTGTGAAGTTATAGTAAACCACATTGAAACATAAATATTTAAAACAACTTACTAGGAACAGGGCAGATGAATGAAGTCTTTTTAGAAATGGGAACAGAAGTGAACTGAAAGCAATTTACACTGTCCCCAGACCACTGCACATGGGATATTTAAAGATAACATACACTTTAAAATATGAGTCTCAGTATCTTTTATATTCAGTGTTCCAAGGTCTTCTACACTTACAGAAAGAAGACAGTAATAAGTGTTTGCCCTCTCTTTTACTAGATTTCTGGAATGTCTAGTAAGGAATATGAAAACCATGACTTTTGATTATAGTAAACTATCATTTAAAAAATATATATATGTTGTTGCTTTACAGATTTGACTGAAAAAGCAGTAGTCAAAAGTTTAAAAAGACTTTTAGAACTGGGTGCCAGAGTTAGATTTCTGTCTTTGAGCATGAAGTTCTTTCATATCAGATCCATCCAAAACAAGGTCAACATACACTGTGTGCTCCAATACATACTTTGTGTTTGTAATACTTTATTGGCAGTGATGTACAATTTTGCTCATGTGTATGACACTACCTGGATGTTCTCATTAACAAAGATGTGTAGCAATCAAAATGGAAACTTACCCCCTCATTCTCTCTGTGTGGATTCAGTCTACTGTACACAGCTTCAATAATATTACGCCTAAAAAGAGAAGTTGCAAAAAAAAATATGAGCATAACAATAAGGGATTTCAAAAACTTTGAGAACTTAAAGAGGTTTGAACGCAATAATAAATGATTTCAGAACATTTATATGCTTGGTCTTCAACCTGTCTCTTAAGATGAAGCCCACTCTTGGTGTCTTCAAACATTTTCAATACAATGTTTAGGGATTTAACTCTATGTCAGAATTTGTGAAGAGCTAGTAAGGTAAAGCATTCTCTTATCTTACCCTCCCCATGTTTTTTCCCTTTACACCTTGGGAAATTCCAGCTGCACAGTCAGATTTTGCCAAGAGTAATACTTAAAATTGTATTTTGCTTATTGCTACAGAACTCCTGAAGTTAGTTGGTTTTCTTATTTCTGGGTGTGGAACTTAAAGACAGTTGTGTTTGTTTTTTTCTCCTTACTTTTAAGACTTATCCATGGGCTACTACTTGCCTAAGAATTTCTGAAGTGTCGTGTCCAGTGCCTACAGCTTCTGAGGTTTGCCATTTAGTGTCTGTTCACACTGCAGATACTGCAACTTCAACACCATATGGTGCTTCCATAAAAAAATCCAGCTAAGGCCTTCACAGGCAGGCAAGATAAGCACAGAAAGCCAAAAACAGTAGTAGTAATGGGGAAAGCATTTTATATACTCTCTTGTTTTCACATTCTTCCCTAGGCATCTACTTTCAGCTATCCTGGGGACAGTACTCAGAATTAAAATGATACTTGGTTTGATCCAGTATGACGAGCTCTTACGTTCATATCATGAAAGCCAAAACAGAAGAGATATATTTCTGAATGGAATGTGCAAGTATGTGGATTTCTGAGGCAAAGAAACAGACTGGCTCATAGCTTGTGTCCAACATCACAATAGATTTTTCAGCATTTAAAGCAGTACCAACTAAAATATTCAGAACTATGGGAGAGTTTCTGGACCAATGAATTCAAGGGACTGAATCAGACCTCATGATGACAAGCCTAAAATAGCCAAAGGACACTGTGCTTTCCATCCTGTGCTCAGATGCAGGATATGCTGATAATAAATTAGCCATTTACCTAGACACATCATTTCAAGGCAAGCAGAAGGCATGCACAACAGATGCACTGACCACTTGATGCCTCAAGGTGTATTGTGCTTGTTCACAGACAAGGGGTTTGGGCTGCCTCCAGATGAGCACCAGTAAAGCAGCCTCATTAGATGAAGTGTCCCAAGTAAAGCATCGTGGTTTTTTTTCTTTTTGACTTAGGTACATTTGGATGAAACTCCTTCTCTGCAAGACATGATCTATAACTTACCATCAGTGAGGGAATCTCCAAACTTAAATAGGCATGACTACCAAAATGCCCTCAAAATAGAAGACGGAACATATGTTAGGCAAAGTCAATCAGATCCTACAAGCGCAAGAAGGATTTGACAAGATCTCAAAAATACCTCAAATGTACATCTAGCTGAATAGGGGTTGGAGTATTTCTCGTAACAGAACTAGACCTGAACAAAGAAAACCTTGACTGCTGAAGAATCTAGGCATTACTCCTGCCAACACTTAGATCCAAAGAGAAGTTGGTTCCAAAGAGAAGATGCAGTTTTTGACTATCTACCCTAAATTTTATAGCTCTTACAGCTTCTAAAGTGATACTATTTGTTAAAATAGAAAGTCTTATTTTCTTTTCTACAAACAAGCAATGTCTGTATCCAGTCACCTTTGATATGAAATAACTGAAACCCTTGTTGCTCTGGACAAGCTGAGTAACTTAGTGATGTTCACAACTTGAAAGGCAATTAAAATATCCATTGCGCAGCCTCTGTTGGGAGCGAGCCACACAAAGAACGAGCCACTTCTGGCTTCTACAGAAACAAGGTGTTTGAGGGAAGCATACAATGCCCCCAAGAAGTAGAGCACAGACACTAGGTGGTAGAGGGAGCATGACATCAAAAGTTCTCTTAACTAATACTTTGATATTCTAGTTACATTATTGATATTCTTAACAAACTGAAGTAATAAATAGCTAAGAGTAAATACATATTGTGCATATTTGTGTCTATGTATATTTTTAACAGCTCCATGGAAATAAACTAATGCGTTACGTACCAGAATACGGTTTTTCCTTTTACCCTTCAGGAATGGGATCAGTAACACAAATGTTTATGTAGAGCAAAACATAAACTAGCCTCAGATATAGCAAACAACTTCTATTGACTTGAGTATAGTTGTTACACTGAGAAAGATTTAGAACATTTTATTAAAAGCATTTGTTGCAATAAACTAAGTAGTTAAAGAAATTCTAGTAGTGTACTCACTTGCCAGCTAAACCACCTCCTGGTGGTAAATTAGGGATATTCTCCGCAGATAAAATACGAATAACATGCGCAAGATCAGGCATTCCTTCTTCACCTGATTTTTCCATAATTTCTATTGTAAAAACAGAAGTATTTAGATTACTGAATTTACATGACTCATTTCTTAAAACAGTAAGGTTCAAGACACCATCACTTAAACAAATATTATAAAAAAAAGTTGAATGTAAACGGGACTTCTAAAAAATGTTTTAAGTAAGCTATATTTGCACAGTGCACAGAGCTATTCAAATCCCTATTCTGCCTTTGCATTATGCTTCTGGCCATTCTCTCTCTGAGAAACTCTTAAATAGACTGAACTACTGGTTGAAACATCCTGGGGACAGCAGCCTGTTCTCTTCCACAAAGGTGACAGCTAGGAGCCTGCTTCAATTACCTTCCCATTGCATTGCAACACACACTCAAAAATTATTTGCCAAAAAGCCAACACTTCCCAGGAATTCAGTCTTACTTCATTGTGAATAACACCCTGTACTCGCAAAGTCCTGAATCTCTGGTGCGTAAGCACCAAGACCATCAAGCAAAAAGAAGATGACAAATAAAATGGCCCAGTGGCCAAAACAGAATACAGGAGTGATGCAACATGTAACTGATGATGTGGTGTTCCCTTTTCAAAGCAGACATATCTCACTAGTCCAGTGCTAGGACGTTTTTCTGCCTTGGGAAAGAAATACCTAAAGTATGAAGTCAATCTTCATATGTTCTTACTCATCAAAGCTGCTGTAAGACTAACTTGCAATAGATGCATACGTATATTCACATATGCATAATGCTACAACCTTCCAGACATCAGCCTCAAGTCATTTAATTACAGTCATGGCAGAAAAAGATTCACTTAATTTATCTACAGTAGTAATGGTATGAATGTGTCCCATACTTAAGTCAAAAAAAGTTAAAATTCTCCTGAAAATCAACTAAAATAAGGAATATAGTGCCATTTCATGTGGAGACTGACTCAAATATTATGCAAAAAAAAGCTTCAGAATTCTTTCTTTCCAACTCCCCTGTTGTGTACCTTAAACAAAACCTCATGTAGATCAGTCTGTATCATGGCTACAATCCTAAATTAAAAAAAAATAAAAATAAAAAAATCACATTCACATTAAGTTTCTTACAATCAATTATTTTCCACTTTGGATGCCTGATTTGGAGCCTACAATTAAAGTGAGTTGAAGCTGCAACTTCAGTTTCTGAAGTTAGTAAAAGAGCACATAACCTACTTGAAACACTGCACCCTAGGTTTCCTGGTACTTAAATCTCTCTTGATGTCTGTTATATACCCATAAAACAGGAGATATGCAGACTTCTCTAAAGACTACTGGAAACAAAAATGTGTTTAAGGCACTTGCTCACTCTGTATCAAGGAGATCTGTAGCAAAGCCCCCAAAAGGCAATTCTACTTTCACAAGTTATACTACCCAGTAAGAAATAAGGCATTATGCTTCTAAACTGCAATTTTAAGTCAGCACCACAAAAATCTTTGCAATGAATGAGTGGGGTATATTACTAAAAGTGGTTAAACATTCTTCTAAGAAACTTTATATTATATATATAACTTTCGTACACCTATTAAGGATGAATCATGGCTAGTAAAGGAAATGACAGCTAAGTCTGTGCGCTTGTGTCATCTTCAGGCTTTGATCACTTCTTCCATGCACATTCACACACACAAAGCACAAGTCCTCTCACAGATCTTGTCCTTTTGTGCAGTTCTGCCTAGCTAGACGTAGATGCTATCACTATAATATAAATGGTGCTGAGTCACGTCAGATCGGAAACATGTCTCGTATATACTGCCTTTTATACCAACAGCATGTCTGGTTCTCTACAGACTAAAAGTAACAAATATCAAAAATCACTAAGAACTAAGGCTACAGAAGTAAGCAATTGATAAATTTTAACCGAAGCATGAGATTTTTCCATCTTCTTAAAAGCAAATTAAAGCAGTCAGAACTCAGGATTGTTGTATGTTTCTTGGTACTGCAATCTTCTGCTTTATGCTGTATAACCCTTGGGAGCTCTGAACCAAGAGCACCTTCTCCCCATTTTCAGAGGGTGCTCATTAGGAATTCTGGTGAAACTGGCTGTCTCCTTTTTCTCTTGGTTATTAGGATGAGTAATTTCACCAAAACATTTTCCCACCCCTTTCAAAAAAAAACCAACACACAACAAAAAAATAACAAACCACAACTGAATCAGCTCCTTAGTAAAAAATAAATAAATAAATAAATAAATCCAAGAACAAAGCAAATGACCTCTTCTCACTACACATTAGTTAACACATACATACAGCCGATTTGTTTGACAAAGATCATTAGAAAAAACAACCAAATGTTTTCAAAGCCTGATATACACATTTACAAGGTTTTCACTTTCTCAAGGATATTTAAAAAAATAATTGCAGGGTTATTTTTAACTGAACATGCAAAACATGACTGCAGAAACTTTTCTACCTCTATTGCTAATATAATTTAGACACTTGAAGAATCACTTCCTGATGTTATCATATATGCAAATCCATGGAAGTCCACTACAAAACAAGTCTACTACTTAACTCCTAAAATAATTTTAACCAAAAGTTCATTTGACTAAGAGATAAGCATTTTGAAAATCCCAACCAAAATTTATTCCAGTTTTATATCAATGCAGATGCTTCCTTAAGTTTAAGTCCCCTACCAGACAGCGTTACAACTTCTTACACTACAGCATCTCCTCTGATTTCTAGTGGTAAGATTAGGACATGGAAAAGAATCCACTTTTCTCTATCAGGTCCAACTCCAATGCCTCAAAACAGCTTTATATAAAGTACATATTCTACATACATAAAATGCACTATTCAACTTACTGTACTAATTAAGCATTCAACTATTAGAACTACCTAAATCTATACTGAAGTGCCCCTATTTATGATGTGAGGTGTTGGTTGTTGTTTTTCTTATTTTTCTTTTTGAATTTCCACATCTGACACACTCAGAAGTCAGAGCACTGACTTGTGTCTAGTTTTCTCTTCCTGTAAGCAATCGGTGGGTCTCAAAAAACAAATGACAAACCAGATGAAAACAAAAGCAGCACTTGAAAGCAACAGTACAAAAAAAGACTGACCTAGCATAACTTTACTATCCAGCACATTTGCATTACTTTGGAAATTGACCAATTAAGTAACTCAAAACAGTCACTGTCATAAGTAACTTAGTCACAAGCCACCAAGCACTGCCTCATAGGTATTGCAGAAATACTCTTGAATTTACAGCTCTGGAATGCAGTTACACACAGGCCATCGACATCAAGATCCAAGCTACCAAAATGTTTTAGTATATAGCTTTGAGAAATCTAACGGCAGAACTCTCTCTTGCTCGTTTCTTTATTTTCTGTTAACTCTGCGAAAATCTGACAGAACTACTAGCTTATTGTATGAATGCACAGAATCTTGGCATTCTACTTAGGAACGCATAAAAATGATTGAAAAATAACACATGCAAGTGTTAAACTGCTTTTGAGCACGGATATTAAAACAAGCAAAAACAACAAAAGCATGCCTCAAACAATGCCTTTTTCTCCAAGCCAAACTTTAAAATGCCTAAACAGAGCAGTGAAAAACTGGTTGTCTTAGAGGTTTGCTGGGATAGTCCCAGTCAGCTTTAAATCCAAGGTTCACAAGAGAACAGAAACACCCCATGTGGAACAGTGTGCATTCATGAAAAACAATTACCATTGATCAAACTCAAAAATGACATTCCTACCTTGCATTTTTTTCCCTATTACTCATACTTTGGACCCTTCTTTCTTACCCCCCCCCCCCCTTTTTTTTTTTAAATGAAAGGCATTTCTTCTCACTATGTAAACCTGCAAGGTAAGACTATCTTTTTACTTTTAAGAATCCAACCCCTTTCTAAATGATTCTCTCCAGTTGTTTGAAACATTTTGTTCAAGTTTCTCTGTATCTGAAATAGTACTCCAGGCACAAATGTCATGTAGAAACTGCAGTCCAGTAACTTCCTTTCTATTAGGATACTGTGTCAAGATGTCAATTTTAAAGAATTAATGAAGTATGAAAAAAAATTGTTGGAGAGAAGACAGTGGCAACTACTTCAAATTATTCAGAGTTGTTTCCTTTCTTTTCTGTGGTTCCTGATAGAATTTCCTCAAATATGCTAACACTCATTCCTTGCTAAATACTTGACATTTAAAGGTCTTGCGCTCTGGCCAATTCACTGAACACAAAATGACACAGGGAACTCATGTAGGAAAAATCAAGAATAGCTGAAGCAACAGAAACTCAGTCTTTGAAGCAACTTGTATCTGTTGAGATCTTCAACTTAGCAATCATTTCAAGTTACGCTTGGGATGGCTCCGCATCAGTGCAGGTTGCAAACTCTCCACTTCTTTTTGCTGTGTGTAATGTGTTAAATATGATGAAATAGGTTAAATATTTTTGCTCAGAAGTTATCTTGATAGAACAGTAACTCAGTTATGCTACAACAGTAGCATTGTTACTAGTAAATAGTGCTTCCTACCTCATTTTCAGTTCATTTCAATCCAGTCAATCTGACTATGAAGTATTTGACAGCTTTTCTATTAATGCTTTTAACATTCACAAAAGCAATAAAGTAACACTGTAGTTCTATTTATTTTCCACCTGTTTGCAAATTGAGAGAGAAGCCCCCGAGAAGCTAGGCATACTAATTCCTAGCCACCATGTGTACACCTACCTAACTGCTGACAGTGAAGGTAACTGCTCCTGGCTCTCCCCCAGAGCCTATTAACAGCTCATGTCCTCCCCTCAGACATAGGAAGATAATAGTTATTTATCTTAACTAGTCATCTAGGAAGCCCAGGATGCAAGCCAAGTTCTGCGAAATGTGCCGAGAGCTCGCATGTGAAGTGACCATTAGCTCTCCCTAACCTCAGCAGAAAGGCCAAGTATGCAAGCCATGTCAGTTTAGATCCCATTTAAACAAGATGGGCAGCGGGGGAAGATGCCACATCGTACACACCACCAGCACATGCAGAGATAACTGTGTCATGGTCTGAAGGCCTTCATAGAGGGTGTTTTTTTTTTTTTTTTTTTTTAAAAGATGAAGTCGATGTAACTTACGTAACAGACCTGTCTAGATCACTGGGACACAAACAGGGAAAAAAAAATAAATTTAAGTACCTCATGCAGTTACAAAAGACTAATAAAAACACATCTAAACAAAGAAAATTAGTGCAGCCATTTCACATAGATGAAAAAAAATAAAAGTATCTCCAGAAAATGTCATTTACAGCATTAAGTTAGTATCAAAAACCCTCTAACTTAAGTGGCAAAGATGACAGTTGTCCACAGCAATTCGGTTGCAGTGGCAGGACGGACATTTAACTCATCTGTTGCATTTTATATTGAATTTGTGTTAAGAAAAGTTAAGAATGGTTAGCTGTAGGTGTTTTTTTTTTTTCCCTTTTTGTTTGTTCTAATACATACACTCAGAAGTTTCCTGATCTCCTCAGATCTACAGTGCAGGCTTACTTCCCATTCATACTTAGTCCCTACTTACTTGGATATGAACTACTTTCTAATAAAAGCAGGTCCAATCCTTTAACATCCATTACAGCACACTGAAAAGCCAGTGGAACTCTTACATCTTCAAATAAAAGCAACAGGAAAAACAGAAGCGGAATCCACCTCCCATGTGACAGTGCTGAAGTCCTATATTAGTAATTCTCAAATAGTTTTAAGGAAAATTAGTATTTTCCTCTATAGTTTAAAGATACCATCAGGATCCACATTGAGAAAATTTAACAAAGAATGCTCAAGCTCAGGCAGTTGGCGTTCAGAGCTGTGGTTCATGTCATAGAGACCTTGCTGCAGTCTCAAGACTGCAGGTGGGAACCAGCAGGAAGTCATCTAACTCCCAGACACCTTGGCATTTAAATTTACAATTACTTCCACAGAACACTACTGAACAGTCCTGTAGGTGCCAATGTTGCATTTTTCTACATGAAAAGAGTACTATCAGGAAAGAAAAAAAAAAAAAAAGAGTACAATGCTGAAACACTGGTCTCAGCACCTGGCACAAATCCATCTAAGGTGGCTGCATGACTCATTGTCTGTCTACAAGAGGGTCCACCTCTTTATGAAGCACTGTTAAACCTGGATATATTCATCAGAATATGCTAGTCCTGTCCTGAAACAAGTCAATAAAGGGTTCAAACTACCTCAATGTTCTTTCTCAGCCTGTGTGTTCTTCCGTAACCCATCTCCTTCCCCTGAACACTGCCGCTGCGATAGATGCAGCAGATAAATCAATAAGCTGCATCATACGTCAACGCATATGAAGTATGAAATACGTTCTTCAGTGCTCTTCTGATTAGATAACAGAAGTTACAGAATGACAACAACCAGGTTTTCAAAACCTCTGAAGACTGTTTCTCTCTAATGAAGCTCTTTCACAGCAGTATCATAGCCACATATGCAACATCAAGACAAACTGTTCCAGGAACAGTTCTTTTCATGCTTGGGTTGATTCTGCAAAAGCCTATGCCAACAGATGATCAATATTACAAACAGGCAAACTTTCAATATCAACAACCAACTTCAGTCAGTTCTACCAAACTGAGCTATACCGGGATCACTAAATTAATCAACAAGAATAAAGAGCCCCAGAAGCCACTACATACAGGTTTTTTGTCCAACCTTAGAGCAGACTTAGCCAGTGATAATAACAAACAGAAGCAATAGTTTGAAAGTCAGTTTTTCTGACATTAAGAACATGGCAGAAAAGGAATAAACATACAAGGGCTAGCCTTTCATTCTGCTCAACTGTTCCTTTAACTGTTTCTGAAAATGTATTCAATTCTTTGAAGGAATAAAAAGAACTATAAAATCAGTGAATAAATGAAACTGGTTAGTGATTAAGTTCAGTCCTCTACAAGAAACATCTAGATTTGCTTTTATTGCAACTTTTATTCATGCACACACACACTTGGTAAGCATTCAGAACCAAAAGGATGATTTAAGGCTCTTGTATTCAGATATATTTTGATCATAGAATCATAGAATATCCTGAGTTGGAAGGGACCCTTAAGGATCATCAAGTCCAACTCTTGACACCGCACAGGTCTACCCAAAAGTTCAGACCATGTGACTAAGTGCACAGTCCAATCTCTTCTTAAATTCAGACAGGCTCGGTGCAGTGACCACTTCCCTGGGGAGCCTGTTCCAGTGTGCAACCACCCTCTCTGTGAAGAACCCCCTCCTGATGTCAAGCCTAAATTTCCCCTGCCTCAGCTTAACCCCATTCCCGCGGGTCCTGTCACTGATCAGTTACACTCTGTACAAGTTTTCATAAGCTATTTTTCAAACTGACACTTCAAAACAAACTCACAACTGGATTAAACAAAAGCACTTAAACAATCTTGATAATTACGAGTCCCTTCAAAAAAAAAAAAAAAAAAAAAAGATAAAGGTTTTTCTTTTAGTCAAGCTTCCACAAAAGAAATGGAGCACGTATCACGAGCATCCCTTTGTAAGCAAAACACTAACAATAACACTATTTAATTAGCTGATGTAAGCCTCTGTAAGGTCAGTGGTTACTTCTGTTTTTACAAAACAAAATGCAAAGATCTAGGGTTTTATTGAGAAAATGCATGTGGTGTATGGTTTACAACATTTTTCCTCATCATAAAGTCATGATGGCTTGTGTTGGTTTTGGTTTTATGCTCAACAACATTATGACAGCATTTTTAATGAAGAAAATGGTTTTCTTACCTTCAACCCGTGATTCCAAGTGCTTATCCAACTCTGCATCTTTTTTCACTGCCTCATCTGAGACCTTAGGAGCATTTGAAAAACAAACTAGTACAATACTCATGTTATCACGACTCCCCTATGCGACAAAGAAAAAGAAGAGTTAGGCTCTTGAGATTTCATCTTTCCTTTTTCTATTCTTGCTACCAGTTATATTTTTACTTAAGAGTATTGTATCCTAGACTTACCTGGGAAAAAGAAGCCTTGCAATGAAAGTCTTCGATTAATAACAACCTCTCTTTCTCAACTAAACTACTCATTTAAATTGATTTTCACTGATTTTACATTGTTAGTCTAAGCTGAAATTATTTAACGTACTTTATATGCCAACTGTTTAAAAATAACATTTCCATATAAAATAACCATTTAAAACAACATTTAAAAAAAAAAACAGGCCAGAAATTAAACTGTCATTTAATGTTAACCTTAAGGAAATGAAAAAAATATTCATGTTGCAAAATGAAATGCTGAATATTCTGAACTCCCAGAATAGCTAGTTTCAGCTACTAATGTATAGCTTTGAAAACATTCACTATGGCTGTTCAGTAGGAAGCACACATTACACATCATGCACCTTGAGGAAAATGGGTAAATTACAAAATAAAAATTCACTTAGCATGGCCAAGCTAACACTACAGACTATCCTGTGCTCAACAGTATCAGCCAACGGCTTTTGCAGATAATAATTTTAATGCCAATTGTTCACTAGTAAGCTCCAATACCACTTTCCTCCTCTCCTTTCAAAATTACAATCCGTAGCCAAATTTAAAAATTACAATTCAAATTTAAAAACAAAGAGATCCAGCAAAAATGCAATTTGAACTCCTGGTTTAAAATCAAGTTTGTTTGTTTGTTTTTTTTGTGAAGTTCTCTATTCTTGCACTTTCTGTCAAGTTCTCTATTCTTGAGCTAAGTTTGACATCTTTAACAAACATTATGTAAATAGCTCCTTATCCAAACTAAACCAGAAATTTGTGTGCCATTTTTCACTGCACATTGTTTGTCTGTAACGCCAGCCCCCGGGCAGTTCCTATCATTTACCAAAACAACTCATTCTTCAAAGGAAATTAGGTAGCACACCAACACCAGAATAAATTACTTCAGAATGTAGGACTTGTCCCAAAGTCCCAATGCAGGACTTCATCCAAATTCCTTTTTGTATCAAGCATATGGAGACACTTCATATTTTACAATAGATAATACTGCACATGCTGAAGACCTTCTAATCTTGCCACAAACTGCTCAGATCCACGATCTTACTTTAGAAAATAAGCATGAGGTTATGTCTATTGCTTTCCTGAAAGTATACTAGAGTGACAAGTCATTAATGAAGCTGATCGAGTGCTTGCTCAGAAAAGCCAGGGCATTTAAACCAATCTTAAAACGTTTGACATATACTGCAATACAACCCTATTTCCAAAAAAGTTACTTACAATTAAACAGTAAAGGGTAAGTTCTAAGTTTTAAACCTTCCTCAAAACGGCATGTTTGGTCTATGGCTTCATCAAGGAACTTTATTTGCAATAGTATGAGTTACACTTTTGAGGGAATGCTGGAAACGACAAATGTTTGCAGACCAACCTGCAGTATCTCCTAATGAATTTTGAATTTGAGGACTGTGAGCAAGCTCAGATGAAGAAGCACTACTTTTGCATCTGAGCTACAACAATTTGCTGAGGACACCACTTCAGATGATAGACAAAACATACCCTGATGAGGAGATAGTAGTACAAGCACAGATATTATGCAAAGGAGAGCAACACCACCCAACTCAAAAGAGCAGAAAAATACAAACCTTGCACAGAACATACTTTTTAAGTTATGTTTTTAAAAATCATTCACTTTAAAAGTTGAAAACAAAATTTAGAGCTGGGACCATATGCAAACATTACACTAAACATTTATTTTTGCAACTGCCATCACCTCTCCAAGCACAAAGGATGAGGCTGTACACTTTTCAGCAAAGACACGGTCAAATGGGTACAGAAGTTTGAGGGTAGGAGCAGGGAGAACAGGAAGATTAGGCCAGAAACTGCTGTTAACATTGTACCCATCAAAACAGAAGATACATTTAGAACATCTGCTTGGAGAACACAGTTACATACCTTATGTAAACAAGTGTCCACTACCCAATTGCACACTTTTTCCAGGTCATCTGATACTTCAAGTCTAGACTTAACAAATTCACAGAGCTCTTCGTTGCTCATTACATCCCAGATTCCATCACAAGCCAAGATGATAAACTCATCTTCTTCTGCCCTTAAAATTTCACAAACCTCTGGCTCTGGAGAAACAAGTTGTTCTGTAGGGCCTTTACCGTCAACACATTTGTAGTCATAGTCCCCCAGAGCTCGAGAAACTGCCAATGAACCATTAACGCGCTGAATCATTACACTGCCTCCTGCATTCTGGATTCGCTCTTTCTCCCTTGGGTTGCAAGGTTTGTGATCCTGTGTTGAAAAACAGACTTGTCCATTCCTATAGAGAACAGCACGTGAATCACCACAATTGATAAAGTATACATGCTCAGGTGAAATCATAACTCCCACTGCTGTTGAGCCACTTCTGTCCATCCCATTTCTGAGGTCTGAGAAATTGCGCATATACTCATCAATTTTCAAAAAGCCAGTTCTGATTCCACTCTTGACATTTTCCACTGAAGGTTCAAGAGCAGATCCAGGTTTTTCTGCCGCCCTAAAGTCTTCATTGTTAGTGATGTGTTCTAGTAAGTGTGTGGAGCAATAATTTGCAACACGAGATCCTGCGTGACCATCATAGACAGCAAAAAAGGACCAGTCCTCTAAGCCGTGAGGAATACCTACAACAGCTGTGTGAGCATCTTCCATTTCCACTCTCCATCCCTGCATACTGCTGAGGCCATAACGCAAGCCATTCCCTGCACCATGAGCATTATGCTTTTCAGTTTTTGGTTTATCCAAAAATGCACCCATGTTTATGCAATAACGAATCTGGAAAACAGAGAAGAAGAATCTTAGTTATAATTCTACCATGCTATCTAAGTTCACTCAGCAATGCCCGTTTTGTTCTCCCTTCCCTTTCTTCTTTATAAAACGTATTACAAAGCATGCACATGTGCAAAAAACAACTGTAAGGTGGAGGGAGGGATAAATAACAAATTATATTAATGAAATTGGAACTTACAGACCCCTGTCCGCCTTTCAGGCAGTTTGGTATCTACTTTGTGTGCACAGGATTTTTTGTTTGTTTTTGTCTTTAAGACCTACTTCATGAAAATTAAAATGTGCAAGAAGGCTCTCCGTATGAAGGTAGAGTACTTTACATACCTCTGCAGCCCAATTTTGTCATTCTCTGCTGGAAAAATAACATCCATATTACTCTTACTCTCCTTCCATTTTCACTAGGGCATGAAGAAAAGCTAATACTTCATAAGTAAGTACCAACTGACTTGCTAGCTTTGCATGTACTGTGCCCCTTCTGTAATCTTCAAAGCATAGCAAAATTGACAATAGAGAAATGCAGACCACTCACCAAAGGAAAGTATGATTACAGCACTTCCAAAGAAACAGTAAGTCATTTCCCACTTTGACACAAAAAAACTTTTCACAGGATTCTCCTACTATATTACTTCCTGCTTTGTAATACATTTCAATTGTCACCATCCCTAAAAGACATTCATGTGGTTTTAAGTTCATAGATGCACTGATCTTCATTTTAAAACATACCCAGTCAAAACAGTTACGAGCCCTCTAAGGGAAAAAAATATTCCACAGAAAGTTAGCTCCTCAACATCTGGAGATCAGCTTCAGAATACGTGAGAAGCATCCTCAGAGAGTAAGCTTGCAGATACAAGTAACCTACACTGAAGCTTCAGAGGACTTCCAACTTCTTCTCCTATACGAGAATAGGTCATCCTATGCAGGCCTGAAAAAACACCTTGCACTTCACCAAATCAGCAGGGAGTATTTTCTTTAACCCAGATACCCTGCAGTACTTTTTTTTATTTCCTCCAAGAACTCAGAAAACTACTTGTCATGCTAACAACGACTGCCCCATGAAACCCTTAGCGACTGGCTGTAAAAACGATAGCAACTTTCAACCAGCAAAAATCTGAGAGCCTTGACTGATTGCGAGCAAGTCAGTCACTAGCGCTCCCACACACTAGCACCCACCAAAAACCTGTGGAGTCACGATAAACTACTATAAGAGTTTGTTACCATGTCAGAAAGATTAATGATTCCTTTCTTCTTTCATTCCCCTCCACTAAAAATATTTTCATCATCCTTAGCTTGCTCTAACAGGAGAGATGAAAGGAAGTAGTACACTGCAAGAGGAAAAGCTTCTGGCTAGGTTCCTCACCCCACCCTGCCAGGGTCATTTCAGAACTTTCAACCAGATAATGCAAACCTCACACTCTGCTCCAGTGGCCTCCATGAAGGGCTGAGGATGGCCTTTATTCTGTAGACCAAGACTTCGGTCCCCAGCTATACTTCTTTTGAACTGTATTTCTCACTCTTACTCTAAATTTAGACACGTCTCCAAATATTGCAGCAACTCCCTATCTGCTTTACTCTTTAGTTTAATTTACTTCCTTAATTCATGTTTAATGATCTTTAATTCAAGTGCTACTAACACTGCAGAAGGATGAACATGGTTCTGGTATTTTTTTTATTAAAAAAAAAAAAAAAAGTGAAAGCACTTGGCTAAATCAAATCAACTGAGAAGCACCAGAATTCAGATGGCTCTTATGTTCAAGTACCATGTTATATTCTAATTACAAGCCTTAGAGTTACCTCTTTTGAAGATCTTTTCAGAAATGTAGAATAAAACATCATCAATTGGATTCCGAGTTTAGACACATCTGCTAGAGGAAAAGATTTCTTTACTAATCAGCTAAAGGAAATGGAGGTTTTGCATGTACAGTGTAAATTCTAACACTGTGCAAATACCCACCTCTAGCTCGGCTCTGAGCTACTACCATGATTTTGACCATTCACGTTAGGGAACTCTATAATTGCAGACTAGTTGATTATCTCTATGTACCAATCTTCTGCTATCACGAAGTCTGGTATTAGAACACAAGTCTTGTACTTAGTAAATTGTTTTAAGCTGCTGTTAAAAAATAACAATTGCGTGACTAAAGAAATATACCCTAAGCTTTGTACGTGCTCCAAAACGAGCATTCCATGTACAAGGTACGCATCTCCAGCTGCAGCATCTACAGTAAACTCAAGTCACAAGAACACACTACAAAGTTGCTGCGAATTTGTTTTTACTCTATATAATTTTTATACAGTTTTTATAGTTTCTAAATATAATTAGTTATTATATATAATGTTATTTTATATAATTTATATATATATACATATATATACATATATATATACATATATATATACATATATATAAAATTTACATATTAACAGAATTTATATATAAATTCTCAAACTAGACTTTGTAAAGCAAAGCCAGGAGTGCCATCCCCTTGAACTGATAATTAACTGGCACATCTTATACGAAACGCAAGAATGACTTCAGACCAGCAGTGAATGTTCTCAGAAGACTTCCCAGTCATGAAGCCCTTTCAAACACCCACTCTCCATCCCCAAGCTCCCTTAAGTCCCCCCACCTTCCCTGTCCATCCAATATTATGGTATTATCCAAGGAATTCCACAAACAAGAAGCCCCGTTATCTGTACTCTTTCTCTCTGCAGTCACTATCTACAGGTCTCTTACTATCTAGGATAGTAGAGAATGAAGTAAGGAATCATATGGCTGCATAAAGAAGATCAGAACTCATCTAGCTACAAAAGCCGATGACCTGACTATTGACTGTTTGATACATTTGCATTTATACTGTTTAATAAAAAAGTCAAAAGCACGGGTTCCACATCTTAGCTTCATCTGTTTCATAAGTAGCTTCTGAATTGAGTTCTTACAGCTCAGAATGAGTAAAAAATTGAAATGTTGTCCTATTTGCAAATATATTTTTAATATTACATAAGATATTTAGAATATTACACATATTTAATAAAGGATGTAGAGACAGACTTACAATCAATATGTAAACAGTAAGTTTAGGTATCAGCTTATGGCTGGTCCTAAAGAAAAATACCAAATACATGGAAGAAATTTTTCTATCATTGCATATATTACGTATGCTACACAAAGCGGCAGCTGGCTTGAAAATCAGCTGAAAAAGTCAAACCATTTATTGAGCATGGAAGAAAGAACCAGCCAGTTCTTTAAAGCAACATACATTCTGCAGATCAAGAACGGAACCCTCGGTTTCCCTTCTTGCAATAGTTTTCTCACCTCCAGAAGGGAAAAAAAAAATCACCTGCTAAGTACCAATAATGTACTAACTACTAACAGTAGCTTTTGTAAGGCCTTCAGAGGAATCTCAGCAACATGCTGCTAGAGCACTAGCTCTAGCACTCTACTGTACGCTCTTCATCTCTACTTTAAAACTAATCGTTAAGTCATTTCCAATCAAATTCAATGCTGCAGGTCTCTAAAAAACCTGACGTTCCTTTCCCAGGGAAAAAAAAAAAAACTAACCCAAGACATACTTTTCTGAAGTCCAAATGTGTATTCTTCCCTAATGTTTCCTATCTGATGTAAATTTTACATGAGGTCCTTATCTAATACACAGGTAAGGCAAACAACAGTTCAGTCCTAGGAAACCAAAGTCATCTACACTTTTGAGGTATGGAAATAGAAAGCATAAAGCCGAAAACCACACCTTCTGACACTGAAAAATCTGTGGTCGGTCTCCATTTCCCCACAGCTACGCACTGAATACTTATATTTGCATTATATCAGCCCTAAAATAAACAGTCCTAAATATCAGGTCTGTGAACAAGTGTGAGTTTCTCTGCTTAAAAGAAAAACAACCACACCCTCTGATTTTCTCCAAGATGTACCCATAAAATGGTAAAGAGTTCTTGCTCAGCTCCAGAATATCCATGAGTTTATTTTCCAGTCTATCACAGAGGGGGAATAGGAAGCTACTTTAAAATAAAAGCATGCTTCTTCCCACATAGATTAAACTGGCAGAAATAACATTTGCTAGTTGCCATGAAGGCATACAAAAATGTAATTAAATAATACAGTCTATACCCATGCACTTGTAGATACCATAAAATAATTTCCAGATCACTTGAGAGTTCCAAAAAGAACTACTGCTTTGATAGCCAACAGTCCCAAAGACAATAATGTGTCTTTTCATATAAGGACAATGGGTCAGACATCGACCTTTTGGGCTTAGGTCATTAGAGCATATTGTAGAACATCTCTTTCCTCAGAAGGGTTCATTCCACAGGCAGCCATTTTTAATAAGTCAGTGCTGTGGAAAAGAAATAGTGCCAGTTTCCTGTTACAATACACATGTGCTCCTTCTGTTAAAAAAAAAAAAAAAAAAAAAAGTATGTTTCCACAGAAATAAATGCTGCGCTAGATACTAAAAGTGCAAGTGACAAATCACAATACCTATGACAATTTCAAAGCTTAGTGGAAGTGCAGGAAGAAGCAGTTTGTCTGGTTTAACTAAAAAGATTTAAACTGGCCTTGTTGAAAGAAGTTCCTCTCTAGTGTGAAAGAGACACACTCTGTATCTGAGATGTGCCTGTACAAATGCACACATGCACACTGCAGATTGTTTTGCTATCTGTGGAGGTTCAGAGTATCTCTCCATTTACATGAGAAATGCAGCATGACAGAATATTCAAGTAAATACAAGACTATACTAAGTAGGTAAATAAAAGTTCATGTAATGAGTGAAATCTTCAAAGTTCTCTATTTTGATCCCAGAAAACTTGGGATCCCTTTTGACTTACTGACCTTAAAAAATACTGGCACTACATCAATTTACATTAGGCAAATAGATACTGAAATTCTGAGCAATAGCTCTACTTGAAGTTTGGCTGGAGCAGCTACATACCTTCAGGTACTACAGCACAGGCACGACCTGAACTGCAGTTATTGGAATTTCAGAGTGAGATCTTAATATTAAACGTTCATTTAAAAAACGAAATGTGAAGAAAGCCAGTAATTGATTGTTACTTATGCCCATGTACTATGGGGGTTTGTTTGGTTTGAGTTGTTTTATTTGTTTTTAAATAACCTGTGGGCAAGGAGCAGGTTGGGAGTCAACATCAGAACTGGTCCCAGTGATAGCGCTGACCAAAGATTCACTTTGTACTGATACAAAGAAATTGAGTATGAAGATAAACCTCTAATATAGATCTTACTACCAAAACCTTTTCCTGACACAAGTGCAATAAGCTTTTAAACCAGAAAGCTGAAAATGTTGCCAGCTAGCCCCCAACTAGCTGGCAGGATACATGCCCAGGAGCAACAGCCGGAACTCCAAAATGAATTTCTGCACCTTTGTTATGGGGGAGAGGAGGCTGGAACAAAAACACACAAGAAAACCCACACTGCGCTACTTTTAAACCAGCAAGATAAAAAGGAGGCAAGATTTCATACTATGCTTCAGCTACTTTAAAAGCTGGTCTGGAGGTACTAAACGATCACGGGCGGTCTTTAACGCCGTGGATTTACATCCGTTCTCAATGTCTGCAGCAATTCCTGAAAACAGAATTTGCTATGCCTCAGCTAGTCACCACTGCCTTGTGCCAGCAATTTCTTCTCTTTCAGAAGTGCTGGCTGAGATGTTTTTGCTGCTGCTCTTCAAATTGTCTCACTGAAGAGGTGCAAAATTGGCTTTAATATTTCAGAACTTTGTGACTTTGGCTGTACTGGATTTAGAAGCCAGCAGATCCAAGACAGCAGTAACCTCCTACAGGGAAGACTCTGGGAGTAAGTAAAAAAGGAGCACCAGGAGCTAGTTTAAGGACCCAGTACCTTTTTAGCTAGATTGTTAACACTACAAACATACGTATGCTTGTGGTCCAAGTGGCAGATAAATTTTAAATGGCTTGGTACATCAAAAATTTGAGATTCTAAAGTTCCTGTGAGGCAGACAATGCAGTTATGTAATCAGAAATACGCACGGAAGCACTGTGCATTAAGCTTTGGGGTACATTTAGTGCTAGGTGCAGGGTGCATGTACTTAAGCTACTAACAAAGTATCGCAATAGAATTAAGGGCTGAAGGTGACTGAATTCCCTCAACGCCAAATCAAGCACAAGGAGACCAAGAAACTGTTTTCCGAGATTTGAAATAAAATGAACTTCAAGCGTGAAGCTAAAAAACCACACACAAACCTTAATTTGCCCCTTGATTTCAGTTTGTCATCAAGTCACAGGGTAAGAAAAGGTGACTAGCTCTAGAAATCACTTTCACAGCACTTTTTAACTCAAAACTTATTTAGATTATGCTCTCCCATTCAATTCTATAACTATTGAGAAACTAAGTTTAAAGACTGGTATAAAACAAAGCTACACAAAGATCTGCACAAGCAGCATAAGGAACTACCAAATATGCACTCATAGCATAGCAAGTGAAATACACCACACACAAAGTGACAAATATGTCCAAGTTCACCTTTCCAGAAGTTCAATTAACATTCAGCTTTCTTGTACCTTATTAAAACATGAATGAAGCCACATAACTGCAGATCTTCAAGACTGGTTTATGTGACAACTGCCTGTCTCTCATGGGTAAGTTCCACGCTTTTATGCTGTGGCTTATTTTTCTGGAATGCAGTTTGGTAGATGCAAAGGGACAGATCGTACCTCAGACACTCAAGATGAGTGGGTGTCTTGAAACAGGAAACTTGAAAGTCGACTCTGAACCTACCTGTGCAATCACAGCAAATAGTACAAAATCCATCATCAATGCTGAGGCTGACATATTTTACAGTCACCAAGCCTTTATCAGTACATGCAGCATCACCCTTACATAAACTGCAGAGTTCAAATTCACAAAGTTGTGTGGTCAGATGCAAACAAAAAGTATGCAGTGTTCCCGCTAGTTAACTACACATAGTTCTGTGATTGCTTGTGTGGCTTCTGACATCTAGCAGCCCTCAGTCCGTATTGGCATCTCAACTAGGGACTTGCCAAAGAAAAGGAATGCAGATGAGATGTCATTCTCAGTAAAGAAATACTCTAGAGCAGTAAATTTCTTCATTTAATGTCACTCATCTTAGTTTTCTAGGTAACAAGTTCAGATTTTCTTTATCAAAATTTCCTTCAAACATAATGAAGTCTGGGAAACATAATCCCCATCTCAGAAACACCAGTTTTATTTGAGTTAGAGATTAACCATATGAAAAGTGACATGTAAGCCACAAATACCCAGACTGGTTCACTTAGTACAACAACATCAGGTCCAGACAGTGCAAAACAAATATACTGTTGTTTCTACACCTCCAGGTGAACAGTGAAGGCTCAAGCATCTACAAGCCAAGCTATCTCTGTGCAAACCAAGATGGCACAAGGAAGCGAATACTGAAGTAAGAGTTTGGTGCACAGGCACCTAAGTGAAATGTGTCTGCTTGGTTCAGATATTACCAAGTCAAGCTCATCAGCTCTGAAGTCACATTTCATCCTTAACTCGACCTCTACAACAAGGCATGGCTTTATTATACCACCCAGTGGACTGCACTGTACTTGTTTTTTTTTCCTACTGACCATACTACGACAAATTCATTATGAATATTTATATACCACAATATGAACTGAAATTCCTTTTGCTCGCCTCTCTCAGCTCCTACTTCCTGTGGCCAATAAGCCACATTCTCCCTTCTGAACTGCACTAATAAAAACAGAGATACATGCACAGCATTTGGATATTACAAAGCACTGATTTAGTATAAGAATGACCCTTCCCTAAATAAAGTTTGTAGTTACTTCTACATAGAATCTTCTTTCTTCCTCTAAATTCAATAGAAAACCAGCTATTTTATGTGTTAAAATTACTTTGTACCTTCTCAAGCTACCACCAGCCAGGTTTTATTAAGGAAATAGCATGTAAAATTTTGAAGCAAGAGTCACTATTCAGCCAATACATCATGGGTATCAAAACTGAAGTATTTATTTTACTCATTAGCACAAAGCAGTACATCATTAAAAATGAGTTCTTCCTTATCCTAAATTTATGCATTTAAAACAACTTCTCTCATCTTTTTCAACATTCGTTTAATTAGGCAGACACATTTTTGTGAGAATAAGGCAGAAATGAATGCCTAATTCATACGATCAATTAATTGTTCCCAACTAGCTCTGGAAGACCAGGATAATTGTTCTGCAGCAGGTCTGCAGAACCACAGTAAAACACTAAACCCTTTATTTACTTAATTGAGGGATGACTTGTTGATTCACACACACAAATCGGACGAAAACACAAGGGTTGGGCCAGATGAATGCTAAAAGTCCATTCCAGCAAAAAATTAGTCAATGACACTATAAGAAGCTGTGCTTTTTTTCAACCTGTTACATCACTGCAATTTAAATATAAATATTAAATTATGCAATTAAAACAAACAAACAAACAAACAAACAACAAAACAACCACATCTGAAAACTAAGCCAACCAAAACCCACGAAAACAAAACATTTGAACCTTTCATTACAGCAGCGACAATCCATGCCACCTTCCTGGCACAAACTCGTCATTGACCTATGCATCATCCAACCTCAGAATAAGACATACGAGACTGCTCGATATCAACATCCCAGACTCTGGTCCTGACACTCTTGAGAAGTACAGCCTAAGGCAAACAACTCATCCTGTCAAAGATACCAAAGGGTGAAATCAAGACTAAAAGGCTTTAACTTCAGCATAATTCTGCAGATTCAGCATGTGCAATAAAGCAATTTGATGGATAGTCTTCGAAACACACAATCCCTGTTTAAAAACAGAAGTTCATCATTCAGAAAAAACAAAACATGCAGGTTCTGTGACAGATTTGTGTTGTTTTCTGTGCGTTATTAATACTGCTTTGTAGCATTTATCATGTTCTAAAAAGGGAGTAAAAGAACAGATTTTTAGTTCCCCACACACAGGTTGAGCAGATAGTGACTGAAAGTGGGACAAGAGTTATCAACACCACCTCGCAGCCTGTCAGATAAAGTCAGGACAGAAAACCAGCAGCCAAAACATTTTCACTGACCTGGAAGAAGACATCAACCTTTCCCCTTGAAAAGGTCATTCAAGAGTTGAAGTGGACTTGTAACAACAATTTAGAGATTTTCTGTAACTGATTAAAAAGGGTAACTTAAGCAGTACTGCTGCTATTAGCTCGTTTAAGGAAGTACAAACCTCAAGGGGAAGAAAAGCCACATGCAGACAGTAAGCTGATTTCAGCTCACGGTGGCAAAACACTTCACGACTGACTGACACTATACCATCTTTTGTGTGAGAAAACAGCCTCCTCAAGATCTGGGTCAGCATGCATTTGGGTGTTGAGAAATTACATTTCTTCCATTTATTAACAGTGCTCTGTACTGTAGCAAAGAGAAGCTATACTTTGTTATATTTTCTCCCTCCCTACTTTAAACAGGATTAAGCAAAATTCAAATGTAATTAAGGAAGAAAAAACATCCTTCTACGCAATCTGTTCTCAAATTTATGGTTAAAGACTTAGTCAATTACAAATTGCAAATTAGAACACAGCAAAGCGATTATACCTTCCCATAAATTTCCAAGAGGCAGAATTAGTTCTTACCTGTAATCACAACCTTGTCAAGGTTCTAGTTCAGTGCTGAGAGAATTAGTTTACATTCCTGCTGCCAAGAAGCACATAACAGAATGACTTGCAAAACCTTGAGATAACAGTACAGGACACAACATCTGCTTTATTTTGGTATTTCCTAGAAAGAAACAAAGAAAGCAGTTAGCTACTCCAGATGGCATACAACAGATTTGTACATGAATTTAAGAAAAAGCTGTATTCACTAAAAACAGAAGTGCACGAACTAAAGCTATGTCTGGATATCTAAAAACTTTCAATGTAGTCTCTAAACAGAATATTTAAGATAAATGCTAAGAAAAAAAATATATATTTTTTTTCTAATTTCCTTCACCAGCACAATCTAGTACTTAAAAAGCCATCTAGCCTATTACCTGACATTCATGTCCCTAAACTGAGTTACAGAAGGAACAGCTTTTGCATGCCTGCTAACAGAAGTGCTGTTCACCTGCTTAAGTGACAGTGTACTCACAGTGTTTGACAAAATTGAAATCCACCAAGTGCAGTAAGTCTAATTTGTAAACTCTCTACTTTGCCTGCTTAGATGTAAAAACGCATGGGGGTTTTGCAACTGAAGTTTAGTGCTTTTCTTTTTTTTTTTTAAGTATTAGAACTCCTCTGAAATAACAATCATTATACATCTTTAAATGTAGTTTCAATAAAATTGATCAGAAATTCAGCTTCAAATGCAGAAGTATCAGGTAACTAACAATTCAAACGTACATATCTCCACAAGCATCTAGACATCTAAATCCCATTATTTTCAGCAGGATGCAAATGCCCAAATTCCTTCATGGATCAGAGACTACACATTTAACCTTACAAACCACTGCATCTTACAAAAGTTACCATGACAGTACACTGGTAGAAGGAACTACCCCAGGAAGAATTCTGGATAGCAGCCAGCTTTGTCTGGGGCAGGAGGGAAATACAAGCCGTACTGTAGCGCTGTGATTCTCGACTGATTACAGCACACTGAAAGCCTAGCCAGCGCTGCTGGGCTGAAGGAGGCACAAAGGGGACACGCTGCAGGCTTGGACTTTAAGGCCAGGGACTGAAGAAGCGAGCTGTGACAACATTTCATGACGGTCTGCCTCTTCCAAATGGTAACTAGTCTTTTTCAAGCATCACAAAGCACCAGTTTTGATTCTCATACAGAAGGGATACTCTGCTACTGCTTGAGGAAGAGCCGTAAGGGCTCAGTTTTATGTGCATGATGTCACGCTGCTGCAAGCCCTTGTGTTCTCCCCATCATTCTCTCTTAGGCACCACAGCAGGATGGATGGTTCAATGAATCAAGCTAAGCCAGAAAAAGTCAATTCCTTTCTGTAGGTTTAGATCTCTGAACCAGCTTGAAAATGCCTTTCAGGCAAGTGCCAGAAATGCAGAACCAGCAGCTGCTGCCAATTCAGATTTGCTCTGAGTATTCCTAAACTACATGTTAAGCAGCATCCGCTAAATTATTAATGGACTCTGAAGAACTATTCTGAAATAACTAGACACCAAACGTCTTAAATCATTGTACCGGACCACACAGGAAAAGCTTTCCTCCAAAAAAGTTACAAAGTCCATCAGTAAAAAAAAAAAAATAATTAAATTTTCTTCTACACCCGAGAACTTCAGGAAAAAAATAAGGCACAAAAAGCATGGATTCACAGAGCTGCAGGTAACAGCACAACTCCCTCTTTTGAAGTACATCAGCACTTCTTAAGTGACCGGGGCACGAACGCAGAACACGACCCCAAGACAACTCCCTTCAGCCAGCCTCCCCCAGCTCCAGAAGACGGCCCTAACCACGAGGCTACAGGGCAGGTTCATGAAGTGCTCCACCCTCACTTCTTCTGATGCTACTCCAGCAGCCTCCGGAAGCTGCTGACTCACAAACACTGACCCAAAGACAAGCATTATGCTTCCCAGAAGCAAAAGTCTTGATCAATCCCAAATTCTTCTGCTCTACAGAGGATGTGCAAATGTTCATCTGACAAGGGTGACTTCTAGCCCGGCGACTGGACACTTACATTAGGGTGGATTCAGAGAGAGACATTTGGAGCTAAGAGCATCTTACCCCAATATGTCCCCATTCATACAAATTCTGTCCACCCAAATTCTCAGAAGTGTGGAATAGGGGTATTCAGTGTTTCAGAAAAGACAAAAATACCTCAACAGATGCCCCATCGCTGAACACTGCCCAGCAAGGGGACGTGATTCCTGTTACTTCTGCGCAGCAGTGCCTCTTACCTCTCTAAGTAAGCCACAGGTTTTTATTCTGTTTGGAGATAGTTCAGTTCCTGATGCAGCCTGGGGACAACAAGCTAATCAAGACCCCAAAAACTTGGGTGCAGAAAATGCTGATATAAGCAAATGAAATGGTTTTACATAGGTAGACAACCATAAGCTACGTCACGAAAATAAAGCTGAATGCCTCCCATTAAAGGCATTAAGAGAATTATAACGTATAAAATGCTTAATATGTGCTCCTTGAACATTTGGCATGTCTAAATAGTTATTTGAGTAGGACCAAGTTCGTTACTAAGTTTCTGTTTTCATTTTTTTGCTATTAAGATACTAGTACCACGGTCTAAAGTTTTGGGTAGACCTGTGTGATGTGAGGAGCTGGACTTGATGATCCTTATGGGTCCCTTTCAACTCAGGATATTCTGTGATTCTATGATTCTACCCTGCAGTAGCATAGTTTTTAATTGAGCATGACTAAAACATCCCTTTGCTAAAAGAATTTGAGTTTCACCATGCTTAACAGCATTTTCTTCAGATGCAGAAGACTACACAGCCGGAGCCATTGCAAGTAAATCACTGCTAAAGAACTAAAACCAACAGTCAGCAATAACCACGTTAAAAAAAACACACTAAGCAGGCAAGAATCTTGACAAGTGTGAAGAACCCCACCACTGCACTTTACAGAAGGGCAAGCAGCACATGCTAGCCTTTCTGATCATTAAATACATCTTCAAACCACCTTGATGGTAAAGCACTAATGAACTTCAAGCTGAATCCAAATGTTAAAGCAAGCAAAAAACATCCCACTGTCCAGTCCTTCGCAAGTCTTCAGATTCTGGTCAGCCGAGCACCAGAAATACATTTCTTACGCAGTTCCACAAACAGCTGCAGCTGGCTTTGTAAAGGACAACCAAATCATTGCTGCTTTAAAACCAACCAACCCCTCTCCCTAAGCATCATGAAAAACGAAGTGAAATGTAATGTATCATGTTTGGCTTTGTAACACCAAAATACTACCACTGCTGACATCATCCCTCTGAACTGCGGGTGATGCAGAAGTTAATAAAAGATTTTACAGAAGTAGAAGACACCAGAGGGAGAAGGAAAAGCGCAATCCCGTGAGCTTACTGCAGGTCAGGCAGTATCCTGCAACTTCCCAACTGCGTGTTGTCAACATGTGGTAAAGCTAAGATAATATCCCCCTCCTCACATAGACATTAGTGACCTGATTTTACAGTAAAAAAGAGCACGTACCAAAGGAGTGCAGTAGCTGTGCAAGTTCACGCAGTAGTTCTTCGTTAACCTACATATGGCAAAGCCCAAACATAAACGAGCAATTAATGTCTGTGTAACTACTTGAGGCAACGTACAACTTCCACTCCAAAGAGCAAGTTGTTCATCTTTCACAGGACAAGATGAATGAATTTTCTCTGCAGTTGCTGAGTGATTCCTGGTTCTATACAACAATATCATGAATCAACCAAAACTGAGCTTTTTTTTTTTTTTAATGTTTTTCCACCCAAATGCTGAAGTTCCATCAAAATGTTAATTAGTGCAACATCTAAAGAAAAGGGAATGAAGAAGAGTTTGAAATTAAGACCTGTAAGAAGCAAGTTAAGTGCTTTAGCCTTTTTCAAGCAGCTGAACTAGCATCCAGGTTTTGCTAAAAGTACAGTGGTATCTAAAATGCAGCGAAAAGGTGTAAAATTGAGGGTTTGTTACGATGCTAAGTATCTTGCAGTAAATTTACTTGGGTTTCTGGTGAATATTTAGATCAGCAGTTCGAAGCTGACAGTGCAACGTTTAAATTGCAAGTTAATCAGTTGAACTATTCAAGCCTGAATTTCCAAGGGGAACAGGTGATTAGCATTGTATTTAGCAGCAGTACAAACCTCAGTAATACTAGGGGCTTGGCAGTCCGGTTCAGTTCATACTTTTAAGTATTACTTCACAAATGGTGGGCTTCAGTCACAGCACCACAAACTTGACTTTTGATACATCTAGAAAACAGTTACAAAAGACTCTCTCAACTTTTTTTCTGCAGACCTATCTTGCATACAGATTTGCCAGGCACATTTTGAATTCCTGAATTCAAGTCTGCAGCTCTCTCGGGTAAGTTTTTGAACACAAAATTCACACGATGGCTATGTAGATGCCTTGGCAGCAGGGGCAGTTTGAGCAATATTTGCTATCAGCAGCTCGTTCCACATTAATCCCTGTTACTCAGCCACGTAGATAGTTCTGCTGGTGTAAGTGAATGCCTGAAGCAGAGACTGTTCATCTAGTTGATGAGTAACTCAAACTCTGTTGAATTATACAAGCAGAAGATGAAGAAACACTGCAAGCCAGCCTTTCTAGAATTGTGAATACACGTATACAATCCACGCTCACCTACTGGGAGCTCACTAGCAAGCACTTACTTCTGTTCTGCTGTAATCCAAGAGTTCACTTGGTTTCAGCTATGATTAGAAGAAATCAAGCACAAAGATCAAATCATCTCAAACAGTTAAGCTGAAGATCTTTTCCAACGTCCAGTTTCAGGTATGCTTAAGACAAAGGCAACCAAACATGCTCCAGTAAAAATATCCAAGTATAAATCTTCATATTTGATTTTTTTTTTATCAGAAGTAAGAAGGGAGATGATTTTCAAGAGTTAAAAATGTATTACACTTATATGCTAGTGTTCTTAAAACACATTGAGACTACAAAGAAGAACTGTAAGTTGATTGTACATTGGAACATGTACTTTGAACTAATAGCTGTTATCATACACTACGTCCACAATGCCAGATAAATTCTCAACACGCATTATGCCATCCATGGCAGTTCAGGAGTAGCAGGTAGAAGTGTTCATATTCAGCTGGGACCCGAGTTTGGTTGTTTTTAATTGCTAAGGCCAGACTCTGCCAGCACGCATCTTCCTGACAGGGATTTGAACTCAGCTCAGGCACACCAGTGACTTGCAGAGGCAACACCAGAATCCCGTTCACTGTTCGTGAAGTGCCCATCTTTTGAACAAATTCTTATGGCATATCCCCATGAGGTAACCTTATTATCATCTTGCTCGTTAATTTGATAAGCAGCAGTAGCTAATGAGTCAGTTTGAAGTTACCCATCCATTTGTTGCCTCTGTGAGCATCTGGCCTTCAAATCAACGTCTGAAAAATACAGTCACTGCAGGTGGATTACTGAGGCTTTGTCAATATCCCTCTGCTTCAAGCGAACAGAAATCACAACCTAAGCACTGTCAAACATTCTGAGAAAGAATTCACCACGCTTGTGCTTCATGATATTATCAAATGACATCTATTCACAAGTCCTCTGGGCTGAAATGGCATGTCTCTCAGCCACGGCACATCCTGCAACAGCACCTCACTTAACACTTAAGCCAGCTGTCTCGCCCTCTCTAGCTACTCCAGCAGTACGGAAAGAACATGCTGAGCTCGTCAGACCCTTCCACAGCAGAAAAGCAAGGTGTTAGTAAACCGCAGCATTATTCCCATTCAGAAGTAAACTTGGGAATAAAAACTTGCTCTGTCGATTATGAAATAGGAACGGCTTAGCCCTTTCTTGCTAAGCCATTCAAAAAAAAAAATAAATCTTAAGACCATAAAGAACCCTTACAGAAGCAGTTCTCAGGAAACATGCGAGAGAGCAACAGATCGGTCAGTTCTGTAGCAAATGTGTGCATTCAGATGAAGAACTCCCACTGCTACAGACTGCAAACTATCGTAGGATGAAGACATATAGAAAATGTGACATAATTGTCTTGTTTTATTGCTAGGATACAGAAGTTGACTGTGCTCCAACGTGCCCTAGCTGTGGATAGGGGCAGGAAGTCTGACAGTTTTCAGAGTGACACCACTGCAAGTCTCTCAGAGGAAATGCTCACAGAGTGGAAGAACAGCTTCTCGGCAGATGACTATCAGAAAGAATTAAGCCCTCTGCCACTTGGTAATGTGACTAAAAACACCACAAATAGATCCATTTATAGGTTTATGCACAGAAGCACTTCAACGCTAAAAAAGGTCATTCAGCACCCTAACAGAATCACCAGACCTTTCAAATCAGTAACAGAGCACAAATATTAACACTTACTATGTTACAGCTCTTTCAATGCTTACTGCAAAGCAAACTTGGAAAGAGAGAATTCAAACATCTGCTATGTCAACTAACAGCCCGCACGCACACACACAAACTTGCAAAAGAACTAAAATCAAATACTTAAGTAATACAGGAACTGAAGCCTCCAAATAGGAATCACTCAGATGCATTGTTATTTTTATACCTCAATTAGTTTTAGAACCTCGTTTTTTCCTTCATCTCTTCCATGCTAAGAAACTTTTCATACCTATTAGCAAAGTTATTTCAGTAACAGTACTGTAATAGTGTGAAGAGACTGTGCTTAAAAAGACACCTTAAAATTTTTAAGTGTGTTCATCGGCCTTGAACTCTCCTTGCCAACACAGGCTGATCACCTTCCTGACTCAGCCCAGTTCAACTGATCATTTCAAGTGAGGAACGCCATGTGCTTTTAGGAAGTCAGTTATAACCCAATGCTTAGGAGAAGCAGCTGGTTCTACATGGTATGTAATGATAGATAGACTCCCATGCCGTAGCAGGGTCGATTAGAGTTGTAATCCCACAGTACGCACTATTCAATCCAGTGTGTTACAGAAAATTATGCTTCAGACCACAGATGGCTTTTCAGATTAGGTACAAGAACACGGTACTGTCCCCTGCATTTTGATAGCATGCTCTACTTCTTCTATATGTTAAAGAAGCTTTCTAAGAAAAAAATCTGAAGTCTAATCAAAAAATCACTGTCTCTAGGAACTGCAGAGTGAAGCAAATTTCCATTACCTTTGTTTCTGGCAGCAGTCTCCAATATCGTTGCCTGGACACATGGAATCTTTTTCAGGTATCTGCATTGAGGCTATCTGAACTGCTTCACTTGTCATCTAAACAGAGGAGTACTTGGCAAGCAGCAGTCATTTCGCAACTTGCAAGCTTAAATACTCGAATAGTTTTGTCCAATTAGTAGTGCAACTTCAGTTTGACAACAGATCAGTTCGACTCACTTTTAATCAATACCATTTAAACTCTTTTGGTTTACAATGTATTTTAATGAAGAAGTTTCAAATGTATCTATCGAGGCAATGACTGTTTTAATTTTGCCACTACGCAAGTGTTATAATACATGTTGAAATATACCTGCAAAAATTCAAAGGGCAATTTTAGCGATAAGAATGTTAAAACTAACATGCAAAAAGACCATGCCAGTTCAGAAGAAATCAATAGTAGAGATGGGGCTCAAGGGCTTACAGGCAGTCGATGCAGTTATGAGAGGTCTACACAGACTTGACAGCAAAAAGGATTCCGGGAAGCAAGCATGTTAATAATTCAATGTTTATTTTATGCTATTCATCAGGTCAGACATCAGCTGCAGGCAGTTTTGCCTAACAGATTAAGACACCATCTCCAGTTCCACAAAGGTTACTGCTCCTACAACACTGCTGGCTGGGAACGCCACCTTCACAGCACAATGAGGAAGACAACACATGCACTGTAGCAAGGGGGTAGACACCCTACGCTGTCATCCTGTTTATAGGGGCAATGTGCCAAGATATTTAAAATTACGTATCTAGATCTTCCAAGGCTCGCATCTCAGTCTTTCTTTAGCAAATGTCAAGCTTAAGCTGTATGTATGCTTATACCAGGTCTAACAAACTGGACTAAACTAGGTATCCATACAATAAAAGAGGGGGGAAATAAGACTATCCCTTTTGCGAGCCCTTAATAAGTATTCAGGCCTTTGCAGAATGATAACTGGAAGAATTTGATGAATTTAACAGTTTAAAAAGCAAAGTAAACATTCAGCTTGGGGATTACACAGGTAATTCAGTAAAATCTGCAACATAAAAAAAAAAAAAGGAACCACAGAGGCCCAACAAACAAGAAATAGTTCTGTGAACAAAAGCCTGCTGACCTGAACCTTCAAACGAGTGCTGAATTCAGCAAAATAAGCACCAGCTTCAGTAGTTCTGCCCAACTCACTGCCCCTACAAGACTGAAGGGCTGGCGTTAGGCAACCAGCTGCCTACATTAGGCACTACTTGTACTTTACAGTTCCCAAAACATTTATGTCCTTCCGACTCCACATGAAGGTCTCCACCATCTGTTTTCCAGCTGGACACTGTATGATGAGGGGAATACAAGGCCACAATCTGTTATCTGTAAGGAGTATCTGTCTCCATTCTTCTGAAACACCTTCTCAGTGTCACGAATATGATGCTAGCCCAGTCAACAGTAGAGTCCACCAACACTCCCTGAAACTGGTCCCACCAGAGGGAACTCCACTGTCTGCAATGCATTTTATCTCCCCAAACCTAGATGCACTCTCCATTCTTCCCTTGGGGGCTGGGAATGATACGTTTTATTAAACATTTTCTTAAACTGTGCACAGAAGCTGAAGGCGATGGCATCACCCCGCTGACTGATGTTAATGACTCCTACCACTTGACCAGAGCTCTAATTTGCAGGGAGATGACAACCGTACAGGTGCTTGAAGCTACGGCTTTCCTGAAATACACGCACCTACCATTCCTTCCAACTCCTACCCTCTGATTCCACAGTTATTCCCTGATATTTTGAACTTGACCGAACACGGCAATTCCAGCTATAATTGCACTAAAGAGAAATTCCGACAAGCTCAGCGCAGGCCCTTCCACTAAACCAAAGATGGCTGCTTACATGCACACTTCAGTAAGACATTCCATTTCTTATCATGCAAATTAGTGTATCGGTTTTAGAAGTATGAACACCTGTACTACCAAAAGCCAGCTTTGCATAGCAAACACCAGTTGCACGTACCAACTTGCTTAACCGTTTGAGTTAAAGAATGCAGACACAGCTCGCTTTTATGCACCTGATCATAACGAATGTCCACAAAATTATGCGGTATTTAATGCTTAATTATTCATAATATTCTGCAGGAGAAGTATAATATGCAAGAAAACTGACAAATGAGAAGTAGCTCCATTTCGCAAGCCTCGGTATTCATGCTTTTTGCCATCTGATCATGGACAATTTTGAAAGTCTTACCTTGAACGCAGTGCAAAAGTCAAATTTCTTCCAGATCTCTGTCCTTCTGATAAGGATTCACTTTAGAGACTCTTCCTTGTATATTAGGGGGTGAATAAACCGGAAGAGCCTCTGGATCTGAAAGCAGTAAGATGGAAGAATTGACCGATTTCTTTCCTGGGTAACGCATTATTCAATCCAATCCATAGCTCAAGAGCTGCTTAATAACAACTTCTTGAGGGGAACCAAGAAAACACGTGAACCACTGGAAGTGGTTAAGTTAGTCAAGAAGTCCCTACTTGCAATCTTCTGCTGTATTACCTCATACATGAATGCCTTTTGTTTGGTAGAGGTAAAATGTAGCAGGAGATTTAAGTTAAACCATTAAATGGCCAGTATCTGCCAAAAAAAAAAAGATTACCATCATCTGCACCACCCTCAAATAGGTGTACGGAAAGTCATTTCTAAACCAGGAACACATTGTGACAGTGCGAGAGCCTGCATATGCTTCACAGGTGCATGTTTAAGAGGAAAGAGGATGAAAAAGCCTAGACATTAACTCAATCATTTACAAGAGTATATACAGATCCTGGACTCAAAAGAAAAGGACTAAAAGTTGGGGTTCAAACTTTATCTCAACTACAGAAACCATACCAAAGAATCCTGTCACTAGCTACTGTAGATATCTGTAAAAGCCGAAGCAGAAAGACACACGACTATTGACCAAAATTACCTTGCTAATAAGAAAGAAGCAAAGTTGCTTTCCTCACAAACTCATGAGCAAGGCTATCACAGTTAAGCCCACCCTGCCTAGATGTACCAGTATACAATTTTGGTAGCTTGAGTATGGCCTTCCATTTTCAAGATGCCCGTGCGTAGGATCTAGGATGAGCTTCTTTCCAAAGGCCTGGCAAAGAAGGAACTGGGCCAGTCTCAGTGAAAGTCATGATTTGCTTTTTCAGCATCTTTCTTCCCCAAACCAACAACTTCAAACAAGAAGTGTTGCACATATTGCTTAGCTTTACTTCAAAGTTGAGAATAATGGGTGAAGGCAAGTGAACGACAAGACACATCGGTCACTACAAAGCTCTAGAACAACTTGTTCAACTTAATGAATATTCTTTATTTCATTCTTAGATGATGCTATTCAATGAACGTACCTTGCTTACTCAATGCTTACCAACAGACACAGATTTCAACTAATTAATGATTAATATCAGACATCATCAACAGGAGTAGCTGATCTTGTCTAAACTATTTTATTTAGCAGCAGTAGAAATACATGCCACTTGCACAAGGAACCATGTTTCTAAATAAAAGAGAATTTATCCCTTAGTTTGGCTAGTTATATCTCAGACATGAGTGGTTTTTCACAGAAAGATTTGAGTTGGAGGGGACCTAAGAGGTCCTCCAGGCAACTTCCTTCTCAAAGCACAGCCAGTGCTGAGCTCAGACCCTGCTGCTCAGGGATTTATCTTCTCAGGTCTTTAAAACCTCTACAGAGGCAAGCCCACGACCTCTCTGCTGTGGGATCTCCTGTAACCTCTTAACAGTCACCCTCACCGGAAAAACTTCTCAGCATACACCCTCCCACCCAGTTTATGACCCAATCTCTTGCTTTCCCACTGTGCATCTCAGTAAAGAGACTGGCTCCATCCACTTGGGATCCATCTCTGTAGATACCAGAAGTTTGTTATCACCCCAGAGGCCCAAAACTGGGCATGGTATTAAAGATGCAGTCTGGGAACATGTGGAACAAATGCCAATTAAAGGGGAATAAAGCTGTTGGTTTTAACCCCTGCCTGACTTGTACTTAGTCCACTGTTTGACAGAAGCAGCTCCTTGTCAGTAGAGAAGCAACCCAGCCAGCCTCCAGCACCACAGGAGGGTTTCTGACCCTAGAAGCAGGATTTGGCACACGTCCTTGCTGAATTTCATTGATTCCTACAGGCCTGCTCATCTTCCTGAGTACCTCTGGATGGTCACCCTGCCTCTGAGGCACCTTGTTCCGTGTCTGCCACAAACCTGTTGAAGGCACATCCCATCTCCTCCTCCAGGTCACTGGCAAAGATGTGAAACTGAGTAGGTCACAGCAAAGCCCTGAGGAACTGCTTCTAACTGGTGTCCAGGCAGAGCACAAATAATGATAAACTGATACCCTTGGAGCCTGACTCTTCAGCCAGTTCTTCACTTGTCTTCTCATCCTCCCATCCAGACTATAAATAGGACTACGCTGTGGGGCACTGTGTAAAAAAAGCCTTGCAACAGTCAAAGTGACATGCACTGCTCGCCCCTCAACCAGGGATCTAGTCACTTCATCGCAGAAGGCAGGCAGCTGGTCAAGCACATTTTACCCTCCGTAAATCCACTCTGGCTACTTCCAACCCCTGTTTTCAAGGCCCCAGAAATGTTTAGTTACAGGCTGATATAAACTACTACTTGACAATGCTACCCAAGCAAAGCACTAAATGTTTTTCGTACATAAAAAAAGTTTTATTATGTAACATAGCAAGGATGCTTGAAACAGTGAACAAGAAAAAATTGAAGTCTCCAAGCTTCAAGGATTAGCAGAATTCAGATGTTCCAAAGCCTAAATATAAGGATTCAGTGCATAAAAATAAGCTGGTCTCAACAAGCTGAACACAGCCATCAAGCTACAGAGTTTCTGATTGATTTTCAAGGTGTCTAGCAACAGGGCAGTAACAACAGAGGATATAAAAAGGAAAACCTGGTATCACTAACTCCACTGAAAACTTGTAACAAACTGGTAGCAGAGAAAGGGAAGAACAAAAGGAGTTGAAATGAACAGCAAGTGGTCAAGAAAACCTATGTGTTTCACTATGGACATCCTAAAAAAAGCATCTCAAGTTGGGATTGCTTACATCTTTTCAGATGACTTGACTTCCTCCCATACCGTACTGAAAGCTAATCCTTCCTAATGAGACCTCTGGACTTGAACAAATTCAAGAATTCCCGAACACAAAGAACCGCAAACCGTGGTTGATACCAGTGAAAACATAACCCACATTTCACCCAGAAGTCTCTCCTAAGTTCCCCAAAACTGGTGCTCAAAGCAGGGAGCAGATAAGCAGCTCTAGCTCCACATTATGCAGCCGTGGATAAGCAGAGGCAATTCTCTTATCCCCCAAGGAAATCTGCAAACATGACAGAAGACAAAGAAAAACCTCTTGGCTCCCTCAGGAACTTTCTGACGAACTCCTCACCGTGACCTTTGCTATGTAAAGCTTTGCTTTCTGCTGTATTCTCATGTGCCTACAGAATAAAGATCTTCTTGTCAGCAAGTGTTGATATTTAATTAAACTGGAATGACCACTGTGAAGGGAGTCAGATCATCACCCGTAGCAGCCTATGCATTTGGGGAAAATCCAAGAGAGAGGGCATTCATAATTTAGCCATCATAGAGGTTTTAACATCAATATTTAATTGCATGTTCTTTTACTTTAGTGTAACACTACAGCTGGTGACACTGCTAACAGTGTCAGTTCACATGATTTCCAGTACTGTCTTCTCTTTACATTTTTCTCATTTAAATAAAATTTAAGATCTCTGATCATGTAACTTGACATTGTTTCTCTCCTGACTCATTTATTAGAGGAAGTTCAGAGCCATGTGACAGAACTCCAGCTACCTGCAAAGAAAGCAGCAGCAGCAGCATTCCACGTAAATTTAGGACTTCCACTGGCAAGTCAGTCATCGGGTATCCAAACCATGAGCCCTAACAACCTGTGTCAGTAAGTATGTCTTAAGAGAAACTCCTTGGAAACATCTCAAAGTGTAGTCTTGCAACAATCTGCCTAAGCTGAACTGATAGTGCTATAAACCCACCTCAGAGAGCTCTCTTTTTCTGCACTGAATTAGCACTAAAAAGCAGTGAAAACAACAACAACAAAAAAAATCAATCTAAGGACCGTTATCTAAGAAGAATAGCAGATGCTCACCAGCAAGGCAGCACATAACAAAATGCTGTTTGGGCAGAGAATGAACTCCCAACTAAGAAGAGACAAAAACAAAGCTAGATTGTGTACATTAAGCAAGGCAGCTTCCAAGATGTTACATCCATTGTTTTTAAACAGCTGCAAAGAAGTGACAACAGGGCCTGGCTGACAAAGGAAGCGGATGTGTCTAGTGCCCAGCGCTGCCACCGAGGTAGCATTAGACTTGCAGACTAGAAGAAATTCCAAAAGAAAAAAGCAGCTTTGACCCAATTATATGCTAGCTGCTGCTTCAGCTGTGCTGGGTTTTCTTCTGTCCTGTCCATAAGGGTTTGAAGGCACTGCACTTTGGCAGTGAAGCCAAACAATCCTGATTGCTTTTCCCTTCTCAATGGAAAAATGACACGAGATCATTTTAGCCCAGCCTAATTTTCCATCTCTTCTCTGAACACGGCAGTCGGATCCAAGTATGTTCTTTCTGCCTCCTAAAGACCTTTGAGGAATCTTTGCTTCCTCAGACCGAGATGCAAGCCCAGCAGTTCCACGACACCTTAAATCTATACCAAGAACACGCCACGCATTGAGTTTTCCTGTATCTGTAGGTTTTCCAAGTTTGTAGCTTGCTGTGTTTTTATTGTTGCTGTTTTTTGTTTGGTTTTTAATAAATACCATTTGGGGGAGAAAGCTTTCTACAAAGCGCAGGGAAAAAAAAACAACAAACAACTATAGACTGAAGCTTCTTCCCCTTCCCCAGTCCTGTCTCAGGAAGGAACACAACAGGAGAAAGTGAACTCAAACGATGCCAACAAAAATCAGGAGAGAGAATGACAACTGAAGGCAAAGCAGCACAGAAGTCAGCGGGCAACTTGCATTTGCTGATTTTTACCCCCAGCAGTATCAAGGAGTTGTGGTACCTCCATCCACAAGGCCAACCATCCCGGTAGGATTGGGGCAGCCAGAGCTTGGTAATAAAAGGCTGCTGATAAAAAGCTCTCACATGATGAACTGAAACTATCAGAATGCTCAGCCCAGCACTAAGGTAATAAGGAAGAATACTTGGCTGAACTCTGCCTCCCCAGATAGTCTATGGACTCGCCTATTTCTCAACACATTTATTATCTCGGTTCTTTAGAAAGTATTTTGGTTTTCTAATACATTAAGAAAGGGTATTACTTTTGAATTCCTCTCCTGTTCCACGTTAGTTTCTCTCCTTCAGCAACAGTATCAGACTTTGACCCAAGGAAAGGAGAGGATAAACACTGCGCAGGAAGAAAGGATCAGCAGCTCTGACACAGGAGCACACCAACCGTGCAGAAAGCAGCTTGCCCACAGGTAGGCCAGGGTCACTGGTTCTGGTTGTATCAGGGACAGCTGAAGATGACAACTAAAAAGTAACAGGAAAGGACGATGGAGATTCCAACGGAGCATGTGAGGGCCATTACTTACTTTAGAGAGGCTTCAAGCAGAAATATGACAACCCATGACAGGTCTGGCATGCCTGCTTTGTGTGCAACAGCTCCTGTTTTTAACCAGACCACCAATAAACAAGCAAACAAGCCTATGGAGGAAGGGACAACACGGTAAGGTGTAGTAAGATGTCTTCCACATTAGCTCCATGTTCTTTGTGGAACTGACAAATAGACAGGTTTCATATCCGGACAAACCCTTCTAAAAAAGTTACTTCAGTTACAGAATCGTTACCCCATTCTTTTGTAAATACACACAAATTTACCTCTGATAACCTTGACCAAAACAGAGAAGCAACAGTGAAGAAAGATCACTTGAAGTGAGTAGTTCTTCTCCTAGATGGAGCCCTACTTGGCTTCTGCACAGATGCAGAAATACAGAAAGCTTTTTAGGTTGAAAATAGCAAAGTCACCAAGAATATCTGAGAATCAGGTATTTTTCAAGGACGGTATTTTCCAGTAATAAATTAATAAAGGGTTTCCGAAATACAGTTTCAGAACAGTTCCCCCAGTGACATTTTGTGACCATGTCATGGGCAACAACAGCACCCGAGCTAGTTTCAAGAGCCTGCACCTACACTGGAATTGTATTCCTTCCCCTCTGACTCTGTAGGTCGAGCCCCGTTTCGCTGCCTGTTCAAGAAGTTGTTCTGACAATCTCCAGCACTGCCCCCTCCCCTGCAAAAGGCAGGAGATGCTAAGCTGACGGCATTCTTTTTTTCTTGAGACTAAAACAGTGCTGTAACGGTAGTCAAAGCCGCACCGTGAGCTGTTATGGTTAACAACAGCTACTATTTTGAGATCATTACATATTTCAGAGTCATTCTTCTCTGACCTGGAGTTTCTAGTGTGTTTTTTTTGTTTTGTTTTGTTTTGTTTTACTCATATAAAGTAAAAGAAAAACATACCTAGAAAAGCATAGATGTGGTTTAGCATAAGGCATACCAGAGAGATAACAAAAGTGAATTATGTTGTTTCACTGTGAGATAAAGGCAGGATGCAAGACACTGCCATCATTACGGCAGAGTCCTCTTTTTTCTCCCTACATCACACGCAAGTCAAACCATTACTTCAGTTGTAAAATGCAGAAAAATGTAAAACTGCAACCTTCACCATTTATCAAAAACTGACAAGCTCTCAGGTTGGTGCGCAGAGGAGACTGCACAGCTTTTTGACTCCAGCAAGTGCTGTGAAAGTCTCATTCCTGTGCAACCACCCACAAGGGTAGCAGTGTGCTTGTCTTTTCCTTGGTCCCACAACCAACTATTCAAAGAAAGTCACTTAAACTGCTTCCAGTTTCTTTACTGTATAAGGGCGCCCCAAATCCAAAGAAGGGTTGGCTGGAAAACCTCTCACGAACCAAGCAATTGCTCCTATTAAAGCATCTTTTTCATGACAGCGCCTATGAACCCCTGGGTCATCTTTTAAACTGCTATTCAATTATGGCGCACTTGCAGAGGATTTACCAAGTAAGTCTCCCCAAAAAAACAACACAGTTAACATCTCTAGCTGTTACTTCCACAAGATCATTGGCATTTGGCATGTACAGGAACGCTACTACTTGAAGTCTTATGCACAACCACACACTACTTCAGAACAAGTGCCCCTCACAGCATCATCAGCCCCAGCCCAGACCTCCAACGACTGCAATCAACTCATCGGGCAGACTAAGGGAAACAACTGGAAGCAACAAACCCGCACCAAGCAGTGTGTGTAGTTCAGTAGCATCAGCAACACAACAGTGGTTTGGGGGTTTTAATAAAAAACACACTCTAAGCAAGCACATCACAAAGACATTGTTTCAGAGGAAACAAAGTGAGACAAGAAGTCTCTTGCCTTGTGTCTCCTGGAAAAGAGGTGAAGACACAGAAAACACAATACGCTGGCAAATGGGTAAGGAGCACACCTGAGGAGCCAGGTCAGTACACCCAGGGTACTGGTCCCACCAGTACTGGATGAACTTCCTACAGATGCCTGTCAACCCCGGCTGTAATTAGGCGCTATTAATAATTCCTCGGGGGTGACGCTTCGGTTGTGACTCAGAACACCCCGAGCGCGATGCGCTTCCATGCCAGCAGAGCACACGGGGCGCTGGGGCTCCGTCGGGACGGACGGAGTTTCTTCGCCTCCCAAGGCACCGAGCTGAGTGCTCTGCAGATGAGTCCCTGGCAGCTCTGTTAGCTCTGGGTTTGAGCATCACAAGAGCTGAAAACACAAAGGCACTCAGGGTTTCTCTTGCCTACACACGTTAAAAGCAGCACATCCTTCTCCTGATGTCAGCTATGAGCGTTTCTTTCTCAAATGGCCCACGGAGAATCGAACTGATGCCGGGCAGCAGGCACCAGTGCCTGCAACCAGTACCGTACCTGCAGTGGGAGCTGGTACATGAACGAGCAGGCAGAGCACCTTCTCACTAGGAAGAGAGATTCCTCTGGGAATTAGAAGAAATAACACAAGTCCTTTATTACTATTCTTCAGTGCTTTGAGTATAGACGCACTTAAAATAGAAGCAAAAAGAACACTTTCTTCAGCTTTTGTACACTGCAGACAAAACTCAGTCTGCAGTCCACTCAAGCCTGAGCGCAATACTTCTCAGCTGCAAAGTTTCAAAGCACATTACCAAGTTTCAGCAGCTTTTCAGGGTCACAAGAGTGATCACAAACAAAAATCCGCTCTCCCTCCAAATCCTAATCCACCATCCTCAAAATCTAACCCAGCTGTATTCTAGGCATCAATACATGATTTCTCTTCAAAACTCTCATTCAGCCCCTCCCAGAATCATGGTCCAAAGTTACTGGACATGCTGTGGGTATCACCAGCCTCACATTCGGTGTAATTAGCATGTCAGGGACTCTCACAAATTTCATCTGTTTTATGGAGGAGAGATTTTTAGCTGCCATTAAGAGGAGTTGCCACTGGAAGTATCATTTCCTACCTCTAGACAGGTTACCCGAAACACTGCGGGCAAAAATCTGAAATATTTTACCTCTTCTAGAAGAAAATTCAAATCAGTGGCAAACACAAAAAGGCAACAAAACAAGAGCTACCATTAATGAAAAGATCAATAAAATACAACCATAGAAAGCCAAGTGTTGGTTTTCCTCCCTCACCCCTCAGCAGTCTGCTGACACTGGCCAAAATTCTTAAGTTAACACCAGGGTAAATACTTCAAGAAATAACCATGTTGTACAAGCTTTGCAGAAATAAATGGTTGGATCAAGGAGAGACAGCCCATCCAAACTGGTGCCTCGAGGCCAAGTGCTGCAGGAGTGCAGCTTTAATAGCGGTACCATCCTTCCATGCACAGGTATCGTACACATGACCCCAACACACAGAAATACTTTCAGGACTTGCTTGCAGTATTATACATAAAAAAAATAAATCCAACCACAAGACAGCAAGCCACAGGAAGCCAGACTTCATAAACCTGTTGCTCAGCCGGCTACTAGTTTCATTCTTGATGAACTGAAGTAAAACCATGAAAGAGCCGCTTTACAGAATTTACTGCAGCTGTAACACTGGTCATTTTAACACAAAACTGCAGAACCAGGGACAACCACCTGGGAAGCACAATTCAGGTACCATTCAAGAAAAACTAAAACCTTCTGTAGAGAGCAGGGGACAATTTCCACGGTCCACACAGCAGCACTATCCGCATCAGTGCTTTAGTTTGGATCAGTAACGCACTTTCAAGGAAATCTGAGTCACCCCACTTACTGTGCTTTGGTTTGCATCTCGGAGCGATTTCTAAACACAAGACTGGACACCTCTCAGATTAACCTAAACCAAAACTCCTGGAGAACACCTAATGGCCAGCAGGGTTTGGGGTATTTTCAGTTCATAGAGCCAGAGCACAGCACATCTGGAATAAAATCCCAAGAGCTACACATAAAACTGGGGACACGGCCCATGTAACTTTGTTCCACCCTACAGGTCACCTTCAACTACAGCTCGCTGCTCGATCATCTCAGAGAGCTTCGAGCAGCAATAACTAAGCCCGTAGGCTGGAGCTGCCAACAGCCCCCTCCTCAGCCCTAAAAAGAAGGGCTGCACTGGGGACTGAGCATTTCTTTTCCTGGAGTAATCAGAGCAGGAGTGTTGCAGCACACATTCACTTTTGCTTCCAACCCTTCACAGTTAAGATTATCAAAAGCTGGTGGGACACATCTAGGAAAGACATCTGATTAAAAACAAAAGACATTTCATGTATCACCCACATCTCCTGTAATACCTTCTAAATAACAGCAAAAACACAATTCAGTAGCCCACATCAATGGCTCTGCTACAGCTCGTGGTAGGACACGAAGCACGTGCTCAGTAACACTCGGTACTTCCTGCCCATCAGCACAGCCAGCAAAGCTGCCCAGATAGGAGTGAGTTCTCCTGGTGTGGGAATAAGCTAATGAACACTTTCTGAGTGTATTAAAGGATTACCATCATGTACATGAGTTTCAGTTTCCTTGCCTCAGTTTTTTCGCAACAGTTCGATCATTTTAGATTTCTCTTTCCAGTCACCCGCTTCTCTTTTGCAGCCCAAGCTCCTACATGCGAGGTGCTGAGTCCCTAACACAAAACCTGGCTCTGACAGCGCAAGAGAGCTGGTGAGAACAGGCCCCAGCAATAGGGCACGAGTTGCACACAATGGTCATAAAATCACCATAAAACGTTACCTCCTCTACTCAAATCCTCCTCAGCTTAATCCATTAGCTGCTTGATAACAACCATCAGTTCACACGCTAACAATGCAGAGCCCTGTTTGCTCTGTGCTCGGTAAAGGTCAGCTTCCTGCACCGGGGTGCACACAAAGCCGCCCAATTACCGAAGGTGCCGTTCTGTGTTAGCACACACCAATGCCCTGAGAGCTACCAGGCCACGCCGCTGCTTTCTTCTGTGACTTAGTCGGAAGTTTGTGGTCATTGACTTGTCACGCGTGTCATTGTGTCACACACGGCGGAGCCATCCTCAGCTCCCCAGTAGCCTGGTCTGAAACAGCCTTAAGTGAACTGGCTGTGGTCCTGGGCTGAATTCCTGTTATTAGTGCTCGTGAGAAGAGGTTCAAGCACCTAGTGGTATTATTTAGATGTAAGAGATCTCAATGAAAAGATCATTTCCCATCAGAGAAGCTGAGAACCTACACCACAAGCCAGTAATGCAGTGCCACCATAAAAGGAGGAACTGAAGTAATGTTAATGAGAAACTAATGGTGCACGGGGAAAAAGGGTAGTGGGTGCCACTTGTCCTAGCAGAGCAATACCTGGGCAATACCTCAATTACTTCCTCAAATTGTACGAGTGGCTGCAGCAGCCAAGACTGGGGGGTTCCCTTCTATTAATTCCTACACCAAAAGCATCTGCGTGCCTTCTCTCCCAGCGTAAGGATTGCCAAGAGCCAGAAGACTGACCTCCCCTACGCTGACGCACAGCCCTCCCATTTCACAAGGCCAGCAGTGCCTCGAGAAGCTGAGGTGAGCTCAACAGCCAGAGGTCACCCCCTCCACGGTCATCCCATGCAAAACTTTTCAGACCAGTTTTCTTTGTGAGTGCCACTCATTACCAATTCCTCAGAACTTGCTGGGCTTCAGCACAGGACACTGCCGAAGGTACACGCTACCTCACTGCCTTTCCAACCCCACAAGCACACTACAGGACCCATGAGGCCCCAAACGCTCCTCAGCTACAACATCTACATGCCAGAGTTGAAATTCCCCAGGCTAGAAGTGATCAGTCCTAGAGACTTGCCAGCTTTCAGCCAGTTTGAAGTCTCCCATGCTAGATATCTGCCCAAGCCTGAAAGACATCAGCCAAATAGCTGAGGAGTTTGCAAGGCTGTCTCCTAAAATGGTTTGGATTAGGTTTTTGGAAACTCAGCATCCTTGTTCTTGCACCAAGGGCGTGTTTTTCATTGTCCATGCAGACAATCTCTTTTCCAAACTCTTACAGTTTGACATTGATACTTTTTTTTTATGTTAAGAATCTGCAATGACATTATGTCAGATACCGCACCTGAACTCCCTGAAGATCACAGGCATACAACATGTGCTGAAGACCAGGGCTAAACCAGAGCCCTCCCAAAGTTTCAAACAGCATTTCTCTTGCCTTCACACCACCAGCAGCTCGGCAGCGAGGAAGAAGCGCCAACAGTTGACACCCTGTCCATCTGTAAGCCAAACCTTGCAGATGACCAAGCATAAACAAGCGAAGCACAGAATGAAGGAAGTCACGCACATGGAAGGAGCCAAGGCTACGGGAATTTTTACTTGAACAGTTTTTCAGAGAAATCCCCATTGCTTCCCTCCGATTTGGTGGGAAGACCGACATTCAAACCAAGGCTCTGGGGCTGCTACAAGGCCCAAGATGTGGAGGATGCACCTTCACAGAGAGGTGAAGAGATGCAGGAGTGAACCCAGAGATATGAGAAAAACTTGTTGGACAAGATAGTGGGAATAAAACAAATAAAAAATATATATACTTGGTACTAACACTACAAGGCGACAGGCAGAAAGGATCGGTTTTAGTGCAAAAAAACGCACACAGGCCTGCAGGACCTATTAGGGTACTCGCTTCCCAGGACTCACACATGGAGCCTAGAACTTGGATTCTTTCAGTGTGGCTTTCCCTGGCACCTGGGGAGACCATGCCTGCAAAAACCAGCAGCTCATTATCTTCCAGAGCTGCCTGAACACACCAGCTCTCTTTTACTGAGCTACAGCAACAGGCCTGTGTGCCACACCTGTGCAGCCCTGCTGGAATGACGAGCCAGGAGATGCTGCCACACAACGGATTCCAGTCTTTGGATTTTTGGGGGAGAGGAAAAAAAGGAAACATCCTGCTTCAATGGCTGATATTCATGATAGTAATATAGGTACTTCCGACTGATTCGTTCTTTTTACATCCAATACTGAGTGGATTATTACAGAAGGGGAAAGACAGTAGGAAAAAAAAAGACGACACAGGTAAGAAATATTGACCGCTCTCAGGCGCCCCCTCTGAGAAGAGCAGTTCTTTGATTCAGGATCTTAAAAGACTGTGTCCAGCACTCAAACTTCACAAGCTTTAACTTCAGCTGTGGCGGGTTCATATTTATGCAAGGCAGGGTCTCGTGTGAACAAACCAGCACCCGATGGGAATTCCACACGGGAGCTGAGAGGCAATTGCATTACCCAGGGTAACTACCAGGAGCGAGGCTTCTCTTGGCTTTCTGTGGCTCTCGGCCTTTCTAACCAACCACCTCACAGCTACTGCAATAAAAGATTGGCTCTACACACTGCCCCAACCACTTCTCTCATCAAAAAGAAAGTCAAATACCTACTTCTTTCCTTGTCACTTTCCATTTTGCCCTTCACAGCCCCTACAGGTGTCTCTGCCCTACTAAGGCCTGAAATTCCTCCCAACTCCCAACCACATCCTTCAAATATGCAAGGCCTCCTCCTGTCAACCTCACAAAAAAGCCACGTGCTACATACAGCCCGCTCCACAACATTAATTCAGGATCCCCACATATTGATGTTCTGTGCCTTGATCAAACCACACATCCCATAAGACAACATCCTCTAAACATCTGTGCCAAACGGGAGATGAGGGGCTGTGGAACCAAGCACATACTAACACAAACCTGCAGAACAAATGATACACAAATGCAATTTCTCCTCCTGAGCCAAACAGCCTCACATTCCAACACAGAGCATTTTTTCACAGATCTCTGCCCCTCAAGTGTTTTATGCACCAAACCTCCTTCAAACACAACGATATGTCCAGGATAAAAGACTTCATGCCTTCTCAATGCACACGCTCATGTTAAGCGTAAATGTATATCTAATACACAGGCACAGACACATCCCAGCCCCTGATGCCATGTGCAGGGGGCTTGTCTGTATCACAGAGTGCCTCTAGTTAGCTCCTGACGTGTCAAGACCACTACAAGCACCAGTTTACACTTAATGGCCAAGTTACCCACTGGAACAAATAGAACAAAATACAGAGGGGGAAGAAACAACGAGCCTTTAACAGGAGCCCCATGACTATGCGGTAGGCCCCCTTAATCTGACAGTACTCCTAACAGTGACAAGTTGCCTCATCTTCACTCACTTTTTTCCCAGTTTCCACGGGCTGCCACAGCTGAGAACTTGTCCCCACACCGAAGGGAGAAGAGGACGCCCACCACCTCCCACCAGCTCAGCCCCAGCTCACTGCCACTCCCCCCCCCCCATTTCAGCTTTCCACACCCGCGGCCAGAAGGCCTGCCCCCTCTCCACACAGACCGCAGTTCCCACTAGCTCAGCACTACGAAGATTCCAGTTTCCCTTTTGCTCAAATGCCATTGCCCTGGTACGCACGTGGATGCACAGCCTACGGGAAGCTTCGCCCTGTACAGGCGCAATCCCCACGAACTCATCCGACCCCCGCATCTTTCCAAACCCACAGAGCCCTTCCAGTGCCCCCGCTGCTCATTTCTACTTCTAAATACCCGGCCAAGCTCCCTCACAGCCTCAATCTACAGTAAGCCGTGGCAATTTACCCACAAGAATGAGGCACTGATGCCCTTGCAGACAGGAGCTTACACTGCCTGACACCTGCCCCAAGCACGGAGGGGCGCCTCCAGACACCTCCCAGCCCATGCGCAGCCTTTTCCCCAAACAGCACCATTGCGTCCACCACATTTGGCAGCTGCCACGAGTTTTCCACGGCTCGACCAACAAACACCCTGGCCTTCCATGCCACCACAGGCAAGCCATCAGCCCCCAGCTCCCGCCATGCTCCCAGCACACCGACCCCATGCTTTGCCGCCCTGGCGTGCCCCAAAACACCCGAACCGGGGCTCTCTCCGCTGGTGCCAGCCAGCCACCTCCCTCAGCCCTCGACAGCAGCGCCCGACACCGCGGCTCGCAGGCACATGCCCGCCCCGCCGCGCACACCCCAGCTCCTGTTACACTCCGAGGTCTCGCGCATTACGCCCAGCCGCAGCGGCCACCCAGCACAACGAGCCCCCGGCCTCGCAGCAACCTGTTGCCACCGTGCCTGCCAGCCGGACCCGTGCTCACCGCCCCACGCCTCCCCCCCCCCCCCCCCCCCCCTCCTCCTCCTCCTCCTCCTCCTGGCTTATCCCCATCCCCGCACCTCTCACAGGATTAGCTGCCAGCGCTCCTCGCCCTGCGAGCCTCCCCGTACCCCCCCCCCATGTGCCTCCCGATGCCGCCCGCACCCCTGTGGCAGCCGCACGCCCCTCGCAGGCCCCTCAGCTCCCCCCCGGCCCCCTCGCACCGCGCAGGGCCGGGCCCTGCCCCCCCCACCCCCTCCCCCCCGTACCTGTCGGGGAGCGGCCCGGCAGCGCAGGGCCGGGCGCGCTGCGGGGCGGCGAGGCGCAGCCCTCACCGTGAGGCGCAGCCCCTCAGGCGCGGCCCGCCCCGCGCCGGCCGCCGCCGGCCGCAGCCGCCGCCCGCTCGCGCAGCCGGAGCGCCGCCCGCAGCGCCGCCATGTTGGGAGCCCCCGTCCCGACGGCCGCCGCCGGCCCCGCCCTCCCGCCGCGCGACGTCACCGCCCCCCCTCCCGGCCCGCCCCCTCCCTCCGCCCCGCGTCCGTCCCGAGGCTGCTATTGGCCGCCGCCGACGTCGCTCGCCCTCTTCCCGCCCTCCCCCCGCCGCTATTGGGCGGCCGCGCAGCTCGCGCTGGGAAGCCTCGGCGCCATTGGGCGAGCCGCGCGCCGCTCACCCGCCGGCCCCGCTGGGGAGCGCCCCCCGATTGGGCGTTCCGCCCCCGTCTCGCCAGCTATTGGCCGCCGCTCGCGTCAATCACGGCGCCGGCGCGCGCGGCGCCTGCCTTTCTCCGCACTTCTCTTCGCCCGGCCTCGCCGCCTGGGCCGGCCGGACGGAAGCGGCTGTGAGGCGGCGCCCCCGCCCCGCCCCGCCGCCGCAGCCCCCCCGCCCCGCCCCGCCTTGCCTTTGGCTATTGGCTGCCGGCGCTGCCACTCCCCCGCCGCCTCCCTCGCCCCGGCCGCCTCTGCGCGGGGTGGGCGGGAACCGGGCGGCGGGTGCCTCCTCCCGATTGGCTGCTTCCCCTGCCAATCCGCCCGGGCCGGCGGGCCCCCGGCGGAGCCGCGGCGCGCGCGCCGCTCCGCGCCGCGATTGGCCGCGCCGCGCCGGGGGGGCGGGGAAAGGCGCGCGGCACCCCCCGGCACAGAGGGGAGGGGAGGGAAGGTGCGGGGGGGGGGGGGGGGGGGAAATGCCCGTATGTGCGCGCGATGACATCACCGGCAGCCAATCAGGGGGCGCGGGGCCGGGGGGCGGGGGCTCGCGCCCGCCCGTTGGGGCCGCTGCGTCGCGTGCCCGGTGCCTCACAGCCGTCAGCCCCCAGCGCCTCACAGCCCCTCAGTACCTCAGTGCCCCCTGTACCTCACTGCCCCTCAGTGCCTCACAGCCCCCACCATTACCTCACGGCCCCTCAGTGCCTCACAGCTCCCATTACCTCACAGCCCCCGCCATCACCTCGCAGCCCCCGCTGTCCCAACACACAGCAGTCAGCCTGGGTCACCCCCCGCACCCCCAGCTCCCTCCCTGCCGCCCCGTGTTGGGTTTATGCCGGCCGCAGAAGGGGCTCAGAGCGGCTGCGTGCCCCCCGCCTGCCCCTCGGCTCCCCCAGCCCAGCGCTGCCCGTAGCAGTACCGGCGGCTCACGGGCTGATGGATGCCTTGTGCCCTCTCAGCGTGTGCTGGGGGTGAACGGGCACCGCTGTCGGATATGGGGCCATAGGTCGAAACTCAGCTTACCTAGCGCTTTTATTTATCCGCCTCAACTTTTCTGGAGCATTGGAAAAGCTCTGAAAAAGCCTGCAACTTGACAATAGGGCCCCTCTCTCTTCCACATAGGCACACAATGGGATTATTTCCTGGAGTTACATCCACAGTCCAGAAAATACGCAGCTTTCGGCTGTAAGGTCACTGACACGCAGACGAGATAACCCTTGCCTGGCGCTCCAGAGGCAGTTTGAGCAAAGGGCACAGGAGCCGGAGCTGTGCTTTCTGCAGGTGCAGGGCATGTGTGCTGCGAGGAGGAGGCTGGAAGGGTCACCCCAGCGTGGTCGTGCTGCTTCCCGCAGCTCTCTGCTCACCGACAGAGTTGATGGACACCGAAACCTCGATTGCCTCTGAACAGATGCTCACAAGCACGCTCAGAAACAGAACACTGAGACCACGGCTCGCCCTCTGCCATGGGAGACTTGCTAATAGACAAGCTAATTTGAGTGCCCAGCCCCGGCTGCCAATCAACCTAGTTATCCTTGCCGTGTCCACATGATCTGGGACTCAGTATACTTTTATACATCTCACTAGGAGGGATTTATTTATTTATTTATTTATTTATGGTGTGCATGTGCTTTTCCTGAGGCTTACTTGTAGAGGCTGTTTAAATACAATTTATGTGTTATCAAAGTGATGACACATCTGGCTAAAAATTGCTGTATTTTCTGGTCAGTGAACACAAAATTCATTCAACACAGATAATTCTTGGGCTGCAGTTGGAATAGCAGTTTTTACCATAAATGATTCACTGGGAATTTTTGGAAAGCCTGTCACTCGTGAAACACAGATTTCAGCAGGTACAGAACTGAGCTGTAATTTTATCGGGTCTCTGTTTACAGCCTCCACTTTGCTACTCGGCCACCTGCCAGCGAGATACCACAGGCAGCATTAGATAATCCTGTCCCGTATGACCAAGGTATATTCAGCTGATACTGACTCCTCCATCTCATTTACTGTAGCAGCCATTCTTCCCACGGTGGCTACTAAAAGCAAAATGTACACAAATATCAAAGAAATAGTCTTTCAGTTGTCAATCAAACCATCTGACCCTGTCTTTCTCCTTGCTCCCAGATTCAGCTCGCTCTTATCCTCTTCATTTCACCTTCTGCTCCAACTGCATATACAATTTTATAACAAGTTCTGAAAAATATGAAATACTTCCTCAATACATCACCTCAGTACCAATACAAACTTTAGAGAATTTACTGCCCAAAATAATAAATACTACCCTATGTTATTTTTAACACAATAAATTCTATCCCTTACTACTTCCCAAACACAACCTGCATAAGTGTTAGAGAGAAACTAAAAATCTACACCCCACATATGAGTCCTTAATCCAGCAGAAACAGCACATTCCTAATCACTAGAAAATGTGCGTATCTGGCTGGTTTACGTGGGCTAAAACGAAATGCTGCCGTTGCTCAAGAGGTGTGTGTGGCAAGAGGCAAGGATCACAGTGGCAGGCAGCAGGGGCGGTAGGGTGAAGTAATAAGTAGGTGAAATAATGGCTGTATGTGGCAATGCGGAGTTAATGGCTAATCGAGGGATTTTGTGGCTTTTCGTGGCTGGCCTCAGTTTAGCTTCATGAAAGATTCCTAAAGCTGAATATTTGTCTGTGAGAACGTGTGTGCATTGGATCAACAGTAAAGCATGCGTGCCTGGAAGTGTATGTACTTTCATATATATGCAGTGTCTATCTGATTCTCAGAGCTGATGCAAATAACTCTAGAAATATTAACTAATACGTGGGAAATAGACTGTGTAGGATAAAGGTAACTCACAGACAATTTCTATTTGATACTGCACTGAAGAGCAGTGAAAGTATGTTCTTACCATACAGAGTTTTTAATATTCCCATTTCTCCATATTCTACGTTTATTGGTGTACAGATTTGACTCTTTAGGAGTAGCTGTTGATCAATCTTGACAATTAAATTTGTTTCATGTTCAAATGAATGAGCTGCAAAACAGCTCTTGACAAAACATCAGTAACTTTGGGAAACTACTTGAGCTGAAAACATTTGTACGTTATCTCAACTTTCACCTCTGTTTATGAGCTTTAAAAAATCAGTGTTTCATTTGTAGCATACATCAGTCCAGTGGGCTAACTGGCCTTCACACTGCTTTGACCTCAAGGGGCAACTGCTCTAGTTTCACAAGAAAGCATTCCTACGTACTGTGAATATTCATAGTGTATGAACATTTTTTATCTGTGAAGCAAACAAGTGCATTCATTCTCAGCTGAGTAACTTCCCATGGAAATTGATTCAGTAAACAACAGTCGGTAAGTTCTTCACCACTTCCCTGGGTACCCCTTCTAGATTACACCATCTGTGAGGAAAGGAAGGAAATCACCACAGCTAATAAGGCTGTCTTCATATGAAGAAATGAGTACAGAAAGTTTGGAAAGATTTGTGTACCATTTTGTCTTCGTTTTGCTCAAAAAGGGAAAGATTAAATGCTAATACAGAGGCAGAGAATAGGAAGAATGTGGGATGGGTAGCAAAGAAAAAGGCACATAAACTGAAAAACAAACAAACAAACAAAAACCCCATCCACTACGTAGTATTAATATTACAAGCTAATAGTTTGGACAATAAATGCTGCTCGTAGCTGGGGCCAGACATTCTTGGATGTGGTACTCAATGAATTCCTCTTTCAAACTGTCACCAGAAGTAAAGTGTTTTGATGATTCAGGAATACGCCATCAGAGGCCTGACTGTAGATAATAACCCTAGAGCAGGTGATCATAAATTGTGCGATGAAAGGTAGAGGTGAAAAAGAAGAATATTCTCAGTGTCAGAAAAACAGACTTGATAAATGAATGGACCTGGCAGTAAAACCAGCTCATGTAAAATGGAATAAAAAATTTGGATGTGGAAGAAGCCTTAACTATCTTAAAATCGAAGTTGCTAATTCCACTGTGATTCTGTATCATGCACAAGGCAAAAAGGTCTACGGGAAGGGGCTTCAAGGCCTAACTAGGAGAGAAGTACCTGCACGGGAGAGAGAGGTATGAATTATAAGCAGAGAGTATAAAAACAAAATAGAAAAAGAAAAAAAGTCCAGTTCAGGAAAGATCTTCAACATCAATAGATATGAAAATGAAGGGAGAATTTATCTGGAAAATCAGGTTAATTTAGACCTTGTGCCTGGTATCTGGAAAAACAGCCAGATGTTATCCATCTTTTTGGTCAGAAAGAAGTAATGATGCTTCCCAGTGGGAAAAAAGTGGGAATTAGAGATACTCTACATCAAATTCTAAAACTAAACACATATTTTTCTCAATTTTCAGTAGAGATGGTGATGCTGAACAAGAGGCTAGAGGACAGGATGGCTGATAGCTAGGAGGGAAAGGAAATCAATTGCTAGTATCACACATAAGATGAAAGTAAAGCACACACTACAGCCTCTAGGCAGAAAGAATGGATAGATAATGCCCATTCCAGAAGTCAGGAAAGAGGGTCAAAGGAAATCACTTGTCTCGTAGTAAGCTTTTTAAAATAGGCATAAGAGGAGAGGATGAAGGGTAATGCTTGTTTACAACAGGTGGACCTGACCAGATTAACCTAATATCTTTCTTTGATACTATCATTCACCTTCTAGATAAAGGAGGAGATGGTGGAGCAGAGTAGTGTCAGAGACTAGTGTAAGCAATGGACTATCCATAGAGGATAAAGCAAAATAGATTAATCAGAGGTGAAGTATCTGAGTAAATAAGGGGTTGGTTTGTTTTGCAAAAGGTCAGTTTGGGGCTTAAACCTAGATATTTTCATTAATGACACAAGAAGGTGGTAGGAAATAAAGTTGACCCAGTGCTAGGAGGTACCAACAGTAAGGAGAACCTGGAAACCATACACAGTTACACTGATGGAGAAATTGAAATGCAGCTAACTTCAGGGATACAGAAGCAAGATCTCTGGGGACCAATATCAGAAATTTCCTCTAGCAGCTGGGTGCTCATCACTTCAGGACGATGAAGGACGGAATATTCTCGTTTCTTAGAGCATGACAGGGGATGCCATTCAGCTTCAGCATTAGAACGCCAAATGCAATCTTAAACGTGGCTGGGCGACGGGTTAGGTGCCTTCACACAGGCACGTAATTGGCAGTGTGGAAGTGCTTATTTGGAGCTCCACGCAGGCAGCCATGAGCTGGCTCCAAGATGTAACACACTGAAGGGGCTGATGTGCCATGATTACTCCTGTTGCCTTCATTTCAGCTTTGTTCATGTTGTTAAATTGGGTAGGGACAGACAGCCACAAGCTGTCAAGCCAGTTTGTAATTAAGCCATGACTTAGCATGGCTTAATAAGTTACTGCTCCACAGACGAGCTGTAATAACTGCCTGCGTGCATGCTCTCAGCTTGTCCAGCTGCTGAAATAAAATGTATTAGCTTAAGCTGCTGTCCTCTGCTAGTGTCCCAGCTGATAAGCAGTAGTTTGGGTTGGTAACAAAATCACTTGTGAGCGTATCTTCGTGCTTTTCCTCTGTGCTACAGGGAAGCTCAGAGAAAAATGAATGTAGGTAGTACAGGAGGTAGGTGAGTAGTGTTAGTATTGTGAACTTTTTGCTCTGAGACGTCTCCTTTTTCTGCCTAAAATCTCGCTAAACTCTACTATGACGTTAGAACATCATTTTTTGCTTAGCCTGCTCTTACCCATCATCCCCAATGTGCTTTCATCGTTATTACTGCCCTGTCTGGCTCTTCACCGACTATCGGGACTTTGGATTACTTTTTCTACCCTTTGACTGAAGCATTTGAAGAGAGCTTAAAATGCTTTAAGAGAGTTCAAAAGCTTAAGCATAATCAACTGTAAAGTACTTATGTTCTTATCTTTTAAGCTTATGTTATTGAAGAAGTCAATCAAGTTTGGCAAGTAGGCTTGTTTTCAGGCTCCATAAAATACACCACTTCTGGTAACAGTATCCTCTCAATTTTCAAACGCTGTATGGAGACGGCGCTTTACAGCAGACACCATTCTAATGAAAATTCAAAACGTAAAGCATGAGATTCAAGAAGAAATTACACCATCTGAAGGGATTACCATTGAAATACGCCACTTTTAACTTAGATATATTTTTGTCTATGCAATTCCATTGCTACCTTTTCTTGCCCGGTCACATTTCTGTCCTAAAAATGTCTCTAACAGAAAACACATGACAAGGGGTTAACTGCTTCCTACTTAATCTCTGTAATGTTTTCCTACTTTATATGGAATCACCATTACTCTGAATTTACTGTTTCACCTTTCTTTACTGTGACTACGAGAAGTAATTGCCTGGGAGGGTGGCTCCATAAAACTGGTGACATTTTAGGAATACTTTCCTACAGTCGTGCTGCCCATGGTTCCTCTTTCTTCCCACTTTGGAGGGAGAAGAGCAGCGTGGAGCCCCAGCCAGAGGTGGGGGCTGCAAGACGCCCCTCTCACCTCGTCTGAGAACGAGAAGCTGCCTAGGATGGGCAACGCATCTAGCAGGAGCAAGCTGATTTATCAGCATGGTTTGTATTATTTCAGGACATTTCTGGTGAGGGCATCCAGCCCGGCTGTTAAACAGGGATGGATGAGACTCATCATCGTTCTGGGTGGAAAAACCACCAGCAACCAGATTGTGTGGTATGGAGGGCTGCCCCATCCAACACTTGAAATGTACTGATGAGCAAAGTGGGTCTTGAGAGGGTTTTTTCTTTTTGTGAAAAGTCTTTCTGACAGAAACTTCATGTGTGTCCAGTAGGTCACTGAACCTTTTCCTAAAGCACCAAATTGCAGCAGGGACTGAGTAATTTATAGATGTGTGCAACTGATGAATACACACTGAGTAGTTAATTGCAGAAGTAGAAAAAGAAGGCGGCAAGAAATGAAACAAACCAAGACAAGCAAGCCCACAGCAAAGGAAAGGCCTCTGTTTCTCTAACATCTCCTCACACCTGAGCAGTGGTCGCTAGTATCCAGCCCCAGAAGCAGCCCAGCAGGCCGGGGCTGCAGACGTGAGTGGCTGCAGGCTTGCTAATGGAGGCTCTGGGTGGCGACTCCGTCAGTCACCAGCAGCAGGCCCACCTGGTAGGAACAATAGGCTGCACTCCGGATTGCTGTGAGCAGGACGGCTAACTCCAGATAGAGCCCTCCCCCCAGCTGTTACAAAAATACTTAATGCTTCCTTTCCTGCATTTTCGTGGGAGGGTATGCTAGGGGCTGTCATTGACCAGCAGAGTCAAAGCAGCTCAGCTGCTTTGGGGCCACTTCAATCCTGAGCTCTGGGCAGGAAGCTTTGCCTTCTGCATGCTGAACCCAAGCAGGGCCCCTGCATCGTCTTGCAGTACCCACAGGTCAAAAATGAGTTTTTAATATTAAGACATATAATCACGTAATGAATCTGCACAGAGAAAAGCAAAGCAGAATGTAGGCCAGACTCCATGTTGTTATTTATTCAGTAAGTTCTTCCAATTAACAGTGGTTTTTTTGTTGTTGTTGTTTGTCAGATATACCAGCAGAAAGAACAACAGCTTTAAACATAAATATGCTGTATTTAGCCTTGAAAGTATTGTTAACCCTTCCTTTGTCTAGTTATTAAATCTGTCCTAAAAACGTGTACATTTCTTTTTAGCATATCCACTTGAACATTATTTATGGTAAGGATATTAATTTATATAAGGTATTCTTCTGGCTTCTAGAAATGACATTAGCATCTGGACAAAAAAAAAAAAGAAAAAAAAAAAAAGAAAAAAAGAAAATTAACGCTCAGATACATTCTCACCATGGTGACCTACGAGAGAACTGTCACAACAGAAGCTGCTGTTGCCACTACAATTTCCAGAACTCCTGCTGTTTGTGTTGCTGCTGAAGAGAAAATCCACTGCCCTTTGCTGCACTTAAAGCTCAGTAAGATCAGATTGCAGCTTAAAGATAATGTTCACTCTTTACTGTATGTCACTATCAAAGAGAAAAATACGATGGTCAAAATATGCCAACCATAGTAATAGCGTCGACGTTAAGTATGCTGTGCACTTCCTTCAAGGTACTGAGTGCTCTGACTCCCTCCTGTTTCGGCAAAGGGAAACTAGCATCATGATGAGAGCCTTTGGTTTCAGCTCTGCTCAAGCCAGAGTACCACTAATGCTGGTAAAAATACACTCCATGGAAGAAGTAAAGGATAGACTCCCCTCTAAGAAAAAAAAAATAAAATAAAATCTAGCAGTGTTTTTGAAACACAGAAATAAATTATTTTTTTCAGTTATCAAAGAGAAAATACAAAATAAGAATAGGCATGTCTCTGCATAATTAATGTTACGAACTCTGCTCCCACGCCCCATCAAAGGACTGCCAATTAAGACAAGCATATATATTGCAAAAGTGCCTTTCTGCCAATAGAACAATCAAGCCAGTGAAATGTGTAAAGCGTACCTTTTAAACAGGCTACCTGTTTCCCCAGCTAAATAAGTGCATTTTAAATGGCTAGAAAAAAAATGCCTAATTTCAAAGACAATCCAAAACTAGTTAGAAAAGGACATTGCATTTAAAATGTGTACGGAGAAATGAGCACAGATTCATGAATTTTACACTCTAGTACAAATATGAAACAGAAATATCTTGCTGGTGATGGGACTTGACATGTTAAAAGCAGCATTTCTGGAAGTGAAAGAGCCCCCAAAAGATCTCTCCTTGGCCTTGTCAGTACCAAGAAACTCCAGAATAAATAACACAGAGAAACTGCTGGAATAGCTATAATTAACCGTGGCTAAGGGAATTAGAGTTAGGAGTTACTATGATAGCATAAGACCTCTGAAATGATTAAGTGAAAAAATGAGAGAAATGAAAATGATTTGAGAAAATGCTGCAAAGCCTAAACTGATCATCAGTATTAGTGATGTCTCAAGTGTGAACTCTAAGAAGAGTCATCCATTTTTCACGAGCTGTGAGGTTGGAATCTGATGTACAGTTGATATTTTTGTTATATGAAATGTGTAAGGTCTTAAAAAGACAAAAAAAGAAATTTCATAATAGAAGTTATGGTGTCTGGGAAACGGAGACCCAAATCAAATTGTAATTCAACAGACTTTCTAAGCAGGAAGGTAAATCTAAATTTGGAAATCAGTGTGTCAAAGGATCATTGCGTATCAGGGATGATTCATTTTTAGTCAAGCTCAAACAGATTTCATTTGCATTCATATAAATAGCTCAGGTTGATCAAAACTCCCATACAATATATTAGATTTTTCTCTAAGCTGAAGGAAGCAAGGGAAGTGAAATGGTCTGAAGAAATGTTCTGAAGTTTATCCTTCCTTGCAGTGAGGGAAGTCCCTGGTACTTTGTGTGGAGACAGGCAACAACCAAAAAGAGAAATGCATTTGTACCATCTCCTTGGCTCCCAGAGACAAGTTATGCCTCAAAGAAATCCTCTGTGACTATCAGGACAAACTACATTTTGAAATTGGACTTTCTTGTTTTTACGCATTATTTTTTTTGTGCATTTGTTAAGTTTGTTTCCAATTTGTAATCAGAAACTTAACCCTTGTTTTGCTAGTAGAATATTTTGTTTCTTGTTTAAGTTTGCCTGGTAAAAATGATTTCAAATAACAATGGCAAACACCAGGCGTGACTTCTGAGGAAGCACCAGTTCCAAATGAATGAGATGGCACACACACCTTTAGGATACCCACAACCTGGGAGAAATTTCAGAAACTAAAGCTTTTCTTAATAAGTAGCAAGAGTCAGTGTTGCAGTGTGGGAAGAAGTCTGTTCTTGTGGGTATTTGTTGAACAAGTCAGATTGTATAATTGGAGGTACCCAGCTTAGGTTAAATTTTTTTGGAGGTTACGCAGTGCCCTGGCACTCCCAAGGATGCAGTAGTGCAGGGACAGAGGCACGAGGCAGAAGAACGTGTACAACTCCAAGACAGTCAAGCAAGGGCACCCCAGGGAGCTATGGTGTTCAACTGCCAGGAGGAGCCAGGTGAATATCTGGCATTTAAAAAAAAAAAAAAAAAAAAAAAAAGATTCAAGGCATGTAAATATTACCTTCCATTGCAAAATGGTGTAAGAACAACAAAATGGTGAGAGCTGGAAAAGAAAGAATGGCAACAGGCACTTGAGAGCACTACTGTGCAAAGCTCTTCAACAGTAACATGCTCAGATTTTTAATAATGTATTTGAAAAAAATAATAAGAGCGGCTCCACAACTGAAGTGCAGCAAGTGCAAAGACGAGTACGCATTGGACACTTCCAAACACACTGCTGGCACCATCATAACACAATACAGTTCTTAAAATTTGATGCAAAGCAGAATATAAGCTATAGAAATACAGAAAACCTCTGGGTCAGTTTATTCAGATAGAGAGAGACCTTTGGATACAGGCTTTGCAGTTGTCTATATTTATCCAGGAAAGGCTAGTGTTAGCTGAAACACCATAAACCACTTAATTGCAATGCTAGATGGGGCTTGGGAATTTTCCCTCCTTGAAAAACCATGTTATTTTTTTCAATTACTACCACATCAGTATTACGTTATCGCTGTGTTTTTGCAAATCAAGAGTAAAAGAACAGAGGATGAGGTATTTACAGAGACATCGAAAAGAGCAGGGACATTCAGTCTGCAGTGACTATGACTTCCAGGTTTATTTATACTGTCTGTAGCCCACAGGAATAGGCTGTAGGCAAAATGACTTGCTCTGGTAGTGGCAGTGGCCTACTTACCACCATTCTGTCTGGAGGCCTTTTCCCAATCCGGCAATAAAACAGGGGAAAGACCAGGGCTACTGGAGAAAGAGGGCTTTTAGAAATGAGCTACTGTCACAACCATTAAGCCAGTAGTCACTCTTTCCTCCTCATAGGTCTGTGGCACCGCAGAAGAAGGGGATTAACAGCATCTGAATTCCTCAGCAATAGTAATCTACTCTCAGTTCCTACATTTCAGCAGCACTCATCTCTTCAGGGTGGGAAACTTGCTGCAAGCAACCTATTATATTTATTCTGTAATTAAGGCACTTCTAGAGAAGTCTCGTGTCCTGCAGCAAAGGATGGAGCACAGTATGTGGCCTTGCTATATGGCTTACTCTGAGCGAGAGGCTTGGAGGCTCAGAATTGGGCATCCCTACTCGGGAGCTTCTGACAGAAGTTCAGCAGGGTCAAGTCCTTTGTGCATGCCTGTCTGGTAGAAATCATGGTTTCAAATAAAACTTTGACTGTGATTGGCAGTGCAAGAGCAGGAGGAGGAACATTAACAGGCAAAACATGCAGGGACTGATGGAGGGGCACATATTGCAACTTCTGTTCAAACCTTGTCTTACAACTGTGTGGTTCTCTTTGTGTCGTGCCTTACTATATACAGAATCCTAATGGCTGCTTGGGGTTGGAGCAATGAAAAGAAGAAGTTACACTCTATTTTCGAGCACATTTAACTCAAACCACAAAACCAACAGCTTCTGAATTCTAGTGACAGAATTACAAGAAAGTCCTGTGCAAACAATGATGTAGGCAGGAAGGTGTGACTAAAGACTTCAAGTCTGAGATTTTTGTTTTCCAGCAGAAAAACAAAGGACTCTATACCCAAAGTACAAGAAAGTCAGTGGAGCAGAAACCACAAGGGACAAAGTGTCCACTCATCCAGCACTTTCAGATTCAGAGGACAGGGCAATTTAGTGAATCCCAGAGATCAGAAGACAGAATCATAGCCAAACTCATGCAGATTAGGAATCATGCCTGACTGACTGCAGGAGCAAGAAAAATAAAATGCACAGCCCCATTACACTGTCAAAGCTGACATACTTTTGAGAAATGACAAATTCTCAGAGAAAGAGCATGAGGCTTGGGGGCATGAACTGCTCATATCAGAATACTGCAAAGGTGGAGTCAAGTCTGGAGACCTTACCAATTTACTGAAGCATTGGATCATGTTCTTTTGGGGGAACATTCACTCCTCTCATTTTCTGTTGCTTGAACATTCATTAGTCATTTGTCAGAAGAGTTTAAAAAGCAATTTGTGCAGCAGCAGTCCAAGCAAGTTTTATTTTTCCTCTTAGTCTTTGTGTGGAGGGGAAAGCATCCCAGGGTGAGGATAAGACTATTATAAATCCCGATTTAACAAATACATGACTCTGTATGAAAGAGTCCAAGAAAGTAGAGAAGTATTTATTCGGTTCCAAGAGCTAATCTCACTGGCATTTGTCTTTTCAATCCCTGCAGCTTCTACTGTAACAACAAGAAATACTTCTCAGGCTGCTACATCACATCAGATTTTAACAAGAACTCAGAGAGACAAACAATTGGACTAATCACATTGCCAGTAAAGTCTACCATACAATTTCGACTTATTTCAGAAAAAGTAAAATCACTCTGAACGTATTTGTAGTAGCATTTAAAGAATTGCTTTTCCACCTAGATTTTTACCATTTAATTCTGTTGACTTCGGTGGAGCAGTGTATGCTTTTTCAGCTTTAAAGACGAAAACAATCAGGTCAGTTCATCTTTTTATTAATTATTCATTGCCTAAGAGCCTGGAGATTTGTCACAATTGAAGCACTACTGCTAAAACCATAGCAAAAAGGCAGTGGTTACGTATTAGGCCATTAGGTCCATAGCATCAGTAAATTATCACCGTTTCTATATACCTGCACCACTTTCAGACAGACCTCTGTATTCAGAAAGTACAGTTGCACTTATCCACGTTATTTTAAAAATTGATTTCAATGGATTCTCCAAAACATAATCTGAACACGCATTTAATAAGACATAAATACAAATTAAGGCAACCGTTGAAGAAGTGTATCTGTCTCTCTAGTTAAAGCCTACTAAATTAAATTTTAAAGAATTCACTCAGACTGGAAATCATATCACTGTGTGTGGGCACAGAAGAAAGCTCAGTAAATTCTGGCTTGGTGGGTGAGTCAGCATGAGTCATCAGCAGACATACCGTCCTACGGTTATATGAATCTGCAAGGTACATTTAGAAACATTTCACAATAACAAAATAATGCCATCCTCCTGCTTTTTGTCTAGATGACATTAATGACAGTCCCAACTTTCCTAAAATATTGTAGGTGTCCTCAGCTCAACATGTGAGGTTAAAAAGAATCCCTCTTTATTTTGGTATTTTCATTAAGCAGAGCTAACACAAATATGAAAAGCCTCTAAGAAAGCCTCAGGTTGCAAGTTCGTAGTAAACACAACATTTACATACTTGCATTACACTGACTGGCAACTGAGCAACACCTGCTTTTCAGGTGGATTTCTGATTACTTGATTGAAACATGCCGAGTTTGTTTTTCTCTCTTCCAATTTTAATTGTTTCCATCACTCAAAATTTCAAGTGGATAATAAGATGCTATGACAAATGAAGTTATTTAGCTGATATCACCAACCATGTAATAAGCAAAATAGTGTCAATATTGTTCTTGAAAGACTTTTTAATTGGGATATCTTATAGAAAGACTTCTGAATGTAATATAGATAAGGATTTTTAAGGCTGAAACTATTCCTGTTTTCTCCTCTTCTACTTTTCTTAATTTTCACGGAAAAGTTAAATAGTTTACTCTTAATATTTCATTTTCCTCTAAAACAGGTTTCATTCTGTTCCAGTATGCCATTCTGTATATTTCCCAGTGCTCCATAATTGTATAACTCCACAGGAAATACATTTTTTCCCACTACTTATCATACTCATTTTAGGATCTCTAATACTTACTTTTTCTTTAGTTTTGCTTAAGATGAGGGAAATTTGATCAGTAAAATGGCTGCACTTACAGTCTAGCGAACAGAACAGGGCATTCACATAGAGCTATTTGGCCGGCTGACCACCTAGCACCCCGGTCTGGAAACAAAATCCACTGCTAGAGTTAGTCATCCATTTGGATCCCACTTACCACAGTGATGCCATACAGATGCAGCCAGATTCACATCAGCTAATCTAGTTACAAAACAAAGGCCCTGGTCCTATCAGATACGTTAAAATCTGTGTAAACAGAAATGGCTTAGCCTCTTGTTTTTAAACTGCAGACTCTTTTTTTTCCTGCTCTTCCAATAGCTTAGCAAATGTATTCTGAATTTGTTCTCTCATTCATTGCAAAGGGAGGATGTTTCCTGGATTTACTCCTAACTATTGTGTTTTGGTTTACTAATCAATTCTTTTCCTAGCTAACTTGTCTGTGTATCATCTACTTAGGATTTCAGACAATTAATGTTGTCATTCATTCGGTGTTGCTTTGTGTAGAAGTCTTAGTAAAAACCTGTGCTTTTTATTATTCTGTGAAATAGATGTTGTGTTAATTCATACACTAAGTAAAGGAGGGTACCTGTGTGCTGCTTGTGCTGCTACCTCTGGGTATTTTTTGTAAGGCATTAACCTTATTTAGAACTTGTCTACTAAATTATGGTCCTTGAGATGTCAGATGAGGAAATGCCAATTTTGTGAATCCTGTTGAATTCATGAGTGAATTAGTGTCATTAGGAGAGGTGGCCCCAGGCACACCTTGTACATGAGCATAGGCCCCTTGAAGACCTCACAAGAAGCTCTGAGGGCAAAGGATTGTGTGAGTGTCAGAGGCACCTTCATATCGGACTTGGGCTTCAGCATTTAACCCAAGTGAAATATTTTACCCAAACTCAAATCTTGTAGGACATTTGCTGCTGTAAACTGTAGAGACTAGAAAATGTTTTCTGCAGATAAAGTGATTATTGTAAATATATATGTACACAGTATACACTCACATACATGCATATAGCTATCTTTTTGGAATATATTCTCGTTAGACAGTCTTTCCACAAAATGTCAATACTCAATATACTTTGTACATTTTAATATGTATTTTATACCAAAAAAAAATGTAAAGCAGTGCCTATTTTCATAAACTCATTTTCAAATGTTACTGGAAGCAGCTCTCAGTCTTCTGACGCATTACTCTTTCTTCAGCACTCCCTACAACCAAAGTGGGTTGATGAACAGTAGTTTAAGCTATAAAAATGAGGCAAATTCCCCATCTCCTTATGTTTTCCGTCAGCTACTGAAGCTCATATTTACATAAGATTTGAAGAGCAACTTTCCAAACTTGCTGAAAGTAGGGGAAATCCACCCTGGTAACCATACAACAGGTATAAAACAAAGGATTTGTCAAAGATGATTTAATACCTGGATGCGGCAAATGACATAACAAACAATAGTTCTTGAGTTACCTTTGTGGGAAGACTCCTCTTCTATCGGAGCCTGAAGGAGCTATATGGAATTTCCTTTTCTTTCGCCACAGAAGAAACCTCAAAATTGATGCTCATGGATTCACTCCTGAAAACTTCAAGTCAGACCTGTGGAGCTGGAGATCTTGTGAGTAATCCAATGAGTAGGCTTACAAATAGGAAAACCACAGGTGTTTTCCTTCCCTCCCTTCAATGCTTTCAAGTGCATTTAAGAGTGAATTCCTCCGCCACATGAAAAAGCCACAATCCCTGCTCAGCATCTCACCTGTTCTGGAAATGAAAGCTGGAGGCTTCCTGAGTGCTGTAGCATCTCATGAATGAGAGCTGAAGCCAACCTCTACTCACTCTTATTCAGGCCATCAGAATAGGAGAGCTAGAGTTGTGTCCAAGTCTTTGGTATCTCTTTGAGTTGCTCCTTGGTTGACCTACACAGGCACTGAATAGGCATCTGAAAAAAAATAAAATAGGTATGTCAGTGCCCTAAGAATTCAGGTGGGACTTCGGATGAGGCAACTCCAGCCTCCATGACTGGGTAGTGAGATGACATTACAAGATTTCAGGAAGGTTTACTCCAAGGGCTTAGGGCCTTATTCTTAAAACCAGGCACAGCCCCTGTAGTATTTTGCATAGTGTTGATTTTCTCATTCAAGTAGTTCCTGAATGTACTTATGATATCATTCTGTATAAATAACTGTGGATGAATTTAGCTCGTGTTCTGTGTCCCTGTTACAAAGCGACTAGTAGAGGCTTTTTCTATTCTAGCAACAGGAGGATTTCCTAAGATGAAAATGCTGAGTAATCTTGGTCATTTTCCAGTATGCTGCTTCATTTAATGTAATTTAGAGCATCATTTTCATGCCTGCAGCATTTAGGTAATCACTAGCTAAGAGTTGCTGATAGTATCAAACATTCAGCTCTGCCATGCAGACCTACTGTTACATTTTCTAGCTTTGATAAATTGCATGTCAAGATCAGGTGCAAGTGTTTGCTTCAAATCAAAAAGAGAGAGAGAATGAAAGGAAAGAATCAAGATCTGGAGCAACAGATTGGGCTAAAGTTTTTCATTAGTTTGTTATCTAAAACAGCTACTTTAACACAATGCTAGGTTATTATTCAGCATCTTTTTTATTTGTTTCATTAAAAAAATCAAATTTCTAAAAGCAAAAATGAACAATGACAGAATTCTGCTAACCTCGTTCATCGACAGAGGCCCTTGTACTTTAGCAATGTTCAATATCACTTTGAGCTTTCTTGCACAAACACAGTGACCATACAAAATGAAGGGCAGTAGGGAATCCGACAGTGTTTTATAGGTCTATATGTTTGACTGTATGTGTATACATATATATTTGTGTAATTCTGATTAAAAAACAAATGTAAACTTGACTGAAAATGCTGTCTGAGTTAATTCATGTGCATAATTTCCCCCCTTAAACCTCTGACAGCAGCCACTGCTCGGCTCAGGATGCTGCAGCTACAGGCAGGGAGAGCAGAGGGGTGGAGCGGGCAGGGCACTGGAGACACGGACAGGAGACAGAAAGGCTGGAGATACGTGGGTGATGATGAGGTCCTCAGAGCATAGCTGTATCTGAAAAACAACTAAATAAATGCCAGTTGTTTTATTTTCTCTTTTCACACGCCAATATGTTCATGTAGACTGACTGTGGGCAGTGCTACTGTCTGGAGGGAAAAAAAGATACGCAAGTGGCTGAGCTAGCTATTACTGGGTGGGCAAGTGGGAGGCAGTGAGGAGGTAGCAGTAGAACTTGCAGATGATACATGCTTAGGAAAAAAAATCACATCAAACACGAGCACATAAAAGCTGCTGGGTGTCACAGTGCATTGTGCTGAGCCAACATTGTTCTGCTCTCTGAACTGATTGATGAGCAGATTTGACATCTAGCAACCCTAGCCGTGGCACGTGATGAGCAATTTTGAAGAGGAAAAAAAATAATCCATCGGGGAGGAGGTACTGGGTACTCAGCATGGCCAGGATAAAGCCAATTCCCACCAGACCAGGTTCCTAAAAAAGTAGGGGTAGCCCATACAAGTTGTCTGCAAACTAAAATATTCCTCAGGTAGTGCAGCTGGGTATGTGAATTTCATCTTATACATTTGTTTCTTCCCTTCCTTTTTTTGGAAATTGAAAACACTTCCCTGGCAAATTCGTATAGCTGTCAGCTGGCTGAGGGTAGTGCTATCAACTATTTTGCTGCGAGAAGTCCTCCCAGAAGACAAAAACCTGTGGGCTTTATTTCTTTTCACATCACTGATTCATCGCTTGCCCTCCTCCCCCGAGATTTACAGTACATCAGGACCTGACCAGAGGAGTTGTCTGTCATACTTCCAGTTAATCAATGACCTACTTTATTATTACATTTAAAGCATGGGCTGAAAGAGCGGCTTTCTGCATTGAGTGAAGATCTGATCAATAACTGGCATGAAGGACACTGCAGGGAACTGTGCTATGGAACAGAGAACGGTTTTTACTAAATGTCATTTCATGACACCTCCCCTTGGTAGTCCAGTCTATTTTAGGTACAGTAGGACGTCATAATTCCAGTTACTTGTCCAAATAGAGATGCACGGATTGTGGAAATCTACTGAGCACTGAACTGGAAGCCTTTCATGCAGACATTAGCACATTGCAGAAGAAAACAAAACAGAACAAGCTTTGTTATTCACCTTTGATTAATTTCATGCATCTTCTCAGGTATAATTGCAAGTGCAATATAATGCAGCCGGTCTTAGCAAGTTAAATGGAAGAGTCCTGATAAAGTTCTTCTACTGGACTAATAGACTAACATAACTCTGCTATGAAACTAATTTAATAAGACCGCTACCAATTTTTTGCGGACCTGTTCCTTTGTGTATACTGTATCAAACACTTTGTTTAATTGCAAAATTAACATTTATTTACTTTATGCAGCTCTGCAGAACCACAATGAGGAGAGAAATTAATTGGATTCTCCTCTGTCTCATGTATCACCAGGAGGATTACTACTGTGTTTCTATTATTTGTACTGTACATAACTAATATATGTGTATACACACCCAGTTATGCTTCTGCAACCTCATTCACCCAGTAGCTTCAGTGGATTGACATCAGCCTAACCAGAGACAGAAACCATCCACAGAAAGCTGTAGCTGAAGAATGATTTGACAGCTTCTGTTGTCGCTAACAGTACAAGAGTTGGAGAGACCACAGTTTGAGATCCAGGCTAAATTTGCACAGTTGATAAGTGAGTAATGTCTTCAGTCTGGATTCATCTCACCTAGCTGTAGGCAAATATTTCAGTCAATGGAAGGTTAAGTAGACCTCATGTCTGTATGGGGTTAGCTGTGAGTGACAGAGTCTGTCCACCTAAGATCTGAAGCATGTTCTAAAGGTGCCTGTCTTGCTCACGGGAAGCCTTGTGAGACCCTGTTCCTAACTGGACACCTCAGGAAGCATTCGCTGTTACCTGCCAAGGCATTAATGCACTCAAGGAATGGTCCTGACATGGGAGAGAGGACTGGTAGACCTTTTCTCTGTTGTAAGAAAAAAGAATTACCTAAAATTTTATGCCAGTAGTTACTTCCCCATCACTTCTGAGAGGAGGAAAAAAACACCACCACCAAAAAAACAAACCAAACCAAAAACCAAAACAAACAAACAAACAAAAAAACTATTACAGCTGAAGTGTGTGGGTTTTCCAACAGAGAAAGGGGTTGCTGCTGGAACCAGCTTTCTAATGATAGCGAGTGCTGCTCAGGGGAATGGAATCTTGTAGAGCCAGAAGAGGTGCATGTTAATGAAACTGGGGTGAAGCCCAGCTGGCCTTATCATTTTAGTTCCTGCCCTAAAGGGGGACAGTTCCCTCTGTGTTTGGGTTTGTTTTATTGAGAGAAGAGCTGCTGTCATGGCATCAAATCATTTGGAGAAGCTTTATATATGAGAAATGCCAATACCTGAAGCCAAACACCTAAACAAGCATCGCAATTTCAGGTTCTTGCTAGCCACATGGCTTTGGCCTTTTGCCAAGCAGTGTTTCAGAAAAATGTATTGCCATATAAGCAAATGATCTAAAAATGCCTCATGTTAAACTAAGTGATAACAGGAAAACACAGGAGTATGGGGGGGAGTGGTTAAAATGGGTTGCCAAATGTAACAAGGGCAACTTTGAGGTTGTCCCAAAGCGTGTGTCCTTCCAAAAGAGTAAACACACGCTTGGGCTGAGGAGTCAAAAGCTGACAAACGAGATGAGAACGACACGGCCCTCTGGTGTGCCAGAAGTTGGTGTATCTTAACTGTCGCAGCTCAAAGGGCTCCAAAGAGCAGAGATGCCATGACTGATGATTAGTATGAAATTTATGTAATAAGATTATGCAGCAAGACAGTCCATTTACTTAGTTGTAAACTGGATAATTAGATATGGAAATTAGCAGCCATGGGTCACAAAATGCCACCATTTTCAGAATAACCTCATTGTAAGAGCTGATCTAAACTGAAAAAAAAAATCAAGGAACTACTGCAGAGAATGTAACACATTTAACAGTGGAATAAAATGATATTGAAAGGATGGCACTGCAGTGAAATGAAAATCCGCTCCCAAAGCCCACCTATATTTGTGCAGACCTCAATATATTAAATCTCTCTGAAGGGCGGTTGGGTTTTTGTTGGTTGTTTTTGTTGGTTGGCTGTTCTTTTTTTTTTTTTTTTTTGGACAGCTCAGATCAGTATCCCTGTTGCAAACCCTTCTCCTGCCACTGGTGCTGAAAGCAGAACTGTTGATGTTCTGCTTCACTCAGAGCGGGCAGACTTGTCAGGAATTTATGGTTCCCACCAAAGGAAGCAAACAAGCTTGTTAGTTGGCTGATGAGTTAAATGCAAGCTACCAGGCCTTTTTGCCCCCCTTGTTCTTCCCACAGCTGTCCTATTCTGTGAGTGAGATATTCTGCTGCTGAAGTCACGTAAGTAATAAAATGGTGCTGTGGTGTGTCCACTGTTGATTCCCTGCCTCAGTGACACAGACCCTGCAGGCTCCAGGCACCTCTGAAGCCTTTCAGTCAGATGGTGATGGAGGATGGCTTACAACACACCCCCGAAACACAACCTCCTCCCTTTTGCGCTTCTCGCTATTTAAGTTGCTCCCACCTCTCTCAGCAAAACAGGACATGTGCCTGGAGTCTGGTATTACCGACTGAACCCTCAAGTTACTAACTGCAATTGAAGTGCTGAGTATCCTGAGCAATCCCTGGAAATTTAAGTTCCTCTGTGAATTAGGGATCAGAGATCTATACCTCACGGTACCCAGGCAGAAGAGTGATGAATGGAGCTGTCTTCTGCACTGCTGGTGACTCAGGACAGCCTTCCTTACCTTTCTCAGACTCAACTGGCCTCCCCAGTGCAAAGAACCTCCAGGATCAGTCCCCTGAAGGGTTTGTGCAGCCTGTGCAAGAGTCACCTATGCACAAAGAACATCAAGAACAGGCAGACCTAGAGCAATGGGGGAAACATGCTCATGAAGTATTTCTGGACTGATGTCCACGTTCTTAAGCTGTTTAACAGTGCTCACCAATGCACATCCGGACCAAGGCATGCAGAATCCCAGGCCAGAGATGTGGCCGCAGCTGCCCTGGTTGGAGCAGAAAACCTACCAGAAATTTGGGGAAGACACCATCTTTTTCAGTGTTTGTGTGACTTGGTTCTGCACGAACCAAGGGCTGAATCTCTCCCCTGAGGGTTTATCTCCATTTTCTGTGGCACTAATGTTAATCCAAGTGGTAACTATGATTTACACAAAGCTTCTGACTTACTCTGTTGTAATGTTAAACAAAAAGATCCACTGGAAATGCACCAATAAAAATTACAATAAAGGCCAATTAGGTTCTTTTTTCTCTGACTTAGCCACACAAAGAACATTTTAAAAGGTGAATTGCGACCGAGGCACCACTCCAGCTGGGATGAGGATAATTTGGGGCTGGTAACTGTAATAGCTTCTAAGTGAAATTCATTTGCAGCCAGTAGTACAGATCTAACTGATTTTCATCTGCACTTTTAATAAAGCAATTACAAAACAGCATAGTCTCCAGCATGTGAAAGTGTCCAAAGCTGGGACAGAAATTAATAATGTAATAGGGTAAGGCACCTAGGGTCTGGATAAAGTGTCCTGGAATTAGAAATGCTAACAGTTTGTCTCGTCAGTAACTGGATTGGTATAACCGAGGGCACAGTGGTGTGCCACAAAGCCCAGTCTGCACTTGAAGTCCCTCCAGAACCTGAAAGCCAGCCCTGCCGCATGTCCAGAGCTTCCCAGCACCATGCACCCTTCTAGAAAAATGCAGGATGTTGGACTGCTGCAGTCATCTAACAGTGCTGATATTCCTGATATATCTCGCCAAAAAAGACCAGGGTTATGATAATGAAAACCTTTTCTTCCTGCTTTTGAAAGGATTCATTGATTAAGGATGAGACCTGACATTTGTGCTGAGACTTCCAGTGTCACAAAAAGGCTGAAAAATCTGATTACAGTTGAGGTGAACCAGGGAAGATCTCAAAAATCCTTGCAAATTTCAGGAGTGTTCTGCTGATGAGAAAGAGCTATTCAGCAGGTCACAATTCCATGCAAGATATTAATTTATAAGGAGAACGACTAGGTCAGAAAGAAAGCATAAATGAATTGTCACTTAAGAAATTTCTACACTGAATAAATCAAGCGATATCTTTAATTTAACTTTTAATAGACTTAGTGTCTTGGGATAACCTTTCACATTCTCAAAGAACTTATTCACTTATTCAGAAATACTGGGCATAGCTTTTAATTTTGCTGTACTACAGCACACTTATTTGTACAAACATCCAACCTACCTTACATGAAGTTTGCAACTTCACTGATGTTGCAGAGTATTTAAAATACTTGGATGTCAGCGAGTCAGAAATTAAGAGCATTTAGTATTAGTTATTTGCTATGTTCTTTCTCCACATATTTTAGTCATACAATATACATGGAAAAGAATGAAAGTAGCTAGCACTGCTTTCCTGAAGACAAACAAGTCTTCTTCCTTGCACCTCTCAATCTGGCCCTGCAACTCTGGCTGTCTGCCAGCCAAGTTAGTGCTGGTATCATGTAGGCTAATGTAACTGTTGAATCACTTCACTAAATTTAGATCCTTGTCTCAGAATTGCCTCCAAACATTTAAATGGAACATACAAAGATGCTTTTCAGGTTTTGTGTGGTTTTGTTCTTTAAATCAGACACATGCTTTTAATTTGGCTTTCTTAAATTTTCAGTAAAAAGGAGTTGTTGTTCAGAGTTACTCGTTCAACAATATTAATTATAAATATTTTAGAGGTCCTTTCCTAACATGACATACATTCAACACTGGATATCTGATTCTCTGGGTACAGGAGAAACTTAGGGAAGGGTTGTTTTTTCTGCTTTGCCAGCCAAAAGGAGAAATGCACACCATGACATCATGCAGCTCCGCACCATACATGTATAACCCAAAACACAGTAGGTGTGGCAGCACTGCCTCTTCACAGCCCATGCCCAGAAATACCCAGTAGGACAGTGACTTCAGATCTAGCAGATAAGCTAGAAATAAGCCCTGTTTGGCTTATTTCACCTCTCTTCTTGAGACTCTGTATGAAAGCTGCTGTTGTAAACAGCTATAGTTGTATCATGAGCAGAGACGAACAATCTCCATGCAGAGACGAACAATCCTGCAGTTCTCTTAGTGGCAGGTATGCGAGGTTCCTGCTGCTGTACTGAAGCAGGCAATACGTCTGGGGGAGAAGCAGAAAGTTTGGAATGCGCTATGGTTACCTCCTCAAACTCCATACATCACTCAGGGTGCGAACAGCTGATTCTACTCATGGTTTTTGTTCTTACAATTCATGGTTAATATTAACTCAGTAACTGTGGCAGCTAAGTTTGTTTTATTCTGTATAATTGCACAGTTTATCCCAGAAATACATACTGTAGCATCCCTTACATTTTTCTCTGAAGCATCTGATATTGGCCAGAGTCATATTCCAGGTTTTTTTTTTACCAGCTTGGAAATTCTTCCTTGTTTGATTAAACAAAGTCATGACACTTTCCTTGCATATGGCAAACAGTCACACTTGAAGCTTAGAAAATAATGGTAGTAATATTTACCCCAAAAGAATCCAAACAAGCTGTAATATATATTTATACACACACTTACAGATATGTGTATATGTAAATATATAAGTGCAAGAAGCGTTCTCTGAAACACCACCCTCTCCAAGGAAAGGGACAGCAATTAGCTAGTGCTGAACTCAACCCATAGTAGCAGAAGGAATGGAAATTTTGGCCTCTAGAGGCCAAAAAACAAGTTCATATTTTCAGTGCTCATGCTCCATGGCTCAGCTGAGGGCACGAGGCACTCCTCGGAGCAGAACTCCAAAATGGGTGCTGCAGAGCTGTGAGAGACTGAGTTTGTAGCAAAAGACTGAATTGTTTTCATAGCCAGAAGCTGGATAAAACTCACAATGGAAGCCTTGCAGTGGAAAATGTAGTGAGGGAGGCAGAGAGATAGTGAATAAAAAGAGGGTGAAACTAGGCCCAGAGACATCTAAGAAACTCATCTCTCAAATCTACTGATGTTCATCAGTGCAGTATCTGAGCTTTCTGGGTAGCAAGTTAAGTGATATGTTTGGGGAAAGAGAGGTGAAATGGATTATTCAGAATTAAGTACATCATCTGAAAACAACCCAAACTTCAAAGACACTCACAGTCATTGGCTTTTTCTATTTAGCTCCATTAATGCTTTAACTATATAATTCATAAATCTTCTTCTTTTCAAGAAGAGAAGATACAGTATTCATCCAGAGTTGAATATGAACCTTACCTCAAACATCCCCATTATACTGAAAAGGGTTTATTTCCATTTGGATCTGAATTTTACTTCTCCTCTCCTTTAACATTTAAAAATGCTCAGACATCTGGAGGAAAGACCTTCAAATCTTACAATGTTTCCATGTGGATCTGGATTTAAAACCATAGTGGACATGAACCCATCATCTACACATACACTAGCACAGCTTTGTCATGCAGTTACACTTTCAGGGATGTGGTCTGTCATTTCCCTGTGTTATCTGTGGCCCAGACTACAACACAGTGTTTTCCACATGCCAGAACTGAATTGTCAGCTTTAATAGTAATTTTACCAGCAAAGTCACTGAACTGGCCAATGTCATTCATGGTTACACTCTACAATGACATTTGGACTCAGATTGAATTAGATTAGTTAAAGCTTTATTACCAAAGCAAAACAAATCACTTTAATTAATACTGCAAGCTGAACGAAAGCTGAAGCATGGTAATTTTTGTTCTTTCTGTAAGGCCTACCTCCTTCAGTACCACAAATATCTTTACAGCTTGGTGTGAGATCATCTGTTCCAGCTGAAGTCCCTATTAAAATCATTCTTTCTTCAGTCAGTTTTGGTGGGTAACCTGGATGTAACTTCAATATACTTCAAGAAAATGGACAATAATTTCAACTTTATGCCTTGGGGAGGGACAAAAGAATACAAAGGAAAACCTAATGGTTCTAATTCCTGAGGTGGGAAGGATTCCTGCATGAACTGGAAATGTTGTTTGATGACCTTTTGACAAAGCACCAGTACAAGTCATAGCATGGCATTGCTCGGGACTGGAGACAGGCTGCATTGCTGGCAGCAGCCAATGTTGGGAGGGCAGGAAATTGGAATTCCAGCAAAGCAAGGTGGAAATCAGGCAAGAAAATCCTTTATGATACACCTATCCATCAAAAAAAATTGCAGTTAACTGAAGATATAAATGTGAGTTAATTTTCTGAAAATATTTTTCCACTGAACTTCATTCTTCACTACACCTAAGCTGGAAAGCAACATTCTCCCTGCATGATTTTCCTAGCATCAGTTTCCAGATAGTTGCTCAGCATATGCACTATTATTTCCCTCTGCGCTGCCATTTGCTGTCCTTTCCTTGAAGACTAGTCAAAACATCTGCCCTAAGAGTTTGAATTACCTGACTTTGGAAGATATTGCTGTGTATACAGCATCAAGTATGCACATGCCCTTTACAGGGCTCATTGAGAATGAACAACTCACTATCTCACTTGCAGAATATGATGCACAGCCCAGTTATTGTTGGTGAAGAGATCTCACAATTTTTCTTTTCAATGGTAGAGTGTTTTAAGGGAAGATTGAAAGAGATGAATGGTGCTTATAATCTGCAAAGTAGTGGCCTGCTCTAAGTAGAGGTGTGATGTGAAAAGAAGTGCAAGTCACAAGTGGGAGAAGATGACAAAAGAAGTAGGCAGCACAAAATGCATGGAACAGATCAGGGCTGACTCATACAGCTTTCCAGTCTGTTTATTTCTTTGGAGGACTGCAGAGAAATCTCTTGGCCTTGTGGACAACTGGCTCCTGCACACAGCTCTTCTTTGTGATTTTCCGCCATTCTCTAAGGTATAGACCTCCTTCCATATACACATGCCCTATGAACAAGCTGGGAATGTGTAAGAAAGAGGGAGGAAAACAGAATTAAGGTATTTCTGTTATTCCGCTGACCTGCAGGGAATTGGAAGTAACCACTCCATACTCATGCTTGTTTGTCCTTTAACTGTATCAGTATCATCTTTCTCACCTTTGAAATATCTCCTTGCTACTGAAAATGAAATCCCACAAGCACCTGATACTGGCAGGATCCATGCACAGGAAGCAGGGAAATGACAATCTGCATTATGTGGACTTTCAGGAGCAACCACGTGCTAGAAAACCAGACAATTCAGATGCCTTTCAGATATCACATGATATCTTACAGAGTGTGGGTAGAGTTAGGGCTTAGGTAGCCAAAAACAAAAAGAGCTTTCAGGAGAGCACTTAGACTAAACTTTTTACAGCCTGGAAACTTTGACATCTGCAGAATGCAATGCTTAGTTATTCAGCCTCTGTTTACATCTCCTTCAGATCTAGCCATCTGCTACACTTCAGCTGTTGTGTTTTGATGCCAACCTTCCTGTAAGCAGGCTTGCATTGATCAGATTCCATCTAGCAGTGTAGCTGCTTCTTGGTGAAAGCCTAGCTTAGTGGTTCCTCTCTTACTTCTGCTTGTAGATGTGAATATTGCTTTCTCATCAGAATCAAACTGTCATAGACATCTATTACTTGCCCACATCTATTCTTGCAAGTCCATTCATTCACTGGAAGTTCCTACTATATTACTTCGTGTACCACTGCTGCAAAGTATGAAAGTACAGACAATCCATACATGCACGGATATGACACTTAGCAATTAGAAATTCACTTTCTTGCCTCTTTCACTGGCATCTATTATATTCTCAGCGAAATAAACCATTCAGTATATTAAAAGTGGGTCATTTTTAGAAGTTATATTCATGGACAGAGCTAGAGTTGACTGAGACACAAAGATTTCCTTAGACTATTCTTTTCTCTACCTGGCTACTTCTCGTTCTTCTAAAATCTGGGTACATAATTTTAGATAATATTTCTTAAAACATGGACACCATTTAGAGGAACTATTCACTAAGCTATTAAATCATAACTATGCAATGAATGTTAAGGAGTGGGAAGAAGGGAAGGTAGGAGACTTGATAAAATGTAGACAGGTAGAACAAGAGATCAGCAGGAGTGAAACTTGTTATTCATTCTAAGATAGTAATGATGCCTTCAAAAAGGCTTTTTTTTTTTTTTTTTTTTTTTTTAAGCTGAGGTTCTGAGTTTCTTCTTGCATACCTTTAAATTATTACTCATTCATAGAGTCAGAAACATTCTGTAATAAGTTCCCTAGTCTGCCAGAGCAAAAGGCACAGCAGGCATTGTAAGACTGGAAATGTGTCTAGCTTTCTTTTCATGTTTCATCTGCCTTACTCCCTTCCCATCCTGCACTTGTTTCCTACCTTTTCAGACTATTACACATTGCAGGAGGGCCTGTGCCTTTTAAGGCCCGCATTTAAGACACTGTGAGCACACCAATAATGCAATAATGCAAGCAATAATAATGGGACAGATCCTACCATTGTTGCACCATGAAGCAGCTAAGCAGATAATTAGGTCTCATAGTACGTTCATAGTAAATTTAGGGTCTCAATCCTGAAAACATTTCCACAAAGTTGTGTTACACAAATTAGTCGGAAAGTCCATGGTCGTGAATTGCAGCACACACATATGTGCTTTCAGGATTAAGGCCCAGTAAGCAACAGGGTACTGTTTATTTTAATCCTGTTCGTTACATTTAGTGAGTAGAACAACAGCATGATTTTGCTTTGCTTTGTGTTTGTCATCACAGCAGCTTCCAAGAATTCAGGAGTGAACCGCTGGCTCTGTTGAATAAACTGCAAGCTCTTATTGACTTCAGCTAGACCTTTTAATCACAGTGGTTCTTACCGTGATTGCACAGAAACACTGAATTCTTCCACACAATGAAGAAGACAAAAGGATTTCCTCAGGTAACTTCCACTACTGAAAGAACAGGAATTACAAGGTGTATTTTCAACTTTGTGATGAGGGTCTGGGTTTCTGTTATAAAACAAACACAGCTTAATATGCACTTCTCCCTTGATCCTCCAAAAGCTGGTTAAAATGTACCAATTAACCTTTCTGCTGAATATATGATGGACAATGCCCTGTTACTCAGAAGTACTCAGTCAGATTCTGAAAATACAGCTTTTTATTACATAGAGGGAGAAAAAATATATATATATTAATTTGAGGAGTTGAGGTAATAATCATGAAGTCTCTGTAGATACAGCACCCAACCCACCAGCATCCTGGGTAGCGCTGCCTTGCCATGGATTCCCTCAGGTATCATTTAGATGTTAAAAGCAGAGGACCCACGTGCCATCTTCATATTGCTTCTTTCAGCAGTTATTTCAGAGCTTTTGCTAAATCAGTGGTTTTTAGCATGGCACCATTTGAAAATTTAGCTAGGGTTGTCTAATGAACCCTTACTTAATTCAGCCATTTCCACTCAGAGCGTGCTGGGCAAAATCGGCCCCAGTTCACCTGCAGTGACCAGTTATGGCCACCTCCTGCTGCAGCATCATATGTGGTCACAAAGCTCCTCTCACAGCAATGTAGGACCTGTGCAATGGCAGTATGGCTGTGGGAAAGCAACATCGCTGAGGGAGCGGTGATGTATCTTATCAAATCAACACACAGAGGTGCAAGAAAAAAGTAGAGCAGCTTTTGGTCCATGGCCTAATCCCAGAGGACTCATGTGGATGGCACAGATTTTGCGCTAAGCATTGATGGAACTGTGTCAGTGCCACATAGCAGGGAGGCCTCACTCAGGTCTGTTCATTTCTTGAAGACTGCTGCAGCTTCAAATAAAAGTCCAATTGGCTTTCATTAGCATACATATCTAGGATTTCAAATACCTTTAAATCATGGAGAAAATAATTGAAAGTTACTTAAAGAGTAGCTACAAGAAAGATGGGGAGAGGCTCTTTATCAGTGAGCATATCAACAGACAAGGGGTAATAGCTTTAAACAAAAGAGGATAAGTTTTGATTAGATCAAAGGAAGAAATTTTTCACTCAGAGGGTGGTGAGGCCCTGGCACAGGCTGCCCAGAGAAGCTGTGGTTGCCCCATCCCTGGAGCTGCCCGAGGCCAGGCTGGATGGGACTTTGAGCAACATGGTCTGGTGGGAGGTGTCCCTGCCTATGGCAGGGGGTTGGAACTGAGTGGTCTTTAAGGTCCTTTCCGACCCAAACCATTCTGTGGTTCTATGAAAATGTTAGATATTTCACATGGAGTCTGATGCTATCTGTCTTTCACGGTGTAAAAACGTTTTCTTGGTTCTGTGTTGTTCAGGTTGTTTCACATTATTCATAGCTACATAGATGAGGTTTTGCTCTGATGAATCACTTACTCAAGGCGTAGCATAGTTTTTGCATAGTGTAACAAGGTTCTTTAGTCTTGTGATGAGGATAATTTCATTAAATCTCCTACAAGACTTGAATGAAGAATAACCAGATTCTTTCCAGTGGTTTATAAGGTGATTGCTGTTGCAAAAGATCGCTCAGTTTCCTCTAACAGTTGATCAATTTAGAACAGCAAGGTTTTCCTTGATGCCTTGTCCCAAACTATGTAGAAATTCTGCATAAAAGTCCCTATAGAATTTTTAATTTTTTTGTTAATAATACTATTTGACAGAGCTGCCCTCTCAGAGACCACTATTTTGAGGACAACTGTGGAAAGTCAGTAAAGGAAATATGAAAAAAGGCGTCTGGATTTTCTTTGCGACTACGCTCACAGCATGGAAGGCTGCATGCATGTACAAAGGTCAAGACAGCATGTGGGAAGTTTGGGGTGTATTTCTTGCACAGCTTGAAACGAGAGAAGGAATAATGAACATTGCTCCAGACCTTTCACTTCTAGATGCTATATGACCTCTGATTTCTACACAGTGTTTCAGGAAGCTCTAGTAGGATTGTGCAAAGACAAGAATTTCCTAGCCAAGAATGAAGATAGCTGCATGCAGGGGTTCCCTCTCTTCACAGATATCGGAAAAATACATTCTTCCCATTCTCCCCCTTACTTTGTGTCATCCTTTTCAATTCACATGTTACATGTTCAGTTCAGCATGGATCCAGAGTTTCAGCCAACATGAAAAAAGGCCTGTAAATCTGACGTGCATGAATCTGCACAGCAGATTTCAGAGGGATTCATAGTTTCTAAGGCAAATTGGAAAGTATAATCCTGGCTATTTTTTAACAAGTGTTCCTTGACTACAGGACTCTATTGGCAGAGCCTGCACAAAAATATTGCCTTTATATGTCTGTGCCTAGACATAAAGAAGGCATTTTGCCAAAATGAAAGTGAAAATCATTGGCCAAATTAGCATCGTGTGATCTTAGCTTCAAAATGACCCTGACGCTGTATAAACAAGATTACATAAGGGTTCAGAGGTATGTGAAGCAGTTCGGTAGTGCCATCTTGAGGGAAGCTCCTGGATGTTATGTTCAATTCCAGATTTCAGCACATCAGCATTTGCCCATATTTTCTTAGTTGGAAATAAGTCAATGAACTACCCCAGAAGAGCACAGTACGGCAGATTCAGAAACACATTAAAACATGCCCTTATTTAGCAGAAGAGGAGTCAAAACCAGCACTAATGCATTTCTATTGCTGCAGAAAATTATAGTCTGGGAAATAGAATTGTAATGTTTTGCTCTTTTAGCTGTTTATCACAAAGCCACTTAGTAATATGGATTAAGCCTTGCAAAACATTAACGCTAATTTAGACCATAAATATCTTTGTGTCAGAAGGGAATATATGGAGGTAAGGAGATGAATACAGAGTCTCACATAATTTTGTTTATCTTCTGTAATCTTTATCTTCATCCAGGATGCAGAATGGGATCCATTTATGCTAGTCCAATTTTCAGTAGAATAATAACCACACATCGGAAATCAGATTGATTAATTTATGAAGTAGCAAATGGCCAGAATTACAAAAGAGGATGCTTACAATTACGATCTGCTTTGCTTTCCACCCATTCCTATCTTCCCTATCATATTGGTCTGGAAGTGCCATACACCATCTGGTAGGCTAAGATCAGAAAATGTCAGAAGTGGTTTTCATATTTCAGATCTGTCAGCTGGTGACAGCTAGGGCGGTTTATAGATCATGCAAATTTTTTCATTTTCATTTTTTACAGAGGAAGGCTCTCTTTCTTTATTCCATAAACATTTCCTGACCAGAGGCAGAAATGGCAGCAAGTGATGTTTTTTGTATGGAGTTTCTTAGTTTTCACAGTTTCCTTCTTTTAGTGAGAACATATTTATAGCTCTTAAGCTAACACAAAAAAATAATGCATGATCTTTAATAGCTTAGATGTTGATGACTTGTTACTTGACACGCATAATCACCAGAGCTGACGTATGATTTATTGATTATCTATGAAAGAATAGACAGCTGTGAACTTCAATGCTTCAGTAAATATCAACATTACAGGAGTGCAAATGCATGCAGTGTGCAGTCTTACAGTCATGCACAGTTCCTCTGGGCCCTGGACATGGAACTAAGCACTAAACATAAAAATTCACAAGATTCAAGCACAGTCACTTTTTGCTGAATCTAGCAGGACTGAGGACATTTTGCTCCTACGGGAAGCTCCGACAAGTTGTGCAATTGTCTTTCGAAGCAGAGAAAAACAGGAAGGGAGAAGGAAGGAAGATGCCTTTCATTTCAAGGAAAAATAAAGGGAAAGGGAGAAATGAACACCTCCTTGAATGTAACTGCAGAAAGCCTCAGAGTAATTGCAGACTGAGATCCCGGTATGCTAGTGTGATATTCATTTCACAAAAATAAGTCTGAATGAATAGATTTTGGCAAGGTAAACACCATCTTACTTTAGTTATAGGATGCCTTGCTGGGACTCTTTAATCTTGACATTCCTCAGAGTTAGCAGAGTAGTCTGTCCATGTATGACACCATATGCAATTATTTTTGACCCACAGTCTGATGTTAACTAAATGGTTAATCAGTGAACATGCATTAAAAAAAAAAAAAAAAAAAAAAAAAGAAATAGAAAACAGTAGTTTATAAGCCTCCTCGAATCAATCCCTAAAAAAGTGCTGAAGAAAAATACTTTTGCACATATTCTTTTGAAGTATAATTTGCTTAACGGATATGCATAAATGCATATTTTTGATTAAATGGGAACTGTATACTGACTGTGCCCAGGGATCAGTATGTACCTTCCTTTATTTGGCTTCCTCTTTCTGTCTTACATCCTTTTCACTCTTTACTCTGAGTCAGATTTTTGGGAAGAAAAGTGATATCCACTGAACAATAGCAGTTTATAAAGGTGAAGGCCTGCCCTCCGTCTTCAAAGTCTTGAATACCTTATTGTTAATCAATATGAAGTTAAATGTTCAAATTGATATTACCATAACAGTGTGAAACTGAAGCATAAGTGAAAGAAAGAAACATGCTAGTGCTTTTTAGAAGCAGATACATTTTTCATCAAGAGAAATTTCCCCCATTTTCTGAATTTATTAATAAATTTTATTTCATTTATTAATTATTTCTCTAGGAAACTGCCAGTAAAGATGAAAAGACTATATCTGTAAAAAATACCCAAGACTATGTTAATAATTTATTGGTTATGTGACGATATTTAATATATATATGCTTCAAATCATTATGAACTAAAGAAGTAATAACACTTGCTAAATTTGAGGTAATGCTTCTTTCTCTGTGGAACTAAAATTATTTCCTCATGTACCATCATATACTTTTCCATCAACACGGGATGCAGATAAGCAGTTATCAAAATTACTATGTAATGTTCTTTTATACTATCCTCACCATAATTAAAACCACTAGCTCATTCTGCTCTGGGAAGGTTTGTGCACATATACCCCACACACACATGAAAGGAAGAAATAGGTGTGAAGGTTCTATTTCTGCATTTGTTTGTAGCTTTTCTGTCCAAAGACTGAAAATACCATTCAGAAGATCTCCCTCGAAAGAAGGAAACATACTGATGGGGAGTGTATGGCAAATCTGGGAAATGAGTTCTGGATTACAGCAGTTTTCCCAGCTCTCCTTACATATCCTGCCCAGCCACAAAAGGCTTTCAAGAGGAATGACTAGGGAGATGCGGTGCATGCTGGAGCTGCCTTCTGTCTTTCTCTGCTCAGAACAAGATTGTGTAAGCCTCTTGTTTACCTCTGGAAACAAAGGAAGAGTTTTGCTGTTAATGAATAAACTCTTTTGTTCTTGTTCTTGTCTTCTTTTTCTTGTGTGAACAAGAAAAACACCTACAATCCAGGTGTGAATAGTAGTTGTATGCGTTTATTGCTTCTTTTAACTTGCTCTCTCCTACTTAATCATGTCCAGACCTACAGTCCAGATCCTAACCAAGACCTGATGCTAGATCTGCGGTGGCCAAGAAAGTATCACAGAGCAGTGGCCACTCATCTCCAACAGAGCTGTGGAAAAAACTTTCACTGAAACTGCTCTAAAGTTTTTCCTGTTTGTCATTTTGTTCTTTGCATTTTTCCACTTCCAAGTAGATATGTCTGAATTGGACATAGTGGCTATGAATTAAATCAAACTGCATGTAAAAATGCCTTGTGACTTGAAAAAATGTGAAAAATCACATTTTCAGTTTATCCATTGCATAGAAATTACCAAAGAAATCAAAGCTTGGGCCATGGAGGTGATGCTAAATACAACAGAAATACTTTTAAGAGAAATACACAGAACAAAGAAGGAGCTTTTCTTCAGTTAAGTGCCTTAATTGGTATCCCTCACTCCATTTCCCATTATATGATATCCCACTAGACACATACTAAGTTGATATCAAAGAAGTATTTGTATCATCTGAGTTTCTATTAGAATTTTGTCTCTTCTGTTTCCAAATAACTGGTCTGTGATTTGGCAGTTTCATTTAACTGCAGTTTTTAACATTGGCAGCCAAGCTCATAGGTGGAATGATTTTTCTGAAGTATTAAACTTGAATCCCCAGTTGTAGAGTTCTTTTTTGCTTCTCCTGCCATTTATGTTAATTTTAAATGGATGAATGTGCCAATGTAGTTTCTTGACCTACACCACTGTCTGAAAACTGAGAATCATCTGCTTTATAATGTTAAATTGCTCCTACCACAGCTCTGTTTCTCAAAAGCAAATTCTGCTTCAAATTCAAGTTTCAATTTTAACTTCCAGGACTTACTTTCCTCAAAATAAATAAATAAATAAATAAATAAATAAATCAGGTTGCCATTTCATTTTGTTCACATATTCATGCTGCAGTCAGACATTCATGTATAGTGAATAGGGAATTATTGTATGTGGTGGTGTTAAGTATTTTGCTAGTATGTCAGTATGATGTTCCCATGCAGCCAAGAGGCTATTTGCCTTAGAAAATTTCCAACAAATTTGCCATGCCAGTACTGTGCTTTGCAGCCACTCAGGGAAGGTGCTGAACAGAGAAGCGAGAAAACAGAGGGGCAAGGAAATACCTAAAGCAGATATTTGAAGTACGATGTGATAAATACTCAGTTTTTCTAAGTGATGTATATGGCTTTTGAATAACCCATAAAACTTCTCAGGACTTTGTTTATATCTAACGATACCTGCATAACACAAACTTCCAGATTTTCTTTACCAAATGGCAACATACATGTACAAACAGGCACCACGATTCACTTCAGAGGAGGTTCTACAAGGATATACATAAATCTGAACAACAAAATTACACACGTTTAAATGAAGACTTAATTAGACATGATGTTTTAACTGTCTCCATGAAATACTGTATTTGATTTGTGATTGCATTTTAACATCAGTTATTTCTGACTCTACATACATTAAAGACTTATTCATTCATGACTGGTTGCAAACAATAATCTGATAAAGATCAGCTTTAACCCCTTGCATGACAGCCTAAGAAAATAAGACCCCGATCTTGCTTAAGGTCTTAGTAGGCTATAATAAGACAAAATACTACAAATTTCTCCTATAATTTTTGTCAGAGGTCATCAATCCGTATTCAACAAAACCATCATTGATATTTGATACCAATGAGTTCCTAGTTCACTGGCTAAAAAAATCATATGATACATTAGGCCTATTCTTTTTCTTATGTGAGACCCATAATTAATAGGGCCAAATCATTCTCCACAGATAATTAATTCTCATATAGTTTCACAGGGTGACTGACATTTCATGTAAATACTTCTTTGGATAGGAGGATGCAAAGAAAAAGGGCTTAAGAGCCAAGCTCAGTGTATTTTGCATCCAGCAAAAGCTCTACATCACTGTGCTGTTGCAGACCTTTTGCAGCGCTGCATTGGCACACATTTCCTTCTTGTTTCCTCCTCCAGCCCCTTTGCAAATCATGGAAGAAACAGTTTGCAGTTTGAGAGAGGGAAGAAATCAAAGATGTATGAAGAATCAGAATGAGCAAAAGCCAAGATTATTGAAAAGTTTCTTGAAAGCATATTGCAAAGTGTAGCATCTGCGTCACTCTCCTGCAGTGATAACATCTCAACACAGTCTGTCGGTATTTTTAAGCAAGATGGCTGAGCCAACCCAACACACCAGTGTTACCAAAATGTGTAATCCCATTCCCTCTTCCTCTTCTCTGGGGGAAGCTCTGCAACGCACTGGACTATTGGACTGGGCTGACTTGGTTCACCAAAGCCACAGAAGGTAACAAAGCATACCTAGAATGCCATGTCAATTGGGTAAATCAGCTCACCAAAGGAGCAGAGAGCACCAGACCTTGCCACAGACATGGCAGGTGTGAAGAAAAGGGGACTAGGGCTTCTCCTCATCAGCAGTGACCTATCTGCAGAACCCACCTCATTCAAATCTGCCCACAAGAGTTTAATAGCCAGCATAGAGCCTGACAATCTCCTTTCCTATCCAAGGAAAATAAGAGGGCAGAGAGGATGCAAGACACTCATACTTTCTTTTCCCATCTACCTTCAAAAGCAGAAGGCAGCACTTTGTTCATATGCCCTTGCAAGGCAGACAGCTGTGCAATTAGGCAGCTGCCTTTTCCACACGACAGATTTGAGTCAAAGTTTTAAAACTGTGGGAGCAATCCCTGCGAGGTGGTTTGTGTTGGCTACTCCTGCAGTGGGAGAGAGAGAGATGCTGCCTTGTGTCATAGTTATCTGGGATGGACACCTAGTAGGTGCAAATTGCTTCTACTGCAGAGCCTGCAATGAAATCACAGTTTACGAAAACTGGGGGTCTGACCTCATTTCAGCCAGAATTCCTGCAGAAGCAATGCTGATGAGATCACGCAGTATGTGTGCCGGTGTGGCTATCTGTATTTCCCATTACATTTTTTAACTACTTCCAACAACATTTAGGCAAGGGACAGAGGTCTTGGGAATGTTAAACTCTCACAACTTCTGGTTAGCAAGTAAAACAGCATGGCTGTTAACCAAAGGAAGGGCTGAAGCGTGAACTACACATTTTTAGGTATTGCTGAGTCCATGTAAAAGCTCAGCCTCAAAACACAAATGCAAGAAATGAGGGTTCATTGGTTCTATTGACCCTACAGAACCAGCATCCGTACAAATCCTCATACAGGCTGACCATATAGGGCTGCCTTCAATATAAGTCAGTCTTTCAGCTGTATGGACCAAGATTTAGTTTGCTGCTTACAGAAAGACAGGTAAACAAAGTCAAAATTGTAACATTATTCAGACAGGTTCCTTCTTTTCCCATAAAATACATGAATAAAATACATCACAAATAAAACACAAAGATTTATCTCAATTGGTTTCTATAGAACCTGCAGGATTCCTCCAAAATGATACCAAAATCCAAGCATAATTCCCAGTTTTTGTAATAAGGTACTTAACACGTCTAGGTTTCAACAGGTGTTAATGAATGCTGAATTTATTACCCTCTTAGTATAGAGCTTTGAAGCTTTACCCATTGCCTTTTGAAAACTATTTAAAAATCAATGTAAAGGCATGGGAGTAAAAATGTAAATGTTAAACAAACTGATTAGGCCACAAGATTCAGCTACCTGACAGACCAGGGCAGTTCTCTATGCGCTCTAGCAGTCTTAGGCAATTGGACACCCAGCACTTCCCCTTACATTATAGTTTTTTCAGACCATATGTTGTGTGCTTCATTTCATTAATTCAGCCATGTTTTTTTCCTCTTCCTTCTTAGGAAAAAAAAAAAAAAAAGATTGCAGCACTCACATGTCAAGCTGAAGAAGACATTATTCTAACAGTAACATCTAACATCTGTTTTTGGCAGGCACTATGGGCAGTTGGCAGCAGCTCTGCAGTTCCCTCCTTATGTAAATGATCATGTGCTGGTGGCTGTCTAAGCTAACACTGCTAGAAGACAAAGGAAGGAAAAGTCCTTTTCCTTTTAGTTGATTCTTACTGTTAGTTAGAACATAAGGAATTTTGCATGTTGAGCTGACAGCCTCATTTTCACTGTATGTGGGCCAGATCTGGCTTCAGGGGAACCAAAGAGAGCCCTGTGTAAGCAGGGATATTCACTAAAAAATTTATCAAAGAGAAAAGAGTTTTAGGGTCTTATTTATGCACAGATCTATTTACTGGAAAGAAGGAATGCAAGGGAACACTGCTTGACGCAGAGGCAGGGAAAAAAATATGTTGTGCACTCTCCAGACCACATAGCAGATGCATCAAATCTTTCCAAGACTGAAAGACATATCGAAAATGTGGGTTCACTGGATGCACAATGGCTGTTCAGACGTTTTTTAATATGTCTGTAAAAGATAGCAAATACGGAGCCCTGCTTATTGTGAAAATTGGGGCTCTGGTGGTCATCACATAGAAAGTACAGCATTGACAATTCTCCCTCTCCCTTTGTGTGTTGACAAATTGATAAACAGAACAAAAACAGGATAGCTGGAGAAATTCTGCCCTGTGTTATACAAGAAGACAAACCAGAGGGTTCCTGTTAACTTAGCTCTCTCTAGAGACATCCAGCCTGGGAGATCCCAGCACTCGTAGCTCCTGCTGAGATACAAGTTCTGAATATACTACTTATCTGACATGTTTCGGATGTTCTTGTAGTGCTCTCAGCTTTTGGGTGTACTGGGTCTGGCTGGAATGTTAACTTTCCCGGCAGCAGCCCATACAGAGCCGTACTCTGTACTTGTAGCTGGAACAGCAGTGTTATCACACCAGTGTTGTGTCTACTGCTGAGCAGCAGTGGCACAGCATTGGGCCTTTCTCTAACCCTCCTAGGGGGTGGGCAAAAAGTGAGGAGAGAAACATCACTAGGGCAGCTGACCTGAACCAACCGAAGGGATATTCCATACCATGTGGTGTCACACTCAGCAATAAAACGTGGAAACAGGAAGAAGAGGGGAGGGGTGGGCTCTCATTGGGAAAACGTTGGTCCTCCTCTCGAACACTGGCTGCGTGCGTTGAGGCCTTGCTTCAAGGACGTGGTCAATCATCGTTCATTTGTGGGAAGTAGAGAGTAATTTCTTTCCTCTGCACTTCCATATAGCCTTCATTTATTTTGTTTGTTTGTTTTCCTCCCTTCTTTTTATTTTTCCCTTTTCCCCTCCCTTTTTCCCTTTCCCTTTTTATTTCCCCTTAGTTAAATTGTTTAGTTCACGGTAGTCTTTATTTAATTGTTATTATTATTTCCCTTTAATTAAATTATCCTTATCTCAACCTGTGAGTTGTTCTTTGCTTTACTTCTCCCCCTCCTCATCTAAAGGAGGGGGAGTGAGAGAGCGGTTGTGGGGTTTAGCTGCCCAGCACGGTAAAACCACCACATTGGGGCAGTACTGCTCAGCCTTAGGTCAACAGGAATTTTATCACTGACTCTAGCGAGAGCACAAAAAAAACTAAGGGTCTATCAGCACGGCACAATGCAGTTGTAAATTAGGGTTTTAGCTACAAGGAGCAGGCACTGGCCTGAGACTACAGTTTCATATTAATTACCCAAAGGTGTTCTCAGAAGATACTTCTGTGGTCCTGCCTTCCCCTCTGTCTTGCTGTGTCCTCCCACCTTGTAATTTTGTACCTGCTCTGGCACTTCTCCAGATGCATTTTAAAGCTGAGGCAGGTAGCTCAACTGGGCAAACATGGATTCTACAAGAAAAATAGGCTTTACAAGCCTGAGCGGAGCTCTGTGCTAGTGTAGCAACACTGCTGGTCCTTCAGGCATTCCAGGAGCTTGCATTTCTTGCCTCAAAACTGCATTGTGCCATGTTGACACACCTTACACACACCAAGAAATGGCTGAAAAGGCCTCTGGATCACCAATTTGAAGCTTCAGATTCTGTCTAAATACTTCTAGAAGTACTCAGGGTATCAAGATCTTGGCGTCAGTTAGAGATGTTTGTCCCAGCTGTCTGCACACAGCCTTGCCATCACAAAAAGGCCTCAAAGCTATTAAAACCATGTCTCTGGGTAACTATGTGGTAAGTATGTGTTGCCTTGCATTTCGGCTAATCTCGTTTTAATAAAAACAAGCAATTTTAACATTTAACATCTAAGTGACATAAATGTCAGTATGAGAGGCCAGTTTTAACACTATGTAAGAGTCCAAAGAAAAAAAGAAAACCATGGAGCTCAATATAGTGGATGAAGATCTGTTCGTATTTGTCTACTTATGCTACTGCTCTTCATAAAAGGAGAGCAAAAACATTTTAAAATCTTGGAATGCCCATACTTCATCATGTTCATACACAGAAATTTAATCTGGAGATTAAAAAGATAAATTTCATGTACATTTGGAGTTGGGGCCTTGACTCTATTTTGGCTCAGTTATCATATTCTGGGTAATTTTCAACTCCAGACATTCTACGTAGTAGACAAAAAGTTTCTTTGGCCAAATGGTCACATTCAGAAGCTGCTGAGTATTCTCAGTTCCCTCAAACTGCACTAAAAAGATGAGAATGCCCAGCCACTTGTGGGACTGGACTTCAACCTGTTGCAGTAATTAGCTAATCTCTTCAGTAAAATGCTGCAAATTTCCCTGTTTTCCTCGGGGATGTTAGAATGCCGCAGTCCTTTGTACATTTGAGAAGCCTGGACATTTCACTAGGAACTTTTTCTGCGTGTTTACACTGATCTTTCTATCTTAACGTCATCTTAAACTACGCTGAACAATGGTGGGAACATGCTGTGCATATTGCTGCGAGAAAAGAGAAAAGAATGAGCAGAAGGACAGTAGGAAGCTGAATGATGTGTGAAAACGAGAATATGACTAAGTGACTTACCATTCAAATTGCCTTTCACCAAATGTGTGTAATCAATTCCAGCGCAGTAGGGATGGTTTACATTACAAAGGCTCTAATCATGGATTTGTCCAATACCATCCTTCTCAAGAAGTAGCCTCAGATGCCTGAAAAATATATACATGAATTTAGTAACAAATACTTGAGGTTGGACCACTTTGCCTTTACAAAATGATTTGTATTCAGATTTTAGGTGTCCCTGCCGAAGTGATTTTATTCTCAGGGAGCAAGAGTCTTCTCAGTACTTGCAAAACTATGCCTACAAATTTGACCAAAGACAGTACTTTGCAACAACTGAGATAACAGCACTAAAAGAATTTTATATTTTATTGCATTTGAGTTTTATATAAAATGTAAAACCATAACATTCACAGTATGCCTCACAAGGAAATAAAACAGTATTTGGAAAAGTCACCAGGAAAACAATCTATTGCTTTTCAAATAAATTCATGTCCTCTGAAAGCACAAAAGACAATCATTTTATATTTTAGTAAAGAGGAAAAACCCTGTATTCAAGGTTGCACCAAAAATGATAAGCCAAACATCTGAGGCCTTCATACTCAATTTAGCAGGGACAGAACATGTGAGAGATCCTCACCAGAACTAGTTTAAAATATATTTAATTAGCAACTCAGCAACAACTTTGATTCATTTATAATTTTACAACTATGTATTCTCCCTTTTAAGGAATTTCGTGTTCCCTCAGAAATCCAATTTTCTACTAGTTCAGCAGAAACTTTCCCACCAGCTCTAGTTCACATCCAGAAATCACAAACCTGCTCTGAATCTTTAAAATAGGGAGATTTTAATGTAACTCATTATTAAATGTAATTGAATTCTTGTCTTGAATTAGAATACCGTAGGAAAAAAACGCCCTGGGGACTTGATTTGCTCTGTTCCAGCCTTATTCCAGGGAAGGAAGACATTTATATGAGCCTTCAGCTAGCATATAAAATAGACGATAGGAATGAAAGTTGTTTAGAAAATAGGCTAGTGTTGTGAAAAGCTAAAATATAGAGGCTATTAGCACTGAAAAACTACAGGTATTTGGTAACAATCTAGAACAATCCCACTGACATTAATGGAGTTTCTCCCTTTTTGTCACACTGCAAAGTAATATCAAAACTTGGCCTCATTTCTGAAGTTACTTCCAAATTTTACTATACTCCTTGCTGAGAGAAAAATCTGCTCTTACAGCTCTCTTAAATGAGTTCAACATAATTACATCACAACCTTAATAGCATCAGTCTCAAAAATTTTCAAGTTTAGTGAAAAACATAGAAAAAAATACTGAGCTTCCTTATCCTTATGTAAGTCTTCTATTGCTATTTTTTCTATTGTCATAAGTAGCTGCTTGCTTTTGGTGCACTACAAAAGAAACCTCTTTAGACAGCTTTCTGCTGACTACTTCTTTTATCTATAAATGCTTTCAGTGACTTGTTCACATATCTTTTTTTTTTTTTTTTTTTTTTTTTTTTTTTCTCCAAGCAAAATAATCTTATATAGCCTCAGTGAACCTGACAGTGAAAAGCACTGAAGCTGGACCGCACAGGGTCATATCACAGCTTACTGAGAAACACAGGGCCACCAACAGGAGATAACCGTGGAAAGCACAAGGGTGCAGGATGGCTCTTGCTTCAGTCCTGCCTCAAGGTAACATCTCATGAGTACCCACTTTCCATTCCAGTAATCCATCTTTGTATAATACTGTTTACGGCCATCAAGAAATGCAGGCAGCCCTCATCCCATTACTATTTTAGCTCCAGGGTAAGGCTTATTTTTCTTATCTACAAAGAGGATATTAAGGAGTGGGATACATGCACATAGTTCTCCATAGGTTTATTGTGTTCAGCCTGCTACCCTGTCAATCATGCCATTTTTGTTTTGTTATCACTTTGCTTAGTTTAGAGCCATAACCTCAGGCTACCGTCTCATCAGATCTCACAATCTATATAGGGTCAGGCCAGGTCAGTATTTAGATGGGAAACTTGCAAGAAAACTCTGATGTTTGCAGAAAGGGTACTTTCCCCTATGCCATACTCTTCATTCTCAGTCATATACAGCAGAACTGGATCAGCACCAGCGAGTGAAGCAAGTCACAGTAAAAGATTTCAAGACATTTTCAGTGTTGGCAGACTTCATGTCCTGAGTGAAACCCAGCTGGAGTATACTGAGTCTAAACCAGCAACTGTTGTTATTTCTTTTTTTATTTACCGTACAAGTCTGTGATTGCTTTCGTTACCTGCCTGCAGCTCTTTCTGCAGATTCATTGATAATTTCCACTGAGGGCTCCTACCTGTGGCCCAGTATCATCCCTCCTTCTTCTCTAGGCCTACTGTAACTCCTAATGCCACTCATCAGGCTCATCTTCCAATTACCCTCGCAATGACTGCCTGCATCTCAAGACATTGGTTATTTCACTACATTTAGTGCAGGTACTCTTATTTCGGTGGTGTATTTTGGTTTTCATTTTATGTCATTAACTGATCTTCTGTTACTCTGAACTGCTAAAAGCTTTCTGTCCCATTTCTGAATTGGATAAATTTATGTGGTGAATCAAATAATTTCCACAGAAGTAATTGTTAAACTAAATTGAGACCCTTCTGAGTGGAAGTAAATTGCTTTAGTTATTAGTTTAATTGTAGATCTTCTTATCATTAGCAGCTTTTTAATCAACTTCATGTTTTATCAGGTTAGGGCACCATCCCATGACAATGCATGGTCAGTAAAACCATCGCAAGAGAAGAAACTATGGAATGAATAATGGAATCTGCCCTCGGTTTTTATGTCACTCATTGTCTTTAATGCCATTCTGAATATTAAGTTTTACACTTCATGATCCTGGCTACAACTTATCCATCTCATCAACATTAATGCTTGAGTTATCATCATGGAAGATATTTTTGTTTCGAATAAGGACTGTAAGTCAAACACCTCATGACTTGCTGAGGAAACTTGTTCAACTCCTTTTAATATGGTACATGTAGATAAGTCAGTTGGTCCTCTAGTTGTTTATTTAAAAGTTAAAACCACTGTTGACGACTCAGAAGCATATACCACCTTTATTCACAAAGGGTAGTACTGTCTTGCACATGGGAGCAATGGGAATATTCAGTGAAATCTACCTAACCAAGTAAGAATAAACAAACTTGTACTTCTGATGTCACAACTTGGTGCTAGCTGTATACTTTATTCTCCCTTTGTATTTTCAAAGGATAAACAGATAGATGAGAACTCTGTTTTTGTTGGTGAAACGTTGCTTCCATTACAGCTATGAGGCAGGAGGCAACGTGACCTTCTAACCAGCACAGGAAACAGAGAATTGGGATACCTGGGTGTTTTTATATGGACTTTGCCACAGCTGTCATTGTTATCTTGGACAAATCAACATTTCTGACTGTGACATCCAGCTTCCATAGCTTTGTCTACTCACAAGTACCTAGTCAGAGTGCTGTGGAAACACATGGGCTCACAGGCACATCAGCCTGAGGCAACATCCTCATACCATTCCTTTGATTACACTTAGACCACCCTAGAAAAGAATTTTCATGGTGACATCATCTGCCCTCACTTTTTATGTCACTCAGTACTCCAGTAATAAAATGAGGTTAATTGGACTAACCGAATACACATCGGAAAATCCTCTGGATATCTCAAATCAATAATTCTGTGTAATGTAGTCTGCAAGTACATAACGCATCCCTTACGGATAGATATGGTGTGATCATGTGTTTGTTAGCATCCTACTCTTTGGAAAGCACCACTTAATAAAAATAGGAGAGGGGGGCTAAAACCAGAGTAAAGTACTCTTTAAACAGGTCTGAATTTGGATCACAGAGGTTAAATGATTTGCCAAAGACCATTAGAAAATTTACACAGAATTTACACAGAATTTCTAGGTTGGAAGAGACCTCAAGATCATCGAGTCCAACCTCTGACCTAATGCTAACAGTCCCCACTAAACCATATCCCTAAGCTCTACATCTAAACGTCTTTTAAAGACCTCCAGGGATGGTGACTCCACCACTTCCCTGGGCAGCCTGTTCCAATGCCTCACAACCCCTTCAGTAAAGAAGTTCTTCCTAACATCTAACCTAAAACTCCCCTGGCTCAACTTAAACCCATTCCCCCTCGTCCTGTCACCAGGCACGTGGGAGAACAGGCCAACCCCCACCTCGCTACAGCCTCCCTTGAGGTACCCATAGAGAGCGATAAGGTCGCCCCTGAACCTCCTCTTCTTCAGGCTGAACAAGCCCAGCTCCCTCAGCCGCTCCTCGTAGGACTTGTTCTCCAGGCCCCTCACCAGCTTCGTCGCCCTTCTCTGCACCCGCTCAAGCACCTCCATGTCCTTCTTGTAGCGAGGGGCCCAAAACTGAACACAGTACTCGAGGTGCGGCCTCACCAGAGCTGAGTACAGGGGGACGATCACCTCCCTAGCCCTGCTGGTCACACTGTTCCTGATACAAGCCAGGATGCCGTTGGCCTTCTTGGCCACCTGAGCACACTGCTGGCTCATATTCAGCCGACTATCAACCATCACTCCCAGGTCCTTCTCTGCCTGGCAGCTCTCCAACCACTCATCTCCCAGCCTGTAGCTCTGCTTGGGGTTATTGCGCCCCAGGTGCAGGACCCGGCACTTGGCCTTGTTGAACTTCAGGACCAAATTAATTTCTTCTTAAGATATTTTTTTCCTTGATTTAGATTCTTTTTTTGAGTACACAGTAAAACTACATTAAAATTTTGCATTAATTTAGAAATCCCTGGAGTTATAAATAATGAATTGTGACTACATCATTTGAAAACAAAGGGAAAAATAGATAAAATACAAAAAGCTTTGTAAAATATCTGCATAATGCAACATATGCCTTAAAGAAGCTGCATATGATATGTTTTCTTAATTCAAGTTTTCTCAGTATATAAATCCTCCTAGAGAGCTTATTGCCTGTTCACAATGCTCTTGACCCAATAATGAAACTTTCCACAATACTACAAACAGAAATAAATGTGAAAGGCACAAAAAGAATGGGTCCATTGGGATTTATTCTAAACAGTTCTGTATGGCAGCATCAGTCTAAAGTTACCAGTTTTTATCCATTAATAACCACTGACTGTTAAAATATGTCACAGATTCTGATAGCTCCCACACTGCAAACATGCTGCCTTCTTTTGTCAAGAACCACTTTTAGATAAGGGCATGTCACAGATTACTCTTTCTACTGTTCCTTCCTCACCATTATGAATCTCAGCATGTAGTCCTCATGCCTTACAGAATTTCACAAGATCCTCTATGTGATGCAAAATTTTCACTTTACATGGACTAAACTACCCCATGACAATTCTCAAGGGACAAACCCTCATCAACTGACAACACTTAAATGTGAGATACAGAATGGAGAAAACTAATACAGCTCCCATCTTATTTTCACAGCTGGACTCATGAATTTTTGACCCCAGTATGTTAGACATTAACAGGACTGATTTTTGATTCAGCGTTTAAGCTTCACTTTGACTTTTTATTCCCACTGCCAGATGATTACTATCTCTGATCACACTATGGAAGTTTACCAGTCACAAATCCCTATAATGTGTAACCTTTATACTGCCTTGATTTACGTTAATCTGATCTACCAACAAATGGGCTCATCTATTTCATTCTGACAAAGTTGATTTATGTTGACATGTTGACTTTTGTACTTTGCAGTGCTGCATTCCTTTTATTAGGTTTCTGACTTTCTGTTAGCTAGACTGGCTTGCCTTTCTTGTGTTTTTATCCAGCTGAGAGGTATTGCAGTGCTTTTAAAAATTAGGACATTGAACTACTTCAATCAATAAATTTGCTATTAATGTGGATGGTACAATGAAGTTCCTTTACACTTCCAAATATTTTAGTGATCTGATTTCCTTTTCACTTTGGTTGATGCAAATCATCAATAATGCTACTGAAGTTATTTCTGTTACAGTGGCAGAAAGGTAGAAATTTAGAAAGCATTGATACCTCATTATTTTAAAGGAATTAGAGTAAGGATTGGTACTGAGTGGTACCAGAGTGCAAAAAATTGCTTTGCTCCCTGTTCAAAGCCTGCACTGTCAGGACAGGAATCCCAGCTTCCTAGAGAAAGCTGTGCTTCGTGTCCTGATTCCCCTCCTTCAGGAAGAAGGAACACCTCAAGGCTCTCACTGAGGAGCTCATACCCAGATAATAACCCCAGCTGAGCGGAGGTTTGTAACTGAACAGCAGAGACTGGCACTCAGCATCAGTGCAGCATAAGGATTGTGCGGCCAGGCCTCTCATGATGGAAATGGATGAAGCACTAATACCAAAGAGATACATGCATTTTCACATAAAAGTGAGGTAAAGAACAGCTAAAAATACTTCAGTGAGACAAGAAATTCATGAAAGCATTTATTCCTGGTAGCTAGATGAGACACATTTTTCAGCTGAGTGATGGGGTGACATCCCGAGAAAGCCAGCTGTTTGCACACTGTGTTGAAGGTATCACAGGTAATATTTTAATTTCTAAGAACTTCCAAGGATTGTACATAGAAAAGGTAGTATGTGTTTTTCAGGCATAATCAAAACACAATTTGAGCAAGATTTCACAATACTGTGGTCTGGAAAGCATCTCGAGATCATCAATGCCAATGCAATTAAACCAGACCTTGAACTCTGAGACCTCACCTCATAAATGGGCATTCAGCCCAGAGGAGCGATTAGAGCTAGTCAAAGGAACCTCCCTGAAACTCATCTTGCGTGGACATTGGATCTTTAGCTCCATCCATTTTGCTCTTTAAACCCGATACTCTTCTGCCATACTAGTTCCTAACATAGACCACTTTGCCTAGGGGTTATTGAAATTATGGATTTTTCATTCAATGATCAAATCGAGAAATGTCTTAAAATATATATATATATTTTTATTTGGATCAAACCAACATGAAAAATGTATTTCTAATCCCCCAGTATAAAAATAATAGATGGTGGAGATAGAATAGAGGAGGAAATGTCAATTGAAAATAGTTATGCATCCAATTTCTCCTCTTTTGATGAATTACCATTTGCTTAAAAATGTTACTATTCTTAGTACTCTACTATTTTCATTTGATTCTGCTTTAATTTCACTATTATTTCAGTGATATTTTCTTTCCACACAAAAGGATATTTTGAAAAAAATCAAACGCTATAGAAAGAAGCAGGCTTTGGAAGGATCACAGGACAGAGATTTCAAAACAACTAGGCTGGCCCAGCTGTGCTCTGTAACATCACCTACCTTTGTTTTATTTTAAAACTGCAGGGAAAAAGAGATCAAAATCTGCAGGTGCTTATGCAACCCAAAGACATGCAGAACTGGCTGTGATCCTGAGGCTAAGCGTGCCATCTAGTGTTGGATATTGTTTGTCGAAAGGGAAGGATTAATTAATCTCCTCACCGTTTACAATAATTGTAATATATCCTTCATCACTTACTGGACAGGCTACTGCTACCACACATGTATTAAATGCAAAGCTATCCACTAGCAGTAATTTTGGACCTCCACCATATTTAAGCAGTATGTGTGAAGTTTGTGAACGACTTGTGTTTGAAAGCTGCTGATCAACACCCAGTAACAAGCACATGCAAAGAATAATGAGCCTTCTGTACTAAGACACGGTACATTTCAATGAATACAGTTGCCCAAATTTACAGGATCTTGGATACCTGATCTTGTAGACCTTGCATTGATCGCTTAGTTTAGGAAATTGCTGGAACCGTTGTTGCTGTGCAACAAATTGTAACACCATAGTTTTCCTGAAACTCTGGAAAGGAGGACTATATAACCCAATTACCACCTTCACACAATAGTGAAAAGGGTGATGAAAGTTGAATAGGTGCAGACTGCTATTTTTTGTTCTTTTGATTCTTGTCAGCTACTCCATAATCACTGATGAGACAGCAGGAGTGGCAGAGATGCTGACAGCCAAACCCATTGCGCCCCTTTCATTCTGGAAGTTCTCTTAGCACAAATATTCTCTTATTGCTGAAGACCAAAAACTTCTAACGCTTGTTACCATAAAGTCCCCCTAAACAATTGCTGGAACCTCTCATGGCACAGTAAGGTCAAGTGTGAATGCAGCTTATCACCCCTCAAATGTAATGCATTCCCACAAATATGAAAGAGGGGTAAGGTGTCATTTGTCAATTGGGGTTGTCAATTGTCAATTGGGGAACGAGGGGTAAGGTGTCAATTTGTCATTGTCATTTGGGATAAGGTGTCGTTGTTTCTTTAGTTGTTCCATTTTGGGCACCTCAAATAAAGATGCCAGAAATCGTGCCTGAGCAGGGCTGGAGGCAAGAAGTTGAGTGGCAGTCAGAGAGATGTTAAAAAGACTGCCTGTAAAAATCTATGGAAACAATTATTTAAGCACCTTTCATTTTCTTGATGTATTGATAAAATGAAGGCTGGTGTGAATGCAGACCCCACACTGGAAAGCAGAATAAGGAGAGAAAAAGGAGGGGAATTTGAGGCATTTAGTCACATTTCCCTGTTTGTTTAGTGTGATAAAACAGCACTATTATTATCTGCAAAGTGATTTCACATTACATCTTATCCTCTGTAAGTCAGGCTGCTGCCAAAAAAAAGTCATTCAGATTGCTCTCCTGTGGTGCTGTGCTCTCACCACTTTCCTCATGTCGGATCTAGTGATCCTGCAACATCAGATTTTGCCAGGTCAGTGAGTTGATCCAATGAAAAACTAACTGGGGGGAAAAAAAGTTTTTGATCAGATAGCCACCAAACCCAACATCCTGCGGCCCTGCTGTATCACTGTATCAGGTGCTGGGGCAGGACGAGCAGCACATCATTCAAGGAAAATCACCCCTTTTAGCAGCAGCCCACATTCAACTGGTTTAAGAACAAATGAAACTACACCAAAGAACATGCTACTACATGCAGAACAAAGTATTCACGAATGGATGTGAGGTATGTCCTTTCAAGAAGCAAAAACTACCAACACAGGGGAGTAATTTTTTTTTTTGGGGGGGGGCACATAAGTATTGAAATTAGAACTATTTGTAATACAGAGAAAGTGATATTTGTGGATATTTAAGCTGCATCCTTTGAAGGAAAAAAAAAATGCTTCTTAATCAAATTAAAAAGATAAAATGTGTTTCTTTTCAACACACTTTTTTTTCCCATTTCATTAAGATTTTCTTGGTCATAAAAATATGACCAAGAATATAAATATAAAGAATATATATTTAGAATATAAATATAAAAATATGACCAAGAATATGACAGAATATTAAAAAGAAGGAAAATAAAATTTCTTCACTGGGGAACATCAGTCTTGTTATCTTCAGTACAGCATTGTTTTTAATCACCCAAGATTCTGAAGCTGAAAGCAATTGGAAACATTAGGAGATACTGAATTTGCAGTGATCTTCTCTGGATTTAAAGAAAACATATCTTTGTGGGTAGGAGAGCACCCTAGCAGCAGTGCTCAGCCCGACTGTCCTTCAGGAACATGCAGAGCACCCAAATCAGTCCCTGACTTGGTCAGAAGCTTCTGTGCATGCTCTTCCCAGCAGTGATCCAGTTCAGCTACTTGCAGTGAGCCTGAATGGCAAGGTCAAGCAGGCAATGCACAGCAATTTGTCATGTCCCTCACAGCAAATACTTCTGGAGCGTGTTAGAGCAGGACAAGCGTAGGAAGCACTATTTCAGACTTTGATGTAAAGATACAGGAGAACCATCATATCCTTTCTCAATTTCATTACCAGTGATCACAGTAGTAATTCAAAGACCAAACTGAGGACTCATTTGCACTGAATATTAATACAGGTGTAATAGATAAAAGCTGGCAGGAGTAGTTTTCAGAACAATGCACCTGCCAGCAACAATCTTTGAAACAAATCCAAGTCTACTTGAGCAGCTTCTTTCCCTTTCTTGACAAAGTGACTCACTATGTTCAGCTACATCTTTTCAAAATAAAACATTTGGACTCCTTTATTTTATAGACTTTGATCTAATGTCAGAATGGTAGTGATTTCAGTGGAGGTAAGCTCTTAAATAAGACTCGGGCATTTAACCATCTTTCAAGATAAGGCTTTAGTGAAGGAACTTACTTGACAGTTTGAAGATGAAAACCTCCTTTCATGCCAAAAATAGAAAGAATGCACCATTTTGGAACTGCCTTGCCTACTTGCCTTACTATTAGGTTGCAGAAATCGCCTTGACTTTTACAAAGAAGCTATTTCCCATGTCATTTGGCTCCTCATCTCCATTAAAAGGGGTAGTACAGGTGCTTAAAATATAGCAGGGGACTTCAGTTCTGATGTCTGCTGGACAGAAAACAGACTAGTGAACAGTTCGTTAAATACCAACAGTCACCATCAGTTCATAACCAGAGCCTGCACAGATGTAGCTCCATTGAAATAAACGGAGTTCTGCAAGCAGAACACTTGACCTAAGGACTGATTCGGAAGCAGTCTGATATCAGTCCTCTGAGACATTCAATCTACCTACAAAAAATTGCTCTTAACCTGAAAAAAATTATGGAATCCAACTTGCTTGACATTTTAATTTTCGTTTAAAAACACGTTCAAAACCTGCACATTCAAACATGCAATTTTGATAGTAAAATACTGAGAATTAAATTGCCCTTTTTCTACATGAATCCTTTAAGATTATCCTGTCACAAACTCAGGATACCTTTTCCCATCAATATCCTGAAGCACCCTTTCCCTCACTTGTTATACTTTGGTAAAAGAATACTTCATGTCCTCTCCATTACTTTCATGCTTAATGGCATTGCAATGAAAGAAATGACACCTTACAGAATTAGGACCCAGACTAGCATCCCTTGGAGGCTGAGTTTCAGATCATTATTTCTGCTGACACCGTGCAGCTGTTGCAGAGATTTTTTTTTCTAGGAGCAACTTCGATTTTTTTTTTCATCTTTTTTTTTTTTTTTTTGCCACAGAAGTCTTTAGCGGGAAGAGGAAGGCACGGCTTGTTGGATCAGTGATGTAACAGCAGCTGACAGGTGGGTTTCAGGGAACTCTCTGGGGCCATGGCCTCTTTAGTGGTTTTACCACTCTAAACTCAATTACAGCGGAGTTTCACGCTCCACAGCAAACTCCAGTCCTTTTTTGATAAAAACTCTACAAAGTAAATAAGTCATGATGATGATATGGGTCTACCATTTAATATTCATTGAAGTACATATGTTTGAAAATTGGAAGCAGAGTTTAATCCATTTTCATATTTATATCAACATGAAGCTTTAAAAAGGATATCTTTCCTTTTCTCTGAGAATCCTGACAATTTCTGGTCTGACAAGATAAATAAAGATGTACAAAATTCACTTTGAATATAAGGAGAAGACCCACAGAGATTTAAAATGCAAACCTTGAAGTATATATCTTGAACCTATTCACTTTCAAGAGAGAACACGTCTCCCTTCTGTTTGATTTTCTGTTTGATAGAAATGACATAAAATACTTTAAAGGATCCAGGATTCTTGATGCTGTGTGCGTAATTTGATCACAATCTCCTTATATCTTACTGCAAAGTGCACTGATGGTGTAGCATAGCAGGTTAATAGATTTTATAAAAGGACTTTAAAATTTATGACCAATTTCTACTCTCATTTAGACATATGAGCTAGCACTAACTTTTCTGTCTTTGATACACTTGAAGTTAAAGCACTCATCAGAATTCAGTTGTGTACAGCTATGACAGTTAAATCAAAACACACAAAATGAGTAGTCTGTATGAGAACTACAAATAAAACTGACAAAATAAACAAAGCATCAGTCTCCGCTTCGGAATCCCTAATTTAGAAAAAAAACCACCTCATATAGCATTAAGTTTAATCATTATAATATCAATCCATTTTTCCTGCCCATGTTCATGGATTTTCAAAAATCATCAAAAAATAAAAATTGAAAAGAAGGTGTAGAAAAATTTGCTTTGTCTTCACGTTTTATTTCAGAACTCTAAAAGATAAATGAACCTGGAGAAAAAAGAGTTAACATAATGATGTCGTCTTTTATTTGACTGAATGTTTAAGCATGGTGCTACGGCTGATGGCACCTTGTTTAATAATGCAGTACATCACTTCCTAAGGGGACAGGGCTTGATTTGAAAACTGAATATGGTGCACTCTAAATTCTCTTCCCTGAGGAAGGCTGACTAACTGATAAGTGCCATGAGCTAGCGCAGGGACTGATTCTGTCAAATCAAGCTCAAATGGAAGGCACAATGTAGACTCTTCTCAAGTCTTAGTGAAGTAATTTGAGCAGACGTTTGTGACATTAGACAGTGCATCAACTATGGAATGCTGTAAAAGTTCACTGTCTTACTACAAGGTGGTCTTTAGATGACAGGATAAAGAAATCAGTGCAAATTTGTTAATGTAACAACTTGGAAAAGCATGCTAAAAATGTCACTCTATTGGGATATGTGATAAAATGTATAGGGAAGTGACTGCCAATTGGGTTTCCTTGAGTCCTTTATTAGAACTCATGTAAAAGGCAGAAAAATAAAGAAACGCAATAAACACACAATATATATTAGTTGCTATCAATCACTTAGATTTTTGGTTTTCCTGAACTAGAAAACAATTCCAATAGACAGCTTAAATCTTTGAACATCTTGTCTAAACGAGGACTGAAGAATAAAAATCTTTCAAGTCAGGAAGAAACTCACACAGGTTGAGAAGGGGATAAAATCTGTTAATCAGACATAAATAACGTGACAGCATGAAAGGACTGACTTTCAACAAACCTGCAAGAAACTGGAAATGAATGGAAATACCTCAATAAATAGAAGAGAAAATGGGAGAAAACAATAATTTATCCCTGGCCAGTCATTCTTGCCTGATCTCATGTTTTTCTTCATGTAAGTAATTGGTTTCTGATAGTATGAAATGAGGAAAAATTCTGCCTGGCTTCCAGTAAAAAAATTAACAAATTGCTACCTGGGAAAGTTAAAGATGAAATTAGTGAAGAATAACATGGTAGATTAGGAACTGATCAAAGAGGATATAATAGCAAACAATGTTGAAAATCAGCATTTCTACTTAGAGCAAGTATGCGTCTTAGAGCAGTGTGTGTCTTCCAGGATATTTTTGAAAACAAACTTTATTAGAAGTTCTGTGACCTTAACAGAGAAGTAAAAGGGTACTGCTGAGATGGGTAGGTAATGCCCAGCTAAAAGGGGGAAAACTGGGAAGAAATGGTATATCACCAAATGCAAGACTGTGCATCTGGACACTAATAATATATATATACATATATACATATATATATATATGTTTTTTTGTGAGCTTAAAATTCATCATCTTGGTAAAGACTGGTGTAACAAGTGATCAGAGGAGGAGTGGCAATGTCAATCCGATGCCAGTGTGAGAAAGGCATCTGATGCCAAGCTGGTACCAGATGAGGTTTTTCTGTCAGAGCACTATTAATATAACGGTGCAACACAGCTGGTGATACCCTACCTGGAATGATACCCTACCTGGAATTCAGACCCATATTCCAAAGGCTCCATTTCAATAGTTTTAGGTATATTTTATTAAATAACAACTCTTCACGTCTGTTTTGCAAAGCTACCGGCTCCTTGGAGGTGTCACAGAGAAATGAGTGATCCTTTGTATTTGATCCTTTCCACTCTGCAGGATCAGACTCTTAAAGTGACTTTTCCTTGAACCAGACGGATGTCCTGTCCTCAGTGCTATTTATGACAGGACAAATTGTGATTGCTTCAGGAATGGAAATACTGTAATACTAACAAGCTTTATTTTATCTCCACCACAAAGAAAATATTTTGTAGAGGAATGATGAAGTGTATATGCTTTCTTTCATTTTCTTTCTTTCTTTCTTTTTCTTTCTTTCTTTCTTTCTTTCTTTCTTTCTTTCTTTCTTTCTTTCTTTCTTTCTTTCTTTCTTTCTTTCATTTTCTTTCTTTCTTTCATTTTCTTTCTTTCCTTCTTTCTTTCTTTCTTTCTTTCTTTCTTTCTTTCTTTCTTTCTTTCTTTCTTTCTTTTTCTTTCTTTCCTTCTTTCTTTCTTTCTTTCTTTCTTTCTTTCTTTCTTTCTTTCTTTCTTTCTTTCTTTCTTTCTTTCTTTCTTCCTTTCTTCCTTTATTACTTTCTTCCTTTCTTCCTTTCTCCTTTCTTCCTTTCTTCCTTTCTTCCTTTCTTCCTTCCTTTCTTTCTTTCTTTCTTTCTTTCTTTCTTTCTTTCTTTCTTTCTTTCTTTCTTTCTTTCTTTCTTTCTCTCTCTCTCTTTCTTTCTTTCTTTCTTTCTATCTTTCTTTCTTTCTTTCTTTCTTTCTTTCTTTCTTTCTTTCTTTCTTTCTTTCTTTCTTTCTTTCTTTCTTTCTACTGGGGCTGTACAGAGCTCTATAACACCACTTTCATGAGCAGCGTGCTCAAAGGAACAATTTAGGCCAGTATCTGAGAAATGTCTTCAGCCCAAAGTACTGGTAATACACAAGTAAATACATTAATAATCTTGTATTAATGGACCACAGAGAGAATTTTCAAAGGCATTCAGCATTTGTAGAACTTGACAACCAGTGATATTAATGGCATTAAATTAAGAATTTGGAAGAGGGAACATCAGCCACCTTATGCTGCAGAGATGGAGTAAAGATGCAAATGTACATGTACTTTCAGTGCAGGTGATACTGAGAAGTTTTGCAACAAACTCATACTCAAGTTTTAATGATTGGAATTCTGCTTCTTTACAGTGCACAAATGTGTGTTGTTCACCACCCTAGTGATCCTAACCCTTTTTAATCCAGGCAAGAGTCAGGAAACCATACAACTTATTATGAACAAGACAGACCTGGCGGTGAGGTACACGTACAGGTTGCCCAGAGAAGCTGTGGATGCCCCATCCCTGGAGGTGTTCAAGGCCAGGCTGGATGGGGCTTTGAGCAGCCTGGTCTGGTGGGAGGTGTCCCTGCCCATGGCAAGGGGGTTGGAATTATATGATCTTTAAGGTCCCTTCCAACCCAAACCATTCTGTGATTCTGTGTGAGACCTGTGCTAAACCAGGCCCTTCCGGTTATAGTACATATTACCTCACTCCATAGGTACACAAACCACTGAAAGGCAGTGAGAATGAGGGAGGGAGGCAGGCATGGACAGTCCCCTGGTGGAGTCTAATTGTTGAAGGTCTCACACAGAGAATCCACAGTACTGAGGCTCATAAACACTAAGCTGGAATACTGTGAGTAATCGACATTAAAAATTAATTTTTTTTTTTTTTTTTAAATCTCTGTCCTTTAAAGATAATAGAAAGGATTTTCTAAAATGTGTGTCTGGAAAATTCAGAGTGTATTTATCATTAAAATATCAAATGTCACCAGTTATTTTTTGATAACCTTCTATGACAGGACGACTAGCTGGGTAGATGAGGGGACAATGATGGATGTGGTCTACCTTGACTTCAGCAAGGCTTTTCACACTATCTCCCTGAACATCCTCACAGACAAGCTTCGGAAGTGCAGCCCAGATGAGTGGACAGTGAGGTGGGTTGGCAATCGGCTGTACGGCAGAGCTCAGAGGGTTGTGCTTGGTGGTGCTTGGTGGTGTGGAATCTAGTTGGAGGCCTATAGCTAGTGCTGTCCCCCAGGGGTCAGTACGGTGTCCAGTCTTATTCTACTTATTCATCAGTGACCTGGACAACAGAACAGCGCACACCCTCGGCAAGTTTGCTGATGACCCAAAGCTGGGAGGAGTGGCTGATGCCCCAGAGGGCTGTGCTGCCATTTAGAGGAACCTCGACATGCTGAATGGTTGGGCCAAGAGGAACCTCATGAAGTTCAACAAGGGCAAATGCAGGGCCTGCACCTAGGGAGGAATGACCCTAAGCGCCTGTACAGGCTGGGGGTGACCTGCTGGAGATTAGCTCTGCAGAGAGGGACCTGGGAGTCCTGGCAGACAAGCAGGCTGACCATGAGCCAGCACTGTGCCCTTGTGGCCAAGAATGCCAATGGTATCCTAGGGTGCATTTGGAAAAGTGCTTCCAGCAGGTCAAGGGAGATGATCCTGCCCCTCTACTCAACCCTGATGAGGCCACACCTGAAGTGTTGTGTCCAGTTCTGGGGTCCCCATTAAAAGAGGGACATGGAGCTACTGGATTGAGTCAAGAGGAGGGCTACAATGATAAGACTGGAGCACCTGTCATACAAGGACATGCTGAGAGAGCTGGGCCTGTTTAGCCTGGAAAAGAGAAGACTGAGGGGAGACCTCATTAATATATATAAATATCTGAGAGGAGGGTGTCAAGAGGATGGAGCTGGTCTCTTTTCAGTTGTGTCTAGTGACAGGATGAGAGGCATCGAGCACAAACTGAAGCACGGGAGGTTCTGGCTCAAGAGGGGGCACTACTGTACTGAGAGGGTGACTGAGCACTGGGACAGGCTGCCCAGAGAGGCTGCAGAGTCTTCTTCTCTGGAGATGCTCAAAACCTGCTTGGGTGCCATCCTGTGCAATGTGCTCTAGGTGATCCTGATTGCCAGGGGGGTTGGACTAGATGATCTTCAGAGGTCCCTGCCAACCTTGGCCATTTTGTGATTCTGTTTTAGAAAGCCATTTAAAAATTATATTTGCATGTGACTGGACGTTATTACAAATCATAAGGGTCATAATATTTAATATGGTATATTATGCAAAAAATCTGATAATATTCATAACAGCCCTTTCCAGCCAGTCTGAAGTGATTTTCTTTGAAATCCTGAACATCTTCCTAGACTGCCACTCATTTTGCAAAGAAAAACAGAATAGAGAAGTGACAATGGCATCATAAAACTTCTTCCTTGCACTTTCACGAGTTTGATAATGTAGTGTAGTTGCACACAGAAAGAAAATGGAAGCATCCCCAGATAATGCCAGTGGCTACCCTTGAAGCATTTTGCTTTAATATCTCTATGCCTCAGTTTTCCTATTTTTAAGGTGTTGATAATATTCACACCAGCAGGCTGCTGTAAAGCTAAATTTATTATTGTTTGTAAAATGCTTTTAGAGCATCCAAGTGGATGAATGATAGATATGCAAAACAGAACCTCTTGTAGCTATTATTCTCAGACAATTTCTGTTGAATTTATATAAAAAGAATACTGATTATTCTCAGTTAAATATTCTCAAACAACTTATGTTGATTTTTTTTTCCCAATAAAATGGAATACAGTTTTTTGTTTGTTTGTTTGTTTTGTTTTGTTTTGTTTTGGCTGGTTGCTTATTTTTTGTTTGTTTGTTTGTTTATAACATTATAAATAAAACTGCTTTGGCCATTAGTCGTTAAAAAAGTACAATGTCCTTTCTTTGTTTGCTTGTTTCCTCAAATAAACAATAATAAATTGAAAATACATCAGATGCACTCAGCCTCTGTCAAGATATACAGGCACTGAACATCTACGTCATGTTGACATCTGTTTCATGAGCATGGGCTCACAGTCATCATTGCCTCTTCTTGTCAGTAAAATTTTTAAAGCTTTCCAAGCACGTATTTGCTTTTGATGTGTAACTTTCAGCAAGAGAAACATGCAGAAAAAGACAGTGACCATTACCTTCCATTAATTTTTTTAAAAAAAAAAAACAAACTTCTGGTACTCGTCTAGTACTATTCAATCCTGTTGAATTCACACATTAAAAAGAGTGTTTTAGCATATTCTTCAGAGTATAAGACCCTCACTTACTCATTCCAGTCATGTTCAAATAAAATAAAAAGAGGCAAGATATGCTCTGATATGCAGGACTGGAAGTCAACAGAAGTCTGTGTTTAGCTCTGCCATCCATTCGCTTTGCAAATTGAAGTTCAGTCATAAAACTCTCAATTTTCATTCTAATGAACATAAATGGGCTGCTGCAGTTCCCACAGGACAGCCTGACCTCCTCCCACACAGAGTAAGAACCAACCCCTCCCTTCGAGCGTTGGCATTTAGGGCACAGTGAACCATCCAGTGCCCGGGTTCTGCTCCTCATCACTTGCACTGCACTGCCCACCCTCATCTCTCCTGAGCCCCTCTGGGCACAGCACCAGGACCGTCTGCCCTGAGGTGGATCCTCTGCCATGCTCCCGCCCAGCTCAGTGCAGCCCCACTGCTGAGCCCAGGCTCCAAAGCCCCCAGCCCCTCCTGCCACCGTCTGCCTTTGCCATGAGGCCATCCCACATGCGCTGGCTGACCACTGCTCTAATCCATCAGACAGCCATCTTATAAGGGACAGAGAACTACTGGAGTGAGTCCAGAGGAGGGCTACAAAGATAATTAGAGGACTGGAGCACATGTCATACGAGTACAGGCTGAGAGAGCTGGTCCTGTTTAGCCTGGAAAAGAGAAGACTGAGGGGAGACCTCATTAATGTGTACAAATATCTGAGGGGAGGGTGTTGAGAGGAGGTTCCAGCGCGATGAGGGGACACTTCTTTACTGTGAGGTGACAGAGCACTGGGACAGGCTGCCCAGAGAGGTTGTGGGGTCTCCTTCTCTGGAGATACCCAAAGCCCGCCTGGATGCCATCCTGTACAGTGTGCTCTTGGTGATCCTGCTCGGCAGGGAGGTTGGACTGGGTGATCTTCAAAGGTCCTGCCAACCCCGGCCATTCTGAGATTTTGTAAAGGAACAGTTGATGGTGTCTTGCCCTTTGCAACCATGCCATGATGTAACCTACAGTAAAACCAGCAGTAACAAATTCCCACCTATGGCCAGTCATACCTTCTGGGCATAAGCCTGAGCCACTGCACACCTCCATTTAATAGAGTCAAGGAAAAAAGACTTCTGGAGCCCCTATGGATATGTGCAAAATACACATTTGTTCCCTGCACTGAGTAAAATGCCCCAAACTGAATGATTGACAAATTGTATGAATATTTGCTATATTTTCTCTCAATTGACCCATCTAAACCCGTAATTTTTATGTGTCTAGTTCTGTACACTCCCAGAACAGTTGTTGTTTGAGATTTATATGTAAGCTTTTCATTCCTTCTAGGCCAATCTGCAATAAAAACTAATACAGACACACAGAAAACACATGAACTTCATTTAAGGTCTTACCTGGGTCAGGCCCACTCACTGCTACTTTAACATACAAGACCAATGGGCAATGCCCAGAATGAATATACGAGCTCAGAAAATTTGTTGCTCGAGAACATAAGGACTTGTGACACACCCAGAAATCTGTGTTTAGAAACATCTGTATAGCCTACATCTATGCATAAATGTAATAATTAATAAAAACTGAGTGAACAGGATTATTATTTTTTAATTGATATACCATGATCACCCTACCTGCTGGAACTCTTCACACCCACAGAGTATGAGATCCAGTGCTATAAAGTAGCAAATCAACTGGGCAGCAGTAATTACAATGTGATCCAGGATTATCCTTTCTGTTCCGGCGCTTAGAGTAAGCCATAACCAGGCTGGGTAGAATAATCTGCACATGTGAACACACATGCAAGTAAACATGCCTGCAGATTGCTCTGGTCTCCTTTCTGAAAGTCTGGTTTCTGACACTGGCAGCAGAAGTACAGACTCTCTCTGCTTGGAGCGGAAAAGGAGACATGAAGAGTTCTTAACTGCAGGAAGTTTAGGGGGAAACCAATAATGTGGCAGAAGGAAACTAAGAGAAAAACAGGTTTCTCATTCTCCAGTGATTCTCCACATTTATACAGTGAAGATAGGCAGTGAAGGCTGTGAAACCTTATGGTCTAATCCCAGGCACTATTGACTTGGCACCATACTGCTTAGTTTTCCCTCAGATCAAATGAAATGCCTAAAAATAGCAACACTTGCCAAAACATTTGTGTTTTTAGCTTTGCTCAGTTGTCTTAACATTCATACCTCTTTTCTTTCTCTATTCTACCTTCTGATTAGATTACACTTCTCTTAGTTGTGGGACCTAGGATTATGACTGAGCTGGAACTGGAGGGAATACAGCAAAGTACTCAGAAAGGGAAGGGGGAATATTTCTGACATTCCTACCAGTAAGAGCAAGTAGCAATTGACCAAACATGCTGTATGTCTATAGCCAGCTGTTACACACTGGGTGAATGGCCCTTGATCTCTCCACGCTGCCTTATTGCATTTCCCGCATGGCATTACCTTTGCTGACAGATTCCACCCTCCTCGTCAATTAGGGTTGTCATCTTGTCCCTCAGGCTGCTCTCTGGGCTTCTTCAACTGATCTTTGTTTTACTTTTATTTCTGGATGCCATGTTATCGCTGTCGCCAGAATTTTGTATGTGCAGTTGAGTCTTTATATAAGCCTAAACCATAGCTCCTCTGTTAAAAAAAAAAAAAAAAATAGACATTGGAAACAAAATCAGACTGTATAAATTCTCTGGCTTTACTTTTGATCACGCCTCATGTTTTTAAATGATACATCTTATTCTTTACATTTTTTACCCCTTCCCAGTTGCTCTGAATGACTTCCAACCTCGGTGCCAACCACTGCAAAAAGAATAAATCAGGTAGCAACTGGTTTCAGCCCAAGTCTACAGTGATTCTTACTGGCATTGCAAAGCTTACTTGAATTCACAAGGGGCTTAAAAAGCACTGAGATGGCAGAGATTGTTGTGGCAGAAGCAACTGGAAAATGTCCTGAGATTGAAACACAGACATATTAACATCACCCTTGTGGACGCTAATGACTTGCACTTTAAAATGCCAGAGGCTTATACTGCCAGCTAAAACAAAGAAAAAACACATTTTTAGTCTCCAAAGACTTTAGATCTTTCCAAACTCTGAGGGCAAATTCAGCCATAATGTATTTTTGCAGTAGAGCTGGGCAGCTCATGCATGCCACTGGGGGAATCATTGCCTGGAGTTGCTGTAGGCAGTGTAGTCGGTATAGCTAAATAAAACAGCAGCTGAAAACCTTTGAGAGGTTAAACCAGTAATGAAGCATTCTATAATGCAATGCAATCAAACCTAAACAGTCTGAAGGCATATCTTACTGACACTCACAACCCCCGTCACTCTCGCTGAAATATATTTAAGAAAGAAAAACACCAAAAAAAAAGCATTTCTACAGGAACTTTACAATTTAAATTGACGCATAATTAAAAAAATATTTTAATGTTTTGATGAAGTAACAATGTCCTACATAGACATTTCTAGATGGAGAATTCTTTTAAGAGCTTAGTAGTAATGGCAGATTGGAAACTTTCGGAAACTGTAAATGTTTAAAGAGCTCTACTCAAAGAAACAGAAAGGTAACAGGAAAGAAAGGAAAATAGATGCTGAGAATAGAAAACGCTAAGAAAAGACTTATAAGCAAACACATGGAATAAAAATTTAGTGATTCAGTGGAAAAATAAGTGTAGGATAGTAAAAATACATAGGCCAAATTAATCCTCAGTGTAAATGTAATGACAAACTAAGTCCAAGAAACTTCAAGCAGACTCGGAAAAAGTGCAATTCCTTCTTTTTTAAATCTTTTTAATATGCAAGAGGAAAAAAAAAACAAAAAACAAAAAAAAACAACACATTTTCTTTGTTTACATTTGAAATGAAAGCCATGTGTACTTTTATCTTCACAGATTCCATGAATGGCTAAACAACTGGCAGGGTAAGATGTGTGCTATATGGACTGCATTAAACCTGAGTTACTGAGAAAGTAATTTATACCTTGCCTAACTGAAAATACATTTTCTTCTTAAGAATGAAAATACCTAACTCATGTTTTAGAGTTTCCTTAGGGAACTACTCCTACCCCTAAAATTAAACACAGCATTGCCTTCTATAAATTTTATGACAAAACAAATGAATTAAAATAGAATTGCTTTCTTTTACTTCCAAATTACATTTCAAGTAATAGTATTTCTCACAATAGAAAGAGAATTCTCAAAAAAAGAATGTGTTGTCAAAGTCAAGTGAGAAAGTATTAGAAAAAAAGGCAAAAAAATCACATAAAAATACAGAAGAAGAACTTCATATGGTCTTTCCTGTATATAAAAATTCTCACAATTGAATTCAGTGGTGGTAAGTGAAAAGTATTTGCTTAATTAACTTCTGGGTCTATGCCCCACAAATGCTTAGGCACATCTCATGGCTCATGTACATCTCGGTAACAAGCTGCAGGTACAGTTAAATCTGGAGTTGTCAAGTCAGTGGTCTAAAGGTGAAACATTAAAATCTTTGTGGAGTTCCTCTTACTCTGTAAAAAAAATGTTTTTCTTCTCAGTTTAAGATTTATATATATTTAAAGGAATTCTCATTCCAGTAGCACAGGCACCTGGGTCATAGCCATCTAGCAGAGAGCTCCTTCTGCTCCCTAGCTGAGAGCCAGGGAGTTGTGCGTGGCCTGACTTGGATCAGACAACCACCAGTGTTAGCACTGATTTCAGTACTGCTCAATGAGAATCTACACTTAAATAAGGACCAACACCTGGCTAGATCACATTTGAAGTATTGAATTTAATGTTTAATTGTAATTTCATGAGCACTTTAAGACAAGATAAAATAGCGTTATTGCTAAACACGACATCTAGTTGCCATCAGCCTCTTTGCTTCCCATTTCTGCATAAGCCCACTCCCTTTCATCACCTTGTGTCGGCACAAGCATTCGTGTGGCCGTGCAGTGTAAAGTTAGCTTACAACTAACCCAGACCGATACACCCACCTGGTTCGTTGAGCAGCTATGTAAACACTTGTGCCAGACCAAAAGGATGTGGTGGATGAGGACTCTGAGGCAAAATGCATGTAGAGGGAAACATTTTTAGTATGTCCTTCCTGCCAGTTACCTCAGACTATGTTCACGCAATAGCCTCGATTTATGATACATAGCCCATTGCCTCAAACAGGACAACCACTTCCCACTGTATGAAGCTTATTTATTCTATTTATCAAAATTCTTTCAACCTTTTATATAATTTCCCTGACTGCAGCTCTGTCCTTGCCTTTTTCCTTTCTGGATTTCTCCAGGAATACTGGAGGCTAGCATTCATTAAGCGTGTGTAAGGATTTAAAGCATGCTGGGGATGGATGTGGCGCGGCCTTGTCCTAACACGCTCTCAACGCAAGGAGCCAGCAGGCCACAACCACCCCACCTCAGGGTCCTCTCCCTGCTCACAGGGAGCAGCCACAGGCAGGTCCCAAGGGGGTAACTGAGTCTCGGGACAGCCCTCTTCCAGCAACCCTTTCCTCATTCCAACGTACCCAAATGTACCTATGCTGAAGTAGCATGGCTGCTGTCCCTCTCTACCAGCTGACAAGACCCAAATCTTTATGTACAAATGAGCCATTTCCACCACTTATTGCTCCGTGTTTTCTTCTAATTTAGTCAGTGACTTCTTCTTTAGGTTTTAAGTACTAAGCTGAGAACCGCCTCTGAGGAACCTCTCAGTAGATTATAATTTATTTTGCTGGCTCCTCCTAGCAAACACACTTTGTGCCAGATAACCACCCTGAATTTACTGCTGATGAGTAGCAACCATTCCCAAATTGGTGTCACTAAGCCACATGCCTCACGGAAGTGTTCCAACACAGTTGTCACCTTTATCAACTGCGCTGGTCGTCCTGTCAGAACAATACCAAATTCATCTGACCAGGCCTAATTCCTGTGAAATCAAGCTGCTTAACACTAACTGTACTTAATACACAGCTTTTAATTCTCTGGAGATGAAGTCAGCCATCAGTTGACCTGCTACTTCCTTCAGGCTCCTTGCCTACAAAGCTGTCTTGTATTGCATTTCCCCAGTCACCCATCTCATCGCTTACAACCACGGCAGATCATTCTCCCAATTCTCTGCAACTTTTCACATTTTCATTTAAAATCAACATCATTAGTCCAGACAAGTTCATTAAAAAACTCTTGGTATGATTTGTTTCAGCCTGATTACATAAAGATGGTAATGCTAAAAAGCAGGCCTTGTATGCTCCTCACTGTAGGTCAAAATTTTTTTGTTGTTCTTATATATGGACACATTGAGCTTTGTTATGAATTATAACTGTGACGTTATTAAATACTTTTACATCTTCTGCACTGCAGAAGAAACACACCTTTTACTAACAAAATTCCTCCTTTTTCATACACATTTTTGAGAATCTGTGCTTAAACCTGACAGCTATGTTGCTAATTAGATAGTAATAAATATATATATATATTTTTTTCAAATGGTGACTACAGAGTACCCACCTAATGTAAAGAGTTACACTAGGTAGTGTCCACAGAGGAGTTCTGAATAACTGACGATTACACAGCACCTAACCCTCAAAGAGGATGCAAGGCCATTTAAGATACCATTTAAGAACTGCTTATTTTGTTTTTTCCTTGCTAACATTTATTCCACTCATTAGAAATTATGTGGGAAGAAATTCTTACTGCAAAGGATGCAATATGCTCTCCCCTCTGGAAACAAGCAACTTTTACTGGTACTTTCTGAAGAACAGCAATAATCAAGAAACAAAACAGATGAGGACAAAGCTCTTCGCTAAATTTTATTTTAAGGCCAATATTCAAAGTCACTGATTCAGTAAAATAATCACGAAGTATTTCATGCCTTCATTGGAACATGTATTTGCCAACAATAAGCAGAGGATTTTGAAGAGTGAGCCCACATTTGTAATAATTCTTTCCACACTGCTAAAAATACCACCTCTTTTGCATGTTTTTGATTAGCCACACAAGCCTACAGAAATACAAAAATAATTTTATGCCACAAGAAGTCAAGTATTTAAAGTGGTTTATTAGACAAACTAGGGAAAAGTAAAAGGGTTTTTCCCCCCTTTTTTTCCTCCTTTGCAGGGATCACTTGTGATGCACATTGGATATCCCAATAAATTTGACTGCTATTTTATCTTGATTTATCCAGACAGTATCTGCCCTATGGGAAATACTTGAACTTTTCAGCCTTCACACATTGTAGCACTGGGAAAATATCAGCAACACAACCCATGTTGCTGAAACAGGTTATTCTCTCCAGTTGAATGATACCCACTCCAGCCAGCCTAACTGACACTTACAAAAAAAATCTGTTTGATAAAGTCTGCAATATTTTATGATAAACATTTGAATAACACAAACAGTAAGCAGTTAGGAAAATATAAGATACTCAGAATGACAAAGAGATATCAAGCTGAATTCACACTTGGATTTCACCTTCATTAAGTGAAAATTTTCACTTGAGCTGATATTTTGTCCCTAACACACTGTGTGCACACAGGTCTGGCTAGAAAGATGTTTTACCATAGATGTGCACTTCTGGAGAAAAAAATAACTCTCTCTCTCTCTCTCTCTCTCTCTCTATATATATATATATATATTTTTTTTTTGATGATGCAACAAAAAAGTAAATAAAAACCAATGCAAGGAGCTACAGTAACATGAAAAAAGCCACCACTTACCCCTACTTATGGTAAAAATACCTATTTATTTTTTAAACTCAGCAGCTCTGGAGTAAAGGAGAAAAAGCTTTCAAAAACAGAGTCAGGGGAACAATACCAAATTCCCCCTAATTTAATCTATCAAAAATCCGCCTCTTTACAGAGAATGTCTACCAAGTTATCCGATTTGTAGAAATTTTCTACATAATTGACTTGACTTATAATTTTTTCTTGTAACACAACCAGTACTTGAGCTTTGAAAGAAAAAGTAGAAAAATAAAATTGCTTCTGCCATGCCTTTACAATTGGAAACATTATCCTTCAGGTAGAGCACTGCTGTACCAACATTTAATTTGTCATTTGAGTTTACAGGTGGGGTACAAATACCTAGAAAGGATGATGGAAAAATTAGCAAGAGAAGAATATCTCAAAGCAGATAAGCTGTGAAAAGAACTCAAAACTTTTTCCATCAGTGGCTGATTTGTGATCAGATTCTTGTGCTGTGCCCTTCCAGATGTTATTTACACCTCTCCTGGTATTTCTATCTTCTCAGTTTGTCGCTTCAGTCCAAGGGAAGGGAAACCAGACCAAAAGACAGTAGGTAGCTCTTACCACAATGAAAGCTAATTTGGTTACAAAGGTAATAACCCAGCTACCGCTTTTGATACCCACACTTGAATGACCTGACTGAAACTAAATAAAGTGTTTTTTAGACAAGCGAGTTGTATAAACGTATAGCAACATCTGTGCTGCATGTGTCTCTGGCATGTATATCACTGCAGTAGACATGCATGAGGTGTACATATACCATATGCTTACACCAGGAGATTTAACACTTATTTGGAATGTTTGTGGGTTAGGTTTTGCAAACTCAAATTTCTGCCCAATTTCTGAAAAAAATAAAATAAAATAAAATAAAAACTCAGTAGCCATTAAGATAAATCAGCGTATCTGTAAGAAAATCTCAAATATTTCTAACCAAAGCAGGAGCCTAGATTTTAGATGCTCTCACTAGATCTGTCTTACATCCAGAACTCTAAAAACTTGTCATTGTTTGGGATAGGAGGAGACTTGGCAGAAAGAATCTGCCAGTGTGCCCACTGATATACAACAGTATAAGGATTCTTATCTAAAATTAATGCTGCAAGTTTATGAATCATACTGCATTCTGTTTCCCAGTCCAGCTAGCAATCTCTGTGATCTCTGAATCATTCCACTCATTTCTCACCAAAACATGAAGCATGCATCAGAATCCAAAAATGATTTGACTTACTGCAGCTGAAATAGTTTTACCTAGTACCCTACCTATTATTTTTACCTAAAGCCTGTCTTACCACTTTCTCCCCTCCAGCCCTCAAAATAGCCAAACTCTGGGACGTGATATTCTTTGCAGTACAGCACGCCCACAGTTAAACATGTAAAACAATGGCAGTGAAAGAAGAATCACAATGTGATGCACATGCATCTGCATCTTAATTCTCACTTTGTTTTTATTTAAAAGCAATAGATTAAATGCTGAAGGACTACTAATCACATACAGATTTATGACTGTTTTGCAGTCTTCAGTAACAGTACAATATGCAAATCCCTCAACTATGATTCACGGCAGCTCTAAATATACCTTCTGACAAAAGCAGCTACCTCAACTTCTCATTTTATGCAGCTTATAGAAAAATTTCAGATGTGACCCAGTTATGTCACAACCATTTTCAAATTGTGATCCTTTGAAAACTAACTGTACAAAAAAAGCACCTTCTTACTCATCAGATCTACTCCCCATAGATAGCCAGGATAAGATCTGCTGACTTGGTTACAAAGATAAAGGCTCTACTACTTATTAAAATTTCTACTAGCCTTGCAAAACTAACAGAGCTGAGGAGAGGAGGGAGCTAAATTCTTTTGCATTTGGACATAATTATTCTACAGTGCAGCACAGCTCTAACTCCTGAGAACCACATTGAAGATCTGGGGTATGATCAAGTAACAGCAAAAACATAAAAAGGACTTTTGCCTGCAGAAACATTTTAACTAACACGTATATATGATCAGCAGGGAATTTAGCTCCTTTGTTAGGGATTAAGTCACCACTGGGAAGGCACTGGTTTACATGAAAGCCAAGCAGACTTTATAGGCAAATCAACAGGACCCTCGAGCAGCAATTTTCCATTCAAAATTGCCTAGGATCCATCTCTCTCCAGTTCCCAGGCTTGCCTTCTTATTTGTCATTTCAACATGAAACTTAGGTATTAGCCTACATTCTCTAAGACTTGGTGCTTTGATTTTTTCCTTGCTACCTAATTCCTGCCCCAGTACCTCAGCTTCATTTTGTCACTCTGCCAGACCCAGAACAAAGCAAAACATTCTGCTGTACTGTCAGAGCTCAGGCTTCCTTAAACCCCCAAACTGGCTTAAACTTAGGCACTCTTACAGCATGGATGAGGGCAGCTTTTTTGTGTGTATGTGTGAGGGGTAGCAGTTGATACTTGAGAGACCAACAGCCACAGGCATCCCAGCAATAAAACTTAAACGTCCATGAAATAAAAGCATGGATCTTCCCACTGTTTTCTCACAAGTGAGCTGTGCTTGCTTTCATCTTGTTTCTGTGAGGTGAAACAGCAATTCTTTTTCCATCCATAGTTAGCACCCATAACAGTTGTTTAGTTACTCTCATCTCACATATTCGTCCTTCCTTTCTATCTCTTCCTTTTACCTTAAATCAACAATTCTGGTGCCACCCTTCTCTACTTCCCTTCTAAACACATCACTTGTACCACCTCCATCTCATTTCAATAGCTCTTGAGCTTCTTCACTGTCATCCTCTTGAAATAAAGTCTGACTGGTTGTGAAAACATGTTGACTTCAATACTATTTGCAGCCAGCGATTTTTCATGGAGAAGCTGCTTTGCAATATATGTTAAGTAACTCTGGCCAAATTACAAGACTTGAAAGACACTGAAATAAAAGCTGGAGGCTATGCAGGATGCTGGAAAATACTGCTAGCCCTAAGGCACTAAGCAACTTGAACTCTAAAAAGTCATAAATTTGTTTTAAAGCAATTACAGATTTTTTTTTCTCTAAATTCTTTGGACATGGTTAGGTTATGTTGTAAGTATTCTGCAAATTAAACTGAAAAATGCACTTTCACAAGATACCAGAAATATCAAGAGATTGGACAGAAAAATGTGAGGTTTTGCAGTAGCATTCCTGAGAGCACTTTGAAGTTGATCCCAATTTCTCCTCTCAGACCAAAGTGAAAACAAGGCATTAAAAGCATACAAAAACCTCAGCAAGTGTGAATTTAGACTAAGATTTTCTTCACTTGTGCAGAAGAACATCTGTACATACACATACCTATATCTAGATAGATATAAGCACACTGAGAACCACTTTCATCACGATCCTTCTGACCCTCACTGCCTTAAAAACAATCTCTTTCAGAGGCCCTATTGCTTCAGCCTGAATTACATGAGTGAGATGAGGCAGGAAGCTTAAATCAACACATTTGGTCAGTTTTGGAGAATAAGATATATAAGAAAGGTCACTTTTTGATTTCTTCATCATATTCCCTCAATATGTATTAAGACTGCATGTTCTTCAAGCCAGGATTTCCATGTGTTGTCTAAAATCTAAGGTTATCCTTACTCAGACATCAGAAATAAAACCTATATTGACCCTAACAATACAAACATAAATGTATCTCATCATCTCCTCGATTCTGTGACCTACCTTCCCTCAAACACTCGGGTAAATCCCAAATTACTCCCTCCATGGCAAACTTTACTGCTAGCCCATTTCCCACGATGAACGAAGCCATCACAGGTGTGTTGGAAACTCTGCTGCCTCTCCCCAGTGCACAGCAGAGGCCACGCACCACACTGAGCTGTGACCGTGGTGGGAGGACGGCTGCTCCTACCTCGCTGCGCTGGTGTTGCCCACACAGAGCTGCCTCTGGATGCTGGCCCCGTAAGGTTAGGGGGCGAGAGAGAACAGGCAAAAGTATCAGGACATTCCCCACTGCTGACACCGCCACGTTTTGTGCCCATGTGAACCCAGTTGTTCCATGGGAATTCAACTATTCTGCCAGACAGCTCAGACTGGTGGAGGACACCTCCAAGTCCTGGAGGGAAATGTGGAAATAACCTGGGCCCCATCACACAGCTTGCAAATGGAGACCGTGTTTCATTTTTTTCAGAGGTCAACATCTCAGAACCCTCTTAATGTGATAAATGCTTTCAGCCATGGTCCTTGATATCCTTTTACCCTCTGACACGCAGCAGTCACATCCCAACTGCCTAAAGGCAGTGAACAGTCCTAGGCCAATGCTGATTCTCTTCACTTTATGTTACAGTTATGCAAACACGTTAGAGCTGCTGGATGTCCTCTTATGTTTCTTCCACCATTTCAAAGGCATTTTGACAAAGCCTGAGCCATTCACTCCAAGAGTTTTTAGTGCTCAGATTCCAGGGATGCATTTATAGTATATTTTTAACTTTGTCTTTTTTAGATTTTTCTAAAGCCACCTGTGGAATAAGCCACTGTTTAAAGCTGTTTTGTACATATGGACTTCTATTTCAAAGTATGAGGAGTGAGTGAAAGGAGCTCTAACTACTGCATGTTATTGTAAATAACATGCTTTGAAAATTCCACTTCAGTTAAGTCTTTGACTAACCAAGGTACACCACATTTTCAATTAATTCCTCAGGACCTCCTTTCCTTTTCACACCAAGCAGCTGTCCCACCTTCTGCAGTGGGGTCACATCTACGACCTCTCAATTGGCAGTGAAAAGACTCTCAGAGAAGCCTGTCACTTCGGATCCTGTTACCCACTTACTGGATTTTCAAACAAACACCTTTACATGTTGTCCTCTAGAGGGAATCCTTGTCAGAGTCTGCCCCCTTGTTCTCCTTCCAAACCTTTCTTAAAATTGTTCTTTATTGATTCAGTAGCAGTGAAATCTCTGCAACAAGAATCTATTTATTATGCTGATCAAGGTCTTCTCATTCAAGGTTGAACTCAATGATCTTGATGTCTCTTCCAACCCAGACAATTCTGTGATTCTGTGATTGTTTGCCTTTACTCTTCTATTCACTTGCTCCATCTTTTCCTGTCCTTCTTGGAAACACCTCTGACATCCTTGTACAGTCCTTACAGCAAGCTCCCAACACAATGGGGCTCTATTCTTTAATCCACAATCAAGTTTGATGAGCACATCCAGAAGACAACCTAAGGATTACCATGTACATATGCTACTAGGTTGGTACTTGGGTTAAAAGATTCCTCCATTTCTTCCTTATTAAGACTGAACTCTGCCTTCTGTGAAATAACAGATACAGCAGCAGACATGGTAATTTCTAATATCACAAGTACCATCTTACTAGCTTTAATTCATGCCTTAAAGCTTGACTGTGAGAAGTGCTGACAATCCAGGGCTTACTTATAAATAGCAGAAGTGGGTTTTTGTAACTTGAAACAACTGGGCCCTTTGCCTCTTGGTGAGACTTTTACACCTCTTAGCAAGTGTAACAGAAAACAGATGATTAATTACACAGGTTGTAGTTGACTTTATAAAAATCAACGTTCTGATGCCAGTTCTGCTCCTGGCATATTTACAATCTGTGGCAAAAAGGTGTTTTTTTTTTTTGTTTTGTTTTTTTCTTTTTTTATGTGTGTGTGTGTGAAAAGACGCACTTAATTTGTGAACATCCACCTAGTGCACTGTTTTGTAATTGTTTTAGGAACCAGCTCTAATGCGCGTGCCAAAGTATCAATGCAGATGGCACCTGCTTGAAGTCAACAGGCTCAGGCAGAGAACTACAATTAAAAAAAAAACTTTAATGCAGATCCTTCCCCCAGCCCCTCAGCCCCCTTTTCCCCTGAGGGAAGCGGCGGGCGACACTTCAGGGGCTCCCCCCTCACTCTCACGGAGGCAGCGCCCGGCGCGGAGCCGCGCTCCCCGCCCCAGCCCTCCCGCCTAACCGGCGTGCGCGCGCCCGCTAACGGCTGCCAACAGCCCTCCCCCAGGCGCGCGCACGTGCGAGAGGTGACCCCCGGGCTCCGCGCTCCCCCCCACCCCCCCACGTGACTTCCTCCTGCCTGGCGAGGCGGGCGGCTCCCTCCCACCAGCGCCGTAGCCAGGGGGGGGAGCGGAAGGCGTGGCCGCGCTTCGCCAGGGCTCCTCCGCCAGCGCTGCCCGCGCCTCCCCCCTGCGCGAGGAAATGGTTTCTCCCCCCGCCCCCGGCACGCAGGTCCGGAGCGCCGGCTGCCCGGCGGCGCGCATGCGCAGCGGCCGTCCCCGCAGCTCACGTGCTCCTCCGGCGCGCGGCGGGGCCATGGCTGCGCTGCTCAGCTCCGCCGGGCGCCTGCGGACGCTGTGCGCGCGCCTCCGGCCCCTGCTGCCCCCGCGCGCGCCCGGCCCCGCCCTCAGGTGAGGCCCCGGGGGGGGGGGGAACCGGCACGAGCGCGGCCCGGGCGCGGGGGGCGCGGGGCCTGAGGCGGCCTCGGGTGTGTGGGGCAGGGGGGGGCGGCCTCGGCAGCGCCTTCAGGCGGTCTGGGAGCCTGGCAGGGCTCGTCCCCGTGCAGAGTGGGAGCGTGTAGTTCGCTTTCTTTCCGGGGGTTAAACCGCAGCCGCTCCCGCAGCGCTGCAGGCCGTGGGAAGCCTGGGGCAGGCCTGCAGGGGGGGACGCAGCAGGACCGCAGGGCTCGTGAGTGGCGAATCGGGAATAAAACTCCCTAGGGGGTGTCATTGGGTGTCATTCAGCTGGTCTTTGTGCTCACCAGCTGGAAGCTAGCTTCCTGAAACAGCTCGTTGCAGGGTGCAGTGCTCACAGGGCTTCGTACGTGCCTTGGTGCAGGTCTGAAAGGACTTGCTTTTAGGAACTGGGGTTCTGTAAGGAACTTGAAGCGCACTTTGTACAGTGAGATTTTGGGTCTAGCAGCCAGGCGTTGTCACAAATGCTACCTTAGGCTTGCTCCAAACGATGCTCCTCTCTATCCCTAAGAATGAATGGGGTCACCTGTGGGATGGTTTAGGGATCTTGCGGAAACACCTTTAAATTCTTTGTTAGATTTTATTAAGTACGAAGGAAATGTGCTAGGTAGAGAACATGTTCACACAAAACAGCTGTGATGTTGATTTATGTTTCAGTCTAAGCTGTGAATTTTATTGCAGTAAGACTGGGGAACAGACCTACCATTTTGCATTTTTTCTGTCCGGTGATTTCATTCCAGAGATGATATTTTTACACAAAATCTTTGTCTTACTATCGCTTTAAGGTGTGGGTTTAGGTATCGTGATGTACAGGTGATGCTCAAACACCAAAGTGCAAAGAGGTAATGCATCTGAGCGGAAATTACACGTACAAGCGTATAATTTCGGTTTGTTTTATAGTGTAAGTAACTGTTCATTGTTGTGTTTTTCTACCTAAGCCTTAACTTCTGGAATCGGATGCCTTTTGAAGAACTAGAGTGACTTGAGCGTATGGACCACATTTAGACTTCTCTGCTTGCTGCTGAGGACTCAATTAAAAGTGAAATGCAGCCCATTACAGTAAATTACAGAGAACACCGATGAAGCTATAGCTGTTATAGCAGGAGTAAGGGGAACTGGCGTAAGAGTGAATAAATAAAAAGGAATAACTCAGCATTTGCCACGAGAACTGGGTATATGATGGGCTCTGCACGTTTACCTGTTCTTGGTTCAGTTGCTTTAGCACTGAACACAGTGAAGTCAGTTCAGATGCAATTTCAGGACTTTGATTACAGACGTGATTACAGAAAAGTTGCAGGTCCATTTATTGCTTTGAAGATGTGAAACAGCAGCTACTCCCATTCAGGCAAGGGTTTTAATTAAAACATCAAACTGCTCTTGGATTTTCCACGGCAGTCCGAACTACCACCCGCAGCCCACAGAGTACAGGAGTGGTGGCTGGACTCTGGGTTGTGCCCGTACAATTCTCAGAGACCCCCAGGGCACTTTGCTTATCTGCTCAGAGCCAGGGTGACAGGCACTGGAGAGAGAGGCAGCTTGTAATGTAAGTAAGGCTTCAAATTCCATGTCAGGACTTTGAAGTGCATCTGCGTCTATAGTAGAGTGAGGAAGATAAATTTTAGTTGTTCTCTTCTGATGCCCTCTGTTCCAGGAAGCAGTTCCTGCTTTACTGAAGAGGGAAAGGAAGCTGCAGGGTGACCTTTGGTGGCTGTCAGAAATGGACTGTAAATGGCCTAGACGCATTGTCCTGAGAGTACAATAGCCAAAGTACAAAGTCCGGCAGTCTTTACTGGCAAAGAAAATAACATACAGAGTACCAAAAGTACTATCTGTACGTTGCTAGGTAGAATGCACCCATGTAAGCCTGGCAGGGATGCCTGGTATGAGCTTGGAGCCATAGTGGAGAGGCGCAGATAGATGCTCAGCCACAGCAGAACTCTCAAGTGACGTGCTGTTAGCTCTCTCTGTAAGTTTAAACAGTTCAGTCAGACGTAAATGTAGATGCTCCATAGAACGGGTAATGGCAAATAACTTCTGTCCTGTTTGCTGGATAAGCAGCAGGTGAATTTTTGTCAATAGCAGACCTGCAGTAAAAGAAAAAAAAAGATCTAATTCTGTTAGCCATGTGCACAGGGCTGACAGTCAACTGAAGTTTCTCAGAAGCATGGCGAGGGTATCTGCTGTAAGTAAGCAGCTATGCAGGATGTCAGAGGACTAGTTGTGTAGTTATCAGGGTCTGTTATTGAGACTTCATAACCTGCAGTCAGATTGCTGGTGTTTCTCACGACATTACATTAAGTTAGCAGTTGACCATACTCTTTTCTCAGTTTTAATACTTTGCGTAGGGCCTTGGATATACCAAGGTGGTGTCCTTCTGTGACCCTATCTATACCATTTCTTGCTGGCTGTAAGAATCTGTACATGGAAGAAAAAGAAGAAATAGGACTGTACACCTTGACTACGGGATTGCACTTTGGTCCTCTGCATGAGAATTTGAATTAAGGGACAGATCAGGGGAATGGAAGCGATACTGGGTGTACAGTCAGAATGCAGTGCTAAATGTATCTCTGAAAGATGGTTTTTCTGGCATTGTCTGTGCATTTTGCTTCTCCGACAGAGCCAGCTGGGATTGCATTTGGACGGAATGGATGTGCTGCTTTCAGGTGGTCCTCCTGCAGTGACTGATGGCTCCTGGTGCTCTGCTGCGTGCTGCCACGCTACAGCTGAGCCAAGGGAATAAACTCTGGGAGTATTTCCCATCTAATTTTGTGTCGATTTAACCTGAACTGACAATAGATGGATATCCAGTTGCATTGAGTGGTTGAGGAGCAAAAGCCTCAGATAAAATCTAAAGGAAACGCACTGTTTCACTTGTCTGCCTGTAGTATTAAGTGTGAGATACACTGAGCCGTGCAACATCGTTGTCACATTATGAGACTATGAGATGAATGAGCTGTGACAAACCAATGCAGCATACTTCAGATCTATGACAGTAAACTGTAGTAAACATTATTTCCAGAAGAAATCCTTTTCTGGAACTTTGTTCGTGGAAGTTTCACGATGGGAAGAAATGTTAAAAGTGCAGCCCGATGTGCAGCAGTTAAGAACGCTGCAACAAACAATTCATCTGATGAGTGTTCAGAGGATTTTGAGTTAAGTTTATGTTTTGGGGAGTTCATTTTACGTGCTCCAGGTGATTGCCATGATTCAATGATACAGCTTGCTGCTACAGGAGACTAAGTGTTGGGGGAAGTGTACCAGCTCCACCCTTCCCAGGCTGCCACCTCCCCCTTGCCAGCCAACTTGTCCTTGCTCTGGAACAGGGTGCTCCTTGGACCTGTCATGGGGTGATTGCATTTGCTGGGGTGCAAGGAAAAGAGTTTTTGGGCTGCACTGGATCAGTTAAGGATCTTATGAGCCCCAAAAGGGTGGAACTGTGGGCCAAGGGAAAAGAGGGACTGGAACTGGTGCTGCTGGTGACTGTGTTAGATCAGTCCAGGTGTGTTGCTGCACTGCACTTTGAGGTGTTACTGCTAGGGTATTCCTCCTGAGATTGGACCCCCTAAAGTGAGGACAGTTAGGCTCCTGAGGTATGGATCATAATAGTACTGCTGAGAAAAAAATCTATATGCAAGTGTCTTACTTTGTGTCTTTGGCCTTGCTGTCACTTCTTTAGTTTAAAATTCTCATCTTTCAGGTCAGATGGCAGTTTCCATGACTCTGTGGAACAGAGCAAACCGTTCTGCTTGCTAATTTCCCTGAAAAGCAAACTGTTCTGGAGTAAAAACTCCTGCTTTTTCTTTGTTGTTGTTGCTGGTAAAGTTGCTAAGAGTACCACAGGCACTGCTGTTGAAGTTGTCCTTGCCAGGCCTGTTGGTTGTTGATACGTTGCAGTGAGCTTGTACGGGACTGGGGCGTGCTGGCGAGATGGGAAGGAGAACACCTTTTTAAAGAATCCTGGTTTAGATCCGGGGGACTTGATTTGAGTTTTGGATAAGCTGCAGTTTAAAAACCCAAATGACTCATGGTTTGCTGCATGTTACAATTTTAACTTGTGAATTAGTTATGCAGAGTTCTTAGATACTTTCCAGGAACCGTGTCATTTCTCAGTCTACATGAAAAAACATAAAATCTTCTCTCTTTCCACAGGATCCTGCTGTGTGGCCCTGAAACAAGAATGCAGTGGCCTAAACACTGGCCTTGTATGTGACCATAGCTGAGTCAGAGGAAGCACTGAACTTAAAAAAAAATTCAAAAAAGGATTGCACAGCCACCATATGGATATTTGCCTCTCTCTATTAGAGCTGCAACTAAGTATTTGCTATGCCACATAAAAATACTGAATATTCAAGTTCTTTATAAATTAAAGAAGTTAAAAGTATAGGAACTAGTTTTCAGAATACAAGCCATGCTCAAAGTAAAATAACGGAAAACCTAAAAGGGTTAAAATTCATCACTGTATGTAAAAACATTCCAGTCATTGATTAAATTTAATAGAGTCAAGAGTATATGTACTGAGTGAGACCCCAGCACGATCCCCTATGGTGGCTGTGCAATCCTTTTTTGAATTTTTGGAATCCAGGCTTTACAGAAAGTAAACTTTCTTCTGTTGCCAGGCAGACCACTGGAACCACCACTTTTATTTATTATTATTGAGTTTTGGGAAAGACAGGATGCTTTTTACTCAGGCTGCTGTTTAAGATCTCCGTTGTTTCAGAGAATCAAACGCACTATGTTTAGACTGCTCCAGAAATACGGAATACAAGTACATCAGTGCAGTGCTGGGATTCTCACTAAACCCTTGCAAACATAAAAAATAAAATAAAATAAAATTAAATTAAATATTACTAATTAAATATAAATTCCCAATGGCTACTTCATCTCTGCATGAGTTATTCACTAGTTTAGCTACAACTTTTTTCCAAAAAACTATAAACCACAGTGGAAGGGAAAAGTTACTGTTGAAAAGTGAAAGTTGTATGTTGGGTTTATGGGCGTATAATTGGTTGATCTTGCCCACACAGGAAAGGTTTATGTATTTAGTCCTCATAATTGTAGAAACAAAGCTGATAATGATATAAAGGTACAATTATGTAGAGGCTCCAACATGGGAAGGCTACTTGTAGTCTTGCAGTAGTGGCAGTAGGAGAGAATTCACCTCATAGAGTTTAATCTATTCTTTAGAGCTTCTCTTTGTAGGTACAAAGAAACACAATTCTGAAGCATGCTGAAGAGAAAGTAAACATTTGAGGAAGAATGCTAATCGAAACAGATCTGAAATTTGTCATGTAGCTCTGTATGTTTGCAAGTGAAATGTTTCACATGGAAAGGATCTTAAAAGGCTGTTTAAAGGCAACTGCTGAAATACTTACACCTGTTTCAGCCCTTGGAGTGCTGTCATGCATTTTGTTGGGTAGCATAACATTTAGTTCTGAACACAGTCAATTAATGTAATAGAAAAAATACGGCTATACCTTAAGATTATGTAATCTAACATCTAGCACTGAGGCAGGAACAGGAATGTCAACGTCATACATGATAGATTTTATCCCCCTCATCTTTTTCACAAGCTTCCAGATGAGAGTTTGTTTGTCAAAGTATCCTGTTCTAATATTTCCTAACAGTTAATATTATTAATATGATGCCTAATGGATTATGTATAGTTGTGTCCATCCTTGCGTAGAGATGTTCAAACCAGGCTTCCTGTGAGTAACCATACCATGACAAGCAGAGTTATTTCCCCGTGTCTTATCAGGGTTGCTTCTGTTAGGAATTCTGTTGTCTACCTAATTGTATGCCATGTAATGTTTCTGCCTTTTTTTTTGTCCAAATTGTACAACGTTATTTTTCATTGAATTTCCTCTGTTGATTTCAGACCATTTCATCAAGTAATCAGGATGACTTTGACGTCTGAAATTTTCTGTCTAAGAGTTTGCCGCCATTACTGGTGTGCTCTCATCTACAAGTTCTACAATTTTCCTATCTCCTCTGCCATCCAAATTGTTAATGTAACTTTTGAATGGGCATGGGTCAAGGACTGGAGATTAGTTGAGTGAGGTCCATTAATATCTTCAGAATAGTTAATGCTTCTAAAAATTACTTAGTCCATTCTTCTGTTGTCACGTTCTCATCTCCTTGTTAAAATGTACTTAGTTATGGTGAAATGGTTAAAAAATTATGTCATATGGTTTTAATTAACATTTTTTGAAAGCTAAGCAGAGTATGATGTCATTTTTTTTTCTATTTTAAGATGCATCTACATTTTCTAAAATAGTTGCTCATCTATTTAGAAGCCTTTCTTGCTGCCTTTTTATGTGACTTCCACACTGAGATGTCTAGTCTGGCTTTTTTTTGTTTATTATCATTTTTTTGTTGTTGTTTTCTTTTAATTCTCGTAGTCGTGTGTTTCTCTGCTTATAAAAGTTACGAAGAAATTGCACAAGGTTGCTAGAGATTCCTGACACATAGATAACTGCTTCATTAATATGAGTTCCCCTGTGTTCTTTCATCCTTCACGTACTTGTCTCAAATCAGACCTGATACTGGTACCCTTAGTTGGTCAAAGTTTGCATTTTTGGAAGCTTTCTTCGGTGCTCAATTTGTAGAATAGGGAACTCTTAATGTGTTTTTTTTTGTTTTTTTTTTTTGTTTTTTTGTAATTTTCTCCTGAGTTTTGTGTTCTTAGATGACTTGTAGTGATAAGAACCAAATTCAAGGCTGTGGATTCTTTCAGCTTCATCCTGCTTGTGAATCCACAGGAGTTGTTAACAAATTCTTACTATGGATGTAAGCACCCTAGCATTATATGGTTTCTTAAGCCATACTATGCTTTACACAAATGCTGAAAGCCTACAGGTGATAAGAAGCACTCAAGTCTTATGCTATGTGTTATACTTGAGAATGATAACAATGCTTTAGGTGGATGCCAGTGAAGGCTGAAGAGTTCCTCAGCTTGTTTTATACTGCAGTACTCTTCTCCCCTGTGTGTCAAAAACTTGGACTTGGACTCCCATGTTGCTATGCCTTGAAATGTCTTCAGTCATGAGAAATGAACAGAAAAAACAGATATTTCAATTGTACTCTGAAAAACATTTTTTTTTTCTTGCTTGTACTTTGATTGCTAATGGGATTCAAAGTGTAAATTTCTGTATTACAGAGACAGTGAGCCCTGTGCTGCTGCTTGCATTCAAGGTGTTTTTCCTAACCTGACTTGAAGTACTCTGAAACGATTTCATATAGCTCTTTTAATGGCTGTATAATAGCAGATGATACAATTTTCTTTATATCTTTATGAATAAATAAAGAATTGATGATCATTAGTTTCATTCTTACAGTTATCCAGTGGATAGCTTATAGTTCTGTAGTGTTATTTATGTGTCATTAAGGAATACATGTCAGAGCCATCTCATTTGATTATTACACCTGAGGGGGTGGAAGTTTTCATATTTTGCTGTTAGTCTTACCTTGTACTACTGGATTTTAATCCAGCTAGCCTAATGATTTCTGGTTGAGGGAAAGTACATTGTGTCTGGTTATACGATGAAGTAGGAGGAAAAGGAAGGAAGCAGGGAAAAGGACGCCTTTGGAGATGGAGATTGTTAGTGAGAGATGGCATTGTTAGAGTAAGTTTTGCTAAGCTGACAATTCATTCACTACGGAAAGCCGTGTTTCACTTCCCTCTTTTTCTTCCTGCTTCCTCTGATTTTTACCACATATTCCTAGTCAGTTTCTTTTTTTGTGGTTCACTGTGGTGGGTTTTGGACATGACGTGCTGTTTTTCCACTTGCGGGAGCTGTGTGTGTGTCTGAGCCAGTGTTGTGCCAGCTTGGCCAGGTGAATCTGATCAAAGAGTTTGCTGAGGAATGTGAGGGCTGACCCGAAGGAAAGGGTGAGGCTTTGCATCGTGGATGTAGAATTGAGACTGAAAGAGAACTCTGCTTTTTGGCAATCTTTTCTTTTAAATTATTTTTTCTTTTCCCCTTTTTCTTCCTTCACCTTTCTCTGTTGAAATGCTACACAGGTATGCTGGCCGCTGGAAGTTATTCAGGAGGATGCTCTCAGTAAAATCTGTCTGCTTGCAAAAGCTAAATCTGAGCAGTAGTGCTGGTCCTTGTTACTGAAGGACTCCTTTGAATGCCTTCATAAATCAAACACATTTTCTACCTCACTGTTCTCACAGCTCTCTTAGGAAAGAGAATTGGCTACAGGCTGGCTGTGTTTGAGGAGTTCAACTTGAACTTACCTTGGGGCCTGCCCGGTTAGCAAACCAGGATTTCCAAGGGCCGGGGAAAGGGCATCCCTTGGGCTGCGTCCTGCTCACGAGATGCAATCCAGCCACCCATCAGGTTCTCCACCACACCCTTACCTGCCCCCTGCTTGGGCCTTTCTGGCCATTTAGCCCTTTTTTGGCCATTTAGTGGCTTGCAGCCAACAGCGGCCTGTCTGCGGGCCTCTTCTCTGCACTGGGGTGCCTGCGCTGGGGCCTTAAGCTTGCCCATGTAGTTATGCACATCAACTTGTTATTTTTTTAAATAGCTAATTAAGTGGTGGGCTCTTAGTGTTTTGCTTGAAATAAGAATACTTCTTGATGATATTTCTTGCAGTTGCACTTTATTTTGAGAAAATAAATGCTGAAACAAATCCAGTGTATGTTTGGTTTATGTTGCAAGATGACAACAGCGTCATATTTGCTAATAGAAATCCTTCAGAATGGAGAATGATCTCATTTTGCTTTAAGCTGTTAGATAAGCTTTTTTGTCTACAACACTGGCCTCTGAATTAGTTCTGGTGTATTCTAATTGAAAAGAAAGATACGATTAGCTGCCTTCATTTGGTGTGTTTTGGAAGAGTTGTCTGTGACTGTTTTTGGAACAGGTTTTCAAAAGCATGTGAGAGCTGTTGTGAGATCCCATAATGGGACTATAGACTTACAGAGCACAGAGATGATTTTAAAAAAATTATTTATGTAGGAATAGTACTCAAACCACTTACCACGAATTGGATCTAACTGAAAATCTCAGACGAACAATTGTCACTTCGAGAAAATAAATGTGACTCTATTGTTTGTAGTAGAAAGGCTTACTGCGTGCAGTGAAATCAGTCACCTGCATTTGTTTGTTTACATTAATACAGAATGTTTTTGAGAAACTGATCATCAGCAAGAAGTAAAGAGCATTACCTTCCTGACATTAAGTATGACTTGTGTAGTTGCAAGATGACTCTCAGGAGTGTAATCTCTATTCTCCTTTTTTCTTCTTTTTATTTAAGCAGAAATGTAGTTTACCAACCAAGGTTCCTTACAGTTGCACCTCAACAGCAGGGAAGCGTTACAGAAGAACCAGTGTCAGAAGGTCTGAACAGAAGGGCATGGCAGTTTGACTGGGCATTAAATAGACTGGATAACTCTGTCAGAAAAACTGGCCGCATCCCGAAAACCCTTCTACTAAAAGTCTTCCAGGAAATATGCAGAGAAGGTAAGCTGCTTCCAATTCAAGTTAAAGCTAAAGCTGTGATAAAACAGTTCATCAAAACAAGGAAACTTCTGAAGGAGTTATGATTGTATTTTGTCTTTTGGATGTTGTTTAACCTTCCGCATGTATTGATGAACAAACTTTAGATGCTGTATGGATACTATTCTGCTTTAAATGCACACATTTTCTTTTCAAGGGTTTTTTGTCTTTGGAGTTTATACAACTTGTAAAAATTGAGTGTACTTCTAAGAAATCTTACTATGTTGCCCTGGTTATTACAGTTTATCTTTTTTTTTTTTTTTTCTGTTAAACTTTTCTCATATAACAGTGTTCTGAACTCTTAACAGGGATTGTATCTGTCTACTTTATACAGTACATTTTGTCTGTCGGAAGCCATGGTGTCCTTGAGAGGTCATTTGTTTTAAAATGGAACTATACAGGGCAATGTGGAAATCTGTCCCCAGGTTTCTCCATTATCAGGTAGCTGTGGATATTCAGATTAACAAAGCTTTATTTATTTATTTTTTCAATAAAACAAAAATAAACAATCGAGGCATTATTTGTTCTGACAGATTCAATATTCCTTTGTCTAAAAATAGCCAGACTATATTAATCTTTTGCAAATCAGGTAGCACAGTTGAGATTTGGTACCTGTTAGGTTGAGTCAGCGGAGATATTTTATGAATTGAGGTGTTGAATTGAGTTGAGAACTTCGAGTACACTGAACAATGATGTGTATTGTTTTGTTTTAATTTTAAACTTTGCTGTCTATCCTGGAAGTTACTGGCTTATTTATATATTTGGATAGTGGTCCTAAAGTTTTGAAGCTCACTGGTTAAAAGATGAGCTTTCAATTCATTCTCTCTTTTTGTTGAACATTTGTAGTTTTGTCTTTCTGCTTGTGATATCCTTTCTGACTGTTTTTTCGTTTTTAGGTATAAATTTATTAATTGCAAATGTGGATAGGCAAGGATTTTATGCTTCCAAGCTTATCTGCAGCCACAGTTTTAATGATTTTTGATCAGTTAGTTTTTTTAGGAAGCATGTTAGTAAAGAGTTTAATCACTCATAGTGGTTTCCTTTAGTTATTTAAGTATTTTTTGTTTGGGTGGGCTTTGGAATTCATGAAAACAACAAGCTTCAAAAGGTTTCCATTAAAATAAATGACAAATCTTAATTTGAAAAGCAGACCTTATTTTATTTTTTTAAACAGCAAATAATTTTTTTAATAAAACTTATTTTTGCTTTTTTTTTTTTTTTAATAAAAGCAAACTTACCAAAGTGTGGAGTCTTGTTTATTTTTTAAAACTATGTGTGTTTTAATGTTCTTCCATTTATAATCATAACACAAAAAATGCACCAATGTGTTTGATGCGGATCTCGTCTTGCTCATTTCTGTACTCATACTGCTGATTTTTTTTCCAGTTTCTTTTGACTTTGAAGTACTAAGCCACTAGTATAAAGTATGTGTAAAACACTGGCATCATGAAACTGGAGATATTGGGATTTTTTCCACACTAACTTGATTGTATGCAGAGATTTAGAAGTTAACGAAGTATGTTTCGTTTCCCGTCACTCCATGATGTTTTCACAAGCTCAAATCATCATTTGCAACTTGTACCTGCCCTCTCTCACTATTTTATCTTATTTATCATTTCTCATTATTTATTTTTCCCCCACTCCTGTGTGTTTCTTTCCAGATGAGCTTACTCTGATATAGCAAAAAATACTGACAATACTCTGATATAGCAAAAAATAACATTTTTTTACAAAAAATAACATTTTTTGCTATAGATTTTTGTAGTGAAACCCACTTTACAATAATGATGTGATATCCCACATTTGTTGGTCCTTTTGTGTATCAGAAGATCTAATTCTAGACTGCCTTATACATTTCTGTTCTTGATTTTTTTTTTGTATTTTACCATTATTTTATAGTTGTGTAGCTGTTCTTATAGCTCTGTATAATTGTAATATAACAACAAAATATACCTGTAACATATAAAATCTACTTAGAATAATAAGCAGCAGCTGGAGATAACTTTAGTGACTACAGTTCCTGTCTCTATGCTGGGCTGTACACAACTTCAAAGTGTTGGCATGAAGACTTGGAAGTCACTTACAGAGCACTTGTGATGCTGCAGACTTGAGGTGATTTTGGAAGTCTGAGTCATGCAAGTCTTCATGTGTGTTTCTGTTTGGGATAGGAAACCTTAAATAACTTTTTTTTTTTTTAACATTTAACTTGTATGCAAACATCTGTGGTTTTTTTTTTTTTTTTTTTTTTTTTTTTTTTTTTTTAAGTATTCTGCTTTATACAGGAACCCTCCTTTTGATTATAAATGTCTGTGTTCCCTTATAAAGAAGTGATTGAAAAAATCTCGTCTCCAATATACTGGATAATCTGATAATCTGCAGTTCTACCTAGTTTTGCCTCAGGAGTAGTAGTGAAGTCCAAGGCAGTCAGCTGAGTCCATACTTCAGTTTTTGACATCTCTAGGGTTGTGTACAGAAGTTGGACGGTGTAGATATTTCTAGTTTTCTTCATTTTCTTGATATAAATTAACTCATTCACTTTATGTTGAGCATGGACAGAAATGAAAATGAAAACCTGTTTCAGAACCTATTTTCAAAACCTGTCTCAGAAAACCTGTTTTGAAATAGTATGGAATTGATACAAAGTGTTTTGCAATTTTAGAGATTTGCCAAAAAAGTTGCATCCCTTTTAATTAGTGGGAAATACAAACTACCTGACCACCTGAGTTCAGGGTTTTGTGTTTTTTCTGCTCAGCAGAACTCAGTATTGTACTAATTGAGAAGTTTTATCATGAACCTTCTGAAGCATATAGTAGTGTCATTTTTTAATCATTTGGGTATCCTGTACAGTAGAAAAGTTCAATCTTGAAAATTGTATCATTTACATAGGAGGGGTTTTTTCTCTTTCTGTTTTTCACTTCCATTCCTAATGATGGTCTAATGTTGGCGCTGGAGATAGGATTCTGAGATACCATTCATACTGCTTGCCAGCAACATCTCTTTTCAGCCTTAAGCTTTATGAATAAAATTTGGAGGTTAACAGCACTAGCATAGCAACAAGAGAAGAACCTGAATAAAAAGGCAAAATGAGTAGGGATATAAAGGTTTTCCCTTTCTGGGCAATTTGAAAGCTTGTTTATTGATCTTCATTGATGCCACTAAAAAGTAAAAACAGCCTCTGTCAGGTGGGTGAGTTACAATAGTGTCTTGTCATCTTGTCCATGCTTGTTTCTGTTAAGTCCTGACGTGACACACGCACTTGTAGAACTTGGTAGGTAAGGTGTGACTTGCGTATGGGTTCATTCAATGTTTATTTCATTTGAAGAGAGATGCATTGCAATTCTTAAGGAGTGTGAACTCTTCTCTACTGCAAGATTGAAACCAACTTATTCAAGAGCTATAAATAGATGAAAAAAATAAATAATTTTTGTAACACTATTTGGAAGGATGGGTGCCCAGCACTGCATGAATATATATACAATTACTTGGACAAGTTGGCATCAGAACCTGTAAGTCCTAAATTTAGACAGTAATATTCTATAGATAAACTTAAAAGTTCCTTCAATGTTATCTTTCAAATGAATCCCAAAAGAGTAAAAGTTAGAGGAAAAAAAAATACACTTATTGAAATATATAGTTCCCCGTGGTTCTTACATCTGACAGACTTGTGGCATTGTTGCTGCTGTGTGTGTGTTTGAGTGACTACTTCTGCTTTACTTGAGTTAGACCTATTAATAATGTTATTTTTTACTGCAGGGTGTCCAGGGAGTAATCAGATCTTGCTTTTGTTGCGAAGTTGTGGTGCTCTGTTACCAGAGGTATTGTCATCTGAAAGAACAGAACTAGCCCATACGATATGGGACAAGATGAAAGAAATGGGTAGGTTAATTTTGTCAGTCCATGCTGCTGGAATAGCAGTGTGCTTTAGTTGTTTACTTTGTAATAGAAGATGGAATGCATCTTAATAGTGTTTCAATGTTACATTATAATGGCAAAACCTCAGTAGTAAATAAATGCTAGGTTTTCTTATTCAGGTGAGAGTTATTTCCTATTCTGGGAGTTATACTGACATCTAGGGGTGTTTATAATAAATCTAAAGATTGCTTTTTCTGATGCTTAAATCAGACTTTCAGTTGATTTTGATCGTTGTAAGAATGTATTGTACATCTCTTTTAGATGTTATGTTGATATAGGTAGGCTGAGTATTCCTAGTGCTACCAGCTATTGTATCAGATGGTTTTTATTTTTAAGTTAGGCATTTATCTATACATGTTGCATAGATTAACCAATTCTTGATAGTGAAATTACTAAATGTGTAAAATGAATACATCTATAAAGGCTGCAGAATAGTGTGCACACCAGCAGCAGTGCTTCTGTGCTCTTTTTAGGTTTTAGCCTTTTACAAACGTGTGCTGTTAAATAGATGCCTGTTACTGTAATGGTGGATAAAAGGAAACAGACTGATTATAAATAAAGTTTATCCAGAATAAAATTGATAAGAAATTAATTACCTAAGAAAGCTGTAAAATCATGTAAAATATAGAGCATCTACATTCAGTGACAACGGTTGAAATATTTCCTTAGGTGCCGTCTATGACACAAGCCATTATAATGCTTTACTTAAAGTCTACCTCCAGAATGAGCATAAATTTTCTCCAACGGAGTTCTTGGCCAGAATGGAGGAAGCTAATGTGCAGCCCAATCGAGTAGGTATTTTTAATAGTAATTTTGGTTAATATTTATTGGATAGAAATCATTAACTTCCCTTTTTTGTTTTTTATAGGTTACATACCAAAGGTTGATTGCTGCTTATTGCAATGAGGGTGACATTGAAGGAGCGAGGTATTCTTTTGCGCTCACATTTAAAGAAATCTCTAAGAAACCTGTTTATTATATTCACCACCATTATTGTTATAACTCATTTCAGGGTAATTCTTAGAAACTGAGTAAAGCAAAGAGGATTCATTATAATTTATTTGAGTACTGAATAGCAACTTTTTAGAGATAGCTGGAACCTGCATCACAAAAATGAAAATAAACCATAAATGTGTGTTCAGATCAAATTGTATTGAAGCTGCTAAGAAAATAACTTCTGACATTTTTAGAGCAGGTGTGGAACAAGTATGAAGTTATAAAGGCTTACTGCCTGTATAAGAAAATGGCTACTTGCGAGGGCATTTGAGAACGAAGTGGCTTAAGGAGCAAATAGTAATGATTTTTTTTTTTTTGTTACACAGGGCTCACTGGATATTCCATCTAACATTAATTGCATTAATTTTTAGCAATGCTAAGTTGCAACAGTGAGATTGCTGGACATGTATAATAAGGAAAAAGGAGAATAAAAACAAACAAACAAAAATCTCAGCCCTATTCTTTTGCCTATGCATATTTCAAAATGACAAAGATCTTTAATATGAAAAAAGACCACATTATGCAGCATGCCTAGATAAAATAGCTCAGTGACATCAGTATTTGTTTTTCTTTAATACAGTACTTGTCCAACAGCACAGTTATAGCTCGGTAGTTTATTTTCAAATTAAAAAAAAAAGTCTTTTTTTTTCTTGTTTCAGTAAGATACTTGGATTTATGAAGAACAAAGATCTCCCAATCACTGAAGCAGTATTCAGTAGCCTTGTCAAAGGTCATGCAAGATCAGGGTAATGTTAATACCTTTTTAAAAAATAATAATTTACTTTTTACTTTTATGTTTTACTATAAAGTAAAGTGACATTGTACAGGAAATTTGCATGCCACAAAATAGCATAATGGTTTTGCATAATGTAAAAGATTTTCTTTCTACACATTTTTGAAGCAAACAAGGCTATGTAGCAAAGGAAACAATTTTTCTTATTTCTGAAAATATTTTATTTCAAGATAAATTACTGTACTTCTGTAATGATTTGTGCTTTGATGTTTTAGGGTTTGCTTAGTTAAATAGGTTTCTCTGTACTTGTTGCAGCCTTTGTTTCCGATTCTTTAAAACCTTAATGAAGTAAGGTGGAAGTGACAATAAACAGTTGTGATTAAATCCACTGATACTCTTTCTTTCGAATTCTTTTAGAGATATCAAGAGTGCAGAAAATATCCTTTCAGTGATGAAGATGGCTGGTGTTGAGCCAGGTCCAGACACCTATTTATCACTGCTGAATGTATATGCTGAAAAGGGTGATGCTGATAGCATCAAGAAGGTATTGTGAGTTTGAGTTTAAATACAATTTGTTTGATCTTGTGTTCAATTTAACTTCAAAATGCTTTTTATCTATACAGGAGGAGTCATACTGATTTTTTTAAACTTGTTTCCTCATAGCAAAAATTATTTTATTTATTTATTTTTTTGCATCTGAATAGCCAGTTGACTGAAAACAGTCTCATACTTTATGAAAAATACTTGTTTATTGATGCTTGCTTTTGACACTAGGAGAAGATCTCGTGAATAATGTTTGCCAGTGAGTGATTTAATAATTCATTTTTTTTTCAAGGGGCAATGATTGTATATGATACATATAAAAGTAAACCTTGATTATCCTGCTCTCGTTGAAAGCATAGAATCCTTCCAGTAGAACTGTGATTTTTTTTTTTAAGGAGAGTTCATACCTGCAACTTACATATTCATAGTGTCTGAATAAGATAATGCTGCTTTACAGCCCTTTGTGTAGTTGATCATTTCAAGTTTTGGACCACAACCACCAGCTTTTGTAAATTTTACTATTTTAATGTATTCTGTTTGAAGTCAGTATAGAGTTTATTAAAGTTAAATATCTTACTGTTTTCAGACTCTAGAAGAGGTTGAGAAGACTGAAGGGTACCTTATGGATAGGATTTTGATGCAGGTGATTTTTAGCCTTGCCAAGGCTGGATATCCTCAGTACATTGAAGATATTAAAGAACGCATAAGATTTGAAAAGGAATTAATTCCAGGTATGTACTTGGTTACTGCAATGATACTTTGCTGCTCAGGATGGTGAAGGAAAGCTTTTTTTTTTTTTCTTTTCCCCCAAGAATACCTAATGCATCCAAAAATAGGTAATTTTGTATCTTGAATATGGAATGAAAATACTATTTTGGCACTAGTTTGTAGATTAATTTATGCTGTTCTTAATCGTACTTTCTGAAGTGTAAATTATAAACCAATTTTATAAATCAATTATATTTCAAACTAAAATATAAACCAAACGTAAAATACAAAGCAATTCACATACTAAAATCTATGTATCATCTTTTTAACTACTAAAATTCATTAAGACTTTAAGGAGACTCTTAAGGAGAGCAGTAATTGTGGAGTCCTTTCTTCAAACAACACTATTGTAACTCCTGTTGTGACAGCTCTTTGTGAATATCATAAAAAGGGAGACAGTAAACACTGACTATAGTTTTCTCTATCTACAGTTAAAGTCACTTTTAGATCCCAGTATGTGTAGTCTGATTGATAACTGTTAATTATACTCATCCCTTTTCCTTTTCTTTTTTTTTTTTAATTTTTTTTGACACGTCTAGATTTTTTTTTCTCTTACCTGGTATCCAATCATGCTACAGTGGTGATGGTTTGCTAATCTTAGGAATGGTCTTTTTAGTGCAGTAAGTGAATTTTGTTGACAATATAAATAATTCTGAAAGATGACGTTTCAGATTTGATTGGTGAGTCATGTTAAAAGGTATGTCAGTGATACACGAAACTTACTTTCCTAGTTTTCACTGCTTTTAGTGTATTTTAATATGAAAATAGTTATATACCCTATTCTAATGTTGTTGTTCTCTGTCTTTCTGTCTCCAGATGCGATGAACCTCTGTTTGACTCTGATAACTCATGGCTTTGAAGATATAAGTTTCCGTATTTTGAAGTCTTACAATCATTTATCACGTGATAATGCGGACCAGGGTAGCTTCTTCTTACAACACTGTGTAAATAGAGATCTGGTATGCAGTACAGTGATACTTCTTTTGTAATGCACTAGTGATAATATATTTAATTTAATGAATCCATAGAAATGGAAAATGGTAGATTTTTTTTTAATAGGTCTTACAGAATCAAAGGATTTTAGTATTTCATGCCAATTTGCATAATAAAATGAAATTCATGAGGGAAGCCTGTTTGGGATGTGTAATATCAACTTCGTAAACATGAGAAGAATCTGATATTGTAAACAATTAGAGAAATGTAAAAATACATTAATTCTTGAAATTCTTTGCAGCCTTTGAGCAAGCTGAAGCAATTTTGTAGTGAGTTAAAAGAAACAAAAATGCACTCGGCACCGTTAACATTTGTCTTGCGTTGTGCTTTGGAGGCCAACAAGTCAGGTACTTTGCTTATTTATTTATTTTACGTATGCTTATTTAAAGTACTTGGTCACTGTTTAATTATGTTGTGAATGTTTTTAGCCCTGGCTATTGGTGTGATGAAGACCATGAAAGAGGAAGGCGTGCCGCTCAGACCTCACTATTTCTGGCCACTGATGGTTGGGTTCCAGAAAGAGAAGAATCTTAAAGGTTAGCAATATGATATGTGCTCCTCTTGCTTTGTTGTAAACCTAAGATAACAAATCTTCACTAAAACACCACTTCCAAGATTCACCAGGCTCTTGAAAATAAGTGAAGACCTTGCTGCTTTTCTGTCTTTGTTGCAAACTTTTTTTTTTTTTCCTTCAGAAAGGCTTTTTAACCCCCCCCCTTTCTTTCTCAATTGTGATACAAATTTAGGTGGCTTACCTTTGTATAGAAAGATGAGCAAAAGAGTTTATCTTTTTAACTCTTCACATTCTTTCTGCCTTTCAGTGGTTCTTTTCACTCCTCATTACTTTGAAGAGCTTACTCTTCAAGGAACTGAAATCTGAGAGAAGCATTTAATAGTAAGGTGGTGTTATAATAGCTCTCCTGGACTGCAAATCCAATTCTTTTTTTAAACCATCTTATTATATAGCTGATAAGCCAAATGTGAGTTTAGTTACAATAATAAAAACTGCAGGAGAACTTACGTCACTGAATGTACGAGCCTGACCTGACAGCATCCTGATTGAAGGACAGAAATGCTCAATCTTTTGGATTCTTAAGTAGGTTCAAGCATTTAGCATGCTTTCCCCTGTTACACATGGGGATGTCTACAGGCTATGAATAAGAATTGAACAAATATTAAATTTTAGAGTACAGTATCTAATTCTTTGGTTTGCGTTATTGGTAATTCAGAAAGAATGGTATTGTAAAAAGATGCTTTTAACAGAAGTACTTCCCCCTTGGGGAAACAAAAAACTGTCTTTTTCATCTTATCTCACAGTATAATGTGCTTTAGAATGAGATGCAGAGTTGTTAGTGTGACACTGGGTGACAAACAAAATGCACAAACAAAAAAAAAAGTGCTTTTAGCACTCTCTTCATATCGCAATTTTATCTTAAATATACAGTCACATTCCAGTTTGGAAGAAATGCTGAAACAAGTATTCCCTAATTGTTTCTGGCTATAAAAATGTCTCAAATCTTTTTCAAAAAGCCTTTGTGAAAACAATATTCAGTTTTTATTAACTCTTTAGGATCTGTTCTGCTAGACTACTACCCAAGTTTATCTTCTTACAGGTTTTCAAGAGCTTCAAAGTTCAACGACATTTTAAAAGTATCTCAGTGTTGGTTTTAGGTTGGTCATTTGTGACTTACTCGGAGTGCATTATTGCCACAAATAAGTAAAATTAAGTTGTGTCATACTTCTGTATAGGCAGCGGGTGCTGCCTACTGAACAGAAAGAGGTTGTCTGTTACTACAATGAAAGTTTCACCTCACTGACACAATTCTAAGAGACGCTGAAAGTGTTAGATTTAGACTTCGCTCCCAAAGCTGAAGCTGTGTCTGACCATTGAGAGAAACTCAAGTTTCAGATCAAGGTCTCTGGCAAGTTCAGAAGTTTCCTTAATTTCAACTCCTACTGTAGAAATTGACTGTACTCTGGCTAGGAGTTACTTCTGGAAGTCATGTAAACAAATTGAGAATAAAACTGTTGCAAAAGCCCTTGACTCTGGCTTTCTTTAACATGCCCTAGAAAGCCTGTCTTCTTCTGTCTGTAAAAGCAATGGATACATAAACTTCTGTATGGCTGTATAATAGCAGTGTGGCTTTGCAAACATGGTTTTGTAACCTCATACTTAGTCTCTCAGTTTGAATCGTCAAGTGTGAAAGTTACTACTCCATACATAACTACAAAGGTCAGTGATTTTGCAGTTCTTAAAATATGTGAGAAGATATCTAAGCATTTTTTTCTGCAGTGAAGAATCAGTGGAATCATTCTTGCTGCAGTAAAACAAATTGTCTTTTTTCCCATTTTTGAAATTTAATTGTAATTAAAAAGAAAAAATAAAGAGACCCACTATCTAAAACACATCCAATACAGCTGAGGTAAAGTAAATAGGAGGAGAAAAAAACACCCTGAAATTTTCATAGAAATAACAGAGAATGCTTCAGTGAGAACTTAAAGGTGACAACAGACAGTAAATGAGCAGAATGGTGCTTTCTAGCAGTGAAAAATAATAGGGCTGTACTAAGAAAGGTACAGACAGACACTGCATCACATCTCCTACTAAAAAGGAGGTAATAATTGCTTCATCTACAAAGTAGCAATGCCTGGCCTAATGTGTATAATTTTGCATCTCAGTATTGGTAAGGCTGAAAATTGAAAAGAACTTTTAAGGGGGGGAAGAAATGGTAAAAATCTGATAGGAGGTAGACAATGGACTGAATCATTAAAGGACACAGAAGAAAAGCAGCAACATATCTAGAACTGCAGGGTACAAATGCCTTAATATAATGCATATAATATGACTCAAGCAATTACAGAACTAGTAACAACATTTAATTACACGTTTATCTGAGGTTCATTATAACAAAACCTGACACACTATATCAAAGAAGGTTTCCTAACTTCTGTATTTTGCAGCTGAAGGTGAAAGAAGTAACAGTGAAGTGGTGGCTAAGAGGAATAAAGCTAAGCAAGGCAATTCTTTAAATGTACTGCAGAGAACTTAACCACTCTGAACTAGCAAACCGATCTTTTCAGTCATTTTTTACACAGGCAGATATTTCAGGTGGAATATGCTCGCTTTTATTTGCATTTGATATGAAACTTGATAATTACTTATTTCTGTAGTATTTATCTAAATAAATGCTGTTAGGCTTGGCAATGGGAAAGTATATAAAAGGGTTTAAAAGAGGTATATGCAGTAGATCAGAAAAGGTTTTTGAGATTCAGCTTGTATCAGATCATAGTAACAGGAGAGTTGAGCAGAAATGTTTGGCTTATGCTGGTAACTGGACATATTGCCTCCCTTCATATTTGTAGAATCACTTCAGGTATTTTTGAAGGCAATTTTTAAAAGTCAATAGTGTATTTTAATTTCATTTTCTATTAAACTGTTGTGGTTTTATACACAAAGCATGGCTTGTGAATGATAATTCAGTTTTTACTTTGCCCCAGGAAAAAGAAGTTGGATGAATAAGGAAATAAGTCTCTTGAACTCACTGAGAGCAAAGAGTGCTGGTTTCCTGAAGTAATTACTTCAGGTCGTGTTTTGTAGACAGACCTCTCCAGCCAAGAATTTTGGAATGCATCTCAGATTAACAACACAGCAAAAATACTTAAATATTACGTTTTTTTCCTATACACGTCCTCCCTGTACAAGTTTTTTATTTGTTTAGAAAATTGCTCTAAGCACAGTTATGCTGCACTTTCACATATTGAACTGTACGTAGCTGCCTTAGTAATTAAATTCCCCGTGTTCTGGTGGGACCATATTAGATATAAGGTGCTACTTCTTGTGAGGAACTTAAGAAATGAAAGGGGGTCTGAAATGCGAGCCTCTTTTCTCTCCTTAAGAAGCAGCAAGTTGCTCTGCTCTATCAGAGGAATATTATGATCATCTTGTGATAAATCTCTTATTGTATTTCTTGGTGTTTGGATGTACTTATTTGAGGCTGGAAGGATGCTTTTCTACTTCTGCTGGGGCGTTCAGTGCTGTTTCCAGTGCTGACAAAAAAGGAGAACGGAAGTGTTAGGCTGTGTTTTGTTCCCTATTTCTATCGTCTTATAATTCACTTATATAATTGTGGCAGTTCAACCCCTGGAATCCATACATACCTCAGCCCATCGTCTCAAAAACCTCTTCTTGATGAAGCAGGGAAAGGTGACTGAAAAAACTCTCTCTGAACCCATACAAGTCCAAGGAACTATTGTACATATATGAAAACAGGACTCCATCAAATTTTGATTTTTTTAAGCCATGAATAGAAATTTTAAGACTTTGTGGATAGGCTGCCTTTCATATTACTCACATGATTTTTTCCTCAAATGCAGAATACCACTACCACAGTATCAAGTATTCTATATAATTTCAGGATTTAGACAATTGCAAAATATTTTTAAATACATCATGTCTCGTGCAGACCTTTTGAATGAACTGTTACATGGTCCCCAGGGACTAATCCTTAGTAAAAAAAATAAATAAAATAAAAAATTATTTCTCTTAGTAATGCTTTTATTTACAGAGTCTTTAGAAGACTATTTGATTGTGATTTTTCTTTGGTATCTTTGTGTGTTTTTTCGTTACACCCAGTTTTCTGTAACCCAAAACAGGATCTGCAAAGCAACCCATTGAGGTATGGGTGTACAGTTGATAAAGAAATAATTATTTTTAAACTAGTGTTTATTTCATTTTCCTCATTTTGTGCTTTGTTTTTGTGTATGTTTTGTAATGTACATAATATATTAGTACAGTAATACGTGTATGCAGTTTCTAAATACACATACGTGGGGGAGAGCACATTCTCAGAAAAAGTCCAGAGACCGGTGTTGTAGCTAAATGTGGTTGCACTTTTGTCCTTTGTAGTCTGATCTTTGGTAGCTGGGAGAGAGAGAACACAATAGTGTATTTTCCAATACTGTTACGAGATGAAAGTGGTATCTAGAAAGTCAACGTACAATAATGCTCAAACCTTTACTCATCCATCCATTTGATCATATTGTAGTATTCTGATAGAAGTGGGGATGTTTCACTGCTTTGTGTTGCAGAAGGTATTTACATGGTAATAAAGCATTTCCTCCTCTTCATGAGGTAGGAAATGTATGTGAAATTGTAGGATTCGGTGTTGATTTTCATTAATCTATTCCAAAAAACTCTCCACATCAGCTATTGTAGGTGTGAAGAAGTGTGTGGCTGTTCTTTCAACTTAATTTGGCTATGTACAATGGTTCTGTTGGTATACCTCCTCAATTTCCATCCCAGTCTTCTGCTGGTGTCCTAATCTTCGTACGTGCACCTACCTACTGAGGTGTTGTGCCAGGCCATGTAACTTTTTTGTGACTGGGTACTTGGGAATGGCTGTGCTTAACAAAGCAGATGTCTGCTCCGTTCTAGGTACGGAGTTAAGTATCTAGATCTAAATCTCCTGAGTTCACCATACCTTGTTCACTGTGTTAGACACCTTGCAGTCTTCAAATCGTACCTTAGTGATGAGGACTCGAACTCAGCTATTTGGTAAAAGGCAACACAAGAGGGCTTAATACATATGCTGAGAAGTTGAAAATGTGGAATTGTAGCTAGCTGTTAAATTTTGGAAGGTATTAGGAAAGACTTACTGTAATTAATTCTTTATTCATATTTTCACAGATTCTGGGCCAAAATCAGAGTTTTGTTTAAGGCAAACTCGAACAGATGATGCGATTTTAATCTAGTGTGACTTGCCTGCATGTATTTGCAAGTGCTCAAAGGGAATTCACATTTGATTATTTGCACCATAGTGCACTGCATAAAATATTCATGGAAGTGTCACTTTTCCATAGGTGGCACTCCAGGGCAAAGACAGGGACTTTGGGAAACTTTGCATTTTTAAAGTAATAAGTATGAAATGCAAGTTGAAAAAAACATATGCTATTTGGAACTGGTGTCCTGCAGCAACTGACAAGTCACTTTTAGACCAGCAAAAAATGATAATACCTGTATTGATTTTGACGGGTTCAGAGTTTGCTAGCTAGGGTTATTGTAAGAAGTTTCTCCAAATCAAAAGAGAGTGAACGATTAAAAAGCATGAAACATACTGTAAAACTCTATGCTCTCATTGTTAAGCGTCAGTAACAATGTTACTGGATCCAGTAAGATCAGGTATTGTTGTCTTCAGATGCTTCTCTACAGCAGCAATACGTGTGTAAATTGATCCAAAACGTGTAAAAGTTGTAGTTTCACTGGGGCTTGGAAGACTCTACCCTTTCTCTGATTTCCTGTTTGAGTCTGATGCGTTAATACAGAAAGTTAACACAGACCCGTTTGTTTATGAAAATGTTGTTTGCTTTGAACAAATCTAGAAAGAAATCTTGAAAGCTTGCCTCCTTACTAATGTTGGGAACAAAGCTAAGAATGTTGATTTTGTGTCTTGAAAGTCATTATATTCATTACGCTAAATTCCAGGTCTTTTTTATGCACAATAATATGGACCTTCTAATATATAGCTTTAAAAGATGTTTTGCAAATATAATATAGAAAATAGCTGTGTACTAGCAATTTCCAAGCTAATGAAGACTTTCTTGGTTTTGATAGTGCATCATGCAACAGGAAGTTTAGTAACTCAATTTCAAGCTTCACAGTTTTGAACTTTATTAACACCTCAGATAGAAATGCATTTTTTTTGCATAGTAGTTTCAAGAAAAGAAACTGAGGAGACAAGTCTGTTTTTGAAAAGCAACGTTTATTTTTGTGTGTTTCTCAAATTTTCATTTTTCTGCAATGCTTAGCTTTACCAATTCTGTTTTGATAGGTGTCTTTGAGATCCTCAAAGTGATGCATGAGTTGGGGGTGGAAATCGATGCAGAAACATACACTGGCTATGTTCTTAAAAATTTTCCAGATTGCAAAACCGCCTGTGCCCAGCTGAAGGTGAGTTTACATTTAAAATTCGTAAAAATGATCATTGCAACACTTGTTTTTCTGTGAGAGATTTGGATACTAGTAGTGCTCTAAACGTGAATGTGTATGATCGAGTCTGTTTAATATATTGAGAATACTTTTGAAGCAGTTGTTACATGGGTGACTTGTTTATAGTGTCTTTCTCCTGCCATCTTTTCTTTCTGTTTCAGTTAACCAAAATATTTTCCTTGAATTTCCTTGAAACAGCTTGCTGTTTCTAGAAGTCAGAATAAATACATGAATTACATTCTTTTTTTTTTTTTTTAAATCAGTAATACTTGTTTCCAGTGCAGTTTTGTTTAATGAAGAATTCAGAATTGCAGATTAAAACAACTGTACTGTTCTAGCATATCTAGCTAGCCATGTAGACATCTGTAGAGCACTTGTCTAGGTTCTCAACAGCTACCAATACAAGAATGACAAGGTCCTTTGGGAAGGAAGAGTTTAAAATACAAAGTATCAGAAAGTCTCATTGTGTGTACTTAAAATGTTTTTTATTGTTTTTGCTGTAGGAAAATAACTGCCTTTTTGAAACTGTTGGACTCTGTGTAGCACAAATTAGACATGAAGCAGCACATGGAAGACTGAATAATGTTGTTTCTCTGTGTAAGTGTATTTCACGTTGCGTGTTACTATATTCTCAGTGGTAGTGCTGATAGGTTGGTTGTAGGTGAAGGGATTTATGTGCACAAAGAAACAAGGGAAATTTGTGCAAAGCTTTTGTTATGTGAGGTTCTCTACGACAAGATGTCAGACTTGAAACCACTAGTTCTGGACAACATAGTGTGGTTAAATTGATTTTTAGGATTGAGACTGGCCATAACGTGAAATACATGATATTTAGCAAAGCTGTGTTTGTGATATGGTTGTGAATCCCACATATTCTAGGAGTGCTTAAGGAAGCAATAGGCATGGACAACAACTGTTAAGGCTTTGGTGCAGGGATTGTTCTTGTTTTCTGTTTGTGGCATCAACTACAATGGGATGCTAGTTTAATAGCACTGCTCAGAAGTACTGCAGAATAATTTATGAATGAATCAGCTTTAAATAACTGACTGCCATTGATGTTAACCTGAGTCTGGAAGTTGGGTAGGAATTTGGCAGGGTAATTAGGTCATGAAGTTATTTGCCTACTATACTGAGTCCATAATAAAACCCCTTAATCTTGGACTAAATCTAATACAAAAAGTTCTCTTTTTAAACAACAGTTTTGTTTGTGTAAGACTGAGGGAAAAGTTAAGGCAGTCACTGACTTATTTAGCTAATACTAAAAGATAGCATGCTGTGACCCAGCAAAGCTGTGCTACGGCTTGGAAAGAAACGTTAACAGTAAGCTTGTACTAAAACAGAGTAGTCCTATGTTAATCTAAAGATGGAAAAAGTTACAGTAAAAAGCAGTTTTTAATACTAAACTTGAAAACAGAGTCTGTATAAAGGCTTAAATCACTCTTTTTGTATTACAGTATATAATGCAAGTGAGTGAAAAGGAGAAAATGAAATGAGTAGGTATTAGTGATTGATTAATTGTTGTAATGAAGATTTATCAATTAAGTGAATCTTTTAAGGTTCACCTTACATTCTGCCATTACTGTTGTTAGTTCTTACTACAACAGAAATCTTAACCATGAAAAAGTAGTACTTGAAACAGCCGTGAATTCTTTTTTGAAAGGCTAGTTATTTATTAGCAATAATTTTTTTTTCTGAAAAGTGAAGTAGGATTTGGTAGGTTTTTGCTTACATGAAAAATTATAGCCCACCATCTCTCCACACTCATTTTGGTGAAGTAAACTAGTTGCTTTTCATTGTGTTTAAAGGCACAAACGTGTTTGTACGTGGTATAAGATAAATATATGTGATCCGGCACATACGTAACGTGCTGCATTTTGTTTTACTGTCATGAAATTATTCTCACAGTATATTGCTTAGCTGTTGTCTGTGTCTTGAATTCAAATTTTGTAGTGGTGTTTCTTTTTACAAAGCCTAGCGTTAATAATTCATAAAATCATACAAAATTTCTTTTGAACTTGAGCTTTAAAGGAAGGTACTACGGTAAATAGTTTACCAAGCTGAAATGAATGCTAGTAAATCTAATTAGCACCTAGGAAATGATAAGGCAAAGATATTAAACAGCTGAATTTTTTTTTTTTTTGGATTGGCTGCTTCTGCAGTATTACAAAGAGGGAAAAATAGATGCAGTATGGAAAACAGTTTAAGATTGTCTCATCAATGTAGTTAGGGGAGGTGAAGGCTGGGTATGAGTGCTGGTTGCTATCTAGGTGTATTGATTCAGCTTCTCATACCTTATAACGTATAGATTTCTGCTCCTGACAAGATGAAAACCAAGAAGCATCAGCTGAGGAATCTGGGCGCATAAGGCAGCGTACATGAGAGCTGCTTTTCCCCTTTATCATGCCATTCCATTCCACTTCATTGTCAGCCTCTTGATTTTCTCAGACTTGTTTGTTGCTAAGGAAACCAGGTTGCCGATTGTCAGCAGCAGCTGAGCATACTAAGATGCTTTCTGCTCGTCTTTTTATGAGCAAAAAGTTTCATAAACCAGCGGAGGAGGGTTTGTATTGAGGGTTGCTTGAAAACCAACTTCACCTGAGATTTTCCGACTAAAATAAACATTTAATCATTTAAAACTTAGTTTTCTAAACGCCTGCTCTTAGACTAAGGTGTAGTTTTCGTATGTTGTTCCTGCCTTTTATTTTGCAGCTTCGCACAGAGCTGGTGTTTTTATTTTGGTTCTCCTCTACCACCTACCTACTGTATTACAGCCCTTGCTGATGGGACCCAGTGCATTCAGGTTTTCAGAGGGTTTAGGTGTGTTGAGATAGTGAAATCAAATTAAAATAGCTCCATACAGGACTTAAATTCACCTACTACTGTTGTTTTTTCTGTTTTTTTTTTTTTTTTTTTTTTTGGTTTGTTTGTTTTTCCAGCTGTACTATGACACTGGAATGAGAAACAGTAATTTTAGAGGAAGAAGGTAGAATTATTTCCAGTATCTAGCAAGGAAAAAGTCTAAAGATGAGGATATAAGTATAACAGTAAATGACCTCTCAGATCATTTAAGTTAAAATTACTTTAGTTACCTTTGTGTTCATCCAATGTTGTAACAATTCTACATGTTCATGTTTACAGCTCATGGTTATTCATAGGTGTGTCTTTTTCTCCCCTTACATGTTATTTAATTTAGTGGATAGTGCTTTAGATAGAACTACTTTTTGCTTCTTGTCAGGCAGTTTACACCAGCAGAAAGAAATGTTTACAGTCTCGTGGTAAAAAGCAGTAGCATTTACGTTAAACCTATTTTAAAGCAGGTATTCAGTTTGAAACATCCCAGTAAACTGTTTGCCTGTGGGCTATTTTTTTGTTGTTGTTGTTTCAGTACTAATGACTCAAGTTTTCTTGGTTAGAATTGTATTTTGTCTTTTGCTTTTTGCAACAGGGTATTTGGTCTTGTTACTGTTTTGCAGGGATGCTTATTTCTATTGCTAATTTGTAATAAGTATATGTACATTAACTGGCATTAAAGGTAGTGAAGAGGCAAAAATCTCTTGGAATATTTAATCTCTGGAAAGGAAGCAAACGTAGAGCTGATAAAAGTCAGGACTTTTTCAAATAGCATGGTATTTGAAATTTTGAGTTTTACAAATGTTTGTCAGTATTTACTAAATAAACAAAATAGTTCATCTACTCAGTCCCCGTTTATGTGACCAACTGACTTGCTGGTGTTCAGGGTTTTCTTGGAATGACTATTTAGAAACATTGCTTTCATTTACAGTGTCTTCAGCAAGCACACCTTCTGTTGATTTTAACCAGTTTAGAAACAGCCTTATTAGGGGATTCAAAAGGTAAGATTGTTTTGTGAATATCCCTTTTTTTTCCCCCTCTCTTTTGCCTTGTTGAGCACAAGTCCGTGCAGTTTTCCCTCCCCTCTTGTCCCCAACTCGGTGTTTGAGAATTTTAAAGTAGGGTTCCAGCTGTGGCAGATCTGAGGAATCTGGTTTTTCTCTGCACTCCCTGGTTTCCTTACCCCTGCTTTATCTGAGCATACTGCTATTATTGTTTGTTATCTGATATTTGATAGCATATAAACTCCTACAGGTAGGAAATACTTGGAATTTTATCTTTACTTTTTATGTTGCTAAACTGTTGTGCTAATATGATTTCCCTACAGATCATTGTTAACCATTAGAGTAGACAGGTACTTAATGAAAACAAAATACCAAGAGAAGCCAGGCATACTCCACTATACCTGATAGCTTCGTTGTGCTACATTGCCACGACTTCATATTCAGACCTGTTTGGTCCCATTTTGAAAAGAGGGCTTTATGCTACTTGCAGGGTTGACGTAAGCTTGTGGAAGTATGTGTGAATTAACAAGCACTTGTATCATCCTCTTTTTGCTCCAATCAAACATTTAGGACTGAGTTTTTTTCTGTAGCTTTACACCACAGGAGTCACTTAACATTACTTAGGACCAGAGTCTGAAAGCTGGTTTTATTGACTGACTAATTTACCAAAATTTCTTAATGGCTGTGATGTGACTATGTTTCGGTTGGGTATTACTAAAACACAGTGGATGAATATAGCCAAAATAATTACCTTGTAAATAGCAAGTTCTGTCCAGCTGATCATGCTCTGTCAAGGGAAAAGGAGGAAGAAAAAAAAAATCAGTATTAAATCTGGGCTTGTTAACCTGGCACTAGATAACCTTGACTTCAAAAGGATAAGTGCAATAATATTTTAGATAATATTTAGATGATATATTTTCAGCCCCAGAATAATCTGTTTCAGATGTTTAAATTGTTACTTTAGTTAATACATATTTTTTGTCTGCAAGTACAGAGAAATAATCAGTTAAAGTAGGGCTTGCCCTAGAAAACAAGCCACACCAATGTTTCCATGCACCACCAAGGAATGCTGGCATGAAATAGCCTGCTACAAGAGAGTAGTGCAGGTGGTCAGAATGCAATTTGCAGCAAATTGAAAGCATTATCAGCTTGTATCGTAAAAATTAGCTGCTGAAGATTCATACTCGGTGTAAGCAAAATAGTTACACTCCTAAGCAGTGGAACAGTTTCTCCTGTTGTGATTTGAAGAGTTATTGAACATTTGGGCTCAAAACTCAGAATTCTGGGGCAAACGAAATATTTTTTAACTTGCTTCAGCTGACTGTTGTTCTCTCTCCTTGCCACTTCTAACTGCAGCATTTATTAGTTTCTTGTTTGTTCTTATCGTTACCTGGCTTCAGGAGCTATATATGAGGTTGGCTGTACCTGAATTTTACCTTTCTATAGTTCCTGAAAGCATGCCCAATTGATGTTTCCTTCTCTGTTTTAAACTTAATAGCGAGAACAGCCTAAAAATGAAGCTTGAACATGTGGTAGGAGAGAAGAGAATATTGGTTATCACCATACATTTTTTAAAAACCTGAACTCAGGAGAATTTGATGACAAAATGCTGGTCACAAATGTTCAAACGAGCAGAGTTTAGGACTGGCACAGGGTGTGGACACATGAGGGACACACAAACAACGCCTGCAGCATACTAGCTGATGGATTTCTGTTGAAGCTGCTCTTTCCTAGTTATTGCCTCAAAGTATTCCCGTTCTATCTACCTGAACTACCATTACTATTTCAGAGTCAAGTACTTTGGGAAATTGATGCGTTTGATATCTGCAGTTCATTGTCATGCTGTCAGTGGTGGAGTGAGTTCACTCAGGAAAGCTGAACTAACCTCACAAATAGCATTTCTTCCTCTTTGTGGACCTGTGCTCCACTCATTTTCAAATACCTGTGGCAGTAGCACAAAAAGAATAAATGGTTCCTAGGCTTGAACCTCCTAAGTAAAATAGAATCCTAAACTTCTGTAAATGCTTTGAAGTTCCACTGCAGCTGTTCAGACTGACATCTTATTTTCTCCTTAAAAGAATTATAGGAAGATAAAGTAAGGTCAAAAGCTTTTGATTTTTGTTTTCTTAGCCTTGTCTAGATTAATGCTGCTTTATAGTTGTTGAGATGTTACAGCTTTTAGATAGAACTCAGATGTCCTGTAAATAACAGGAACACGTCAGGTTTTTTTTTTTATACTTGAGTGAACTGGTTAACATTTGGTCTTTGGTTGTAACCTGATGATGTGCAGAAGTGCTCTCCATTCAGTTGTATGGAGCATCAACAGAAAAAGGAGAATTCTTTCATGTTGAGTTTGTGCTTAATATGTTACCTATTTATCTTACTCCAATAAACAGCTTAAGTCAGATATTTGATTAATTTATTCTTTGTTACAAATGCATTTAGAGGTACCTGTAGTTGTCCATCTATATTAAAAAAATTAATTTTAATGCACAGAAGTATACATTTTTATTCTAAATTTTACATGTGGTTTTCTACGTTGTAAAAATTCTTTGCTTGAAGCTTATTTTCTCGAAATATTAGACTGCAGAATAAAATTAAAAATGTGCAATTAGAACATGTTAAAATATTAGATTAAAAATAAAATTAAATACATTATTTTTAGTTACCTATTAGGAGTGCTGCATTATTTTAGGATGTTTACTAGAAACAGAGTTTATTATAATAAAAAGTACAAAACTTACTCTGTACCACATAGGTTTAAACAATATGTTGGAATTACTGAGTTTTAATAATTTGCTTTAAATACCAAGATCCACAGTGTTAATATAGTTTGTGGGTTTTAAAAAAATACACGAGACCAGAGTAAAATCATTTTGTTCCTATTAATTTTTTATCCTTTGCTGCCCTCTTCAGCTCAAATGATGTACAGCTTTGGAGCAAGGTAAGTGGATATAGTGATGCTGTAAATAAAATCAATTTCTCTGCATACTTACGATAAGTTAATGTAAATCGGAATTCTGAGCCTGGTAATTGTAGAACTCATTAATTAGAGCAAGACATTTGTCAGTAGCAGATCATACAACTATATGAAATTTGGATTTCATACTTGATAAGTGCAGTTGTAAAAATCAAATGTGTATCTTTATTCTGATTTGTAGATCAGTGCGATTAGAGCTGAAGGTAGTACACAGTTGTAGCTTCATATACAAAGCCAGCCATGGTTTTCCTGACACTCCTAAAAATCCTTTTCTTTCCTTCCTTCCCTAAACTTTCTTCCTATCCCCATACCAGTGCAAATAAAATAATAAGGCATGATTAGGTTTCTGTCATTTTACTTAAAATATTGAAGGCAAAGACAGATAAAGTCACTTGAATGAAGTCAAGTGAAAATTGGTTGATCATGCCCTCTCCAGTATAGGCTACCTTAGAAAGGTGCCCCATATACCTTGGTTAATAGATCTTACAGGGACCTAGAACAGAGGAGATGTTGGCAAATGCTGACTGGTTACCAAATTTGGGAAGGGAATTGCTGCTTTCTGTCTTCTTTTTAATTACTGTACTTGCTGATTAATATAAGCCTGTACGTGGCTTGCAGTATATTCAGATTTTTTTGGGGAAAAAAAAAAAGAATGAAATGAAAATTGCAGTTTGGAAAGTTGCTGTTTAATGATATGTATAAATAAATTATAGTCATGAGGTTCAGGGTGTTTTTTTTTTTTTTTTTACCTATCACCTTCTGTTGTATGAAGATCATGGTCAGTGGATGTTGTTGTCCTCTGCATCTATCCTTCTTCCTTGTGTGTGGAGAGGGAAGGGGAAAAAATAAAAAGGGAAGAAAAAAGGGGATCAGTTTCATTACTTCCTTTGTGGAATTAAACTTGAAAGGACAGTTGAGGGCTAAAATAATGGTGGTCTGCGTGTAAAGCCATATCTACAGCTACTTCTGCTATTCTCCACAGTGGAGAAAAGGTGTATTTTAACATCTTTACTAAATTTTTGAGTTAAATATAGGTATTAGCATTTCTTATTTTACAAAGGTTAACTGGAAAAACAAGTAGTTACTTATTAAAAATAATACCATGCTTTTTTTTCTGCAGTCCATTATTTTCAGTGTTCTTTGAAATTTGATTGAGAAGGAGAATTGTGTTACCATGACTTTCTTAGTTTTTTATTAGTTGTGGGTTCGTCAGTGCATTGGTTCCTCACAGGGAGGATAAGGGCAAAAGGGCAGAAGCCCACTGTAGTTTAAGCATTCACAGAGTCTAGGCTGTTGGTAGAACGAGAAGTGATAGTTCCATTGCGCTTTTGGTGCTTTCTGGATTTATTTATTCATTTTCATTAACAATTAGGTGAGGATTCATTTTGTTTTGTCATTACTTAAAATACAGCTCTCCGACATCGAGAATCCATCTCCCTCCTAGTTCTCTCAGATTGCATTCTATTGTCACGTCAGATACAGCAAAATTCTTGAAATAGTTAAAAACTGTGATTTTAAATATAGATGATATAATTTGCTTAAGAACAGTCAAATGGATTTTTAAAAAAATGTGGTTTAGGTGAAAGTATTTGTGGATAGGATGTGGGGGGCTTGGGGTAAATGCTTCTTTTCCTCTGAAGTAAAATCCACGTGTTCTTTCAATTTGTATGAGACTAATGGAATACATGCTAAATTTAGTCAAACTATAAAGAACGCAATTAATTTTTATGGATGTATATGTTGTCATTCAAAATTGCATTTATTTAGAAGAGCTATCCTAGTTATCTTAAATCTAACAGAGCATGTTAAATCATGTTCCTCTGTTTTCTTCATGCATTTGCTTCTTTCAGAATTTAAAAAAAGGAGAGGAAAAAAAAAAAAAGCTTTATGGGCCAATTTCAGCCTTTCAGTAAATTGGAACATAATTGTAGCATCTCCAGGAGCGACATCAGTTATTATTTGCTTTAGGCAATGTCTTATGATAGTTAACTTTCTGTAGAATGATACACAAACATACTAGAAAATCTGTCTTACTGCCATATCTCAGAAAGCATTTCAGTTTGCAATATATATTTTTAAGAAAAACCTATTATTTATCCAAAAAACACACACCAAAAAAGCCTACCTTCCTTGTATTTTTTATTTTTTTTTTTAAGAGAATTACTATGATGTGGTAAAGAATAATACTTAACAGCGAGATGCTTTATTATTTTGAGAATTCAATTTCAGGTACTATTTGTCCTTGCTTCTTTTGGCTGCAATGTACGATTATTCTGTCTTACCAGATAACAGAACTGTTGTACAAGGATGAACGTTATTGCCTGACGCCTCCAGGACCAACTGGTAGAGTTTCAATTTCTATGATTGTAACTTATCCACAAATCCGTTCTTCTGTGTAATGATGGGTTTGAGGGATTACAACAGTAAACACTGATTGCTTCTTTTTGAAAGTGAAATTTGAAAACGTGGGGTAAAATCCTGATTCTAATAATCACAGCATATTTTTGAGATACATTAGATCTTTTCCTTTTTAGAATTACAAACAAATCTTGCTGATAACGATTTATTTTTCTAATTTTATTGACCAAAATACAGATACAGAATGAGCACAGTATCAGTGCTTAAATACTTTGAGAGAAAATAAAAGCCATCTTTCAGTCTAGTTTTACCTTTAGTGATTTTGCGCAGTACAATGGTACTTAACATCCCAAATCTTCTACTTTGAAGTATACTTTTTTTCATACATGAATAATCTGTATTTAAAAAAAAAAAAAAAATTAAAAAAAAATCCTCCTGCTGGGGGAGGTTTACGGGGAAAGATAACCATTTGAGAAGAAAATTAACTAATACTATTCCAATTCTTGAGTACAGGTTCCCATATATTTTTTTACTTTTATAGATAAAAGCCTAAGCACCATTTGATTAAAATCTGTTAATCTTGGTTTTCATTGGTTAATAGGCAGCTCCTTCAGTACTAGTTATGTAATGGTTAAAGCATCTTCTATGCCTTCATATCAATATTACAATACTTAATGTAGCTTGGTAATGGAATGTAATGGGTAAAATGTACAGAAAAAATATGCAAAGTGGTAGAAATCAGTTTTTTCTTCTGAGCAGTGACAAAATATTTGTGGCAACTATTTGGGGTGGCGGGCAGGAAAGGGGGGGAAGGCCTTGGGCAGTACCACTTCTGTCACACAGCAGTGGAAAAAATAGATTGAAGTAAGATTCTGTACTGAAAAGCTGTCACTGGGTCTGAAAATAATTAATATTCCTTTCACTCACCAGTTAGATATGTGCTCCCAAACCACATAATCTCTATGCCTCAGTGATCATTGTTGCCATTTCAGAGCCTCTCATCAGGGTGACATCTCACACCAAAATGATTTCTTATAAATTAATCTTGATAACATGACAGTCTCGGTAATTTTAGTGGAATGCTTTCTCTTGTTTTTTTCCACAGAAGCTGTTGGCTATTTTCTTTATCACTTGATTGACAGCATGAGTGACTCAGAGGTACAGGCCAAGGAGGAGCGTTTGAGACAATACTTCCATCAGCTGAAGAAGATGGTACCATTTCATTTTTTGCTACATAATGCCTGTCCTGCCTGACATGTATCTATTAGATTTGAAATTGCTGCTTTTAAGTACAACCAGACCACTTCTCAATGACATGCAAGAGCTGGAGACTTGAATTACGTCTGAGATAATTTCTGTTAGACAAATTTCAGTTTGGTTGTGTTTCAAAACTCATATAATTTTTTCCCCACCTCTTGGTACAGAATATAGTTATCCCTACAAACCTCTGCAGCGGCATTTGCAGACTGCTGGACTCCTCTCAAGTACCTGAATTAATTAAGGTCTGTGGTTCTATGACAATTACTTTGAAGCTAAAAAATAGAGTATGTGTACTCTGTGTGTACATATTCTCCTTGGCAAAACAAATGCCTTAATGCAATGATTTATATGTAAGCCTTTTAGCCTTTCTGTGATTCTTCACTAACTGTTGAAATTATTTTCATTCTCATGTATGATAGCTTAGAGGGATACATTTAGTATTCCTTCAAGTCAGTGAAATAATGCTACAGATTACAGGGTTTTTAAATTGCAATTATGTAATAAACTCTACAACATTTTTAGCATCATATGCTTGCTTATAGATGGATTTATTTTATTTTATTTTATTTTATTTTTTTGAATTAGTGATACCTTTGTTTTACTGCATTTTAGGATGTAAGGTCACTGTCTCCTAAAAAACCCGTGTCTACAGACAGCATTCCAGAAGTAAGTAAATTCACCAATGGCTATGCTTGTTCATACCAGAATAATAATAATAATGTTTGGATACGGGTTTTGGATGAAGTATAATCACTCGCTTTCAGGTCATGCAAGTATATTGACATTCTTAAAATATACCAATTGGAGTTCAGAGGTTTCTTTGCAGAGTAGGAATAAAGGCTGTCCAGATTTTCCTATAGACCTGATGCTTGACCCCAGAGTTAGCTGAAGTTTCATGCCTCAGTTTCCCTGTCTGGTAAAAGATACGTGCTTTGAAAGTTCTAGTTAATTAACAGTGGTGGTGTGAGGCTTAATTCATGCTTGTAAATTACAGCAGTCTTCTTGAGTGGCAGGAACCATATAAATCCATACTGTCTGTGATGCTGGAATGTCAAGTCTTTACATCCCTGATCTGAGCAGAACAGAGGTGGAAAAAGAAATAGGCTTCTGTTACCTACTTCCTGAACACAAGAACAGAATACGAGGAAAAACAGTAGTGTTGACCTTTGTAGTTATGCTACTTCATGCTTTTTTTTTTTTTTTTTTTTACTGTATTCTGACTCAAATCTTCAATTAATATGTACTACTTAAACAGATAAAAGCATCTTAAATGATTAAAATTTTTCTTATACTATGGAAGGAGAGGATTATTTTGTCTGTCTTTTATTAAAGTGATCCGACAAGTTGTTCGGGGAAGGCTGTTTTTGAAATTGACATTCTTTCTGTTACCTCCATTTAGAGTGCTAAATCTGACGTGTCTGCTTTGGAGAAGAAACTAGAAAAGCGAAAAGCTGAAAACCAGCCTATTACAGATGTCTTGAAACAACTCATACATGCTCTTTGTGAAGAAGAGGTATCTTAACCAATGCAGAGATAATTGGAAACACATAGCTATATTTTTAAAGGGACATAAATGACTGTATTATGGAAAGACAATAGTTAAGCAAAGACAAGTGCAGTGCTTGAGGTTTCATGGTTTGATGCTTATAAATCAAACATAAGTGCAAAAAGCAATTAAATCAAAAGGTTAACTAATTTCAGCAACACCTTGAATGGCATGTTTTGGGGTTGCTGAAGTTTGTTTACAATAATCTGCAAAGTGAATGATAGTAACAGCTGTGATAGGTTTATCATACATGCCAAATGTCCTTTCAAGCCATGGCTCCGGTCTCTTATATCTAGATTGTCAAGCAACTGATACATGCACTAGTCATTTGCAATTCAAATATTACTAGGTTGTTAATGCAGGGATTGAAATTCCATTTTCCTGCAGGAGGAAAGCTCTTCTGAGATAAAGGGTCTCTTGCCTTCATTCGGCAGGCGTCCAGCTGTAGTTTACATTCATTTAGTGTGTGTCTGTAATTTGTGGGGGTATCACCACACTTTTATTCAGTTTCTTGTTCAGTATGATCCTGCCTATAAAGCTGTATATGTAGGAACAGTAACAGTCGTGCAGATTATAACGCAGTATTCACTGCTGCTAAGGATATAGTTCAGAAAGAGTGATTCTCAGCTGTCTGTTTCTATGATTTTGCATATGAAACAACAGCAAACACCATTGTAAGTTTAAAGTGGTCAAATGTATGAATAGGGATGTATAAAAAAAAAAAAAAGCTTTCTATGGGATTATTAAGTAGTTTCTTATTCTTTAGGAAGTGGTTTTATTGTATGTTTGGCAGTACACTAGGTGAAAAATTGTTATGAGTTCCAAATAAATAAGAACCATATTAGAACTTGGATTAATAATGTTTATAGTGTCTGTGTGGATTTAAAAAAAGAAAAGCCTTATTTAAAGCATGGTAGCAATGTTAACTAGAAAATTGACTTGGAAACCTACGCTGAAATTAACCTATATAGTGATTTAGAAAGATACTAATTTCTGCAAAATAATCTTTACTCTGAAATTTTTCTGAAATATTACAGCTATGTTTTCAAAATAAGGTCTTCTGCTATTAAAAGCACTAAAGCAGTCAAATAACCGCACACGGAACATATAAGATTCATAATGTCATATTGACTTTTCCTCTAGTTCACATCTTTGCTTTGTTCCTTTTTTAGAATATGCAAAAAGCCCTTGAAGTGAAAGCCAAATACGAACCGGACATGGTTGTCGGTGGCTATGCAGCCTTAATAAATTTGTGCTGTCGACATGATAATGTAGAAGATGCAATGAACCTGAAAGAAAAAGTGTAAGTACACCGGCACTGAAACATGTCACAGAGATTTATGCTGATACACAGACCTTGTTGAATTAAGTAGGTTGAATATTAACCCCCTCATCCATTTTTAATTAGTTTTCCCCCACCAATGTATGTGCATTTAAAACAGGGGTGTGGTTTTTTGAAACAATTTTTTCTATAATTGAACATCAGAAACAGCTACTTTGTATGGACAATAACTTTTTTTAAATTGCAAATTGTTGTGTAGGATCTGTTTTGTTGTTATTTTAAGCATAAGTAGTGTATGAATTGAAGTTTGGCTTAAGTAGAAGAAAAAAATACCTGTATTCTGTGTTAAAAAAGCAACTAGAATGCTTTTAGAATACATTGTACTTATATTGTCTTCAGGATAACAGTGCTGCTTAGTGGCATTGTATTTTAGGATTAACAACAGGCATTCTACTTTAAATTTTTATTTCCAGAGCTATGTATTTTATCTATGAAAATTACCTCCTGGCTAAAACATGTTATGCCTGGCTTATCCGGGAGCAAATTCTTTCAGCTCATCCTTTCATTTGCCCCTTTCCTTCCTCTCCTCTTCCCCTTGAAAACCTCCCTACAGTCCAGTGCTACAGGGGAGAAAACAAGTTGTGTTACTTCGACGTTCTCTCTGTCTCTCATATGCATTCATGAAGTGTTTGCTTTGGTTTTACAGTAGGTTAATAGGCAGGTGCTCATTACGCTTTGCTAATGTTTGAAACTGAGAAATAATTGAGCTGTAAATACCAAGAAATTCACCACTCTGCAAACACTAATGTATTGATTTTAGCCGCACTAACATTCTCCCACAATCCCCATAGTGAGATTGTATGAAGTAAAATTGAGTCTTCTAGTGGAGCTTCCCTGCAGTAGCATGGTTTTACTGATCTGCCTTGAGTATAGCATAAAATTGCTATGAGGCAACTCTTAAAATTGTTGCAAAAACAGAGGAGGAATTGGTTTTTAAAATTCCAGGAAAGAGAAAATAAATACATAGAAGTAACTTTAAAATAGTAGATTTTCACTTGTTACTGTAGGCGAATAGCTTCACATTCTTTCCTTTATAGAAAACAGTACAGCACTACCCCAGATGTGAGGACTGAGTTTTCTTTCCAGGCTTATGGGAAACAGATTTTTCCTTTCCAAAAACTACCAAATAATTAATAAGGATGTTTGTCTCTTTAAAACTAGGTAGTTTAGTTTTCTGTTGGTGGGAAGCTGCACAGAAAATATTTAAGGTACATCTTTTAAGTATATCAGATTTTTCTTTTAACACTTAGAACTTTTACCTCTTAGTGCTGTTCTTTTGTTACACAGTTTTCTGGGTTTTTAAATTAATTAATTTTTAATTAATCTGTATTTATAAAATATAAGTGTCTGATACAATTTTTATTGTTTTAATTCCTAGCTTCCCTAGGAACTCACCTGTTGCTCTTGACACTGGAAAGTACATAGCACTAGTAGAAGTCTTAGGAAAGCATGGTAGACTAGAAGGTAATCCTTTGGCTTTTATTCTGTGTTTCTGCTATATAATAAAGGTATCTTGCTTCAAGAATAAAAATGTGAGTTGATATTAATGGTATATCATGTCCTGAAAAGTGCTTGAACATTTTGCATACAAATTTGCATGTGAATTCAACCAGAGATGCTTGGACAGTGCAGGCCATTAGTTTTAATGGATTGGCAAGCTTGTCATTTACATTTGCACAGCTCAGTGCTTTTTGCATTTCTGCAGCTAGTTTTTATTAGCATTGCTGTTTGGATTGAGTTTGAAGATCATGACTTATGGCACAAATTGCGTATGTGCCTAGACTAATGGCTTTGTTTTTGCTTAAGAAGGTCTGAAGGCTGAACATAAAACCTATAAACATAACCTTCTCATGAGAGCCAAGTACTAAAAAAAAAATCATTTAACTTTTTATAAAGTATATATTTTTCTGTTCCTGTTCTTTTATGTGTTTGTTACTGCGTTTTAGAGTCATTCTGTCAAACTGCCTGGAAATTTTGGCTTTTAATGAGTGTTCTGCCAACTGCCTATTTTGGATTGCTAGATGTTTGCATTAAGCTGTTAGCTCTTTAATTTCTGTAATTTAGTCTAATATAATTCTATTATTTACATGATTTGGTTGATCTTTAAAAGAACCCTAGACTGTCATCAACTTTAAAACATGACTCCGAATATCGAGGTCTGTGATTTTGTAGAAGACCTGACACAATAAAAACATGGTCCAAGCTTAAATAACACCATAACATTTTGTATCTAAACAACTGTACAACAGAAGTAAGAAGCTAATATATTTTTTTGTAAATATAATCTTCTTTGAAACTTGTGTTACACACCTTTTAATCTTACTGTTCAAAAAATAATAAATAAAGCCGATGTTCTCTAAACCACAATAAATCAGATCATTACTACCTCTACATTAAAGCACTTTGAAAAGATTAGCTTGCTTTTAACAGCGTGAGTGTCCTTCGGAAAATAAAACAATTCATAAATGTAGCCAAATGCAAAGTGGTCAAAACATTCTATCTATGCAATAATTAAGAACATTATAAAAATGCACTTATTCCATATACCAAAATGTTTGTTTCTGCCTTACTAATGAAGCTTAATGAACCTAATGTTTTAACATGCAGTCTGTTAGAAAGCTTTCATTGGCTCTCCTTGGCTAATTAGTATCGACACAGCAAACAGGCCCTATCGGTATCAGACCATTAGTCTGGCTGTATATACAGTGTAAACATATCTTTATTATCTGGCCTCGTGACAAGCCATCTGCTGAAGAAACAATGGAGTGATTTAGCAGATGTTAGCATTGAACGATAAAAGCATCCATTTAGTAGAATCTTGCAGCTATAGGGCAGACTATACAGGGTTATGTGGTACAGAGTGGGCACACAGTTCCTATCTATAATTTGTAGTCAAAGTTGCAGCAAAATGATAAAACCATGCTATTGTGGATTTATAATTGTAGTCTCGTTTAGAAATGCAAGTAGTAATTAACTTGAAATCGGCATTATACGCCAGAATTTACATTCCTGCTGGGTTTGAAATGCTGTTTTAATAGCAGTTTGTTTTCCCTACATGAAATTACCTAAGGGTCTTTTGTGTTGTTTCATTGTAGATGCTATTAACGTCCTAACAGAGATGAAAGAGAAGGACGTTCCGATCTCTGATAGAGCGGTTGCATCTTTTTTTCGCCTTCTTAATGCCGCTGCCATGCGAGGTGAAGTTGAAACAGTGAATCGGTTACACGAGACCATTGTGAACCTGGGGTTGGCAGAAACTGCTGCCCTTTATTCCCCTCTGATTACAGTTCACCTTGAAAAGTAAGCTATGTTTGAGTTAGAGGAAACAAGTTATGATAAAATATTTATTTGTTGTGTGACCTGTGTGTGCTGTGTGCAGTGGTTACACGTTGGTGTGTGAAAGTGCTTTTGTATGTAAACCTGCACATGCTTGCCATTCATACTTTGAGTGATCTCAGAGTACTGTGAATGAATAATCTGTTTGTAAGGTGCTTTTTGTCAGTTAGACGTCACATGATGGTATCGTTGTGGGAACAACAGGTATGTTTTATGGACGCACCAGAGGTGAAGTGGCTGTATTTTGAAATATGCTTGCAAATAAGATGGTTCTGAAGTCTGTTTGACAGGATGGCTATTCAGAGCATGCTAAGTACACTCAGCTCTTGTGGTTAAGTATGTGTTTTTCCCATCAAAACTATTATTTTACTGAGCTATACAATTGATCTCAGGTGAGCTGAAGGGGTGTGTTTGGACATTGAAATATTTCCAATTCACACAATTATTCAGATAATTTGATATTACTGCCTATAGACTATGTCGCTGAATTTAAATTCGAGGAAAGTACTGACTGATTTCTCTACTGTGATTTTCCCATATATACTATTAACACCTTTTACCACAGAAAGGGAAGTTGGTGCACTCATTCTGGAAGGAAGTATCTGTAATTCCATGAGCGCTGTTCTATGCATAACCTTTTTGATGAGGCAGGATGTTTAAATTAATATATATATGAACTATATAACAATTTCTAACTGAAATTGAACCAAGGATTCCTTTTTGCTTTCCTACTGTATGCACAGTCTTTTTTTTTTTTTTTAAGCATGTCATTTATGTACTTGTTGGATTTTAATCTTTTACAGCTACAGTGACTGATAAGTTTATTGCAGTTTGTTTCATATATGTATTAGATGTTGTTGGCTTAATATTATATTTGATATTAATATAATGCCTATAGAATACCATGAAATACTCACTTTTTTCATGTGTGTCAACCTCAAAGATGGGTTCACAAAGTCTTTACAACATTTTCTGTATCCAAAAATTCGTGTCATAAAGGTGGAACTCTTGGTGGATGCATGCATGTTCTCTTGTAAAAACAGTATTTTAGAGAACTAGTCCTCTAGTTGCGAGTGTACAGAGTACACCTTTGCAGTCAGCAGCACTGCCTTGGTTATATCACAAGACGAGGCAGATGTTTAGGAAGGTAATTTAACTGCAATCATATGTAACTAATGTGTTGGAAAAATATCTTTGCTTTACAGTGCACAGCAAGAGTGGTTGCATATTACATAATTGCTTTATGCACACTGACATGTGGTAGTACTGGGTTCTGTTCACTGGAAGTGGTATGGTGATGTGATGTGATCATGTGTGGATGCAAAGGGGAATGGGAAAGAATGCTGCTATTTTATCTTGATTCCCAGATTCCCACATTCTTTTGTATTATAAACATTTGGTAAAACTTCTTTTAAAACTTTGTGTGCTCTTTATAAAGAGACTTAATGAGACTAGACTCTCTTTTAAAAAAGAAAGCAATTCCTTTCTGTGGAGCTGTAAGACTACAAGTCATCAGTACTCAGCTGTATAACTTAATATTTTTCATTATATATAAATACAGTACAAAGAATGCTAATTTCCAATGTTTTTTTCTGCCTTCTTACAAGAGGAAAGACTTGCTTCCTCTCCAGTGTTAGACTGAACAGAAGGGGCAAGCTTTTTGCAGATAGTTTGCTTTGAAGGAATGACTGCATTTCACTGATTTTTATTGTGGAGATCTTGAGAGTTTTTGAAAGTTGAGTGACTGAAATAAGCATTAGTCATTTCTTTCAGCAGTAGTGCTTACTATTTGCCATCCTGCAGTTCAAGTATCATTACTGAAATGCTGTCATTTAGCTGCAGATCATCAGCATGGCTCTGAAATTAGCCGTGAAATGTTTTTTTTTAATGTTCCACAGCAGCGTTTGAGCTAGTGTTTTGTGTTCTTAAATTAATTCAAACTTTTTAATTGCTTGTAAAGGAATCTGGTTTGCTTTTGAAGATCTCGACAATTTTGAGTTTAAAATGTTTTCATCTAACCCTCTTCTCTGTGCCCACTCATGAATATTCTGAAATTCTTGTTAAGTCCTAGTGCTTACAAGTGAGACTTTGTAGTGGAACGTGGAAAAGAAAAAAATAGAATTGTTGATTACTGCCTGCTCTTGTGCTATACAGTACTTCGATAATACCTATTTACAGCAGGAGAAATTAACAGATACAATAAGTACATGTAATTCTTTTTCTTCCAAGAAAGCTGCACAAGCTAACTTTCATAAAACCAAAAATAGGAGTTTCGAACTTTAAGACAGGAACCACATCAAGTTTCTTATTACCATGACTTTATTAGTGTTCCCCTTGTTAAGTATTAGCTCTGAGAAAGGAAATAAACAAGAACATCCTCAGGTATGAAATTTACACATTTTACTGTTTCAGGAGAGGGAAGAAAATTTGAAGGAAACCACTGAAAATGTAGACTGCATGAAAAAAAATAATTCTGTAGTTTTAAATCACTGAGCACAAGTGGTGAATAGCTGTATTTTTAGAGATCAAAAGGCTATATAGCTCATTTGTATTTCTTTAAAAATGATTGGTGCATTTTAATACAGCATTGTCCATTAAAGTATTGTGTGCTGGGTTGTGATTAATTTCATATAAAGCCATATTTAATTTCTTATGTAGCAGATGGCATGCATCCAGTGCCTTGACAATTTTTCTTCTTGTTTTCACAGAGTTAAATTCACCTGATTTTGTTTGAGGTGATGCTTTGGCACGTACAAGTTACTTGACTTTTAAATTTACTGTTAAAAATAGACATCTTTTTAAATTAGGTGGTATTTTTTGGCAAAAACATCTCTGATAGGGACAGTTTTTCAGATTTTCAGCAGCTTTATTTTAGATATTTGCATTAAAACTCTGTAGGTGTTGCAATGAAATTAAGGATGTTTGGCTCTCTTACTCCATTATTGCAATTAGGAATTTAGCATCATCAGTGCCAAAGGACAAAAGTGTCTCATTTGCCCTATGGGGACAGGACAGTGATAAGATGATTTTTCGTCAAGGATCATTGGGTCGTAATTAAGTTACATTCATGGCTATTGCTTTTTGAAGGATGATTGGTAAATGACAGGCTTCATGTGCTCGGTACGGACAGTGTTCGCTGGGGTTTTTTCTCCCTCTGTCAGAAAATCCTGTTGAGTCTGATAATGTAAATGTGGCATTTTATTCTGAACAAAAGAGCAGGGAAATGAGCTATCTTGTCTAATCATTCAGTTGTTTAACACCGACTTCCAGTTTAGACTCAATTGGCTGGAAAGCACTTGACATGTGAAGTTAGTGCTGTTCGGAACGCATGTTTGAGTAAATTTTAAAGTAAGTGACAGCTAAATTGTACCTAGGGAAATTACAAAGCCTTCAACACAGTTAATTTTTTGGGGAGGATTAGTTGTAATTGCAACACCAGTCTCCTTGAAGATTCCTTAGTATAGCAAATGAACAGAAAAACATTTAGCTCTTTCAAGAGCCCGTTCTCTTTTAACAGAATAATTTTTGTAAAGCTGATTGTACCTTGCTGAATTGACTTCCCTCTACACTAACATCTGCTTCAGATTTGTAGAGAGGGATTTGTTTTACCCATCTACCCTCCACCCCCACCCCAGAGAGTCCCTTTTTTCTTTCTACCTCTCTAGTGGTTTCAGGTTTGAGAGCTTTTCAATCAGTAAACCCCTTAGGTAAATTGCCACTTCACTAAAGCTTTATGCATAATGTTGCAGCACTTCATTCCAATTAAAATCAATATTTGGAGTCTTAGTTTTATCAGGCAGACTCTCTGGTTGGGAAAGTTGTTTATTACAAGTAAAAGGGTTAGCTTTAGTGCTGCCTTCTTGAAGCAAGAGGGGAGTGGCTTGCTGAAATTGAAGGGGGCTGTTATAGCCAGGCATGGTGTTTAGCCAGTCTTCTGCAAACGCTGAGACATTTGACTAGTTCTGTCTCCTTAGCTTTCTGCAAGCAAAACTGCCCATGCAAATGTTTTTGGAGGTTTGCACCCCTGGTATCTTGGACTTCATAGGCATCCCAAACAGAAAACATGAATCCAGAAACTTCTGTGATCTTAACTCTAACTCCAGTTTAGTTGAAAGATAATGCTGAACTGGGACTCCTGGGGGGTTACTTAAGGGGCAAGCATAATAAAGTCATGACTGAGGCTTCTCCTGTCATTTGAAGATAATCGTATAGCTTTGGTTTTAAGGGAACGTGTTTCGACACGGGGGGGGGAAACATACAAAGCCTTAAGTGTAATAGATATTAGCTTTGAACAAATACTGTCTGTGAGCAACTGGAAAAAAAAAAAAACAAACAAAAAAACCTGTAGAGTCTGGCCAACAGAAAATGAGGCATGGAGCATATCTGTTCACGTTTTAAATAGGAATTTTGTGCAAACTGCCCCTGGAAGTAAGATTTTCCTATGTGGCTAAGAGTATATGGCTTTATTTCTTTTGTGACTTGATCCATATTAATTAAATAGTAATTTTGGACCAGGCTTTTAATCTAGTTGTGTAGTAAGTAATCCTTTGGTGAGATAAAAGGGTATCTGACATGCATAAGTTTGTACAGAAAGACTGCCAAAAGTTTTCAAATGCACAGCTGTTTATTAGCTTAAAATCCTGGTGCCTAAACAGAATTTTCTTAAAATGTGGAAATTCTTTTTTGTGCAGCTTTCTTTTTTTTTTTTTTGTTTGTTAGTGAGTCATAAGAAGCAGCACACTAAGATCTTACCTGTACTTGAAGTTTGAAGCTTATAGTAGGTTTCTAATTTTCTTTCTGTTTTTCTAACAGGACTGTCTTACAAAAGTAGTTGCCGGTACATATTCAGAATTAATTGCAGGCAGTGACAATTGAGAAATAGTGCAGGTTGTTAAGTAAATCATTTTAACTCAAGTATAAGCGTAAGATTATTTTTTTAAATAGTAGTACAAAGATTTTTTGAAGAAATACATCGAAATAAGGCTGAACTTCTGTACCTCTGCTATACATTTGTTGGTTGCCAGTTTTGTTGTTGATCGGATTTATAGATGCTGTTCACTAGAAAACTCTGGATGACCAGTTGGTTGCTTGAATGCAACAGAACAAATATGTCAGATTTTGATAGATTAAAAACAAATGCCTGGTAAATGAGCGTACAAGATACTGACCTCCTTAAATGCAGAGTTATTTGGGAACCTGTGAGCTATGAGTACCAGTAACAAGTACAATATTTCCGTTTTTGTAATCTTGGTCCTTTGCTGACTTTTTTCTCTGCATATACAGTATTAATGCCTCCAGAAGCATACATTTAGAGACTAGAAAACCCTTAATGCTTCTTTTTGAATGACATTCAAATTATTTGTTCATTTATTGATAGCTTTGACCTAAAAACAGTCACTTTAATCCTTTAGGAATACAGCTAAGACAATACTATGGCTGTTTGAGCATCAATCTGAAAAGCTAGATTTATCACTGAAAACTTCAATTTGAATGTATAAATGTTGTTGTGCCTCCTTAGAAATAGAGTCGTTCTCTGTAAAACTGTTTTTTTAAGATGTTAACTGAACTTGCATCTAAAGCAGGAGAAAAATACTGATTATATAAAGCTTTATATCTGTCTATGGTAACTACCATGGTATTTCTCTTTTATGACAGTAATCTAGCCTGCAACATCTACTTGCAGTTTTGAAATTAACCTGTAATTTAGTCTTCACCCCAAATGACAAAAATTCAAATGACTCCATGGGGTGCCAGAAGATGCACTGTAAACAGGGCTCAGTAAGGGGGATAAGGTAGAAATCCGTCATCTTAGGTGTATTTTCAGGACGCCAGTATCAGTGAGCAAAATGAATTCCGTGTTTTACTCAAAAAAAAAAAAAAATAAATAAAATAAATAAAAAAAGAGATGAGATAGTATGTAGTAATCTAGATAGTTCATTCTTTGAAAAAGCAAAATGTGTGCTGCACAAGAAATCTCTGTGTGAGGAGGAGACATCTGACTTAACGTGTTTTAACAGAATAACTTAATTTGTTAAGGCTGAGATGATCGATAATAAAGTTGCTTCAGGAATGCAAAATCATCATCTCAAGTCACTTTTATTATAGCCTTTGGCTGCTTCTATTAAGTGATCTTTCCTCTTACCTTCTTCCACCACCCTGTATTTGATAGTCTTTTTGAAATCTAAAATGCGGTCTTATTGACTGTTTGTACTTATTAAATTTTGTGTGTGTCATCTTGGTTTGACTCATTTAATTGTGAATTTCTTCCTTCAAAGAGTAACTTACATGTTGTTTACCACTGTTTCAGTGGTGGTCCTCTTTTTTTTTTTTTTTTTTATTGGTTTGTAATTCTTTGAAAAAGGGTCTGCAGCATCTGACTTAGCTCTGTTAGTTGTACAGTTCAGGATCTTAAAGGTTACATTTGTTGGTTACTTTTTACAGTTCCAAATCTGTTTGTTTTTATGGCTTTTCAGTTACTTATTATGATTAGCTGTACTTCTGAAGGCATTAATATTGTATACACAGCAGAAAAAAAGTCACCAATGGACTGAGATAACAAAAGTGGAAATATTGTACTTGTTACTGGTATTTACTGCTGAAAGGCTTGTGACTAAGTCTGCATTTAAGGAGGTCAGTATCTTACGCACTAATTTACTAGTACCATGACTCTGTGTCATGGATAGGTCAGCACAGAGTACATTTTGGTACCTCAATATATTGTTAAATTCAGTGCAAAAAAAGTACACTTTTATTACAGAAAATATGCATTGGTTTCTGACCTTTATATAGAATGGGTAAATGCTAACCCTGCAATTGTAATGGAAGAAAAGGAATGGAAATAAACCTGGTGATTTATAGCTAGTCTGTAAAGGTATGAAACAAGCATAAAGCAATCTCAAGAGCTTTGTTTAACTAGGTTGACCCTGAGGATTTCTACTGAAATAAAAATGCTGTGGAAAAATTTTAAAGAGCTTAAAAAATGAAAATGTCTAAATAGAGACGTTTGCAGGCAGTGTATTCTGCACAATATTACATACTAACGAGAAAAATGGAACTCTGGAATATAAACAAATTGCTGTGGAATTGGTATTTTGTCACAGTAACATACGACAGAATTTAAGAATTTTAATTCAAAAATTAAGTGTATCTAATGATGATGCAGAGCATTTAAACCTTTGTTTAATTTGTAATGAACAGTGATTGTGAACTCAAAAATTACACAGCAAGGAGCTTTGAGCCTAAAACTGTAATTCTGTTTTTATTTATGTGGCTATCAAGCATACATGATATTTGCTTGTAGAAAAACTTTACCCGTTATTTGAAAATATCTGGAATATTGGGGGTGGTGGGGAATAAAATACTCTTCTGTATTACAGATCTGTACATAAATTCTCCTTGAAATTTTCAAGACCAAAGTGGATTCATAATAGTCTACTCCTGCTCAGTTTTGCTATTTACTTATTTTTATTCTTTCTTTTTTTTTTTTTTTCCATGAGGGATGACATGCCTGCTGCTCTGGAAGCTTTAATGGGCTGTTATAAGAAGCACGGGAAAATTCTTCAGCTTCATAACATCTACTGTAGACTCATAGAGAAAGGAGATGCTGATCTTCTGCAAAAAGGTTGGTTGTATGTAGTCAAGTACTGTCTGGTTATATGGAGTGCTTTCTGGAGGTTTTTCTTCCATGATAATTTATAGCATTTATGTCATCGGGAAGAACAAAATTTCATACTTTTGTGTTAGTTTAAAGCATTTAAATGATGCCTAATGATTGAAAAATGGATATTGATTTTAAATGGAGAAGAATTCTATTGTTCGGGTAATACAGCAACAAGTTTTCAAAGATTAGTGTTAATACTTGTTCTATATATATATATCACTTCTAAAAAACAACTTTTCCACGCGTATGTTTCTGAAATAGTTGTGTAGTTAAGAAAACTTAAATTCACACTTGGCATAAGCCAAGGATGCCAGCATACAGTCTGTTTTGTTGAATGTAATTCAAAATGTAGTGCAGATCAACAAAAAAAAGCAGTTTAAGCATGCTTAACCACAAAGCTACAGCAGATTGTGCAATATGTTGTGATCGTGCCATACGCTTCAAAACGTATTTGATATATATGTGTATGTATACATTAATGTACGGAGTTTTGTGATGCTTGGAAAACAGAAAATATTAGTATTAAGAAAATTCAACATGTATATTAAAATGCTTGAATTCATTTAGTAAATCATTTTTGTTTTCTTTAGTTTCAGATTTTATAAGCAGAGAATATGGTGACATGATGGCTCTCTATGATCTCTTCTTTGCCTTCTTGCAAACAGGAAAATACAAAGAGGCTAGGAAGGTCATTGAGGTAGGATTTTAACTATAGTACTCTATTCATGCAGCCATTTAGACTCTTAATTAGAAACATTTAAAGTTTTTAACCTTTAATTAGACTTGTTCTGATTCACGTTAATAGAATTCAATCCTAATAATGAAAAAAAAAGACTCGACCAGCTTTATTTTGTATAATTACAGTTCAGAAGAGAGACAGTCTTGTTATATATTGAAATTGTTTCCTCACGTTTTCAAATTTGCTGTTATATATCAAAATGATATTTGCATATTAAATATTGGATTGTGGAACAATTAAATTAAACTGGCATTCCTGGGTGTAAAGTTGCTAATCCTCTTTCCGAAGGAATTCTTTGTTCTTAAAAGCACTGGAATTTAATTTGCTGCAGACCATGCTCAGATTTATTTGTAATGCTTGTCTACAAGTTAATCAGCCAAACAAGAGCTGTCTGCTACTGTTTGGCATTTAATTTAGCATTTCTTCTCTCTCTCTTTCTCTCTCTCTCTCTCTTTCTCTCTCTCGTTCTCTCTCTTTCAGGGTAGTAAGCAGCTTATAGGAAGTGGTAGGTGACAAACTTGGTCTATTTAGGATTAGTATATTTTATCTAGACTTGATTGAAATTGTGCTTACTGAAATTGATAAGTCAAAGGGGCAGCTGCAGAGTCTGCCCAGATTGTGATTATTTTTCTTCTTAGCACAGTTGTATGTTGTTAAAATGCTGCATAAGTTTACAAGTTAATGTGTAAGAGGGGAGGGATCTTGCAGAAAAAGTGATACTCAGTCCTTATCATTTTTGTATTATGTATGTAACTGTAACCTATTTTTTCTGTTTGTTTTTTTTTCCTTCCTAAGATAAAACTTGCCTTTTTTTCTAGTTCTGTTAAAATATTTGAGATACCAGTTATCCTTACTTGAATTACTATCCAATAGAAATCGTTCTTTTAAAAAATCTGTTAACTGAAGGTCTGCTCTGTGATAGAACAATACTTCTACTGCTTTGAGGACAGAATTGCTGAGCATCCTTTGAAAACAAATATTTTTGCTCAGGGATAGTCTTTTGGAGCTTAATCTAATAATACAGAAGAACTGAAATATCGGTATCTAACAAGACAGTGAGGAGTTCAGTTCTTTTGATAGTGATTAAAGCATATAGGATGTACAAATCTCAGAACTGGAAGTAAGAGTTTCTTAGACTTCTGTATTTAATTTCTCAACCCTTCTATTGATGGCTACAGTTCAGCATTCGTGAATTGGATAGTAAGCAAATGAACAAAGTATTATCAAATTAGAATAATTTAATAATTATTTTCAAATTATTATTCGAAATTGTTGTTTTAATAGGTGCCAATTTTATCTCTGCACATATTCACTATTTGGTGTTGAATTGTCAAGTGTCAGTAACCACAGACAGACAGAAGTGTGAATCTGAGCACCTGGTATCTGGAGATGAAATGGAACTTGTCCTGTCTCTTTAGGCTCTTTAGAGTAGGATTTCCTGCTCTTACCTAGCTTCCACGAAGTATGAATTTCATCTTTGTATATGTTGTTGAGGAACAAAAAAAGGTTTAAATTTTTTAGGAATACAGAAATTTAGCTATGCATGTGATTTACCAGTAAATCAAGGGGCACAAAATCAATCACTGTATCAGGTGTTATTTTTAGGTATTTTTATGTAAGAATAATTTAAGAATTTTCCAAGACTTCTTTTCTTCAAGGGCAAAAAAAATCTTAATTCATATCTTGCTGGGGAAGAAAATAGTTTTAGTCCATCAACAAGTTACTGTTCGCTTTTTTTGTTTTGTTGTGAAGTTGAAGCCATGCTGTGTATAATGTGGAAGATGGAGTACTGGCTGTATGTATATCATTTTCTCCAGCAGTGTTTTTTGCAGCTAAATTTCTTCTCTTGCTGGCCATCTCAGATAGTTTTTCTATTTTCATTTCCTGTTGAAGAAACATTCAGTAAAGGTCGATCAAATTTGGGGTCACTTGATCTTTAGAGAAGTAGTTGCATGTTAGACATCTATTGCCTGTCAGTGTACACTTTATCATGTACTGCTGATTATAGTGATCAATTCATTTTAGTGGTATCATTTGTTATTGTAGTATCTGAAGAATTAATAAAGAGTATCTAAAAAGGTATGAATGAAAACGGGAAAAAAAATATCTATAGGCGCTAAGGAAATATAAGACCATAACCTCCGGAGTCTTCAAATGGGGTTCTTTTTATTGGAGACCACTGCCTCAGCTTTCTCTTGTTAGTTTGAGAAATCAGAGATCTGTTGGATGCTCCTGTGAAAGTGACAACTGCTGCTTTGAAAAAATTGCAACTCAAAACCCTAGGAAAAGAAAATAACTCTTAAATCTCAATCTCTGGTAAAATACAGCTGAATGACAATAGTGGAAAAAGAAGGGGAAGATTTGGGTGCGGTTCTTTTTAAAAAAAAAAAAAAAAAAAAAAAAGGTGGGGGGGTCAGTTGTGTATGTACATAATCTGGTAACAAAAATGTGCATGCAAAGATATACATAAATATATATCTATATATATTTATATATATTTAAAAAAAGCTCGTGTTAAGGGATGTTGCCATAGCAAGAAAGCTCAAAGCTCTGAGGCACAGCTCCTTGTTGGTAGGGCAGGAAGACTAAGTAGAGAATGATAGCATAAAAGACAACTAAAGAAGAATCAGTGTGACCAAAGAATGTGCCTGACTAATACCAGACCAAGTAAATTGCAGCGCATAGTTTGGTGCTGTGATTCTCTCTTTGAGGCAATAAAAGAGAAGACTTGAGGCAGAAGGGCTAATACCACTAGGTTCTGAGGCTTCATAGCGTGGTTGGTAAGCTAACAGTTTGTAGTGTTGCTAGACTCTGGTTAAGGTTTTGAAGTCTATTCTCATTTGTTTTGTGGCAGGTAGCTAGACAGAAAGCCTTTTTCAGAGATCAGACCTTCTAATGAGGTAGCTTCAGTTTCTCTGCAAAGGGAAGGTGTGCTTTGTTTTAGCCATGTCTGGTGATCACAGAGTGCTGGTAGAAGGATGTACTGGGAGATGCTCTTTTACCTCACGCTGGGAAGTTCTACTGTTGGGTTCATCACAGCGTGATTTAGTCTTCAGTTCTTAAGTATGCATCATCTGATGTGTCAGATTTTGCCATGAGTCCTTCAGAAGTGATCATATCAAAACAGACCTTGGTACCCTTCTCTTCTTGTCCCTTACCATGAAGTCACCTACTAGCTTGCTTTCCTTTGGAGGAGCATCATCATCAATTACACCATTGTAGCCCTAGTTATATAGAACTTCTTCCCTTACTTGTAAAGGCCGTTTAGTTGCCTTTTTGACTTTGATTTTTTCTCTTTTTTTTTTTTTCTCATAAAAAAGAGATGATTAAGTAAATAATTTTTTACTTTTAATACATGATACTTAAAGACTAAAAGAAACATGAATTTTCCAGTAAAAGGGATTCAGACACAATTACCTTCTAGAACAGTATTTTTTTTTTACTTGTTTTCTAAAATGTTGTCTCATTTTGATAATATCTAATTGAATTTTCTCATGGAGGGTCATCTTCATACGTGTTGTTCCATTGTTTCAGGTAGTAGAACTGAGAGTCTGGAAGAGTTGCATGGCCTGGTATTCTTTAAGTGCAGCATTTAAGTGGCGAGAGTATTTTCTAGAGCCTACTCCCCAGAATCCCTTTCAATCCATAGCTGCTTACCTCTTGTAAGAACTGGAAATTCTGAATTCCCTTGTTTTTACTCAGTTGTCAGCTGCCACTGTTGCTGTTTTATTAAACTTGATCTAGCTGATGGTTGAGAGCTGGACTGATGTGAGAGTCATCCAGGAGAGAGGTGAGATGAAAAGGGAAGTTTACACCACCTTCAAGGAACCTGCTTCCTTCCCCCCACCCCGTTTACCCTGTTATTTTCCTTGCATGGTGCATGGAGACTTAAAAATTAATTAGCTAAACAGTTATAGTTGTTCTTTGTCACTTGGGATCAATTTTAGCTGTTCAGTCATCTCTGAAGTTTTACAGTAAGATCCGTAGTTCACCTGTGTGATGGTTGAGTGTTTCTAGACTTGCACTTTTTCCTTCATTTATTATACATGCTGAATGCTATTATCAAAATAGTCTCTGAATCTGTGTGTGAAGTCATGCCCATGATCTAGACTACCCACTTGGCTCTTTGTGGTAGACTCGCAAGACTTGTACATGAGTAAGCACTGTAACAGTCCTGCAGCAGAGCTCCAAGGAAGCTGTTCTTTAAATCTGCTTTGCAAAAGCAGGCTTAGTTCATGACATTTACAAAGCAAAAATGAACATTTTACACCTATGGCTGATATATGCACAGTTTTAAGCCATTTTCCAGTTGAAATCAGACTCAGGTTTACAGGTCAATTTTTGTTACTGTTAAGTAACAAAATAGAAGGCAAAATAACTATCTCAGGTTTATATATCAAGTCTGTCTTTAAAACAAACAAACAAAAAAAAAACCTAAACCCTACCACAACCAAAAACAATAAAACCACCACCACCACCAATGTAAATTATTATCAGAATCTAAGAGGAAGAATTCAAAAGAATAAAGCACATGAAAGCATTAATGAGTGTTAATCTTAAATTATTAATGATTTTTTCATTGCTTGAAATGGAAGAGTCAATCAATTCCTCTTTACTCTTTAAGTAAATTTTAATCTTTTGTGATGAAATAGTTAAAGCAATTTGATCTAATCTTATACACTTCATAAAAATGTAAATATAGTGGTAGCTAGTACTTGGAATGGCAGTATGTTGCAAACATAAACCAAAAACATCAGTAGGCTTTTACACCGAAAATGACACAGGCAGCATTGCTAACAGCATCTGTGTTAAGGTATGTTAATATGGTAAAACATTGTACATGAATGCACCCGAAGCTTCACGCTATCATGACTGGCAATATTTTTCTAAAATTTCCTTTCCTTGTCTTTTCAGATATTCCTGTCTATTGTTTTAGATAGCTCTTCCATTAAAGGAGACACTTGAAAAAGTATATAAAATTTAAAGCATCTTGGAGCTGTTATTCATTTTCTGTAGATTCTCCCATGAATCAAACATCCCAGTATCTTCTATGTAAAAATGTCAGCATTGTTATACACAACTTTTTAGATTATTTTTTTCAAGAGCACCTGACTGTTCTTTATGACTTATCTATATGCTGTTATCTAATGACTTGTACGGTTTTGTTTTCAATAAGGTGAACAAAAATGGTTCATAAACTAATTTTTGATAAACATACAGATATTACCTCTTGTGGAATATTTAAAAAATTTTATATATATATATATAATATATATAATATATATATATATTATATCTCCAGAGTACTCTTAAATCTTCTTTCATTTTTCTTTGCTTGTACAAGTCCAGTGGAAAATGTTGTTCAGAATACTGGCGTTCCTACTGCTTCAGTGTAGTTAAGAAATGTTCATTTCCTAAGGGAAATAACCTATAAACTTGGTTTCTTCTTTTTCTAGATCTTCCTGGGAAATAACATGCATATTAGTGTGTACTTAATACTAGTTTTCTGTTAGTACTGCTCTGTAATGATAAAATGTATCTTCCTAAACTGCATTCCTTTGGACAGCGAAATACTTTTTTTTTTTTTTTAATATGATACCTTGATACCTTTGAAATGGGTATCAGATCACTGGCATTTTTAGGTACTTATAGCCTCTTCCAGTAAGTTGGTAGAGATGTTTTAATTTTTTTCTTGACAAATAATTCTTGAAGTCATTCTAAATTAATGCACTAGCTCATGCGATTTAAAACAGTTCCTTTAATAAAACAGTAAAAGCTCTTGTTTCTACTCTGTAGTTCTACTGCAAATGAAGGCTGAGAGGATTACTGTATTTAGGAGATAGGGAAAGATCACAGAACCGTATGGCAGAATTTTTAATAGAAAACTAACCTGCACAAGTTTGCTATCACAAGCGGGAACTCCCTTGAAAATGTCAATGCAGAGTGTATGGCTTCAGAACTCCTTTTACTAGATTTTGTGTGGAGTTCTCACTCACCTACCCTTATATTAAATATATCATGTATACTTAATAGGTGGATGTATTACACCATCTCTTGTGTATCAAGATGTTTATGTGAAGAACTGAATAACAAGTATATATGAAATATCTTTAATGATATGTATTTATGGTACCAATACATACAAGATAAGGTATTTGTTGCTGAAATTCAAGACCTGACAAAAGAACTATTTTAGGTGAGTTTAGTGTACAGGAATATATCTATCAACAGATGTCAAGTTAATTTAGGAGGTAAATAGATTTAAGCAAAGAATTGTGACATCCACTGTCAGCAGACCTTGAGATACCAGTTGCCATTGGATTTAATCTACCATAAAAACAATGATAATATTTCTACTTGATATTGAGAGATTACAACCTTCTTTCATCCAGATTGCTTTTTATAAGAATCTACATCAGAAAATTGAGTCTTGCTGATTTTATGCCAGCAATAAAAACAAAAGAAGAAAACAAACAATAAATCAACAACTACTGGGAGAAGATGCTTTCTTGATTTGTCACAGCAGGATTTTTTTTTTTTTAATGTATGGTTTAATGATGGTTACCTCTAGTGTCTAAATTTACCTACAAAAATGTATGTTTGGTCTGCTTATGAAAAAGAGCAGTGGTGATTAGAACAAAATTTAAATGTCTGTGAATGTGTAATGCAAATTGTGTTAGGTACTTAGAGATACGGTGGTCTGAGATGGAGTAGTTTGTAGGGGGTGTAATAGCTTTTATTAGAGTAACTGTATACAGCTGGGAGGGAGGAGAAAGGATGAAGAGCTTTTAGACACACAAGCCCTATAATTACAAGAAAAGATTATTTTTTTTCTTATTATTGAGTCCTATTAGTCTAATAAGAGCATTATTTCTACTTATGAAACTGGATTCTGATACAGCTATTATTGAAGCTGGATTTTGTACCCATGGATGTGTGCATGTGTTAATTAAAAAAAAAAAGTGCTTACTAGATCAGTGCATGCTACTCAAAATGTCTTACTTTCTTCTAAGAAGTTAATATTTAAATGAATATATCCCCAACAAATAAATTTAATTCATTGATTCTAGTGGAAAAACGGAAGTGTTGACTAATGAATAAATTCATTCCAGAGAGGTAGAAAATACTGTGTTTAGAATGTGGGATCATGGCAAGAGTTCTTTCCTTGGGTCCAGGGATTGTGTTAGAGAGAAAATACTGCTACCCAGACACTAATGGTGTCTGGGTTCATCATGCAGTGTAAAACCGTATTACAGTGCAAAGAAAGCAAATTTTTGCTGTTTTCAGTCTAGAACAGCCTAGAGGATGGATTTTAGAGCAGGGTCTTTGCAGATTTTTGATGTCTTCTTTCAGCATGATTATTGTTGTGAAGTTCTAATGAATTTTTGTAGCAGTACTTGACTACATAGTTTCACTTGGAAATCTCATTGATAAATGTGGGCTATTCCAACAGCATACATAGCGTTAAACATACATAGCATCAGTCTCTGTTGTCAGGAGTAAGAAAAAAATTTACAACTTCAGCATTGTTTTTCTTCTGGTATTTACAGAAAATAATTTTGCATCTCAATGTCTGCCTAGCACAAAGCAGGATATATTCCTGTTTCAAGAGAAATAAATAAAATTGAGTATTTACTCAATAGGTACTAATTGTGTTGGTTAAGTCGGCAAGAACTGACAGAAGCTTTGTGGCAAATACATATTTAAGAAAAAAGTGATAATATATACACAATAGTTGGGTAGTTTTTGAAGGCATAATTTTAAGTGAGGCAACTCAAAATTTTCAAAACTACTGCAACAGAATGCTTAACCTAGTCATTGAACATTGAAGTAGTCATACTGAAGGTACAGATTTAATTTAAATTCAAGTTTTCACACAGTTAACCCTCCCCAAAAATTTGTGCAAGTGTGAGGATATTTTAGATTAGCTTCTCATCAAAGAAATCAGTATTATGTGTTAGGATGTATTTAGCCATGTTATTTATTTCTGGGTAAAATTGTTTACAAAGAACAAAAGCAATTACTTCTTTTGTAGAGGAAACCTGTCTTAATTAGAGCAGTTCTCAAGGTTTTCTTCTGTTTAGAAAGAATAAAGTAAATGAGGATCTCTTTCTGTACCATCACCAAAGAATTATTTATTTGAAATACAGAGGAGCTGAACTTCTTTCCAAGTGTAAGGAGCTGGTACAAAAAAAGTATTACTTTGCCTGCCGTAGATGGGCCTAGCTCTAATGCTGTCCTGGTAGTAAAATAGCTTAAAGAAGAGCAGAGCTAGAGAAGTAATGTATTTTATTAGGTATCTGATATGATTGCAATGGGAATGATGCTTTTTGATGCAGAAATTATTTTTAGATTCCTCAGTCTTTAAAGCAGCTTCTTTTATAAGCTTCTGGACTATTGTGTAGAAGTTCATATGTTAAGAACCAACAATTAAATCAGATGTATTTTTAATATAAATGTTTTAATTCATGTATTTTTGCAAAACTAATGCATTGTAATTTGAAGAAGGAGCATTTAAAAAGGTGGAAAAAAAATTAAGATTACTTTAACCATTTCATCTATAAATGGGACCTTGATGGCTTCGAAGGGTACAAAAACTTGAAAATATTCTTTTACCATTCTGGTCGGGCAATACACTCACTGCTTACTAAAAGTGAGGAATTTTGCTAAGAGTTTTCACATAAGGAAAGACTCAAACGTAGCATACAGTGTTTACACTGTAAAAATAATAAAAAAAATAATCTTCAAATAAGTTGCTGTGCAAAGATATCCTAGGCTTCACTGAAGCTGCATGGAATTTGTGTGATTTCATAGGCACTTTTGTGGAATCAGGGAAAAAAATCTGCTTTTAAATCAAGAATTTCCTATCAGCTGTGCTGTTTCACTAAGGCTTATGTTAGAGAGAGCTGTTAGAAATGACATACATCGCTTCTCATAGCTGTCTGTTTAAGGCTGTCTCTCCAGAGAAGTAACGTGACTTCTTGCAAGACATTTCTTTGGCATCTAAATCTCAGTAACTGGTTCTGGTACTGGTAACATAAGTCTGTTTCGGCTGTCAATGTAACTCATCGTGAAGCATTTTTCTTCCTTAGCAGCATTAGCTGTCTCTTATTATTACTGGCTTTTTCAGCTGCAAAGAGAAGGATGAATGGATCTACCTGTCCAAAAAATACTGTCAGAAAGCACAATGTAGATAGGGTTTATACATTGTGTCTGTTTCTTTCCAGTATTCCTGGTAATAGTTGGATGGGTGATTACTGTAGAACTGTTTCTCTAAGAAAAGATAGAACATTAGGAAAAAAACACAAGAGTTGAGAATAATATATAGATCATTTGAAAAGGGTAGGGTTAAGCAGAGGTAAACGTGAATGTTTAAAATCAGTGTTACTCACAGTGAATTGTAGATTGATAGAGTTCTTTAGGTTGGAAGAGACCTCTAAGATCCTCTAGTCCAACTTTTAACCTAGCAAAAGTAAAGTCACACTGTGCAAGGCTAGAATAAGTTTTCAAGGAGATACCTAGGATTTGTAGCACTTGTTTTGCCAAGCATCGTGCACAGCAGTAGTTCATGGAGGTGTGGTGTTGGAAGGTTAAGACAGTAATTCGTCTCTTTTATGTTATGAGTATGCCAAATCAAAACGCTTTTGATGACTTTCAAATAGTTGTGCATTCGAAGCCAGCTGTAGCAAAAGAGAGACCATTCTGGGATGTTCTCAACACCTAAGTTTTTTGAAAGTGTTCCTCTTTGAAGAGTGCCACAGGATGTTTTCTGTCTGTCTCTACATGATTTTTTTTTTTTGCTGTTGTTTTTTCATTATGTAAGTTTTGTCTTGAAAGAGAATAAGGTTGTTTCAGGCAAGTAGAAAAGTGTATGTTTTATGCATCTCTTCTGTAAACTATTTGGCTTTTTTTTTTTTTAAAGGTTTTCAAAAAAAAGACAGTATTAGTCTATTATCTTTAATAATACAGAACACAAATGTAGACAAAACTTGAATGTCTTTATCATTCTCTAAAGGTGTGGGAAAGTGTTGAATAGAATCTTCTCTGACAGGTCAGGATTTCACCATATAACCAGTTTTCTTTCAGCTGTAATAGGTAGAAGTTAGTTCAACTAAAAATGTTAGTACAGAAAAGAATTTCTGGTGATTGGACCCCTTCAGTCACCTGTCTAAGATGACTGTTTCTAGTGGACAACTGAGATGTTTTCTGTGGTTTAGGATTGTTGCATTCACATGATCCTTGAACGCTTCTTGTCAATAGTTTTTCTAAAGATGCATTAGGTTCTTTCCCATTCTGGTTAGTTTTCCTTTCTGTGTGTGAAGGCATAGAATCAGTGAAAAAAATAGTGCAGGGTTGTATGTAAAGTATTAAAAAAAAAAAAAAAAAAAATAGTAAAAAAGGTGATCAAAAGTAGGAGATGTGACTAGTTAGGTGAGGATGTCTTAGACTGGAAAAGAAACAGTGAAACGGGGAATTATTACATATATCACTCAAGCATCTGTGAAATGAAGAGGGTAAAGGGTAATCAACTGTATGGTGTCCCCCAATACAAAATTAAGGAGGCTCCAAATGAAGCCCATAGAAGCTAGTCTGAAAACAAGTAAAAAGTGGTGGTACTTCATTTTTTTTGTAGGAGGTAGTTGAGGCAACCCTTTGCCAGAAGCTGTTATGAATGATAAACCTCTCTGTGTTCAGAGACAATCAGAGAAGTTCATGGAAGACAAATCATTTGCTATAGAAAGTCTGACCCACTGAACCCCAAATAGCTGGAGAATGGAGGGGCACTGAGGGGAATGTATTGCTGGGTTTTCTCTCACTTCGTGTTCTCTCATAGGCAATGTTGGGGAGAGGATGAAAAGCTAGGTGGACCTTTGGTCTGGTACAGTACAGCTCTTTCATGTTCCAAGAGTATTTAAAAGCTGGAAAACCCCCATATTTAGTTTATAAGCTATATAATTTTTTGATAGACACTCAGTAGTTGTTTTGCTCTTTAAAACAGTGAATGCCTTAAAAATGGAAGGGGGGGAAAAAAAGGAAAAAATACTAAGACTCAATACTACTTTCTGGCCATGGAAACAGACAAGGTCAAATTTAAAACAGGAATTAGGAAGAGTAATTAAAGTAACAGGTTTTTACTCCTTTTTTAATTATTATTCCTTGCTTTATTTTTATTCTGCATTTGCTCTACTGTAGGAAGTCTGATTCCTGCTAAATGCAATGCTTAAAATTCCCTAAGATGGTAAGGGATAAGCTACAAATATGGACTATCAGGCAAGCCCTGGAGATTTAGTTAATCTGACCTAGATGTTCTTTTGATGATTGAGACCTGCAGTATGTGAAAACACTTCTCAATTTCAAAATGAAACACAAGGATATCTGTTGTATAACTCAGCTGTCCTTGTAGTGACAGACACATCAATCATTTCTGAACAGGAAAGGATTTACTATAAAAAGTTTGTAGGTTTGGAGCTGTTGAGTTCATTGGCATTCGGATCAGCAATGATATTGGAAGTTGTAAGTGAATTCAGCATTTGAATTTTAACATGTCCTAAAGAGGATTAGCTACAAATGCAAGCAACATACTTTATTTCTTTTTCATTTTCAAGAGCCTGTTGTGTAAGATGTGAATTCTTGACTTAATTTTCAGCATATTTTATGTGAAACTGCTTGCTGAGTCTTTAAAAAGCACTGACTGGATACCTGTAAGCATGAAAAACAGTGATAAAATCTAAATGGAAAAATCAGCAAGTACCTGGAAAGCAAAACTCTTTTTAATATACATCACTTTGGAATACTTGAGGAGTCACTGTTTTTCTATAACCTCTTGGATTGAGACTTTTTATAGTACAGATAAATACATACAGAAGATTGTTCATGTTAAGGATCTAGGGGTTAGCATCCTGGTTTTTGTTTTGTTTTGTTTTTAATTATTATTTTTTAACTTAGAACGATTGCATAGACTGTTTTGGATGATTGGCAGGATTATATGCCCCAACGTTTACTTTGCAGAGCACTCAGTTTCGTGTATCTTCAGCAAATTTTTAAGTCTTTAACTGAAGTTTAGCATGCTTGCTTTTTGGTGTATGCTGAGCTATTTCAGCATGATGTAGTGGTAATAATTCTGCTGTTGGAGGAGAAGACAAGGGAAAGGAAATTATTTATCTGTGTTAGAGAAGACAGAAGGTTAATTGACTTGTTCAGCAGTAATTGTTTCCACTGTTTTGGAATGGAGACTCAGTATTTGTCACAGCTTTTTGTTCAAGCTGCCTCTTACAGGCGAAATTGCATTTGAATTTTGGAAATCACACTTCAACTGCAGAGACTTCTTACAATATTAACAGCTAAAACCCTTCAAGAGTCAAAACACATGTTTCTAGGTGGGGATGAACAGACATTTCCTTGGAATCACTTTGAGTTGTGTTAATGTAAATCTGGATGCATGAAGTGAAAGTGTAGTCCTTTCTTTCTGTAAATGATCTTTGTATTAAAATGAGAGAGTATAAAGAAAGTGAATTCAAGTAGTCTTGAAACAGCGTGTGAGACATGAAAGTGATGATGGATGCTTTGCTCACAGGTTTTCTTGTATCTTTTTTCTAGATGTGGTGGACCTGAGCTACACAGTGCCTATAGCATGTTTCTTTATGAAATTTTGAGTTTTCCAATGTTTATCAAAGAATTTTGCTGTTGACATTGGAGGAACTGTGGTACAATTGTTGTGGTCTGTAGTGTTGAGTGGGTGCAAAGTGGTAGCGTATACTAGATGGAGTTTGCAAAAAAAAAAAAAAAAAAAAAAGACTTTTTGAGTACGTGTTGTGTGAATGTAGACCACTCAAAGCAACAAAGGAATGAACAAGCGAAGTCTCATTTAACCCGAGAAAATGAGTAATACAAAGAACTATGGCTTATTAACTATTAAACACTGATTCTTTTGTGGACACAGTAGGTCTTTGCTCTGCTCTGGGATGGGAGTTATCTACAGTTAGTATACCTTGCATCTTCGTTAGCAGCTGGCTACAGTATGCTTAGTGCACTCTAGCTTCATGATTTTCTTAGTGAGCATAGCAAGAGAGGTCACAACCTAAAACTGTTGGTTTAAGATGCTAATAGCTGTAAGAAAACAGCTATTGTGAGCCAATGAAGGGCACTAATTGTCAACATTGCCATTGTGAGAAGCATGGTTTTCTAGTTGCTAATGATCACTGCACTGATGTTGAATTTTTGATGTTGAACTTCTCATTGTGAAGCCAGTTTGGAAACATTTGATATAACTTTTTGCCATGAGTAATAGAAATGATTACCCTGGGTAATAGTAATAATATTCCATTACTGCGGTGATGGAAATTATTTAATACTCCATTTCATCTGAAGTATGTTCTATAGCACCTGTCTTTGTCAGTGCAGACACAGCAATTTTTGATCAAAAAGGAAAATGTCTTGAATAAAATGACTGCAATTTTTAAGCCTGTCATAAATGCAGCTTAATTTGATTATTTCTGAGCTTGTAGCCTCAGACTTCAAAAAACAAAACCTATAAACTGTTATTATGAGGACATGTATTATGCCTACTTTAGCTTAGAATGTTCTGTGTGAAGTAATGTGTTTTTTTCTTGTGTAAATACTATTTTGCAGACTCCTGGTTTAAGAGCCCACCCTGGAAGGTTGCAGTGGTTTGCAAAAAAGTGTATATCAAATAACCAGGTATATGGCTTGTATGTCGTCTTCTGTAGAACTGTCGTTATGTTCCAAGAATAATTGTTTTGAAATATTTCATTGCTAGACGTTTTTTGTGTGAAGATGTGTGACAGGCTGATGAGGTGAACTTAATGCCATGTGTAAACACTGGTATATACTTAAACAGGAATATTTTAGATGAATGTACACAGTATCGAAGTGCACATACGTAGGAAATAATTGTTTGGCTGAGATGTAATGATCTTCTTTCTTTCTAAAGATGGAGACTTTGGAACAATTGGTAGAATTAACTCAAAATCTCTTTGAATGTGATAGAGATGAGATGTACTACCACCTGCTTCAACTCTGTGGTAAGTTAACCTGTATTCTTTTTCATTTTCAATTGGAGAGGTGTTTTGTCCGTAAAGAATTAGCCTGCATATGGTTTCTGAGGCATCTTGCAGGGGAGGAGAGTACAGGTAGTTTTGTCTGTATGTTTGTTTGTTTCTACCTGCAGAGCTCAGCATAACAGTACCCTAGAACTTAAATAGTACACATCTTCCATTCCATCTTACTCTGTTGTGTCATAATTCAAAAGTTTAATATGCATATGTATGTGTATATATATATTTATACATATATATATATATATATACACATATATATATTTAAATGCTTGTAAGAAGAAAAATTGCTCACTTTTTTCTATATTTTTAGTCATTCAAGATCTGCATTCTACTTTAAATGGATCTGCCTACACCTTCTGGAAAGGTGTGGGATTTTTTTAATCTACCAGTTCCTCACCATGTATAGCCAGACTTGTGTATCACTGATGGAAATTGACCTTTTTTTAAAATTGGAAGTTCAGTTCTGTACTACAGATTTGTTAAAGAATGTATCCGTAGTTACTTTCATTTATTTTCTATATTTTTCTGTTTGTGTTGGTTTTGTTGTTCAGTGTATCATACTGTAATATACACAGTAAAAATGTTTGAGTCTTTAGTTCTAGTTATTTAATGTCTTGAGAAAATATTTTGCATTCTCAGTATTGGATATTGAATACCAAATAGGAAGTTAGGACAAAAAAAAAAGCATTAGAAGGATTGCTACATATTTCAGAAAGATGACAGAAAACCTTATATCATGGTTATATATTGAGGAGTCATTTATTTGATATATTTGGTCTTGGGAGAACTTGCATTTAAGCTTGAAGTAACTTTAGGCTGTTTTCCCATGTATATTTTTCATTGACTAGAACTAGCAATGTTATTATGCAAAATAAAACACTATTAGAACCCCCTTTTAATAGAGCAACGAAAGAGGCTGCATCCCCATTGCATTTAATTACAAGCAGAATGTATGTTTCCTCCTCCTGCCCTCCCCCAAGAGACTTCTTGTGATCTTTGTACGCTTTTGTTTCCTGAACAGTCGCAAAAAACAACAAACTGTGGTATTACCCTGTTCTGGCTTTCCGTTTATTGGTTGACCCTCAAATATCACGTAGGCCTAAAACAGAACCTTGCCTCAACAGGAGGGGGTCTTCGTGTTTGCCACCACCATCCTGTTCAACCTCTAGCAGTGACTAGGTGTGACAGTGTGCCTGCTAGGAAGAGAATCCGAGAAGATAGAATTTATCAAATTCTGTCATACAAAATCTTCAGTCGTCTTTGAAAAGACAAAACCAATTCCATCTACTCAAAGAAGTGGAAAACATTTGTGGGTTTCTGTCACTGTAAAAGACAAAAACCATGCACATTCCTGCTTTCAACCATTTAAAATTATCCATCAAAGCTGCCCAGTGAACTAGTACAGTAGAGAATTGTCACTGTGCACCAAAGCCACAACTTCAGATCTTTTTTAAGTATTAAAAAAATGAAGCATCTACCATCTAGTTCAAGCTGTGATCAAAAATGTTGAAAATGTGTTTGTTTATGTAGAATAAGAGAAAAAAATTACGCTTGAGAGAGCTTCAGGAGTTGTGGGTCTAGCTCTTTCTCAGAGCTGTGACAGCTTCAAAGTTAGATCGGTCTGTGGTCTTGTTAAGTATAGTGTTGAGTGCCTCCAGGGGTGGAAATTAAACAGCCTTCATGGGCAACCTGTGCCAAGGTTTGACCATCCTCATATACTCCATTACTGCAACTTTTAACCATCACCTTTCAAACTGTGCTGTGTGCTGCTAAGGAGAGACCTGTCAATTAAGTATCTGAAAACAGCAATTAAATTCCCCCATTAGACTGCTTTTCTCCAGGTGGTACAAAACCCAGCTTCTTCAACTTCCTGTTTTATTTAATCTTCTCAAGCACCTTGTCTGTCTTGAAGTCTCAATTTGTTGCAGTTCCCAGCTTTATAGTTGCGGAGCCCATAACAAACATAAGAAAACGTATCAAACATTCTCCATCCTCCATTGCTTACTGCCATAATAACCTGTGTTTGAAAATGTTAATTTTAGTCCTTAAGTCAAATGAAATGATCAGTTTTAAGGTAGTTTGCTGCCTCTTCTAAAAAGCTGAAGTGGTACTACAACCTTGTGGAAAGTGGGTATGGATCTTGGAATTTAGAAATGGTACCTTAGAATGTTTTGTAAACGTTTTGAATCTTTTTTCCAATTGTTTTAGCAGTTAATAAGGAGGAATATTTGAGTTGATGAGATGGGGGCAAACTTCTGGAGTATTTTTTTGTTTTCTCATTCATTTAAAAATTTGTACAGTCTTTTTTTTCTATTTGCATCTTCCTGTACCTTCTGAGTAGCACCAGCAGTTAAGAACTTCTCAATTTGATGGTCATATGAAGCAGAAGTATATGACTTTCTAAGTATTTTCCAAAGATATGACTCTAGATATGTACATATACTTTAAATGTGCTTTTATTTGGAATCTTAAATCTTGTTTCAGAGAACAACAGTGACTGGTCAAAGGCTGAAGCAATTTGGACTAAAATGCAAGAAGAAAATGTTGTTCCTCGTGAGAAAACACTAACCTTGCTGGCTGCTATATTTGAGAAAAATGGTCAGGTTGTCCCATTTGAATTACCTAAGGTAATCTGACTTTACCTGTGGTAGCTAACAGTGCTTCTGAATGTATACTTTTTCAATGAAAAATACTAACAAATAGCATTATAGCAATTTAAATAAGCTTTTTGTTTTAAAGGCTAGACAAGAAGAAACAAGAAGCCCAATCTCTTCTACTTCGGAAGAACGAAAAATAAGGATGCTTTGCAAGAAAAATAATGTAAAAGGTAAACTGAAACCTGCCACTGCCCCTCCCCAGTGCTAAGCTTCAGATTTCTGTTAACTACAGAGCAAGAGATGCTTGCTGCTGCTTTCTGTTGGTTTGCTAGTGTGTTACAAAAGTTACACAATAAGCTTACTTAGCAATGTTCTGCTTTGAAAGTTGATGAGAGAAGCAAATGCTAAACTGTTTAAAGTGTCATTTGAAATACTGACTTTAAATGCATGTTTCAAAGTCAGTCTTCAGTGAAGTAGGTGATTTTCAAGTTTTGGAAGTATTGCTGGTCTGTAGTTTATATTGTTAGTTTAACACCATTTTCTAGACTTTAAATTCAATCTGTTAAACATAAGTAACTATGCACAGGGTCAATGCTGAAAATATCCTTTCACCATTGTAGGCGCCTATGTGGTTCCCAATAAATCTAGCTGTTTGGCTGCAAGTTTTATGGCAAAGACATGAGTAGCATAGAGAGAAGGATTATTTAAACAGATTTAACAAAGAAAATATTTAGATGAGATTAAATTAGACAAGTCTGGACTATGGGTATTAGCATTGGAGCAGGCTCGCCTTGAATACAGTGTGCAACTTTGGGCTCCACGTTATGAAAAGGATGTTAAAGTACGTGAAAGCATCCAGCGGAGGGCAGCAGGGCTGGTAAAAGGGTGGAAGGCCTGTCCTGTGAGGAGAAACTGAGGACACTGGGGCTGTCTGGTCTAGGGAAAAGGAGGTTGAGGGGCGATCTCGCTGCTCTCTGTGGCTTCTCGATGCAGGGAAGCACAGAGGGAGGTGCCAGGCTCTGCTCGTGGGAACTGATGGCAGGATGCATGGGAACAGCATGGAGCTGGGCTGGGGAGGGTCAGACTGGGCACGAGGAGAAAATTATTTACTATGAGGGTATCAGACACTGGGACAGGCTTTCTAGTGAGGTGGTTGATGCCCCATGCCTGTCATGAGGCATTTGGATAATGCCCTTGTTAATATGCCCTAAGTTTGTTAGCCCTGAAGAGGCTAGGCAAGAGGACTTCAAACTTTGTAGGTCCCTTCCAACTGAACTGTTCTTTTTTACTGCTGCCTTCCTTTCTGGCTTTTATCTGTTAGTCTGTTTTCTTTCTGTTAATGTTGCAAAGTGATCTGTGTTCGTCTGAAGGGAGGTATGTCTCCTAGTATCTTTAAATTCTTTGCAATTAAAGTAGTCCATATTTTTCCCTAAAATTAGTTAACTTCTCCACCTGATCTTCCTCCTACAAAGACAGACGGTACTAAAAACATGTGGTTATTTGGGTTGTAATAAATATAAACAAAAGATCAAAACAAGTGTCCCCACAGCTCACTATTTCCAGCCCCCTGGGCGTGTGGCTGTCACCCAACAAATAAAATGGCCTCATTGAGAGATCACTTCAAATCTTCTGCTGTGAGAAATAAATAGTTTTTCTGCAGAAAATTCTCTGCCTCAGATAAAAACAGAATTAACTTGTGCTTGGGTATTTGCCTTTGTGTATAGAAAGGAAGAGTGTACTGCAGTACAATTCCTCTGGCTCAGTCTATGCTTAGTTTAAATAATTGGAAATCCATTCTTATTCATCTCATCCCAAAACACTGTCACAGAGTCAGAATTAGCATAACTGGGTCATAATTGATCCATTTCTAGCATCTGCCAAGGTGCAGATCATTTTAATATTCTTGAAATCTTTTTCTTTGCCTATGTTACCATAAATAACTATCTCTCACTTGAGAGATCATAAACATAAAATTAAATGGGTTAAAATAATTAAGTTTGCTGAGTTAGGAGGATTTATAAATACAAGGTGCTTTGTTTTCTTCTCTGGGTGTTATCAATGTATTTTACAAGTTGGACTCACAGATTAAGCTTTGAGTTTAAAAGCAGAATCTGTTAGTCATTGACAGTTACCTTCTGTTGTTAGTAAAATGACCCTATAGAAAGAAGTACGGAGTCCCAGGTGCACGGATTAGAAGTCTGAACTCTGCATGTTCTGTAGGTAGGGGGTACAGTCGTGGGTGTTGTGGTAGACATAACATTAACATGCTTTAAGGAAATTCTTCATGGTGGTAAATTTTTGTAATCAAAAGACAGAAAAACAGAAATACTTTTAATTGAGCAATAAACAAAACCAATGGAATGCATTTTATACGTATTTCATAGAAAAGTGTCCAGTGTCTTTGATAACACAAATGAGCAAGCAGAGAGCTGGTGGAAATTAAATATAGCTTGGACTTTGGAGGGACACTAGTTTAATATAAAATTATAAACTGTAACTGCTACTAGTCTGTGGTGACACTTGATACTGAATTTACGAATAAGTTACTCCTGCGTATTCTTTTATTCAGAGCAGCAGTGTTTAAGAGGAGGTGGTCTACAGCTATTGGAAATTAGGGGAAACAGACAAATTTGGGGAAACGGTTTCTTTTCGTCTTAAACTAAGTTGTCACTTTTGTATAACAGTATAATGTAGTTTTGATATAAATATAATAGGGCAGAATAAAGTTTTTTATCAACGCATTTCTGATAGGAAAAAGATCAACTTAATCGAGTTATGTAACTAATTTCATGAATTTATCAGCTCTGACAAGGGGGTGTTTTGAAAATCTGTTCTCTGAAGTGCTTGATTTATGCGAAGTCACAGTTGAGTTTTTATCCCGATTCTGCAGTGTGAGAGCTTGACTCAAGTGGATCATGTTACACATAGCCCAAACAGTTGCAATTCCTGAAACAAATTTGACTGTCTTGAGAACTGAGACTTTCTTGGCAAGTTGTCACTAACAGATCTTTCTACTTGAAATAGCTTGTGTAACACTGTCTGGTTCTGAAACCAAGAACTTTGTCTCCTGAATGCTAATATACTTGGGTAATTTTAGATAGCAGCTGAAGAATCAATAAACTGATAACATCTGATCAGGTACATGAATCTCCGTTTGAGACTCCTTTAGGTATACTTTAACCATGCTGCTTGCATGGATGCAAAATAGAGTTAAGAAAATAGTCTAATCTGAATAGGATAATCATTCTGAGGTTGGGATTGACATATACAGCAAAACATTTTGCAACAGGAAAACAAAACTGACACTAAGATTTTTTTTTTTCATTGAACTAGTCATTACAGAAAGATTTAAGTATATTTCCTTGTAGAAACAGATCTTAAGCATCCTGGACCAAGATTATTGATGATAACATATGCTTGACATTATATCCACTGGTGGTAAAGTCCACTTCTGTGCCCACCTAGTGGAAAGGAGTATTCAAACCTGGAGTGAAATCTTAGTTCTGTCTGAAAACAGTAGGAGTCTTCAAACATACGGATTTTTTTGTTTTGTTTGTTTTAAAAAATAAAATTTAAATACGCTTTTACTGTTGGAAGGAACAAACATATCACCAGTTGGTTACATTTTTCTAAATGAAAAGTGGCACTTGTGATAGATTGTACCAGTGAGAGAGTTTTTGTTACCACTGAATGTGATGACAAGTCTACCAGTACCGCACATTTCAGAAAAGCAGAAAAAAGGTGTCTTTCCTGCTGGTTTTAGGTGTGAGCACTCCTTTGCCATTTGTGGTATTCGGCATCTGAGCAGGCAGGAACATTCAGCACATTGCAGCAGGCCAAGTGTTAACCTCAGACCAATAAGTGAGCATGGAGGGAGGATTCCCAGGCTGTTTCTGTGACATTCTGTTGTTGTTTTATGGTCCTTTGGTTGACAATGCAATCACTGTTGTAGTGTCAGACATCAATCATATTCTTTCTCCACCTCTCTCGTATCTCTGTCTCATACATTGAATTCACAAACGTGGAAGTGGACTTAATGGTTAAGAACACTACAATAAAAATTATCTCAGTTCATGTATGTTTAATGTAGCTCAGTGTCCAAAGTAGATTATGGGTGGCAATGTTAATTCTAATATAAACTCAGTGCAAGTGTGTGTGTGTTGCAAGTAATTATTTTATGCATGGTCACTTCTGTGCCTGCATTTCACCAAGTTTTTATATATATGTTTTGGTTGAAGAAGTTTAAGACCAACAGTTTAACACCAACTGTTGTAAGGCTTTTGTAGTATTATTTCTGAAAAGTTGTTTAAAAGGTAATTGTGGCTTAGTTTTAAATTAGCAAAGGGATTTTTTTTTATGTTTTATTTTTTTTTAAGTTTCCTTGAACGAAACATACAATCACAGTTTTAGATGCAAAAGATGATTTCTGGTTCTTAACATGTTAGACAGCAGTCTGAGCTGCAACACAGCTACCTAGGCTGTATGTTTATAGCTGCATAATTTTGTTTCAGAAAAATAAATGACTGAAAAGTGTGCTTATCATTTTTTTTCCTTTTTGGTAACATCTTTTCATACACTGACAGTTATTGTGAATGCATGAAATAAAACTGTTAATCAGTCAAACAAATGCAGCGTAGTTTACTTGTTAAATATCTGTATATTTGTAAATTGTATGTTTTGTATAAATCTTGTCGTAGCCAAATAATTTGATCTCCCCATATTGGAATCACTTCCTATATTATTTGTTGAATGCTGTTGTGATCATGCACCAGATACTGTAACTATATACCCCAGCATTAGGTGTTGCTTTAAAAAATCTTGAGTCTTCCCCTTCTATTGGTATTTAAGCAACAGCTATATATAGAAAACTAGTAGTAGCAAACTTTTTGTTCTCTGGAGGCTTGTGTCAGTTGATTGTTGTGCACAAGCAGTTTTGAACAAGCTGTGACCAGCAGCTTTGGTCTCAAAGATGTAAGAGGATGAAATGACTTCAGATGGACCTTTTCAATGAAAAGATGACTTTTTATGACCAACAGTATTATAACATGACACTTTGTTTGGGCTCTTTGTCTTCTTTAGAGGCCTACGATTTTTTCCTGCAAACACAAGAGAAGGACTATCAGTATCGTACGTATGTCGCCCTTATAAAAGCATTGTTATCCCAGGATTCTTTTGAAGAAGCCATCCAAGTGAAACACATGTAAGGTTTTTCTGCATTTGGGGGATTTTATTTTATTTTATTTTATTTTTTTTTTCTGATTTGGGGTTTTTGGTTTTGGTTTTGCTGTTTTTTTATTTACTTTTTTGTTGTTCTTTAAATACTTTGTGGATCATTTTCAACTAAGTACTTAAATTTCAATGGGAAAACAATTCACCTGACTGGTAATTAGGAGTTATGGTAAGAAATACACCAGTGCTTCATATGACAGTCTGCCATATATTAAAAAATGTGGTGGAGAGACAGTGTGTATTGCTAATAACTCATTTCAACTAACTGTATCAACAATTGCACTTGGCATCAGAACTGCAAGTCTGCCCTTCTGGCAGTCTGCCTTTTCCCCTTTAGAGCAATATCCAAACAGACAAGATTCCTTCACTGAACTGCCCCTTAGCCTTCTCAATCCCCATCCCTGCTGGTACCCTACCCTATCCACACTCTGGCAGCTGGCTGCCTGCCAAATGCAAAATGGTACATTTGACTGTTATGCCAGTGGCTAGGAGATGACCATAAACCTTAGATCCAACTGTTACACTTCTGAAATAAATCCAACCTGCTGTCATACATTATTAGAGTCATCAGTATTGAATTAACCTTCAGTGAGTTGTGTGGCACACCACTTGCTTTAAGTATTGCCTGTAATGTGCATTCTGGCCAGATTATAGACTTCAAATTAAGTGTTACTATTCATCAAGCTAGAGTTAAGAAGAACAAAAATTCAGGTAATTTAAGTCATTTCATTTCTACAGCTAAAACGAGAGTGGTGGCTGTCTTCATTGTGTTCTGACTGAATACAGTGGATTAGAAAGTGGCTGTGGGTAACTTAGGTGCTGCATAGTCTAATCATTTTTAGAGTTAACTTAGTTTATTATCTTAATGATTATCTTTACAAGTATGTAGATCAGTGAAATGTTTTCTGTTGAAAAATGGTTAAGTTCCAAGTTCAGAAGCACAAGCAACACTTTTCCAACTTGGTGTCAGTAACTGAGCTTTGTTAAAAGGAATGTTTGTGCTTGATGAATAGAAAGCTTATATCAAGGAAAAACTTGAACTGCTCATCAAATTCTGCTCCTTGAAATGAGAATAACTGATAAATGTTTGTAAATAAAAGATGGAAAGGGCATGTTTGAAAGTACAAATTATGGTGAAAAAGTTTAGCTACTTGGTTAAATATTTAGAGAAAATCTTTATGTGTAGAAAGAGATATAGAAAGATTCTTCAAGGAAGAATTTTGAAACTTTTCACTGAAGACTTGTGCATGTACTGACTGCCTCCCTGCTCCACAGCTCAAACATGCTTGTAAGGAAGATGCGCAGAATATTGCATGTTACAAGCAGTAATTTGCAGATCGTAAGAGGAGAGAGAATGTGGTGGTTTGTTCCTGGTGCTGGTGATTCAGAAATCCTGCTTTAGATAATAAGTGTTTTAGAATGTAAAATGCAGGAAAGAAAAGAACAAAAAAAATGTTAAAGACTAAAGAAGTTTGAAATGTGTTTTTAGGGACAAAGCCTCTGAATCTCGAGATGTTTGGAAAAAAAGAAAATAGGATTTAATAAGAGGTTCTGGTCCAAGCCAACCATAGTAATAACCACCGTGCTTTTCAGAACTCATACTCAATCATGTAGCATAGAAATGCCAAATAATGACATTCTAAGAAGCCCATAACAGCTCACTGTTACATCAAGACAGAAAATGCTTACTATTACCAGTGTTTATAGTGTTTATCTGTGTATCTTTTTTCTAATAACAAAATCATGCTTACATTAAGTATTTTCAAAAGTCTGTAAGCTTTAAATTATTCACTGAAGTAGAGGAAGCGATTTTGTGTGTACACATGGTTGAAGAATAGCAAATCTATTTCGCACACATTTCTGCATGCTTGACAATTTTACCAACCTCATATTACAGAGAGATTATTCCTACAAAGCCTAAATGTGTGCAGTGGCCTGAAACTTGTGCAACTCCCAATATTTTCATAAAATACATGAAAGCTACCTTAATTTGTATAAGCTAACATCTTTTTCTTTTTACTCTGCTCGAAGCCAAACTTGAAATTTAAATAATATGTAGAGAGCTTTAGTATAGGCAACAAAATAAGTAATTTCTCTGTTTAAAATGGTTAGATTATTTTAAAACTTCCTTACTGTCATCAGAAGTGAGAAACTTTGAGAAAGTGGTAGAAGGAAATTGAACTCCCAGTCTGCGTTTGGAAACAAACAAAAACCACAAAAAACAAACAGAAGGTTACTGATCTGTAGGTCAACCCAAGTCTAGTTGCTTTGGCATCCTAGCACTGTTTTGAGGAATATTTACTGCATTTAGTTCAAGTTTTAAGTAGAAATATAGGAGTATGGGAATGATGGATTAGTTCTGTAATAGTAGCTAACATCTATTTAATCACACTAAAGATTGGAAGATTGGAGAAAGTAAATCCTTTGTTATATGTAATTTACAGTCTCATGCATGAATTGTTGACTTAAGGGCTTTGACAGATGGGACAAAGGGAAAAAAAAAAAAAAAAGAAAAGGCGGAACTGAGCAGTGGGTGCTTAGGCAGGGATTAAGAGGATTGGTTGGGAGAGTAAGAAAATCCTGAGTCCAGTGACTGCATTTGTGAGCCCGGGAGGCTGAAAGTGACTGAGAGGATAGTCATATTGTGTACTATGTGAAGGATTTTCTTGGGATTGAGGGGAATAATTTAGCAATGACCCTGCTTACCTCCCAATCCGCTCAGCCTGTAAGTTCAAGTAGGTAGGCTGCTCAGTTGTTTGCCACAAGATGATCAGTGAGGTTTATCTTGATTGCTGATATGGTAAATGGCGATGCCCCCCTTTTCTGTGTAGAGATTTTGTAATCTAGAAATGAACATTTGTAAAGTTATCCATGTGTATTAAAAATGTGGCTGTATGGCATTGAGGAATGGGAACATTTTGTTCGCATCGATGTGAAGGCTGGTTGGTCTCTCTTGCCTAATTTCCAAAGTGTTAGAAAAGCTTTAGCAATGTTCCTAAAGTAAAGATCCTCTTTACTATAGGTATGTGATGTGTAGTATTGTCGGAGATAAAGAATTGATAAGCCAAACACAATTTTAACATAGCTAAGGCAGCAAACGTAGTATGTTCACTTTAAAAAACTGTATACATCTAGATGACAGAAATTTGAAAATTAATCAACCAAATGATATGGTGTTAGTTCATAATATGCTTTAGTTTATGTTTAAAATATACAGTGCTGAAAATAAATGTTTCATTTTTATTGCTGAAAGAATAGTTTTACATTTTATAATTATGGTGACTATTGAAAAAAGAAGAAAAAGTATCCAGCTTAGGATACAACAGAACAATGCAGGGCATGCAGTTATTTTAGTCATCTAATATGTCAGCATTCAAGAATCTGAACCGATTGTTTAAAAAAAATCTTGTACTTTGTTTCTTTTGTTGCTCACTTCCAACTTTGTCATCTGTCAGAATGCAAAAAAAAATTATCCTTCTATAACCATTGACAGGATAACACAAAAGCTGTCTCCAGGTCGATATTTTGCAGCAATATTTTTAACATACGAACAGTAGTTTTTATAATTTCACCTTGGTGCTCAACCATTTATTATCGTATCAGAAGCATGTCAGTAATTCCTTTCTAAATGTCTGCTTCTTTTAGTGCTGAGACCCACATCAAGGGCTTCACACTGAACAGTGCTGCCAGCAGCCTCCTCATCATATCGCAAGTTAGGCGGGATTATTTGAAAGGTATGTCACAATGCTTGACCTTTACGTCACATTAATGCCTCTGCAGATTTTTCTTGTAACGCCCTTCGAATACTTGGATAAAGGAGTCCATTTAGCAAATTACCTGCTTATCAAGAGCCTTTTGTGGTAGCTGAGAGACGTAAATTACTGTACATGCATTTATAATACAGCTTGAATATGAATGTACTTGTCATTTGACCACTTAGTCCAGTTTCCATTCCATTTAACACAAGATGGGTTTTCTTAAGATGAATCACAGCTCTTCAGACATGCAAAATTTGTGCTCCAGAACGAGAGAAAGTACAGGCTTTCAAGTGCGTTAAAATTCACAGCACAAGTCATTTTGCTTTGGAAATTAACATACTTTAGAGCATCTGAAACAATTCCCAGCAGTTGTTTCTTGCATATTGTGGTGGTTGTGTGAGATACCAGATGAGTTAAATTGACTGTTAAATGTGCATGATTGTGCACTAAATGATTATAATATTGATTTAAAAACTTAATCAAATACTTTTTAATAGTTCTCAATACCAACAGTAACAAATATTCGGTTTGTCTTTCTTTTTAATGTAACAATCACAATAGAAAAGAAAATGGTGGCTGAAGAGTATTTGAGGGCACACAAGAAGATGGTGGATAAAGTTCATGGTTGTGTTACTTTACTTCTTGGCATTAGCTGTTCTGCAGCCTAGAGCATTCAGCTCTACTGCATTAGATTGTACTTATTCAGTTGTTCTGTAGAACTTGTGTGAGAAGAAAACTCTGCAGGCACATAGCTTTACATGCAGTGCTTTTACCCCTTTGCAAGTGGATGTACGGTGTTGATACACATTGCCAACGATATCTTTAAGCATTAAAGTGGCTACATATGAAAATAAGTATTGCACTGAACTGGGTTTCACTTTCATACCAGAGGGCATAGCAGAAAATCCATTTTTGATTCTGCCATCTGTTTATTTTCTTCCATTCCACTTCGTGTAGTTGTAGTAGCCCATACACATGTAATAGTAACTACATGAAAGATGAGCATTTAGACGCCTCTTCTCACTTGTACTCTTTCTGGCAGCTGATAAACTTCTCTTCTTTCAAATTCCTTCCCCCTTCAGTCTTACATCACTGCTGGGTGTCATCGACTGAAGCATTTGCAGTTAATGCAATTGCTTCTCTTCTGTGTTGGCAAGTCTTTCCTTTTTTGCAGTTTTCAAATCCTTCACCTTAACTTTCTGTTTGACACTATTCTAGCAAACTTTCTGCTTTTGCTGCTGTCCAGTATGCCACTAAGTTTTGTTAGTTCTAATTCTAAACATTACATTCACAAATCTTCTTCAGAACATCACTGATATTCCTGTATTATGACAGTCTTTCTTTAACTATGCATTTTCTTTTTAGCAAGCAACCTAGATAATTTGCCACCTCAACTGAAAATGTTACCTTTTGTACAATAAAAAGTTTCTTGAGAAACTGTTGGGTTGCATGATTTTGCACCATTATATTTTCCTTGATTTTGTGCATTGAACAAGCTTTCTTTTGGTAATTTAATTGAATACTTAGTATTGATCCTTGCTTCTCTTTTTCTAAATGAAGCCTTGAAAATGCAAGCCACTAAATGTTTCAGTTACATTGGTCATTTTCTGAGACTCAAATTTTAGTCTTGTAATCTTAATTAGTAAGATTAACTATTAAACCTGCATCTTGTGACAGCAGACATAACTCGTGAGCTTTCACTATTGTAAAACTTATTTTATTGGTTGCTTAGATAGCTATTGACATCATTCTTTGCTATTTAATGTGGTACAGGTTTAAAAACACTAATTATGTAGCTTCCTAAGTAGCCTTGAAAGAGCTGTAATATCTTATAGCAAGAACTCTGTTTAAACAAACAAACCAGAAAGTTTTTTTTAAGAGTCAAAAGTTCAATTTTATGGTACAGAATTTGCAGAACTTAGAGTAAAGCCTTTTAAAAGATAAACAGTGGGTTTTCACAAGCAAAGTTAGCTTCTTTTAAGTATTGAAAAATCAAGGGATTAAATTATGAATTCAGATTAGTAGTAATATATGTGCTTTTGCAAAGGAAAAGGGGTACCAGCAGAATTACCTAATATGCTAATAAAACAGTTCCTTGCAGTAGTGCTGCATGCATGCAACTTCCAAGCCTTTCTCTTTCCTTGTTTTTTGAGAAGGCTAATTACGCTACATGCTAAAGGGAGGTCCACACCTAAAGCCCCAGGGTAAAATTTTAACTTCACGTGTGTTAAGATTGCTTTTAGATTTCAGGAATTCCACCCCAATGTATTACTCATTTTTTCCCCTAAACAAGAAGGAAAGAAAGAAAAACAAAACAACAGGGCAGAAGGGAAGTTGGCTGTGAAGGAAGGTTAGGCACACAGGATGTTTTTTCTTCCTCTCTTGTGAAAGGTAATATTTGGTTTCTGCAGTACCTGCATATTGAATCAGAATGCTAATACTGTAGAGTTCATGTGGTGGGTGTATATTATGTTAGAAGTGTTATCCCTTGGTATGATAATTATTATCTGTGATTAATCCTGCCTGTGCTGGTAAGGGCTAAGAGGTTTTTACCAGAGGGGCATGTCTTTCTCTGTATGTTTACTCGTGTATAATATAAATCAACAAGAATTCTGGTTAGAAAAATGAGAGCGACTGTTACAGATGCACAGAAGACTGATTTGGGGTATTTTTAGCATGTGACTCCTGTTGTTTCAGGAGTTTTTAAGGTAACTGTCCAGTTCGGAGTTTTTTTGTTCTTCTGTGGACACTCATATTAAGTACTTATATTTAAAATTAAATGTTGGTAAACAAAGTTTTGGTGCACACTTGAAATACTAGACTTAAGCAGTTTTGGTAATAAATTGCATCTTAAACTATTGGTTCTTAAGTGTGCCACGTTTTTCGTTTCCAGTAAAGAAAAATTCATTATAGCTTGTTTGGAGAAAAAACAAGCTTAAAACATTACAACTTCATGATCACAAGAGAGGGCACTTGTGACATAGCTGCTTTCCCTGAGCTGGATACTCAAATGGGATAACTTGATGTTAAACTTACTCTAATACTTTCTGTTACTGAGCACATTTTAAAGCATTGTATCCTAAATTGCCATTGAAAGTTTTGTATATACATGTATGTTGGTTATTATTTCCTATATCGATTTTGGGGCATAACTTCAGCACGAGAATGATTTTCGATACATGTTTTTATAAAGGTAAGGTTAATGACCCTAGCAGTGTGGTTATCTTCTCAACTAAAATCTCAATTCCTTTTTCATTGTTTCTTCACCTTTATTAGATGCCTTAGCTGCTTTCCAAGGAATGCTTGACAGTGGCTTGTTGCCTACTAGACCAGCAGTTATTGTACTTGCTGAGGCTTTGGCAGTGAAAGGAGACATGAAGAACTTAAAAGCATTTGGAAATATGATAGAAGACATCACAAAATCGATTGATTTATCTCCCTCACTAATTGCCAATGCCATTGCATTGGCTCATGCTAAGAAGTAAGTATTCCTATGACTTCCAAACTTTTATACAAAGTGGTGGGAAATCATTAACATTATCCACTTCATTCTGTTTCCATTCTTAGTGTCCTAGATGTTAAAATGCAGGGCAAGATGAGAACTGTGCTGGTCAGTCCTGTTCTGGTCTCATTTTACAAATACATTTGGGGTTTGTAATTCATTTAATGAAATACAGGGATAGCTGTGAAGCATTTGGGAGAGCTTAAGGCTTTCTCTGTTGGTGTACTTAGCTTTGATACTTCTGTTGAAACATATTACACGTCTCGTAAAGTGTTCTTGGTGTGAGATCAAAAGCTCTACAAGTTCCGAATGTCAAATACAACTAATTAATCAATATAAACTTAAAAATCTTGGAATTTAGCACACATATTATGCATATACTGTTGGTGTGGAAACAAAATCTATTACTTGTTCCAGTAACTGAAATGATAACGTATGATTGTGTTTACCCTCAAAATGCGAAAGTCAGGTATGTATCTGTGAGGTGGTTTATACTTCTTGTCAGTACTAAAAAATTGGGAAAAAGTTTTTCCTATGCTGCTTTAGGCCACAGTTTCCATCATGATAATTATCCCCACGCGTTGATTATCCTTTCATTCAAATGTTTAATTCAGCATCATGTTCTGCCTAGCCTTTTTTAATTGATATGTTGGTACTTTGCTAGTTTATCCTTTGCATAAAGCTGCGTGGGGGAAGCACTTCTTCACAAACTGTGAACTTCACAAATGCAGTTTGCAGGAATCAGTCTTTAGGAATCCTATGTACTCTGCTGTTTTCTTTCAAGACAGTTTCATCAGGTAGAGCTCCTCTGTGTAACTCAGCAGGATAGCTGTGTAACTGTGTAGTACGTAACAGATACCTGATCGCCTTGGGCATGCCAGACCGGAGCTAGTAGTTACTGGAACAGTTACTGGGTAGTAGTGTCTGCAACAGCAAGATGATTTAAACTGAAGGATTTAAATTCAAAATGCAAGCCAGTTCCAGTAGCGAGCTCACTATATTTTCAGCCACTGAAAAACAAGGAAGGACTGTAAATATTGTAAATATAAATGACCCTGTAAATATTTAGGTCCAAGTGGTCCTTGGCAGAGGATTCTAGTGAATTGGCTTTTGCCTATTTCTATGCCATGAAAGGGTTGCAGAGTCATGACGTGTTCATAAATGTGAATCAGGTTGACTGCAAGAATAGATAAGTAAATCACTGTATACCGACACAGGTTAAGCAAGCAGCATCAACTTTTCTTCTGCCATACCAAAATTAGCTTAGCTTACCTGTATGAGAAGACTTAGCGGTAGCATAAATAATACACACCTCTATTCTTAAATGTCTTGCAAGTTGTACCTTGCAAACTGTGATAAAGAGTATAGATTTACATGTACTTCAAATAGCTGTTCACTTACTGGTAGATTTGTATTTCTAATAGTTTTCAAAACATTTTTATAGCTTTTAAATGTGTTTCATCTAAAAACATTAATCATGCTCTGATTTTTTTTTAAATTAAATTTGTTATTAGAGTGGACTGATCAGAGGAGATGTCATCTGAACTTTTTAGAACACTAGCAGTAGACTTTTCACTTGAATGAATACTTTGTGTTATTTTATTATCATTTGCTATACTTAAGCCTGAAGATGAAAGAGTTTAGGAAAAGGTATTGGCCAAATGACACTTAGTATCTTTTTATTTTTTGCTTCCAAAAAGGCAGGGAAGAGTTGGCTAAATAATTAATTGAATAGCATAAAGAAATACTTGAGTTGTCTGCATTAATTATTAAGATACCTTCCGTTACTGTTTTGATTTTTACTTTCTGGGTTTGCAGAACACTTCCTTGAAGCAGCTAGCCAGAATTCTGTTTAGTGAAGGAAGAAAAATGTGTCAAAATTACTTACGTGTCCTGAAGGTCAAAGATCATTCAGAAATTTGGCTTACAGGTTAATTTATTAATTCAGTCATAAATAGTTTCACTTTTAAAATATCTGTTCTCAACTGTTCTTGGGAAGTATAACATTAATGTAGGAAGTAAAAATTTAAATATAATGCTTCTTTAGGTTTAGAAATATTGATTTCTGAAACTAAGCCAGTTCAATATTTTTTCCTAGCAATGACCTTGATGCTGCAGTGGAATACCTTGAGCCTCTGCTTATCTCTGGTGCACAGAATCCTGATCAACCTGTCAAAAATATTTCCTTTTTGTTAAGAAAGGTGTCTGAGGAAGGATTAGAGCCAGCTTTGGAAAAATGTAAGTTAATTGCAGTTGTATTTAAATATTCTGACTAGACAGAGGTGTTACAGAAGAGCTGTTACATGTAAAACCTGCCCAGTCAGCATAAATCATGCCAGTAAAGTTTACAAAAGTGCCTTTTCAATCAAAGGTTTTCCTTATTTCCTTTCCTTTTTCCTAATATTTTCTATCATTTGCAGTTGGCGTGATGGCAGAACGACTGGCCAATCAGTTCGGAATTTACAGACCTGTCACAGATCTTTTCCTTCAATATGTCAGTGCAGGCAGAGTGGATGATGCCAGATCTCTACTACAGGTAATGACATAACAAGAGAGGTACAGAAATGCATAGATCTCTTCAAGGGTAAACTGACAAATTATGGAAAAGAGGTGTTGTACAGCATAGGCTAATGCTAGTTTGCTTTTGAATTCTAGCACAAATATCAATATGAGTTAGATTATTAGCATTAGACTACTATCTGATGGTACAAAATAGTAGGAGTGGGTGCCAAAGTTAGAAAGCTTTTGTCTTCCAACAGTCTGAAGGAAATGAAGACACGTTGCATGAATTTTCTATCCAAAGCCAATATTTTCATAGTTTTTCATATATTTTCAAGTTTCCTGTTAGACAGCATTGCTTCTTGCAGACCATCTCCTCACATAATTTTCGCTGTGCTGTAAACCTTAATACATCTCTCGTAGCTATACAGTTCACAAAATAGAAGTGGGCAGTATTTGCTTTTTGTAGCCACGGTATTTCACTTTTTTTTTCTTTTTTTTTTTTTTTTTTTTAACTTTATCTAAGCTGTATTCAGTGTTTGTTAAGAAATGAATTCACCTACTGTTCACTTGAATATCACAGATGTATTAAAAGACAAATGCTGGTCTCTCAGCCACAGTATCAGCTAAGTTAACGATCTTCAAGGTGTATGACGTGACTGCTCACAATGTTTTTGCAGAGCTAGACACAGACCATGCTGGAGGCAGAATAAGCTGCAGCTGGTGAGTGCTGGTGTCTCCATCAGGTCAGGCAGCCTCCTCCCTGCAGGCAGCAGTCAAGCAGCCATGCGATCCTGCCAGCCTGCTTGGGGCATGTAGGCTCCCTGCCTCAAACTGGGGCCTGTTACCAGCTCCTGGTAGTGAATATGACTCGATTACCAGTTGCTGAGTTTTCTAATCTGTTACAGAAACGCTTGTGTTTCACATATACCAGAAGCTTTATGATATCCCAAGACTTTTGTTTTGGGGAAAAAAAAAAAAATGCATGCTAACAAGTGTGTTCAGTGACTTCGGCTCTAGAGTCAGATGTATTTTGTATATTTCTTCTCTGGAATATTTTTAATAGTTTTGCCGAACTGTTCATCTGAGTGTTAGTTTAAAAGGAGACAATGATTTTAATATAAAATCCTATTTTTTTTATAGCATGAAACATGAAAATGTGAAAAATTCTTGCTAACTTATTCTTGCTTTTTCTCTTTGATTAGGAAATTGAAATCCGTTATAATATCCTGCCTTTGTGAAAATAGTGTCCTTTGCATTTTTAAGTAAAAGCTGCATGTCCTCAAAAACAAAACCAACAAAAAACAATGAACAATTTCCATTCTTAGTTTCGTAAAACTTTTTATTACAACAGTGTACAACTGTTGGAATTAAGTTCACAGCTCTATAGCATAGTTGAAATAATGTTGTGTACAACATCTCAGAGGAGAATTTTTATATGTTTCATGTTAAGTGGGCATTCACATGTAAGTTTGAGTTAAAACTTTGTAAGACAGTTTTTCCTATAGCATATATGAAATAAAATTTGTGTTAACATTCTTGAATGTTATTGTGGATCAAATATTCTACTAATAGGTAACCAGAAGATGGTAATAATCAAAGTCTACTCTTAGCTTTTCTATTAAAAAGTGGATAGTAAACCACAATCTAAATAAACAATTTCTCTTGTAATAATCTAAAATACTGGTAATACAGACAGCAAATCTTTGCATTCAAAAATATAACTCAGAGTCCGTATAAACTTCCAAGAAACAACATAATCTTTTTTTTTTTCTTTTTACTCTCTGGAGGGAGTTTTGTATTTTTTGATGAAAGTCAAGCGTTTGATACTTTGGCATGAAAGGGGGCTGAGGAAAACCTTTTTGTGACTAGACTGTCTCTTTCCTCTTACTATACTGATAGTAGGTGAGAATGTCTAAAATTAACATACAATGTTGCAAGTTTTTTCCATGAATGCTTTGCCCCTATTTATGAAGATTTTGTCAGAGCACTAGCAGTACATGGATGCGAATACTTTTTTTGTCCGTTTCCCTTACTGAATGAAGCTTCACACCTTTTTACCTGGATCTTAAAGAGCTTGTCAAAAATACTACACATTCATAATGGAACAAAGCAAGATTTGTCATTTGCAGATGTCTAAAATACTAATTGAATGTGGTAAATTAATTGTACGTGTATGTCTATATGCACAGTACCTGTCTGCCTGTGCATTCTGGTACCAATAAAATATCTTGCAGCTTATAAAAAGCGCTGTGTACTATTAGAAATGTTAAGACTGGTACCTCTGAGGTGCATAAATGAAAATACTGTCTTGTATGTTTTATTTTGCCCTCATCTAAAGTAAGATAGATTTTTGATTTATCTGTTCTGTCTCAAACTTTTTTTTAAGTTAAGCTTCTCTCTCTCTCTCCCTCAAACACTGTCTATTGCAGTGAAAGCCTTTTATAAAATAGAGAGATTGAAATCAGTCCTTTGTATGCATAAGTGTAGGTAATTATACTTTAAAGAGAACTTGCTTTGTACATTTTAATTTTTATAAAGAAACGAGCAGTTATCTCCCTGACACCTTATTAAATGTATAATTAACCTTATGATCCCTAGCTCACTTGTGAATGCTTGGCAGTATAATTGGAGAGGAATAGTGTTTCTCTTTTTCATTCTTTTGCAGTCCTAAACCTCGTTTTTGTGGTGTGTTGAAGTATTAGTTTAATTCTTTCCCCTTTTGTTTTAAACAAACTTTATACCTACCATTTTAAAAACAATGTTAGCCAAAATGGTGCACAAAATATACTTGTTTCGTGTGTTGTTTTTTTTTAAACTCATGGTCAATTATTTACCTTTCAGATAGTTAATATGTATTAAAATATTTTAAAAGTCTATAATTGGAAATTTTCACCTTAGTCGTTTTGTTTTTTGCTAATCTGGTCACAACAGCTGCATTAACTACTTCTTTTTCTTTAGAGGTGTGGTGGATTAGTTGAGGAGAAGAGAACTTTTCTGAATTTCATGGGTAAAGCAGCAACTAAACCTGGACAGGTACAATATTTTTTCATGCTTATCATTGTATATGTAGCATATACATATGTAGTATATACTAGTTAATCATCCTTTGAAATGTTTTGGATCTTGAACTTCACAGTTGACAGCTTTATCAGGTTTCTCAGGGTGGGGAAGAAAGGTTAATTCGCAGAGCTAGTCCCATTTAAAAGAACAGCTTATTTTATGAGGCATAATAGAAAGGAGAATGTAATTAATATTTTTTCTATTATTTCAGTAATTTCCTTTATTTTTGATGTTGTAGTTTATATGCTACAAATATTATGCTTTAAATTTTTATCACTTCACTATCTAGTTTCATATCGCAACCTGAACATATTTATTTTGTTGTCTGCATTGTATGAATACAAATGCAGTGAGAACCTCAGCCCTTCTAGAATGATAAAAGGTGCCTATGTTTACATTAAAAGACTCATCTTGTATTACTTGCTATACTGTTTTGGGCATGTATTGAGTTTGAGCATCTGTTTAGATTACTGGCTTTGTGCTCAATTGCTTTAATTCCAACTACTCTGATTTATGTGCCTGTCCTACTCCTGTCCTTCCCTTTTCTCCTTGCCCCCCTTCTTCTCCCTCAGGTTCCTCAAAGTAATAAACGAAACAAAACAAACAAACAAAAAAGGCAAAAACACACACACATTGATTTCTCTTCCATAGAGGGGTAGCATCAGGAGACAGTTAATACAAAAACTAGAATAAATGCTTCTCAAATGAAGGAAAATGCACTTTTTTTTATTTTGCAGAAGTTGCCATTAGATACTCATGGATTAAAAATTCTACTGTAAAAGTGACAATGATAAATACCATCTTTTGGTGTGTGTGAAAGAAATTTAAAAACTTGGAAATTTCTAGCTTTTAGAGCTGAAATTTTAATAACAGAATTTTCTAGTGTGTGATAAAGATGTTAGTAACTTCTGTACACTTTTTCTTTAAATTCAAGACTTGAGTTTTTGAAACTGGAGTCAGAGGTTGAGGGAGGGAGACTCCAATTTTAAGCGCATTAGTCAGTGATCTGACTACTTTGAAGCACTGATCATAGCTACCACTGACCTCTAGGTCATTGAAGGCTGCCAAGTAGTTTGAATTCTTCTTCAATTTGGTTGAAATCCTGACATTCTCATTAATATATGGATTGCTTCCTTCAAAAAAGAAACTATTGTATAGTCTCCTTGAATATGGGATTTTAGTCCCTTATTGTGTTCATTTTATTGCCTACCTGATTTCTTTGGCTATTTCTTATTCACATCAGAATTTGGGCAAGAAATATTGTCTTCATTCAGTTGAACAGTCCATTTCTTGTAATCAGTAGTTTGTTTCACTTAAAAGATCTGAAATAATTGTTTGAACTTTATTGATTTTATTTGAAGTTAATGTTCTTTTTTGTCTGTGCTTTAAATCTCATAGGCAAAGAAGATTGAGACACTTCTAGAACTGATTCCTGATCACCTAGATATGGAAACTGCATACCGTTACCTCCTAAAATGTTACGGTAATTTACTCTTCTTAGACTTTTTTTTTATTTAAAAAAAAATCTTTCAGTGTTCTTAAAGGTCATGGAAACCTTTAGAATAGCAGGATCTACACTGTGCAAGTTGTCACTTTTATTTGGTTTATTTGTGTGTTTTTTTTTGGCTTTGTTTTGTTTACGTTCACTGGATCTGTATATGGTCCTAGGTGTTAGATTGGAAAAGCAGCTAACAGACCTAAGCCTTGAATCCTTGACAAAGGGAACTGTATTAGTTTAAAGGATACTATTACAAAGAGGCTAAGTATGGGCTTCATGGAATGAAAAAGAATCTCTCCTAACCCATGGAGAGAAACATTGTAGAAATGAATGGCTCTTAAAATGAATGTAGCTTTTTTTCTGAAACATATAATACATATCTTCATTTTGTATGTGTGTGTTTCAAAATCATAATTAATTCGTTCTATCAGTAGTTTGCAGGGTTCTTACCGTTACTATTGTGGATTCTTTATACTTGTTTTTATTTAGCGGAAGTTGCTTTATTTAGATTTAGCTAAATAGCTGATTTGAAGTGCTAATCAGTTTCTATTGTTGAAGTCAAAGGGAAACAGCTCTAAAAATCAAGTTGCTTATTTAAATACATCTCTTTACAACACTCAATCATGAAAAATGAGGACATATAGCCCCCTCAGCACTTGTTTAGTTGAAAGGTTGCCCTTGAGTCCTTTGTGTTGTGTATTCTAATATGATACTCCAGTTTTATTACAGGGAGGAAATATAATCCTCTTCACACTTGTAATACAAGTAAAATGATATAATGACAGAAGCCCTTGTGTTCCAATCTATCACAGAGGAGATAAATAGGAATATTTAAATAAAATACTTCAAAAATAAATCTGAAGTATGGAGTTAAAGACATACAGACTTCAGTATATTTGAATCAACCTGTGAAAGTTTTCACGATGTAGTATCTACCTTACAAGTTCACTTGCTTAGTAATGTTCAAAACAGCAGTCACTGGCAAAATCCTTTAGCTCCATGGTTTCATTCACAGTATGATAGGTTTTCTGACATGTTTTTATTTAAAAAATAAAACAAAAACTTATATCACCAACACTGGACTTGCCACCTTACAACATCACTGGCTCTTCACTGGCTGTTTGCTGTTGTTACCTCAGTAAAAATTGCATAAGCGAACTGATTCAGCATCTTTAATGTTCTGTCCAGCGACATCATCATACAACGATTTTATAAAGAGATTGCACAGAGACTTGCTCGATGATATCTAAAACAGTGGTTAGAGTATTTAACATGGGAAGCTACATAGTAAATGAAGAGATGGTTGCTGTAGTTTCTTTAGGCAGACATAGAGCTGGTTCATAGCAAGTTCTAGAGGAAGCATTCCCTACCATGTACAGTATGTACAGACTTGTACATTTTAATAGCAATGTAGCTATCTCTTCCCCTCACCCCTCATCTTCCTTATCTGATGTTTCCTGTGGTGGCGTGTTTAGTTTCATTTGTCAGTTTGAGATCAACAGTGAAGTATAACTTCACTTCAGGTAACTAGAAGGATGTGCTTTTGTTGTATTCTATCTTAAATAAATGGAAAGTTCATAGTTTCTGTTGGATTTCTAATAAAGCATTGCTTCTTGCAGTTTCTGCAGTAGCCTCCCACATTCAAAAAGTAGCTCAGCCACTTGCCAGATGTGAGTGGGAAGCTTTCTTATGAGAAGGGGATCCAAGCTATCAATTTCTGCATAATTTAAACTCAATTTCTTTAAGAACCATTGTTTTTGTAGCCTATATGGTTGTGAAGATGACATTCCAAAAGTGAAAAAGAAAGAAGCTGAGACAGCATCCCATATTGCAGATGTTTGAGCTTTCCCAAGCAAAAAAAAAATGATACAGTGGCTTTCTTCTTGTTCACAAGATGCTAGGAACTGTACTGCTTCTAGGACCCTGAAGACAATGGGGAAAAATTGTTGGGGGTCATTTCAGTTTCATCCTGATGCTGCTCAAGCAAGGGTCTGAGCAGTAGAAAAGTGCATGGTTAAGTGTAATGGAAAAGGTTAAGCAGTGGAGAAGGAAGAATAGAACAAGACTGCTCTGTTTTTCCCTTCTGCTTCAGAGTAAGGAGAACGATATTCCGCTCTTCTATAGCTAAAAGTGAACAGGGCTTTAGATAAATAAAGAATGGGTTTGTTAGAACCCATCGTGATGGTGTCATTTATGGAATATCCAGCAAAATGTAACTGGATACCTTTGCAGTTAACGTTTGTAATAGTGTTAGTGGGTCAGCAAAAAATTTCTCCTGCTCTTTAGGATGAAACTAATTTCTGTTATGGTCTAAAATAAGCATCTGACCTTTGTTTTGTTTGTTCCTTTAGGTTACACATTTGACATAGCCAACACCTATAACCAGAATAGTATTTTGTCATTACTTAATGAAATTCTGTTCAAGAGTTCTCACAAGCTGAACATCTGTGGCTTTCGGTTTAGCTTTTGTTTGTATTTTGCATCATTTGCCTCAGAAAGAGGCATATAACTTTGCATCTCATATCTTGGAGTGGTGTTCTCATTGTGCAAGCAGCTCTGTCCCTAGTGGTCCCAGAATATTCTCAAAGGAAATGATCATCCAAGCCTCAAATGAAAGGGAAAGCTGGAATGGCTGGAAGTTCTCTTCTCTTCTGGTGTGAACTGTCAGTAGGATATGAAGAATATCCAGAACATGTAGAATTACAGAATCACAGAATGGTTTGGGTTGGAAGGGACCTTAAAGACCACCCAGTTCCAACCACCATGTCATGGCAGGAACACCTCTCACCACACCAGGCTGCCCAAAGCCCTATCCAGCCTGGCCTTGAACACCTCCAGGGATGAATGGAGCATCCACAGCTTTTCAATGTCTGATCTATGTCTCCTCTCTTTTAGTTTAAAGCCATTACCCGTTGTCCTGTCACTACGCTCCCTGACAAAGAGTCCCTCCCCAGCTGTGCTGTAGGCCCCTTTAGGTACTGGAAGGCCGCTGTAGAGTCTCCCTGGAAGCCTTCTCTTCTCCAGCCTGAACAATCCCAACTCCCTCAGCCTGTCTGCCTGTGGCCCCCCTCTGGGCTTGTTCTAATACTTACCTGTCCTTTTTGTGCTGGAGCCCCAGAGCTGAACGCAGGGCTCCAGGTGGGGTCTCACAAGAGCAGAGTAGAGGGGGAGAATCCCTTCCCTCACCCTGCTGGCCACGCTGCTTTTGCTGCAGCCCAGGATATGGTTGGCTTTCTGGGCTGCAAGTACACATTGCTGGCTTGTGTTGAGCTTCTCAATATTATTACAGAATATTGTATACTAAAATATTTAATATGCCTTGGGAAGTGAAAGGGAATGAGTAATGTCATGGAAACAGATGAAACAAGGAGCATTTAACTATTGGGGATTTTGTTTTTGATTTTTATTTTTATTTTTCTCAGAATTAGATGGGGATGTTGCATCCGTAAAGGCTGTGTATGAGAAATCAAAAGAAAAGAATATACAGCTTCATGACTTATCCCTGAAATCTTTAGCAGTTTTTCTGAAGAAAGCAGGAGAGCCGGTCCCTTTCACTGAACCCCCTGTGAGTATTACCTAATTAAGAAATAGATCTGCGGAATTGTGTATGTTTGTTAATAAAACAAATTGCATGAATAATTACACAGGGATTAAATCTCTGCAGAAGCTCCTCAAAGGAGGCCATGTAGGAAGTACAGAGTGTTGTAGGAGCTATAGTAATCCTGCATTGGATTTGACTTGGGGAAATAAAACTCTTGGGACCTACTGTGTTTAAATTACACAACCCTTATCAGGCACTCATCTACAGGTGTATGTTTATCAAATGTCCTTGGGGCATTTAAGTGCTTGAACTTTAAAAGGCTTATAGAAAGTGTGTTTTGTTAACAGTTAATGGGTTTTAGTTTTTGTTAATTACTAGCTTTATATCTAATACAAGTTGCTATTTTGCTATGACGGGATTTTAGAACTGCAGGAATTATTTTTCTAGCTTTACTTCTAGTTGCCTTGCCAAAAGATACATGCAACTGTGCAAATGTATCTTATTTGAGGGTGACAGGTGGCATGACACTACATCTGTCAAGACTGCAAATACTTCTTTCACATCATTCCTTTGACTAATAGTCTACTAGTATCATTTCAGCAAAACATTCTTTAAATAAAGACTTACTATATTTTCTCTCTAACCAAAATTTTATTGCTATCTGCTAGCCACATATCATAAAATTAGTGTTTTTCTATAGTTTTCTGAAGACATAATTAAATTTTACTTTCTCCATCCTGATCCATAATAAATATGGTTCTTTTTCTCATTTTACAAAAAATCAGAGGAAAAAAATTGGCTCAAAATGTTTGTTTTAGCCTGTTAACAGCTTCAGAGATTTTTCTACAACTTTAACTTAATTTTAGAAGTAAATTTTTATTTAGGTATGTAAATATAAAACCTAGAGTGTCTGTTTCTTGCATGTAGTTAGTGAAAATAAGTGTTTATTTCAAAGTCACTGAAATGATTCATCTTCTGATTTTCCTGCTCATTTTTCTCTGATGCAGCTTGGTGTTTAAAAGCATCTTAGAATTTTTGACACAATTGCAGATTGCAGTTAAAAAGTATTTTCATTTTTAAAGTGAAATTGATTATATTATTGCATTATGTAATAGAAGCTTCATTATGCATTTTTGGCAAGGTTTTCCTTCTCCTTTTATTCTCTCTCCTTGGTATTTCTCTTAATTATACAGGCTTCAATACAGATCTAGTTTTATGACAGAGAATAATGGATTTTGCTTTTGTCAGGACGTAAGACTTTGTTCAGAATTAGTAACTTTTTCAGTTCTAACAACGTTGAACTTGTTTATTCCACTCTGTTTTATAGGAGACGTTCAAATTCTATATGGAAAAATGGAGGAAAAGAAGATCAGAAACATTATGAACAGACGTTTTATGTTTTAGTTGTTTATGAAATTAAGTATTACATTCAATAAAAAATTAAAAAAGCATGTTGTTCTGTGTAATTTTTAATATAAATACTGTGTTAAAACAGCACTTTCCATAGCTGTAGCTGGTGGAAACTCATAGGCTTTTCTTATGTTAAAATTGCTAATGAAATATCACGATGTCACTTTCTAGGCTATTTCTGTTTTGATGTATGATCTGCTTTAACTAGAACTGTACTTCAGCTCCTGTTAATTCACCAAATATATGTATATTGAGAAAATTGCTAGAGGGGTGTGCAACTGTAACTTCAGCAAACTGCATTATTTTTTGTTGTTGTTTGCTAGGTCAGTGTGCTTTGGCATGAAAGTAGAAGGGTAAGGAACAGGATTCATCTGTACCTATAAAAAAAAAATAATAAAATAAACACATCTTTTTTTTTTAGATTCTCCTAAATGTACGTCTTTTGTGTAATGTATCTTGTTATGGGATTCAATGGTATAAAGACAAAATACACCTTTTAATCTAGCTTGTGCATTGTAGTTTTACTGTATCTATCATTCATTCTCATAACTTCTAGTAAAATGTTACTTTTAAGTAACATTTCTAATTAGTTAACTAATGTATTAAAAAATACACAGAAAACTCCTGTGAGGAATGAGGCATAACTAACCCTGTGTTGCAGAGAATGTTCAAGTTTATTTAAAAAACAAAAAACTGTACGCATCCTATCTGTGTCCACTAAAATGTCAGCGTGGTTTTACGATGTCTTTCAATACTTTGCTTGTGCATGCTATGGAGATGTGGTGCATTGATGGTGCTGGGTTGACTTGTTGGGTTTTGTTTGGTTGTTTTTTTGCTGCTGGGGGGTGATGTCTGGTTTTTGAATTCACCACAGAATATAATCCTTTCGAAGATATTACAGTAATCTAGAATGGGGTGGTAAGAGACGAAAAGTCTTGAAAAGCATCTTGTCAGGAACGTGGGTGGGTTATGTGGGAAGCAGACCGTACCTGAGTGGTTCTAGCCATCTGGCACCCTTTGTTCCTATATTGTCAGAAGGCATTAACATTTGAGGTTTTATTCATAGCCTAGCGGTTTCATGCCCTCTCTGAAAGCAAGCCCAGGCAGTGTTCATCTTACTTCATTTCAAAACCAGAGATGCAGCTTTTTCTAAAGCCGCAGCCACATTACACGCGTTTCAGTGTAATAGCAGCATAATTGAAGACTGCGTCAGCTAGTTTGCGGCCCTTCCTCTAGTGCCACAGCTCTTGTTTTTAGAGGTCATCTCACGCCCTTCTCTGTTTCACAGCAGTGGCTGTGTTCCTGTAAGTGGGGTCAGACTGAGCGTAACTCAAGGCAGCGAGGCCTGCGCGTGCTTGCTGAGGTAGCGCAGGGCCTCAGGAAGGGGAGGACTTCAAGCACGCGCCACGTCCACACAGCAGCCGAGGTCTGTAGACCTGAGGTAACTGTGCTGACGAGGAGCTAGGATCCCATGTGTCATCAGGTCTTCTGCCCACTAGGCTGGGTGCTGTTTGTAATCAGGTTCTGCAGCCTTCGTTATTCGGTGCTGATGCTGGCAGAAGGCGTCTGCTGCCTGCTGGCAGTGCCCACGCCTGATGTCTGACCCTGCGAGGTGCTAGTTAGTGTCTGCATGTTTTACACCTACCCTGCTTGGCTGAACTCCTACAGATTAATGCCCTGAAATTTTGTAGATGCAATTTGGAAAGTAAATTTGATAGTCTGAAACCGGTAACATTAATTACATCATTCTTGGCTCTGAAATTGCATTTTGAGGGACCTCAGGGGATGCACTGGGCTGAATGAGCCCACTGCTGAAAGGATCAAACAGCGGGGAGGCACTGCCAGAGCACAAGACCAAATGGTACTAGGGTTTTGTGGCAGCAATGACTGGCAATAGGTGGTAGTACATGCTGACCACCTGGGATTGTGTTGTGCAATAGCCTTGGCCATGTGTTGTGGGAGGGCAGACATCATTCAAAGGATAGGCAAAGCCTGCTGTTGTGTGGTAATGCTTCTGACTTTTCTGTTCCAGTAAACGTTTCCAGTACAACTAAAGAATGATTGCACAGAGGACTAGAGTCACTCCTGTCTTTAAAATGTGGGACAGTGAGGGATTGGTGCCACCCTGGGACACGGTCACTTCGGTCTGAAACGATGTTTTACTGGGAAGGTTTCTGCAGAATCGGCATTTGTGCCATCTCGTCTAGAATACGCTTGAAATATTTCTTGTGAATCGGTGTGCTGTAAGACTCTGCCATTTCAAGCATGAAGAGCTGAGTTTAGAAGGTTTGTTTTTTCTTCACCAAATAGGTAGGCAGCCTCACTATTTCTTTCTTCGTATTCAAGGAAGGAAACCTGTGAGATGACAAAATGCAGAATGGCAGTCCTGCAAACTTGTCAGGGTGACTTATTAGACCAGTTACAAAACTTCCTCTGTCATACTGACCGTAGCACTTATCCCTTTAAAGCAGAAAAGAAGTATTTGCCACTGGGTAACTGGAGTTGGACAGGTTTTGGAGCAGGTGTGGTGGCTGGGAGGTGGGAGCGTGCTTCTCTGTGGGGCTCCCCAGGGAGCTGGGAGCGTGCTGACGTGAACCGACCCGACACGTTACTGGAGAAGGCAAGCTGTGCGAGCACGTACGTGTTTGCATACCAGCATGTCCTGACTGGGGCTGAGAGGACTGGGAAAAGCTTGCTGCTTGAATTGAGATAGCTTCGCGTTGCTCCTGTGCCACGTTAGGGGGTTGCCTTCCTCCACCTTCCCTTGAGACCGGGCAGGAGGAGGCTGCTTCTTGTTGGTTTGTTGTTTTATTAAGCTCAGCATGGAAAAAGTTTCTCTGTTAACTACTAGTATAGTCGTTTTAAAGCACAATAATTATATGCTGTAGTACTATCCTTATCTACTGAACGAGTTTGTTCAACTTGCTGTCTCCCAAGACCCTTTTCTACAGAAAGAAACGGAGCTTGGTAGGTTAGTAGCTGTCTCTAGACTCTCGTAATGTGTACCCACTGTTGAAAATTGAGTAGCTGAAGGCATTGCATCTTTGGCAGCAGCAGCTCAAAAGGTTTTTATAGATCGAGTGCCTGAGTCAGCAGGAATCCATCTGCAGTTTATAGTAAGAAGGTAGGATTGTAGCAGTGATGGTAGGTGCACCAAGTGCACATACTGACAGAGAAATAGTCTGGAAACATGTTCACCAGAGCAGCACTGTCTTTATTGCTTTTCTTAAAGGTGTGATACTTCCAGACACTCCAGGAACATAGCTTAGGAGGAAGTGACAGGAGTGATGAATGCGACCAGGAGGTTTTGCTGTTCAGTGATTGTTGTGAGAGATCTGTCAGCATCTAGAAGGAAAGGCCAGTTTCCAGCACCAGCATATTGTTGCAGTAAAGGTGAAAAAGTGAGCAGGTAAGAGAAAGCTGGTCTGCCATTGATTTTAGCCTTTTTAGTAAAGATTTCTCTGCTTCTCTTAAAATTGTTCTCATAATTTCTGTGTAAAGTCAGTACAAAAAGAGATTATTCTTCCAGACTGATTACAGCTTCTGGTGTCTTGCCAGTGCTTTTGGGAATCGATAACCAGAGGAAACCTAATCTCCTTTGAAGTTAGCAGCTCCAACTGGGACCGCAATTTAATCCAAGGACGTCTTTCGAAGTATGAGCATGCAGATCCTCAGCTACACACCCAAAGTTCTGGGTTTTCCATTAGGTATAGAAGTAAGAGCAAATATGGATGGTTGCAGTTCGAGTTTTCAGTGTTTCCTCTAATTACAAAAATGAGATGATAAAAACTGTCTTACACAGTACCTGCTGTAGATAAGAGTTCCACACTGCACTGCTTTTAGATAAAACTATTAATGCAAGGCTTCTCTTTGATGCTCTTCACCCTCTATACTATAATTGGCTAATGCTTCGCAGTTTCTCATGTGATGATAATCCTTGTAACACTGTAGTAAAGCAGTGGTATCTATAGAATTGCAGTTATCTGCAGCGGTAGTTGTTGAAACACTAGAAACACTTCCTACATAAAACAAAACTAAATCAAACCATTGCCCTTGTTATTTGCACGGTTTCTTGGGATTTCCCTCTGATTAGTGTAGCTAACAGCTCGAATAGTTCATGTGGGGAGGTTAGCTTAACTGTAAATCATCCTTAGCTATCATCAATTTTTAGGGCCTTCAGAATGCTCTGTAAATAAAATTACACTCTAAAAATCTGAAATGGGATAGAAAGTGTGTGCTCATTGGAAAATCCATTACGAGCCATAGATCTGCAAGCTTTGCTTAAACAAGGCTTTTGCTTTCCTTCATGATTTTGTTGACTTAGCCTGTATTTCAAACATTAATGTTCAGAGAGAGAGCTGGTAATATCACAAGTCGCAGATGATTACCTGTTCAACATTCCATGGAGAGGAAAAAAAAAGCCCTGATCTAGCTGGATATATGTGTGTGTACAGTGTTAAATTCATTAAGAAAAAAAATCAATTTTATCTTTTCCTTTATGTTTTTAATGACATCCATATTTTTCATCTATAGCACCTATAAAATATTGAGCTCCAAATTGTTTTTATGCCTAGGAATGCAATTTCTGCATCTGAGTGTCTTTTTCACTGTCATCAATAACATAAATTTGTCTAAATTCAGCAAGTAAAAACAAGGTTGAAAACTATGTTTTATACCACTAGCTGCAGGGGGCATAAAATTACGGTAATTTGTGGCTTTACTATTGTCAGTCATGTACACGGGGTTTTTCAGTGGAAATTTATCATGCGCCCGGCACTGAATGTGTACTACAAAGCTGCAATACAATTTTTGATGTAAAAGGACTGAGAAATTCCCTCTGAAGTATACGAAGCTAAATATTCATTCACCTTTCTTTTGTCTACCTTTTGGAAGGGAAAAATCTGAAGCATGCATGTCCAAAGCATTTGGCAGTGTTGAGCTCCGCTGTAACCAGAAAGCCTGCTGTTGTAGGTAGCAGTAACACTTGGCCAAAAGGCTTTTATTTATTTTATTATTAGTATTTTTTTACAAGATTGGTCATAGGAGATGGGGGCTCACCAGGGAGGTAGGGAAGCGGCTGTAACCTGTGATGCACGCCCAGAGTTACCACAGGGGTGGTGGGACAGTGCCACGGCAGCTCAACAGGGGATGGCAACTCGTGTCTGTATTGCTGGGGACTATGGGGCAAAGCGTTTGTATTCAGTGATGGTTTTAAGGGTGTGCTAAACCCACAGAGCAGTCCCACCTGGAAATCTGGGTGTCAGCTCGTTAGGACAGCCCGTGTCCTGGTTTGCAGAGTTTGAGCAGCACGTTTTATTGTTGGCTCTTCGCACTGTTTTCTGGCTTTCTGTCTTCCTTCAGCTAGTTGAAGCAGTGCCACAAAGCGATTAGCTATTTTAAGAGCGAGAAGTAAATGATGGCGGGTGTTTGTTGGAAAGCGGTTCTTTCAGGGCACCCCTTAGCATCGTGATTTGCGTGGTGGGAGGGCAGGTGTTTGCCTTGATCCCGTGTCAGGGAGGAGCTGCTGGCTTAGGCTGGAATGGCAGATAGAGGTGCTACGTTTCGATCTCCTGCCTTTCTTGGTGAAACATGACATCTTCCCTGTCATAAAAGTTTCTGTAGTTGTTTGCTAAACTTCCTCCAGCCCCCAGTAAGTGAAAGTGAGCAAAGATAATGTCTCGAGGAATGACGCTGTGAACTGGTGCCTTGTATTAGCATCGCAAGGCACTGGCAGTTCATTGAAAGTGACCTGTTCTCTGCTTCATGCTTCTGCCTACTTGTGAATTTCATAGATTTCCAGTTGCAGTGCATTTGCTTGAAAACCCAGTTCAGTAGCAGCCGATGACTGTATTGTGGGCTTACTTGCTCACGTACAACATACACTTTTTTTGATGCAAGTGGTTTCTTTTTTTCCTCACCATGTGAATTCTGGCCAACATGTAACCTATTCCTTAAATGTGAGAAATGTCAGTGAAGCAGAAGTGGTACTGACACATGCTTAGTAATGTTAGCAAAATATGAGTGACTCTGATTAGATGCTTTAAAAGGAGCAAAAAATCCAAATGTGTTGTTGAAGGTAGACGCTTGTTCTGGAGCTGTGAGGCGAAGATTGAGGGGGCAGTCTGTAAAATTGCAGTTTCTTGGCACTGGAAACATTAAATGTATTGAGTTGGGACCACGAAAGTACAATATTCCCAACAGATTTTTCAATTTGAAATAAAATCATGTTTGATTTAATGAGAAAATGATCAATAATTAGTTTTATAATTAATTACATAAATTGGCAACAACATTTTCATAAGTGATGGATCTGAACTGCTTTCTGAATATTCCTTGGGGAAAAAAAAAAGAGCTGCCCACCTGCATTTTATTTGAGTATATATATATAGACAGATATGTAATCTAATCATATGGGTATCTCTACGTGTATATATATGATTACAACACACGCAGCTCCACACATGCTTTTTAAAGCTCATCAGTTCTTAAAAGGGTTAAGCAGTTTTAAAATTGCCTCAACCCACTGCTTAAACATTGTTGCCTTAATTAATAGCTGCTAACATATGAAGGGCTTGTCTTGGCTCTCAGAGGGGGGAAAAAAGCAGCGTGCCACAGAGCTCGATGTACACTGCTTCTTGTCTACTGCCATTAAAATTAATCATCGTAGCTAAAGCTGGGAAGGTTTGTTATTTCTGGTCCAAGTGGACATACCAATACCTGTAATTTCTTACTGATAGGTTCTCCCTGCGTAGCATGTTGTCTGATTTTTTTTTTTTTTTTTTTAAGGCATTTTGTGGTTCTTTTTTTTTTTTTTTTGATGGTTGGTGGTGGTTTAAATAAAAATGGATTGCTATTGATACTTGTTACTGATTTAGCATTTCTGAATGCCTTTTGCAATGAACAAATAAGGGATGAAACTTTCAACAGCTACTTATTAATTTAGCTTAGGCAGACTGAAAGCTAGTCCTTTCCAAATGACGAGTTAGAAGTATTTTGGAGGACTGCCACAACCCAGGAGCCAACATGCAAAGCAGTGCTTCCATAACCTGCTTTGCAGTGCTAAGAAAGATCGTCCAATTTGCCAGCTGGAGAGGCTGCACAAACTTGGAGAGGAGGTGGGGGAAGAACTTCCCACCTCTCCTGCTGTTACTGAAAGTTACTTAAAATATTTTAAGTAATAAACCCATTGTTATTATCTGTCTCTTTACAGAGAAGACAACACCTCTAGTACACAGAGGTGTTGTACCAATGCATGAGTTCTGTTGTCCACATGCGGGTTTATTTTTATGACATCCTTACAACCAACACAGATTTCTTTTTTATTCTGAATTTGAGGTGCGTTCCTGCCAGCATTTGATGCTCCCACTCACACTTATGATGTGTGTGTAGACTGAAACCCAGTGGCCTGCTGTGATCAGGTCATGCACTGGGCAATTCAAGAGCACTTGGGCAAGCAACTTGGGATCTGTCACCGATGCGATGCGGTGTCACTTCGACATTGGGTTTGTGTTGACTCAGTTGCCTTCAGCTACAGGAGCCACGACACAGAGCTGAGGAGACCTCTTCAAGCCTATCCCCGGAGGATGCAGGAGAGCAGAGCTGGCAGCAGGGGAGGCCTTGGAGCTGTGGCATCGCCGGGCTGGCAGGTAGCGCGCTCTTTGGATGTGAAAACTGACTCACCGTGTTTCTTGGGATGTAGCAAGCTAAATGTCATCGTGTGAGGAACAGATAGTGCTGTGAGTTTAGTGTATGGTTTTGCTTGTGATCTGTAGTCTCTGTGTTGAGATTGTTGCAGACTGCTTGAGTTTTGGTTTTCCTGACACAGGAAGCATAGGGAGGGGGACACACAGCTTCTACTGACATAAGGGAATCTAAGGAAAAAGAATGGCTACCCTGAAATTTGGGAAGCAAACTGCTGAAATTATGGCATTCAGCCTTTGTTAGAACTCTCAGGAAGATTTCCATCCCTCACTAACCACTTGTTCTTGCAACAGCTCTGCTGTTGAAGTGTGAAACCTTTTCTGCACGCAACTAGTGTGGAGCAGGACAGGAACACAGGCCAAAGCCTACGGTGTAATCTTCGCCCCCGGAGAGGCGCATAATTCCCCTAAACCTGTAGCGTTTTTCAACTCCTGGGAGTGCGAGTGGGGCAGGTTGTGTGTCACCCGCCCACTCTTCCCATTGCTCTTCCCTGTACACAGCCCCACGGCATGCTATTGTTAGATATGAATGCTAATTGCTGGTATTTCAAGGCTCCTATCTTCTTATTGCTAAAGCCTGTAACAATAATCACAGCCTACATTCCCCATCTCTAGGCATCAAGGAAACAAGATATGATCACAGGCAGTGTGCTGAAGTAATTGTAGTATATAGAATATGAGCTTTTTCTGTGTAAACACAGGCCTGGCCACATCCTATGATAGCTCTTCCTACACTCCGTAAGATGGCTGTTCCCAGGCTCACAACTCACGTCCCCATTATGTATATATCTACCCTTGTCATAACACCACCTCTGAAACACTCACACCGTTTGGTCCTGCTGCATAATGTTAAGAGGGTGGAATTTTAAATTGAAAAAGGCTGTTTAAGTAATGTCAGCAGCCTGACTAATTTCACAAAAGGAAGGAAATTCAAAGTTAAGGCTATGGTATATTCTTATCTAGATGCCTGAAGATTTCTGTGCATGACAATATGCCCCTAAAATTCAGAGCTGTCCCTTATGTCTTTAATTTCTCCCATTGTGTCTCTCCTTTTTTTTTATTAAACATCAAAGTGAATTCACAACAGAGAGTCAGCCTAGAATTTAATCCTCTAAATACCTTGAAAATAGAGGTTTAGACTAGAAGTACCAATATATACCCTTAAAACTTCAGTGTAATATAAAAGAGATTCTAATCACAACAGATCATTACAAAGAAGAGTAAACCACTTTAAAAAATTAAGTGTCTTAAATATAATAAAAAGGAATAATTAAGAATCAAACAGGAAGCTGCTACTCTGACAATTTAATGATGCTGAATTGGACTGAAAGAATTGGCTTTGCCATTAAAAGGGAATGAAAATCTGATAATTTCAAAATGGCACTAGGATAAGATCAAGCATATTCTTCCAAATCAAATGCAGCAGAACCAGGAAGAAATGGTTGAATTCACCTCAGAAAAACCTTGAAGTGCTTTGGACTCCTGCTGCTGCCTGAGGCTGAATCTCTTATTTTATCAGACCTGCTTAACATCTTTAGACTGGGGTCTTCCTGGGAATTTATTACCCCGTGGATCCCATGGAAAGCAATGTGGCAACCCTGCTTGCCAAATAGAAATAATTCAACATTGATGTTCTTTCATTTTAATTTCTTTAAAGAATAAATAAAAAAGGATTTACATAAGTATTCCATGTCCATAGCACTAGGAGTTTTCCACTGTGTGCAACGTATCTGTTCTACTTCCATTTAATGATGTGCTTTTCTTTTTTGATGCATATAATCACAGAGATATGCAACCAAATGTTTAAAATCAAGCTAATCTTATAAAATATTTTTAACAACTGTACATGTAATTTGCACTTGTACTTACTGTGCTGTGTGTGGATTACAGCTATCTATTTACTATTACGAATTTTCTGAGCATTTGTGTCTTATGGATGAACTTAAGAAGGCACATAAGTACAAGCTTTTCAGAGGTTGCACCATTAGATTTTTAATTATTGGGTGGGCAGTTCTGGTATTTTCTACCTGTGAATCTTAGGAACCAAAACTGGCAAATTGCTATGTCTAGTAATATCACAGAGAAAGATGTGATTAATAATCACTTTGTGTGTATTTATACTGTAAAAAATAGATCCAAAAAGGTAAGAAAAATTATCTGTTAAAAAAAAAAAATGCTTTCTCACTGTATAGATTACTTTGGGCATCAGCAGCATCTAACTGGAACACAAAGGCAAAGTCTTTAAACACATAAGCAATTAGAAACAACACAGAATAACTAATACTGGTGTTTTTCATCCACGCGTGTTTTCCCAAAACTTCAGTAAAAATTTTTATGTTGCTTTCCTCTGTTTTCCTTCTTATGAGTGGTGAATGCAGAGTATGTGCTGCAGGAAGTAGTGTTTTGTGTGTGCTGATCCTTAGAGCTCTTCTGGTTAAGTATGTGATTGCCATGCATTCAAAGATTGTGACCTAGAACATCAGCTATTACAATGTGGAATCGGTCCTTTTAAATTGGCAACTCATAGCTCAGAATATTTTAAGGTGCAGCTAGTGCATATAGGTGTCACACATAAAACTGTACAACAAACAAATTTAAAAAAAAAAAAAAAAAAAAAAAGGAAAAACCACCATGTTAAAGTCTGAATTTTTCACGGTTTGTCTGAATGGAGGAGCACAACCTGGCTTCCAACTCCTGGTGTTCTGCTGCCATCCTGTGGCGAACCGGACTCGCTTCGTACAGCGGAACTCAGCAGGGATCTCTCTCAGTGCCTTCGCAAGGGTTACCAAAAGTAAACTTTGGGCTTGCCATGTTTTCTTGCAAGGGATGTTGTAGCCTGCTGCCCCATCTGCTTGTCTTACTGTTACCAGTCTTGGTTTGATTTTTGCTTGATGAATCTTAATGATAAGTAGTATAAAAGCAGGAAAACAATAATATTGCCACCAAGGATGAGATAGCTTACATAGAGAGGCTGTGAATCCAGGCCCATAGACTTAATTACCTGTAACCACAGATACAAAAATTAGGAACTGATTTTTTTTTTTCTAGTTAATTACCACGATTTTTATTAGAGAGTGACTTACAAGTTTTCCTGGAATGTGAAGAGTAACGTTTCCAACAGTCATTTCATATTTGGCTTCGGTGAACTGAATTTGCATCATGCCTTGGAAATTCCATCTTAGAAAAGACACTTTAGAAACCCAAAATGGAACTGGAAAAAAAAGTCAGAAAAAATCATATAAATAAGCAAATTCCTGTCTTGCTGCCAAAAATAACAGGTTTGTCTAATTTCTTGACAACCAAAGGCTGTATGATAGCTTATTACTGGACAAAATGGCAGATACACCCTATATTATTACACAAAGATTGAAAATTAGGGGAGAACTTATATCTATTAGACTCCCATTATCAACTCGAGTTCTTCTACTGAAGATCTTCATCTACTGAATATAACTTGTTACTGAATAATGTAGGGACCAATTCAGACTTTCACTAGTGCTTTTTTCAACCAAGCTTACTGTTACCTCAGCTTCAGAGGGAGACACTAATGTAAAATGAACTCTACTGTCACTATTCATGAAGATATTGCAAAGGTGGGAATAAAAGAGGGTTTTCTTGTATGGGACTCAGCCTCACTACAAACAATTGCTGATGAAAGCCATCGACATTTTCATTTGGAGGGGTAGTGGGAGGATTCTCTTACCTGTCCAGAGGTTTTCCAGGCTTACCACAAAACCACCACTCAGGTAGAATGATGTGAAAAGGACGTTGCCAAGGAAAGCTGAGAGCTGTAAGGTTGGCAACAGTGCTGCCACCCAAAGTGCCATCCCGCGGGCACAATACACAGCCAGCCACACCGAGAAGAAGTTCAGCAGGAAATGCTCTGCGTCAGGCATGAGGTTTGCCAGCCAATAGATGGGAACCCCATAAATTAGAACAAAAGCGCAGTGCTCAGGGAGTTCCCCTAAAATCTGTTCAGAAAGGAGGGAAAAAAATATATTAAGCAATAATCACAAAACCTTCTGAGATGCCCCTTGATGTACTTATGGACTGTTTAGAAAAACTTTGGGAAATAATCCCTTAGAATACAATCATCTCCTCTTTGGTTGTTTTCAGTAACAACAGAGATGGAAATCCTTGCTAATTTTTTTCCCTAGTTATGATAATTTCTGTAAATGTTGAATTGATAGGCGGCTTCTTACAGGTTGAATGTCGTATTTTGTTATGGTTTTGGCAGTTTCTAAGAATTTAAGAGAATTTCATGAAGAAATGGTGAGCTTGAGAGCAGTAATACTGTTACTGACTCATTGTAGGTGTACATTTTGTCCAAATTTGGTTGAACCTAGCATGAGATGAAATTTGAAATAGGCTGTTGGTCACTTCCCCACTTTGTCCCAAAGGTTGTCCAGTTAGTAACTTCCTAACTCATTGCAAAAACATGAATGTGTTTTGGATTTTCTCAAATATCTGAACATACATATTTTATTTATATACATGTGTGTGTATATATACAGTATACATAAAAATATATATACACACTATATGGATGTCTGCATACATCAGTTATATGTATATATGTAGATATGTTTAGATATGTGTGTATATACATATGTATGTAGTATTATGATTATTTTTTCCAAAGAAAGTTGCTACTATCCTCTAATACTAAGGTTGTAACAAATTACATCGATTCCTCTACGAATAATGTGCAATTTTTGTGACACAATGCAAAGAATATTTTTCTCTGGCAACCACTAATAAGCATTTAAAATCTTGTGCAGAAATGGAAACCTAAATTACAGATGCCATGGCAGGCAGAGCTCATCTCACAGTGGCAACATCACAAAGAAGGGATTCTTCTAAACCCTTGTGAAAAAAAAGAGAATGTAATTTTTCTGAAGTTCTAATTTTTTTCCAGGAAATCTAGCTCTTTATACACTTAATACAATTGTTTCTCTCTGATCAGTACAGGCCTGAACAACTACTGGAAATCTCAGTTAGCATTTTGTCATTTCTATTTTACTTTTGTTGTAGCGTTTAATATAAATATTCTGTTTTATAGATCAAGACATAATCAAACCTTCAAAGATGTTTCAGCTAATGAATCATTCAAGTACATAAAAGTGATGAAACGACCGAAGATGACTTTCAGAGTTCCCCAATTTTGGCCAAACAACCTTATGGATGTCAGCCATGACATATGGCAACAGATACAAAGTAGTGTGAGGTTTAATCAATTAACACCAAGGAAGCAAGAATGGTAGCTTTAGCTGGCAGACACACTAGAAGAAGTCTAATGCAAATGCAATTATTTATACAGCAAGGCTTTGGAATATTCTTTAAGCTATCTGTGTGTATTTCCTGGCATCAAAACCACTTACCTTAGCAAAGAAGTATGGGCTAACAGAATACATTCCATTTTCCAAGTCATGATAAAGCATAGCTCTTTCTGAATGGCCTGCAGGGTAGAAGCAAACAGGTTCATTTCATCCTAGAGTTGCATTTATAAACATAATTTTTCATTGATTTGAGAGCTCTCTGATTGTGATTGTTTAAACATTTACAATAAAGCTCACACTTACATTTGGCAATGACATCCAAAATCACTGTGAATGGGATTAGTGCACCTATCATGTACAACAGTGCTGTTGTGTCACGAACAGAGAGTCTACTTTCTCCATGGCCATAGTACAAAAATCCTATTAATAATGACATGATGAGGGCCTCAACTCCATGGACTAGTAGTGTTGAAAGATCTCTGAAGTCATTGGAGACTTGACGACTGGAAAACAGCGATATTGATCATAAGGTATAGTCCTTATTAATGCCAGATATATTCAGATATATTGCCCCAAGTGCTCTGCTAACAGCAGTTTGTGGAATTGCTGACTTTGAGTAGGTTGGGAGTTTGCCCAGTTCTGAACATGATTGTATTTAATCAAAGCTGCTGAGCATTGGTAGCGGCCTACTTTTTCAGGTCTGAAATGCTGAAAGTGTGAAGCCCATGGCGGCTGGAAGATCTCATTTTGAAGACACAGAAGCAATTATTTCAGCTAAAGCCTCTTTGTTAAGGGCCTGTAGTATACACTAGTACTAGATGTTACTATCAGTGATGTTCTACATGTATTAAACCACTAGGTTTTATTTCTTTTGAGAACACAAGCATGAAACCCAGCTACCACTATCCATCCATGCTGGCTATAATCAATGAAGCCTCCTGGCTTCATATCAAGGCAGAGGTGTGAGGATGGCAGCACCTAGGCCTGCCACACAGCTGTCTGGGCTTGCTGAGGGTTCAGTCACTGCGCTTTGGTGTGTGTGTGGAGATCAGGACGGTGGTACCCAAAACTGGGACACACATTTCTGAGCCTCAAGGCTCCTGCTGCCCAAAGATGCAGGCTTGCAGCAGTGTGAGCTGGAGGTGATTTCTGTCTGGAAGGAGCCCTGGGACAGAAAGCAAGGGGCTGGACATCTGGCTGCCACCCACCACCCTGCTCAGAGGCCTGGCGTGAGCCAGTATAGGAACACCTCAGTTCCATGGCTCGCTCGGGCCTAGTGCTAGGTGTGCGCTTTCAGCACCTGCTCAATTCACATTTTGTGCTTTTTAACTCTTTAAAATACAAATGAACATGATACATAGTTGTTTATGGAGGTAAGGTTACCTTAATAATACAGTGAACTGCCTTAAGACGCCTGGTAACTGATTGCTGGCATGGTAAGGCATGTGGATAGCCTCTTCTGATTTTACATGGGAGCTGTACAAAAGAGGGAAAAAATATTAGCCAAAGTTGTAGCAGTTATTCCAGATCTGCCATATGATATTATTTTCTTCACCTTTTTTGGCTGACTGTGTTCACAACATTGTCGTCTTCATTAACTTTCCATAAGAAATCATCAAAAGTCTTGATTTTTTCTAGGAACAAGCTGGCAAGAATACTTGCTCTTTTTTGGCTCTCCATCTCCTTTTCTGCAGTCTGTTTATCAATGCTGGCCAAATCAACTGCAAGACATTATTTGACATAAGTCCATAAGCTACAGCTGTGATAACTTTATGATGTGTTTAGAATCAGAGATTGTATCGTGAACAGACAGTATGAGCTGTGTGCATGCGTTAAGCTACAACAGTTAAAACTTTTATCAGTTACTTTAGGTAGATACTGAGAGCTTAAGAAGAATATTACCCAAGGAAAACATAGTAGCAGCAACAGTAGTTCACCTAGCTTTTTTTTTTTTTTTTTTTTTAACAAATTATTTTTTAAAATCTAAACTAACAGTAGTGTTTTCCAGTGCTGAGCATCAGTATAGAGCACCACTACCTGATACTTCGCAGACGCTTTCTGGGAGAATTATCTCTGTGCATTTCGTAATTCCTTACATTGAGCTGACTGTCTCCATTGAGCCACATTTCAGCAGGGGTCCATCAGAGAAATGAGTTGTAACCTGCCTGCCTTCTCTCATTCTGAGACTCTCCTGTTTCTCTTACTTGCCACACTGCCAGCATTTGTGCATTTCCTTCAGGTCCTCCTCCTTGCTGTGGCATCTTTAGCTTTCCTGTCCCATTTCCATCTTCCTGCAGCCCATATTCTCTGCCTTTCCTGTGGGTAGTGGCTCAGTGCATTGCACTGAATGATCTTTCACCTCCCTTCCTCATCGCCACCTGCCTCCATGTCACAGGGGTTCATCTTCTGAGGACTGCCCCAAATGGTCCATTCCCATACAGGTGTGCTGCAAGGCCCCCCACCCAGGGCTGCACTGAGCTGGGCAGGACTGCTCTGAACCACGTTGGTGACAAAGGTCTGTTTGTTGGGCTTGACATTAATTTCTGTCTATCTCTGCATAGCTGATAGGCATTCTGATATGAACTGACACGTAAGCAGAGCCGAAGAGGTTACTCCAGAGCATTGTAGTTGGTGTCTGTACAAGGCATACTAAGCAACTTGAACGCAAAGACCTGAAGGTAAGAATTGAACCAACCTCTGGGGTAAAAGACTACTGCCATTAGATTAACAAGGCCACATTCCCTTTGCATGTTGGGAGGAAAAAAAAAAAAAAAAGAAAAAAAAAAGAAAAAGAAGGGATTTAGAACCATGCAGGGTGGTTTTTTTTTTTTTTGTTTTTTTTTTGTTTTTTGTTTTTGTTTTTGTTTTTTTTTTTTTGAGAAGAGGAATCAAATATTACTGTTACTGTTTTTTTGTTGTTGTTGTTGTTTTTTTCTCCTCCCTTCCTATGCTCTATTGGGCAACTCTCATCTTTCTCATTTCCTCTTCAAGGTATGTATGATTACACACCCTGGGAAACTGGCTTCCTATGTTTCTTGAATAGAGTACATAGAAATGACTGCATGAAAGCAACTGATCAGTTCCTGCATGTCTTTTATCGCTGAATATAAAAGTTTCAACCAGCTGAAACACGGGAATAAGTGTGATAAAGGTTTGGAAGAGTTGCTACACCTGGCACTGTTAAGAGGATTATTTAAAACTGATTTTTTCCTCTCTCTTGTATTTGCTACATTTCCTGCATTGACAAATGGTGATCATATTCAAAACTGAACTTAGTACAATATTGTTGACGGTGACAAGGCATTTCTAAAACAGTTATGGTCCATAAAAATCAATGTTAGCTGATAGGCTTAAGAAAGCAAATGACTTCCAATAATATTTCTTTTTTTTTCTTCTTTTTATGGCAGTACTTTGTCAGTACTTGATACTAACCATAGAAATCTGCAGGGTTGCTGTACCTTGGGCAGGGATAGCCTAGTTCTGTGAAATATTGGACCATGTCCTTGGCTGTTCCGGAATAGACAGTGACTCCAGAAGACATCAGGAGAACTAAGTCGAAGAGTTGGAAGATATCTGACCGGGGCTGATGCAGTGAAAGAAGAACTAATCTGTTTCCTCTGGCCAGTCTGGATAATGTTATCACGAGGTTATGTGCAGTAAAACTGTCCAGTCCAGATGTGGGTTCATCAAGTATCAGAATTCCTGCCAAAGACAGTAAGTTTAGCTGTGGAAAACAGCTTGATTTGGAAAATATGGTATTAGCATTTGAAATCTCACTGCTATATTCCTTTTTTAAAAGTACGAAGTACATTTCACACCAGCACCAGGTAATATTCAACAATGGCAACCTCCTTCCACTGCCTCATTGAACATAATGACTATGTAGTAGGTACTTTAAATTTTGTCTTGGTCCTATTGGAAACAAGAGTAATGTTTCTGATTTTCACTGGAATGAAGGTTTAGGTTCCTTATTAAATTAATGTTTTACTCTGCAGTTCTTGCACTTTGCCTGTACAAATGTGAACATTATATGTGAATATACAATAGTAATAGTTTTATATTCTGCCTGCTGAAATATTTTAATCTATATTAAATATACTTAATTGATATTTAGACCTTTTTTTATGTGTAAATCCTCAAAGTATTAATTTACGTAGAGCATGCTTTGGGAGGAGAAGCTACTTAATGCCTGTTCACACCCAGATACCAAGAGATATGCATAAAATTGAATTTTTCTTGTTTTGCAATTGGTTGCTAAAAATTTGAAAGGGTTTTGTTACTTTGCAGTGTTTGTGTTGCCAGAAAACTTAATGGCCTCAATCAGCACAAGGCACTGTCTGTACACAGACATAGTTTCTGTGCTGAGGGGTGTAACGCGTGTTTGAAATGTAAAGGAATCTTTACTTATTTTTCCTAGAACTAATGTTTTTACTTCAGTACCAACACATCTATTTGTGAGCATTGCTTCTTACTAAAAAAGCTTCTACTTTCCCTTTATTTGCAAAATTATAATTCTATATCAGCAAAAAAATTTCAGATACATTTCCCAGTGGAAGTAGAGGAGCTGATAGGAAATCTCGCTCAACAAGAGGCTGAGGCAAGATCAGTGGTGCTGTTGATATAAGTAAGAGCAGATAGGGAATTCATTCCTGCAAAAGCAACTGTAGATTTAGCCTTCTCTTTTGCTTCCAGTGAAAATGATAAAATGACAGAAACTTCTAGTTCACCTGTAACGAGCCAGCCACATCAGAGTTGCACAAGACTGCAATGAGTTCCAGTGCTACCAAGAAAATGACCTTCCCTTGTTAACGTTGTACTTGTGCGTATGCAGAAGTGAGAGGGCTGGCTCCTGAACCACTCCTTTTATATAACCGTGACTATGATAATTACATTATAATCTGTGGTCAGCAAGAGTTGTGATTTAAGCAAATGGATCAGCACACCCTCACTGTGCCTGATGTTGCCATGAGGAGTGAACATCTGGCAGAGGAAAATGCAAGATCCGTTAAGTGTCTTGAGAAGCGTATGTGTGTCTGACTTTTCCCTGAACCCTACTATTTTCTCTAACCACCCCCAGTGGTTTGTGGGGGGCACAAGGAAGGTGTCATGGTTTTGCTCACCTGGGTTCCAGAGCAGCTGCACACCGATGCTCACTCTTCGCCTCTCGCCTCCTGAAACACCACGGAGGTACTCGTTGCCTACCCTCGTGTTTGCACACTGGCGCAAGCGTAGTTCTGCTATAACATCTTCCACCTGGGGGGATCCAAATGGTAACAGGGATAAAACAGTTTCTTGACACGTTTCTGCACAGATAAAGCCAAAAAATATAGTTGGCGTAGTTAAAATTCATCTGGATATTATGGTGCTATTTGATCGAGAGCCAGTTGAAAACAAATCTTGATTTTAGGGATAACATTAAAAAATGCTCAACGACCAGCAATTTAGTTCATCTTTCAGCCTCTCTAATGCTTTCTCTAGATTGTCATTTTTTATGAGCATTGGAACAATTGCTGGTTTCTATCTTGAAAAAGGAAAAAGATTTATAATTCATAATCTACATATATATTAAAAAAAAAAAAAGCCAGATTAGCTGTTCTGACTCCAAGCACACAGGATGTCTCGGATAGTTCCTTTCAGACGCATTTTTGACAACTTTATTTTTTTCCAACAGCTTAATTACCCTTTTTTCTCTTTGTGAGTCTGAGAAAAACTTTGGAAGGCGCAGTTTGGCAACGAACAGTAGCGTTTCTCTGACAGTCAGGTGGGGAAGCAGTCGGTCATCCTGCCGCACGTGTGCAATGCATTTCTTGACAAGCTGGGGGGTGCTGGGTTTGTTATTGATCATGATTTGACCAGACTTGATTTTGCCTCCGTGATCCCGGCAGGTTATCACGTCAAGCAAGGATGTCTTTCCACCACCTAAACAATCAAAATTAGAAAACAAATTTCTAGGGCATCCATTTGAAAAGTGATTTAGTCGCAGAGAATAGAAGTTTTCATTCCCTAACGTCTTTTCCTCAACACCTTGTGTTGCTTTTCTAAAGCTGCAGAGGTGGAATGATCTTGAAAGAAAATACTGACACCTGACTGCAAGCTCATGTTCAGGAAACCTCTTCCATCCAGAATGTATTACATGGCTTTAACCTTTGACATGTCCCAGGAGAACTGGGTAGCTGGCTTTTGAGAACAGCTCTGAATTTAAGAAGCAAGATCTCTGTCCGCTAGTTACCATTCTATATGTGTGGCTGCTGGGCTGGCACCTAAATGCTTTGCAGAAGTTTGCTTTGTGGAGGGAATTGTGAATTCAGAAACAGCAGCTAAGCAGTTTAAAGACGAAGGCACTGAGCAATTATACAGCTGATAAGACTCTGAAGCATGACTTAAATAACTGTGATTTAAACAAGACAAAAAGTCATTTTAATAATTAAGAAAAAGTTGGCTATTAAGAAAAAGTTGGCGCATGCTCAGAGGTAAGGCAAGTAAATCAATGAAAACAAAACCTGATTTGGAATTAAATAGCAAATGACTTTTTCCCTTATGCCATATGATACTTTATGCAAACACACAGAGCTCTCATTATGATTAGATATCATTCGTTTCCAGTCTTCCTGTTGAAAAATTAACTCCACACTTGTTGCTTAATATATATATTATAAAAAAAAAAATAAAAAAAACTTGTCCATCTGTAAACTACATATTGCTATGTTTGAGTGGCATTTGATTGCCATTGACAGTGTGAGACTCATCAGCAGTTTAATCCACTTTACTAAGGCATTTGATGAAATAGATGATAAACAGCTTTTTAAAATAGCTTGACTAGTTTGCTGAAATGGTTTGTGCCCAGTGTATGTTACCTTACAATAATCTAATATCTATAAGTCAATGTTATTTCATCACAATTTTTTTCCTTTTGCTATGGGGCATCTCTAAGGTACAATTTCCAGTACATTAGATACGTGCTAAGAAAAATCCCCCATAGCAGTGGGAAAGAAAAACCTCTTCTGTAGAAATAATGTTAAAACTTCTGTGGCAAATATGTTTTGTCCTTCTTTTTCAAAGAGAGCATCTTCACTGAATCACTGAGCTAACCTAATGTAAGAGTTTAGTGGAAGCACAGCATGTTTTTTTGCGGTTTTGTTTGTTTTACTTTCAAAGCATAGGTACTTATTACTTCAATTTAATGTATCACATGTCTACTTCTTATCCCCCTAGCTGAGATAAGTCTCACTAACCACTTAGGGCAAAGGCCAACTCTCTATTAGGCAACCTCATCCTTGAGAAGATTAAACCATTCCTACCAGAAAATGAAAGGAAAAAAAAAAAAAAAAGATGCAAGGAACCAGAGCCCCAGTTTTCAGACACTGTAAGCCAAATAAAAGAGGCGTTATCCTTTCTTTTCAAGTTTCTGTTAATTAATCTGAAGGTGATAGTTTATTCTATAAGACCTGTTTGCATGTGAAGGGAATTGCTGCCAGTTGCAACTGATCTTTCTTACAGGGTCTGGCCTCATGTCTGCATTGTTACTGGGTAAGGTCTGCAATTTGCCTGTTTTATGAGAGCCATGAAGCTGCTTCATGTCTAACAGAGATGGGGCTGCAGAACATAGTTGTAACAACGCTGCACCCCAAGAAACACATAGCAAATGTACAAGCCATAATATAAAAGTTTTTCTAAAATAAATTCAAAATATATTTTTCCAATATGTTTCTGTTTCTCAAAATGTACATTTTAAAGAATGTATTTAAGTGACACGTTTCCAGTAGTTCTTTGTCAGCTAGATTATGCCATTCAGAAGACTGAGGAATATTGGTTTTGATTGTGTGTTTTATCTAAGAATTAGTCAAATCATGAAACTTGGTTGTTCTTACCAGTGCTCCCTATAATAGCTAGCATCTGGCCACTTCGAACTTTTAAATTCAGATTCTGGATTACTGACACACGAGAATTAGGACCTGAGTTCCAGGTCCATGGCATTTGCATCTGCGTGAGTTTCTCATACCAGGGAATCTGGGATGCCGTGTTAACCTAGCAAAGAAAGAAAGAAAGTCTCTTCAATTCCTACGTTAAACTACTTAACATTAAATACTTTCAAAGTTGTAATAAATCAGAGAATATGTTAAAATAATATTGTTAATATTCAGAAATATAGACAAAAAATCTTTTTTGGACATGTATGGTTTTCATCCTTTGCTTCTTATTTCTGATAATCATTAAAACTATCTGTCCTTTACCTTACTTAGATAGTTTATTGCTATTGTACATTTTTAATTTTTAATACAATTTGAAATGAATCAAAACTGAAAACTGTGAAGCTTACTTCAGATGCCATGTGGCACAAAAGTGAAAAATTTCACTGGCTTCCTGAAATCCTCCTTATGTTTGTCATCCTCTCCTTGTCTCCTGCATGCTCGTTCTTGCCGGCAAAGGCTCCTGCTCCCTCAGTCCTGAGAGGAATAATTTAGCTCAAGACTGAGGGAAAACAGAGCCTAGAAATGGACCTCTTTTCCTGTATCATCGCCTAGTTTTACTAGATATATTATACAACAGCATGGTTTAGCCTCACGTTATTACCTTAGCCAGGAGTGTGATTCTCCTTACAAAACTTTTGTATATTTGATTGTGCAATATTTGCATGAACATCAGCTTTATACTGTTTTTAAGAGGGCTTGCTTAATGAAACAGGAGCTGCTGGATAAGTTCCCTGCTGAAGGGACGTACAGAAGGTAGAACTTTTACCTGGTAGTTGAGTTCTTTGACCTCAAGAACATTTGATTTTCCGCTGTATGTGAAATACAGGCTGTTATCTTCTTCAGAGCAAAAGATACTGTCCTGGGCCTTGGTCTGGAGAAATTATTGGGTTAGTTACAATAGTTAATTATAATAACTAAAGAGTTGTTAACATTTGAGTTCAGAAATGGAGAAACAGAACGGGAAATATATTTGTGGTATATAAAACAGTACTTCTGATATGTTACAGTGGTACAAAAGCATGAAGGGTTGAAATGAGTAATCTGTTAATCAGCGTGAAATGCAGTTTGTTCTAGAGGCATGTCAGAGGGCCAAACACGCTGTGCTGCGGTGGTCTATTAGCTTTCAGTTTAAATGGGTTTATTTTCAACATGGAGACAAATGCCATGCTGCCATAAAGAGATTAGGCTCTATTTCTATTATTGAGGAAGAAAGTGGATGACTACTGGAATTTTAATGTCTACTGGATCAAAACGGTACATATTGAAATTCATATTTCATAGCAGCTAAAAATTAAGGTGCACTGGAAGTATGTTCATTATTTAATTAATCCATACTGCACCATAGTAACCTGAAGCAGCTAATTCACCATCACACACAGAGAGAAGATAATTTGCTAATGTCTGTGCCTTCAAAGAGTAAATGGTATCTGCGAATAACGTCTGCTCAGTAAGAAAAAGTTAATCAGACAGGGAAATAATTTAACTAACCGATTTAGCGAACCACCATCTTCACTACAATCTCTGCTGAATAAATGTCTTGTAAAATAACAGGCAAAAGGCATGTTATCCTGAGTCAGCCATCAGAGATCAACCTAATTCCTGCATCCTTTGGCATTTCAGGGGATTAAAGCTCTTCCAGTGGCTCATAGTCTGGGTTTTCATTTCACCCAAGTTGTGTAACTCTCAGATTCACCTGAGGGCTGCTAGAAGAGCTTCATTTCCCCCGTTCCCTGTCTGGCAGACGTACTGCTGCTGGAGGTGTCTGGCAGATGGTGATCACTGCCTGTGAACAGTTCCTACCTTCACAGCAAGCAATGCTGACTAATCTCTTCAGTGCAGGCATGCAGCAGAAAGCAGCGTGACCCTAAGTTGTCTGAAAATCAGCGCTAAGGGGTCCCTCCCGCCGGTCTCACTCACCTCCTGTGCTGCCTGGCTCCAGCCACCACCTTCCAGCGGGATGTGCTCGGGGGGTCCCTCCATGGTGGCAGTGCAGGGCCGTGCACCCTGCGGTGCTCTGGCGATGGGTTTGTTGAGAAGCAGAGTGAGCCTTTCTCCCCTTGCCTTTGAGCTTGGCTCTTCCCAGCCCCCTTTGTTGCAGCACCCTGTCCCCTGGCACGCTGCGTCTCTGCGGCTGGTGTGACCCTGTGGACAGGGAAATACTCCCCTGCTCTGGGACAGGAACAGCTTGGGCTAAAGGTACATCAGATAGCGGGCTCTGCTGATTGCCTATCAGTTGTTCTCAGGAAAAGAAAGCACCGAGAGCCGCTCGGTTTTCTTTTAGGCATTTTCCCTGGGTGGTGAGGGCTGGGGGCAGTGAGTTGCTCCAGCCCAGAAGGAGCAAGGAGCTGCCCCTACCCGGCGGAGGCATGGTGGCAGCGTGAGGGCGGCAGCACACGGGCCCGGCACTGGAAGATGTCGTGCAGAGAGCCCTCTGCCATGGAGGGGGGCGGCAGCGATGGGCAGGCTGGTGAGGTGAAGGCTTTGGCACAGCCTCCCAGCAGTATCAGTGTGCGGGGGGTCTCCTACACCGTCAGGTAGGACTGGGGAGGGTGGCAGGGGGAGCCCCCAGCTGCTGGGAGCTGCCCTGACCTGGGGATGGAGGGGAGAGGGGCAGGGACAGGTGGGCTGCGGGCTTGGCTTCAGCCTAGTGAAGACTGGCGGCCATTTTAGGACCACCTGCCTCATGGTGCTGGGCCGCCGCCTCAGGGTGGGGTGGGCAGCTCGGAGGAGGCAGAGCAGGTCTCTTCTCCAGAGCCAGGAGTTTTTCTTCAAATGTATTTGAAGAAGATGCTGTAAAGTATATTTCCTGTGCTTGTGTGCTTCACGCAAAGCTTTTTACATACATCTTCGGTGTTTCTTCCTTTCTGATGTTTGTTTTCCAAGAGAGCGTGTTGGCCCCTGGTGGAATGTGCCTTTGTACCATAAAAAATGGACTCGGCAAATACTTAAAGATGTTTCATTTCACATAGAGAGTGGCCAGATCATGGGGATTTTAGGAAATTCTGGTAAGTTGTTTTTGTACCTTAAAAGAATAAACTCAGAGTTAATACTAGTGACTTCCACGGTAGCCTGAATGTGACTGAGGTCTGTGCTTTAAATAATGAAATTGCAATTGCTTTTAACCCTTGCATTGCGAAAACATGACACTTGTTTTCAGAGTTCTATCTTCTGTCATCTAACTGGCAATTATAACTTCAGTAAGATATTAGGTTACCTCTTAACCCAAATGGTCCACTATAAAGTGTGAATTTCTGTGAAGTAAATGCTAATTCACACACACACGTTCTAGGTTTCCATTTACTTCCCTATTTCTTTAACGTTATTAAGGAAAAAAGATTTGTTCTCATGTCTTCATCGAAGTGAGGCTATCACACTTGGGATTGCAAAATTCATCTCATCATATGATTAATTTCTTTTGTTTGAAAGGATCTGGGAAAACAACACTTTTAGATGCAATATCAGGAAGACTGGGACATAAAGACAGTTTCTTTGGAGAAGTATATGTGAACGGCCGTCATCTGAAGAAGGAACAGTTTAGAGACTGCTTCTCTTATGTACCACAGGTTAATCTCATTTGTTTCTGTATACTATACTTCCTCCTGTGTATTAAAAAAAAAAAAAAGGGGAAAAAGGAAAGTGAAAGTTGCTATTGTAATGCACTAATGTATTCTGACTACAGTTTTGCAATTTCAGTAGTGAATGAACGTGTGTGAGCAAAAGCAGTATCTTAATTCCTACTGAACTAACTCCTGCTTCCTTCATCTCTTTTCAGAATGATGCTTTGCTAAGCTTCCTCACCATACAAGAGTCTCTGACCTACACAGCTTTACTCGCTCTTCAGAAATGCTCCAACAGTGTCATCAAAAAGAAGGTCTGTATATTATCATCTTCCACCAAAAATGCAGACATGACATCATGTAATGCTTTCACTGACTGTTTTATGTTTAAGAGGTTTCCTGATCTTTATTCTGCGGCTGAGTAATCCTCCTTCTCCTGAGCCAGGAGTAGAACACAGACCCCTCGGCGCTAAGCACTTCCACAGGGAGCTTGTGGTGATGCCTTGGGGAACAGCCAATATGATGGCACAAAACTCTCCAGCCCAAAGCTGCAGCAGTTAACTGCTGCCCGATGTGCTGCCATAATATAGCATACAGAGTTCAGCTCCTCATTGGCATCTAGGAGACATGTGCATCTCTGGGGCGCTTGAGGCCATGCATGCTGGCGAGTCTCATGAACAGCAGAGATGTCTTTGGCACTATTCTGGCTCCTTAGGTGCTCTCTCACTAACCAGGGCAGCCCTGAAAAGCACTACTAAGCTCCTTACAAGCTGCCTTCTCCATAAAACAGGTGTGTTTCTGATCTACTAGAGGGCTCTTTTGGGCCTCTGTTGAGAGTAAAGATTAGATGTGCCTAATCAAAGGCGCTAGCTTTCTGTCTTCTCCCTTCACCTGTCTTCCATTCAGTATTTCATACTGCACCCAAATTGATTTGCCTTTCTGCTCCCTTATTGTGGAAGCAAGACCAGCACGTTATGTTTAGTAGCATAACTTCTGGCACCACCTCCAAAATGCTCTTCTCTTAATGTCAACTGAAGCTAAAATTCTACTCATTTTAGAATAAATAGAAATGAAAATGTATTTTAAACACTAATTGAAATACTGTATTAAAAATAATCAAATTGAAATGAGGCCAAGTACCTTCCAACTAGAATGGATAAAAGCAGCATATTGGGAAAGTCTTAGCTTAAAATTATGCCTTTTTTCATTATTTTTTTTTTCTCCCTGAGTATCTGAGTTGGACAGTAATTAGTCTTTCTAAATTGTAATTATTTTTCAGGTAGATGCAGTTATGGCTGAGCTGAGTCTTAGCCACATTGCTGACAAAATAATTGGAAGCCATATTTTTGTAGGAATTTCTGGAGGTGAGAGGCGTCGTGTTTCAATTGCAGCCCAGCTATTACAAGATCCAAGTAAGTACCCCTGTGTGGATTTTCAGAGTAAAGCAGAGCAGTGTCACTTTCTGCACCTGCTATGGACTTTCATAAACCACTTCAAAATCCAAAAGCAATTTTGTTCTATAATTCAGCAAAAGCTAGTCTAGCAATAACGGAGAAGGGTGAGCAGTAATTCAGGTCTGCCATTAATCTATTAGTTGGTCTTGGAAATCAGTGAATTTTAAAATCTTAGGGACTGAACATACGTTTAGACCTGCACTTATCCATTTTACCTCTTTCTGGGCTCCCTCTTCCCATGTACGAAATGTTGGTTGATGCATTGATTGATGGTTTATTGAACCAATTAGAGCTGTACATAAGCAAGCACTGAGTTTTGCAGTGGAGTAGCTGTCATTGAGCCACATATGTGTGAGTGTCACATAAATGCCAAAGTCAAAAAGACAGCGCATGAACTTTGCTCACTTGGAATGTATACAAACAAAACAGAGTAAATTGCTCGAGAGAATAATAGCCCTCATGTTGTATTGCTCTTGCTAAGAATCCAAATATTGATGCATACCATGCTCTCGATGTGGTTGTAGTTTTACTGTAAAGAAAACCAAGTCAGATGAATGAAAAAGCAGAGTAAGAGTGAGTAGGATTAGCCATGGGAAACAGCATTGTAAATTGCATCAGTTTTAACATGGTTTCTTAAAGGTGCTAGAATCTTGCAGAGCCAATGTATACCACCCATTTCTTGGACTCCAGAGACCTTACAGCACTGCAGATGCACTAGGACTGCACACCAGGCAGGAGGGAGAATGTAGATTCCCCAGGCACTGTGTGCTACTGGTGATTCCTGGACAGTTCACTGGGGGCATTCATTGCTCACTAAGCTCATGTTACAATAATCCTGTGTAAATAAACCTGTAAGTTCTCCTTCCTCCTCTTTAAACCCTAACTGAAGTTGAGCTGCCCTCTTCCGTACTTTATCTTATCTGTGTGAAAACAATCGATTTGACTGTAACTATTACCCTTCCATGTGCAATAAAATGATAAAGAAAATGAAGTTAAAAAACACCACTGCTCTCATTTATAGAATTATATGTGCCATATTTTAATATAACTCTTAATTTGCTCACAATTAATTCACTATGTATATATATCTTTAATTAAGATGACAACTTCAGGTTAACTCTGTCTGTTATATTTACATTTGTATACATGATGAATTTTATCTTAGAAGCAGGTGTAGACATTAAATCTGTTTTGGTAATTTTCTAATTTCACCTGAACATAGGAAAAAAAAAAAAAAAAAAAAGTTTATGCTATGATCTTGCTGTAGTTCTTTGTCCTTATTCCTAGTAGCTGAAACTGAACCACTGAAGCTAACTACAGATGAAATATCAAGTCACAATAATAACTGTGCCTGCTCTGCTTACACATGGAACTTCACATGTAAAGCAATTTCTACAGTATTGGTCATACTAGCTTGAAATGCAGAAGCCATAACATTTGCTCTCTGTTTGCCTGAGTTTTAATGCTTTTTCTTGTTGCTCCACAGAGGTCATGCTACTTGATGAACCAACAACAGGGCTGGATTGCCTGACTGCAAACCAGATTGTCTCGCTGCTCTCAGAGCTTGCACACAAAGACAGGATTGTGATTATTACAATTCATCAGCCTCGCTCAGAACTCTTCAGGGTAAATTACATCTACTTGTTACTTTCTCTTTTACTAGCTTTTTTGTACTTAAGTTCTTTTGGGGATAAAAGCACAAGGTCCGGTATAGTTGCCTCAAAAAGCTCCTTTACTTCCTCCCTGTGTAAATTCAGCCTTGTCTTTTAACCTTGCAGCACCGGCCTTCTGCCACTTGCAGGGTGTGCTAGGACATACGCTGCTCTGTGCCAATAATGCAGATGCTGACTGTGCACGTAACGTTTGTGATAGGAAGCTATCCAAATAAAAAGTACTGGGAGAAGCCATGTAAATCCCCCAGGTGTGCTGGCACTTTAAAAACTAGCACTTTATCAATACGTATTGCTATCTCAGTAATGCTTGCAGCTCAAGACAGAAGAGTGACAGTGGATTTAAAGTGGCCCTGGTGCTTTGGGAATATGGGCTGGTCACAGCTGGCGGGAACCCTGTCCTGGCAAACATACACCCAAACGACAGTGCTGTTGAAGTCCTTAAGCATTTCAGGATAATCTTCCCAGAATTTGGGGGATTGTGCAGGTAGAGGCTATTAAATGCCAAACGAGGTCAGTCAGTAAGTGAAGGTGCAGTGAGAAGTGAAGTCCCCAGGTCTCACTTCTGTTTGTGGATTACCTCTGTACGCTGCTGGCTCTGATCATTTTGAGAATCACTAGTTTTAAGAGCTTACACATGTGTCATCTTGCATAACCATTAAGAGGAGTGACGGAAAGGACAAACTTCCTTTGACAGAAATATACTAAGGAAGTTTGAATGTGTCAAAACTACTTTGCCTGTCAAAGCATTTTTCTTACCAAGACAAAGCTGTACTCAAGCATTAATGTACTTCTTCTCGGTACGTGTTGCTACAATGCTAATTTGCCCCCACAGTTATTTGACAAAATAGCCATCATGAGCTTTGGAGAAATGGTTTTCTGTGGGAACCCTATGGAAATGATCACATTTTTTAGCAACTGTGGCTATTCGTGTCCTGAACAATCAAATCCTTTTGACTTCTATGGTAAGTCTATCTAAGTTGCTTTGGTAAGAATATGGGCTTTCTTCAGACAAACAAGTTGTTTTCTTCTCCAAGTTAAAGTTCTTTTTCCAGAGATAGAAGTGTGTTTGAATTTTTCTCTGACTTTATAATTGTGCTCAGCTCAAAGGAGAGAGAGAGATGGGCCCATGGTCATCCATATGTCCACAGACAACATAAAAACAACACAAGTTTGCAGTAGGACTGAAAGACTGCAGAAATGAGTTAATTACCAATAAAAAGGGAATCTCATCTTCATGAAACCTGTGAGCTCCTGATAGCATCTCCCTATGGCTGTCCATTGGACGTAAGAATACCAATTTCATCCCCAAACTGTGGGAAGTCTCGTGCTCTCACAGACTTTCATAATGCCAAGCAACTGAACATGGTTGTTACATGGAGGGAAAGGTAGAAAAAAAATATAGGATGACCAAGGGATGAATTTCCAGACATTCACTGTTTGAGATTTTAGAAAGTTTGGGGAGTTTCTAGTACAAGGGTGAACTACTGGAGCTGAATGTATGGATGCTTCAGGACGTAATGATAGCAAGCTGTTTGCAATTTTTTTATTTTTTTTTTAACCAATTCAGGATCAAAAAATGTCTGCAAGAGATTTTGAAAATGAGGCTTGGTTACACTGCAGGGCATCTGAGTACCTGATCGAGTGCAAAAATGTTTGAAGAACATGTGAACGTCTTTTTGTGTGTGTCTCTGCACATGTACGTGTGTGAGTGCTGACTAGTTTGTAGGCTGACTTCTAACAACACAGCTGAACAATAAGCAGAGAATTTGACCAATGCAAAAAAAAAACTGTGTTCAGAAACAGCACATTGAGAGGAGGCAGTGTTTTTCTATTGTCAGGATGGCATCCTAACTAAATTCAGAGAGAAGAGAGGATGGTTGTTGACATGACGTTGGAATGGGATGAAGCTGAAAATACTGGTGTGACAGTGAGGATAATTTTGTCTTCATGAATTTGAATAGTCTTGAAATGCATAGATGATTTGAGATTTAGACCCACATTTAAAACAGCTTGGTAAAGAAAGTACTGCATTCTTCAAATGTCAACCTTTGAATGTGACAAGAAAAGGAAAAAATACAGTTTAGAGCAAAGAATCATCAGAATATTTAGTCTTTGGAAAATTGGTAGTTTATATTTTTTGTGTGATTTAATGATGTGAATGAAGGGACAGATTCTGATATCATTTACACCAAAAGTAGAGGAAAATAAGATCTGATGTATTGAGCATGGATTATATTGTTGAAAAGCTGCACATTGTAAAAGTGCAATTGCATGATAGACGTTAGATATCTGGTCCAGAAGTGAAGTCTTCAGTTTATGCTGACCATTGAATAAAATTATGCTAAATTCCAGCTTTCAGAACACCAGGGAAGTGTTCATAATCTTAATTTGGGTTCTGAGCACAAATTAAGACTCTTGGACAAGGGCTACAGATACCCTTTGCTTTTGTATTTTGAAGTTGAGCATAACACTAAAACTGAAATCTAAGGATGATACAAACCTTAAAAACAGGTAACTGTGTACAGCTATTCCCGAGAACAACAGTCTGGTTTTTGAAATGTCAAATAATTCATTGCTATTAGGGTTAAGGAAGATGTTCACTACATTTTTGCACTACTGATGAATCCACATGACTTGTACGAATAGCATGCATAAAGTTCCCATCTGCCAAGAAGAGTTGCTGGTGTCAGGAAATAGGGATCGATGGATTTATCAGAAAGGGATATTAATGCCATGAAGTATTCACAGTTCATAAATATGTTCCATGGCAGCAAGTAATATTTTCTTTGGCTTGTGCTGAGCCTGCTAGGGGCACTTGGCCTGCACAACGTCTTCTAACTTCATGTTAACATGCAGTGAAGTGTCTTTGCAGAATGAGCTCAGACTAACTGAAAAATAAAGCTCCAGGGTTATGGAGGAGCAGGCAGAAGACACAGCAGAATCAGGGAGCAGTATCAGAGTATGAACACCTGAGAGAGACGTGACCACAAAGCCGTCTTTTCATCCACATCATTGCTCACCCTCCGCTGGGGATCTGTCTCATTCTCAGCAGCAGTAGTGCTTCACGGGTAGCACAGCTCTGTGCTGTGCAAGGAGAACACTAAAGGGCTGACCAGCACCCTGCTAAGTCCTTGCAGTCCCAGACACAGAACCCCACACCTTGAAGGTCCTACAGGAGCCCCAAAACATGGAGATGGCTGCACAGTCATTCAGTCACACTGCTTCAAACAGAAGGGAGGAGTGAAATAAACTTCACCTCTTGCAAGAGGGGAATAGCTAAGAATGGAAAGCGATGTGTATATATAGTAAAAATGTTGTAAATTTACAGTGGATCTGACTTCTGTGGACACCCGAAGCAAGGAACGTGAACTTGAAACCTACAGTAGGGTTCAGGTAATCACATCAGCCTACAAAAACTCAGAGATCTTTAGCAGAGTACTGGAAGCCATTGAAAGGACAAGGTGTATGAAAGATCGGCCACCTATACCATTCAAAAACAAAGACTCACCCGGTGCCTTCTCCAAATTATGGATTCTTTTCCGGTAAGACTTTTGTTTTGTTTTTTAAAGAATATTCCTTTGCTTTGTTTTCCTTACCCACTAATCTCTCAGGCTTTTTCCCTGTTTGTGTAAATGCACTTTCTTGGTATTTTGGTCTACCACTTCACTTGCCTATTTTCTTCATACTCCTTTTTTCAGGGACATACTGCATGTAAGATTTTTTCAAAGCTAAATATCCTACCAACATGTGGTCAGTCATAGCTAACAAGTATTTTGTTATTGTTTCATTTGCAGGAGGATAACAAGAAATTTCTCCAGAGATAAGATGGGCATCATCATGCGTCTCCTCCAGAATCTTCTGTTTGGCTTGTTTGTAGCATTTTTCCTTCTCAGACTAAGGACTGACATGAGAGAAGGAGCAGTGCAGGACCGTATGGGGCTTATCTACCAGTGCGTGAGTGCCCCCCCCTACACAGGGCTGCTCAATGCTGTTGCCCTTTGTGAGTTTCCATCCTCTGTTCTGTGCAGCAGCAGGTATTGCTGCTGCTATTTTGTAACTAGGAATAAGTATTTTTGCAGATTAAAAAGATCGTTTAAAGGATCCTTACAGTTTTAGGTAATGTCAGAGTTGATGCAGAAGCATGAAATTTAAAAGTGAAGTTTCTGCAAGCTTTGCTATGCAGAAAAAGATGAGTGCATGAGAGAAGCTCCAGGTTCACTGCACTGAAGGAAGGAATATGCTCTCATCCCTGCCTCTCCCTTTTTACAGCTGTGGAGGTGTGTGTGGAGGTGCTGTCATGAACTATGCAGGAACTTGCCTGCATGTAGCACTGTAAAGGCAGGACAATGTCTAGGTTTAAAGTTTACCATCTTAAGTAAGATCAAATCCAAAGACACGTGGTAAGGGTGGAAGTACAAGGCAGCTTTGACAGCAAGCAGGGATAATTAAATTTAAGACTATTATGTGGTGATTATGTTTTTATTAGAGGGTGTTTCTCTTAGAGCTACTATAGATTAGTCACACAAAGACCAACAGTAGTTTTTATTTACAGCCCTAGAAACTGTTCTGCTCATGTAGGGAACATAGACTTCTGTCATTTTTGCTAGAAAAAAAGTTTTGTTTCTTAATTCAATGAGGATTTATTTCTTATGTATTTAATTATATTTAATCCAGTTCCACCTTTACGTGCTATCAGTGACCAAGAAAGTAAAGATGGCTTGTACAAGAAGTGGCAAATGCTTTTAGCTTATATACTGCACTTCCTGCCCTTCAGTGTCATCAGCGTGGCAATCTTCAGCATCTTTATATACTGGTAAGCACTTGTTGCACCTGTTGGATTGTTGTTTTCTTGTTATTAATTTCAGTTCCCTTGTCAGCAGTAGGCCTCCTGGTGTGGCTTCATGCTGTTGTCTCTCAGAATCATTCAGATCATTACAGAGAAAGTTTAAGGAAAGTTGATGCGATTTTAACTTCTCTTTTTCAGGCAGTGCTAAGACTAGGTGTACATTTCTAGTAGGAGGTGTTAAATAAGATCAGGGACTTAAGCAGCCCTTAAGATTTACCAGTCGTGCCAAAGGCCAGCTGAGCACTGCTGGGGTATTTGCAGTAAGGCTTGGTGTTGCAGGTAGGTCACACTCTGAATGCACACACGCAAAGTTTCACATTTCCTTGAGTGTTTGGGATTTACCTGCAGCATATGTTTGTGATAAGATCCAGAATCCTCTCTTCCACTCTCCAAAGAAAAGCACAAAAGTGGATTTCTGGTACTGAGAGAAAGGATTTGATAGTAAAATTGCTTCCCCCTGTACATTAATTTCCTCACATCATTGTGAAATATAGCACAGAGTTTGGTGATGAAATATTTTATCCTTTAATTGTTTCACCTGTCAGATAGGCCTGGTGTTCTTCATTCTTGTTCCGTTCATTTCCCCCCTTCTGCTTGCTTATTCTGAATTTAATACAGTCCACGGTTGCTATAGTAAGGTAATAGCAAGGTAGCGAGGGACCCATTTCTGTCCTTTGGTCTTTTTCTGAGTTGTTTTCCTCACTGTGAAAGGAGCGGGGTGTACTGCACTAGAGCTTATTTCTGTTTTCAAGTGGCAGCTGATGTCTGCAAAATGAGTTTGGTGACTTCATGCCTGCTGGTTTCCCCGGTCACACCACGGAGCTCGAATCCAGCGGGCTGTAGCATGAGACTTGGTAGCCTTGGCAGTGCTAGGCTAACGGCTGGGCCTGATCATCTTCCAGATCTTTCCCAGCCTGAGTGATCCTGTGACTCTAATCACAGAGTGACAGTCGGCGGTAGAGCAGGTAGCAGCCACTGGCAGGCTTGGTGGTACACGAGCACGGTGCCCATGAGCATCACGAGCCTCTGCTTGCCACTTAATCCTTACCAGACAGGAAATTCGTATGGCCACACTTTCCCCTTGTGCTTTGGTAGCTTCAGCCACAATCAGCAGTAAAGCGTAAAGCTCTTGGTTCTAGTTAGCAGGAAATAGTTACTGCTGTTAGCCTGTGCGTGTCTCTGCGGTCTTGTAGTTGTTTGAAAGCCATCAGTAAGCGAAGTGTCAGAGTGACTTCGTAGTGCCCTTAGGCCTCTAAGGGCTGGCGGTTCCTGTGGAATTCTGAAGATTGGACCTGCACAGGTCCAAACTCTGCTCAACTAACTTTTGAGAGGCTTTTATAGCCTCTGGTGTGCATATTTACAAGCCATTTTGTCTCTGAGTTTGTGTATGCAGGCACATAAAGGCAGAACCGAACTCTTACCTGATCAGGCACATGACAGGTCCGGCCAAGACCAAGTACAGCCACTTCTGCATGGCAGTCAACTAAACACACGCTATTTGTGCATTTTCCCAGCGAAGGATGCCTCTGGGAAATGCACCAACAGTTTATGTTGTCCTACCCTTCTATTGCTGTGATTTTTTTTTTCTTCTGCTTCTATTCCTGCCCTGATTTACTAGCCCGGATCTGCATAGCTCATAGTAAGCAGTATTGGAGCACTTCAGAAAAGGTGATACTTTAATGCTAGGACTTTGGAGAGCTGCTCCTTCTGTACCAAGCTGTGATTAGAGGTTGTTAAATACCCGCTCGCTCAGTGACTGTTTAATACTTGAAGAGTCCATGTTCAGCCACCTATTTATAATAGCGATTATTTCAGTGTTACATGCAAAAAATGCTACAGAAAAGACTGTGAGAAAATTAATAGTTCTATTTTAAGATCATGGTTCAAGCATGGTGCATTATAAAAAAGACAGAAGGCCCTGAGCAATGAAGATGAAAAAGTAGTGTTGAATACCTGCCTGTTAGCTAAGCAGAGTATGCAGTACGTACCTAGAACAAGGCAATTTTGGTGTGAGGTACTGTGAAAAATGATTAGTAATATGGCACCATATAATAAAAGGTTTTGTCATCTGTCACATATGCTACAAGGCTGAATTGAGTTTGCCAAGCAATTGCTGGCTTTTCCTAACTTTTTACTCCTTAGCACAAATTGGGCGTGGTGGTACATTTCCTTAATTAATTGAGGGAAAAGGTAGGAACAGCGTGTTGTTTATTCAAGAGTGTACGAATCTGGAGGAAGTTGCATTTGGATGAATTACAAGGGTGCTGAATTCAATTAGCTTTCCTTTTGATTAGGATGAACGTATCCATTTTTACGTTTGCAAGGACAGTATCAGAAGTACAAAATTCCCTCTTAATTATCTGCATAAAGATGTTCTTTTCAAATGTGACTTACATAAATAACTTAAGCGTATAGACTGTGAAGGTGGGCCGATGTTAGTTTAAATGATCTTTAAAGCCATGGTGGTTATCTTGAAATAATACAGATTTCTCCTAGTTACATCTTTATACATGTACACCCCGTTTTAATCTAGATGGAGAAAACCTAATGTGTCTGCACACATGAAATTAAGGCATGTCCTTCCTGTTAAGGCTCCAAAGAACGTGCAAGGAGCTAAGGGATAAACGGTTCACTTAATGTACTGTGATTGAAAAAATTAATAAAGCCAAAAATAGTGGTTACATTTCAAGTCTAGTACCAAACCCATGTTTTTAAAATTTTCTTCTGTTCATTTTTTTGTACAGGACCGTAGGGTTGTATCCTGATGCTTTCAGATTTGGAATTTTCTTTGCTGTTGTCTTTGCATGTCATGTGATTGGTGAACTACTAACGCTCGTAATGCTTGGTGTGGTTCAAAACCCAAATATAGTCCAAAGTGGAGTGGTGCTGCTTAACTCAGCAGGTGTGGTAGTGGGAACAGGACTTGTAAGGTAAGAAAAAGTTTTATTTATGGTGTTATTGTTAAAATAGTCTACCTATAAAGGAGTTTCTTGAACAATCTGTGTTGCTTAAGTGCAATCATGCATAGGTAGCAAGGGAACAAAAGTGCTGCTTTTATCTTCAAAAGAAGAACTATCTAATCACGTTAGATGTTGTACTAAATACAAATGCACATATAAATAATAGCTTTACATATCAGCAAAGATACTAAAATGTTTATTTTTTTCACTTATTTTGGAAATAAATGGGAGATAAAACTGAGCAATTCAAATCAGACAGCTCAGCTGAATGCTTTCGGTAATGCCAACATGATTCCCTGAAATGCTGTCCATTTTAAAGGATTCTTCAAAAAAAAAAATCTTCTGGAGCTTTCAGTAACAGTATTTAGTAACAGGTACTAAATACTGGAATTATGGTTTTAGGAAAAAAAAAGGTTTTTCTCAGTTATCTTAGTAGTGTTCTTCTGCAGTCTAGTCATTATAAATTTCAGACATTTTTTTTCTGTGTAAAGTCAACAACATAAAAATGTTAAATCAATAATTAGTTTTATAAGTAGGAAGGAACATTAAAATTCGCTTGCTGCATTACTGTGCATATACATGTTTTAGCATGGTACGTGAACTTTGACGAGTTTTCCCCTTGCACGTCAGCATTGAAACTATCATTTCTTTGAGAAACATCTCAGAATAAACATATTAGTGAAATGTGTGCTTCAGATGCCTAAAAAATATGATATGCTCAACTGAGCCCTTTCCAATGAAAATGAAATAAGCTTAACAATACATGGCATTAGGTTGTCCTCAAGAAAAGCATGAGTCTTCACAAAGCTGATGATGGCTGTTCACAGATCTCAGCTAATACTTGTTTATCAAATAAAACTAGGTTGATATCCAATTAATGTGGCCCCTACCTAATTTCAGGAATATATATGTTTCTAATAACAAGACAGTTATTCCTGTTACTGTAGTTTTTTAACTTTTAAAAATAACGTGTTTTTTTTTTTTAAGTATTAGCCATGTCTTCGTTGTAAAGTGAGGCCAGAAACCACTCTAATTAATATTGTGAATCTCTGTGATAATTAAACTTCATATACAGTGAGATATATTAAAAATGGCATTTGTTGTTGTTTTTTTTGTTTAATTATAAAAAGTCTTGCAAACTTCTAGGTGCCAGAATTGCCCAGTCTTGTTGAATAATAATATTTCTAAATGTTCACAGTCTACTTCTCTTCATATTCTTCTTTGCTTTATTACTGTGTCCAGTGACTTGATGCTCAGCCTTTTTTAGTTTTGAAGATAGAATGAGGGGGTGGTGGTTCCAAATGTAGGAACAGGGTAGTGTTTATATTAGTTCTTCTCATTTTCAGTTTATCTCTGCAAAATGAATATCAAAAACTTCACAGAATTATTTGTGACTGCCCATAAACAACTTAGGACAGAATTCTATGACACTGCACAGTGTCATAAAGACAGAGACAACCTTTGTTGCTGTCCCCCCATTTAGCACTAAGACAGACTTTGTTTGAAAACCTTTCATGTACAGCCAAGAAGTCTTGCTGTAACAGCCAATAACCAAAGTTAAGAGATTGTTTTCATTTGGGGCAGAACTGGCTCTTGGAATGTAGCAAAAGACAATTTAACTTCTCTGTTTCTTATAGGACCATAGAAGAAATGCCACCACCTTTTAAAATACTCAGTTACCTTACCTTTCAAAAATACAGCAGTGAGATTCTTGTAGTCAATGAATTTTATGGCTTAAGCTTCACCTGTGGTAAGTGTGCAATAAAAAAAAATCTTTAAGACTAATGTAAATAATTTTAATGAGATGTTGAGGCTTATCTTCCTTCTGCAACCAATAAAAGTATCCTGATAGCTTAAAGATTTAGACGTGTTAGCTGTTTAAAAAAAAATCAGCGATTAGTAAAGACTTACTAAAACTCGGTATCTGCAAGCTAGAGAAATATTTGACTACTTTTTTTCAACTATTTCTCATTCTTTCAGTTGTTTTTTTTTTAAATATTTTTCTTCTTTGTATGTTATTTTATTCCCCTTTGAGTTGATTTAGAAAGTAAACTTGGCAGCCTGCTATGTGCTTATCACAACTATTACACATAGAGTATCAACAGAATTATGCAATGCAGGATCAAAGATTGGTGAAGGGAGCAGTTCAGGAAACACCTGAGCACATTTCTCCTCTAATTCTAGTGAAGCTTCAGTTCAAATGTGTTTTACCACAGCAAATACTGAGCGGCTTAGATCTCTGTCAGGTTGTGCTTTGCTGTTTGTGAGCAAGATAAGTGGCACAACATTAGAATCAGGTTGGAGATCAGAAGGATGATGTGAATCCATCACCAGCAGTAAACTTAGAGCTCTGGGCCTGCCCTAAGCTGTACTGGGCTTTGTAGCCAGGTGTCTGTGCTTCTCTCCAAGCAGAGACACATTCCATATTCTTTATCCACTTGCTGTTCGTCATCAATCTCTCCTGTTCTCTTCACTATAAGAGGGCAGGTGGCACCTGTTTGATTATGACCATGCAAACACCTGTTAGAAAAAGGCTCCATGCCTTTGGTAGTGACCATCAGCAGCTGATGGTTAATGTACTTGAAAAGCCATAGATCTTTTACTTAGTATGAACAAAACAGAAAGCTCCTAGTGAACCCTTGTTCATTTCTTCAAAAAAATAAGGCATAGATTAACTGCAGAAACATATGGATTCTCTTACACCCAAAGAGTGGGACCTATAGCTATGAGCAGTAGTTCATTACAATAACGTTAAGGCTAGCTACATTACATGTAAGAGCTAGATACTGGAGCCTGAGTTTTCATTTTACCAATTAACCTACTGAAGGAATTAATTTTTTCTTTTGACAGGGGGAGTCAACAGTTCTACAAGTAATTCTGCATGTATATTCTCCCATGGCATGCAGTTCATTGACAAAACCTTTCCTGGTGCATTGTCCCGGTTCACAATGGATTTCTTGTTGCTCTATGCTTTTGTACCAGTACTTGCTGTTATAGCAATCCTGAGCTTCAAAATAAGAGACAGAATTATTAGCAGGCAGTGAAAAAAGGTAGTAGGTCTGACAATATGTAATTTAAATTTTACTTTCTTAATTTCATTATAGTTGAAGTCTTGATTTGCTGGATTGTAGATTTCAGAATTTAAATGACCAAACATAAAAAAACAAAAAACAAACCACATTCATCTTCTCTTGTTTGTACTAACTGGATGCTTTCCATCTTGAAAAACAAGCTTCTCTTAAGAAGGTGAATGACTTCATGCTATTCCTTGTACCTCACTCCTAAATTAGCCATATCAACAGTATTATATGTTTGAAAAGGCTTTTGAATTTAATTTAGTCTGATGATGTTGTCATTTTTAGCAATATATCTCACTGGTGCTCTAATTCTTTCCCCAATTTTGTTGTTGTTATTTTTGTTTTAACCATTACCAATAAGCCAAGGGATATAATTGCTAGTAACTGTTTCTCCTAGAATTGTATTTAAAATAGTATGCTTGCTTTTGATACCATTTGGGAGATTTGTAGAAACAGACTAACTAGCGTAAATAATGACAGAATCAAGAAATCATTTCACTTTAATCTTACACACACTGTCCAACCATGCCACCACTGAGTACAATAATCGTTATGATCTTTAAGCAATATAAAAGTTACCAAACATGTTTCAGTTGTGTAAATGATGGTAGATCACAGAAGACAGCTGTTATTATATCTGTTCATTCTTCTCTTTATCAAGTTTTAAATCCCCTCTTGGAAGCACCTTGTGAATTACTAGGAAAAAAAAAAGGTAATAAAGTATCAGTTTAAGTAGGGAAAAAAATGTTTCCCTTTTTTTGGAAGTGATGTAATTTGTATCTTTGTTTAAAATTTTTTCTTGTGGCTTTGCTAACATGTGAAAGAGTCTAATTTATCCAAATGATAAATAGAAGTAACTTCCCAAATTGAAAGACTAGCAGATGCAAAATACCTAAGTTTTATAACTTACTTTTCCTGTTCAAGGAAGAAATTATTTGTTCACTGAACAAATAGTGTGTAGCTAGTGATTACATTGTACAGATAAGTATACTTGTATCTTAAAATTCCATAATAAAATAATTTCAGTTTTGAGACGACACACATTTTAACAGGGTACGAAATCCTCAAGTTAGTGCAACTTTTCCATTTAACTGTGAGGCCAAATTTTTTTTTTCTAATTATCTTTATATATAAATATCTTAAATCAGAAAAAGTAATCAGTGAACAAATATGTTAAAAATAACTAGAAAGGGATGGAACAGTACCCAATTAGTTTCTTTGCCATTTTTATGCCCATGTAAGGATGTTCAGCAGGGAATATTCTTACAATCTGGTCTGCCAAGTGCCTGTTCAGGCATTTACTCTCTGACAAGTCTACAAGGCTTAGCTCTCAAAAGACACGTCTGGCCTTAATCCAGATCTTGACTTGCATATTCTCAAAAGACTCAGGCCAGCTAAATTATAGTGAGGAAATCCATGAACAGAAAGCTGTATACAGTTAAGGCTAGCATTTCCCAAGTTTAGGCTGAATGTGAAGTAATTATGCTTCTACCACTAACCAAGTATCTGTCAAACTCATTAAAAAGAATTCCTAGCAGTTGAATATTTGACAGGAATGTCTTGTCTTGAATTCTGTGCAGAGGTATTAAAATGCTATACAGTGCCATAAATAATTCCTGGTAAAGCAAACTTTTGAATTTTAGACCAGGTCAAAACTGGTTGAACTTGTATTTTGTTCTGCCAGTTTTTGTGGAACTGTTCTATTCACATGCATCATCCTATGATGCAAATGTATTCTTAAGCTTTGCTTTTGAATCATCTATGCAAGGAAATAAGAAAAAGATGCCTAGCACACTTTATCATGTAGTTTCATACTTTGGGTGTGAAAAAAATATTTGCATTTAATACACGTTTAGGGCAGAATTGTTCAAAAAGTAAGTTGAGTAATTTGTTAGCAATTATAAAATAGGTAGGACTGACTGCCGCCAGTCTTCATATCTCTGAACAATTCTTCTCTCCCCACTTTAAAAAAAGTGAATTGTTAGTGTAACATTAAAATAATTAGTTTTGCAAATGTGAAACTGAAGATACCTTGAGCAGTTCATCAGTCAGGGTCAAAATCCATTTCTTTCCAGGATTTAGAGGCATTTCTTTTGTATTGTTCAAGCTCCTGAAAGAGAAGCACAAATACATATTAATTTAATATCCTTATAACTAAAAGTGATAAGATACATTAGCCGTCTAATACTCTAAAGCACGTACAAAAAACTTGTCACAGTAGCAAAGAATGTACTGTATGATTTTTATTTTTAATACAATTATACTACAGGTGCTGTACTTGACTACACTTGCAGGAAGATGATACTCTATTGAGGTAACTGGTAGACCTAAGCATGTACTACTTGCAATAGGAAAAAAAAGGTCATTGTTTCTTATCAGAAGAATGTACTAGCTATTAAATACAACACAAAATAAATAATTATGCTGGAATTTCTCACTGAGTTCAATTAACCCTAAGGATAATTTTGATCTAGTGCTGCTATGACTTACCAAGTCCCTTTAGTATTAAGTCCTATATTGTGGTAACCACCCCACGAAGGTCTGCTAAGGAGTATTATTTATTTATGTGCTTTATGTGCAAGTAAAGAAAGTTAGATGCACAGTCTGAAAGTGAGTAGAAGGCCACATTTAACATTTGTTACTTGAATGGCTTCCAAAACAAAATTTCCAAATTTAGACAGTACCATGATCTGTGAAGACACTAAATATTGCCATGTAAATATATTGCTATGAATAGGACTGAGTAGGCAGAAACTGTTGTGTTTTTTTTTTTCAGTTGTTTCCATTACTTATTGAAGAATTCATGCAAACAGAGAGACAAAAGACATATTAAAATTATCTGCCAAAGCAAAAAGTAAATCCAGTCTCCAGGAATCACAGAAAATCACGTCTGTGTAATTATGGTTGTACTGGTACTGAAATAGCTTGGGATGATGATAAAGAAAATTTGGAGGTTAAAGAAAAAGGAAAAGAGCTGGACGTGAACAAGTGACTAGTATAAATGCAGCAAAGACCCTCAGAAGTGGACAAGTGTTTGTGATTCCTGTTCTGTTTTTAATGGAGTGGACTTAACAGACTGAGGTTTCTCTGTACGTATACAGATACCAGTGACAAAATTCACACCCGGTGAATTTAAACGAAGTATTAATTATCAGTCTCAAGCACTGAGGGAGGAAGAAAATGAAGGGCAGAGCAACAGAGAAATCATCATCTAAAAATTGCAAGGCAATTCCATTGGATTTTCTTTCAGGCAGTAATTTCAGCAGCTTCATCAGCAATGCAAAACTTTCAGGGAACACCACAGCTTTGTGAACAGGTAAGAGGATTTTTAATTAGTGCATATCCTTCAAGATGCTTGCAAAAGTCTGGTTTTACAGTTACATAATTCACAGATGACTAACGTAGAACAAACTGTATCCAGTCTAAATCTAGTTAAGTTGCATTGTTAAGTACAACTCCAGTACTACTGTATAGTTCCATCAGTAAACCAGCCTTTACTCAGTATTTTCACTCCTTCATTATTAATATAAAGTAATTATGATCTTAGAATGTACTGAACTGTTGGCAAGCTTCCAACAGTTGGGTAGTAGAGAATACTGTGATCATTTTAAGAAGCACACGTATCCTATTTATGCCAAGTAAATAATTCCAATTCTAACAATTTCCTCAAATGCTACAGGGAGGGGTAGAAATGGACAAAGAGGTTTTACACGTAATGACAATGCTGTGGAGTTGAGGCCTATGGGTGATGCCCAAATAATTAGCCTCACAAACGTTATCAAGTCTGATTAACCTGTTTCAAGAAAGAGGTAGGTAACTTAGCAGAATTTGTTTTGCTCTAATTTTAACTAGCTACAAGATGATTTGATACAAAGGCAATTCAAAGCTATAAAGTGCAAAAGATCAGAATCAGCCTATATTAAAACCGTATAGCCATTCCACTGTGTACAGAAGTACAGAACACAAAATGATAAATATTTTAGAGACGCATCAAATTAAGATGACATTCAATGAGAAGTGAAAGCATAGAAACCAAAAGGATTATATGGGAAGAAATTTACTGAAAAGAATCTTTAACGAATTTAGTGATCCAGGGAGAAAAGTGCTGTCAGGAAAGGCTACTTCCTTAGTTCTGGTGTAAAACAAACTAAAATAGATTTCTATAGGTCAGCAATGAAAAAAAAATAAATAAATAAAATATAACTTCAACAGCATTCCAGAGACAATTTTGACAAACCCTACCTTCCTGCTTGTGAAGTCCCATATACCAAGCATAAGCAGACTTCTGAAATATACTGTAGTTATATAATCAGCTAAGAGTTCTTCTCTCCAACCTAAAAGAACATCCTGCAAAAAAATATCTCCCCAAATAAGCCAAAATGTTTAAAGATGGTATTAAGCTTCCTTTCTTTTCTGGGTACCAAGTGCAGGGCGCACAGATTGGCTTTACAGAAGCATTAACAATTGCAATTTAAATAAGCCTTCAATGAGCTTTGAATGCTTTAAACATTACTAGTGTGCTAGCAACTTGTCCTAGATGTCTCAACACTGGCATAAAGGGGATTTTTTTTCTTTTTTTTTTTTTTTTAAAAAAAAAGGAAAACTTAAAACTTCTGTATTTCTGTACATTCTTCATCTGTCAACTGGGGAAGATCACACCTATCTCATAAAGGGATTGAGAATAAAGACTTACCTGATGTTTGTGAGGCACTCAGATAAGATAACATTACTACACATTCTCAGAGAAAAAAATTAATACTTTTGTGTTCATTGAAGTGTCTGAATGGCAGGTTGAGAAATAAGGTACACAAAGAATAAGGATGATGAAAAGAAATACTGAACAATTGAATTGAGACATCAGCAAAATAGTGTATGATCATGTAATTAAAGACAATACCATAATGTCTACAAACAAGTAGGAAAAATTAAGACTGTAGGAAAAGCCTTAATTGTTGCATTTCCCCAGTTCTGAGGGACTGGCTTTTTGTGACTTTAACTTCCTTTTTTTAAATGCAGTTTCTTACTGAATTTGCCCTCAATCTGGAACAGGGTAAAAAGCAACAATACTGAAACAAGGATTAAAGATCTTAACCCACTGAACTTCAGTAGCAAGTTCAATAACAGTGCTCTAACAAGGCTATTAAACCAACATTTAAAGAAAGAAAGAAAAAAAAAGCTTATGTTGGACCCATTTGGGCATGTTTTCTTGTGAAAAAAAAAAAAAAGCTTATTCTTGGCAGCTGAGTACAACCCTGCATAACTTTTCCTTCATGATATGAAGCCTAGCACTTCCCGTCTGGAGGAAACGAGATGCTCCTGATGCATAAGGTGATAAGATGATAAGGTGAGTGTCGTACTGCTCTGCCCAGCGCCACTGGCCTAACCAAGGAGGTTCACTGCACAGTACGAAGTCCTGTATTTTGCTTAAAGATTAAAATAGTCTCCTGAAGTTCTGCAACATGGTCATAGCAGAGCACTATGTGGAAGAAATAGGGCTGGCTCTCATGTGAGTTTATTGAGTCCCGATCGCGATCAGACACTCATGGAGTCTAATTAGCCATGGCAGACCTGACACCAAAGATGATTTCCAGCTGTGAATGACCTGGTTCATTAGGCCATTCCTATCAGGGAAAAATAGGGCTATACTTCCTTGAAAGATGTCTTAGAACTGTATTTTGTGAGCAACAGAGCTGTTTTCAATCCAGAATCTTAAACCAAAACAAAACAGCAGTTGCATGAACTACAGATAAATTTGATGTTTGCATGACTGATTAAAGGACTAGTGACAGAGTATATTTTAACCTTATTCTACATACAGTGAATTTCATACTAGCAGTTTTTTTCCCTTCCCGTTTTAAGAATTTACAGCCCTGTTCTTGGAGAAATGTTGCCATTACTTCTTGTAAGCTAACACCAAATGGTACCAGGTATCTAATTCTTTTTTAAAATTTATTATTACTATATTTTTGAGTACTTACAGTGCTAGGCTTCAGCTAAAACTGGCATCAATCCCTAACGTCATATATTTGTGTAACAATGACTTGTTGGTACGAACTTTAGCACTGCGTGATGCTGACTCCTTAAGTACCTGACTGGGAGGCTATCTGGTTCTCAGCTCAAGGTTAGCTCTATCATCCGCTTCCATGAATGAAGGTGCAGTTAAATGTCCAGATAATAAAGGATTTCTATCCTTTATGTAAATTCCAGAGAGATGCTGGGTGCTATATTCACTCTCATAGCTTAACTCCAGAGAATAAAAAAAATTAAACATTTGCAATAGCACTGTTTGACGTAAATCGTAAATCTGCACTTTCTATGTCTGTGGTGTATGAAAAAAGAAAATAATTTCCTGAAAAGAATACTGGAAAGACAGAGTTGAATAAGAGACGTGCTCTGTCTTGAACAAAGGCACAGTGTAAGGGTAGCCCCAGAGTTTTTCAGAGCAAAAAGGTTTAGTAATAGCATGGTATGTCTCATTGTTCACTTTGGAAAGTATTAAGGAACCAAAATAATCTGAAGTCTAAAAGAAAACATTCCCGTGACTGAGTGCTGATAAGCTGAACTCTAACATCTACAGCCACAAAGCATCTTGGATAAATACTTGCTGACAGCTAGTATGGGAGAGCGAGCCAGGTACTTTCCTGTTGCTATATTTATTTTTTAAAAATCTGTCTTCTAATTTTATACTCAATTTTACCTTTTATGCTGCTAGAGTGTATACTTCTGAAAGCTGATTTTACGGTAAGAATCATTGTAGCCAGCTCTGAAAAGGCACATTATTTCTTCACAAACCCTAGCTGCAGACAAACTCTTCAACCAGACTTCAAACAAACTTGGAAATCCCTGGAAATAGGACTATATTATCCAAACTACAAGGATTCATTTTAAAACTGGCTGCATCCAATGCTAAGACACTGAAAAGGTTCCTCACAAGTGGAAGGCAATAGAGAAACAGCCTTGATTTTTACTGAACTTTGCATTTGCCACAGTTATCTAGAAATGAATTACAGGATTATTTGCCAGTCCTGACTAAGGCTGAAATTTCACTTAGTCATGCACATTGTTCTATCAGATGCCATAATAGACTGTATTTTTTTTCCTGTTGCTACATTTGCGTTTATTTTTTTCCCTATAAGCTTATCTTTGAGATAAACAAGCAAACTTGTGATCATCTATAGTCCAAAGTAGCACATTACTTAACCGAATAAAATAACATGCACTTAAATGACTTCAATATGTACCCTGTCATTATATGAAACTTTCACATTGCATTATATCCCATGATTTCATTAGCAATATGTTACATAGTAAACATTTTAATATACTGTTCCTCCTAATAATAGATAGCATGAAACTCCAAAGAGAATGTCAGACTTATGATGCGTTTAAAATTTTGCTTTAACAAAATTAATAATATGCAAATAATCTTGTAATAACTGAACCTTACAATAAAGAGGTTTAGAAAATAGCTGTAGATAACAAAAGTAATTTTCTCTTTAATACTCAAATTATTTGTAGCAGTCCAACTAAAAGAAGCTATGCTGGTTTGCAGTGCCCTTGAACAGATTAGTGTTCTAAAAGCCTGTCTCTTTTGTTTAAAACCAGAAAAATTAATAATTTCCTTTATGATTTAATCAACATAGACCAGTAACTTTTTTTGCAAGACGGAAGTATTATCTCAAAATATACACCATAAAGTCATATTGAGATAGATATATTGAGTATAAGATTACATTATAAATTCCCAAAGCCACATGCTTTACAAATTGCAATGTTATCTAAGACTGCTCTTGATGTAACAAATTCAGAATTGATGCCTACATTAACAGGATATTACAGGTAATGTGCAAGTTCAAAGACTGCATAGGATTCTTGAAATGGCTTTATTCTTTTACATTATTAATGCAGTTCTTTGGATCAGGTAACTACAGGTTTATGGCCTTATGCAATCTAACCAAACTCCATAAAAACTTGATAGCAGTAATAATCTGATCCTTTGGCTTTCTTTTTACAAGCATGAAAAGAAGAAATTTGCTGTGGTATTCTAGGGTTCATTGAGATTGACTGCAGCGCACCTCAGTAAAACTGCCTTTCATCTTAAGAGGAGTGGTTTGTAAAAAGTATGTGAGACCAAGGTTGGTACACTCCATCTTTGAAAGGTCTCCCCTACCCATCATCTTTAACCACTGTTATAAAAACCTCTTTTAAGCACAGTAACTTAGTACACAAAGAAGTTAAATGACATGCAGATAGCCCACACAGAACCTCTGAAAATAGTGAAACATTTCTCAGTCATTCTAGCAATGAATTTTCTGCACATGAAACAAATGAATCTACAGGAAATACAGAATTTCCAGGCTAAGTATGCAATATTCTTTCCAAACAAAGAAAACTATATAAATCTTGGATTAAGTTTAACAGGCCCATACCTATGATATTGATAAAACCTACATTTTCACTTTGTGTGGTGTTATACATCGATATCTATATGGCAGTGCTGTAGCATTAGCCTAGTTCATCATACAGTGTGTGTTAATTCGCTACTAATGAATTCTGCTAACCAACGCCCAAATGAGAGCACAGGGTGCAGAAATGAATAAATTACTGCCAAGAAAGTTTCACTGCTTTGTTTCAATATTGTTCTAGAGAAATAATTCTGGAAGAGAGCTAGAGGGGAAGTTTTAATTGCTTCCAAAGAAACCACAAGAGCCAAAGCTTTTGAAATCTAACAATTCTCTACCCACTACATGGCTACCACCACCAACAGCAACAAAAACCACAACATATCCAAGCTAAAGAGTTCTTGAAGAAAAGTTGAAATTATTTAAAGGCAAAAGGGTGATACGTGTATATTCTACAATTCCGCAATGCTTGTGTCTCTGGAATACCTGACTGTGAAGAGCAATTGAACAACAACAACACACCTGGTTTTTCTGAGCTCTCATGACATCAACTTCATGCTCTGCATATTGTGAATCCTGTCCAGGGTCTTTGGTAGCTTGTAAATCATAGAAACTCTAGAAGAAGAAACGAGAGAAACACACAGGGTAAACGTTAACAAGATGCCACCATGCTATACATCTAATGGAAGCATTATGCTTGTAATAGGAAGGCATTAAAATTCTGCATTTATGGAAGAAAATTGAAGGTCACAGATTAGATAAAATATAATACATTGTCTTGGATTGATAATGGATAAGAAAAGAACAGTGCAGCTAGATCTTAAATGAAGAAAAATATTCTTACTGGGTGGTTGTTTATTATTCTCTCCTCAAAAAGCAAATAACCTTTCTGGCCCGTGATATTTGGGTATAGACAAGGGTACTTACGCCAGGAGCTTTAATACTCAAGACCGTGCTTCATTTGAAGCTACCAGAAACATTACTGCAGTATCTGAGAAGCACTACAAGAGTTAATTACGATCTTTTGGCCTCTTTTGAAACTTGAAAGAGCAATAAGTTTAACTCCAAAAAAAAAGAAAATACAGTAATAGAAAGAAAAATTATTAAATAAGATTTTTTTTAATTTTGTACTGCATGTCTCCTCACTCATACAAATAACAGAATAAAATAAAGCAGAATTAAAATAGTCATTAGAAGAGATGATGGGAAAAGGAATTCCAAATGCATAAAACCACTTCAAACGTTAAAGCGTATTTTGGAACCAATAAAGAATGGAAATCTACTTGGAAAATCTTTAATTTCACCGCTTACCTTAGGACACTGAAGGACCCTGCAAGATGAGAAATGTATTCAGACGTATCTAAAAACATTCCAGCCGTGCACTTAAATGGCCCAAATGCTTGTTTTTTGCATAAGGGGTTGTTACTTGGAATTATCTTACCCTTTAGAAAGGGCCAGGAAATGGTGTCTAACTTCACACTGCATCTGCTAAGGTTCCACAATTTATGGCACAGAGATACAAGCGGATGGCAGTAACCATTCTGGTTGTCAGCAATAATTAGCTAACAAGGCCAGATGATAAATCCGTTGCTTTCTGGCAGATGTATCTACCTGCAGATTTGAATAACTGGCGTAGCGTTAAAGTTACAGTCAGAACCAAGTCCTGTGCGGTACTTCAGGAAGTCAATTTAAATAACTTACAGGTCTATTCCTATGGCCAGAGCACTGCAACTGTCCAGGAACACATACGGACAATGTTCACATCCCATGTCCAGTGATTACTGTCAGCTGTTCTGAGGGGGGTTCAGGAGTTACTGGGTGCAGGACATTTGTATGTTTTTAAAAACACCATGAGAAAAAGTTATGTGAAAACTAAACTACCTTTATTGTTTTTGAGAAGTATAAATTTAATCTTTATCATGTAGGGACATACTGAACTGAGAATGGCATCTTGATGATAATTTATTCTGGTCACAAACCAACAGAAATAATTTGTAGGCTTTGATATCAAACGAATGAGGTAACGAAGGGGTAAATTAAGACACCTGCTCACCAAGAACAGAGATCCATAACTAGAAAAACTAGAAAAAGCCCAGTTTGTGAAGTGTAACTCAAGGCACAGTTTGATAGTCCTAACTCGCATGCCCAGATAAGATGTAGGGGCAAAAATGGACAGGGACGAAGAACTGTGTCACTAAACTGTGATACAGTCAAGTACACAAGGAAAAAGCACAAGGAAAAAGCACCAGCCTGCATTTGCTCAGGTCAAATAGAATATGATTTTGTTACTAATGGCAGCAATTACTTTTATTCAAAAGAAGTACATGGGGGTTTGCATCTTGCAACCAGAAGCTTCTGAAATATGTACAAGATTTATTATTGTGTAGGTGCCATGAGATACTAATTACTTTGCAAATCCTAACACTTTCTATAGACTTCCCATAGCAAACCAGCAGATTTTGGTAAGGAATCCTAATATACTTGCCTTTATTCAAAGCCTCACGCCCTACAAGAAAAGCAAGAAGTAGCTTGCTGTAGCCTTGAAGCATTCTCCTCTTGGAAAGTCCCTGTTACTCGGTTTAGCCACTTGGGCATATGGCACCTTATAAAATGCCAAAAAAAAAATGGAGCTGAGAATAGCTTCTCTCAATATAATTAAAGGCAACAGCATAACTTTGGAAAAAAACAGGGTTACATTGGTGCTTTCATTATTCCTGTATGTAGGAAGGTGACTGAAGATGTAGAAGCTAATAACCAAACCACCACTGCATACCAATCCCTCTCTTTTAAAAAATGTATGAATTTAAGAAGTTGGAGGAAACAGTACTCCTAAATGAGACCAAAATTCCAGTCATTGGACTTGACAGACAAAAATTACTACTATCCTAAGAAAAAAGAAGCTGTGCAGCAGACATGCAAACACCTACCTTGGGAGGAAAGGTCTTCTCAAATACTTTTTTCCACAGTTCCAAAGGAGTGTTTGCACGCATCTTCCCAATATCGCTGTCAGAGGTGGGCGGTGGTCCTAAGGATTTCAGCACAGCACAGAATAATACAAGTATGTTGTTATTACAAGATGAAATACCAAATCATTTTGGCTAACGATCCATCTAATTTAGTATTTCATGTTCTGCAGTGACAAGCTGCGAGATGCCTTGAGAAAGCACTGATCTCCCACCATGAAACAGGCTGGGTGGTACTGTATATTATATTTTCTTTTAGATCGAAGGTTGTTAGCACAACAAATTACTGTTTGATGTAGCCCAGATACTTTATAAAACTACATAAAACAGCACAGATAATTCTCAATAATATAAACTATGAATCATAGTCTTAATTTTTTAAGCCTTTGCTTCAATGATGAGTTAAAACAGACAGCAATGTGTTAGAATTCAACTTTACTTTGTATCTGCTTAATATTTTTTTTCTAATTTTCAAAAACAATTAAACAAGAAACACAATGAACATCAAATGTCCTAACCTATTTGGCTCAGGGAGTCCATGCCTGCTGGTATAAATAGAGGTTTGCTGTGATCCACTGACACAGACTTACTAAACGGAAAAAAAGAAAATAAGCCAACATTTAGTAATAAACTAAAAACATTACATTACTCTAGACAAGACTAGGCTCTTATTGGGCTTTGCATGCAAATATAGGTAAATAAAGTCTATTCAATGCTAGTGGTGACCACATTTCTATTCTGTCAGTTTGGGGATCAAAACAAGGCATTACTGCTGTTCTGCACGGAGATACGGAGCTGAGACATGAGTAAAATGCCACAAACAAGCATCTTGCAGAGAAGATACTTTTGAAAATAAAAATCAAAATAAAAGTGTTCTGGTGATTCAAATGTTTTTATTAAATACTTCAAGACTCTGGGCAAGACAATTAATAATTGGACAATAATTATGTTACCTTCTCTCATAGCCAAATGCCAAGTGATTAATAAGAACACGGGCTTTCAGCTGGAGAGCCTCAGATTTACTGGTGAACTACATAAATGAGAAAAAGTATATATTATGATCTTCCATCACAGAAATGCTATATTATGTCATCTGTACAGAGGATTTCAGATACAGCATGGTTGATTTGTGACACCAGTAAATATATCTATCTCTATATATATATGTATGTTTCCTAGATTTACTAGAATAAAAATCTCACCCTCCCTTTCAAAGCATAGCAAGAAAAATATTTTAAAATATTGATTCACAACTTTTGAAACATGCATGTTAAGATACAAGAATCTTTTGCCCAAAACTAATGAGTTAGTAAGATTTTAAACTACGTTAAAAATTATCCACAATACCACAAACACTTAGGAATGTAATAAGTAACTATAAAAGTGTTCACACATAATAAAAGCAGCTCGATAGCAACAGAACCAGTACAGATTTCTTGGAAAACACCTCCCAGAATATCTTCTCAAGCAGAACGCTTATTCCTTTCTAAGGTATTACATATCCTAACAGATTCAATTCTTTGAGAAACAAGTCAGATCTCTCCTGTGGGAAATTAACTTTCTCTCACTCATTTCAATGGGGATCAGTATTGGTATCCAAAAATTTTTAGACTCCTGGTTTTTATTTGTTAACTAAAATAATACATAGATACTTTATTATTTTTTTTAATTAAAGATAGTAATATTCTCAGTTAAAAGATGAATTCATATGTCAGCATACAAAAGCTGTACAATTTTACATAGATTCAAAGGGACATGCTGTAAGTACAGCAATTTAAAGCAAACTTAAGTTGTTTAGCAACCAAAATAAGCCACTATCACAAAAAGGCTTTACATAAATAGTGGTTGATAAAGTTCGAACCATCTTCGGATGCAGAGAGAAACTAGGAGGCAGCTGTCTTGGGTTGTAAATATTTTTCACATATTCCTGCATATTTTTGCCTTTACTCAGGAGTTGATCTGCCAAACTCAGATCAGTTTCTATGCCCACATAAATACTTCATCATCTTCATGGTTCTCTTGAGTTGGCGGTTCCTACTCAGTACTGTGAAAAAGTCCTGGTTTTATTTTTCAAAAGTGCACGTGTGGTAATCAGGTACACCTAAACTGCTGCAAAGACATGCCCTTGAAGCCAAGTTTTTTAGCCTTCAGAAGCCTGGTCATTAGACCTACGTTCATCGGTCTACTGAAGGGAGCAGTCCTCTAACGCCACCTAGGACAATCGCTTCCTCCTGTCATGCTTTCTTATACCAACAAAAACTTTGGCCAGCCACATAGTAAAGTCAGTACAGCAACTGAGTGGCTAACACATAACCATTTTCATTTAGTTTTTGCTGACACTGGAAATTAGGTATGTTGCTTGTTAACAAGGTATATTCATCTATCCCCTGCCAATCCCTGTAACCCACATTACATACGAGCTCATTAAGAAAGCTATTGTAAAACCAATTAAGCCCTATTTTCTCTAAGAGTTTTGCATTTCTATTTTTTAAAACATTGTTTCATATCATAACTATTGCTCATCTTTTCTTTCCTTAGTTAGAAAATGAAGATACATACCACCAATGATGCTCCATAATAGTGCGAAATAAATCGAAGTGTCTTGCTTACTGTTTTCCTCATTTCAGAGTCAAACTCCTAAAAAAAAAAAAAAAAGTTGATATTGGAACATATGCATTAGAAAAAAAAATAAATAAAAAAAAATATAACAGCTAGAACTTTTCATTTTTTTTGTATAAACTGCAATGCAGTTAGACTACAATATATGAGGCGTTCAGCTGTCAGCATAATTATATTGTAAGACAGAGTCAGTAACAGCCTACTCTGAAAAGAAATGTCACAATTTCCCTTTGTTTCTTTTTTACAGAGGGAGCATAATTCAGGCAAAATGTTAGTCTAGAAAAAGTTTCTTAATTGGGAATGCGTATTCAATTTCCAATTAATTTATGTTTCTTTTTGTTTTAAAATTTTAGAAGTACTGCCTTCAAGAACAGTAAGAATTTTCTTCTTTTTGTGAAAACATTTAACTTTAAGTAAACATTTGGCCATATGTTCTTTACATTCTAATAACTGTCAGATTGGAAAGGTGCACAGAAATACCATTTCATTTATGTTCCTTTAATACAAGATCATACAGATGGCCTTCCCTGGAGAAAGGAGGCAAAAACCTGGTCCCAATGAAGCTTGCAGGAGTCTGTCTGTAGACCCCTGTGGCATTAGGCTGTTGTTCTGTGTTTATTATATGAGAGTCACTGATTTTTACATTTTTAAAGTGTCCAGGGCTCAGCATAAAGCCTTGGTAATAAAGAATTAAATCAGAGGGTCGGCCTGGTATCCATGTACTGTCATCAGAGAAGCAGAAGTTGCCAGCACAACAGCTGAAAATCAAACAGACTGTTCTAGCTTCTCATGATCAAGTGCCACTTCAAAAGTGAGTATGCATTTGTTTGGGCTTTTAAAGTCCTAGGAGAGAATCCAGCAGTACCACATTTCTTTCCTCTCCCTGCTAAAAGATGCAATTACTCACTTGTTTGTAAAAACTTGAAAAAGCACTAAAAAAAAAGTTGCAGAACAAAATGATAGTTTACTGTTGTTGCTGTCACAACTACCAACAAGAACACAAAAGTAAAAGAGTGACTTACATGAAAAATATCGTATTTGCTTCCAATAATCACCAAGGGTATGGGAAAAGGGTCAACCAACTCGTAATCCTATTGAACAGATACATGACAGTTACGCAGTGTAAACAAGCTGTAGAAGATTGCAACAGTTCAAACTGAAAGGGGTTACATTAATTTACAGGAGACAAGGTTTATTCTTTCAAAACCTTAAGTTGGATGAATGAACTTCAATTCTATATCCACACCATATTCTACAGTTCTTTCATTTGCTTGTAAACAGTTAGGAAGTAATCCCTCTGAGCAGTCACAAAACTCAGCGCCATGAAAGGGCTTTTGCAGTGTATACTCCAGTTCCAACATTAGGTGGAAAGGGAAGAGGGCGAAACCCTCTCATTCGTTCACAGACCTACCACCAGTTTCGATCAGTATATCTGGAAGGCTTTTGTGTAGTCCACATGAAATGAGACAATCCCCTTGTGTCAACACTACGACAGTCAAGCTGCTTTGGTTGCACAAGAGTGGAAAAGAAAGAAGTGATAGCAGAAGTTGACCTAACTGTTCTCTTCTAAACCTGCTTACTTCACATGCAGGAGAAATGACAAGATGCAAATACAGAAGATCCTGTACTTTGAGGGGAAAAATAATGGCTTCGTCCCTACACTGTCAAGCTAAAACCTCTGAGCAAAATTACCGTAACTTAAAATTGGATGCATAGAACACAGAACTGAAAAAGATAAATAGATGAAGCGTTGGTTTCTTGAGAAAAAAATAAATAGAAATAACGTCAGAAACATTAAAACTGGCATCCAGCCACCTTTAAACAAGGTCTGCACTTGATAGATTTATGCTTTATCATAGCCAACAATACTTTATCCAGTCTAATGGAATATAACTTATCCTTCAAAAAATAATAATGATAAATCAAACTAACAAACAGAAACCCTACAGAACAACAACAACAAACAAGACAACAAAGGAAACCAAACCAAAATCTTATCAATTCTTCTTTATCACAAGAATGTTTAGGCATAAAGGAGCAAATAAATTTTTCCTTGAACTGTCATTTACTTTTTTGATTATAAAAGATGGTATTTCCTCCCACAAAATTGACATAATTTTTTCCCTGAACAGTGATGAAGGTTTCAAGAGAACCCAGTAGCAACATAACATTTTGTTTACATCCTTCCTGATTTTGATAATGAAGGCTGAATGGAAATCTGAGAGGAGAAGGTATAATTGTGTTCCCTACAGGGCAAGTATAACAAGCCTTCTCTTCAAAGCAATTAGTGGCATTATGCTTTTTACTATTGAAAAAAGTTTGCAGTTTTCCAATTCATAAGCTCTACACGTAAAGTTGACATTGTGGTCATGATTTGTTGCCGAGTGTGTTTGTAGGTATTTTCTTTTTGTGAAATACCTTCTCTAAAAGTGAAGAACAAAATCACTATCCAGCAGAGCTCAAATGCTATACTGTAAATCTATAAATCTACTGAGTGTTGCATAGGTTGCTTTCTCAAAAAATGGAAAAGTTACTTTTCAATATAAGCATTTGCTACATTACATTATATAGAAGCATTTTATAGAAGCTACAGTAACTAGATTTATGTGCCAAGCCTTTGAACTGTTGAATACTTATTTATGCATTATATATGCACAACATTTGCAGAGGTTTAATGCACAATGATTTTTCATTTCTATTGCACATAATCTAGTTTAGCTTTTCCAGAGATTTAGTTAGCAATTATGTTTAAAGGACTGATGTTAACATTTCTGAAACTTTATAATTTAATTAGTTGTCAGATTATCAAAAGGCATTGAGTTTGTGATAGACATTTAAATAAATGCAAAGTATATAGTCATGTTGATGGCTGTTATAACCATATTCTTTGCTTAAATTTGTACCTTCAGCTAGTCTCTTGCTAGATGACTTTTGTACATTCTAGTTTTCATCTTCATTTTAAAAAGATGAGGGGGGAAAAAGCAAACTGCTACTCTAAAACTATTTCTTTTGATTGGTGTAACATGCCATAACAATCACATTAGATATCTAACAAAAAGATATAAGAAACCTTCTTTCCTTGTTTCTGCTCTTATTGAATTTTTATTAAATTGCTATAATTTTCCAGTGAACAGGTTCATCTACATCAAATGGATTTCCAGTCATGCATAAAAATCTAAAAGAGTTGTTTATGATTTTCAAAAGCATTATCTTTAACTGTATAAAGGCCTGTGACATCTGGAGAAAATATTAGAAGTAACTTACTGGATGATCCTTCTGCAGACTGTTCCGCATCCTCTGTTTAATTTCAGTAGCTACTTCAGGATTTGTTTTTTCCAGTTTGGCTAAAATTTTATTCACGTGGTCCCTGATGGCCTGCAGAAGATTCTCCATGGTAGTCCAGAGCTCATTAGGTTTGGACAAATCCAATACAAGAACTACAGCAAACGACCTATTAAAAAAGGCATTATGTGGTCAAATTTTCACTGCCTGAGACCATTTACATTTTGATACACAACCATAACTCTAATACAAATGCTGAAAGCAACAAATGTGAAAATACAAACACTAAAATAGAATCAAATGTGACAGCAAAGGCAGATGGCTTTAAAGGATGCTCTGAGCACTGAGCAAACCTCTCCATCTTTTCTTGTTCAGAACTATTACTTTGGCAACTTTCCATCAGAGGGTTTGGAAGATTCTATATATAAAACTTTCTGTCCAGAGACTTTGATATAAAGAAGTAAAATATGCAAACATCCTGATCATATTCAACTTCTACCTGTGTGACTGGGTACTTCTGCTGCCATGTATCTTGGTCATCTCTTAAGTCTACACTCCCCATTAGCAATGTCAGCAAATGGTCAGGATCTTTCTTAACCATGAATTTATTAGAGATTTCTATACTTTCATTATTCTTGTAATATTAAATAGAAAAAGCTGGTTAAGGGGAATTATTCTGTGTCATGGATGGTGCTGGAACCTCAAATGAGCATATCAGAAAGTCTTCTGAAAGACAGAATGACAAATGGAAGAACTCAGAGCACTCAAAACCAATTACCAGGCTTTTAAAGGTGATTCTAATGAAAAATGTTTATATATAAACTTCTCTCCAGCCACAGCCCTGCCTCCCAAAACTCCAGCAGTATTACAATACAAATGTGAAGGAACACATTGGAAATGCAGAAAAATGACTGGATGTAATGATTTTTCCCCACTTCCATCCTGACAAGAAATAGGGGATTCCAGACTAGAGTGATTATCAGAAAACTACAAAGCAAAATAAATGTCCAATTTAACTTTGAAACACTGTGGAAGAAGTCTGGTGAAAAGTCTCTTGGTGCAACAAAACATAGTTCATGGAACTTTTAAACAAGCAAACTCCTTAACTGTAGATGGACAAGAAAATCAGTGAAAAGCTCCTATACTCAAGTACTTGAGATGGTAGAACTTCAGAGTAATAAATATGTTAAAATATTGTCTTATGAACACAGATGATCTTAAAGAACAGTGTGGCTCACTCAAAGAACCTCAAGATTGCACAGATCAGAAGATTCCTTTATCAATAAAATGGGGAGAGAAGACTGACAGAGGTGGAGCTCAGTTAAGTTCATTTAATGAAAATATGATCCTTGATTTTTGTCTCCAGGACCCGCTAGCATCAAAAGGCTTCACATGCTAGAAGTGTTTTTCTTCCATCTTAGTCTCTCACTAAATAACAGCATTATCTCAATAGCCAGAACAGTAGCAAGTGTATGTGATAAAAATTGTATCCTTCCCGTTAGTACTATTTTTTAATAGAAGTTAAAGCTCACTACCAAAGAAATATAGCAATGCATCATAATACAAAGGTAACATTTTTGATCCGTTTCGCCCCTTCCAATTGCCACTCTACCTTCCTTAGCTAGAAAAAAAAAACAACACAACACAAAATGGCACCCTCATTGTATTCTCATTTCTTGATGCATTTTTTCTTCCTAGGCTATTCTACCACTCCTACGTATTATTCTCACTGTATTCTTTTCATTCTCTGAATTTCTTCCTTTTGTCTTCAAATCAATTCACCAGTTTCAGTCCCTCTCAGAAACATCGTCTCTCATGTCTGACCTTGTTCTCATCGGGTGGGCACTTCACTTCCTAAAAATCCAGAGATTTTTAATAAGCAGTCTAGTGAATAAGTGGTCTAGAGATTTATTTCTGCATGAAAGACAGATGAAATTAACACAAGAATTGTAATTAATATTAATCACTTACCTTATGTTGTTGCTAGTGATTGGTATTCGAATCAGTTCTTGTAATGAGGTTCCACCACCTAGCTCCCAAAAGTGAGCTATATCTTTGGGCTGCAAAAGAGTTTCTTTATGTTAGAAACACACACTTCCATGCAACACCAAGAGAAGATCTTGATTCTGATAAGCTGGGTTTTCATGCCAGTGACCAGAACAATAACATGTATTACTTCACCAGTGTTTTCTAAAACACCAAACGTGTTCAAGAAATCCCATACAACACTTATTAAATACTCCTGGCATGCCTATGCCCATCTTGATGAATGACTGCTTTAGAGTGAAGAAGTCAGGAAGCAGCATAATTAACAAAAAACATTAAGAATATATATGTATGTCAGGTTTTCATCCCTTTCTTTTAGTTTATTGTAGTTCAAGACTAATGCTCTCAATCAGAAGAGTAACAAATCTCTACATTCGCATTTAGCTTCTGGGAGAAGTTTTAAGTGATTTTTATCTTTTAGACCAAGCCAGATTTTCCACTCCCTGCTTCAGTAATAGAACAGCAAGTAGCTGCAGCAATAGTTACTACTGCTGAACAGTGTAGTGATCAGAGTGGAATCAATATTCCCATTAACATATTCTGCAGTGCAAAAGTTAGTGATACTGGCACGTAACCCAAAACTTAATGATGGTTTAACATCCTCAGAGATGACTGTGTCTCTCATAAATCCAGTTGTAAGAGACCTCCCTTGGTTTATACTCATTTCATATTTTAAAGACAAAGTTCAAGGCATGCATCCTATGCATCTTCCTACAGTTGGAAAATAAAAGCATTCAAACACAACAAACAAGGTAGATTTTATAAAATGTAACTGATTGCTTTGTGTGATACTTTGGTCTCAGGTCTACTGCATTCTAGTGAAGGGGAAAATATATTGGAAATTAAAATAGAAAATTAAAATAGCTAACTTTAAGAAGATAATATTAAAAAAGAAAAAGTTTTTCCTCACAAACAATAAGCTAAAAATCCCCAAGATTCTTATACATAAAAATAAACTATGTATATAAAATAAATAAATACATACATACATGTTAAGTAAACTATACTTTCTGGGTACTCACTGCATTGTGTCTCCTTGCCCTTCTTCCAAAGGTATACTCCAAAGCTAATGTTGGCTTTGGAATCTCTTCCCTATCCAAGGAAAAATGAAATTATTTTGTCAAGATCCTATAATAAGGATAGTTCTACTGTTACTATAGCATAGTCCAGTCTGTTCAGAATGTGGCTTAGAAACAGCAATACAGAGAAAACACTCCAAGAGGACAGATCTCAGTTTATCAGTTGTTGCCAATGACAGGAGAAAAAGGAGCACCAATCTCAACCGATGGCCATTTCGGCACTCTCATGCTGGAGAGGACTGGAGGGGGCAGCTTAACAGGTAGCAGTGATAAGTTCGATCTATGAGTGATCGGTGGGACACAGAAGACAACATCTGTATGCATGTATTATGAATTATCACATAATATGAAATTCAGAAAAATCACACACTTTAATAACATTAAAATGCAAATGCTTACAGATCATTATCAACCCCTGGCAAGTAAGTAACCAGATTTCAAGACTACTGCTACTAGTTAACAGTATTTTAAACCGTTCTCTTTTACTGGCAACTGTTTCTTATGACATCTTTTATTATGATTATCCTGTAAGTACCCACAGTTGAAAAATTCTTCTAAAAATTTCACACGTACCTCTCGAGACACCTCAGTATAATAGTGGTCTTTCCCTGGAAATTAAAAACAAAGAAGTCTACTGCAGCATCATTAAAGCGTAAATAGTTATCACTAAATGAAACTTATTATTATTTTAATATTCCGATAGTAAAGTACCTGAAAAGTATAAACTCGTGTAATTGTTTGTGACCTTATAGTGGCAAGTTAGCTGCCAACTTTCTGTCAGCATGAAGCTACACTACCATTCTTACAGAGTGATGGAGATGACAAACACAGCAATAGGACCAGGGTAGGTAAAGTTAGACATTAGAGATCAACCTGACCAACTCTGTTAAACCGTTTAACAGTCTTTAATTATTAGAAGTATGCCAGCTTTCCACAGGGTTTGCATAAGTTATTACTGATGAGATGGAAATAAAAAGAATACTTAAGATACAGATGAACACACGGAAAAATATCTTTGCACTGTTGCCATTCAGACACTGAGTATGAGTACAACATCACTTTGAAGGGACAAGCATTTCTACAGTTTTACTCCTCTGTCAATTCCTACCTCAAAAATCTGTGAATTTCGTGTAAATCCCCCCAAAATTACATTTTGTAATTTAAAAAGTATTTTAAAGGTTGTTAATTAGAAGTTGTATATATACCAATACTCCTAGAGTAAAAGTGTTCTTATAACTGCGACTCACTTGGTCAAAAAGGCGAGTATTTTCTGATTTACTTTTCAGTTAAATGCTAACAAAAGACGAATATGAAATTACTGAATACCAAATTCTGGGGCAATGAGGTAAAACAGCCCCGGCCCCGTGGCACCTGGAGCTGGCGCCCTCGGGCGGGACCCGCTCACACCTGCCTGAGGGGCACGGGCAGAACCGCAGGCGGGGTGCCAGCGCCTCTAATTACAACAAAACCGGCCGAAGCGCACTTAAATCGTTTTGTTACCCGTTCAGCTTTAACAGGGGGACACTTAACAGCGCGTCACCCAGGCACAGCGAGGAGCTTTCCTTCTGGCCGCGACTTTTCCGAATTTACCCCGCTCCCCCCCCCCCCCCCCCCCCCCCCTTGCCCTGAGGCAGCGGCGCGCAGGGCGGGCGCGGCCCCGGCCTTACCCCGCGCTTGCTGCCCACGCACAGCACCGCCTGCTCCCGCACGGCCCCGCCATCGCCGCCGGAGCTTCCTCGCCGCTCCGCCTCAGCCCGCGCCGCGTCCCACAGCGTGTCGCTACCGGGAAAGCCGCGGCCGGGGCGCGTTAGGGCGAAACCACGGCCACGGCCACGGCCCCGCCCGCGGCTGCCCCTTCCCCGGCCCCCCCTATGGCCTCCCCTTTGGCTCTGGGGTCCCGGCACCGAGGCGCGGCCCCCCCGGCCGAGCCCCCCTCCCGCGGACCCGGGGGGCTCCCCCCGTTACCCGGCCTTGGGCATCGCTCCCCGCTCCCCGCCGGCCGGGCCCGGCTGCCCGTCGCCATGGGGACGGCGCGGGGCGGGCTGGGAGCTGTAGTTCCGCGGGGCGGGGGGGGGGGAGAAGCCGCGGCCTTCGGCCCCCGCAGCCTCTACCTTCGGCGCGGGGCCGCTCCCAGCTCCACACGGGAGCGCCCCAAAACCGAGCCGTGTGTCCCGCACAACTGCCCGAGCACCTCCTGAGCCTGTCCCAGTGCCCGAGCCCCCTCTGGGTGCAGACCCTTTCCCTAACCCCCAGCCTGACCCTCCCCTGTCCCAGCTCCATGCTGTCCCCTTGGGTCCTGTCACTGTCCCCAGAGAGCAGAGCTCAGCGCCTGCCCCTCCGCTCCCCTCCTGAGGGAGCTGCAGGCCGCCATGAGGCCTCCCCTCAGCCTGCTCTGCTCGGGGCTGAACAAACCAAGGGACCTCAGCCACTCCTCCTACCTCTTCTCCCCCTTCACCATCTTTGTAGCCCTCCTTTTGACACTCTCTAGCAGCTTTATATCCTTCTTATATTGCCATGCCCCAAACCGCACACAGTACTCGAGGTGAGGCTGCACCAGCGCAGAGTAGAGCGGGACAATCCCTTCCCTCAACCCACTAGCGGCGTTGTGCCCGATGCACCTCAGGATACAGCTGGCCCTCCTGGCCACCAAAGCACGCTGCTGGCTCATGTTCAGTTTGCTGTCAACCAAAATCCCCCGATCCCTTTCTGTGGGGCTGCTCTCCAGCCTCTCATCCCTCAGTCTGTACTCGTATCCAAGGTTGCCCCATCCCAGGTGCAGAATCTGGCACTTGCTCTTGTTAAATTTCATACAGTTGGTGATCACCCAACCCTCTAATTCGTCAAGATCTCCCTGTAAGGCCTCTGCCCTCAAGGGACTCAACAGCTCCTCCTTAGTGTTGCCTGCAAACTTCTTTAGAATACATCCAAGTCCTGCATCCAGATTGTTGATAAAAAAACATTAAAGAGAACTGGCCCCAAACTGGCCACTGTATTTTAGTTGAATATTTCACCTCAGCCCTAAGGCTGTTAATAAACTCAGATGCAGTAAAGCTGTGGGATGACCTCACCCCATGAAGGGGATGTAGGAAGTAGGTAAACCTGACAAGTCACGAGTATTGCCAGTCAGGGAGGTGACCCACAACCCAGAAGAGCAATTGGAGCTGCCTTCTGCGGCTGAGTAGCTGCTTTGTGTCCTGAGAGAGCGAGGTAGAAAAAACAATCTCCTGCCTGTTTGATGAAAACCAGGAAATGGGCCTCACTCAGAATTTACTCAGAATTCCTCTCAACTCCATCTGTCCCCAAAGAAGGCTTATGTAGCAAGAGACAGACCCTATGTAACACTTGTTCATAATAAATATATTTTTTCTAAGTTTAATTTGCATAATTATTCAGTTGCAGCTCCAGAGGTCTTCATTTGGTTATGTTCCCCTGTCTTAATTCACTTCCAGGTTTTTACACGGCTCTTCTAAAGCATTTGACAACCCCCTCTGGAAACCATGCTGATTAAAAAACAGGAAGAAACTCCATTATTTAGTGTTATAAAGTGGCGGGCCATGCTGATGCCTTTCTAAATGCATTGCTTTCATGAATTTCATTTCCACAGGGCATTTCCAGTATCTTGGTATATGAAGCCAACGCTAATCTATAATCACCAGTTAAAAGTGGTAAAAACCCTGGACGAAACTACTGTTTCTCTGCCAAACAAAGCAAAACAAACGTAGGAATGGCTCCTGGCACTAAAAAGCAAAGTATTTTTACCGCTATTTACTCAGTGACAGAGTGGTGGCAAATCTGGAAATGCTGCAGTACAAATCTGGGTTGGGAAACAGTGTAGGGGCATTAATTAATTAATAAGCTGTGCTGAAGACCAGCCCAGAAATGAATTTAGTTTTCAGTATTTTAAGTTTCATCTCAGTCTTCCCTTTGCTGCTCATGACCTAAGAAACAGTAAAAAATAACTTTTTCTTCCCAATTCACTGTTACTTAATTACTAATCACCTTAGTTAAAAATTAACTCAAGCTAATGGATCACACTAAGCTGTATGGACTATTAAAATTTTATGTAAAGGTTTAAGTGGTACATTCCTTTATGCAAGGATGAATTCCTTCCTCCAGGACATTAACTGTGAAACTGTATTAGTCTGAGTAGTAACTCCAACTCTAAATACCTACCAGCCTTTTTTTTTAATAGGGAAACAGAGGCCTTTATTTTAAATATAACAACATTTAATCTAAAATAACAGGACAACACTGATTTTGTAGATTGCATTAAAAACTCAAAGCTTTATCATTTGCTTGCTGTACTATAGAAGTCTTGCTTGTTTTAGAAATGTGCAGTTTGCTTACTAATCCTGCTGCACAAAGATTGACAAGGCAAACTTGTATTTATTCATTTTTATTGTATTCCAAAGCAAGCACAAAATGTTCTGAAGCTTGCTATGGAAAGTGAAGTCTCCTTCCATGAGCTTACCTATTAATCTCACCCTGAGAATATTTTTACAACCTAGGTTTTGCAAGCCTTGAGCATGGGAAGTTCTTCAGCATCAGTCCCAGAGGTTCCTGCTCATTTCACAGCTCCCATTTCATCACTGCTGCTGAAGATCAGAAGGTGAGAAAAGTCTAGTTCCTGCCTGGGCTTTAGTCGTGGATTAGGTGGCATGGTATGAATTGTTTTGATGGATGACTCAAGGCTAAGACTGAGATGTGGATCACTCATGAGGTTCAAGCTGGGTGGGGAAGGCAGAACAGATCAACTACCTGACTCTGAAATTTTCAGTTTTGCTGACTTATTTTGTGTGGTATCTTCTAAGTAGGTTTAGGGCTAGCTTAACACAGAGCAAGTCCGCCAGAGACAGCTCTTCAAGCCACACTGTTGAAGTGTGTTTGTGTAAGAGACTTTCCTTGCTGACTGTTAATTTTAGGGAAAGGTTTGCTTGAAGAGGTTACTACCACACTATGGAAACCATGCTGTTGCTAATCAAAACCCTGGGAAAAACTTGATTGTTTAGTGTTGTATGGCCACGCTGTGATTCTGAGTGTATTTATTTCATGAAAATTACACGGTATTTCTGGTAATGTGACCGTATATGGGATTAATGATGACCCATCATAATTAAACAGTCATATTAAGTCTGAAAGGTGCTGCCAAACAAAGGGAAACTAGAACATGGACTGCTTCTGGCACTATGATTTAGGGATATATTGCATCACCAGGAGCTTAACCCTAAAAAGCAAAGCTTCTGAATTATCTACCTAAAAGCAGGAAGGAAAGTCGTACTACTTATATTGTATGCTGCTTTATAAAAAAGCTGTTTGTAAGGCAGGAATTGTTAATGAAATCTGTTTAAAAGACTCAGGATCTGCACATCAGCTTTGCGTATCATTTTGTCTCCAAACTAACCAACTTAATTCAAAGATTTAAAAAAACTACATGAAGAAACTCACTAGTGACATGCCTTACACTATGTCCTAATGGACAATGAGGAAATAATTGCTAGCTGGAATATTCTAGGTTGATTGCTATCATAATTTTGTGATGACTTTTTGTTTGTAAATTAACTTTCTAAGCATATTTGATAAGCTTTACACTACCACCTGAGTATAACTGCTGCAGTACCATCTGTTTGAATTTGTAAGTACCGTCACCCACCCCCATAATTCTCCAGAAGTTAACTATACTGCTGATCTCAAAGGGATGTTAATTCCTAACCCAATTACACCACACTACCTGCATCGCTTCACCTGGGGATGCTGCACAAAAAGATGCTGCAGTCAGTGCCAGGGTCTCCTGTAGCTTCCTGGGTGCTTGCCCTGATGATGGCAGATCTGCTGTCCCCTGCCTCATTGAAAGAGAAATGGTGTAACTACTCGTGAAGGTTGAAAGTTATCAGGAAGCTCTTTATGCATTTCAAACATGGTATCATCCATATATAGTATGTTTGTAATTTTCAAGACAAAGCACTGAGCCATAAAGTGGAGGTAGCATCTTGCAGACTTAGCTTGTGGCAGGATTTTGAGAGCTTTCGGAAGAAATGTATTTATCAAGTCAGCCAGCCAACTTGTCTTTCCACTTTTTAATACTATGTTCTTTTTGCAAACTGTATCTCCAAACTAACCTATTTCAATTCTTCAGGAAGATACTTCCTACCTTTTACAGAGGGCAAACAGCTGAAAATTACTCCTCTCTCAATCTGTATGTCTGTATATACAAAATGTCATATAATAAAGGAGTTTTTCAACCTTCAGATATTAATATTCACCAATATGAAATTACTGCAGGCTAAAATGATGAAGGTTAGCAGTAAGTGATTAATGATCAATGACCATCAGCATGAGCAGAAGTAAAAAATATAAAATGTGTATAAATCAATGATTCATGTTTAACTACCCCCTCTGCAGTTGGACCTAAATTATTAGAGTATGCTGCTGATCTATTTCAGAGCCTGTAGAAATGGTTTCTTTGCACAGAAACTAAAATGTGAGGTTTGGAATTTAAAAGGAGTGTCATTTCTATGTACTTGACCCTACACAGCACTGAAGCTTGCAGCTGAAAAAGGTAATCAGAAAGTGCTCCCAAATCCAATAGTGCAGATGCAACATTTTACCTTTAGTGTGCAAAAACATTGTAATTAGTTTTATAATGTGAAATGTATAGATACAAATGAAAAACAACAAATACATCTTTTACAAAATATTATTCTGTATCACTGTATATACATTATACACATGGCATTTTGTGTCACTTATGTCTCCGAGCTCAACAATTCAAACAATGGCTTTCTGTGTTATTCCTGTGTTTTAAATTGAGTCATTCTTGCATCTGGATTATATTATTATTTCTGGATTAAAGAAGTATAATAAACCTATACTAAATACAGTGCCTGTTCAATTTAGATTTTTCCAAAAGGCTGGGGTTGAGAGGGATTATTTAGAAATGTATCAGGCCGAGGCTGGAGATTTGCCAAGTAGAATAGCTGTATAAAAATGGCTAAAAGGGTATTGGGAGAATACTTGTTAGATTTGTAATAGTTACACGATGTGTTTATGTTTTTTTTGTTTTGTTTTTAAGAAGAAACAATTCTAAAACAATTTGCTGGTTTTGGTCCCATGGTGCTTGTACTGAAAAATAAAGAGGGGTGACGGAAATGGAAAATATACTATTTGACATTTTTAAAAACAAAAAATCCTTTAAAAAATGAAGGTTATACAATCTGTACTTTTTAAAATGCAACTGAAGAGGTGAAGACAGTTTGGTCCCTGAGAAAATATCTGGAAAATGTCTAAAATGTATACAATTGTTCCCAAGGCCACCCTTCCCCATCACTATCAACAGACATGTTTATTTTTGAGCTATAGGGACAAGCCACCCCAATAAAGCAGAATTCTTAAATCGGCTCATCTTCAACATTCCAGTTTGTGCCAGGCTTTAATTAAAGGATTCCTCCTGCTATATACCATTGAAATGAATGTAAACCCATCCTCCTTTCCTTCATTTACAAACCTGCTTATGCAGTATGTCTTGTACATCAAAAAGTTTTCAATCAGTGTAGAAACCATGTAGCAAAGATGCATTATCAGAATAGGTAACACTTTCATAACAAAGTTGGACATTTAGTTGGTCTGTTGTTTGTGAGCAGTGGCTGACTCCCCAGTTCCTTGAATTTCTGTCCACTTTGAGGTGTCAGTAATGCTGGAGCGGAGAGGTGATGAGCAGCTCCTTTTTGCTGATGAAAGTTGTTAATATAGCTGGCAATCAGTAGAGTGATCTCAAGAATCTGTAACAGGAACATACAAGTCTCTTTGAAAAATACAGTGACGTGTTTTGACTGCTGAAAAAAATAGCTAACTTTCTAGCTAGTGACAATCAGCTGGAAAAGTACTTCTACTTTATCAGACTAATGATGGGGAGAAAGGAAATGCTACCAGAACTTTGTTCTATCACTGCTTTCCAATAATATAATGTTATTCCTATCAGTATGCTGGATACTTTGTCTTCTTCAGTCTTAAAGGACTCAAACAGGTCACTCCTTTCATTCAATTTTGAGAGGTATTTTGAAGTCCAAAAGATGATGCTCTTAGAAAAAACTTTCATGATGTATTCCCTCAGTTTTCCAAGAAAATAACTAGAGCTCAAGGACTCAAGATGCAAAGTAGGTAAAAGGAATGAAGACATCTGGGAACTTACTGTATTTTCTCTTTGCATTCCACCCAGCTTTGCCTGTAAGGGCACAGTCTGAGGGAAACTTGAACAGATGTATTTTACTAAGTCTAACTGTATCGAGAATCATGACTTTACCCAAATTTATATGTAGAATTTCATACTGTTTCATAGATTGTTCTGCATAACAGCAAGAGACTTCACATACTGTTTTTTGTTTGTTTTAATCAATCTTACCAGCGAATGAGAGAATATAGATTTTAAAAGCTTGACAGCTCCTTTACCAAAGGCAAAAATATCCTAGAATTTTTAACAAGTGACAGATCTTTCAGATCTTGTATTCTGCAATTCCACCGTAGAACAGAAACAGTTTCTTCAAAATCTATGGTGCTGATCAATCAGACAGACTACGTACTTACATGAAAAATTTGGAATGTTATATAAAGGGACATGAAAAGAAAACACATCAGTATTGTCACTGTTAGCTCTTACATTAGTAACTGTTTCTCCCTCTAAAGCCATCTGGAAAAAGTCAATAATCTCAGAATGCTAGGAATAAAGCAAGTGTTTCATCTTTCACATCTGTTAAGGATTAACCACTAGAAAAAGTAGAAAAGTAGCAGATGGTGGGGAACTCTTTCAGGTAATATACCAACCTTGGGTTTTGTCATGGCAAAAAGGAGTTTTTCAGTTGCTTTGTCCTTTATCTGAGCATCATTAACAACCAACATAAAATCATCTTGATAGCCTCCAAAAGTCATCAGACTCTTATATGTATATGTAACTGTCAATCGCTTAAAAAAGAAAACCCAAAGCTATAAGCAGGTCAATGCAAGAAAAACAGATTATGACAAATACATCTCTTAAAAATATAACTGCACGTGTATTTTTCAAAATGTTGTTAGCCTCTTAGGAATCTTGAAATTAATTGTAAATTTTGGGATAGATTTATCCAGACCTTCACAATGAGGAACTTCCACTGTATATAATAAGACTCCCCTCAGTTAGACTTCTGTTTCTATTCCAAATTAATTAGATCATTACATTATTATGAGCAGGTTTCAACGTAAGCCTGTAATTCACTTTACTTAACTCCTGACTAACTTTGAGAGAAACTATTCTCAGGAGTTCCACTTGAAATTGAAGTAGTGCCTAAGTAAGTTAAATGGGAATGTGTATGACATCTAAAGTGATTTAACTCCAGGATTTCTTTTTGGGCAGTGATATAGTTTATAGACACATAGTTAAATGTAGATTCATTTTTTTTTCCATGTCTCTGACAGTACATAAATGCTCTTCAAAGCTCCTCTGCTTTGCTCCTTCAACTCTTGCTGTTCAATGTTCAACACCACGCTAGTGGCCTTTGAGTCTACGATTAGCAGTTGGTTTATCATTAACATCATATTAATATGCTTAAGATTATTCAAAAATTCATCATGAGACAATACCCATATGATAACTCACTTTACTTGCTTGATTACTAAGCCTCTTTTTGTCCTTATTTCCAAATAATGTTTTTAATTAGCTGCTCCTTGCAGCACCAGTTCTGATACCCGTGATCCTTTCTGCACAAAAGCAGGATAGTCTCTGGAAACTGAGCATTCCTTAAATGGAAGACAGGGCCTGCCTGCACTGTAAACAGGCAGTGCTCTGCAGAAATCCCACAGCTAGCTCTATGAGCAGGCAGTGTTTATAGAGCTTTCTGCAGTCTGATGCAAGCTCATTTTGCTCATTCTCTGTATACAGCTACTGTATAGCTGCTCTTTGCTCTCCTCATGTTTTTTGTTTTACTGTTCTGTTGTTTTGTTTTTTTTTTTTAACAACAAAAAATGTAATGAAAAGGCCTATATTAATGCAATTATGAAGTCGAGATTTTAATTTTCTGATATTCAATATTAGCACTTGCTAATAGCAACATGCCATTCTCTTTCTTTGCAGGATATAAATTAAAGCAGGGATCTTCTCAGGCATTGCTTTTTTATACTGATTACCATGAGTCGTTCTCTGTGAAAACTTTTATTGCAAATCAAAGAAAAATCAGAGCCTAAAATGACATAATTAAATAACACTCAGTTATATTACCTACTATTAAACAAAAATAATACAATGAAAATAACAATCTTTTTATGTAACTGCACTTTGCAGAGTGTATGTATTATGAATAATAATGGAAAATGAAGTCTTCAAGAAAAGAAAATTAATGTTATTGTAAGAACTGTAACTATGGATCTTCTGACATCTGCATGATTAAAACATTAACATTTCATTAAAAGATATAAAAACTGTATCTGATAAACAAAAATAAATTCAGTGCAAAGAAATTGTTACTTATTTCTATTATTAGTACTCCTATAATGGTAACATGAAAGTGTTTTGAAAGGAACAAATTTTTGCTTTATGAGGAAAGACTAGATAATGCCATCTTTTGTGTACTGTGCTGGTGAATCTCTCTATATACTCAGTAGTAAAATCTACTTTGACCAAAATAAATAAAGAAAATAAGTCACTTACCATAGTGCTGTAATCAAGGATGCTTATGCCATCTTCATGTACAGCAAACCATATGAAGGACTTCTCAAGTGAGGATGTTGCTAGAGGCTACAAAGAGATATGTTCCTTAATTACTACTTCAAAATGAGACAATATGTAAATAACTATTAAGAGTAAGCTAATACAGAGCTCTTCTCATCCACAGATCTTACTGAGATTTACACTGGGAGGGAACTACAAAGCCATGTAGTAGGCCAGTGGAGGAACTGTGAACGCAACCTAATGCTCCTGAAGCTTCTCCCAGTGCTTAGTCCAATAAAATGTACAGTCTCACTAATAAAATAAATAAAATACAAAAAAAGTTTTTAATTTTGTTCACTAGTCTATGCATGTAAAGAACAGAGTGCTGATAGGTAATTTATATATATATAATATATATATAGGGATTACCTAGTGAGACATAAGGAGTGAAGTGACAATTCTACTTAACACAGTTGTTTGAATTAAGAGAATAAAGATACCAGTGGGTTAAGAGAGAGAGGCCAGCACAGTGCTCCAAATACCCTTAACAACATTTACTGAGCAGAGTTCTGCTTCCATAACCAGTTAACGATGCCTTTCAATATTCTAAGAGTTATCAGGCAAAAAAGTATGAAAGAAAAAGGCTCTGAAGATCTGAATATGTAAGAAAAGATACCACTGAGATTAATAACTTAAACCAAGCAGTAAGAGTATTGGGAAGTTATTAATATGGTATACCTATCACTATGATTGTTACATTTCACCAGCGTATAGCTTAAACAAATTAGTAATTTGACAAGTGATTAAATCAGCGTATGTGTATCATACTCATTTTCAACAAAAGAGTTTTCCAAAAACTCTGCAAATCACATTTATATTAAAAAAACCCATACTACTCAAATTCATTAAAGTTTCTTACTTTTGCTGCAAACAATTTAGCACCAAAGAAGGACCATTTTCTGGCTACAGTGAGATAAATGCGCACACAGTCAGCAGCACTGTGCCCCCGGAGAGCCATCCATCTTGTAGACAATCGCTGACAAAGCTGTCTGTTGAAATGAAATATGTAATTTAGTTATTGAAAGGAATTTAAATGCTTACCCATAGCAAGTTTAATGAGCAAAAAAAATCCATTTATTACAACGATAATTTAAGTTAATGCAACAACTATCACTTACACAGTATCAAACAAATCCAAAACACCATTTAGTATTTTTATGCACATGAGAATGACAAAGTTTCTTCTCGTTTCTGCAACATTATGATTAAATATTGATGTAGCAATAACAGCATAAAGGAAGAGAATCAAGTACAGCTTTTAATGTGTCTCTAAGGTAATCAAATTTTATCAGTACTCAACAGCAATGCCAGTTGTCATTCCAAAAATCCATCCAGCTTAGCACCTATCTTTACCTGTGGCTGGTCGCAGATGTGGAAGATAGAGCTTAATGCTACTCTTTCTCAGTGTATTTGGGCACTGCTACCAGAAAGGGTGCTTCTAATGCATGATGCATTCACACTGGCTCTTTTATTTTGTGACTACAAGGTGAGTTGGTTCTATAAAATGATCCCATGGAAAATGAATCCTCCAGAAAAAACTTGGCATACCTTTCTAGCACTCTGAATTCTACGAATATCTCACCCTGCAGCTACGAGATCCAGCCCTGGAAAAGGGAGGGGGAATGTATTGTAAAAGTGAGATCCTTCACTTGCAGCTTACGCTTACTGGAAGTTTATGAAGTCAAAACGCACCCTTAGCAAAGAACACAGGAAATAGGACAGGTATAGAGGGGTCCTTTCCCTGCTACAGTCTTTCAACTTGTGGCAATTCATAGTTTAGGAACTAACTGAACAGTTTAACAGGCTTAGCCTCCACAAGTTAGTCTGAGCTAGTGCTTCTTACACTTTGTTCTCTAAAATTAATTGCATAACTTTTTATTTGTTGAGCATATACTTTTGAAAGTCCTTGTTATGTTCTGAGTATGTAATAGTGTTGCTTTGTGTGTATGATTAACAGCTTTAAACTCTCAACCATGTCAGAATAACAAGGAAAACATTTCTGTAATGTGTTTTGGACTTCAAAATTGCTATGACATTGACTTTAGGTAATTTATTAAGCTGTTATGCTATTCTTTATATGAATAGTTGCTGAGTAAAGTAACTTGCAAATGATTAATTTTATATTAGGTGATATATTAATAGTGAGTCCACCAAGTTACCGTATTGCCAATTTGACTGGCTGCAAAACATTGCACATTTGAATAGCAAACACTTAGATCAGACCCTTATGCCCTTTACTTTCAACAGTTCTTTTCTATGCATTTTCCTAGTTCCGCTCTACACGCGGACCTAAATACACTTGCTGAGTAAGAAAAATAAGAATTTCAAAATCTCTGGGGTTTGCAAAACTATGTAGTAATTTGTCTGTTCTAAAGCTTTTACTAGAATGCATGCTTAATGATGATACTCCATTTAGATCACAAATGTAGAGAGGAAGTGCCTTCTTTAATTCTGCAAGAAAATAAGTTTCACTCACAGGTGTAGGTAAATCTGGCAGAACAGTCAGTTGTACCTTAGGAGAATTAAAAAAATCCTCATTTCACTGCTAAGTTTTCAGAGAAAGTAAGCAGCAAAATATGTCTCACCTTAATTGTTCTTCTGAACAACCATGCCTGTATCTCTTGGGGTAGAATCTCTCCAAAACTTGTTTTAATGTTTGATTGGACTTGGACTGGGAAGTGACTTGCCCTGCTGGTGTTGAGAAAGGCCTTTCAAAATCTCCGATTTCTACCTAAGGGTAAGACCACAAAGAAGAAAAATATTTGTTACTGCAGGGTAATTTTCTTGCTGGGTATTTATTTCTTCTGTCTTACCATGGAAAATTAGAAACAGTTTGTCAGTAATGTGTATTTTTCACTGATACAGAAGCCATTCAAGTAATTTTATTTGATATTTACCATGCAAGAAAAAACAAATATCAAATATAAATTGTACAAATACAGGGTATAATACTATCTAGTTCTGCTCTGAGATTGCTACATCTTCAGCTACACAACCAGTTTAGATTTGAGTAACACCATCAAGTAACTTTCTCAGTAACCTTCTTTTGCTTGAGTCTATTTTTTTTTTAAATAAAACATATTTTATCAAGACCATCTCTAGTAAAGGAGCTTTAGTGTTTCATTAAACAGCTGTTACTTTGGTATATTAACTTGCAAAAATAATTTAAACAATAGCAAATGAAGAAATGATATGTGATTAGATGATACTTTATCAAATGGGGCCTAACTGTGTAGGATGGTAGAGAAAGCTTTACCCATACTGGTGCCAACAGTAGCGCTCACTGTTGAGCATTTCCACTGAGGTACAGAAGTTAGCTTTAAACAAAGATTTCAGCCCAGTCTATTTCTTGCACTATCACATAGAAAAGGTGAAGGCCATTTGACTGCCAAGCAACCCTGGACCACCTCCTTAATTTAAGGTTTCCATCTGTAAAACTGCTGTGTGAGCCATTAATGCACCAGGATTACCTGAGCCAGAAGAGCAGTCAGTTCCATCGCTAGTTCTTTGTTTACGGGGAAAAGTCCATTGACTATTTGATCGTTCGTCTGATAGACTAGCAGCAGCTTCTCTCTGTCCGTCTCCCCATGGACTTGAACTGAAAAATAAAGCCTGAAGAGAAGACAGAAAGCTATCAAATATAGAAGATGGGGACATACGTTAGCCCTGAGGACTGGTAGTATCTGAATATGACATGTTTACATCAGTGTCAAAACACATTAGCAGAACACCACTTCTACTTAAACCAGTGGGCAAATACTTAATTTTAGCCTTCTGAACTCAGTGTTGCCCTTACTTTTTTATAGCACCCTCCTCACCGCTTTCTGAGGTAAAACCCACCACACCATATATACTTTTTAAATTGCTCTGGTTACATCCATTTACTATTTTTATTGCAAGTTTTGAGCCAGCCAGTATTTTTCATAAGAAGAAACTGCAGAAATTAAAATCAAAAAAAATATAAATCCTGACACAAGACAGAGATGTTATAACTGCTATACAAACCTATTTTTGTAAGTAAGGCGGACAGTCCTTGTACCTTCACATTTCCCAGGATGTTGTTCTTTGGAGGCCTGCTCCCATTTTGAAATAATGTCACAGATCTAGAAACAAATCAGTAATAAAGTAACTTTTGCTTGTATTCATCTTTCAAAAAATGTGAATAAAAACTGCCTACTTATTTTAATATCATTTACCTATTACATATTGGAAACTTACATAGCTTGAATCTTTAAACTAAATAGAAGATAGCTTTACTAGCTGTTCTTAGTTGGAACATTTAATAATTAGCTTTTCTGTTGTTGGTTTATCCTGGAACACACACCCTAACTTTGGAAATAAGCCATGATATGTTTATGTGGAAAGGACAGGTACTTGATTTAGCAGCAGCCAATGAGTATGTAATTATACAAAGTGAGTTGTTATATAATTAATCAAATGCCTTTGATCTCTGCCTTCTCCTTCTGCTGTATGCTGGAGATTTTCAGGCCCCTTTTACTAACTGTTTGTTTTGATGTTTGTATGAAGTTTGTTAACAAAGTGCACTGAGGGTGGTTTCTGACAAGTGGTGTGTGTGGGCAGCCTGGGAGGAGGCAGAACAGAGGTCCAGTGAGTCCTGCTGGACTTCAGGGCACCATTCTTTCACAGAAGAACCTTTCTGAAAGAAGTAATGTGAACAGCTTCTAAGGCTGCATTTACCAAGGAAATAAGTATTTTTGGAAACATGTTTTGCTTTCCATATGGTAATTATTCTGGTGGGGAAGCAGAGCTAATCAGATGACTCTGCTTGTTTGTCATGAAGAGCTGACCGTACCTTCCTTTGTAACTCAAAGTGCAGCTGTGAGCATTGGCCAAAGAGTGCAAAAGACTACTTGATAGAAGCACAAAAAAAAAAAAAAAAAAAAAAGATTCATTATTTGGTAAAAGGCTTGAAGAATATTCAACTAAAACATAGATTATACTGCATTTTGCCAATCTCGGCCACAAAAAAATTATTATTAGTAATAGATGGACTTAAGATCTAGAACAATGATATGCCAAAAACTGGGAATTTCCTGAACCTTATTTATTCTGTATTTAGATAAGGAATCCTTTCTTTATTTTCATTCCCAAAGATCCCCATGCCAGTATCAATGACTTTTTGGACCTCAAATGGTCATCTTTTGGGGCTATACCAGAAATACTAACTGAAATCTCTAAGTGACCATTGGATTTCCAATTTCTTTTTGGTTTTACAGGACTGTGATTAGTAACAGCTTTCTTTCTTTTTTTTTTTTAGTCTAGCTGTTACTTCTGTGATTAATATCAGTCTCCCAGACAATGCTTTTAAATATAGTTCACTGAATGAATTTCAGTAATTGAAAAAGTGTTTTTTTTCATCTTTCTCATTATGAGGGAAAAAAAGACAGTTTTCTGACTGAAAATATTTTCCTTTACATTGTCTGAAGAGAGCTCTGTAAAATGAAGATATTTTGCTCTTTTATATGCACAGCTCATTAAAGACTTTTATTTACCTTGATGTTCCCTTGAAGACAGTGCTCTATATCCTTGCCAGAGGGATCATCAGAAAACAGTGCAAATCCTGACTGAGCTGGTTTCCTCATTCCTGTATCCTGGTTCAGGGTGTTCAGAAATTCTTCCACTGTGGTAGAAGCATCAAACCCAACAACCTAAAAAAGCACCCAAAATATTTTTTGCTATCAAGCACTTGGAAAAAAAATGAATTAAAGCTAAAATTTTGAAGAATAGTACCTCTAGAACTCTAGAACAACAATGGCAGCTTAAGATCCATTCCATCCTCTGTGGATAACTTATCATCAGTGGAATTTACAAATTGGTTATTTACTGATCCCACGGAAGTAATTTATTTATTCAATTACAAATTTCATAGCCCTCAGAAGATGAATTTTGAGCAATATATAAATAAATGAGCAGTGATTCCTTTTCTTCTTCAAACTTTATTTTTGAAACTTTTTAGGGTGACTTAAATACATGCTGATTTTTCTCTTTTACTTGGCATGCAGTAAGCAATTAAGAAACTTAGAGGGGAAAAAAAAAAGATTTCTCCTGTTATCTGAAATAAAAAGATTATTCAATATAGTTTTGACTTCATATATAAAATCACTTTATATCTTGTAATATTGTGAATTGTTAAAAAACTCTTTTTGCAAGCTCTCACCACTAGAAACAGAAACCAGGATTTGCACCCCTATGCACAGAAGCCCATGGAAAGCTTTCTACAGGCTTTGACCGATGAGGTCTGAAAGGTTAAGAATGAAGCTGTGTTTGTTCTGTAACAAATATGGTTATCCTTCATGGCTGATAATGGAAGTCATAGCTGCGTTTCAATGCCTTCAGTGAGATATTTAACTTTAAAGTTATCTTAAGAAAGGAAATGGAATTTAATACCTTTCCTTTTCCTTCAGTCTAATTCATTCATCTGGTGGCCAGGTTAAATAAGAAACTTCATTCATATTTCTCACTCATAAGTGTTTTTTCCCAAACATTTACTCTTCATTGATTAAATCAAACTCAAATACATTGTGCCCACCATTGCTAGCATTGGCACAGGATGAAAGTCAAACAATATTTACCTTAACACGTAAAATTCTGTTTCTGATATACTTCACATATACGTTGAGAGCATAGGTTAGGGAGCCCTTAGATTTCACGGTCTATTTAACATTACCTGATAAATGCCATTCATGAAATGAACTGGAATACTAAAGGGCAGTGAATGGTGGTAGGGGTTTCTTAGAAGAGTTGAAAGAATTTCCATTCTGGAAGGTCTGGCTTCTCGGTCTCCATTCTGCTGCGTACGCTCTACGCATCGCTGACAATATATTGCATATTTCCCAAATTCAGTTCTGTGACAAAAAAAGAAATAAGGCAATTCTTGGGACTGATTGAAAGGATAGGAAACTGTGAGTAAAACTCTCTGGAGATACCAAATGCGAAGAGCATTCAGATTTCACAGCCAGATTTCCAACATTTTTACATGAGGCATTATAAGGAGTGTAAGTCCACTGAGACAAACAGAATTGTGCCAAAGATGAACATGGCTCAGAGTGTTTTGTGCAACTGTTATACTTTGGTCTTCATGCTTTTGCAATATACAGTCAGAATTCCATTGCAGACTATTTATCAAAACAAAGGATAACTTTGCCAAGCGATGCACAGAAGCAGCATGTATGACCTTTTCATGGCACTGAAACACAATGCTATTCAAATGCATTTTAAAATGTATGTCCAAAAAAAAAGAAATATTAAATGAAAGATTGGAAATAAGGTACTTTAAGAAACACTAGTCAAGTAGCTGGCTAACAATATTCAGGCACACCTGGAATCTGCATTCTTCTTTAAATGAAGTTTAAGAAGCCAAAGGAATGGGTGCTGGGGCAGAAAGAGTCCAACGCAGAGAGCCAAGAGCTGCAAGCCCTGGACAAAAGGAAGACATTCACTGTTTTAAACATCTTACAAAGTAAAATTTCCTGCTGTGGCTGCTGGCCAGCAGTGAAGCTTACTGAGCCAAGTTGAGTAACAGATGATTGTAAACAGGAAGAAAAAACAAAACACAGAGAAAAAGCTGAGTAAATGAACATGTCACCTCTTGAAGGCCAAAATGCTCTCTATTTACTTGTGTACAGCATGTTTCTTTTAGGGCCAGAAATGTGTAAGTAGATCAGTCTGCACAAAAAGCAGTCAAAATACAGGAAAAATATACTACAGCTGCAACCCAAGCACTAGGATGTAAGGAGCAGCCTGTGCAATTTTCATTCAGCTCCCCTGTTCATATACATAATGAAGTAACCCATAAGACATTTTCCTCCTACAAAGTAGTCAGGAACTACTGAAAATACAATTATTCATTATTTTGGTGTATTTTCATTGTTCAATATGTATCCATAGCCTTCACTTAATGCGCACTGCTCTCATGTACTCTCGATTCAGGCTTATTTTTCTTTCTTTTCTCACAACTGTAGCAATGCTTCATACTGAAATTCAGAAAACGAGGTTTCTCTATCTTGGTTTATCTGGCTTGCCTGGTAGTAAATCAAAATTTGACAGCACAGCCTTTTCATCAAAGAGCAGTACTTTGATGGAGGATAGCATCAGCTCTATTTCAGGAAGAAACTGTATCAGAAGTAAGTGTGGGAAACTACAGCATGACTGAGTTAATAATTTAAGACTTAAAAAAAAGCGTGAGGCTACAAATGTTTTACAGAACGGGTTAACCCTTAAATATCATGTCAGTGGATTATAATGGCTACAGTTTATTTATCTGTATTGGAGGGAAGGCCTCAGCAGTGGTTGCAAGTACCAAACATGGATTATGGTTAGTTTAAATTCCATAAGATGTATGTAACTTCAGTGTTTGCTAATTGACCTGGATATGCTACGTCTTTTATAAAAGCTTAGTAGACATTTTAGCAGTGCCTACATGCTGTCTATTCTCCAAATAAGGGCCATTTCTAGGTAACAGGCAGGCCTGCTGGTCGTGTTCTACTTTCTACACGAAATCCGAAGAAAACTGTGTCCATTACAAAAGCCTTAAAGTGGTAATTTCCTTTCTTATTTTCTGATTGATCTCCTAGTTCTGTAGGTATGACTATATCACATGCACTATTATTCCAGTTCTGTTAGTTCCACATGGGTTGCAAGTATTGCCTTTCCTTTTAATTTCAATTCATTGATTTGTTACATATTTAGATACCACTGAAATGCTGGCAGTGGACAAAGGTGAAGAATTTTAAGTATATATTCATAATCTAGCATGCAGGATGCATGCAGAATAGCACAAGAAAGTAAAAGGTGACATCTATCAGAAAAGCCAAGCATATGTGAAATTCCACAGCATGATGCTACAGGTTTTCTTCACACTTATGCTACAGAGACATCTGTCATATGGTTTTGCCCACCAAAGTGCAGCACCTATCTTAGGTAAGATGCAGTAAAGGAGAATTAGGCTCCATATATCATGCCCTTTACTTGACGATATGCCACTGTATGTCAAGCCTTTAAAAAGAGCGCAGGCACAGATACACCGTGTCATCTGATGTGAGTACTTTGATGGAGGATAACATCAGCTTTGTTTCAGGAAGACCCAGCAGTAATAAGATGTTATTTCAGAATTTTTTCTGCTTTTAAATAAGCAGAAGCTATGGATGCACAGAGACTCTTGGCCATTCTAAACAGTCTGTGTAGTTACTTCATGGCTGTTGAGATAAGTACCATTAAAACAAATACTGGTTTACCTGTATTGGTCCTGTCTGGTTTTGTGGATGTCGACGTCTAGTCTGTTTAATGAGCTGACAACAGATCTCATTTTGAAGTTCAGGATGCGTGAGGCAGATCTGCAAAGCACTCTGGGCCAAAGATACATGGTAGTCAATGGCAGGAGAGTCAACTGCAGCATTTATAAACAACTGGCAGGTCTAGAAATAAAATAATAAGCGAGTTTACATACAAAAAGCTCCAACAAATCTTTTAGATGTTCTGCATATCAAAAATGTGCTTCAATTTAAGTCACAATCGGTCCGTTTACCTGTGAAAGGGAGGTAAAAAGGAACTGGAATGGATGAAAAGCTATAGAGAGACTTAAGACAAATATACCTCTCAAAAAAAAGCTTTTCAACTCTGTGTCTAATGGAGGGAACACTTGCAGGAATTGCCACAGTTGTGACATTAGGAAAGTTTATAGACATGTTGAATGTGCACAGCTCACCTCTGTGCAGGTCTTTAAGATACAAGGTGGACAACTCACAATGGCAGCCAGTGCAAAACACTTATGCTAGGAGTGAGCACAATGCAGTGGGACATGCACAGGTTAGAAAACAAGGGCTCAGAGCCACTTGTTTTACTTCTTGACTTTCACTGATGTACAGGTGAGTACATACAAACTTTCCTACTACTGCTGCTGTCTTAGGGAAGCCAGGTGTCAGTCATTTGTTATGCTGTATTAGCGAAAAGCTTCCTCATCACTCACTCTCTTTAGTCTACATGATAGCTCTCTTGGTCACAATAACTAAATTAATGTATAAAAACACTTCCTTAAAGATGAATACAGGCAAAATAGAAGATAGGAATGGAAGCCTAATCTTTCTTGTTTATCTGAAAATGTGTAAGTGTTCAAGGCCAGGCTGGATGGGGCACATGGGTGGCATCCCTGCCCATGGCAGGGGGGTTGAAACTAGGTGATCTTTAAGGTCCATTTCATCACAAGCCATTTTGTGATCCTATGTGTGGATGCATAGAACTAATCTTCATCACCAATACAATATCTGAAACTGAACTTTCTGTTTCTAAATGAGTTTCCTAACTCACTTTTAAACTGATTTATACAACATTATACAATATGACATAGAAGTCATACAAGTAATCTCTTATTTATTTTAGCTAAGTGTCTGTGGTTTGACATAGGTCTGATATGTATTTCAGAAAGTGATTGCCAAATAGATATCAATTAATTCCCTCTTACATTTCCATGCTGCAGTACTGCTGAAAATAAGGTGGATCTACTTCTTTAAAGTGTGGCTGTAACTGAACATACGGTACTTGACTTGAATTCCTTTCCAGATCCTAACCCTTACATCCAGATTTTCAAGACTGTTAATGATGTATGGAATTTGGTCTTTGGACTTATGCAATCTCTGTGGAGGATGCTCATTTATCCAAACACCATGCTTACCAAATTGTAATTTCTTTCACTGTGTACAGAACAGCAAGAACCTGTTTTGTCTCTGTAACAGACTTTATTTATATCCTGGCGATTAGTTAACACTCAAGAGCAGTTCACCTGGGTGAGGGTAGGAGAGAGGAGAAAGAAGGTTAATGGAATTCCAGCACTTTCTGTCTCATAGGCATCAGCCACAGCCACAGCCACAGGCCCTTCAGTGCAAAAGATACAACGTCTTACCAGCACAGAAAAATTTTCAAGAAAGAAGCTGAAGCTAGACAGTTGATAAAAAGGCATTTACTGTGGTTTTACCTTAAATAATTTAATTGCTTCAGTTTGCAAAGCTTCTGATGGCAATGTTGTAAGAGGAGAAGCAATTCCTTCTTTGCTGTGGCAAAGGGTGGGATGTCTCCAAACCTGAGAAGCTGAACAGATAAAATATGTGCTTTCTGCAATTAATTCAGTACAGCAAGTTCAATTTTTTACTCATCATTTAATGAGAAATAAAATGTCAAACAATCAACTTAAATTCTATTTGCTTTTTTTAAAAAAATGCTTTCTTATCTTAAAAGACTGCAAGCATCAGATTTATAATTTAAAAGGCATTGTCTTCAACACAAGAACCCCTTAACACCTCATTAAATAGTGACTCAACACAAAGATATGTCCTGAATCTGTAATAGCTGAATGTCTCCTAAAACCTTATTAAGTAGACTAAGAAAGAAAGCAAATACCAATCTAACTGTATATTCTATCAAGTGTTTATTCTTTTCACAAATGATCTTTGTTTTCTTGTCAGTACAGTATCTTTTTGCAGATTACTTTTTTGTTCTTCTAGATTCTGATACTTAATATTCTAAACTCCTCCATGTGTTAAGAGCTGAATCTACTAAAATACTTATCAGTTTTTGAGACTACGGATTCTTCCTTTCTATGTTTTTCACATCTGTAGACTGAACTATTTCATGATGTTCTGACATAGGTGCTTGAAATGAGACAGGCAGGCCATTTCAACAGAATTACTAGATTGAGTCTGTAAGAGCACATTTAAAGTACATAAATTTAGAATAAATTCAGTTTGTTTGATTCATCATTATTTATAATCCAAGAGAAGGATACTCTATCATGTATTTTGTAAGTATCTTCTGGATTCTTTGGGATCTAGTACAGTATTTTCCTCAATTACGGCATTCATTGAATCACTTGTCTACCTGGGTACCTCTTTTCACAACACCTGTAAGAACGTAACTATCTTTGATTAATTTCAATTAGTTGTACTAGTGGCCCAATGTTCAAAAATTACTGTGGGTGCCAGAGGCAGATGTGAAAAATGCAATCAAATGAACTTTGTTGTCTTAAGAAACCAGAGCAAAAATTATAATGTTTCTGGGTGTACTCTTTTGTTTGTTTTTGTTTTTAAGGAAAGTTCCCTCATTCCGAACTGCTGCATCCCTCTGTACTGCACATATGCCTTAGACTAGCTGGACTGAGTATATCAATATCAAGAAGATAAATTATTGAATTACAGTAATCCTTCCTCTCCCCACAATCTCTAACTTCTTTGTGCTTATCTATGCAGCGGGGCCAAGAAAGAGCCTCAGCGAGATGAAGCTTTTAAGATACTACATCAGTTTCTTTCTGCTGAAATTCACAGCTCCACCTCATGCTGGTAGTGGGACCTGGCTTCTAAGTTCTCGTAGCTGTATCTCAAATCATGATAATGAGTCTGTAGGATTGCTGGCTTTTGCTACAAACTGTGAGACTATGCAAAATCATAAAACTTCTCAGGACCAGATTCTTTATGAGGTTTTATGTGAGAATAATTATATGAGTAGGAGTTTGCAAGATGAATCCTAAATTTGCTGGCACAGAATGTCAGTGAGTTTGTCTGTGACTTCTGCTTGAATATTTTGAATTTGAAAAACAGCTTCTTGCAGATCCAGCAAGCACAAGAAAACAGTATGTGGTGTTCTTCTTTTACAGCTACTACTTCATCTATTCACAGCAGCACAGGATAGCCACTGTTTTGGGAATTAGTGTGACATCAAGGTGAACTGTCCCCAGAGATGAATTAAGAAGGTGCTGGAATCTTGCTTCTAGAGGCAGATTGAGGGGTATTTCCCTCTGAATAGACTTTGGCATTCAGAACTGGAACAGTTGCTCTAGCTAAATGGATTATACCAGAAACATGAATTCTGAAACTTCACTAAATAAAACCACTGAATATATATTATTTTTTTTACAGAAAACTTTGAAACACAAAGTCTATGGTCTTCTTTTAGGAAACGCTTCTTTCATGTAGCATAAGAGATCGGAATTTCAAAATGCAGTTCTATACCTAGTTGCATTTAAAGCCCCCTACATCAAGTGGGAGTTGGGTATCTGTTAGCTTCTAAATAATTATCATCTGTTCTACAAATACTGTTCTAAATTTTGACCTGAAGTACAAATTCCATTCCTACTGATTTCAGTATGCTATAGAAACAAGACCTTAATAGTTGCATTTTTTATTGAATAGGAATAGTTTTGTTAATGATTTTATTAATGGTATTTTAGATAAGAGATTCAAAGCCCTGTCAGGCTTGTTCAGAGTGTTTTACAGGGCACGTTAGTGTCTGTAATACTGTTTCACAGAGCAGATAGCTCTGCTGGAAAGTTAGCATAAATGTAACCTTAACAAAAAGGTTAACTGACCTGCCTTGTATAGATCAAAAAAATCTTGTAATGCATGTAAGCATTTACTAAAATCTCTCAGAATTATGCCTAAAACTTCAATTTGTCTATTTTTTATTACTTTTTTTTTTTTTTTTTTTTTTTTTTACAATCTTAGGATAATTATTTTCTCAATATAACTGATAAGTATGACAATATTAGTGTGTTGAAACAAAAAGTAACTTACTGGTATCACCTTCCATATTTAGTAATTTGCAAATAAGTTGTTCAAACTCAGACCCGACATTTACGTTGGTACTTCCAGCAGCAACCGTCAGATGATAAAGCCATGTGTCCTAAAGTAGAAAAATATACAGCAACTCACTCATTCATTCCACCAGACTTTTAAGAGTATTAAAATATACTGAACATCACGTTTTAAAGGAATTAAGTCAGAAGTTGAATTGGTTTTGAAGGATTCAGCTGTGTTGGAAGTAGCTTTTTCACAAAGATTTTGCTTTCAACTTTCAACCAATTGCCATACGCTCCTGGTGAAGCACAAAGGAGTTGGCCTTTGTTTCACTTTCACATCCGTACTCATGGCCACTCCATGTTGCAAGCATTAAGTAAGGAAAATTGGACAAGGCTCTCTTCTGAAGTCTTTTACCCTCAGAAATCATGCCTAATTATCAGCAAGTTCTTCTTTTCTTCTTCAGAAAGCTAATATAAGTGCTTTTTCATCACTGCCAGATCCTGCTAAACTGAGGAGTTAGGCCAAAAAGCAAAATGAGGTCTACAGGATTAGTCAGTACATAATAATGTAAGCAATAATAGCAATAGCAAATAAGCAATAATAACGTTTTTAACCATCTCTCTCACTTCCCTACTGTTACTCCTAACAATGAAAACAGGTAACAATATACCAGAACTCTCCGGAAGATCTGCTAGAGGTCTATCTACGAGTTATTGCAGTGTGAGCAAAATTCTCAATTTACAGCATATTTAGTATTCTACACCACCACTTTATGTAGGCAAGCCTCAGTATTTTTGGCTATTTCAAAAGGGATTATCAATGATAGCACTGGCTCACAGACTGATCGATGTTCATGAAACAGGTATTTCTCTTTGTTTATTACATCAAACTACAAGCTGTATGACTTGCAGATTCCATTTCCCCTCATCTTTAGGAAATGTTCATATCACAGCACCACAGTCATAGACATGTTACTGAAACTCAGTTAAAAAGTCCTTTCATTACCTTCTCATGCTTGGATCCTATAAGAAGGTAAGTTGGTCCTTGATCTTTGGGGTGGATAACAACAGTGTAATGTGTTGATAATAAACTGCGACCACTAGCTTCATAATCTTCATCAGAGTCACAGGACCTATCAACTTCTTCAACTTTGGCCTCAAAAAGCTTGATTTGACCAAGAGGAAACTGAAAGTAAATATCAGAAGTGGTCAGAGAGCACATGTTTATTTCAGTGCATACTAATGTTATATTTCTTATTCTACAAACAGAAACAAACAAACAAAATCAAAACAAAACAAAAACATAAAACTGGCATCAATACTCATTTATTCATTTTCACTCCTGCCATGTGATGCCAGATAAATGAGCTGTTGCAGACAAATGAATGATATGTGAATGATATGTGCCAAAGTCTGAAAGCGAGAATTTTAAAAATTCTTTTCCAGGTCTGCTTCTGTATCTAATTAATGTAATAAATGTCTGTTAGGGTGAGAGAAGTACGTTTTCAGAGTTTCCAGACCTGCTTCCAAGTAAAAATTCCTTGGGTCAAGTCTAGAGCCTTAATAATAGTCTTGTCATTCCAGAGGCCAGCGGTGTTGAAATATCTATTTTGTTCATGCTATAAATTCAAAAGGTAAATGTTTTGTGTAGCAGACCTTCTTAGTTTGCTTCATTCTGGAGTCCAATAGTTCGAAATATTTGAGGCTTAAGCTGTATGTATAGTTATGATCATTAATCATGCAATATTTTGTATGAAATGACATTCAAAAGGAAATTTTCCTAGAAGTATTTCATACTCATTATCAACAGGAAACCACAGCAAACATCCATCTTCATAACTGGGTGAAAGGACTGACAGAGGCTGACAGTACTTTCTGGCTATTTTACGTAAAGGTTCCTCCCTTTCCATAGCACCACTGCTCTTCCTCTGGACATTCATACATCATGATGTTCAAATGAGTCTGGTATTTAATGTTGCAGAGAAGAAGCCTTTACTATTGTTTTTGTATTGTTTGTGATGTCTACTAATGTTTACAGAGATTCAGCAGAAAGAGAGAGATGTTTCCCTTTGGCAGAATGATGGTTGGGCTCCAGAGCAACTAGCATCTCATCTTATCTGTGCCATATTCTCGTACAAGCCTGAAGTAACTGGTCTTAACATATTAACAACAGTGAAAAGCAGATGAGGCTGACTCTTAGCTTCTCAGTAAAACTGTTTAAAAAATGAAAACCTGATAGTGGAGAGTAGCTGCCAAGCCTGACTCAATCTCAAGTGGGTTTCTTGAATCGTGATTTTATAAAGTGAGCAGTTGATATAATCATTTGAAGAAAACATCACACAATGGTGGCTCTATGTTTCAGTGTACTCCCTAGTAAGGATTAAAGATGCATGGTGTGATCTGTTTTCTGTGGCAGTTCTGAAGCATTCAACTATTTGAACAAAGTAGATTCTGAGAATCGTGAGGTGCCATGGAATATAAAAATAGTCACAACCAATTTGTTCACTAAGTTGAACTAAAACACAATTGGCTGATTTTTTTTATTTGCATTCCATTTTGAAATGCCACTTAAAACGACTCCATTACTGTGTTAACTACTGCAGATGGTGTAATTTTTTCCTGCACAGTCACATTCAGCTACAAGTATGTTTTTAATTAGCCAATTGTTTAACATTAGAAATGAACTAGCTCTGGGAAAATTTTCATACATAGTATTTTAAAAACACATTCTGCTTACAAAAGCGAAATGCTTATTCTGTTGCAAGCTAGTAAATTAGTTTCAATTTTGCCTTAGGAGAGATAACAAAACTTGTTCCAAATGTGAGGGATATACTCATAAGGAACCAGCAAACTTCTTGGATGTTCCTGAAGGGCTTCCTAAAAAAAACAAACAAATCTTCAAAGGTAAATATGTGTAAATTCAGGTACATTAAACATAGAGATTTCTTCATTGGAGAAAAATGTAACTTAAATAAAGTAAGTGTAAAATGAGCTAGAGGTCAATACTCTAGTCATTTGATTCCCTAGCTCTGTACTGCACTTTTAAAAAGTAATTAAAATAAAATATTCGGATTGATGTTTAATGCCATCTTATTGATATAGAAATAAGCTTCAGCTGAATGTTTAAAAATGGATAAAAAACAAAAGGAGAACAAAGGATATAACTAGCTTTATATAGAGACTACAGACTAATGGGTCCAGTATGAATATTTGGATAGATCGGAAGTAACAAAGGGGATTTTATGTATTTTTTTTACCTGTTACGGGTTTTAATGGCTCAGCAGAGTGTTAACATTTTTGTCAGTGCCAGCAGTCCTGACACTTAGGTAATAAGGGCATGAATCAAATATTCATAACCTCAGGGATATTAAAAACAATTTTTGTAGGCTTTCTCAGAATCTTGTTCCTGACCCAATTGAATGAAAATGTGTTTCTTGATGACAAAACACAATGTCCTGAGAGCAAAAGGATGAGTCAAAACTGTTACTAGTAAGTGTCTTTTGTCCAGACTCAGCAGGTAATTATGACTGGAAATATTAGGGTCTGACAACATTCAGAAGTGCAGGTAGCGAACTGAATACCAGGCTCAACAGGAAAGAGTTAGGTAGTATTGTGAGGGTAACCTAAAGCTGACTGGACTCCATTTCTTTCTTTTCTTCCTTAAAAAGTATTTTCCGTAAGTTTCAGAAATCATTTTCTCTTCACTTTCTCCTGCCTTCTTTCATCTCTGTTTCTAACCATCTCATCAGTTGTAGACCACGAGCTCCTTTTCCTTTTCTGATGGGGAACTGGAAAGGATCCCCCCATGTGACATGCATCTGCAGAGCAGCAAACTCTCTGCACCCTGCTAGTCTCTGCCTTTCTTGTAGCAGTGTGGAGGTACAGTGACATACCAAAGAACAAGGTTCGGAAGACAATCAAGGGATAAAAAAAGTAATTTCTTGAATCTTGCAGTCACTGCCCACTGCAAACATATATTAAAAAGGGTCAACTTCTGGAAGTAAATGGCAACCAGATCTTTTCCAATCAGTCTCAAGCCTGACAGGGAGTCCTGAACCATCGGCAAATTAATGCCGACAGTCACTTTGGCTAAGGGTAAGAAGATGCAGGATATTCATCATGTCTCATAGGAGAAGTAGACTTATGGGTGTGCCCATAGTGCTGTCTATTACATAGGAACCTTCCAAGTTGAGAATCTGTTAAGTCTAAATATCTGGTTATCAAGATAAAATGGGTTTATACTACCCAGGCCAACCTGTATCTTAATAAAGTCAAAACTTAGTTTTCAAAGTCTACTCACTCCAGTATGTATTCTTCCCTCACTGAGGAAACAAGTAAGGGACCTACCTTATCTTCTTGGTTACGGAAGTAATACAGAATTTTTCCAACTAGGGTACACCATACTCTTTTGGAGTATCCATGTTTCACCTGAAATTACAGAATATTAGGAACAAGCACAGTCAGAAAACTACTGACTACCTTTCACCGTCTAGACTTCGATGATTCTGTGAATAAATGACTTAGTTCAAATTTCTTTCCACATTATTAAACAAGTAATAAATTAAATTAAATTAGATTAAATTAAAACCACATAACTCTGTTAAAGGTATAAGATTTAGGGCATCTAAAGTACAGATAAAGACCTAAAGCCCAGGAAAGAGTACGAGGTTTTCACTTGACTTTGGATCAGGCCTAAGGTAATGAAAGCTGAGGAAATGAAGAGAACTGAAAGAAAAAAAATTCTTTTATACAGTATTCTTATTATCTTGAAATAACCTGTCTCAATGAATCACACTTAAAAGGGATCACTAAATGGAAATAAATTAGATCAATTAGCTACTGCAACTTATGCATGTCTCAAAGTGCCATGCAAAACCAGGATACCTCTTAACTGCAAACGGAGAACTCAACAACTTTTAATGAATTGAAAAGCTGGAAAGAAAAAACAAAGCAAATCTCAAACAACCAGAAGAAATGCTTTGGGAAAAGTAAACTAGTTGGTAGTCTTCCTCAACTGTTCACTATGAAAAGTACAAGGAAAGCTAATACATGCCTGTTTTGCTTGCATTTATTGTAGAACCATTTTCATCTAGGTATTATTCTTAATAAATACGGAATAAGGCACATTTGGGGGAAGAAAAGTGTTCCTACCTTTGTAAGTAACCCTTTCATGGTTGGCTTGATTTCCGGCTGTATAAAAAGTGGACTAGCAGCCTGTATTTTAAGAACATTCTGTAGTACTTTGATCCATTCTTCTAAGATGTTCGGAGAATCTGCAGTCAGGTAGTATGTCCGTTTTTCTGTGGTCAGCTACAAAGTGGCAGAAGAGTTCTGAGCTTTAAGAACATTACACAATCCAACCCACGACTAGAGGGTTTTAACATATACTACCCAATGTAGTTTCACACTTTGGGGGGTTATTTCTCCCAAATAATTGTGCATTAACAAAATGTTCAATGGCCAAGCAGACCAGACAGAAACACAGTTTCTGAGACTCCTTCTGAAAGATTCTAGTATAGCAGAATTGATAAAACCTAATTTATCTCATTTCAAACAACTTCACACAACCCTAATATCTAGTCCCAATACCACTCTCTTTTTTTGTATCTGTCTCATATTCCTATAATCTGACCTTTGTAGCAACACAGATAAGGATATGTTTATGCCTTTCTACCCCTCATTTTTATTGTTGAAATGACCCTTCGGTTTTAAGCAAAGGGCACTGATTAATTCCAAGACCACATTGGACTTCCAGTCCTACAGTGACTGGGATGTTTTGGCAATGCAGGAAATAAAGACCTACTGAAAAACAGAGAGAGAAAAGCAGGCACCTGAATTGTTTGTTTTCCATCACCCCTTTCAATGTGGCTAGATGCATTTAACTCGATTTGACCTTGAGGTTTTCGAACTACATCACTCTGTATGGAAAAAATGGAACAGAATATTTTAAATCCATCAACAAATGGTGATAAATAATCATAGAACTTATTTAAGCATTAATCTTGTTAAATACTTCCTATTTACACATTGAGTACCTTACATGCCTGTTGAGGAACTGAGTCCTCTTACAGCTCAAACACCAGGAATACATTTCTTTTCATTCCGGCAGCCCTAAATTCTCAGTAAAAAAACGTCTAATACTAAACAGTAAATAGCTATATGTACTTACTGGGGATTTGTAGTATAGTAATTCACCTCCTTTAAGCACAAACCATCGTCGTTTCCAGGTCTTCACTTTACCACCCATTTTTAACAGATATCCAGATTTTTCCAAAGGTTCCTGATTATTTAGAAGTTACATAAGAAGTAGTTAAGTACACCAGTATACCTATATGCCCCACAGATATTGTATAATTACACCACACACACAGATATTTGAATGACTTATAAGCATGCTAAATAACAATTACAAAATTGTATGAGATTTTTGTTCCAAGGACAGCATTTTTGCAAGCATTAAGACAAATGCCATGCATGTGTGATAACTAATTAATATCCCTACTTACAGTTATAGTACATGAAGGAGAGTAAGTGATTTGCCCAGAACTATACAAAGGAACGAAGAACATAATGATTCCTGATTTTACTCTAATTATTTATATTAAACAAATAACAAAATTAATATGATCTATATACATCATTTTTCCCAAACTTTAGGGCCTGGCCTACAGAACTGATATAACAGTGTAATTTAGAACACTGCAAAGACATACGTTCAGTGTGTACACCAGTAGAACAGAGTTCACAGTTTTGCTCTGTGAAGAAAGCTTAAAAGAAATTATTTTTGTCATCAGTCATTCAATCCACTTTTATGCCAAGACACTAACTACTAACGCAGACCATTAAAAAGCTCACAGAGACAGACCAATACCCTGTAATGGTTTGGTTTCTTTGACTGATCCTACTATGCTGTTTTGCTTAGGATTTCTCTAGTTTGCCTGAAGTCATTTTCCCCGTATGAGGAAGCTACAGAAACTGATTACAGAGCACAGATTTCTACTGATGACTCCAGCTCCTTCAGTGGAAAGCCCTCCTATTTTTTTTGAATATTCAGTTAATAATTTTAAGCTGATTTTAGCATTTGTATGCAATCTGATACCAGATCTGGTTCCAAGAAAAACTTAAGTGCTTTGAATTGTCTTCAGGAGTTGTCTACCTACTTCCATGAACTTCCATTTACTTCCAGAAAGCTCAGAATTATCCTCTACCTTGTTTCAGTTATTGCAGTCTTATATGGTTACTTTATTGCTGATATATTTTGCTATTTGTACTCATAAGGCAGTCTGTGAGTTGGCAAGAATGAATACAGGAATTTGGTCATATTCTTTGAACAGAAATATACACACAGCACCACAGGTACACTTCTTTACAGAGCTTCAGTACTTACATTTTTTCCATTATCAGTAGATGAGGAAGAGGTTTTAGGAAGTTTCTGCTCTGGCTCTGAACAGTCTGTATCTACTGAATATGCATCAGGAGGAATAGCATAGTCACTTTCTGAGGTCATAGAAGACAGAGACACACCTGAGTTAAAAGAGAGATGTTTCTTTATATTTTTATTTATTATGTTACAACCAAATGAGGTCAGAACATCCATGCAGAAAGAATATCTGAGCAGGAGATACAGGCAAACACAAGTATCTGCGTAAATCCATTAAGAACCGAGCATTTTGTATAAAAATACCAGCATATTTAACTATTAGTACAATGCTAATAGCTATAATCCCATTTTCTTCATAATTAATTGTTTACTTATGAATGAAACGAGAAGTAATTGTCTTCTATATTTTATGACCTTCTGTTATATTACTACACCTTTTTTAGAGGAGGAAGTCAGTGCCCTATATTGCATTTATTCTGTACAAAACAAATATGGGATCTTTAATTAAACTAAGTAACTTTCTTCTTCCTCTTTCTATCATTTTCTCTGGTATCTAGATTTCCAATGCAAGTGCCTAGGTACTAAAGAGCCAGGCTCAACATCTGCTTTATGTTGAAGTTGTAGGTTACCGTCTTTGTTTTGCAATTAGTTTTTATTCTAATATTGAGATTTTCTAAAAGTCTGAATTTCAGATTTCAGGATTTTTTAAAAACTTTATTAGCTTTACTCCTAGAGAAAAATACACCCTGTTTTAAATTCTAGTGAATGAGCAATAAAAATTCAAACTGCTCCATATTCATCATAGAAATAATGATTTTCAAACATGTCCTTTTGTAAAGTTTCACTTTCTGACCAGTGTTCTTCTCTGAAAGGTTACCCTCCAAGACTGAAATGAAGATATCATGTTTCCTTTGTTTCATTGATTTCTAAACTTATTTTCTGATTTGATTTTAAAAATTGCTTTTCTCATTTATTGTTTTGGCAAGCCACCTGGGCTTTCAGGTCAGTTGTTCTCTTTTCACGTAAGATCTTTAATAACACATATGCAACAAGCCAATTATGCTCATAGTCAAATCTGTGACTGCCTGGATTTTTAAACAATGTGATCTCATATGCATATATGTGTTTTGTGATTAAGAAAACTTTCCATGCATGAATAAGTACAAAGGCTAGTTTTGAAGAAGGAAGTACAAAGGGAATGGCTCAATTTTATAGACATGATGTAAACTGTGGGTGAAATCAGCTACAAAATTAGCTGATTTACCTTTCCTATCGTGCAAACATGATGAGATGCATACTCAGGAACTATGGGTCCTTTTCACATTAGCATGGCAGAACTGTAACTACTGCACTGGAAACGGGACCAACGCAGACAAGCACTTTGATCTTTTCAGTTGGCATTACATAAAAAACAAGAGTTGCGGGAGAAATCTAGTGAAGGACAAGACCCAGGCGGGGAAGGTTGCATGTCTTGGCCCTAAGAAAGCTGGCTGAGAGAGCTTTGCAGGTCAAAGACGGTTGTTCCTTCCTCGCAGAGCAGCAGGCAGACCTGAGAAATGAAACAGCCTTGATGGTATGTCTGGCTGGCACTGAAACACTCCTAGCAAAGCAGCAGCTGTTTTTGCCTGCTCAAGGGTGATGTGAGTGGAATTTTAGCGCACTGGGATTTTAACATATATAACATGAACAACCAAATAATGCTATCTTGCATTGCTAAGCAATATATAACAGAGGATGTAAGTACTAGGATGTTAGATTGTGAACTCCCTTGCTTTACCCAGTGAAGAAACCTTCTCAGGAAGGTAACAGTGATAGTCACCTAATGATAACATTGTGTCTTGCCATGTAGTGAAGCATGGTATTTTCATTTTGCAAATGGAAAACACACAGTTATGTACTGCTGTGAGATTTACCGCTGACAAAAGAACATTACTGGATTCAAGTGTTTAATTACATCTTTGCACAAAACAGTTGCTATAAAAAGGAAAGAAGTCCACCTCTGCATGAGATGACAGAACCAAACACTCTGTTGGGGGAACTTTCACACCTGCTTTCTAATCATGTTAAACTATTACTTTGTTTTATAAAAAAGAGTATGTATTTTTTTGCTGCTAGCAGTTACTTTCTTCTAGGTCATTTTATGTACATGCAGTTAAAGGTTACAGGGAATAATTGGTGTGACAGCACAAGTAGAATGGGGTTTCTTCCTTTAAATGTAAAAGTCACTTTTTCCTCATGACAACAGCTAGACTAATGCCTTAAACATCCATCTTCAATTACAGCAATAAAAAGAAAGCCACACATAACTGTCCTTTCTCCTGCTTGAATAGATCTAGGCTTTGATAGCTTAGATAGAAACCTCGATTTGAGATGTCCATGCAATTTAACCAAGAAATCAATTTCTAAGAAGATAAAGCAAACTGTTCAGTTTTCCAAATTCCCCAGGAGTTAATTCTTCTTCTGTTTTTTTGCCTACCTCGTTTCATAGCCCGAGGACTACTCGGGCCACTTCTGCTTCGAGAATCGGACTCAGAAGTCCTTGAGCTAGACCGAGAGCTGTCTTCTTCCTCAGATCCTGACGACTCATCTATAAATGGGCTGTTGCTTATTTGAGTTGCTTTCTGCAGAAATTAACGGAACATTCTTTGGTATCTTGCGTAAAAAGTATCAGTTCTTTCTTTCATACTGTGGCAGAGCTCTGATGGCTTTGTAATATTCAAAGCTGTTTTTGCTTGGGCTGTGAGTTTTGGCACACAAATATCAACATCAAACTGAATTCCCTGTCCTCTGTATCCTCAACCACCCCCACACTTTGAAACAGAAAACTGAGGCAAACTTAAGGGATGGGTCTTTCCAATCACAAAAAGCTGCCAGAAAAAAAAAAAAATAATAAAATGCTGTGATAAATAAAAACAGTTTTGGCACTGATACAAAGACATTTCTATACACACACACGCTTTTAATTATGACATTGAACACCATGTGGCTCTTTTTAATAATTAACAAGTCTTTGGAAAAAATCAGCAAGGGACCTGAGAAAGACTGACCTGGGCTGGTAACAATTTATAAGGAACAGTGGTTTTGTTTTTTTTTCCCAGCTATTTGACATTTCCATTACTTCTGGGGTTCTATAACCTCTAACCATGATCTTATGACACATTTGGCATGGTATCCTCAAATGTGAAAAAGCAAGTTTTTGGATGTGAAGACTAATGGTATTTAAACATGTCCTTTAAACAGTAATGCAGTTACCCCTTTCAAAGTGGTGTAGACAGGAGTGGTCATGTTCTTATATATCAGAGATGTGTATAATCCAGATACAGAGTATGATGTTAGTGAAACCGCACCTAAAAAAGCAACACATTGTATAAATGACCTTCCTAAGTTACACACCCTCAATTTACCAAATTCTGATGTCTTTTTTTGCACTGTATAGCTCAGCTATAAAAACTGAACTAACTCCTGATTCTTCTGGATGCGAGATTTATAGCTTTTTGAAATTTACAATAAATTAATTGTAATCATGACCATTAACCCTTTTTAAAACTGAAAGTACAATCTTTCACCCTCATATTTGGTATGGAATCTTCAAAATCAACCGCAGAGAAATCTGGTGTGAACAAAGTACAAATTCAGCACAAAGTCAAGAGGCAAAGTAATAGAAGGCAACGGAAAGATAACCAATGATTTTCCAGGTTTTAAATAGCAGGTAATTGAATCTTAGTATCTTAGAGGAACACGGGATATTTGGTCCTTTCTTACCAATAACTGGAAGAAGATAATTTTTGTTCATGAGACAATGAACAACTAAACCACTTACTTTTGTTAAGAGATTCCACGGTGAAGGCTTCAGACATCCTTAAGCCAGATTTGGCTACAGCATAAATTCTGCTTTCCTAACATAAAAAGAATGGATTTGATGGTAGACAATTAAAACACAATTACTTTTGTTCAGCCTCCCCATAGCCTCCTACTCTTTGTGTTAATACAGCCAAGTGATAATATGGTTGATAAAATGGTGTCATCAGTGGTTGCTGAAACATGCATCCTTGTTTTATATGCCATACCCACCATACACACTGTATGATCCAATCTTCTTTTTCTCAAAATGAAAAACTTCCTTTCATTCATTTAACTTCTTTTTAAATATACTATTATCAATGGCCAAAGAAGGTATAGTGAGAATATTTTTAATGGAAGATTGTATAGTTAAGAACAGAGACATGACATTATGGAGACAACTTTTCAACAGTTTTGTGTTAAAAAGCCAGAATATGAAAATCTACAATGGAAAAATATGTACTAAAATATATCAGCAGAAATAACGTGTTACATTAACGCATTACTCACCTCTGAATCACTAAATGGGAGTGTGGAACTGCAGAATCAGTGAGTATAGATGGAGCTAGTTTTGGATTTTGTGTTAGAAAATTAGTATCTATTTTAATTCCCTGACTGATGGCTTTAATTTTTTTTTTTCTGGAAAAAATGATCAGTAACTTCTGCAATCTGTAGTTGTTGTCTGTCAACATATTGTTTAGATTGTGAGTGGTACAATGGTTATAGTAACAGCATTGACACCAGCACTTTTAAGTCTCTGTTCGTATTGAAATAAATAAATACACACATTCACAAGCATTACCTTGTTGGTTATACACAAAAAGACATATACACCTTAGATGTGACGTTAAAAAAAAAGGTCTTATCTACAAAAAAATGTTTTTCACTGGCTGAAATGCTGTGCTTCATATCAAACTTGCTTCTGGATTTGTCCCTTTAACTTCAATTACAGTAACACCCTGTCTTGTCATCAAACAGAGAATGGGAAAGGTACAAGCAACAAAAAAACATAGAAGAGAAGACTGAGGATGAGTTAGTTTCACTGTGAGGAAAAGTATCTAGAATTACTCTTACCCAGGAAGGAAATCGATGTAATGGTGGGGTTGGAGGTTTGTTACTAGCAGCTTTTTTTGTTGTATCACAGGGTTCCTGGGCTTCAGCATTTTGTACTTCAGTGCAGTCATAGGTAAACACTCCTTCATCACAGCCAATCTCCATTTTCTCTAAAATACCTGTATCTTCTCCATCCACCAGATCAATGTCTGTTTCCTGAGGTCTCCACGGACGTATCATGCTTATAGCATTTCTATTTTTACCAAACATTCTATCAGAGCTCAGCTGGGGCTGGCTTAAATGTTTTTTTGCCAATGCTGAATTTATACTGAACACATTAGGAGTCCGTAACTTTGGAGGTGGCAAATTTGAGGGAGAATCTGATGGTGTCAGGTATTGAGATCCTGCAGAAGTTGCTAGGATTGGGTGTTTAGGAGTTAGAGCAGGGGTTAAAATTGGACTTGGGGTATTTGCCTCACTGGATGAGGATGAATAATCTAGCCTCTGAGACTGAAATTTCTTGTTCAGTTCATCTGAAGAACTATCTTGGTCTTTCTTCTTACTTGTGAAGTCTGAGTTGCACTTTCCACCTGGATTGTTCTGGCCTTTTCTTTGGGACCCTTGCTGCCAGGAGTACAACTTTTTGTGCTGAGTCCTCTGAACACCCAAACTCTCTTCTTCAAATAGAGAACTACTGTCATCGGAGGCTGTCAAATACATTTCACTTCCCACTCTACTGTACCTAGTGTTCTCTTCGGATGTGTGGCTTGACAGAGTGGATGCACACCTAGATTTCAGTCCTTTATTGTCTCCTCCATCCTCATCTGAGCTCCAGTCACTCCCTGTAGTGCAGGAGTTCTTTGACATGTCACTGTCCATATCTTTGGATGAACAACTTGTTCTCACATTTTTGTTCTGCTCTGATCCTGAGGAACTTTGCTGCAATGACTTCTGACCTTTATTGCTTTCATGTGCAGGACCAGCAAAGGTAGTTTCCAGGATATCCTTCTCTAGAAGACAAATACAATGAACAGGAGAAAATTACTTTAGCAAATTTGACTGCTAAAGGATTTTGTCATTATGTCTGCAAATAGTAAGTAGGTAATCATTCCAAGTAAGCACATTTATTTTTTTTTCTGAATATTGTATGTAATAATCTGTAAAAAAAAAAAAATTACAAAATTTTGAATGCAACTAAAGTTTCATCAGTATTTAAGAAAAAAACGCAACAGGCAATACTCCAAGTTTTAGCCAAACTAAATATGGCAATGAATGTACAGATGAGCAGAGTGGAGCCAAATGTTAAAGTAAGCCAGATATGTATGAAAATAAAAACTAGAAAAAAGACAAAGCAATGGTTTAAAAGGCATAAGCATTTAGCTGCTTTATTAAATTTAGAGAAAATTAAAGCAGAGTAAAAGCTTGACAGAAAAGATTTACACTAACAAATCAAATATTCTGAGGATATCTATAGTGTTTATTTTCAGAAATTTATTCTGCAAGCTATTACCATATTCTCAGTGGAGCATGCTTAAGACACACAAGAGTGGCTCATAAAAATGCTTAGGGAAAGACGTGTTAAAAATAACTGTGCTTATGCTTTTCACTTTTACCTGGTTTTGCAAGAGAGAGCTATAGCTTGAAGCATGTCAGTGAGGCCTATGTGCTTCCCCTGAGTTAAAACATATGCTAGAACTAGGACTTTTCACACGGACACTTGGGAAAGTTAAATAGCTGTATGAAGTTAAAGTGGATTGGATAAGTAAGTATACAAAATATTAACGGGATCCGCGTCAATTTCTGCTTTTCCACAGAATTCAACCTGTAATGCAGGATACCATGACTAACTATGAAGAAAATTCTGAGGCCATAAATAGCACTGTGGGACTCAAATGAAGGATGAGAGCAGGAGTAACAGTCTCCTTCTTGGGCTTTTCATTGCTTAAGGAAAGCAGCAAGCTGCAACGGACTTGCTTATGCTTGTAACAGCATTAACAGCACATCAATTTGCTAGCATTACAGGACTTCAGGGCTTGTGGGGGCAATTGTACAAACTGTTGAGGGAGCTTTCTACTTATTTGGATAGGAAACAATAGTGCAAAAAGATGCCTGAGACTCTATTCTATTATTTCTGACCTTGATTGAAATAGTATCTTCTTGAATTAGGACATAAAACTATCACTGGGACACCAGTGGTAGCATAGATAAAATATACAGAAACTGGATTTAAATCAGACTGTACACAGGCATAAAAACCTAACAGCAGTCTCTGGGGGACTGGAACACCCAAAGTCCATATTCTACTGTGAAGCAAACCTGAACCACAGCAGTTTCTTTCCTGGGCAGCCAGAGCACCCACCAGCCATTGCATACTGCCAAGCAAAGTATCAGTGGTATTACTGAGATGCTAATGCCCAAAATGATTTCTTCCTAGTAGTAGAGACTGACATTAAAGAAGGAGAAAGTTCTGCTACATACTTGGAAAACAGCTGGTTTGGATCCACTTACATACCACTTCAATTTTGGTTTCCCACCCGTGTTAGAATAAAATGACAGTAGGTGTGACTCAGTACCTAGTGTGTTTTTGCCTTCAGTGTAGTCTGACTCTTTTGATGAAGATTTGCTTATTTCTTCAAATTTAGGAGATGGTTGAGGACTTCTCGCTCTGTTTGAAAAGCATCCAAAAGTCAAACTGCTTAGTCGCTGACATTCCCCAGGTTTTTGTGTTGAAGTAACAGATTTCTTGCCCGTAGCTTCTGAAGAACAGTAATTCAGCAATTATGCGTTAGTAAGTTTTGGATGACTGTAGTCAAATGTAATAGCTACAAAATTCTGATCAGAATTCTTATTCCCTGCAGACTGACATTCATTGGTTCATTAACAGTGCTAGAATAACAGTGATAAAATGAAGAAATGAAAGCAAACAGCTGACACAAACCCTGTCAAATCTTACTACTTGCAAAACCTTTTATGTAACACAAGGATACCAGTTCAGCCAGCAAAAAAAGAGTTGTGCTTTGTTTGAATGTCTTTTTAATAAAAATTAAATTATTGCTTTGCTAACAACTTTATGTACAGTCACTCTGAAGTCAGGTAATTAATGCTCATTGAAATCTCTGATTTTATGGAATATTTCAATTATATGGATGCACAAATTAATAGGGTATAGTAAGAATTATGCTGTATATAGAGAAATGTTTCAAAAACTCGTACGCTTACCTTGCAGTTTGGATTGTACTGTTTTCATCTCTTTGGTTTGCTTTTGGTTGATCAAGCGAAGGTTCTGATTTTCCACCTCTAACTAAAAACACATAGATTTAACCTCATCCATCAGTGAAACAGTTTTAAAAGTCATTACATCACTTAACATTTTCTCTGAATTTGTTTTCTTAAGGTGAAGCTATTGCAAATGCTAATCTCCAATTTACTTTGCTTAACGACAGTCTATGCATTTGTATTTTTTCAACAATAAAATTCCCTGCAATGATTATCTGCACAACTGCTTCCTCAGTTAAAATCATTCCCCCGCCAAGCAAATCCAAGACACCTTTAAAAAGCCCAAATAATTAAGAAAAAGGGAAATCTCTGTTGTCACTTTAATAAAAGCAAAGGGCTAGAGTTACAAACCAACTCTTGTACCATTTGGCAAACCCAAGGGAAGGCAGAGGAATTGAAGGCAATGATGGCACTAAAACATCCTGACATCCCACAGAAAGTATTAAATAAATGGGTACTGAAAAGCTCACACAGAACAGATCTACAGGAAGAAAAAGACCCCACCAAGCCATTGCTATAGCCCACTGCTAGGAATTAAGAGACAACAGAGCTGGTTCAAACACCAGCTCTGAATTATGAAAAGAGAAGATGTGAATCTGAGTGTCCAGTATCACAGATAAGGGAGCCATCAATTCCACCTCCAACTGAGTGACACCTAGCTTCAGATCCTGCATATTCTAAACTAAGTACATGGTTTCAGTCATATTTCATGCAAACTATTTTGAGATGATTTTAGCTAAACTTAACTGCATTTTTATTACATGATTTTATTTAAAAACTTCCCTTGCAGACTAATCATAAATGTTATTTTTAGTTTCCTTTTTTTTTTTTTTTTTTTTTAAACTGGAATGTGTAGTGTTAACCACAGGACTGTACGACTGTAACATTTACAGGCAATTTTAAATTCTCTATATGGAAGGAGGAGAAAGCACTGCTGCATACCAAAACTGGCAGCCTTAGACAGGGTACAGATGGTTATCTCACCACAGCAAAGAAACAAGGGAGACAGCTGGTCTCTTACAGGAATAGAGCCAGTGCCCCTGAAACTATCCATGACTAAGAGTACAATGGGCATTGGAAAACAAGAAACGGTACATCCTTTTTCTGCCAGACCCCAGTAGACTTGTTCAGCTTTTGGGGGATTATTCCCACTTCAAGCACCTGCTGGAGCAAGCAAATTTTGCCAGCTAATCTTTCTTAATTGGTGGAGATAAGAATATCTGCCAGAGAGAAGTTCTGGGGGGTTCTCTCCATGAAGAGCACACAGAGATATGAGTTAAGCAAACCAGACATCAGAAGTTAAGCAATATGGACACTTTTGTCCTCAATGCTGTTGTTTTCATTTTCAATCTTTTAATGAAGTAACCATACCAACCAATCAAAATAGGAAATGTTTTTTTGACTATGGCCAATTTTCTGCATGACAAGCATTGTAGCAAGACAGGCATTATACCTCATGGAGCTTGACCGTCACCCATTCTTTTATTTTAGCTGCTTTTTCTTCTATGAGTTTTGCCTCTTGAAGTCGTATTTGCTTCTGGAAAAAAAAAAAATGACATAAGCATAAACTTTACTTAACATTCTAGTTTGCCACAGTAGTACCGTCAGAAATAAATCCTAAAGTTTCCTTCAAGAAATTCAATCTCCTGGGTGACACATGGTGATTTTTAAACAAATCGCAAATAGGCCCTTCAGAGCCTGGACTGGAAAGCAGAGGAGACAGAGATAAGGAAGAACGTCTTGGCCCTCTTAAAAATTAGATTTCTTTCAAAGGAAGTGAGAGCATAATTTGCAAGTGAATAAATGTTATTCAAAGCACACTCCTAATGAGAAACCTTCCAATCAAACAACAGAAATAATTCTAAACTTTTCTGTCCTCTATTGATCTTCATTCTTTTCCTTTTGCATAATTAAGAATGGAACTGATGCTCCTCTTTTGTAACAGAGTTATTTCTAACCTGTTCTTCAAGTTGTTGCTCCAATTTTTGTATTATGTCATTTTTATCTTGAATCAGGATCTCCAGATCTTGACATCTCTTATACAACCTGTTTTCTGATTCGCTCGTTTGAACATTAGCTGCTTTTAATTTTTCTTCCATTACTTGCACCTATTTGGAAGGTCAAACATAAAACTTTAAGAAACATTATTCCACGATAAAGGTAATAATTTGATCACAAAATCGATTGTTAAAATTGCCCCCACACTTTTGATTCAAGGTAATCCTGCAAAATTCCCAACCTTATTTGAGAAAAAATGCCAGTTTGTTATGTCACCCTCTGCATCTAATACCAGCAGGACTGGCAAAACACTTTTTTTTTTTTTTTTTTTTAAAGAATAACAAGCAGCACAGAATAGTTCTATTTAGAGACTGTATTGGTTAGCCTTCCTTTATTTTTTTAAGGTTTTTCTAAAATAGGTCACTGTTTCCTCTCCCTTTTATTCATATTAATCAATGAAGAAGTCCGTTACATGCATCTGTTCTGGATTTGCTCTGTTAGCTTTGACTTTACTGAACTGGACAGCAAGCAAAGGACATCTCTACTAAGACAAATCAGTAGATGTAAAAGGAAGCTGTCTTCTCCCTTTTGAGCAATACTTTAGACAGAAAGCAATTTTCTGAATTTCCTCTGGTAACAGTACCTTAACATGCACATAGCTAGTGGAGGTATTTTTCAATTTAGATATACCTGCTGAAAAGCCCTCTCTGCTTGACGGTCAGCATCTATAACTTGTCTCTCAAGCTGCTGCATCTGTAGATAAATAAAAACATATAGTAAACCAGCCACGCCTTCTGCCTGCTGCCAGAAATACCACAGTGAAACGTATTTTCATGGTCTGTTCTGAAAAAGGAAAAGATGGGTTCTGAATAGGAACATAAAAATAAATAAGAAGATAAGCTGTGTGTCAGACTGGGGAGATGATTCATGATTATGACCACATAAAACACTGTTAAGATTCTTCTAAAGAAAAATAATTAATACTGCTATTTTTACCTGTTACCAAGAGTAGAAATATGTTTGATAATAACCCCAGAACTTTTCCCTTGCAGGGAAGGCTATGGTCTTACAGCTGCTAAGCTCCTTCAGGTCCTTCCAAAACTGGCAAGAGTAAAGACTGCTTAGCACATTCTACAATTTGTCTGTTAAATTCTTCTGAAATTGACAAATTTATATTTTTTTTTCTGCTACGAGGTCTGTCCCAGTCTCCTCCACCCTTTGAGTGAAAGAGGTATGCAGCAGAAGATACACTGCAGACTCAGGTACTGCAAAGAACAAGATGCAAAAAGCCACAGCAGAAATGGATGAAGACAGACACCTGCACTGCATGGAGGAGTGTGGGTTCCTTTCGAAAGGAAAGAAACCCTGATCTGTTACATTATAATGACGCCTAATAAATCATTGTCTCAGCCTTTGCCCCAGGCCTCTGAAAACCCTTGCATTTTATATAATTTGTTTTGAAGGGGTTTCCAACAATGTGCAGCAGCGTAGGCCAGAAAGAAATGCTTTGTTAAAAGTTTGCGTTTGATTTAGTTATAAAACAGAATGATGACTTCTAAAAGAAGAAAACTGAGTACTTACATAATATTACGAAGTACCTACGGAAATGAATACATTATTCCATAATTTACAGGCTGGAGATTGGTTCTCAGGAAACACCTAGCTATAAACCTCTGTTTACCAAATACTTTACATTGGTATACTCAGTATTCAGTTTCAAACTTGTTCATAGGAAAGCATACAGTACAAATAACGAAAATGAAAACCATTTATTCTGTTTACTGCTTGGTTTTAAAATAATCAGTTTCATTCTGTCCTGTTTGTTCGCCATTTCTGGCATCTTTCAGTTTCTTTTTTTCTCTATTTTTTTTTTTTTCCTCTCCCCAATTATGTTGTCAATCAAACAAAACAATTTTGTGTACTTCTAGCACCTCAAAAAGACAAGGACACAGTGTCATCACTCTCTATCAATCAACAAATGAAAAAGGATAGAATGAGTTTTCATTACCATAACAAAAGCTGTGACTGACTTTCTAGGACTTTCTCATAGGACACAAGAACCCAAAGTCTACATCGTAATACCAAAACACTCTACTGATAGAAGAGTGATAAACACTACACGATGCACCTGGTCCCTGAAGAGTTGTTCTGAAGGAACAGCGCTAAGGAGACGATCTTCCCCTCACTCCTGTACTAAGTCTGGACAGACAGACAGGGAGACAAGCCTGCCTTCTTTGTCTCTGCTCACATGTATTGAATTCCCTGTTTGCACAACTTCATTTTGAGGTTTTAATGAGTTTAATTTGTAGGATTTTGAATTCTAAGGTTACTTTCCATCTATTTTGGTTTTATGTTCAAATGTAGGCTTAGTTCACATAAGCCACTTTAACATCAGTTTTATGACATTTCTTTTTAGTGAGTTTTTGACTCACAAATCGAGGTTGTTTCTGAGCATTTGGAGAGCTAATGTTCTGCTGTAGCAGAAGCACTATGTTAAAGCAAAAAGTGCAGACATTGTATCAATAATGAACACTGTCAATACTCTGTAATAGTTAATAATAATTTGTCATAATGATAATGTTATGACAGCAACGTCCTTCAGCTATTTATAATGTGAAATTCATTGTTGCCGAGTAGCAAGTAGTTCACCAATTTTCACAGGCAAACAATTTGTAAATGCAGGTGACTGCCACAGTCATAATTGGCAACTCATTTATGTCCAGTAAGTACAATTAATTCCAGCTGTAAGGTCGTATAAGAAACCTGGCAGATCTGAATGGAAATAAAAAACCTGAAAAGAAGAAATGTCTCTGGCACTACCCGATGACCCCTGAACCACTGTTCAAGCACAGAGCAGCGGCACTGCTCTTCTACACAGGAGATGGAGTTTGGGATGGTACAGTGCAAGACAAACCTAAGGTCCTTCCATGTTTCTACACCAAAACTGTGGGATGCACCTTTCCTAGGAATGTTGCAGTGGCCCTGGAACATAGCAATACGTTCGCCTAGTCTGCTGGGACAGAGGATATAAGGGGAATAAAGCTGTTGCTAAAATGGGCATAAAGCTAGGAGTCAGAGTAGCTGAGAGAATAATTACCAACAGAACTAGCATTCAGAGATAAAAAATGGAAGAGCAAGTTTGGTTTTGCTTCTTTAAGAGCTAACTATTTCAAGAAGATATGCTAAGAAGCTTTGCATGATCTCACAAGAGGGATGCGTCAGTCAGCCTCCTGGCAACAGTTAAATGGGAGCTGTTGTTTGGAAAATTTCTTAAGGGTCCTCAGTTTGTCTTAGGAGTCTCCTATGAAATAAAATAAAATAAAAAGCAAAACAAAGCAAGCTGTATTATTCAGCAAGTGTGGAATACCATAGTTAACCAAACATGAGCACTTGGTGTAACGGTTAAATTGACTAACTTTTCAATAAGTTGATGCTACTTAGCAATTACTAAGTAAGTCCTGATTCTCCCTTCACTTGGGGTTTATTTAGGTTTGTTTTGCAGTGCCTATTGTAAAACTTAAAAAATAAATATATTTTTTTCCATTAGCAGAAGTGATCTCTAACCATTCTCCAAAATAGTTTTACAGGGAAAAATAAAAAAAAAAAAGATATTCAAAATCTGTACTCTTAACTTTTCTGCTACTCTACAGGCCTGTGAGACTGCAGATTAAAAAAGCACTGCCTTAGGATACTCTAAAGGTTATTGAACTTGTTGGGCAAAAGACTGGAACTAGTTCCCAGTGAAAGGCTTTCTCTTCACAAAGAAAATCTAGCCTTAAACCTTTCTTTTTAAGTTAGCAGGAGATTTCATATCAACGATCACAGTGCTACTGTGTGTGTGAGAGGGAGGGAAGGCGGGGAGAGAGGCATGGTGAGAACACCCAAGTGGACCTAAATGAAAAGCTGAGCTTTGAACTCCTCAAGAATAAGATGCAGTAGTAAATTCTCTTTACCCAGTAAGTTTGAAGACAATTCCAGACCATGAAGAGACAGCTTAAGATCCTCAAATTAAAACAAAAATAAAGGAGGTAAATACTACAATACTATCTTAACTTGACCTCAAGATGAAAAAGGCAGGTAACTGTAGCCATGAGACATTTGAAAGCAAAGGTTGATATGTAGGAGTTATTTCTTCTGCATCCATAAAACATATGGCTGCACCTTGAATATTGATGACCAACTCTGAGTTTATCGAGAAAGTGATTAGAAAAAAACAAAATCTGTTGAATTAGACCTCTGTCTCGCCTAGTTCTTTTAATGTACAACTGTGAAAATTACCAGTATCAACAGAATTAAATGATATGTATCAGCTGTTAGGCTAGACATTTCTTCAAAAAAATAAAGTCTATAGAGTCTCAACAGAAACAGAGTTGGCTTACTAGCAGAAACATGGAGGGCCAACATGACATTGGTAATATTTGGCACGTAGAGTATATTAAAGCTAAAATTTCTATGTCCTGAATAGGAAAACCTGAAATAGTGCTCCAGCTCAACAAACCTCTGATAAAGAATATTCTTGTCACGTACATGTATGATTGTTTCAGGGTCTTGCCAAAATTCATTAAGGACTCAGAGGTCTCCCATGATAATTTAGGCTGGCTTTGGTTTTATACTCTTAAAGACTAAATGTCTTCAGCACAGGAACAAAAAATACATTCGGACTGAAAAACAGGAGCAACACAGGTATGGAAGAATGGATTGCCACTTTAACCTGCACTTTTTCCTTCTTTCTGCAAGTGTAAAACTTCTGTACTTTTCAGAAAACATGTTAGTGCATGCTGCATTAATTATTTGAATTATGGAAAATAGTATCTATTGTTAAAAACAGATTTGGTTTTAAAGTTGGTAAGGAAATAACCACTCTACATCTGACACTCATCAAATTGAGCTATTTTTGTTTAAGCAATGAACAGAGAAATGCCACAAGTATATAAATATTGGATGCTTTGAAGAAAAATAGCAGTATAAAAATGAAGAGGTGTCATGTCTTGGAGGTCTGGTCACTGAAGCTCAACACAGAGTCACTGGGAATTTGTTAAAATACAGAAGCAAATCCTAGAGTGACTGTTTTTCAAAGTTTACCTGGAAGTTTCCTGACCGTATTCAGAAATGTCCAACACACGTTTTTGTGCAGGTAAAGGGATATCCTATTTTATTATAACATCTATTGCAAGAAACAGATTCCTTTGCACTAAAATGTTTTTGCATCTATTTTTGCACTATAAATACTCCATCTGTATGCATATACGTGTATATATACTTTTAGTTCTGCATATATAGAGAGATTATTATTCCTGTGACATGCATTATAGAAGAATTACAGCACTACATTGATAATATCCCTGATATTTCCAAACGTTATTTGGTAATTCAAAATGAAATCTTTTATTTCAAAAACCTCATAAAAGAAAAAAAAAAAGTTGTTGGAATTCTTTCCTTTTTGAGCTATGAAATGTCTGTTATTGATAGGAACAAAAAGGTAAATTTTTTACCCAGGTCATTTTTCAATGTAGTAACTTGTCACATTCACATTTAAAAAATATATTATAATTGGTGCATAATACAGTGTCTTCTCAATTTTAATATTATAAACAATAGAGTTGTATCACGTAGACTTTTTGGAAACCTCGGTGTATGGTGTTTTGAAATAAATACAAGAACAGAACAATGAATGAAGAGGAAAAAAAAAAAAAGCTTTACTTAGCTGCAAGCCTTTCAAAGCATGTTGATAACAGGTCAGTTTTCCAAAACAAAACACCAGTTAAAAACAAATGTTTCTGAATGCAAAATGCAGCCTGCCTGTTGATTAAGTGCAGAACTTGCAGTGACTTGAGAGCAGAATGTTTACAGTCTGCTTTTTTCTTACATTTCAATTTTTCTATTCACCCTCACCTGAAAAAAACAACCTAAACCACCTCTGGTTGAAAAATTGTGCTTCACATCTGTCCGTTTTAAGATTTAGTGAACTATCAGTCCTCCTCATACCACATAGGGCTTACCAAAACTGAAGAAAGATGCAGCCTTTAGACTGGATGGAAGCGGCAGTGTTATACAGAATAGCTCTTTAAAAACTTAGACTAAAAGTAAAGAGGTTTGATCAGAGTGAATTCTCACCATGAACCTTAGCAGCACTGTGCCTTCCTACTTAGCCACATTCATACCAGCAATGACGTCTGTAATTCCCTGAGCTCACAGGGGGAGATGACTGCTTCTATAAATAAGCAAATAGGGGAAACAAGGGAGGAATAAACACACCTACACCTGTCTTTCAAAGAAGCACTAAGATATAAACAGGTGATGAAGAAACATAGGCCGGAAATTTTCCAGATCGGCTCAAAAAGATTTTGCAGCTGCCTTGCAGTAGAAGCTATAGATACAAAAAGATCTGACTTCTTATTTGGTGCTTGCTAAGTTTGTAAGTGGTTTGAATATGCCTGCTGGCTATTCCAGAGCACTGCATGTGACCAAGACTTCCCCTTTTGGTTCTACGTTTGTATGTTTAAACTCACACATTTAAACAAATATCTGCATTTCCTTAAGCAAAGATTAAGTAATGCTTAAAACCAACCACCTGTCCATCAGTGGCTTTGATCACCATCAGTCTTCATGTTTGGAAATATGCTTAGCCCAATCTATAGAGGTATAAAGCCTTGCACACATTTATTAGTTAGAAGTGATAGTTTTTGAAGCACGACCTTTTGAGAAAAAGGTCTCTCTTCTGGTGATTTAGCTTAAAAAAACGCTGCCACGTTCCTCCTCCTTCCAGTTACCGAAGAGCTGCCTGGGTGGGGATGTCCCACCCGTATTTTCAGATGCTCTGCCTTCTGTCTCGGCACTGATTTCCCTCCTATGTGTCAAGTAACTTCCATATGACTGATGCCAAATCTTTATGCGCTACAACAGACTTTAAAGGAGGAATGGACCAATTAAGCCACACAGGCAAAACATAAAGGTGTGAAACCACGATATAAATATAGCACAAGGAAAATAACGAGAGGAGAGTTTGTAAGAAGGAATTGGCACATACATTGGATAAGATACACTTTGTTCTTTACTGATTGACTTTTTATCCCCAAAGCAACACAATAATTAGAAAGACATCTTTCATATAACAGCTTTCCTTTTTAACTAAGAGAAGTCTGTCTTGTCTCACTAAAGCTGGAAGTGATACTTACCTACCTATATGCACAAAATGAACCACATGTCAGTAAAAAATGAAACTGAATACTTTGGCACAAAAGCCTTTCCTTAGAATAAGATGAAACCTAAAAATGTTTCTCAAAGGTGTAGATTTAGTCACGAAGAACCACTTTCTGAACCCAATCTTTTTGTTACACATCTCCCCAAATCGGTAACACACATCTTAAGATGGCTCAAATGTTCCTTGGACTACTCAGATCAAGCACAGTGGATTTTCTTCACAATTTTACTGTTTGACATTATTCTCTACATGAAAAGAAATCCATATTTAGATGAAATAATTAGTTATTTAGATTAAATTCCCAAAGTCACAGCCTTATTCTTCCTTTAGATCCCACCTAACGCTCACGTAGGTTATAACTAGTGCAAAACTCATTTTGGTGCTCACAACCTGGCAGTTCACAAGCTACCACTTCTCAGTGCAGCCCCGTTTTTCCTCCTTCTGTCTTAGCTATTTTTAATACCAATGAAGAGGTAAAAGGTGAGAATTCTCATGAACAAAGCAGTGCCAGCTGGTCCTCTGCAGACTTTCTATCTAACCAACTCCTCCTATTCATTTTATCTGTGTTCAGAATTAAGAGTGTAAAAGCAATTTAGCTTCACACATATATATATGTATACACACATACACATCTATTACTTCTTTCTGAAGACTGCTAATAATTTTGCAGTCTTCTATCCCCACTCACAGTCCAGTCTGCTCTAAACTACAAGAAATTCTGGCACTGCTCTCGTAGGTAGGCAAAAGGCACTTTAATCTTAATTGCAAGTTTCACTTAACTCTGCTTTTTAGCTAGCTCTCATGACCTATGTTTAGTCCAAAAGCCTTTCCTTGGAACAAAATGACAAAATTGTCCTTAGACAAAAATTACCATTCTCCATCTGTTCAGTCTCCAAAATGATCAGTCCCAAAATTTTTATCAGTATCCATCACATAGTGAGTATAACCACTGAGGTCTATGTTTTCTTGCAAGTTGTCTGTATTTGAACAAGATTTTAGAAATAATTATTTAGCACAAAAGTCTTTCCTAGTGTTTGCTGAATATGTGAAAAGTACACATGGAAAACAATCTTTTATATTTCAGCTGACTTCATTATAGAGAAATTAATGTTTTCTTCTGGAAAATATATACATTAAAAATATGGAACAGAAAAGCCCAGGGAGAGAACTCTTACAGAACTAGTAGTCTAGGACAGCTGCCAGTAAACATAGACTTACAAAAGTGAAATTCAGCAGTGGGATTTGGGGAGGCAGTGCAGTGAAGGTCAAATGAGCAGCATGTATTGCTGGCTGAATAGTTTGTGCTTTTCCCAACTTCGGTCTTTCCTAAGGACTTTTCAGGACTTTCCTAAGCCTGGTGAAATAATAGGAAAGTTCACTCTGGCTGTCTTCTTTTCCAACTCAGATCTTATCCTGATAGTTAAGTTGTAGAGACACAATCAAATGCAAATTACATTGACCTCCACTCTAGCAGAAGCAGCTGTTACCGTAACATTCAAAATCTTGAAAGGAGTGGAGATAGCGTTTTAACAAGGTGGAAGAATGTACTGAGGCACATGGTGGCGAACTGGGAAAAAGAAGTCTCACAGGGTACTTAAAATTCTAAGAGAAATGTACCAACACCTGATTTTTCATCTCTGTGACAAGGCAGTTACCTGCTTCCTTTTGTTTTGATGGTTGTACTACGACTGCTGAAATCCTGCTACTTTTCTCTTGCTGAATTATAAGTTCTGATGAGAGCATGAACATGAATATCTAAAATAGGAGGCCTTTTTTCATGTCACTGTCTGAGGTGACAGCTTACGGATCTAAGGTACCAGTCAAAAGTCTGCTTGCCAAAGTACAGAAGTACTTGCCAAAGTCGAAAAACTTGAAAACTTGACTTGATTGAAACTGAATTTACTTATGAAATTGAAGAGTGTAGGACAGACACATAGGGAGCACGGATGCTACAGGAGCAAGCAAAATTCCAGAAATGTAAGTAAGGTGGCATGATGCAGTTTGAAGACATGACAACAGATATTTAAAGCCTGAAAATACTCTCTGAGGGAATGAAAATTAAAAGCATAAATTGTAAGTACAGGAAGAGTTGCTTCCAGGAAAAACAGAGAAAAAATATTTTGTAGCTTCTTGAACTGAAACTCTTAAAGAAATCTTTGAAAGGGCAAGGGTCTGCACAGCGCCTGCCTCCTATCTCAGCTTCCACAACATCCATCAATTGCCCCATCTCAAGTGGCTGGAACAGAACTGATGCCCCCACCTCCACACCAGCAGCAGCAAGGTTTTCATCCTCTGGCTGTGCTTTCTCATTACACAGCTTGGCTCCTAGGACAGCAGCTGATTTATTGCTTCCTGAGTTCTCTTTCATTCTTTCTTTTTTTTTCCATCTTCACCCTCCTTAGAAAGAATATAGGTTTACGACATACAAAAATAGTGAAACAAAAAAAAACCTTCTCGCTGCCATAAAAAGGCAAGGCATAAAGTTAATAATAGACAAAGGATAAAAATAGAGTTACAGTGGAAAAGGTATGGGTATTGAAAAGGTGTAAACAAGCCTACAACCCTAAGTACAAAAATTTAAACTTTTATTCTCTTCACCTCTCCTTGCTTTCTCCTGATTCTATCTTCCCAGTTGCACATTAACTTACAATAGATTTAATTATTAAATCATACAAATGAAGTCCTCCCTGTGTGAACCTTCTACAAAGCTCCATTCACTGGTGCACAGACATGAGCAGGGGCTTACCCGAACAGAGTCTAGTGCAAGACCAGAGGCCCAGGCAGCACTCTGGTACTCTCTTTATATGCTGGTTTCAGTCATCAGCAGTGAAAACTGGGCCACAGGGGCCAGTAGGGAGTTTATTATTTCATTCAGGTGTTGTCTGTCTGAATTGCTTTCCATGACAAGAGAGTTTTTTGAAGAGCAACTGAAATACTGAAAAATAATCTTCATTTGAATATTTTTTTCAGCATTTGCCCCCTTTTACTTCACTCTTCATAATCCCTTGAATGCTAATGCAAATACTCATTGCGCTTTGTCACTATTTTGTGTGCAATCACTGCACAAGTGAAATGCATTACGGACTTGACCTCTGAAAACATCAACCTTTAGACTGTCCTGCCACAGATAACAAAGCACACTGCATCTGTTTCATTTGGAAATATTAAACAACATAAATAAGTCTCCAAAATGAATACAAATACAGGAGGATGTGGACTTCGCTGCTGGTTTGCAAGCCTTTAAGTCATGAATGTGTTGTGTTTTGGAATATACTGGAAACAGTGCTTGGCCTAAAGATCAAGTGCCATTCAATTTGCATGATCTGTCCAGAAAGTATGAATATTATTGTATTTGTCACATACACACACAGTCGCCAGCTGAACATTTATACAGAGTACTCAAATCGACAGATGAAAAGTGAGCAAATCAATACGTATATGAAAATAATTATCTTGATCATTTATATTTGTTGCAAGTCATTCAAACTACAAAATAACGATGCTCTGCAAGGAATCAAACTTGGAGACATTCATGTAAATGCTGAGTATTACTGGATGTTGCATAATGCAACATTTGGGATACTGCCATATTCAGACCCTTATAGGGTCTGATGAAAATGAAATTCAGTGCAGGCTGCCCAAGAGCAACTTTAACACAGCTATGATTTTACATCACAACGTGATTTTAGTGATAGGAAAAACATTGACTTTACACCTCATGTTATACGCATAGTTAAGGTGAAAAATGTACTTGTTATGAAAAGAATGAGGGCACCAAATTTTGCTCTGAGATGAAATGCTAGCTAGGAGTTAAACTTGCAGTCAAATACTGTAATCTTTTAACCAGTGAAGGTTTTTAGTGAACTCTTCATCTGCGTAAGACTCAAGCTGCACTAAAATAAAGGCTTCTACTTAAAACTCAGTTCCACACACATCCTAAATTTGGCGTACTAGGGATACTTTCTACATCATTCCTTAAATTCCTTTAAAGACCTCTCCCACTTACAGCAGCAGCTTCTGCTTAAAACTCCAACAAGGTCTCTTTCTTTGCATGTTAGATTTATAAATATGGACTCTTTTCTTGGCAAAATGAAAACAAACAAAAAACCCAAACAGATAAACAATAGTGAATGGATTAGTTCTTTGAAAACATTGTATATTTCTTTGCTCCTCTCTCTCTCTCTTCCTCTCCCCTGAGTTCACTACAGAATTACAGTACTGGTAGCCACGCTGCTGAAACATAACTATAACACAAATTTCTCAAACTTCTCAGCCACTGAGGTTCAAGGAAGAGTCCTTGATGAACTTAAAAAAAAAAAAAAAAAAAAAAAAAGTCATTTGTTTTTCTAAATTAGAATAAATCTATTAGAAAAAATGTACTGAAGATTTCCACATTAAATGATCATTATTTGCAAAACCACTGTTAAAGAAAACAACTTTGCAAAGGTATTTGATTTTGGGTGTATAAGAAAAGTTTTTCAATTAATTCAATGCCCAAATATATTTATAAATGCAGAGAGATTGCAGACATGGATATTAAAAAAGGATAAATTTAAACAAGCCCTTATGAAAATCTGGTTTTAGACTGAATTACAGTATACACAATGAAAAAAAGCAATGGCAGTTTATGACAAGTCACACACATACTGCGACAGGATGTAAACTTCTTTTCCTGATTCATTGCCTTGAGAAGATGTCTCAATTACACGCAGAGGAAGAAGGCTGGAGAATTACCACAGTAATTCATTTATATTACCTTCCTGTGGAGACCTCCTATTTAGTCACAATACCACTCTCGCTCTGTTTTCTGCAACAATTACATAAATTACATAATTTAATACCCATGAGGGCTTTACATCTGTCATGCTATAGGACTGTGATTTCTCTTGCTATTTTGAAGTAGAACCCTCTCTAGTGCTATTGTTCAATGTTTTACTACACACTTCATAGCACAGAGATGAGAGTAAACAAAACCACAAAGGCCTATGCTAATCAAAGTATGAGTGTGAATTTGTGTGCCTTGCAAATTATAAGTTGTTTCATTCTACAACGGGTAATAAGTCCCAGGAGTGACACAGGCTGTGCTCTTCTCTTGTCATTAATACTAAGATCGAGTACTGGCCAAACAATTTGTCAGTATTTCCTTTGCTGTTTTCCAAATATATTTTTGAGTAACAATTCCATGCAGTTTAATGTCGTAATTGTGTGGATGTATCTTTCCCTTTACAAATACTGAGAACTGTTTGTATACCTTACAATTTTTTGAAATAAAAATATGCAAAAAATAACCACTGGATCATTACAAATGAAACCAACATGGAAACAAATACCACTAAGGGTTTAGTGCAAACAGCTGGTTTTCAGTCCTGCAAGATTGATACATCTCGAGATGGATACAGTCTCATTTTGTGAAGCTCTGACCAGCCTCTTTGATGCATGTCCTAAATGACTTCCGGTTTATGAATGAAAGATTCATATTAAAAAGTCAAAGTGACAAAGTGAAGAGAAAGATCATTTTTTAATGAAGTCTAGCAATGCTCTGCTCTGGAGAGCAATACATCAAATTTTCCCAGCTGAATACTTGTTGGACCTTGTTGCTCTTCAATGGAAAATATTTCTCCCATTCTCAACTCCTGTAAACACTTTGCTTTTTGTAAACATTCTCAGAAAATTAAGGAAAACTAAAACAAGAAGGCAGTAACATGACAAGTTCTTAAGACTCTTCTTTTCAACTTTAAAGTAACATTTTTCACAGTTGAGAGCGAATCAGTAATTTTCCTTTGACTGCTTTGATTCCGGCACAGTGCTGAAAACCTTTGATGTTAACTCTGCACATTCTAAAATGATACAATAGTGCATACATTTATGTGAATTTAAGAGGACTTTTCTAGCAGCTAAGAACTTGGGAACGCAAATTGTAAAGGAACAAAGTGAAAAGACGAAGGAATTCAAAGGTTACTTCTAAAATCTCCATTTTTATTTTTTAACACAGATGGTTTTGTGAAACACTGCTGATGCACTTTAACTTTTCAGTTGCCAAAATCATAATCAGCAGCAGCTGCATAAGAAATGGTAGTTATGGAGGCTGGAAAGTCCCTAGGAAAGTCACATCTAGCGTTTTGCCACTTGAATTCTATCCCAAACAGTAGTGATCTAAATGGCGTGAAGTGGCAGAAGACATATACATGACATCTAACAGCCCTGACTGTGTAAGCAGCCAATAATCTGTTAAGTCTTATGACAGAGGGCATTTTACTCTGATGGATGTTCTCCTCCACGACTGATGGACATGTCTTGCTAACTGGAATGAAGGACACAAGGTTTTCCCTTTTCTTTTTTTTAAGATGAGATATCAAAAGATGGCATTTGGGCAACTGGTCATTCTTTCAGAATCCTATACTCTGCAATAATTGTTCAGTAAGAATTTACCATTAGGTAAAAAAAAAAATAAAAATAGAATTTTCAATTACAGTGATTTCTAACAGCAATATCTTTAGTCATGCCAAGGCAAAGATACTTGGAGTATTAACTCTAAAAATTCAATGCCAGCAGAACTCAATATTATTACACAAAGGTTTTACTTTGTTGTAAATTTTAATGCTAACTTTAATAAAAAGACCTACATAATGAAAAAAGTCAGACCCAGAAATTATTTTTCCCCATTTTTTTCCATCTCAGGTTTAAGTTTTCTAACTCCTTAGATATGAGAAGGGCATGAACAGATAAAATCAACAGTGACGAACTGCCAGGACCAAACGACATCCAGTCAATAACTGGATGAGGTAGTTGAACCACCTATTGATCTGTAATCTGTAGGTAGCAACTCAGTGGAAACTGTAAGAGCAGAATTAGGGGGCATGTGGATAAATGGTGGTAGGCTAGGCAAGAGTCAAAGTGGCCCTTCTAAAGAGGACTGTTAGGTCACAAAGCTACTGAAGTTCTTTGAGGGAATCACTCAGACTGCAGATAAGAGAGACCTGGTTTACATAATTCATATTTTGGAAAGTGTTTAAAGGAACCAAACAGCCACAGGGTAAGAAGGAATGTTCCTCCATGAATTGGCTCAGCAACGAACAAACTTTACAAGTTTCAGTGACCAGTCAATAAAATAAAAAAATGAAGCATAACACAGAAATCTAAAGGACTTTGACTAGATCCTGGAATTGTGACAGATACTTCCATGAAAACATACATGATGGTAAATTTGTTTAGCGAAGTAAACAAAACCTTAAGACTTATTTGGAAAGGAATAGAGTACATAACTGTGTACACCGTCCTTTTTTTTCATAAATAAACAATACATATTTTTCCTGCTGGAATACTATTCAGTTCTGGTCCCCACCAAAATGCAGTAAAATGGAAACGATTCAAATAAGACTAAGGGTGGATGATAAATGCATGCGTGGCTTCAAAGGGAGAACAGATAAGTTTACAAAAGACAAGCACTAACTTAAATCTATTCAAAATAAAATTGTCTTCCCTCTAACACAGTAGAAAGGGACATGAATTTTATTTGGGGGGGAAGCAATTGGTGGAAGATTTAGCTCAAGGAAAAATAGAGCAGTTTCCACCAAGTAGCTTTTTAACTAGGAATTCACTGAAGGCAGTAATAATGATGACATAGTTCCAAAGACTCTCTAAAATGTTTTGTCCCTTCTATTTTTAATTACCTTGTTCTGTTGGAAGTGTTAAACCCGGTAAATGCAACAGTGTTTTTTGTTTTGTTTTGTTGTTTGTTTATTTGTGTGTGTGTTTTGTTGTTTGTTTTTTTTTTAAGTATTTCAAATTTGGGTTCATTTGCAGTTATCTGTTGGGATCGACACATTTGAACTTGTCTCGTGAAACATTTCTCTCTTGCAAAGTGAAGTATATATTTAAACAGTATTCTTCAAATTAAATTATATGATACTTTTCAACTTCCAAGGTACCTAGACTCTCCACAGTTGGAGATGTCTTATAGGATATACAACTCTGCTGACCTATATAATTTGATAAGAAATACTAACAAAAATAATACTTCTTTTCTCCAACAGTTTTTATGTCTTAAATCTTAAATCTTAAATATTGTCAATACTTAACACATTTCCCTAAGTAATGTCATAAACTTGACTACTGGATACATCTTTTTCTCTTCATGAGATTTGCCTGGGTGTTTTCATTTGAAAGTAAACATCTTTGCTAGCAAATCTGTTGTGTGAAATTCTTTTACAGCATTAAAACAGATCTGTTTTCCTTTTTTTTTTTTTTTTTTCCTGGAAAAAAAATATCTTAGTAGTAGTAGTCTTAAATCGTGAACTGTGATGAACTCCCATCATCTAATCATTTGTACAGTATTAAAATTCATACCATGAGACCTACCTTTTCTGCTAATAATTCTCTGATCTTGCTTGCTTGGAGACGAAATTTCATTAACTGTGACTCCAGAGTTAAACATCTTTCCTTCCAGTTTACTGTACCTTCTGGCTCTGATAGATCAGCCATATTTATGCTGGAAAAAGGAAGAAAAAAAAAAAACACACCTCAAACTGAGTCTGTTTTAAATGTTTGACTTTTTAACATATACATTACTAACCTGTTTTACATAAATCTCAAGAATACCCCCGGCTTCCGTACGTGTACAATTCCATAAAGCTTAGTGAAAGAAAATACGTGAGCCTACAAAGGCCCTTATTGTAAAGGGGTTATTTGTGAAATCTGTGCTGATAATATTTAGGTGTACCTTAATTTAATTTCTTCAGTTATTTCAGGTCTGCAACATGTTTTTCATCATAAGCAGTGAAAAGTCAAGTATTTTAACCTTCAGTTCCTGTGTATATCCCTTCCTGCATAGAGAGGCTTTCTGGAGAACTGAGCTCTTGTTAAGAAAATGCCTTATATAGGTGTAGCTACACAGAAGTTAGCAGTACATTTGGTTTTATGCCGGTTTACTGATTGGCAGATGATTCAGTGAAGTGTTTTAAAATTGTTATGCTTAATCAGATTGCCTTGAAAATTTTATCTCTTTAAAGAGATGCAAGCTGGAGCTTATGGTTCCAGATGTAAAGATAGGTGAGCAAATGGCCCCTAATAGGTTCCCCCAGGGAAAACAATCCCTTTGTATCAGCTATAGGAGATCTCAGAACATCCTGGTTCATCTGTGTTTCAAGTTCACTGAAACCTGTGCTTTCATCTACGTTTAACTGCTCATGCCTTCTGAAAATTAAGCTCTGTGCCCTTTTGGATGAGCACTGCTGGAAAAAATATCCAGGATGAGAGCTGGCTCATCATGGTTAGAGTCTGAGAAGCCAAGAAAATCATCTGTGTGTAAGCAGAAGGACTGGGCTCTGTTGTATTCCAGCTATTTGTAGACAGCTTAGCAGAGAGTAAGTGGAGGGCTGAATGTAATCACTCAGCTCAAGATGCTTCCTTGCGAGTGAGGGCCCCGGCCTTTGCAGGGATCCGAACATGTAGGTTTGGCTGTGAAATAAAGCTTGAATTGTCCATGGGAATTCAATTTATCTCACACATACAAACCAGACAGCAAAGCACCATTCAGTGGAAGGCAGCTGTAAGACCAGAACAAACACAAGAGTATCAGCCATGCTGCATGTCTGTCACCTATGCCATGGACAAGGCGATGCTAACACGGGCACGTGGCCACAGCTCAGCGTCATGGAAGAGACCAGCACAGAAGAGCCAAGATGCAAAATGTGCAGCTCCATCCCTCCCCACCTCCTGCTGTTGCAGGAGGGAGTCCCAGCTGCAGGGGAAGGACCCACGGGTTTACCTTTGACACTGCTTCTGATGCCAGGAAGAAAAAAGGCAAAGCACCACAAGAGAAATCAAAGTCACGAGTAGGATTCCAAAACTTCAACATTTTTTGCAATACATCCAGTAGTATTTTTTAGTTCTTTCCTGAGTTTTCAATGTCTCAGATTACTCTCAAGTTTACAAGTTTACCATTGCTAAGCAGGTGAAAAACTGTCACAACTTTCCTTTCCTTTCCACACCCTAATTTCTTTGTTACTTTCATTCCATATCTACGTTAGAAGTAAAAAGAGGAAAGTATTTTTGCCGTAATTGTTTGCCTGAAGGTAACTGCTCCACTCCTGACCCTCTCTTTCTCTTGGTGTCTCAGGCTGTGGTTCAAGCTGTTAAGCACGAGGTTACAACCATCCCTATTCAGGAATCCTCTACTCCGGAGCTCAGGAATCCCTGTGGAACTGCTGAGATTCAAGCATGTTATTAAAATAGTTTCCTGAGTGGATCCTGCAACACCCAAATTCTCAACTTTAAGCACACTAGCATTTCTTCAACTGCCAGCCTTCTAAGTGATTGGCATCCTTACCATTTCCCCTACGGTGTTAAGCTTGCCAGAAGATTCCCAGGACTGTGAGGGAAGCAGGTTCCTCCCCTTGTCCCATCCCTAATCCCCTCTCCTTGTGCAGAGTCCCCACATGCACCGGGACACTTCCAAGCAGCAGCTTCTCCTACTCTGCAAAGGAAGCAGTGGCTTCAAGCATGGACTGATTTGGGCAGACGGTCCGGTCTCCTAACTACTGAAGAATGACAATTTCCTATTAGATTGTCTATTTAGGACTTCTTTTTTTACAGTGTTCTTCCTTGTTGACTAATCACAGCTACGTAAGACAGAGACGAACTCTGCCAACATCTGGTTAACAGTAGGATATTTCAGTGTTTGTGGTGGTGAAAATACAAATGGATAAAATCGGGAAAGAATTTTTGCTTTTTCGTAGGGCGCAATATTGCAGGGTGGAGCTAAAAATGTTTGTGTTTCAACAGACAAAACATTTGAGTAGATGGATTTCTGGCAGTGAACAATGCGTTCAGCCAAGTAGTTTCTCAATGCCCAAGCTAATTAATATTCCACTGTATAAACATTGCAGATAAAAAGTTCGAGAATAACTCCTTTTATTGTGGGATGCTTGTTAGAGATTATTATAATTTACCTCACATTTTCCAAAAAGCCAATGGGTTCTGGAAATATTTACAGACACATAATACACTGTTTACAATTGTGGAGTGAATGATCTTGCTTTGAATCAATGACTTCCTGTTTCGTGTTTGAGTCCCCAAGGGAGGAAAAAAAAATGAGTTCATCTCTTTTGGCTTCATAGAGTGCTCTGAATCAGCACTCTAACCTACAGAGTCCTCCCCTTCTTCCTGCTCCAGTTCCCACTGCAAAGCCCTCCGTTCTTCGCAGGCTTTAAAAATAAAATCTTTTGAAAAGTAAACTAAAAAAGCACATGTTAAAGTGGTAAGTTCTAATTATGTCATCAAAAATTAATTGAGACAAGTTTGACAAGTCTGGAAAGATTAAATTTGTCTTTTTCATTTTTTAAGTTTATAAACCTCTTCATAGGCTTCGAGAAGCCAGAATGTCACATTCTCCCCAAAAGGATGGAAATAATTTCTTTTTTTTTTTTTTTTTTTTTTTTTTTTTTTTTTTTTTTTTTCTGTCTGCTTGGAAATTATCAAAATACATCTGAGGGGGAAGGAGGGAACAATGTTCCAGCTTTCTGAAGCATGTTAAAAATTTACATATTCCTTATCATGCTGTCAGTGTTTTGCTCTGTTTCTAACAAAACGCTGTGTTTAACTAAACATTTCATATTCTGTCCATATGCTCCGTCCTTTCTCTGCCGGAGGAAGCTTGATAAATCCTCCTGCTTCACTAGGAGCGGGTTTGTGCAGTGCTTGTTGGCTTGCCTACCATGAGCAGCACCATCCTACAGCGTTACAGCCCGAGGGCCCTGTACTGCAGGCCCTTCTTCCACCCAAACACAGCGCTTCCAAATTATTTTTGGAGCCAGAAAGGTTGGGCTGGAGAAAGGAAACGAGCCACAAAGTGGACCTGTTTGGGAATCAAGGAAGCCATTCGCAGGTTTGTCAGTGGCCAGGCAAAACTCACCTAAAACAGTGGGAACTTTATTTTCCATTCGACTCACTTTGCAAAATTCCGTGCCCAGACGAACTGCACCCTAAGCTACGGAAAACGGCCTTCAAACCCCGATTGAGGGCAGGTTCTCCCGCTGTTTGCTCTGTGCTGTGGGGAGCGTGTGGCACACTAACTGAAGGAGTGTGCCAGCCACGGGACCCCGCTCTGGCCCTCCTGATCGCCTCATTGTGGGGCTGAGGGGGCAGCCAGGTGGCACGGCCCATGAAGCACCCTCGGCTGTACGTGGTCACTGTCATCGCGCCGCACAAAACCACCTCGTGTCACCATTTTGGGGGCTGCAATTTTGCGAGGTCACGGCACGACGCCAAGGAGTAACCTCTGGATGGGACTGGGAAGGCTGGATGCGGAGGGACTTTTAATAAGATTGGGCTTTATTAAGCGCAATGAGAAGCTGCGTGCTTCCCGCTGTCCCCTTTTTGGGGGGCTCGCTCTGCCGGCCACCCCACACGAGCTGGGACCCCAGCGCCCTCCTCCCGCCACCCTACACCCCGCAGGCTCCACACCGTGACCTCACATCACGTCACTCCCACACCATGTCGTCACCCCCCGCCATGTCCTGATATGACGTCACCCCCCCCCCATGTCCTGATATGACGTCACCCCCCACCAAGCCGTCGTCATCCCCCTCCATGCCCCTCACACGACGCCGCCCCCCGCGGGCTCCGCGCCTCAGGGCAGGGAGGGCGGGGGTCGGGGACGCGAGCTCCCACCTGGCCGGCCTCGCCTCGCCTCGCCGGGCGCCGTCCGGGCTGTGGGCGCCGCGGGCCGCCCGCCCCACCATCCCCGCGGCCAGGCACCCCGCCTGAGCGACGGCCGCCGCGGCCACTGAGGAGCCGGGGCCGCCCCCGGCGGGGAGCCCGGGCGGGGCCTGAGCCCGGCGGGGGGAGCCCGGCACAAAGTGAAGCCCGGGAGGTCGCGGCTCGATATGAGGGGGCGCTTCGGTGCTGTGAGGTGGCAGAGCGCTGGGGCAGGCTGCCCCGAGGGGCTGTGGGCAGCCTATGGGTCTGGGTGGAGATTTTGGGATTGTCTTTTGGTTGGATTGGGAGATAGAGGGACAAAATGGTCTACGGGTTCTGAAGCACGAACCGCCTGCACGCCACCGCTGTGTTCAGCTCCTCGTACAGTGAGGTGGTCTTTTTGTGTAAGCTGCTCGGTCACGATGATCAGTCAGTGAAAGTGCGTGGTTTTGTGACTGAAAAAAAAAAGGGCCTTGAAAGCTCAAATGTTCCCATCTGATCATCCACACAATTTCATTTTTTCCTATTCAGTTCAGTACAGCTTCCAGTTTTCCACTCGCTTGCAGTGACCTTAAAGTAGCCAAAGAACTTGACTGGATCTGATTCATATGCTGGTACTTTCCTAAGTGCCTCATGTAGTTTTGAAACGCCACTGAAAAACATATTGAAAATATCATTGCTGGAACAGCAAGAAATGAATTATTTGTTACCTGACATCTTTTTTATAAAGTGTCTTGAAAAGCCGCATTAAAAACAAATGAACTGAAAAAAAAAAAAAAAGTTATTTGTTCACATGAAAATATTTCTCCAAAAGAATAAAAATTATCCTCCTGCTCCTAACCATCTCTATACAAGAGGATTTAGTGTTGGTGTTTAATGCAAACTTCGTGTTTGCTTTCAGCCATCCTCTGCAGATAGACCCAACGCTGTGGAGAGCGTTTGACTTTGGGGTGCGTGGAGCCCAGGCAGACCGCAGGCTGTGGGAATGGCAGGCTTGGACCGCAAGAGGGAGAGCAAAGCCCGTGAGCTGCGTGAGTGTTTCTTTCAGGTTGTTTTGCCGATTGACATTTTCTTTGGCTCAGATAATAGTACTAATGATGCTCCGCAGCTGTGCAGCCCTCAGTACTGACAGGTAAAGAGGCATGAGAAAAATAGTCTGGAAGAAGGAGTAGGGATGCTGAAGATTTTCTTTGAACTGCCCTGACAGGTAATGCCGATATGTCTAGAATCCAAGGTCAGTTACTGAAGGGAATGAAATTACAAGTAGACCAGCTGCGATGCACAGAACAGAATAAAACTTTGTTTTGTAATTAGAAGGTGGGAATGCCATAAATATTAAAGGTGTGAAATAAACATAGAAAACTATTTTGCACACAAGTGCAGTCTCATGGAGAGGTGTTTCTCATTGCTGTTGTCGCAAGTAGATGTTACATAGAAGCAATAATAAATCAGAGGCACAGTCTTGCAAGTATGTACAGAACATGCAAAATACATCACTGCTACACAGTATGTTGAAGAAGCAAACTACACCAGCAGAGGTTTGCACCTTGGAATGATCACCTCTGTTAGCTGTCTGGCTACAGAAGTAGATCAAAGTAAATACAAAACACCACAACATACAACGCCTCTCTCAAAGAACAGATGCAGACTGAAGAAGTGTATGTTGCTCTGCCTTTATCTCTGCAATTTGACCTTAATGCAACAAGGTAACTTCAAAGTTTTTGTTTGTCTTACTGAACAAGAATACCACATTTAATTTGAAGTATTGTGAACCCTGTATTGCAAAACATCTGGTCCAGAGTGTAGAAGCTAACCCAAAGAACGTCACTAGCTCCATGCCAGAGATTATCAAGTTGTTACCAAACCTGCAAATGGGAAGTAAAATTTGGGGGTTTATTAGACTTCCATGACTACACAGAACATGGTTCTGACACACTGGATCAAAGCCTTATGAACCTGCCATGACAAATGGGGCTTCTTCTGGTTCTCTGTACCACATAGATAAGCATTGCAACCATTTGAGGCTAGGGTTAGACAGGTGTTTTTATCTACAATTGGAAAATGTATTCCAGAAAACATCTTGCGATTCCAAAACCTCAGATCAGACACCATCTTCTGTGTCATTTCTATCTGGATTCTTTAAAAGCATGATGTATTTTAGGCTTTTCAATGGAAAGAAAGTTCCCATAACACCGTATATACTAGTTGTAACAGAAAACTGTGATATAAAGGAAGGAATAGATGATCTTCAGTTACTGTTAGAATTAATTAAAAGGTATCATATGGTCTTTCAAAAATCAGATTAAAAGGTTTTGTTTAAGTGGGGAAGGGAGAAAGATAATTCCTGTTCAATTTATGGTATCACCATGACGTATCTTTAAATGTTATTTGAAGACTACAGCTTGTCTTTCACTGGTAGGAAAATGTCATCTTACATAATGGCCTGTAGTGTTTGTGCTTGGGTACTTCTGAATGGAAGAATCTGTAGTTACTTCAGTTACTAGTGAAGGCTTTTTCTACTAAGAAAAATACAGCTTTTGGGAAGATCCGTGGTTTCCCTTTAAAAGCACAACCTCTTTTTAATTGTTTGGCGCCACAGAGTGGTAAAATGCTATATTGCACTAAACAGCAGATTTCTGTGAAAGTTTCAAAGTAACTTCATAATCTCCCTCGGAAATAGGCTTATATATTATTAATATAACTGCTAATTACAAATACTATTATCAATATATTTATTATTATAAATATTATTAATAGTAATAATTTTTAGTAGACTTGTATATTATTATTTATTATTATTATAGGCTTAAAATATTCTACTTACCAGATACAGGCATGCAGACCTTTAGCTACAGAAGATTAAAACTTTCAACTTCAAAATTCAGGTTTCCAGCAGTGTGGGTTAGAATATTTCCTTTGAGAGGAATTTTCACTGATTTGTCTCAACTGTAAAGTTTGTAAACATAAATCCAACACTTAGAAGAAACATCTGATGAATTGCAGAGACCAGCTCGGCCATCACAGCAAAAACAGCCATGCCAGCTTGGTGCCGAGGGCTGCCCAGCTTGGTGCCCAGTCTCTTGGCTGTTGCGCCAGCCATTGCCTGAGGAAGCGAAGAGGCATTTTCCCAGCGCACTGTCCTTGTCTCTAGTTGCCTTGTGGTTCAGGGATTTTGTGAGCCAGAAATTTTGTTTTGAAACTTTTGCTGGATTTTTTTTCTTCCTTCTATGATGTAGCCCAGCTGCTTTTGAAGAAATGTAATTTTTCAAGAACCAGAGCGTCCCAGGACAATGAACTCCATGGTTTAAATACTTCGTTTCATTTTGGATGTGCCATCTGCTTGTTTCATTTGATGCATAGCAGAGCACAAACACCAGTAATTCAAAGGTCGGTTGCTCCTTACCAGCAGAAACAGAAGTTATGATCACCGAGTGACACCTTTCCAAGGTAGCAAAGTCTGATAAGCCATGCTGGGCTAGCTGCTCAGTGATAAAGGCATGTTTGGAGCTATAAGAACATCCATGTTATATGGTGTGGTTTTGTGTGATATTACGTGAGCTAGTTCTAAGTAAGTGATTTTTGGCTACTGGAAAGTGAGCTAGGATATACTGAGCTGGAACCCTAGAAATGGTTCCACTGAAAATAGGGAGCACGTATGTAAAAGATTCAATGAAATGTAAAATGTGCCAGTATTGAACTGAGCATAAGAAGCTGAAGATTTACTTCAGCTGGCTGGAGATGTTACTTACCCTAAATGAGGATGCATCAGTTTGATTTTTCTGGGAGGCTAAATCATATAGATCGGCACTCAGCCTCCCTTGGAGCTGGAGGTAGCCGGGCAGGCCCCTGCAAGGCACGGTGCCAGCAGTGGTGTCAGCTTGCTACAAGCTGCCACACACAGAGCAGAGGGGAAATCAACCAGCCGGCAGGGAAAAACTCAAAGCATTTCCCATGTGTGTGGGTATGGCGAAACCTTTCCGTGGTTCCTCTGGCTATATGTATGTCTCCAGTCAGTCGGCAGTACAAAATGTCAGTATTAAGTTATGCAGAAGTTTGTTGAAAGTCACGAACTGAGACTTGTTGAGTTGAGGTACTTTGGGCTGAAAGAAAATTGTTGTTGGGTGAAAGTGGGGTGGCAAAAAGTGTTCGTGTTTTTCCTGCTTTTCTTCATCTAAACGTGGTAGCTGTGTAATCCCAATGGCCCTGTGACTACTAGGTGATCTGGCACTTCACCACAGCCGCTTGCACAGCGACGCGTTTCACCCACTGTGGGATTTCCTACAGAAGGCCCAGGAGAGTCCCCACTCGATACTCGGAGGCACGACCCGGCTGCTGAGGCCTAAAGCCGCCGTGCCCTGGCTCCGGGGAGCCGCTGCCATCCCTCTCCCCGCCGCCGAGGGGAAGGTGCCCGCTTGGGCGCCCCGCGACCGGCGAGGTTACAGCTCCGGCCCCTCAGCACCGGGGCTGGAGGCGGCGCCGGGGGCCGGGCTGCGGGGCGGGGAAAGCCCGGCTCGCCTCGGCTCGGCTCGGCTCGGCCCTACCCGGCGCAGGCGGGGCAGCGGGGACCGGGCCGGGGAGCGGCGCCCCGGGCCGAGCCTCTCCCCTCAGGGTAAGGGCCGGCGGTGGCCGCCATTTTGCTTCCTCCCCGTCCCCCCCCTCCGCCGCCCGCGCGGCCTCCATGGCGGCGGGGCCGCGGCCCTTCCCCGCCCGCCGCCGGGCTGTGGTGCTGCGGGGCGGCCCGGAGGTGGGGGGTGTGAGGCGGCGGCGCCTGCCCTCGGCGGCTGGTTGCCCTCACGGGCTGCGGTGGCTCCATGTGGGAGCCGCCGGGACGCGGGGCACCCCGCACCGGGTGGCCCCGCAGGAGCAGGGAGCCTGCGGGGGGCCCCGCCAGCCTCAGGTGCTGTGCGGGAGTGGGCTCGTGAGGCAGGGAAACTGCAGCGCACGTGAAATTTCCACTGCCCTAAAGGGGATAACTTCCCCTCTGCAACATCCGCTGTGGCAGAGGAAGCGCAGGTTGATGTCTCCAGGAATAAAACTGTGGTTCACGAGGTAGCCCTCGCTTCGCATTACGTCTTAAGCGAGTTCTAAACGCTCGGTCCAGTAAACTAAAGCAGCAGCAGGAGTTCTGTGGTGTAATTCCCATGTCTGCGTGGTATTTACAGGCTGTGACCAAGGGACGTGTTGCAGACTGCATAACAAGTGCAGTAAGGACTCCAGTGTGACAGTTTAAGGCTTATCCAGCAAATACTGAAATCTTTTCTCATATTTCCTCTTTGTGCCACAAAGTCTCAGCAGATTTTGGGCGTGCTTAGAATGGTTGAAAATCATGAAGGAGTAGAGAACTATTATCTTGCAAAAGAAATTGCACAAATAATACAATAAACAATATTTTAGGCCAACAAAAAAGGCTATTATAGGAAGTGTTGTAGTTATGCTTTTAAAACAAGGTAGTGTGCATTTCTTTTAACAGGTGTCTCTTCATCAGCTAAAATGGTTTTAAAAAAGAAGAAAGAAGTTCAGGTTGATGCATTCTTTCTTGATCACCAGCAGCTTGAAAAACTTCAGAGTAAGTTTTTTGTTTGTTTTTCCTGAACTAATCTTGTTTTTGTTTCTGTTAGTAGATCCCATTTGGGTAGCTACTGAAATTGATTATTATTTTTTTAATTGTTTTGTTTGTGGTGTTTTTTGTTTTGGGTGGTTTTATTCTTTCTTTTGGTTACTGTTTTTTTTGCCTTTTTTAATGTAATGACAACGATTTTTTACTGTGGCAAAGTTTAAAGAGGTGATCGTTCCCCTCTGCTCAGTACTGGTGAGGCCACACCTGAAGTATCGTGTTCAGTTCTGGGCTTCCCAGTATGAGAGATGTGTAAAAGCCATGAAGATGATGAGGAGACTGGAGCATCTCTCCTCAGAGGAAAGGCTGAGAGAGCTGGGACTGCCTAGCCTTGAGAAGAGAAGGCTCAGGGAGAAATCTTACCAATGCCTATAAATGTCTGAAGGGAGGATGCAGTGAAGGCAGAGCTGGTGCACGGGACTGTTTGAAAAAAATGGTGCTAAGCTGTTGTTAAGGTGACTTAAAGGGTATGACACCAGTAGGTTTAGTGGAATGGCAAAAAAGTTAATAATTAAGCAGTGATTTCTTATTATAAACAACGTATTCTTTATGCTGTTTATTGTAACTCCTTTTTAAAAAAAATACTCTTCTTCCAAATGTAGAGTTTTCCAAGGCTGAAGAACAAAACCTGGCATCTCTGCTTCTGCACTGTGGACAGCTGAACAATGGCATCCAGCAAATCCAGTGTATTAAACAAGTAAGATTTCACTGGTATTAGTGTGCTGTCTTGAAACTGACAGTGTAATACACATGCCGTTAACGCGAAATGCAGCTGTAAAATAAAGCGTTCCTGGAAGCAGGTAAAATGAAGTTGTTACTCCTGCAGATGCTAGGTGGGAACATAGTTCTAGTACTTAAATTAGCAAAGGCTGTGGTTACTGAGAATAATGGAAGGCAAGTGATAGCAAATTATGAGTTTTATATTTATATATTGTTATTAGCAGAGGTTTTCCTGGAGCTTATTCAGCAACTTAATCTCAACAGGATATGGTAAAGTGGAGACAGTTTTTGCACTGTATCCTTGAATGAGAGGGAATTACACCCCCATTAATTACAAGGGCACGTATGTAGTTAGTTTTATTGATCAAGTGTTCTGTTGATTACAGATTATGCCTTTGGTGAAGATGATGGATCAAAACTCTGCATGTGATCCCATGGTTAAAGCTTGTTTGGATATCCTGGGAGAGACATATTTTTCACTGGGTGTGAAGAATCCCTTGAAAAAAGTATTAGCAAGGTAAAGAATTGGATAGTAAGCATGGTTTGTTTTATTTAAATGCTCTTCTTACATTGAAGCTGGTAACTTCTCATGCACTGCAAATTGCTGTAATTACTGAAAATTTGTGGTACTAATACTATAAATAATCCAATGTATCATTGGATAAATAGCTTCAAAGTGAAGCATTATTTTGATCTCTTTCATTACTTGAAAGACAATTTGTGTATAATTAGCACGGAATTTTAAAATCCAAGAGAGTAGAAATTTAAAATGCATCTGTATAAAAAGAAAAACACTCAACTTTGACAATGTAAAGAGAAGGTGGTACAGTGGAATCATGACTAAAGAGTGTTTTCCCATACCTATTTCTGTTGTAATTATGCTTTTCTATAGCAAAACTATTATTGTATTTCTTTAGCTAATTTATGACAGGCTTAATATTTTAAGATCGATTGCTTAGCTGCCTTCATTTCTATGCACAAGAAAAAACATCTATTGTTCAACTGAGACCTCATAGGGCTTCCATCCAGTATTTCATATAATGCCAGGGCTTCACGCCACTTTGACAGGTTTTTGTTGCTTCAAAGTTAGAACATGTTTATTTTAAAACAAAGAATGTTTGATAGATGCTGTTGAATGCTAGTGGTAAACTGTGGCTGCATGCATCTGTTTGTATCGCTGTTTTTGCCTGTTGTGACCCTTTTTATCGAAGCTATACATGCCTCTTTTAGAAATGTTACTTGAAAGACTGAAATGGGCTGAGCAGAGAACAAGCCCATGAGTTGTCAGGTATGTGGCTACAGGAAAGCTTTCTTCACTTTTAAGTAAGGATAGGCTGAAATGTTAAGGAGTGCCTAGGAATACAAGTAGATAAAATGGAGAAGAGAAGTTATGCAGAGGAAATGTAAGTGTTCTTAGGAGGCTGTAAAATTTCCACAGATCTAGACTCTACTTTGTTATTTTCTATCCCTGGTGTATACATTTATGTCATGATGCTACAGAAATTGTGGACACTTTGGTTTGGGAATCAATATAGAGTATTAGAACACAAGTTGATTTACATCTCACTTGCAGGAGTAACCTAAACCTTGTGTAGACGTTGCATTAAAGATACAAGAGCAAACTCTCCTTTCACTTTTTGCTGAATTAACTCACTGAAATTATTTCAGAAGGAAATCTTGAAAAATGTTGGTAAGAAAAAACTAAGAAGGTTTAATGTCCTTCCTGTATTCCAGAACAGATACAGAAAGTCATGCCTGGACATTATTAGAACTTTATCCAGTGTACTTTGAAGACTAGAGCTGTGGTTTTCTGACTCTGAAACCAAAAGGCGGACAGTAATAAACATGCTGTCAGTTCTTGATTTTTTTTTTTTTAAGTGTTACAGGCTGCAGTTGTATAATCTGATAGATACAATGCATCCTTGCATTTGCAGAAATGTGGGGAGAAGGCTAATATAGGAAGCAACATGTCTATTACGAGAGCTTTACCCGACACTGACTTTGAACACGTGCTATTTCACACACCTCAGTGTGAGGTAACTGATCGTGCTGTTTCTTACTGTTGTAGTTCGCTAAATGGTCTTCCTGAACAGTTGATGCAGTTAGCTGTTCAAAGCTTTGTACGCTGCCTTAGGGAAGAACTGAAAACCACAGATACGTATTTGTACAGAAAAGTACTGGACAACCTTGCTTCTTGTATGGAGGACTTCAGCTTAGGTATGATGAAATCGAATATATTCTTCTTTATGAAAAAACTTATTATTTTTTTTTTTTTCTAGTATACGCTATCCAATAGTCACTATTTAAAATGTATTTTCTTTCCTCTAGGTAAAGCAAGTATTAAGAACCTGTTTGAAGAAGGTAAAGTTATGTTTATATTAAAATTCACTTTAGATTATTGGGGGAAGGCTGTGTGTGAAGAAGTAATGTGTGGTAGGCACAAAGATCTGTCAGATTTGATTTCATTATGATACATTTTTAATAACTAGGACCTTCTTCATGGGATGCTTTTTTTTTTTTTTTTTTTTTGTCAAGGATTTTTCCTTGGCTTGTACCTTTAATTTCCTGGAATCTATCTTGATTTACTGAGCATCCACAGATACCAATCTGAGGGTACTTAAAGGACTGTCAGAGACAGTGCTGCTTTACATGAAGTAATCTCTGTTCTGCCCCTCATGATGAAGTTGAGTATGGTAACATGGAGCTGTTAACATCCAGTCTTCATATAGCAGGCCCTGGTCTGCTGTGGCAAGCATTCTGTGTGGCAGTAATTTGGCAGAAGTTTGATCTGCTGGTAAAACCATTTATTATTGAACCTCAGCGATTCAGAGTCGCTGCATCTGTTTGGAAACTATAGGATAACGTGGCCTGTTGTGCCCTCAGCATGCAAATAATGTTCACAGCTTTTTATGGACCTTTTGTTGCTGCTATGTTTTGAGCTGTTGGTAATTTCAGCTTTTCATCGAGGAGCCAGAACTCTGGATGCCTCGCAGTGTTAGAGCAAGTGGAAACTCTTATTTTGTACCAGGCTGTTACAAAACAGTGTGAGATTTTGTTCCTGCATTGCCTCTTGAGTCTACACTGAATTTTGAAACCTTTTTTATGGAGTGGAAGAAACACCACTATACAGATAACTTTTTGCTGTGCCTGGGTGTAATGTGTATGGGTGATTGCTGGGAATTTTCTGTTACACTTCTCTTTTAAGTAAATTCCTAACGTAATTATTTCCACTAGTTCTTCAGTTCCTGCAAAAGTCGCTACTTGACATACAGGAAGAAAACAGGCAAGTGAAATCAATATAAGCTGTATTTTATCTGTTTTCATTTCATTATTGCAAGATAATTTAATATGGACTATCACTTCGATAGCCATACAGTGGTGAAAGATGCGAATGTCAGTTTACAGTGATATGTATATAAAATTAAAAAAAAATGTTTCTTTTCTTTTGTGGTAATATGATGATAGAGAGGAAAGGAACAAAAAGGTGGTAGTATTTAAGGCACTGATATTGTGTTAGAGCTACTACTTTTAAGGGAGGCCTTTGAGTTGTGGTTTTGCTATCTGAATTGTGACTGAACACTGTAATTAATAAACACACTTATTAAAATTCAGTTAGAGTATTTCTCTTCCACTTTTCATAAGTATTTAATTCAGTATTGATATGCTGTTTGACTGTCACAGCAGTCATCATTCTGTATCTTGACATTTTCCAACATAACATAAAGTGAAGCATCTTCACTGTGGTCTCTTACAATGTGCCTGGAGGATAACAGCACTTAATGGAATGTTTTGTACATTACAGGCTTACAGCTTGTCTGTCTTTGTATTAGAAGAGAGTTGAATGATAGAAATACGCTTTGTGCACAGAGGAACTGTTAAAACGAGAAGGGACCAGCATTGTGTTCTATCACTCTTTAGATCCTGCCCTGTTCAGGCAGAATCAAATGAAGTTTCAAAATCAAAAGAATCAAAATCAAAAGAATTTTGAAGAATCAAAAAAAGTTTCTCATGGGAACCTACAGAAACTGTTGAAAAAATTAATTATTTTTTTTAAGAAACTGTGTTTCTTACCTTCATTTTAAAACGCTGTCCAAGTCCACTTTTATCTTTCTGCTAGTTTGGTCAACTTGAACAATAATTTGATTTCTACCACTATTTCTATCTAAAGTTGACAGAATGTGGTTTTCTAGGGATGGTGAAGGATGGGTTTTGTTTGCTGTTTGTAAGCATATCTTCTCTTCTTTTTCCCCCAGAAAGAATAGTGGAAATCGTGTAGTTCAGACACGATTGATGCATGATTTATTGATGGCCATTAAAGTTCCAATGATGCTTGTACAGAAATTACAAGAAAATATTCAGGGAAGTCTTTGGAAAAATCATGAGTCTTGCATTTGGCAAAGTATGTGTAGTTTACTGAAAAGTTCCATCAGCTTCCTAATGGACGGTAAGTTTAGTAACATTCAAAAATAAATGTTTTAATTAAGTCAGTCTTGTTTTCTTTATAGTAAACTGTGTGTAGAAAAACTTGTCTTGTTTTAGCTTGAATGGAAGTTGAACTGCTGAGACTAATGGGAGTGGGGACTAGCAGTAGGTCTTTCTGAGAGCTATGATTTGTAGATCATAATGTATATCTGCATGAATTACGCAGTCAGAACTGTTTATTGATGCACGGTAACTAATCATGGTTACTTCCTGTACAGGTGTTACTTTTTTGTAGTTGAACTTGACAAGTAGGTTCTGCCATGGTCTTCCTGTTCTTACCAGGCAGTTCTGTATTTTCTGTTTGTTGAAAGGTATTTATAGTTACCTCTAACACTGAAATATGAATTTGTTAATACTTACTCTCCAGGCAGATACTACAGGCTTGTGAATACACAACTATAAGTAGTAGAGGAAAATTCAATGCCAACATTATAATTTTGATACGCAGTTCTGACACGTAATGTTTGCTGCACTTCTGAGTAAAAACCTTTCTCTGCCATGTAGAAACTCTACTGCAGACTGTGCAGACTACCTCGGGACTGGCCTTTATTCTGTTTACTAAAGTTATGTATGAACCAGCTGAAGAATTACCTTCCCTGGTAAGTGTGTATGTTCTCTAAAGGCTGTGAAATGTGGTAGTGTCATTAATCAGTGTTCCCAGGGTTATTTAGAGGCTTTGCTGATAGAGGTAGCAGGGCCTGCCAACCTCTGCATCTGTCTTTTGTTGGAATGTAAATCCTTTATTCTCTGTATGAAATAATGATACAGGGTTTTTGAATTTATAAGAAAAACAACACGGAGAAATCTCTTTACATCTTCTAAGGTTTGTGCTTGTGTACAAAATACCTTTTCTAATGTGCTAAGGTGGTGTAATGAGCTGTATTTTGCTATCACAGGTCAGTGACTTGCTTCTTGGATTGAAGAAGCATGCAGGCATGCCAGCATGGTTTGTGAGTAATTGTGGAACTCAGTGTACAGAGGAACTCTCCGACTCAGTCCTTCTCTTTCTTTGCCATGGAGCATTGGCTATGCTGGATTGGAAGAATAGCAGCATGGGTGAAAGTGGAGAGAAACTGTTACTAGATATTGCATCAGTCTTATTGTCTTTGAGTTCAGTGTAAGCCTGTGCTTTCATTTTTTCATTGTCATGCTTGATTTTTTACTTTGCATGGGTCATGGTCCTATATAATTATAATATAATTATTTTGTTTTCCTGTGATAATCATATCACCTTTTTAATATATTCAGAAGAACTCTAAGTTTCAAAATGTCTTAAGTTGCATTTTCCTCTGGCATGCTGAAATGAAATGCTCTTTTATCCGGCATAAATTGTAGCCTATTGGATAGGAGATCAGTATTCTGTTCAACCATGGTTTCTGTCTCGGAGGTCAGTTTTGTGATTTGTGTTTTAGACATACAATTCTTTTTATTTATTTATTTATATAGTAAGGAAAACTTTTCTTTAGATTTTCAAGAAGCATGCAACATAATGTTGCTCAAATACTGCCATGTGGGTATTCATTTTTATTTTTGTTTTCAAAATTGCTGCTGTAGAGGCTTGTCACCATATTGAGGTGGTTTTAGTTGTGACTGGTTAACAGTGTGTCAGGTGACAGAGCATACAATTTGAAGCATCCAAAACCTTTTTGCCTTAGTTTTTTCTTTTTCTTCAATGAATGGGTAAGTGTTTCCGCATCTGTTCTAGTGTGAAGTAAGCTAAGGTGATGAATAGTTACTTTGAAACATATAATTGATATTTTTTTAAATAGAAGTGACAAATGAGGATAATGAACTTTTTTTGTTGTTTGTTCTTTTAAAAAGGTTAAAAGAATCCAATATGATAATATGTTTATCGAGAACTGTTGCTATTTGGACTAATTCAGCACTAGCTGCCCTTGTTTCAGACTCCCCAAATCTAAAAATCAAACTTAATGGGAACTCAGAGGTAATTGGGAAGCTGCTGCAGTATGTTTACACGCACTGGGAACACCCTCTAGATGTTGTTAGACACCAAACCAAATCGATATTCAGGAATCTTCTTCAGATACATCAAACCATCGTTTCCGGATACAACTTAAAATCAGACCCATTCTTTGCAAGGCTGACCAAGCATTTGCTGAGTTTGGAATGGCATGTGAAAGGAAAATACGCTTCTCTTGGCTGTCTTGTGGAGTGTGTGGGCACTGAAAGTATACTACAGTTGGACAGAACTATTCCAGGACAAATCTTGGATATGATGAATGATCAGTCTCTTGCACCCTATGCGAGTGATCTTTTGGAAACCATGTTTACAAATCACAAAGTGCAGTTTACTTCGAGTTGTAAGGAAAGTTCCTGGATTGACCAGTGGCACGACATCTGGGTTTCTCCTCTTCTTCTAATACTGTGTGAAGGGAACCATGACCAAACTACTTATATAATAGATTACTATTTACCAAAATTGCTCAGATGCAGCCCTGACAGTTTGAGCTACATGATGAGAATTCTTCAGGCTTCTGCAGATGCTAATCTTGGTAAGAAAATAAATAAAATGATATTTGTAATTATAATGAGTTTAAAAAAAAACCAAAAACAAACACAACAATCAGTCTTGGAAATGCAATTTCTGATTTATTATTCCTGTTAGAATAAGCTGGGGAGAAAAAAAAATACAGATGGTTGTTGATTTGTGTCAATGCTTCAGGGTGGGATTCATAATAATCACGAGTATCTTCATGCCACGAGCAGAAAAAATAAGTGTTCTAACTGTGGGTGTCTTGCTGCTCTCTTTACATGTCAGACTTTGTTAAGCAGCAGTATTTTTTTTCTCCTATTCTTCTGTTCCATTATGATTTCCTATATAGGCATGTCCAATAGCAGGGCTTTACAGATGGCTTTTTGTTCCAAATACGTGCACGTTAGATTTATGAGTTTCTTTGTAGTTTTTGATGTAATTGAATGTAATTCTTAAATAATGGCTTTTGAGACATCACAGGGTTCTTTCTCTGTGTGCCCTGTTTGGGAAGAAGCTTTTGGGAACCAGGCTCTTTAGAATGAGCTGAATCTGTGACAGACTCTGTCTTTTGGGGTTTATTGGCTTAGAGAGAAAACGAGGTGGTATGTGGAGTTTCTGACGAGCCCTGCAGTTAGTATTTTGTTTATTGTGTTAATCAGGCTGTAATTATTGCTGTATTTTGTTTTTTTTTCAGGCTCTTGCACTACAAGAGGAGCTCTTGGAGCCCTGATGGCATGCCTAAGAACAGCCAGGGCTCACGGACACCTGGAACTTTCAAGTATCATGAGCAACGGTCTTGTATCGGCTGAATGTATACAGCAGGGTTTAGTGCATCAGCACAATCAGGTAGAGGGGCAATTTTTTTGTGCATCTTCAAATTAGAAGAAATACTTAAATCCGAAATTGTGTGTCAGTGTTGTTTTAAAGATGTCATCATAGGTGTCTTTAACTCTTCTGTGTTTAACATCTAAATATCTTTCAGGTTTGCATTGATGCTTTAGGTTTGCTTTGTGAAACCCATCGTAGCACGGAAATTGTGTCTAAGGAAGAAATGCAACTAATTCTATTTTTCCTGGAGTACAACTTGAACAGTCAGTCTCCGTCAGTAAGGCAACAGATATGTTCTTCACTACGAAAGGTAATTTAAAACTGTAAACAAAATGTTGACTGTGCTTACATTTTAATTAAATTGCATATTTCACAAATTTTCCTACTGTTACAAGTTGCACATCTGAAAGAGTAGAAACTCTAAGATCAGGTGTGTGGTGTATGTGTTTTGCAACAGAATGGTGAAAGATTATTGCGTGCAAGAGTGGCTTAAACAAAAAATCACCAATAGTAACTCCATCAAGAATAGTAGTGAGTGTTGGTTACCTTGTCAGTGTACGCATACTTGACCAACGGCAAGTACAAAGCAACTTTGTGCCGTAGAGTAAACCTTGAAGCTTGCATTGCTCTTGTTTTGCACTAAGACTTACTAGAGCTCAGGCAACAGTCACAGTCACTTGGTCAACCTCAGCAGCCTGACTAGGAAGGCAAGGTAAAGGAGTATGGAGGAAAAGCTGCGGTTGGCTTGGTGTGTGGCTGTAATGTTATAGTCTGCAGAGACTGAGTGCGTTGACATTGCCGGGGTCACATGTGGGAAAGCATGGTGGGAGAATCTGACAAGGATGAGGAAACCATGTATTTGCAAAGACTGTTTTTGAAAGATACTGGTTGCAAAAAAAAGCAACATGAAAAGAGAAAATAATTAGTTGGAGAAAGAGGAGGGGGAAATAGGCTTGGCAGAAACAAAAGAGTAGAAACCCTTCTATTTCATTCTTGCCTTATACAAGCTGAGGAATCTGAGATAGAAAACCTGTGTTGGAGGAAGTGTGATAGGGAATAATACTAGTGGGTAATAAAAGCTGGGGGAAGCACTATAGAGGTGCGTTAAGCTCTGTAAGAGACACTGAAGCCATAAAAATAACGTGCGTTAATTGAACTTGTCTTATGTAGAACTTACGTTCCATGGAAAATGGGGAGGTGGGAGAAGAAGAGTAGGCGTGAATTTAAGGAGGAGGATGGAAACAGATATTGAGGTGTAGAGGCATGGGAAAGAGCGTGGTCACAAGAGATGGGGAGCAAAAAAACCTGTTGTTTTTGGAGGGAGAGAAAAGGATCGGTTCTGTGTTACACTGTATACAGACTGCTTAAATATTATAAGCAACATGATCTGGAAATTCAGCTGAAAGTCCCCCTTGCCCTTATTTAACTTTCAGTGACTCTTGCCTTAGCTATGTTTTGATTTTTGTTTTATAAGTTATTTTGTAGAATACAAGAAAGTTCCCAGGTGCTTTATAAACTGGAGCAAAATAAAACTAAGCAGGAATTACTTGAAGACTCAACTAGAAGGCATCCTTCAGGGATTTTGCAGCAATATAAAGTAAGTAGATAAAAATTAAGTTAGATTACTAGAGGTATAGATGATAACAATAAGAGGTGGGAAGGTGTTCCTGAAAGGTGGTTAATTTTTCTCAAAAGCACCTCTGGGTAAGCTAGGTCCTGTCTGTATTAGGAAACACTGTGGTGCAGAAGGAATAAACCTGCAAAGTGAAACAGTGCTGAGGACCTCGTCCACACTGTATCTTGCTGTGCAAATTAATTTCTGCTAAATGTGGTGTTGTCATATGAGCTGCGTGCCTGGTAGTATTTGGAGAGTATCTTTAAGCTTAGTTTTGTCCAACAGCAATCCAGGTTACTTTCTGAGGGGATTGCTCAGTGAACTGAAACAGCAGCAAGCGGGGACTGACTGGAGAGGTATCTCCAATCCAATCTGAAACCTTCTTGTGAGCTCACAAACCATCTTGTGAGCTGCTGGCAGTTGAGTCAGAAGTTTTAAATGATGTGCATTACTTTGGTTTGAAATAGAAATCTCCTGAGCTTCTGCTAATTAGCAGAGTTAGCTTTCTGCTAATTCTCCAGGATGATCAGTAAGGGAATGGATGACTTAGCTGCTGCACAAAGATTTCAGTATGAACACTTCTTTTGTATTTGTCCTTTTTCTCCTCTTTAAAGGCCCACAAAATTAGTTTCTTTGTGTTAAACTCCTTCTTGCCTTGACTTCTGCTTTGCTGGCTCAACTGCTTTTTAAGGCTTTGATAAAATCCTGATCTCTTTGTGGCAGTAGGTAAGGTAAACTTTTTAAAAAAAAAAAAAAAAATCTGTGCTCTCAGAAACAAGAAGATGGTCAATACTACAAATGTGTAGGCCTCCCATTCCTCCAAGTTGAACTGGAAGTTCCTAATTTTGCTGGGTAACACTTAAAGCAGAATGTCTGAAAATTAATTACTTAAACTCCTGTTTGCGGGACAGCAAACAAACTGTCTTAAAATCTCTCCTTTGATCTTTAGGACTTCATGTCATCTGTATGTGACAGACTTTTTGAGGCGCTGTTTCCTGGTTCATCGCACCCAACCAGATTTTCTGCTCTAACTATTTTAGGATCAGTAGCTGAAATATTTTCTGTTCCAAAAGGTGAGAGACCTCACTTACAGGGTGTAGGAATGGGAGTTACAGAAAAAAGATTGTTTGTTTCATGCTCTCTGGTTAATTTCTGTCAAAGTGAAATTGTTCCCTTAGGAAATATAATAGAAATGAAGTACTCCCAAGCAAGGATAGTATATTTTAATAGCTAATCGAATTTTGAAGTAAATACAACTATTTATGGTCCGTTGAATATCTCTCTTAAATTGGGATTTTCATTCATAGTGTTTTTTTCAGCAAGATTTTCTCACTGAATTTTTGTTGTCATAAATGAAGATTTTGGACAAGATTCAGTGTATTTAATAACTTCTTCACCTGTTTTAATATCTTAATAATAAATTATTTAAATTTTTGAGATAATAAAAACTTAATTGAAAAGACTTGCATATCCTTAAAGTATTTTACACTAAATAAGGAATACTTTAATTGGACAACTGGTGATAATCCACTGCTGCTGTTACTTTAGTTTCTACCCCATTATGACAACCCAAATTCAAGAGTTAGTCTTAGCATATTGGTGGTTTTGCTAAATCCTGTCTCTGTATCATATGGCCAACTTAAAGCAAAATTTTGTTAAATTTGAATTATTATTGTTTAAAGAAATTAGGCATGTAAGATAAAACTTGATTTTGAGAGGGAGAAGAAAAGACCTTCTTGGTAGATGCTAATTTCTTAAAACCTGTAATAAATCATTAATAAGTTTGCTTTTTTTATTATGAGCTTGTGGTATGTTGTTGCTGCATTTAGTTGTTTAGCAGAAATTTGTATTGGGAATAGTTTATAGGAGCCTTAACATTTCAGAAGCCTGACGTTCCTTTAAAAAGGGAGATTCAGCTGCAGTTGTGTTCCATGCAGGACTATGGTGCACTTGTTTACATCTTAAAATTTCTAGCTTCTTTCTGGCATTAGATCAGTCTTCGGAAATCATGGCTCCTAATCTGACTAAATTAGAAGTGAAAAAGCTTAATAACTTTCAGAGGGTTATTCTTATCACTGGGGAGGGGGGGTAGAACAAAACAAAAACAAACAAAAAAAAACACCAGCAACGTGCTGAAGTCTTAAACCCTTTTTGAAAGGGATTATTTTCTAATTCTAGAGAATTTTTAAGCAAAGCTAAAATAAAGATTATTTTCAAAGCTGAATAGGTGAAATTGTTTTTGACAATAAGTTATTTTCTATATAACTGAGAGTAATATTTTTTATATGGTAAACTTCAAAAATAAACATGTCATTAAAGAAATACTTGTTAGTATTGAAATAATGCTTTAGCTAAACTTCCATTTTAGTGTTTCTGTTAGAAGAGTTAAATAAAATGTAAATGCAGTCCTGAGTCTGGAAAAAAAAAAATACAGTATAACATTAAAATTGCTTTATTTGAACAGGACAGGTGCACGTTTTTAAATTGGATCAGGAGATTGATTCTGCTCGTGTGCGAACTTTGATTCAGTGTTTTGCCAGTACTTTTGAAGAAGTAAAAGTCCTAGCATTTGAGCTGGTGATGAAACTGCGTGATGTTGCGTTTAGTTTACAGGTATGTAACTAAAAATAGTTTAAAGAGAATCATTTCGTGAAACAGGAATGTTCTGTATTGAACTACGTACTTGAATTGGGTACAAAACCTAACTCCTGAAAATGAGAAGTTGATCCAAACTGACCACAGTAGTGTTTATCTCTAGTTTTTCTATATATTTTTTTTGCACAGCTTTGACCCTTACCTAAGGAGACTTGTTTCACTAATGGATGAGAGAGTTCAGGAAGTTCGTTGGGTACGGCTATAAACTTTTTTGCTAGGCACACTTTAATACTGAGAAAGAGTACACATTTTGATAATCTGGTATCAAAGAAATGTGTAATACAAGCTCCTTAGCTGTGATATCCCTTTGTAAATTATTGAGGTATTTTGACTTGGTTACTCTTTAATTTTAAGAAATTTAGTTCTGTGTTTATTTTCCTCTCTGATTTGGTCTCAGGATTTAATTTCTGATTCTTTTTTATTTCTCTCAAATTTTCACTGTCTTGATACTGATTTTTATGATTATTTTATGAAGTACTACTTTTAAATTCAAAGTTACAGGTGAACAAACACTGCTTCCTAATAAAATGTGCTTCTCTATGATGACCGTTAGCAGCTAAAACACAGTATTTTGAAAACAGACTTCCTTCCGTGACATGCAGTGTGTTTGAAAACTGCTTTATAAATGGGTGTTTCCATCTTTACTGTGTATGTAATTGTTTATTTGCTAAATACATACATATTCATATTCTGTTTTAAAAGTGATCAGTGTACAAAGTAAGTGTTTCTTCATAAATACGTACCAGCAAACTTGCTGAAAAGCACATTCTTGGGTTTCAGGGTGCTACCTAGTTTAGTTAAAGCAATATGGCAGTTCAATTAAATGAGTGATACTGTTCTGTTCTGTATTTTTCAGGATTCTGAAAACATAGATCTGCTGTTCCAAGCAGCAATGGATCTTAGCACGAGTACCAAGCCGTATGATTGTGCCACTGCATCATATTTGTTGAACTTCTTAGTATATCATAAGGAACTGCATCGTATTTGTTTAGGAAAATGGATTGAGCATAGTCCCCAAATGGATGAAAACACATCAGCAAGTACCATGGAAAAGAACACTTTAGCAGGTAAGTTTTCAGGGAAATTAACACACCTGGTTTTTATATTTATTTGAAACCTGACTGCTTTTCCTCAAGGTGTTTGGTAGGAGGCTTAGTGAGTTAGAGGTGTTTATTCCTAAAAGATTTTGATTTTGCTGTTTTATTTTTATTTGATTTTTGCTGTTTAAGAATCAAGACCTGTTCATGTTGAGGCTATTACACGTCCTCAGAGGTTGGATTTCATTACCATTTTGGTTAAAGAGAAAGTGACATTGAGGCCCCAATAGTTAGTTTGTTGAAGATGTATACATCTTCACATCTGGACATGTGGCAGGCTGGACATGAGCCTCTGTTTCCTCTGGGAGCTCACTCACCCAGAGTGAAGGCAGCTGTAGTTTGTCTGTATCATGCTTAAGAACTTGGTATTTGCAGTGCTGGCACTTGGAGCTCTGAGTTTGCAGTCCTGTGCGTATGTTGTGCAGTGATCAGGCTTAGTTCACGTGTGGAATATTCTTGGTGCCTCTGGATGAAAGCTGAGTAGCTCTTGATCCAGAAGATCTGGTAAATTCATTAAACAGACTTCCTCCAGATTTTGTAATTTGCAATAAAACTAACATCTGTAAGTTCATAATTTGTAATAATGTAATCTTTAGTAAACTCGGGATTGTATGCTTTTTTGTGCCCTTATTGGTTTCTTTACTAATAAGCTTTCTCTAATGGCTTATTAGTATTTTCTTCATATGCAGTGAAATCATGCTTTTGAGAAATGTTTATGATCACCATAGATGAAGGAAACGTACGTGTGATCTAATGTCTTACAGAGTGTGTCCTGTTGTTAGTGATCTGCAGTTCATTCTGATTCTGACATCAAGGTGCTGCAAATACAAATGCAAATGAACCTGGCACATACACCCTTCAAAATTGAGCAGCTTCTTCAGCGGCTAATTAAAGATGCAAATACTTAACTGGAAGCTTCTGATATTTAATAATCTGTTGAACTGTTTGTTGTATTAAGCTGCCTTTAAAGGCAAAGTCTGACTTCCAGTATGTGTCAGGTCACCTCTCTTGATTTCACCGTGAGCTGTGGGATTGTCTCTTGAGTTCAGCATCTGGGCTGTGCTTTTTACTGCTGTTGTTTGGTTCAGACAAGCTAGATTGAATGTAATAAATGTTGTTAGGTTTCAGTTACCTAAATTCCTGCAATCATGCCCTATTTAAATGGACAGAAGAGTGAAGAGTGTAAACAAAGTATTTTCTATGCATTTTCCATTAACTCTTGTATAAACATGCTTCATTCCTATTTCTTCAAAGCAGGTTTGTTTCTTGGAAAGTATACTATGTATTTGTGTGTATAATTTAAAACTGTACTTCTTTGTTTTTAATTTCAGTTATCAAGCTTTTATTAGTGAATGTTGAAGAAGAAATATTTCAAGCTAAAAAGTCTCTGCTTCGAGCAGCAGCATTGTTCCCGATGTATGGGAGAGTGCATTGTATAACAGGAGCTTTGCAGCAATTACCTTTTAAGTAAGTAAAGCATTCTACAAAACAGTAAGTTGTAACTCCATAATTAAGTACACAGCAGAGAGCTGCTCACTGGAACATAAAAGCATAAGATGTTATTTGTGAAGAAGTCCAGTACCGGTGGCTTATAGCACTCTTACTGTTTTTTCCACTGTTGAGCTAGCTGTTGGATACTTCCTTTGTAAGTATTAAACTCAGGAGTTGTTAAACTGGACCTTATTAATAGTTTTCTTAAATACAGTTAGCTGCAAATATTTCTTTTTTTTAAGGTAAAAATATTTTAATCCATGTTTTCTGTTTTTCTTTATAAAAGTAACTTGACGTTGGTGACTGAATGGAAGCAAATGGTGGCTAGGCTCATTCTGATGTCCTACGAACTCTCTGCTGTAGTATCACCAGTAGTGCAGAGCTCATCACCAGAGGGTCTTATTCCAATGGATAACGATTCAGGTAAACAAACAAAAAGAAGGTGTAAAATCTGAAGCTCATTAAGTTCTCTTTGTTCTTTACAGCAGTTCAGAACTACACCTAGCACCAGGCCTTTTCAGTTTCTTATTTAACTTCTAATAGAGGTTGTCTTGGCTTCTGCACTAAAAGGAATAAGCATTTGCAGATTGCGTGGTTGCATCTGTTTCAAAACAGGTGACTGTGCAGCCTAGTTTTCTTTCTTTCTTAATCCTTGTGGTCACCATAGTTTTCCATATATTTTTATTTTTTTAACTGCTAAAAGCTTTCTTTTTTCCTTACATACCTAAAGTTAATTACATTTGTATAAGGAACTGGAAGTCAAAAAAAGTAGCTTAAATATTCTTCTTGTTTAATGTATAGAAATGGCAGATCGACTGCAGATGATTCTGCGTGAGATACAGCCACAGGACACAAATGATTATTTTATGCAAGCAAAAATTTTGAAGGAACACTGCAAAATAGAGTCCGAAAAGCTGGCTGTCCGCAAGCCAATGGAAAATATTTGCACAGAAATGAGAGGTAAATCAAACGCTGTATTAGTAATTAAATCAAGATACAGAGCAGGCATTTTATGTGGGTGATCAAAGTTGGAAGTTATTTGCTCCGTATAACGTTTCACTTCTTCAATAAATCTGTCAGAAGGTAGTTATTCATGGGCATGGTTTTAAAGACTAATTCACTACGTTTCTGGAAGATTGTGGTTAATCTCTCTTAGAGTACAAGTGAAAATGAGTTGTTTTGATACTGGCCTAGACTCTATTGCCCGAACTGCACTGGCCAGGTAATCTTCAACACCTTTTCTATCAAGCAACGCTTTAACACATTTCTTGTTGAAAGGTGTTAGTGTGATTTTGGTCTCCAGTGTACACAAGACTAGTGGGGAATATATTCATGCAATAAAACTTGTTGCATGGGATCATATAAACAGAAGCTTCTGTTTGAAATATTCCAGTGGTAAAATGTTCGATAAAGCAGACAAACAGTAATAAATAGCAGCTGTACAATTCCTCTGTTTCTGCTGTTGAATTTCAGACTGCAGTATATTCCTTGTATGCCTGCATAAACATAGGGAATATCTGTTCATTTAAAATATAATAATTTATATGAGCTTTTTAAGTTTTAAAAACAAATATTTGATCTTTCTTTCCTCACATCTTTTTCCTGTGTACAAAATAGTTTTGGTTGGGCCATATGTTTTGTTTCGTGAGTGTCTGTAAATATGTTAAAATCACATAATGGCCACTAGATGGTGGTGTTGCATTAAAGAAAAATGAATTTGTGTGGTCTATGAGTATGGGGACATCAGAGTTTTTTAAAAAACAAAAACCCGAACACAAATAACATATAGTGAGTGATGGACTGATGATTGATGCAGAAATTTGTTGGAGCCTGGCTACAAAGCTGTTGATGTTTGTGGAGTTCAATGTGCAGTTGAATGTTGATGTTGACCAAAAGACCTGTACTCTTTAAAACAGCAGTAAAGGTGTATACTGCTGTGCTTTCCAAGCAGAATTAAGTAGTCATCACTCCAAGAAGGGAAGTAATTAGGGTTAACAGAACTGACTGATCTTTTGGTCTACCAAGTTTAGAATTGTTTCATAGTCAACTGTTTGTTGTGCCTGAGAACCTTAAGTTACACTATTGCATTTGTTGATTTATATTTTTAAGGTAAAGAAAGGCAAATGTGTGACGTCACAGCTCAAATGGTTCTTGTATGTTGCTGGAGAAGCATGAAGGAAGTCTCTCTGCTGTTAGGGACACTGTGTAAGCTTTTGCCTACACAGGCTGCATCTGAACCTTCAGACGGGTTGATTACTGTAGACCAGGTAGGGAAGTACTTCTCATTAAATAAAAAAATCTTCATATTGTTGGTTGGGAAAAAAGAGTTTTCAAAAAAACTATTTGTTTAAATAAACCTACTTTCAATATGGGGGAAAAAAAAAGCATTCTAATTGTCATGTGCATGGTTAACGGTTTGTTTTTTGGGGGATAAAATGGTATTCAGAAGGCATCATACCGTAGCAACAAATAAGTGAAGAAGTTATTATATATAGCTAACAAACTCCTCAAGAAACATTCTAATTGTTTGGGGTTATTTACGGGTTGTATATTATATTCAGGAAAATAATTTTATATAGATACAGATATGAATTATACATATGTTTTTATGGAATTGATAAAAATCTTCTAAACAGAGTTGATTTTTAAACAGTCATCTGTTTCATTTTGAACTGTAGATGTTGGTAATTTGCTTAAAGCTTTTCATTAATTGAACGTTATAATCAATAATTCTGAACGAGAAATACGCTGACTAGTCCTAGTCTTGTCTTACATAGGAGATTGAATTATGGATAATTTGTGTGTAATGTGACTCCCTTTTTCCTCCAATGTTTTTGATTTCAGAGATCAGAAATGTTAATATGCCATCTGGGTCTCTTGCAGAATGTTGAGTGCAGTGTTTACAAGAAATTAGATTACCACAGGCATTTATTTGGGAAATATTTTCTGTTTATTAAATTTCTGTTTTTAATTGATGATCTTTTCATTTCCACATGGTTTTGACAAAATCAGTCCATCTACACGGAAGATGGAAATATGCGAGACATACTACGTTTTAACTTTTTTTTTTTTTTTTTTTTTTTTTCAAGACAAAGTAAATAATTTTCCCCTAGGTGTTACTACTTTCTATCATAAAATAATAGTGTACAGCAGGTCTTATTTCTTATGTTATCATGTTATCTCACGTTGTAGTGCCATGGAAATAACATCAGTATCTTTATCCTTGCATTGTCTCTAGCCCCTGTGTTTTCATCTGGTTAACAGCTGTGCTTGTATTGTTGCAGAGATATGGAGGGTACATGAGAGCAGTGTTTGCACCACTGTGTTCCTTAATCTGCTCCAAGTCAAACAGGAATTGCTATTTTAGCATGAGTCAGCTCTAACTTTGTAGCATCTTCATCTTTATGTAGAAAACAGACATGAGCAGTTGCCTTTTCAGAAATGCTGTGGTATTAAGCAATATATCCTCTTTTCATATAGCTACCTCATTGGATTCTTTGTGCTTCTGACATCTTCCTGTAAAAACATCATCTGTGCTCTAATTTGAATAATGTTACTTGATAAGAAATCAGTTTGAAATTCTGATTTTCCTCAGGCTAGTAAGGAAATAATTGTTTGGCTGTATGTAAAACACGTATTAGAGGAAAAGGTATGGCCATTTTCACTGTACTTTTTGTAAGTGGCGTTACATTATTGGACAAAAAACAGGATTTCATCATAAATGAGTAGAAAGAAATGAGTACCAGAACTGCTGTGGCTTGAGACTTCCATGAAGCGCTTATTTTTTCAGTGCTGAGAGATTAAACAAGTTGGATTTTGATATCTAATCCACATTCAGCTTTCCTTTACAGTTGCCCATCTTTTTCTTTGTTCTTTAAGTGTCTAGAGATTTAAAAACACAAAGTGGTCAAACTCAGGAGAAATCCTGGATCCTATTGCTGCAAGCAACTGGAGCAAAAGCCTCTGCGTTTAGTGAGGGCAAAGTAGGTGTTGAGAAAAACCTGCTGCAAAACTTCCCTTCCTAGTCTTGTACCTTTCTTCTTGTCTAGGTCAGTAATTGCGTTAAATTGTACCTTATGGGATTCGCTGTTACTGTCACAATTTATTCACAAAGAAGATCACATTACATGTTGAATTTGTGCATACTCTTTCCCTTTCTAATTGAGCAAGCAAATGAAAAGAATGCTTTTCATTGGTGGTCCATGTTAAGAAATGGCACAACGCAACCTTACTTCTTTGTGGTAGTGGTGTTAGCCAACTGATTGCGGCTCTAATTCTGCAGTCCTCTTTCTAGCAGTTAAATGTCGTCTCTTATAATGTGTACCCATGTTGTAGGAGGCAGCACTTGTTTGATGCTTTGCTACTAGGAGGTGGGACGATATCAAATCTGCACCTTCCTTGTCTTTAGGGGAACCGATTGGGTTTGCATGGTATTTCAGTGCCACACTGCGCAGACTCTGCACAACGTTTTCAGCTGCTCGTTGTGGAGGTGTGCATATGAAGGAGACTAGAAATTCTGCATATAACCTGGCAGTTGTCAAAGCCTAGCTCCTGTTGGCATGACTGCTTTGCCTTTACAAACAGACACCAGACATGCATAGTATATCTGGAGGAATCTCTCCATTCAAATACGTGCTCTGTCTTTTATTCTCCATCTTGCCCAGAAATGGGTAATGTCAAACTTAAAGCTTGGCCATTCAAGATAATTAATACAAAGTCTTCCATAGACAACAAGTCCAAGTAGCAACCAAGTAATTAACCAAGTGATACCCAACAAAGACTCTGATGTTGTCCCATGACAACACGTGATGTGCACATCATGAGACAGTGCTCAAAGCCTGGAGGAACTTTGAGCTCTTCCTCAAACTCCTATTTATTTCCAAGAAAAGTTTGAAGATAATTCTGGGAGATAAACTTTCCAGAACTGTGTACCAAAGTGAAAGGAAGCAGATGACAGAAGTAAAGGCTTGGTACTGTCCCAGTGCCAGGGGTTCTGCTTGTGTTAGCCCTGGCCATCAGAGATGGCTGATGTGAGCCTTGTGCTGGAGCCCTGACACATGCACAAGACTTTCAGTATTGGCAGAGCTCTGCACTTGTTATGTATGTGTGCAGCCAGTGCACGTGTGGCTCCCATTGTTGCTTCAGAGTTTGTTCTACAAGGAACAAGTTTGTTTGTTTGTTTTTGTTTAAAGCAACAACAACAACAAATCACCGAGCCAACAACGAACCAAAACAAAAAACCCACACCAAAAGCCAGCTTCTCTCCAGTTGTTAATGTAATCTGTCTCAAGCAGAGTTGAGTATGGCTGGCAGTAGTTCACCAGCGATAGAAGCAGGTTGTTTCTGTGAGGTGCCTTCACACTCCATTGTGGGTTTAAAGCCATCTTCTTCTAATATTTTGGAAAAATATTCCTTAGAATGTAGTACCACTTAGTGGTATTTATTCAGCAGGAAAATAAGATACAGAGGCACAAATGTACCAACCATTTCCCAAAGCACTTTGAGAATCTGTTGTACCAAATACTTGTCTTGAATACGGAGACTTCTGGTTTCAACAGCAAGCATGGCCCTGTAAATTTCAGTTCTTATGTTACTAAGACTAGCCTGTCATACTCCCACTATTTGGCCAAGGTGATCAAAGATACTTAAGATATTTGCTCCCCACTCCATACTTGTGTATTTTATATTAAACTGGAGTGTTCATTGCTACGGTCACTCTTTCTTACAGTTGCTGTATCTTCATGCTGATGAGGAGAACGTGAATTCCTTGATTTGTTCTCCATCCTGGCATTTGGAGAACGGGTTTTATGATGCAGGGAAGCTACTCCAGCTTCCAGCTACTCCAGCTATGTGTTCGGTCCTGGAGAAGTAGAAATGTCACGCTTACAGATGCAGTTAGATAAGAACACGTACTTAGCACTGATCCTGAGGCAAGTTCCTATGTCATTTGTGAAAACGGAGTTAGGGCAGTTTTTTCTACAACCTCTAGCATATGAATGAAAGCGAATACCTCAGAGTTCAATTTAATGTAAGCTTCTAGTCATTGTAGCTGTTGCAAAAAGCTCAGAAATGTAAATAGCAAAGTTGAAAGTTATGTGACAAAAGAATCCCATACTCTTCTAAAAAAAGAAAGGGTGGTGGTGAAGCAGGGCAGTGATTTGATTTGCATGTGTATGGCTTTCTTGGTTAGGTTTTGTTTATACAGCTGGAGAGTTGGTCTGTCTGTGGGTCAGTTGCTGCTGAAAAAAGGCACTCCTGCTTTTGGGCTAGAAAGCTGAAACCCCACAGATACATTAAATAGCTTAAAGTCCGCTCAGATAAATAACTGTTCAAGCTCAAATATTTCCAATTACTGTTTGGTTTATATTAGGTCAGCTTTAGCTGCAGGAAGTAGTATATTTTCCTTTCTCCCATTTTTTTCTAACTATTGCATTCTCATTGTTTGGATAATATGAACTAACAGTAGGGTCGAAAACCATATACATCTAGGTATGACATTAACTCCTCTGGTGCCTTAATTACTTGTCAGACTATTGAAGTATAACTAAGAGAGTAAGAAGAATTTTATAAGAAGCTTGAAATTGTTTTATACTTGGTTTTTATATAAAAGTGTTGAAGGACTTCTTGCTGAAGAACTTACAGGAAATGCTCCTGAAGAAAATTTTGCATAAAGTAATGAGATGCGTTTCGTATTTTAAACAGATGAAATTGGAAGTTTGATTTAGAACTTGGAAGTTGATGCAAATCAGAATATTTTTTGTAGAATGAGATTATGTGGCATTGTAAGCTTCCAACCAGCTTTAAGAACTTGGTGTCTTGATGGAGTAGGAGGAAGTAATTATCAATGCAAGTTCAGTTATAACATTTATTTTTTTCAGATTTCTAAATTTAGCTCTCATTACTCCATACATATGTCTGTTTTATTTTAAAACTGTTTCTAGTAGTCAAAGGCAATTATGCAGAATCCTGGAACCTTAAGAATAGCTTATGAAGGTAGATTTGTTTTCGTTTGGTACAATTCTTTTGAAGTTTGAATTCCTTTTCTGAGGATTTTTCATAGATACTTGTTTCTGCTGTTAGAATGTAATGCTGATTTTCTTCGGGATTTTAGGTTAAGAGTGAAGGCAAACAAGGATTCAGAATGCTTCCTCTGAAAATCAGGGTTGTCCCATTCTTTTTTTTAAAAAAATCTGAATGTGCTCCTCATGGACACAGATAATTTTATGTCCCTTCACTTTTTTTGGTCTTCAAAGGACATAACACTTGCCTTTAACCTGAAGAACTGAATGTACTCTTTGTAATCTTGTTTTTTACAAGAGGTCTTTTGATTGCTTTTTGCTTTTGCCATTGGCTTTTTTAGTCAGGAAGAATTTCTGGTCTTAGTTGTAGAAGTATCTTGCATGTGTAAATAATTTGTCTATTTCTAATTCTAAGTAACTTTTTTTTTTTAAGGTTAAAAATATTGGGGACTACTTTAAACATCACCTACTGCAGTCAAGGCACAGGGGTGCATTTGAATTGGCGTACGCTGGATTTGTGCAACTTACAGAAATGCTTTCCAGGTAAAAGATGGGCAATTTATTATGTATTAACTTATCATTATGCTTTCGATATAATTTACAAAACTGTGTCATCAGTCTTGAAATTGGCTGTGCAAACAGGTCCTTGATTTCACATGGATTTTGTTTGAGTTTGGTATAGGCACAGTTGTGACATTATTTACATGATGTCTGTGTCTTTGGACAGAGTTACTTATGGCCAGAGATGGTGCTTAGGCATTGAAAGAACACACAGACATTTTATGCCTGTAGCATTTTTCTCCATTTCTGGAGTGTGAATTTACAGAGCAACTCTCAAAAGCTCTTGGGGAAAGTAGGAGTGTAGAATTCTCCCCCCCTCAGGCTCCTCCTTCCTCTGCTCTTCTTGAAAATGAATGCCAGACGTTTTGTTTTCAGCCAGGAAGTTTTCCTGGAAACTTTTATTACTTGTCATTGGATGAGTTGTGTATATTGACATTTGGAAGACTACCTGGCAGTGCATCACAAGATGCGATATGCAATCTTTCAATTTTTTTCCTTCCCCTTGTAATTTTATGCTTTCCTAGAAGAACAAAATAAGCAGAACTGTCCTGAGATCTAGGCAAGGGTGCATGTGAATTTCCACTAGGTGCTTAGTTACTATTTTCCAGAATAAATACAAGTATTGGTAATGTTACTTTGCAGCATATTTTATTTATATCTATCTATTTAATAAGACGAATCAAATTCTCTAATGACTTTGTGGGTTTGGTTATTTTTTAATGTAGTTTTTGGAAAGACCAGTCAAATTTTGTCAAAATCTGGTGATGGAAACAGTTTTGGTGGTTTTAACACCAACAGAACTGCAGCCTGCCCAGCTTCACTGTGCGCCTGAGACAGTTTCCCAAAGAGAAATTAGGGTATGGGCTCTAGCAGGAGCATGCCAATGGGGTAACTGCTTAGCTAGTAGCACTGCTACAGGAAGAAGTGTTTTTTACACGTTATGCCCTTCATTTTGTTATACCAATGAGATAACCCATGGTTCTGGGTGATGTTATCTGTAGAAGGTATGTCATTTCCTTTTATGTGCTAGCGATCTCTGAGGAGCAATCTCTTGTTTTAAATTGGTCTGTATAGTTAGTTTGTTGAGAGCCCACACAATCTTGGTTGACGTTTGCTTATTTACTTAAGAAGGAAAAAATTACTGAGATATAATACTGGTTTTGCTTAGCTTCTTATATCAATATACGTTATGTTTGTGTAGATGTGTTTTTTTCTATACTGTGAAGACATCTTTGAGGAAGCTTCAAGGTAATGCACCAGGTGATTGCCCAGTGGCACACTTTGTGGCTGACTCCCAGTTAACTTTGCTGCTGGTCTAGAGATTTCCTATGTTCTGTACTGTGAGTATTGAGAGAGCAGCTCCTGCAGGGAGCGACGCAAGACATGCTGAGGTAGTTACTGGAAACATGGCCAACAGTTGAGGTACTTCCATTTATCTAGGTACCTTTCTAGAGAAATGATTGGATTTTCACATCAATTAGTGAACCTAATTTGAATGGAATATGGAACAGACACTTTATACTTGTAATCAACCTGGAAAATTATAAAGCATTGTTTGCTGTCTGGTGTGTATTTCTGACTGCTGGTTCTAGATGAAACAGAACGTTACACACTATTTTGTTCAGTCTGAATCTGAAGTTGATTCAGGAGGGGGGAAAAAAAACAGCGCTCATTCCAGCAGCAAAAAACATTCCTTCTTTTCAGTGTTCCTCATGCGGACTTATGACATAATTTAATTGAAGACATTCAGTATTGTTAGCTAAACTTGGTTTCATGTGTGAAACTTGCTTTTTTCCCCAAGGCAGAGAGAAGTTCAGGTAACAAAACATTATCAAGTTAAGACACTGGCCTTCTCTGTACATACATAGTGACAAATTGAAATCTGTTGTGCAATGAGTTGGTATTTTCATGTCAGGTAGCATTTCCTTGAATGCTTATTAAATGAATACAGCATTCCAAATAAAGTAAGCTCTTAACAGTATGGAATGCATAGAAATAGTTGCTGAATATTGAAGGATGTTATCCCTAGGTATGTTGTGTGTGAATATAAGCATGCATTGATGTGAAAATTACATGATTAAGTTTTAAAGTCTACTTTTGTTTCAATGGATTTATTCCTCCTATCAGATTGAAGAGGCTGGCCATTAGAGTAATACTGGGAAAAAAAAAAAAATAACAACTCTTCCCTCTCCCCCTTTACTACCAGAGCAGTTTTGAGGGGAAGAAGGCAGTGAGCCAAACAGGTACAGTCCCACTAGTCTAATCACAGTCAATGTGCAGGACCTAGAACAGACTCTGTAGGAAAGGCAAACTAAAAAGGAAATGCTGGAAAACATTATGAAATGTGCTCTGAGCTTATAGCAGACCCTGCACATGGCAGAAAGTTGCTTTTCTTTGCTCTTATTTTTTATTTAATTTCTGTAAAAGCTGAGGCAACTGAACTTCAGTCAAGTTCCTGATATTTTCTCACTGACAAATTGTACGTTTACAGTGACAAGCTAGAGATGATGTTAGCTCCCTCTCCCCTTTTGTGCTATTGTATTTAATGAAGCACTGTCAACTTAAGGGCAGCTTTATATGATGCTGTAAGATGAAGTGCCAAGCTCAAGATAACTCTGCTTCATTGTGAGTTACTGAAACATTAAGCAGTGTGCATGTATCATCAGTGAAAGGTTATGATTTAAGTAATTTTCCTCTTCGGAATTATCAGTTTTCCAAAACAGTCTTTTGATGATGCGTACTGCTTAGTATTTTAAAAGTTATGATATTTCAAGTGGAGCAAGTAAATATTCCTTTGGAAAAATCAATTTTGTAAGAATGAGAGAGTAGCTCTGTGGAAATGTATTTCTTTTAATAAAATAAGGTATTTGCCGGGAAATAGTGGTCTTAAGTATTTGTGTTTAAAGTAAAGAAGAAGAAAAGGCTAATTTCAGAATAGCCAGTAATTCTTTGGCTTGGTACTCCTGGGACACAAGGGATTCGGGTCAAAGCCTCTTCTCTGAAGTGGGTGAGCTGAGTCGTGCAGCGAATGCAGTTGTGCTGTAGGTCTGTTGAATGTCCTGGAGTCCTTCCATTTATCCTTATGGAGCTGGGAGGCTCCGTTCTGCAGATAAATATGAGCTGGCCTACATCTCTACGTAGCTGACAGTCTTGAAGCTTAGGTACCAGAATCTCTGCTAATTTACTGTTGCATCCGCAAATACTGGAGGAGGAAACCTTTGTCGGAGGCAGCTGCTAGTTGTACACAGCTTAAATATGATGTCCTGCTGAACAGAGTTGAACTGAAGACCTGCAGAAGCATTGTTGACACTTGGTAATTTTTCTTTAGTTAAGACCCAGCAAAAAAATCTAGCATGAGGATTGGTAGACGCCCTTCCCATGCCTCTAGGAACAACTGGAGATAAACATGGTGCTTCATTTCAATAGCCAAACACTTGCTTAAAACTATTTTCTGGAATATTTGCCATCTTTAACTCTATAGTCCCTAAATATCAGTTGTTAGAACAACCAAGAGTAGAGTCTCTAGACAGAGCAGTGGTATTCAGGCTTGTCTGAGTTAGTGGTCAAAGGAAAGTCATTCCTGCACAGAGATTTCTTCGGAACCTGATGAAATCTGACCTCTGTGCTGACATTCATTTGGATATAAATTGCTGAGGCTGTTCAAAATATGTCAGTTCCCATTCTTCACTTTCCCTGTTCACATTCCTTCTACTGGTGTGATGCTCCTTCTGTTTAGCCTGCTTAATATTGTCTGTCCACCTTCTGAAGGCTGTACAATTACAAGATCAGCATTCATACCAAGAATCTGAGCAGTCTTCTTTCGGAGAGCCTGTCATAGGCCCTGAGAAATTACAGGTGCTCATTTGGCCCAGTAACCTGTTAGGGAGGCAAACTATCCTGGAAGACATCTGACATCTGTTAGGGTCTCTAAGAACCCACGTGAATACCCTCAGCACTTCTTTGTTGTAAATGTTGTTTTGTCTGTTTCCACTTTATTTTATTTGGGGGAGCTTTTCTGGGAGATCAAGTAGAACAAAGAATTAATGGAAATCTCAAAAGTATGGTGTTGCATAACTGCCTGTGCTGCTTTACTTCACTGAAGTTACCAGAGGAAGGTATGGGAAGAATTACACCATGCAGCACGATATACTTATTCAGGAGTAATGGATTTTGATCATTTGTAAAGAAACAGAGCTTAAATTGAACTCAGTGAACGTCCAGTATATCATGAAATGCAATATATAATAGTAAGGCACTGTTCAGTTCAAAGGCGTATTAATTTTTAACTCTCTGTTCATATTTTTCACAGTTTCTTTTCCTCTGTGCTTGCTGAAAGAGTGAGCCTGGGCTAATGATACTGTCTTTCTGAGATTTTGGAGGTTATGCAAGGTTCTCTCTGCTCAGCATTAGTGCTACAGAAGCCCTGAAACAGCAGCTTTGTGAGTGCAGCTGTATCACTTAGAAACTTTTGCTTCCTTTAGAGCAGGTGCTATGAAAGGGAGGATGCAAATGGAAGGACTCCATAGCTTGAGAGGAGCTGTTCCTAAAAGCAGACTTTCTCTAGGCTGGTTTACACCTTGAACGCTCCTGTTTCTGACGCTCTAGATTCTTGCCTCCTTGTTTGTCTGAGAAGGGCAGTATGGAGACTAGGTCTATGAAGAATAGAAATCACCTTACGTATATGGAAAAATAATAGTACAGCTCTGCTAAGAGAGAAAAATGATGAAAGAAACCCCCCTTTTCCCCAGAGAGGCATAGATTACAGTGATTGGAAACAGTGAAATCTGGATGTACCCATGTAGAAAATGCTTCTGCTTATGTGAAGTTTATGCCACAAACCGCCAACATCCAGGAAAGCTAGATCCAAGCTTGACCCTTTGTTCTTAACACACCATTAATTTTGGATAAGAGAAAGTACAGCCATAGGAGCTAGGGAAAGGGGTTTAGCTTTAACCTTGAATTGCCAGGCTTTTTGGAGTCATTGAAACTGACCACAGAAACTGTTTTGGGCATGTATGAAATTTTTATAACCGGAAGACAGACAGACAGAAATTTGTGGAAAAATACTTCCCGTGCTGCATCTTAAGTAATTTACATATCAAGTTACTGTGTAATATTTTAATTATCAACATCACTTGCTTGATCTAGAAATAAAAAGTCACTATTTTCTTCTGAAAAACGACATTTCAGCTTTTGATCACGATTTTTACATTGTAAAGCTTCATTATCCTTAAAATGTAGGGCCACCTGCTTCTTCAGGCGATATTCTTCTTGCCAGACCATAAGGAGATGTAGCTGCCAAGTTGAAGGGAGTAGTCTCCTCCGTTGCAAAGTCAATAGTCTCCAATTTTTATTTTTTATTTTTTAACTTTAAAATAATAATACTTCCACATTAAAATAAAAAAAATACTTTACGGAATTGGGCTTTGGTGGGTTACTGAACAAGGTAGAATTACTTGTGGCAAGATCAAAGCAATACAGATCTAAGGGAGTCCAGAGTTTAATGGATTTCAGTATATTTTTCTTCTTTATGCTACTACCGAAGGGGGAAAAACCCCTCGGTTTACTGAAGTATAAAATATTCAGTATGCCGTGTAGCAACTTTTAAATATTTCCTTTGTGCTTTATTTTGTGCTCTTCTGCACCACAGCAGATGTGAACACGCGTCCTGGAATGTTTGTTTTAATGCTGCGATAACATGCTGCAGAGATTAGCACTGATCTTGGCATGACTGAACAAAGACATTCAACTTCTGCCCAGCTCGGGAGGCAGGACCAGCCGCAGGCGTAAGCAGAAGCAGCAGGTTTTGTGGGGTGTGTTGGCTTGGGTGAAGAGCTGTAAAGCACAGCCTAGCTGGAGAGGCCCATGGAGAAGCTCTCTAGAAGATTGGTTTGTTCTCAGCCCTAGAGTTGAATCCTGCTTTTGAATCCAAAGCTAGCAAAGGAACACAAGGTTAAAATAACGAGGAAAATAACAGAGGAAGGAAAAGGAACAAAAACTGACCCTTAGTTTTCAGAGGAAGGTGTTAATTTAATTGCTTCTGTCACAGGCTTGGGGAAGGAAGTGGCCATTTATGCTCTTGTACTAGGTGGCATACCTATTGCAAAGCCAGGTTTCTCTTGCTTTCTGTACTGATGGTTCACATCCTGGCAACAGTTTTAATAGAGAGTTGCTGCCCCTAGAAAATGGGGAGAAGGCCTGTCAGCTGGGTGAGAAACCTATGATGGAAATCCTAAGGAAATTACTGGAGAGCAAAAAATCTGCTGTGGCTTCTGCTGATCTGTCTGGTGCTTCTGTGACCTCTGTTTTGAGCATTATTAATTTTTCCCTTTTTTGTGTAAAGGAAGCAAAGGAGGTTCACACTACGGATGAAAGCTTCATTTATGGTCCCATATCAGGGTTTTAGCTGTCCTAAATTCTTGCTTTGTGGGAAGCAAAGAAGTGTAATAAGAGGAGGGTAAGGAAGGAGGTAGAAGAGCTAGACCTCATGTTCAGTTTTGGTATTCACATCCTTACCTGCTGTATTTAAGCTTTTCATTCTCTATTACCAACACATAGGCAGAAGACTAGACCGTAGCCATACTGTGAGGTCTCACTGCTTGATAATGAATTTAATTACAGCTTACATTTTTTGGCAAGCCCTGTGCAGTTAATTGCAGTTATATTGCCCACAGTGATTAATATTTTTTTTAGCTGTTCTGAGTGATGTGTCCTGTTAATAGAAATTTTTGTACCTATGAATGATCCTTTTGGAACATTGATGGAAGATTAATGAGCTGCTCTTTCACACTGAATATGCTGCATTTCATTGAACTGGGCAGAGCAAGGAATTGAAGTAGACTTGAGAGTTTTCCTTGTCCTTGAAAGTCCTTTGTTTTCAGGCAGCGTCCAGTTCTGTAACTGCAGAGAAGTATTTCATGACAGGAGAGCAATTTAGGTGCTTTAAGAAAAGTTTGACTGACTCAATATTGTAAATAGAATATTATGTCTTGTTTTTTATTCCGTTCACTGCTCTGAGGTTTGCAGGGGTATTTCCACAAGCCATTCTTACTCTGCAAGGCTTTGATTTTGTTGTGTATGATTATTAATAACAATTTCATGTACTAGATAATGTAAGGGTCATACATCAGCTACCATGTGACAAAAAGGACAGGACTTTTTGAAGTGTCTTTTCCTACACAGTAACTGATGTGTATGTCTTTGTTTTCTTCTCCAGAGTAGGATAATAGGTTTTGGTTGAAGAGAAGCGTTGCACTGCTGAATGACAGAGTCCTGCTTTTTGTCTAGTGAAATACTTTTTCCCAGTGTCACTTAACAAGAAGGGTTAACATAATTTGTATTAACATTGGGAAAAAAAAAGTAAAATTCCTTTTGAAGTTTATCATATTTCTTAAAAATTCTGTGTGTGTGCTTGGAGATGTTTACATTTAGAGGGAACTGTTTCTTAAGGTCATTAACAGCATTGACTCTGTCCTAGTTTCTTATTTATTTGTTTCACGTTTCTTGTTTGTTTCATGTAGATGCAACAGTAGGAGTCTGCGCAAGATGCCAGAGCAGTGGCTAAGCTGTGTGTTGGAAGAAATCAAATCCTGTGATCCTTCATCGACGTTATGCGCAACCAGACGTAGTGCGGGAATTCCATTCTACATACAGGTACCAAATGCCTAATTTTATACTTTTTTTTTTAATGCCCTCTCTGGTTAGTATGTATGTATTTTCTACTTCACCCCCCTTTGGGGCAATTACTTTGTTTTATCTGCAGATTTTGGTAGTCTTTGTGCAACCAGGAAGCCAAATGTAATTAAGCCATGTTTGATGCTGTTTAGCAATCCTATGGACTCGTAAGACTGCACAGATTTTCAGCTTGTTGTTGATTCAGAAGCATTTCTAAAGACAGAGCTGCAGGCTCAGTGTGGCTACTGTAATAATCCCTGCAAATTAATAAATTAATTCAAAAATTAAGTAAAGCTTTGTTACCATGTAGCTCTGTGCATCTTGCATGTGAAGTGGGAGGGTGCTAAAATACTAAGAGAAAACTATCGAATTGTAAAATGGTGGCCTAGAAAATACTACAAAAAACGAGGGAAGTCCTCTCAACTGTTGTGAAGCAGGATCAAGTGATGTCAGTCACTACTGGTTGGTATGACACGGAAATCTCAACACTTACCTCTTTCCATTCCTTTGTTTCATCAAAGTAGACACGATTGTTCTCCTCTAAATTAACCTTCATGATCTTAGTTTTCAGCCAGTTTTCTAAGACAGAAATCCAAGATAACTACGTGATTTGTAACTTTCTCCACTTGCTGAAGCATATTCTCAGGCATGTTCCAAGAATGTGAGGGACTGCTGGGAGCAAGCTCTCTGTGCCAGAGTAATCCGTCTTGCTTGTTTTCCACTTCGCGTTTGCCCTGAGAAAGTTGAGGCAGCCTGCTTCTGTCTGACCTCTCTTCTGTCAGTCACAGCCTACTCCTGGCTTTGCTAGATGTGTGCATACTACATAGCAGAGATCACAAACAGAGCATTGGTTTTAGGGATGGTTTTTCCTTTTAAACTTCAGTGGTTAAAGATTTTCACTTTTATATCTGCAAAGTGTCTGCAAAATAGATTTGGTGACTTCATGTCTGCTGGTTTCCCCATTCACACCACAAAGTTTGAATCCAGTGGGCAGTAGCCAGCTTTAATCCTTAGAATGTGAACGAACAAACATCTTTGAATCAATTTTTCATGTAAAACCTAACGCTGTTCAATGTAAGAACTAGGTGGACCCGACAGTATCCCACTGCAGAAAACATTTGTGTAGTCTGCAGTTGGCCTACACTGCTGAGTCCATATGGCAAAGCTTCCACTGTGCCATAGCTGTTAGGATAAATAGGTCACATGCCTCGGTTCTGACAGCTCTGGAAGAGTATGAAGTTAATCTAGGCAATTAATGAGAAGGTTTGAAGTGAACATTGGGGTTAGTCTGAAGTCGTTTATTTCTGAACTATAATTTTATTGTAAGGAAAGTTGGTGGAGCTCTTTGCCAGTAGTTCTGAATGTGTCTGTAGTACTCAGTAAAACGAATTAAGCCTTAAATAGCATGTTGCATTTAGATAATAAAAATATAAATTGTAATGCATATGCTAACCGTACTGTAATAAGGTTATTTTATTAATGCATAAAATCAAGACTCATTGTGGTCTGTTTGCCATCTGCTTCCTGTGACATTTATTCTTGTTTTAGTAGAACACATCTGTTTTAATGATAATATGTAATTTTAAGGTTATGAACATATTAAATGACCTATTTAAAATAGAAATATGACTACCGAGCTGTACAGAGGTACAGCTCCAATCAAGGGGTGAGGAAATGGTGGGAAAATGCTACTTACAGCTTCGGTGTTCTTAGGTTATGGAATCTTTGTCTGCTTTATACTTCATAAATACTATTTTTTCTTCCCTCTCTGTTTCTCCCGTTCTTAAAGACGCTGATAAAATGACATTGACTCCACCTGGGTATCTGCCTAACCTCTATACTTCATTTGGCTTGAATTTTTTCCGTTTGGTTGTTTTTAAGCAATGTAATGTACTATTAAATAACTTGTTTGAACTGATGCTGAACAGACTCTGGGTCCCAAAACACAAATGGATAATCATTTTTATTAGAAATAAGTGATTTATGATTATCCATTCGTGCTAAGTCAGACAAATTCGACAGAAGCTGCTAGGACAGAGCGAGAGACTGTTTTAACTCCAGTCCTGAACTGAAGGATTAAATTAGAGTATTTTTGTCTCAGCTGGATATGTTGGCACCCATTAAACTGTTGCTATTTGGAGGTCGATGCATCTCTTTTCTCCTTTCAAAAATGTGCTGCTTATTTTATCTTGTTTTGAAAAACAGGTTTTATTCTTCAGCCAGGCCATGTCATCTTAAATACGAATATTATTAGGCTAAAAAATTGTCCATAGTAGGAAATATAAGCATGTATAACATGGCAGATATTTTTGTTGTAATAAATACTCTGATTATATGTGTGATAACTTACATTATCACATTACAAAATTTTACTATTTATTACCATTAATATTAATATATTACTATTACATTATTGTACTATTCCTATTTTTTATTTACATTACATATAAATTATCACATTATATTATTTTCTGTTATATACAAAGAAATCTCTGTAGGCAGAGGTATAGTGCGGAAGTGGTTTTCTTACTTAAACATTGAGTGCTAAGAATGCCTTCAACAAAACTAAGAGTTAAAACTGAAACTTGCTTTTGCAACTTTTTTTCAGTCATGGTCAGAAGCTAGGCAGCACTATGGTGAATACAGAAACCTGGAGCAGAACTAGAAGTAAACAAAACTAGCTAGAAATAACAGGGTTTTTCTGTTAACTTTTCTGTAGGCTTTGTTAGCTTCAGAACCAAAGAAGAGCAAAGCAGATTTGCTGAAAATGACCATGAAAGAATTGCTGTCTTTGGCTGCACCTTTGAATGAGTCATCAAGTGTCATTCCACAGGTAAAATACAGCATCTCATCAAAAGGCAAATGTCAAAAAAAATTGTTTGCGTTATTTCGAACAATTAAGGAGATTATGAGTGCTTTTAATAATAATTTGTTTTTATTGTCTATGGCTGGATTTTAAAACCTTTTGACAAGCAGAGGTTATAGAATCGCTGGAATTGGCAAATGCATAAAATATTAAAGGGGGTTGGAGATAACTTCATAGTTTTTTCTAGTATAACAGATACAGTCATATCCATTTTGAATTTATGTGATCAGTTTACTGCTTGTAGTGTATTGCTCAACAAGCAGATGAGCAAACTTTTACAAGGAAATTAACAAGCAAGCATTATTTTTACTTTTAGACTAAACAAATGGGTTGCATAAACCATATTTTATGCAGCAGAAATACTATATGAAAAGTAATTTTAAAGCACAATTAGTAACTTCTGTAACTTAAATAGATATTTTTGGAATGCATAATAATTGTAAATTCAAGATCTTTATTTTCAAATGCAGTTATCAAATATTTAAATGTATTGTCAACAAAACGTGGCTTGGACTTCCAAACACAAAGATTAACAGTGTTCTAATGACTCTGCCAGATCTTCTGCTGGTAGAAATTTATGTAGCCTTGTCAAAGTCTGTGAAGCTACACAGATTACCACCTTCCCCTGCAGAGAGTAGAGAAATATCAGAAAATTCTCCATATGGTAAAGCAGCCCTGGCTGTCAGTTTTAGCTTAATACTGTCCTCCTGTGAGCTGTAGTTTATTTTTTCTCACAGTATCTATTGCATGTCAAGAATGTTGGAAAAGATGATTCTAAACTTTGAAAGTTATTTTTAAAGCCATGATAAGCTAAGGAAAAAAGAATGCTGGCCTTCTCTTGTAATGCCTGCACTGTAGTTATTAGACAAATATATTTTTAAACCGTAATTGTTTTTTATCAGTGTATTCTGCTGGAGCATTTTAATTTATTAGTTTAACAGTGTTCTGTATTTAGTATTCTTGTGAAACAAAAATAATCCATGTGCACGTTTACACCTTTCCATACTAAACACATGTTGTTATGGTAATTAACATTCATTAGGTTTAAGATTTTTGGTTGAACTTATATTTTTTCCTGTATTTCTCTTACCTCCACAGGTTCATGCTTTAAATATCCTGCGGGCACTGTTTAGGGATACACGTTTAGGTGAAAACATCATGCCTTATGTTGCAGATGGAATACAAGCTGCAATTCTAGGGTTTATGTCACCTGTTTGGGCAGTAAGTTTATTCTTAATTTTGCTTTTCTGATGTAACAGTATTTATAGTGGTGCTTTTCTGTGAAGCTATGGTTACATTTGAAAATGATAGTACTGCAGTTACTGGAATGTCACATGATGCAGTACTTTAAGATACAATAAAGAATACTGTAGACTTGAAAAAAAAAGTCATGGTTTTGTTCAGTTTTTGGTTTTGTTTGGATTTTCCTCTGTAATGTGAAGTGCTGATGCTGACAAAAAGTAGAGACAAAGATTGCCTTCTAGATAAGAACACATCTGGCTATTACATTTTGAGTCAGTATTACTAACTTGTAAGTATATTTTCATTGATTCTCACTGTTACTTTACTTTTTAATAAGAGAGCATTCCATATGGAATGTGAAGGTAGAATATTTTATGATCTGCCATGCATAAGGTGGAATCCTTTTAACCAGTAGAATCTAGATACATCCCCTATGTTAAAGATAGACGTCTCCAAAATCTGATTTTCTGTTAGTGCCATCTTGACTGAGAGGAAAAATGTTATGAAATCCTTGTTTCTCTTTTTTAATCCCTGAACAGTAGGCGTGCACTGTCCTTCACTCAGCTGTTTTTCTTTTCTACATTAGTGTCTGTATTAAAAAAAAATAAATAAAATTTAAAAAAAAATCAAAGGAATTTTTAAAACCACATGTTCTATTCTTTTTTCCTTTAGGTAAGAAATTCATCTACCCTTCTTTTTAGTGCTCTGATTACAAGAATTTTTGGGGTTAAAAGAGAAAAAGACGAAAATTCCAAAAAAAATAGGTAAGCTTCACTTGGTACCAATTTTAAGTTTGCAAAACATGACCTTAGCCAAAAACAATTTGAAAATGTTGCTTGCTCTATGGATATATTTGAATCATGATGTTATGAAAACATCTAGGTTTGCTTAAACTGTACTGCCAAGAAATAAGCTCGAGGGCTAAAAATATGTGCTATTAAACACCAAGAGTTAGTTTGTACTCACGTGTGACTTCACAAAAAGGAAATGTTGCTCAGAGGTGTGGGTATCTGTGTCTCTCACAGATGTCCTTTGTGGCCATAGACTAGGCCTATGGCCCTTCTGAGAGAGAGGGGGCTGAAGAAGAGCGGGGGCAGTAGTCACTTGTGTGGTCCCCTATCTCTAGAGCAGGCCTGGAGGTAATCTTACCCATACTAATTTGAGATTTTTGCCTTTAGTCACTTCACCCTAGAACATCCTATTCCTCCTACACATCTCTTTCCTCTAAGCTCCAAAAATACCAGCTTAAGAAGCTGCTTCTTTTCCAGGGTATTCTACCTTTGACCTCTGTAGTTGTGCAGCAGGTCTTCTACTGTCTCCCTTTCTTATGTAAGACAATTTTTCTCTGACTCTAACACCCTTCCCAGTCATGTGCATTTCCATTTCTCTTAGCTCTCCTGTTCGTGCACAAGCAGAAAAGCAGAAGCTGGCTGTTGGAAGTAGGCATTCTCCCACCCTCCTGTTTTCTTTGGCCTTTAGGCCCTTCCTTTAGCTTCCGCGGCAAATGAGGCATGTCCATGCCCTGTGCTCTGTAGCTGAGGCTCCTGCACTGGGAGGGATGCAAAAATAACCCCAGACACAGAATAAACTTATTATTAAAAATACTCCTTGATGAGTCTGCGGGGCCACAGAGAGGTCACACGATGGATATTATGGTAACCATTTCAGAAATTCCTAGTGAATTTTCAAATAACGGGCAAGGTGTGAGATTTCTGAGAGAAGGCAAATGTTACGATTTACCTTTGAAAATTTCCACTCATTTCTATTCGTTATACAGTGATTCCTTTTCTGTGTAGCTAATGTAATTCTCCTGTCCATGATAAGAAACCAAATGTCCTGGGATGATGATGGTCTGTGGTGGCGCTGTTTTAGCTCTTCAAACTACTTAATTAATTTCAGGTGTAATTTAAAAAAATAAATAAATTAGTTACTATGCATATGTGAGTGGGAAGAAGAAATATAAGTGAAACATTAGAGGGAGATTTCCCTTAGAAGATAACTTCGCCCCAGAAGTGATTTGAAATGTCATTTCTCTTACTGCTTGAAATAAACTCTGCTTTGTCTTACGCCTAAATCGCTTTTCACCTAAACCTGGAATTCAGTTCCACAACCCCTGAAAGCCAAATAGAGCAATAACAAACGTTTCTCATTTCTTGTCTTTTTGCTTTGTTTTTGTAACAAAACCTTTTTTATTTTTTCATTTCTCTATTGAGCCCTTATTGAAAGTGATATGAGCCTCAACTTTTATAAACCTGTATCCCAGTGAAAAACTCACCACTAGCCTCTGCAGTGTGAGGGTAGACTTGACTTCTCAAATACAAGCAGTATGGTGAGATGTGTAATCTGCAATTGCTGTTTGTGGAGTTGCAGAAAGTAATGCATCTGTTGGGGAAACAGCAGAAAAAAGGAAAGCTAACTCCTATACATCTGAACTCCTTACAAACTATGTTAATTTTTTATATGACTGGCTTTGTCAAGTTGTTTCTCTGAAGCTTTTTGCTTATGGTAATTTGTAGTCACTTTGACCAAAAGATATCAAAAAGATAAAAAAAAAAAGATATCAAAGCTGGCTTGGCTTCTTTCTCTTTTTTCATTTTGCACTTTTTCATTAAACATTGTATGTTGTTAGTTCTGTTGTTTCCCTTGTGTAGTGGTCAGTGCTGCAAAACAGGGCCAGTGTGAGGCAGCAGGTATGGAAATAGCTTAGGGATATGGTTTAGTGGGGACTGTTAGTGTTAGGTCAGAGGTTGGACTCGATGATCTTGAGGTCTCTTCCAACCTAGAAATTCTGTGATTCTGTGTGTGTGTGTGAAACGGAGGCAATTGCAGGTCATACAGCATAGTTTAGGTGATTTGATTTCAAGCTTGACTCCTATCTCTACTGGAGGTATTAGTTTAGAAGGAAAGCGATGCAGAGGTGGTTTGGCTCTTCTGCTTGCACTGCTTCTCCCTCTTACACCAGCAGCCATGGACTGAAGCTCGCCTGAGGCGTGCAGGTAGGGAGGTTGGTCTGTCGGTGCTGCGGTACCGGTAGGTGTCACCGTTGCTGCACGGCTGTGTGCAGCCACGTCCCTGGGGTGCAACTGCACTTGGGCACTTCTCTTGGGGAGCGCTAATCTTGTTTTGTTTAGTGTTTTGCCAGAACAGAATTCATATATTAAACCAAAGTGATCTTTTTTTTCTGCTTTTAGATGTGGCAGTTTAACTTAAAAAGAACTAGCATTTCGGCAACTCGCATCTACAGGAGCTTGTGTGAAAGTCAGCCGGTTTTGAGATGCTTGTTCTGCTGTCTGCAGGATATTCTGTTTGCATTAAGGGGAAGTCTGTCTGTAGACACAGACTAAAACGCTGAGGCAGCCATCAGGACCATGCATAGGTTTCCAGTTTGCCCTTCTGATTTTAGGGTTTTAAATCTGTCCTGTGTCAGCAGGGAGCTGCGTTGTTGCTGGGCTTCTCTGTCAGAAAAAGATTGACTTTGTGGTCATTTTCTCAAGAAGAGTTCTTATGAAGTTGATACAGTTGGGGGGGAGGGGATGACATTTGTGTAGACTTCAGCAAGAAAGATTTTCTGGAAAAGTACTGGCAGCTTAACTCTAATTCTGTGTTACTTTACTATTTTTTGTTTGTTTTATGCTTTTTATTTTATCTCCACTAAAGTTTCACACATAGTATCCTTTTATACAAAACTCACAGGCCTATCAAGTCTTGTGCTGCTTTTTGTTTGCTGATGCCTTTTGTTCCCCTTTCCCCAAATTCTGGTGTCATGTTGTCCATTTGCGATAGAAAAAAAATCTGTGCAAAGAGGTCCCCCATCTCAGGGAGAGATTGAGGGGGGGATTCTTAAGTCTGCTGGCAGAAGTTCTAAGTTGCATCTGCGGTGTCTGTTCGCACTGTTGAGCAGAGGCAGAAGGGGCATGTTGAGTGGGCTTTTTGGTCTTGGAGCAGGTACAAGGAAGGTCAACCAGAACTGTCTTTCTGAGGACAAGGCAATACTAAACTATGCTAAAGAAGGTCCCTTCTCTGGAAGCTTGGTGTGTGCTTTCAGGAGACGCTGGTTGAAGAAATGATTACCTACACATCGTGGCTCCTGCTTCTTGGCTCTGCTGAGGGTCCCCTGCACGTGTTCGCAGCAGCAGCTGTGTTGGCACAGCTGGGGAGTGGAGAACTGGGGCAGTGAGGGAAAGGGATTTCTTGAGCAGAAATCTGTGCTGATGCCAAGCTTCACTCTTAATGGTTCACTGGAAATTTGAAGGGACTACTCCACATCACGCAGTATAGCAGATGCAGTCATATCCCGTTTTCATTAAATTCTGTGTCTTTTTAATTTCAGCATGAGTAAAGAAATAAAGAGTTGGAAAACTAATACTTGAAAAATAACTGCATGCAGCTCTTACAAGTAAAAGAAAGCATGTGAAGACTCGTTACAGTGCCCTGTACAACTCTACAGGTCGAGCATTTTTTCCTACTGAAGAAGTTAGAACCAAAGAAATTTTTTAGTTCTGTTTCTTTCTCTTTCTGAGAAAGACTGTATCAAAAATTTTAACACTGCTTTGTGTGTGGATGCATGCATACATAGTTGGCTAAATGATGCTTTGAATTGCAGATAATTTGCATTTTATAAATGTTTTTGTTAACACCTGTAAGGTGGTTTGGTTTAGTTTCTGTTTACTTTATTTGGAAGTATAATTTCTTAAACATTGTGATCATTTCAGATCTGTGAGACCTTAAGTGAATTTTTAGCCACACAAATGCAAAATACTGAAGTAGCTACCGTACCATCAACTTCTACCCGTTCTCCGGCCCCACTGCCATTCAGCTTTTAGTCCTGTTCTCCAGTTGCTGTGGCCCCAGCGCTCCAAGTGCATCCTCTCACTGCGTTCCCTAGCCATGCTGGTCCTCCAGAAGCACCACTCTGAGGAACATGTCAAAAACCCAAGTACTGCACATGGCTTAGTACAAATTTGTTGAAGTAGGTCTTTGAACAGCACTGAGTGTGGTAGACCGGAGAGCCACCTGTGGCAGATGAGCTTTGCCTCTCGTGTTTTGATTAAATTGCTGTTTCCAGTCTTCTTGTGTAGTCAATTTGCAATGTAGATTTGCTGATCCCGTTCACTTCTAAAGAAGCTGGGGTATAGCGTGTACTTTCTATTCTGTATTTTTTCCCCCATGGGTATTATTTAGCATTGGTACAGATCACAATTCATCTAAAGTAAATGTTTGCTCTAGTTGATGTAGGCTCATTTTCGTCATATGAAGAGATGAAGAGATTCTAAAAATAAAAAGGAATATATATTGTGATAGTTAATGCACATCTGTACATGAAAGTCAAAATAATTTACATAGAAAGTTAACTGAAATTAATTCTGAAATGTAATTAAATTTCTCATCATAGAGGAATTCTTTTCTAGCCAAATACATTACAGTAGTAGTAGTGATACTTTCACCTACATTGTTACATGCTTCCACAGGGGCTATATGTATATACACATACATGCATACCTTTATACACACGCAGGTGTCTGTGTGTATATTTGTATATCAGGCCTTCTTGGTCTGTAGTCCAGTGCTAATTAAATACGCTATTGCCTGTTACTAGACAAGACTGTTCTTATCAAATATCTGCTATTTCTGGCTTTTATCTTTTTTCAAGGATGGGCATAATCAGAAATTGTCTTGGAGGCAGTTTGCCATTTGAACTAAGGCATGCTTCAGTCTTTGGAGCAATAAAAAGGGATTGTCCTGGCTTATCTGAAAACTGAAGTTTTTTGGGTTGGCATATGAATGTTGCAAAACCCTCGGAAAGAAGAACCAATGGCTTCAGAGGCCGGGGTTAAAAGAAAGAGCAGGGGGAGGATTTCACTTGGCTTCTGACCTTGATGGAGGAGGTTTGAGTAAGGAAAAGCTTTAACTCATTTGATTAAAAAGCTGTGTTGTAAGCAAGGCTGAAATGGTACAGTGCAACCTCATGATTTTTACCTGAAGTAACTTAACTGGTGCATAATACAGTTTGCATTTTTGAGGGGAAAAAAGGTCTTAGGTATTTTGATTTTAGTGAAGGGAAAATGCATATGCAGAAAAACACTTAGGAAGCTGTCAACACACATTTTACATTGAGTAAATATTCATTCCTTTAGGAAAATGAGTATGAATGCAGCCATGTTGTCAGTATTGGTTTAAATATGTTTAGAAAGAAATGAGCATTTATTGCCATCTACATAGTACTTCTTTAAGTCTTTATTTTCATGATAGCAATCAGTAAACGTTGATGACTATCGATAACTTTAAGCACTTGAAAAGGAGAAACTTATGTAATTATAATAAGGTAGATGAAAACTATGTAGATATGAGCAGGCTTTGAAGATGCACTCCAGGCTGTGAGGCAGCCAACATGCATGACTGCCCTCTACTTTCTTTGTTTTTATTGCAAGTTGAGTGTTCAGCACTTCCAGTAAGTGGCTGCTTGCACGCTTGAAGGTCACTAAATAGGACTAAATTAACTTTTAAAAGCACTGATTTTTTTTTCTTGCATATTGACATGTGCTTGTTCCTTAACATTAAGGCTTTGTGTGAACACTGAGATTTTAAGATACTGCAGTTTACACTGTGAAGGTTTAGAGGAAAAGACTGCAAATGGAACACCCCAATGCAAACCTTTCTTTTCCAAATTATTATCCCTGAGTTAAATTTATCTGGTATTATTTTCCTTTTCACCAAGCCACTTTAGAATTGCAGCTTCACAAATGTTGGTGGCACTAATCTGGTCAAGCTGCGATGGCGCACTGGTGTTGGAAAATGGGGCAGCCCTGAGGACAGTTTCAGTTGGGGTGAAAGCACAGCTTGCCTCTGAGCTCTGTGTCTCTTGGACTGTGTGCTGCAGAAGGAAGGGTTGGGATTGCTTTATCTTGGATCTCCTCAGTGCTGCTTCCACAGCAGCTGAAGTGTTGGGTCCATGACTGGGATTTTTCAGGAGTTGTCTGAGCCGATTAAATGCCCCTGCTCTGTACTTTGCTTCTAGCTCCTTGTGCACCACACTTTGCAGCCTGTCCCCTCCTTGCCACCTTGGCTGTTCCAGTGAACCGTGATTGCTTGCAAAGTAGTCATTTGGGATTTGGGACATAGAATTGTCTTGTGAGGGGGTTGTTTTGTTTAAAGGAGAAAAAAAAAAAAAAAAAAAAAAAAACCTTCCCTTTTTTGTCTGCCAAAAATAGGCCACATATATTTTGCTCAGCTTTTTTGTTTTTAATGCTCAGGCTCTTTTTTATTGACTTTGACAGATTTAGAAGACTTAATCTCAGAGCTGTCTCGAGAAAACATGCAAAAGTTCAGGCTGAATCAGATAACCATGCTGGCTTTCACTGATTAACAATTCAATAACAATATGCTTGTTTAAACACAATTTTGAACAAGCTTCCTATTCTGAAGTGCCTTTGTAATAGGAATGATGATAAGGTGCTATTAACTTGTAAATTTAGGATAAAATTTGTGAAAGTTTTATGTAGAAACAGATGCAAATTGAGAACAAGCTCCTAAAGAAATGTGTCCCCCTCTTTGCCCCCCTCTTCCCCCCTGCTTGTTACTACTTCAGTTACTCTATTTGTTTCCCTACTCTACTCTAAAATCCCTTGCAGCTGAAAAAAATGACTGTTTTCCTTGAGGCTGAGGATGTTCCTATAGGATTTCTGCTGACTTTAGGAGAGCACGGCATGTATTTGTGTGAAATATGGAAAACCTGCAGAACCATTTTTACTTCAAAGTTCTATTTTGTATACACAGAGTCATAAAAACACCCAAATCCCAGCCAAATCTTTAGGACCTAAACACACACTTACAGTATTGTGCGTGTGCAACTGTGTGTCCGTGCTCTCCTCAACAGGGAGGAACTTCATAATATGCTGTCTTAAGTTAGAGCCAGAGAAAAGCTGAATATGATAAAGCAACCTGCATGAAAGTTTCTCCAAAGTTAATGCTGGCCTGAGGTAACCTAATCCGTTCATCTTAAATAAATGAATTAGGGGCATAATGCCTCTATCAAGTGAGTAAAATGTTTTCAATGGAACAAAAATTACTGTAAGCCTAACTGCATGAGTAGATAATGCAGTTTCTGTTGTAGTGATTAAAAAAAAAAAAATTATTAATATGAATTGATACAATTATTCTGTTTTGTTCCATGCATAACGTATGCATCACTTATTCATGACTTTCACCATACTAAGTGATAAGCAGCTATTCTTCCCAGAATATTCCCATATAGAGATGAATAGTGTGGGTTGTTTGGAGGTAAAATTTACAATGCTAAATTTGTGGCAGGAGATTAAAGATAATAGCTACACAGGCAGTGATTGTTCAGAAACATTAGAGGCTTTCTAGAGATACATAGATAATACTTCTGTGTGTGTGTGTGTGTATACACACACACCTGTACACACTCATGCAAATACCATTCAAGCTTCAGAAAAATAATTCTTAAATTATTTATTATAGATGTTTTATTTGTAACTGTTTATATGGTTTTACATATATTTATATGTCATATATAAATATATATTTGCTGTTGATTAATATCCTGATACAGGTACCAGGTTGTATATGTGATGTTGGATTTAGTTGATGTTCCCTATTTTTATTGTGAGCCCATTGTGCATTTGTTTTTCTTGCTGGTACAACAACAATAGTGCTTTTGGAAAGACTTGCTAGTTATTTTAGTAAACTGTGTGTTGCATAATTACTCCTCTCAGTCACACTTTTCCTGAAGTATTTGTTCTACACAGGTGCTCCTTCCGTACCTGATTACACAAAGGGTATAATAAATAGCAAAACAAGAGGTATAAAGAAACTTGTACTTAAGAGATCAAAGCAAACCAGGCCATGCAGTCCTTTGGAAATCTTGGCTAGCTCTCCTGTAAATAAAAGTGCTTCTAAAGCAGAAGGTATTTAACTACTGTATTTATATAGGTTTTGATTGACAGTTCAGTTATTAACCTCACAAAAACACAGCAACGTAAACTAGTAAGAATGTTTATTCTAGCACTTCTATCTGAAGGAAAATGAAAACCAAGATATAGTGGCATATTCTTAGTTCCTTTTAAGTATTTATTTTAGGGCTGTGCAGCATAAAAGAATGTTTTTTTCAAGTCAGTGAACTTAAACTATTTTGCTCACCATTCTGGGATTCAGGTATTTTTAATTCTTTGTAAAACAAATGTTAAATTTATTGTAGTTAGAGTCACTGCATCTTTATTGAAGGTGCAAAACCAAAATCTTTATGATGATTCTTCTATCCCCTTCATAGTATTTTTCATTTCATGTGGGGTAAAAACGAAACCTGAATCGTTATTTGTAACTAATTTGATAAGGTTACAGAGTTGTTGGCACTTAGTGTCACTGAACAGGCATCCTGTATCATGGTAGGTCTAGAAAAACAAGTATGCAATAATATTTTATATCCTTATTCTTGGGTTTATTAGCTGATACATTGCACCTTTTTTAGAATTCTTTTTTTTCCAGCTTCATTCCGTCTCTCCGGACTTCTGTCCAAAACTATGTGGCTATTTTTTCTTCTATGTAAGCCCTAAAATTCTCTGTAAATGCATGTGGAAAGTTTGTTTTAAAGTACTTTTTCCTGAGAAAAGATGTAATTTCAGAAATTTAAGTCTTTGATAAGTTCCTTAAAAAACTTTATCCCAAGTGCAACTCTGGACATCTACATAAAATCTTTATTTCTAAAGGATCTTTCATGTTGCTGTTATATTTGGCTCTTAGTAGAAGTGGTGATGAGTCTCGATGTCATTCAGAGGAACTGCTAATCAAGAGCTTTCATAAGTATATACTACTTATGAATTAAACTATTTTAAATGGTGATTTTTATCTCATATCAAGCTGGTATTTAACGTATTACAATGTACGTTGTGCTGAACCTAAGACCAAATTACTAGCACTTTTTGAAAAATGGGTAAATCTCAAGAATCTTTTTCTTAACAGGAGCTAATGTTTGCTGAAATTGCAGTAGCTAGTGATGGGGGATAGAAATACAGGAAGATGAGGAGACTGATCTGATAAAAAGACATGCTTAAAGCCGTGGTGCTGGAGTGGAATGTATTTGGAGGAATCGTGGAAACATTGACTGGAAGGGGGGTGCTTGATTCCCATTCCAAGTCTGACTCTAAGCAACAACAGATCAGGTCAGCAGTGGCTTCGGATGAGTTAAAGATCTCCAATGTGGAAATTTCACAGTTACTCTGTGTGACGTGCTGCAGCTCTGCTTTACCTAAGTGCATTTTTTTTTCTTGTTGCCCAATTTAAAACTCTCAAGCTGTGATTTGTGACCATGAGTTCTTTCTGTACAGTCTGCAACGACCTTCTCTCTGTCAGATGGAGCAAACCTGGCTCCTTCAGCTTCTCACAGGGCAAGTACTCTAGACCCTGTCCATCAGAGCAGCTGTTTGCTGGACCCCCTCCTGTTTCTTCTAATCTCTTCTGAGTGTGGCAACCCAAAATTGGATGGAGGATTCCATGTGCAGCCTCGGCGTGCCAAGTAGAGGAGGACAATAACTTCCCTTGATCTGCTGCCATGTTCATCCTAATGAACGCAGGCCAGTCTGTGGTTTGCCTGTTTGCCATGAGAACGTGCCATTGGCTCACACAGAGCTTGGCATCCACTGTAACCCCCAGCTTCTTTGCTGCGGGGCTGTTACTCTGCTAGCTGGTTTTCAGCCTGTGCTGATGCTCGGGGTTATTCAGCCCAGGTGCAAAACTTTGTCTTTCTCCTTGCTGAACCGCATGAGGTTTCTGTTGGCCCAAACCTCAAGTTTCTCAGGGTCTGTCTAGACTGAACTTCTACTGTTTGGTGTTCGATCCATTCCCCATAATTCAATGTTGTCCACAGATTTGCAGAAGTTGTTTTCTATGTCATTAACCAAGTTGTTGATAAAAATGTTGAAGCAAGTAGAGGCCCCAGTATTGACCCATGAAGTATGTTACTGGTTACCGGCCAGTGAGCAAGCACGCAGCCACCGATAACTGCCGATCATGTTCCATGTCCTCAGCTTCGAAATGAGAAAGCTGGGATAAACTGAACCTGTTTAGTGTTTTCCAGTCCATTTTAAAATTTGCTGCCATAGTAAATAAGAAGTTTAACTGCTTGCCCTATGAAATACAAAGAAACAGATTCCAGAAGTGGTTTTAAAGTTAAAAGAATTGTTTTATCAATTGTCACAAATCTGCTTCAGTTTCATCTACTTGAGTACTCATCCGACTCTTGGATGCTCTCTGCATTTACAGATGAGTTTCTTTAGGTGGGTTTCTCTGTTTTATTTTTTTATTTATTTATTTTTTTAATGGATGTGAGACTCTGAAACCTGGCAGCTTTGGATTCTTTTCAATGGCACGTACACTCCCTTCCCAAACTCCATTTCTAGTGCTTGGCCTGGAATTTGTGGACTACCTCCTTGGCTGATCATAATGCAGTCATGTTGGGATAAATTTAAGGTTCTGCTCCCTCCTTTCCTCGAGTGAAACATGCTAGTGCAATTCTTTTGGAGGCTTTTTTGGTTTTGATGTTTTAAGGAGGTGTGAGCCACCTGTTTGACTGTTGAGAAACACAGTGCAGACTTCAATTTCCTTTAAAAAAGAAAGGAGTAAAATACAAGCAAGTTACAATACCGTGTACCTGAAACTTCTCTAAAGAAGTTTGAGAAATGTTTCCGTGCTCTTCCAGTGCGCATGTGTGTGTTTTGGAATCTGCTTGCATATTGTCTTAGTCTGACTGATGACAGGAAGGGTAGGATATGAGAAAAAGACTGGGCACCGTTTGAACTGCATGTTTAAGCAAGGATTGGAATTTCCATGTGGATCAGCATGGCACAAAATCATAGGAACACGTGGCAGTAAGGGTCTTGTGGGAGCATTGACTGAATTCTTCTAATAACCAGGCTTGCTATACTGTTTCTTTAATGAACTGATCAGCTCTCATCTGAGAAACAATTTGCTTTTTCCCACTATTCCTGCGGGAAGACTCCGGGAATGCCCTCTTCTCAAGCAAGACTTCTCAAGAATCCTGCTGCTTTGATCATTGGAAACTTAACTTGCAGCCTATATTTATTCATGGCCATTTAATACTCATTTGTTCTTATGCCAGCATTGTCCTTTATTTTAAATAATTATTTTCTCTCCTGATGCTTCCCTTGAGGTATTTGTGGATGTCAGTCATATATTCCTTCTATGTTAATTTTGCCAGACAAAACAAGCTGAGGTCTTTAAATCTCCTCTCAAAAATTTGTTTTCTATTCCCTTGGTCATGCGAGCAGCTTTTTAAAGCATCTCGCCTAGCTGGAAATTAGTTGTGATGTATTCAAGTACATCCCACCTGACTGTTGCAGTGTGGCATTAATATTTCCATGTCCATGCTGACTGGATCACAACTGATGTGTTACAGAATCACTCTTTCCCATTTTCTTCCTCTTCTTGATGAGGGATCTGAGATACCAAGTGGTACAAGCTTGGATCCTTTCGCTGTTTCCAGCTGATGAGGTCCAAGTTGAAACACATTTTTAATTAGTCCTCATACACCTCATACATGCAATCTTTCTGTCTTCCATTAATTTCCTGTGTTTTTATGGTTCCAGTCCTCAAAGATACCTAAGTTTTTTTGTTTTGTAGTGTTTTAATTTTCCCTCTCTACGGACAGAATTTTGTTTCATTGATGGATTTTCATTGGCACTGCCTTATTTCTCTTACTGTGGTCTTCAATTAACACTATTGGTCCCTACAATAGATTAGGTCCAGCTTCAAACATGTTCTTCTGGGTCTCTTTTAATCCCTGTTCCTTCTCTAACTTAACTGTTTTATCTAATAGCTTACCCTAGCTGCAGTGTGTCATATATTTTACTGTCACTTGTATAGGTGATACCTAGAGTTTAATCTGTTAAACCAAAGCTGTAACTCCACTGTGGACCTCATGGAAATATTATGTCAATGTTATGTAAATTTTTCCTCAGGCTACTTCTTGCTGTTTCCTTTTTGTTTTGTTTTGTTTGTTTTTTTAACTGTGAAGGAAGGATGTGAGAACTGAATCTCTGCTCAGAGCTGCTGGAGCTTTCACACTTTCTCCTTTTAAGCAAATTTTGAATAACATGTTTGCAGATTTCAAGCATTTCATTTGTTGGTATAACATTCAGGAGACGTGTATTACAGAATCTCTTCATTTCCTTTGTCTAGGAAAATGATTATCTGGTAAGGTATGGGTCAAGTTGACACAATTTAGTTATGAACATTTCTGCATGTTGCATTTCATTCTCCTTTATCTTATTTCCTTATCTGTTCAAGTTTATATTTTCCATAAATTCCTGTATATTCTTGAGGCCAGAATAAAGGTCTGTAGCTTCCTGAATCATTCTTCCCACCAGCACTTGGAAATAACTTAAAATGTTATATATTTGCTTTCCCTGTTGTGTAATAATATTCTGTCTTGTTTTAAAATTCACCATAGAGGTTATCCTTTAAGTTGGTTGTGGTAAATTCTTGAATTTTGCTTCTCCTTCATTTAGGATAACTTCTGTTTTCCGTGCATTATAACCTTCAGTTGTCCTGTCATGAAATGAAGCTGTCAGGTTCTTCAGTGATACTTAGGGAGCAAACACTTCATTTAACTCTTAGAGCATGTATAGCTGAACAGGCTTTGTTCTTTGCCATAACCCTGTTATAAAATAATGTCATCCATTCTTTCTTGGTGTTCCTATATAGTTGAAGAAAATGCTTTCTATTTCTTTATTTTGTTTATTCTGAACTAAATGTCTGTCAATAGGGAAGTATTTTTTTTATATATTCCAGGGGATCTACTTTCTTAATAAATGATAAAGAACAAGACATTAGCAACATTTTAATTCAAAATGAACACCAAAGACCCTTGCTGCCCTAAGAAGATTTGTAGTCTCTAAATCTCAGCGCTGCTAAAATGAAATACGAACAGATTTACTGCAAATGTTCTTTAACATGTCACTTACTAAAAGCAGGATACAAGGTTATAGAGCCTTTAGTTCTTCAGAAAAATCACTGAAAGAACAGAAGCAGGTAATCTCTGACACGTCACAGTAAAGTGATATGTATGCCCCAGTGTCACAGCAGAACTTTAATCTAGAGTATTCCCTTAAGTGTACAGCACAGCTTAGAAAAAGAACATTGCACCATCCACATTTTTATTCTCAAATGGTTTTGAAATGCAGTTAAATAATTCACACGCTTATTGTGGATAAAGATAGAACACTTAATTAAAAAGACACTACGTATATACATGCAGATACCAACCTTTGCACTATACAGCGTTAAGTCGCTACTCAGACAAATAACGTGACATCTCTGGTCACTGTGTGGTTTTTCATAGCGTTTACGAATTGGGTTCTGGAAGTCTGATGATATGCTTATGATTGTCTTCATAAGCAAAGGAGATGAGATGGAAACTTGCACATACATTATTTTTATCTTACTGCAAGCCACCCAAGATTCTACTCTGAAAAGTCATAAAAGGGAAAAAAAAAAAAAAAAAAAAAAAAAAAAAGAAAAGTGTATATACACATAAAAGTCCAGGGGCAATTGAATAGAAGAGCTAATGACAATCAAGAATATAATAAAGGCTTCTAGTCTAGGAAAAAAACATATTTTTAAAAAATTTTCCTATGAAGCAGTAGCAAAGCTGTAAATTATACTCTTGTTTATGGTTTAAAATGGACTTTTCCCTAAAGTTTTTATAGATTTGCAATCTGTTTTCAGTTACATCTTCTGTTTTAAATTTTACTACTAGAGCTAGTAGTTGATTTTGGTTAATTTAGCTGTGACTCACTGTTATCCAAATGCTTCTGCTAGGAATCAGATTCTGTCCTTTGTTGCATCCCATGCCTTCAAAGTAACTTTTTGCCAATTTATGTGAACACTATGTACTCTGAAACTCCTTTATTGCTGTCATCCTCATCATCTTTCCCTCCTGAGTAGACTCTGAATCAGACGAAGGTGAGAAAGAGTTAGTTTGGCTCATAGTTAGGAATGGTAAGTGCAACTTGATTCTTTGGGATGGTGCTCTAAATTCTTACCTGCCCTTTCTGCTGAATTGCTTGCACGTGACCAAGTATTCACCTTATTAAAGTGAAGAATCTGAGGCATACGTGTTGCATATTCCTTCCTACTTACATACAAAAGTATTTTGTATTTACGTGGTTTTACAAATGATTTTTTACAAGTTATTTTAGGAAGATAAGAGTCCTTCCATTATTTATCTCTGGGATTTTTGATTTTAACCACTGTTTTAACTGTGTGCTTGGATGACATTTTACTCTGGGGAGTGGGGATTTATTGTAAGCATTGTCAGCCCACTGATAATCTTCCTGTTTCATTACACTGCTTCCTATTTCAGTAAATAACCTTCCACCAATCCATTGTTTAGATCTCAGTAATCCCATTTGAAATTGTGAAATTGTGCTACTTTTGGGTTACTATTAGAGAGTTTATGATACCGTCAAAGATGAGCTCTGATGCCATGTAAAATGATTTCAGCTGGACTTGAGAGACATATTATTGTCTTAAGGCTGTTCATAATTCTCTTATAAACATGTTTTAGGGAGGGTAGCTTTAAAGTCTTGTAATCTGCAAGCTATTGATCTTAAGGATTTAACTATGGGTGGTTATAACATCAAAAATATTTTTGAACTGTGTTTGTGACTAACGGAAAGAATGAATAGTTTTCTGTACTTACAACTTAAATCTATCATTCTGTCAGATATAATTTAGAAAAGGAGGACAACGTTTGTTCCATGAGAACCACTAACTGATTTTGTGATTTGTTTCAGTCGAGATTTGGTTGGTATACTCCTTTACAAATGGGTGTATCAAGTACTTATCTCCTTTTAAAGATACGGATAAGTTATTACTTGCGAAATCTAGCTCGTATCTGTGCGTGTGTACACATGCACGGGTCTGTTTATATCACCAACATGCATGAGCCAAACCTTAAAGTGCTGGTGTTCACTTTTCAAAGCAACACGCTTTTGATGAAACAGAAAATAGGTGGCTTGGTGTCACGGACATTTTTGACCATCTGAGCCATTGCATTTTCTGTTGTTGTTCACTCTCAGTTACTGTACACAGTCGCTTGTGCGTGCCTAATAACGCGTGCACGTTTCCAGGAACAGCAAGCACGGTCAGCAATCAAAAATGAGACAACTAAATACCTCTGTGTTTTACTCACTCTAGCTGGTTTGCTTTCTGTTGATTCTTCATTACAAACCTCCCCGCCTTGACATTCCCAGGCACTGGATTCACACTCCAGTCAGCGCTCTGTGTTTTTCACAAAGCCTTGTCATTCTGTAGCATTTCTGCTAACCTGGAGTCTTTCTTGTTTCCTCTCTGAAACAAGATGATCTTGAAACGATTGCTGGACAGTCAGGCTGCTCATAGGCAGTTGTCTCTCTCTCTTTTTTTTTTTTTCCTGAAAATGCCTTTGGGCATCTTTTCTGCAGATACCTACTGATTAATGGTTTTGATTAGACTATCTTCTCCCCTCACGTAACCTGTGGAACAGGGAGAGGTTATGTAAGTTACCCAATGCAGTATCTGTTTGCTTCCCCTGTCAAAAAGGTTCATGAAACTACACTAATGACAAAGAATTTTAGGGCTGCCTTTGTAAGAATATTCAGTTCCATATGTAGTATTGATTCAAATTTGGTTACTGAATTGTTAACATACAGAAAACGAGCCTGTTCAAAAATAGTTGCTGCATGAGATGTTCCTTGCATGCAGTCTTCTCTTAAGCTTCTGACCAGGGGCCCTACTTTCCATAGGAAACTTAGCCTACTTTCTGCTTTTGCCTGATGCACTGAATAGCACAAGAGGTGGAGATGTTAAAGCATCTTTTTATTGACTTTTTTTTTTTAATGCAGAGTTTTTAACGTTTTACATCTTACTGAGCTTTTACATGTAATGCCATGAGCTTTTTGATTTCATATTTTTATGTAGCTCTTGCTTTGTGCTGTTTGGCTCTTTTTTTGTCTTCAGCTTGCTACGTAACATACATGTATGTATGGAAAACTTGAAGGTGTTTTGAAGATGAGCTGGAGAAGTAAAGTTTTGAAATCTGCCTGTCGGACATTAGGAGAATTTGGTGGCTGGCAGACATTGTGTGTGAGAAGAAAGTGCATGTGTGTTTTCTGTTTAAATAACCACCGATTACCAGTACTGGTGTGTTAAACCATCCTCATTAGTACTTCAGTCTAAGTTCATTCACAGTCAGAATGTTTTCATCCACATTTTTAACTGATTTATTATTTTTTTTTTGTAGTCCCAATAGCTATTGCAGACTCCTTGGTCATGCTTTTAGTTGCAGCATTTCAGTGTACTGCTTGTACGTGCCTAGAGGAAGCTTCCTGTATGTACCTCTTTGTTTGAGCATTTGTTTCCGTCTGGCAATTTTTTCACTGTATTTATTTTGTGGCCTGTGGGTAAGCCTGACTGCCGGAAGAAGCTTTGCTGATAATTGTCACGTGCTGATTTACTTTTGTTTTTTTGTGCTTATTTTTACAAACATTTAGTCTTGCCATCTTACCATGTTGTTTTGTAGACCTGGATCTGTTTGCTAGTTTAAAGCCTTGCATTGGTGTCATGCTAAAACGCACTTAATTATCCTAGCTGATCGCGCGGCAAGTAAACTCTGTAGCTGGCTTTTTTGTTGTAAATTTTGTTGGCCTTTTATTTATTTGTTTTTGAAGGAACTCTGTTTCATCTGCATAGCACATCCATCTAATTAGAACTTCCCTAACCTATCGGTCGTTCCTGCTTAGAAGATGCTAGATGTCTTCCTACAAACCATGATGTTGTCCTCTGTCTGGTCAGGCTATAAAGCAAACAAAAGCAGAAGACTTCTCCTCACTCTTTTTATCTTGGGTTGACTTGCAGTTGTGGCTTGAACTCTGCTGACTTACTAGTTCTGGCTAGTAGTGAGCTGATAGGTATCGGTGCTTTGTTCTGTTTTGAATGTGGTGGTTATGGCTGTGCGAGGCAGCCTGTGGCCTGGAAGCATCACCCTTGCCACGTGCTGGAGGCAGCACTGTGAAGGGAGCTAATGGAAGGTCAGCCACGGCTGCTGCTGTGTTTTACACGTGGAATTATTATTCTGAAATACTTCTCAGTATCAGTAAAATATGACCGACTATTAGTGAATGTATTGCATACGCTTTGTTAGCTGTTTGGTACGTGAGCTGTATACTAAAGCAAATGCAGTCTTCTCTTGATCAACCAGTATGTTGTGAAAATGGTGCCAGAATGTAAGATGCTGTGTCTTTTCTTTTTAGCATGATTAAGGGGCTAAACGGGCTAAACTCCTTTTATTTATTTATTTATTTATTTATTTCCTGAAAGGCCTGAACAGCTCAGCAGACGAAGTGCTAGCATGCACACATACAGGCAGAGTTACTGGAATTGGATAAACGATGATGTATTGTCTCTTATTTTTATGAAAACATTGTCTTGTTTGAAAGCAGTTCATTGTGAGTGCATGGTTCTTCTGGTTCTGAGTTCACCGTAGCATCAGAAATCTACTAAGTAAACTGGTATTTTGAGCGTAACTAATTACTGCAGAATGCTAACTGTAACTCTTCTTTATTCCCCTCTGCAGAATGACAGGAAGGGAGTTTTTCTCTCGATTTCCAAGTCTTTATCCTTTCCTTCTCAAGCAGTTGGAGGTTGTAGCCAACACTTCAAACAGGTAAGATGATATCTCTGAAAGCTTTACAATAATAAAGTGCAATGTAAAGTTTAAACTGAGTTGTCACATATACCATAATGCTGCTATTTTCATCAGTGTTCTTGAAGTTATGTAGCTCTTCTAGTGCTTTTCTAAGCCATTTTCCTACAACTTGCACATTACAGTGAGGCTCTGGAATAAGAAGTACTATTGAGTCATTAGTAGCAGCTTTTATTCCTCCCTATAGTTGCTGCATTCCTAGGATCAGGTATTAAAGAAGGCATATTTTTCAGGGCAGGACAGAAACTGGTTGTTCAACTGTCTCACTTTTAATGAGACTTTCTAATATGTTTAAATGATAGAAGGTCATAGGCCTAGTGTGACCCAAAATGACCGCTTTCTAGACTGTGACACACTGACTTTGTGGAAGGTCCTTGATCTTTTTTTTACTGAGTCCACAAATGGTGGCTGAGAGCTCCAGTTTGATCAATGCAGATGACACAGTTAAGGATGATGCTGATGTTAATACTCCCAGGTTCATGAACTTTTAAAGTAAACCAGTACTGCCTTTGTTTTTTCTTAAAATGTTATGGTATAAACTGTGGAAGTTCAGCGGCTGATTTAGAGGAGAGCTTCAGCTGTCTGTTTAATGGGTCTGTGGTGAATAGTTGGGAAGAAGTTGTTTTGACAGTCATTGCATGTTGTGCAGTCCCTGCTCTAGTGCATGTATCCTGTGCAGCAGTCTGCTTTACCTGACAGCTTGAAGGTTGACAGTGTCATTGCTAGAAAATTTTGGAAGTCTTTACACTGAAAAAGATAGAAAGCTGTTGCCTGAGATACTGTCCTTGAATGTTTTTTTCAGTGCAAATTAAAGCTTGCTTTTTTTTTTTCTTCATTAACTACATAAGGAGTTGTTGATTTTTTTATTTGGATTTCTGGTTGTTTTTACAGCATGAATAGTAGCCACTTGCTCTTGATGACAAGAGCTGTTCTTTAATCCAGCCAGCCATTTGCCAAATGCACGTTTATTTCTCAAATGAGAGAGACTCTTTTTTTGTTGTTGTTCCAAACCATCTTTTTGTAACTCATCTTTCTCAGTTGCTCAGCTCTTGGAGAAACAATACCTGTTCTGGTGTTTAATGCTAATTCAAAGCAAGGGCAGCTTGCCATTGTTACAGATAAAGGAGGCTTGGGACAATGTAGGATAGGAAAGGCAGCACAGCCTTAAGTTGCTTTCATAGTGGAGTCCTCAATGGTGCCCTAGATCTGATGCCATGTTTGATCCTAGCAAAGTTTGCGCATCTTGCCATGGTCTGCCTAGTGCATCTTCTTGAACCAGAAGTGCTGAAGAGTACTGTGCGTGTGGAAGAGTCTCAAGACCAGCATGAAGGATGATACTTACTTCACCAAATGCTTCTTCCTACTTTTTTCTTTAGTGAAGCTGAAGAGCTGAAAATCCATCCAAGTTTGTTCCTTTTGCTTTTAATCCTGGGAAAGCTGTATCCATCTCCAATGGATGGCACTTACTCAGCACTCAGCATGGCACCATTTGTACCATTTATTATCAGGTAAGGTAGTTCTCTGGTAGTTTTTCATATAATGGGAGTTCTTTGTAGAATCTCTGGGTGTGTTTGCTTTTTTAATGAAATGCCTTTTTAAAGCTTCTCTTCAGCTTTAAGCGTTCTTAAAGGAAAAACACTGGTATTGATTGGTTGTATTTTCATTGCTTATTAAGTCTTGTTTGAGGGGAATGGAAAGAATTTCAGCTCATGCAAGCCATTGTGTGACTTGTTCATAAATTTTCATCTGCAAAAACTTGATTACTGCCAGAGAGGGGGTAGATGTAAACTGATGAGCTTGACTGGCTTTGTAAAACAAATCTTGCATTGCTAAACTCTTGATGGTATTTTTCAGTCCCGCAAAATGGTTGTTGGTAACTCATAAATAGTCAGTAGTTTATAAACTCACTAATATTTTTTGTAGGTGCGTGCATGTGCATACCTAGCTCCATATCCACCTATTTGTATGTACTTACATAGCTGCATAGAGGTGGACTTATCCTATATCTAATATATTTCTAAGATGACTTTACCAGCTTTATACAGTGTAACTTTCATTTATATGGTGGTCATATTGAAAGACTCAACAGATATTTTTGCTTTTCTGTATGATGCTGGTGTGGGATGGGATGCCTGATAAGGGGACAGGGCTGTGGTGGGTGAGGGAAAATAAGCATAATTGCTATTTGAGAGGAAGTCTTGCTATATTTGTGAAAGCTTCAGAGCAGTAGGCTGAGAAAGTTCTGTGCCAGATCTTGTTCCTTTGGAGATAAAGTCATTTCTACCCTAAGATCTTCTGATAGATTTAAGTTTAAAAAAAAAATAACAGCCTGCTTATTCTTCACTGTAAATGTGATGTATCTCTTGCTTCTTACGATGTTTATCTGGAATTCTCAAGAATAATTTTTTTTTATTTTTTTTTTTTTTAAGTAAAAACTCCTTAAGCGTTTTTAAATGCACTGTTTAGCCATTTAAAAGTTTTTTTTTTTCTTTTTTTTTTCTTGCCACATTAAAATCTGAAATGCTTCTTGGAGAAACATTTAAAGCTGTATTTGTTGGTTATGTTCCTTAACTAACGTTGTCTTTTTGCCTTTGTTACTACACCAGAGAAAGCTTATGTTTATTTTCCAGTAGAATGTTTAGGCATAGTTTCCCACGTCAGTAATAGATTTACCTTTGATAATCTTCTGGTTACATCTTTGGGGTTTTGTTTTTTGTATTACCTACTACTTTTAGCAAGGTCTGTACACCACCAGCAAAGAAAGTCTTTGACAGTAGTCACAATTACTTTTTGTGGTTGTTTAAATCCTTCCAGAAGATGTGGGGAGAAAAACCCAACAAAACCTTTGCAAGAAGAACCTGAAACATTTAAGACATTGGGCTTACCCTCCTTTAACTACTATTAGTGACTGTGTTCCTAAAGAGGAGTGGTGTGGTACAAAAGGATGTTTTTTTCCATTTGCTTTCCTCTGAATGTGGCAATAAGCACTCTGGATTCTGGTATAAGCCCAAAATAAAATACATATATATTACAGACAGCAAATTGTATTTGAGTGTACACACATGGGTTTCTCTTGGGTTATGTAGCAAAACGTTGGCATTTTTTATGGTTGCCAGGGGACAATACTTTGGGATTTGCATGGCAGTAGAATGCATTTAGGAGATAGCTCGATGCGATATTAGTGTCTGCATTTCCATGTACAGCTCTTCTGCCTTTGTTCTGCGAATACCATGATTATCTTCAGTTCACTCTGCATTAGCTGGAGTGAATACCAGGGATTTACCTGGGAAAGATAAATACCTTGATGTTTTCCCTTCTATTCTGCTTGTGAATTTCCTTTCTACAGGAGCAGATGAACTAAAATATTTTTTCCTAGTCACTTGGTTGTTCTTTGGAAGGCAGTAATGAAGATGGCTGTGAAGTAGTCACTTGGGATCAAAGAGACAGCCTGATGCCAAAGGCCACGTTCATTGAGACATTAAATTGTATGTATTAACAGGTGCTTCGAATTGCTCAATACAGAATTGTATTATATAACATCTATGTATACATATAATTACACGGTAGCCTATTGCAATTATAACATCTAATTGCTACAATTTATTGTGAGATTTTTAGTTTTTTCTTGCTGTGACACTGTCAAGGATAGATCCTGCTTACGTGGTAGGGAGAGAGGAAGGGTGGCTTTAAATCATTACTGATTTTTAGACTCTTTCCAGGGCTCAACCCTCAAATGGCATTCATTTGTTGCTCTGAGAGGATGAGCAGAATACTTAGTTTGCAAGCAAGTGAGCAGTTCTCCGAGCAAAACGGGGCTTAGGAGGAAGATTGGTAATTAGGCTTTTGAACAGTCTCTCTTAAGCCTGAGTGGAATTTTCCATCCAGTGGGAGTGGAGTTGTGGTTGCTCTGACCGTGCTGAGGTGAATTGCACAATATGAGTAGGATTAAATGCTACAAGGACAAATCTCAATCTCCATGCACATGCTTGCTACTCCCTGTTGAACTAGGGCATTTGATTGCCTTTCTGCAGTTTTATTAAAATCTATGTTTTTCCCTTCCCCCATGCAGATGTTTTATTTGGAAGGGAACAACCACTATGATTCACAACTTATTACCTCCAGCTTTTTTTTTTTTTTTTCTTTTTTAAGAGCTAGATAGGTCTGCTTTACTGATTACTTTCTAAGATGAAGGAATGTACAGAATGTTTTTGATTAACAGGGGAGGTAATCGGGAGGTAATGTTTTAAGTATGAAAAAGAAACATAACCTCCCTTTCTCCTCCCCTAGCCCCTTTCAAAAACCTGTAATCTCTTCTGAATGATCCAAATTTGAGTTACCTTATGCCCTCTTGTACCGTAGCATTGCCAATGTGTTTGTTTAGTGTTAAATGTTCTGGACTGAATCATCTGAAGGAGTAAATGGGTATTGCTATATTGACTTGGATACTTTCAGTAATTGAAGTCTAGTCCTTTTTAGGAGCATGCCTTCGAAATCATTTAAGCAGTTAAAAAACCCACTAGCTCTAAAATCTTAAACTCAGTATAAGGTGGTTGTTTGGTTTGTTTTGTGTTAAAAACAAAACACAGCCTCCTTGGGTTTGTCTGGTGTTCCCTCTAACAAAATATTATTTATTTATTTATTTATTTATTTATTTATTTATTTTGTTGGAATTTGGCCTGTAAAATTTTGTCAAATAAATTTCAAGGCAGTATTACTTCTAGGTATATGTTGTTGCAAGTCATTGAAGAAACTCTGAGAAAAATTTAAATAGAAGTGTGAACATCTTTCCATGAAATTAAAGTAGTTATGAAACAGACACATCTTTCTTGTGGAAAAATCTATAATTTGCATCTTTCTGTAAAACAGAGGAATTGCTTTCAAAAATCCCTTCATACTGTCTTTAATCAGGGACCAGGGATAGATGATAGTGGAAAGTACTAACCGTTTATTGTTGTTCTCTTCCCCCCTCCATCCACCAGACCTAATTGATATTTATTTATTTTTATTTTTTAACTTTGTACTACTCCTGTGAGCTTGTCATTAATAGACAAGGATAATTACTGTCACACTTAGAGTTAAAATGATACTAGGATGCACAGAAAGCAAAATTGCATATAAAGAAGAAAAAGCTTTTCGCCCTGTTTCCATAAGTCTCTCCTAAAAGATAAGTTTGAGAAGGACAGGAGATGAGTGCATCAGCTGATGCACTCAGTGCTGGCTCAAATTTTTCAAACTTGGAAGGAAAAGCAAAATCCAATAATAATGATTAAAAAAATCTTAGGGGCCACGATTCCACATAAGTCTTCAGTCCATACATACCATGTAGTACTCTAGGTTTTATTCAGTGGATAAATGCCTGAAGTTGTGTTGACTTCTGGTTAAATCATTTCTTAACAGATGCCAATCCAGGCTAATAAGCAGGATATAGAAGATTTTTCTTACGATTTCAAAGCAAAATAGGAGTTTCTGTTATAAAAGATTGTACTCATTCAGTGAAGTCTGAGTGGTTCAGTGAGCAAAGTACAGGTTATATATTTGTCCTGTACAAAATACTGTTCAGAGATTAAGTGTTGTCAGATACCAGTATTTAAAAAATGCTGTTGTTCAAAATACTATTCTCTAATAGAAATAAGAACTTGAATTTTGATCTTTTATCACTAATTTTCTTTTTCAGTTCTTATTGGCCAAAGGGAATCAGTTTATCTTGGCAAATATTTGCTTGAAATATAAGAATAGCCTTTCAGTTGTGCTCTGCTTGAATGCAGTACAAAGGGCCATTTTCAGCAGCTTTCTGATTAGTGAAGTGTTTAAGATCTTTCCCATGTAATGAAGCAACCTAAAGATGTTAAATAATACTATATTATTTAACTGCACAAATATGGCTTTCAAATGCTAAGAGGATTTTATATACTTACATTATTACACTGTCTTTTACCATTGACTGATGTATCTCTGGTTCTTCGATTTTTTTTTTTTCCTAAGATAAAAAAGGTCATTCTGATGCAGCTTTGCTTGTTCTTTTCTGTCAATTCTTTTTCTACTTCTGTTCATAAATTCTTTGCATATTCCTTTCAGTTTTCATTGCTTCATTTACTTCACCGCAGATAAGGAAGAAATACTGTTGCAGTAGTTTGCCTTTTGCTTTTGAAAAACAAATTCAATTGTGTAAAGATGCATACATAAAATTATGATCTTGCTGTTTTAACCTTTGTGTAGTAATATGGTATATCATCGATTTGTGCATTTTAAGCACTTTGAAAAACTGTGAATTAAGTGAGATTAATCCCCTTTATTATAGCTTCTTAGAAAGTAGAGTGTCAAAACATGAATTCAGACGTTCCCTAGGAATCAGAGTTGTCTTAATTTATAAATTTGTGAGAACTCAATTCTTAAGGAAATACCTTAAAGAAAAAGACCCAAGTATAGAACTATTACTATTCTAGGAGGTGTTGTGATTATAAATATTTACTGGTCAATGATGTTACTTGCATTTGGGCATGTGGTTTGCTCCTTTGAAAAAGTTAACTGTCATTGATTTATGCTGGTTACTTTTATTGCTCTGTGTTGTGTTTAAGTAATTTCTGTTGAATTTTGTCTGGTCTGTCAGGCATCTGGTTGTTTTCATAAAGCCCTGTGACAAAACCTGTATAGGCTGCATGGGAATTGTGCCTGGGACTTGACGGAGTAAAAAGGCAACAAACTTCAAATGTAAAACCAAAAGTGTGTATGAGACTTGGAATTAATTGTAAGACTTAACACTGAATAAAAATCACAAAAAGGGGGGAGTGAGGGAGTTAGGGAGATCTAATAATAAAGCATCCTCAGTTTGTTTGGGAAGAGCTTGATTGATCAGGAGTTGGACTTGACGATCCTTGTGAGGTATTCTACGATTCTATGACTGATTGAAATCATTCTCTTATTTTTTGTTAAAAATACTGGTTATATATCTGGCTAACTGCAGGGTCCCCAGTTTTCATTTGTTTCACACATGTACAATTGTGCATGCGAAAGTAGTACATCATCTTCTGTCTGACTTGAAAGCAGTTACCTGACTCTCTCTAGGCTGAACACTAGGATCCGTTGGCTAAGTGGTCAGGCAAGATAGCTGAATGGTTATGTTAGTGTGCTCCTTCTGCCTTTCTCCTCACTTTCTTTTATTTTAGTATATATGGTGTGGCACCAATACGAGAATTAATGTTAAAACTTGCTGGTTTTCAACTATCTTTACTGTACAACTGGGAATATTATCAGTGGTCTGATAAGCAAAGTACTTCTGTGGGAATGCCTTTTTGTATCAGATGAAAAGAACTACATGTGTTTGTTGCAGCTTTGTTGTATTAAAATAGCTGCTCTTAATTACAATTGTTTGTAAAAGCATCTCCTTGGGTTTCCATATCAAATGCACATCTTCTTGGTCTTTGCTTTTTTAATCTTTTTTTTTTTTTTTTTTTTCTTTTCAATGTGTTGTCTGGTCAGTGTAACTGCTTAGCATTGTAATTGTCTAAAATAATTTCTGACTTGGAATACCTGTGATAGTCAGAGCAAGGGTGTTGACCCCTTGGAATGCCCTGTCCTTGTGGAGATGCCCTGCCCAGTGTATGACAGGGGCAGATGCTCTTTTGAATACAGGTAAGGTTCCTAAAATACATCTGCTGACATAGGCATACAGAAAATTGAACAAAACACACCTCTAAAACATGCATTGGTTTTTTCTCATTGTTTTGTAGTGTTTTCTGGAACTAAACCTATATAGTGAAATTAATCTTGATTTTTTTGTGAAAAGCTTTTTTTTTTTTTTTTTTTTTTTTTTTTTTTGAAGTCACAGAAGTTCCTTCAGGCCTAAAGTGGAGGAATTGCACTTATTAGGAACGTGGAAATGAAATGTCTTCTGTTAGAGAAAGCTGACTTGGTCAAGTCCCCTGTCATGCACGCATGTGTGCACATACACTTCATTTTATTTTTTTCTTTCTCCTCTTCTCTCTGACCCTATCCGGCTACTTTGGACAGAAGTGTAAGAGAGAAATATCTGACATCTGTGATGGAACTTGGGCGTAGTAGTAGATTATTAGAGAAATGCATTTCCCTTCTTAGTGTAATTCCTGTCTTGGGAGTTGGGACTGCACTTGGAATTCTTCAGGTTCTAGTTAGAGCTTTCTCTCTGTGTAATCCTAGTCACATATTGTTTGCTACTGATCTCTACTTATGGTTTGCCTTGAGTATTTATTAATGAGCAGGTTTTCAGACTGTTTATTTTTGTTTTAGAATCTTTAAATAACAAATGGTAAATAGCTTGACGTTTGTTCACTTCAGATTGCAGTGATAGGGAAGATGATGAAATACTTGATCAGCAGTACGCTGCTTGAGACCTTCTCATCAACCAAAAGTCAACGTACAACTTGCATGTTTTTTTGCTGTAATTCGCAGCCTTTTCTTTTAAATTGTGGGCAGATGTTCTTTTCCCATTCAAATGGTGCCAACAGGAAATACTGCTGCTTCTAGGTATTCATTGCTGATTCCTTATTCCAGTTTTTAGTTTTCATCCGTCTGCTGCTCATTGGAAGATTATCGTCTGAAGCAATTTAAGAAGTATTCACAAAATGTAGGAAGCTGTCATTTTTTGGGGGGAAATAAATGGTGTTGTGTGGTCGTGAGCACTGGTAGTGAAAATATCTTTCTCCAGTATTGCAGACTCCTGAAAAGGTCCAATGTCAGTGAGCAAGGGTTAAAACTTCATATGTGCTACTTAAAACATGAGCCAGTGAAAAATACAATGGGGCTCTCAGCTGTCAAAACAAAATTGGTCAGGTTAAGTAATTGCGTTATTCATTTATATAGTTAAAAATAGTCAGTGATTAAGTACTTTGCTGGTGAAAATTAGGCCAAAAAATGATATGGTCAAAACTGTATGGTCAAGATATGTAGCCAAATAGTAACATTTAGCCTGATTTGCAAAAGTATTTGCAGGAAGGAACAGTAAATGGAGAGAAGTAATGCACACTATGCAACTATGCAGAGGAAAGTAGGTATGTCATGGAAGGAAACAATGTGATGGTAATAAGGGGAAAAAGGTCAGTATTATTTAAAAAGACCGGTCCTGAGTTTGAGAAGTTTGAGTTCAATATTGGGAAAGCTTTATGGAAGTCGGCTAGTGACTTTCGGTGGTATGGCTGGAAGGAAAAAGTCTTTCAGAACCCAGATCCTTTTGTTACTTTCATAGGTCTGATAAAAAGTTTTCAAAATTGCTCATTAAATTCTTGTTTGCAGTCAGTTGAAACTTTAATCACAAGGTGCTGAAATTTGCTTTATGTATTCAACTTGCCTTTCATAGTTCAAATAATGATACGGTCATATTTTTTTTGTCGTCGTTTTTTTCCCCACTACCCCCAGCTATTTTGGTATTAAGTGTTGTGTGTTTCTTTCCATTAATCTGCTTTTCTTAAACATCATAGTAGCTTTTCTCAAACTAACAAATTTGGAATAGAATTTTGAATGGAGGAGGCTGTAACCTCACGTGATTTCATTTCAACAAATAGTTAAACAAACCTAGACTGAAGTTAGCTACCTGATGATATTATTTGAGATTCCTTGATGGGAATGCAAGAAAGAAGTGCCATTTGAATTGTTTCAGCATGTTTTATAGCAAATCTCAATTTGAAGTGAGCATGTTTCTGTTGCTCCAAAGTTTGCATGCAGTATAAGTAACAGGGTTCCTACCCATCCATGTTAGAGATCCCAGTTTATTGGCTGGCTGAATGACAGCAACTTAGGTTTCTGTTTTTGATTCAGCTTGTTATCAGTTGGCCATTTTTTACAATAACCTAGGTCTTGGTGACAAGGAGAGAAATGTGCACGGTTTCTTCCCAGAAGGCTTTTGGAAGCATGTGGAAAAACAACTCCTGGCATAACTTGTGGGGAGCCTTCACAAATAAGTCTGTGTGTTTTGCCTACATAGTTTCTGCAGTATCTACAGCTACTCTGATTCATTAAGTACTTGCTGGGAAGCATTGCCTGTACAAACCTATAAGGTGTTATCTTGATTGCCCAAGTTGGAAGAATAAAATACTTAACACAGTGTATAAGGAGAACAGAAATTTGGGCAACCATTAACTTCGCTTGAAAGGGAATTGATACGAGTGTAGAGATTTAGTATTATATAAATAACCTGAAATTAAACTTGATCTGTGTCTGTCTATGGTTGGGTTCAAACATTTTCTGGACTACATACATGTGGTGATTGTAGATCTATAATCTACAACAAACTCTTAATACTTTTTATGATCTTTTTCTGCTTGTCAGGTATATATTGAGATACTGTGTCAAAACTCCAGTTATTCTATTGAGGTGTTTTTTTGTATGTTTTGTTTTGTTGTGTTTTTCTTAATTTCAGAATAAAGAACAAAAACTTGTCTTTAGGCCAACTAAAATACAGGTTTCCACAGGGAAATAAGCTTTAAAAATTAAGCGCTTTGCATATTTTAATTGCAAGGGAACAACAGAAGTGTGACAAAATGGAAAATAAGTGTGTTTCCTTAAAAGAGAATCACAAACCAAGCAAATCCACAAATAAAAGAAACTTCAGGTACATGTATAGCAGGTTACTGTTTATATTCCAGGAAAGATTGCTCTCCCATTAATGAATGGGGACAGTCATACCGATTTGTCCTGAAAACAGAAGTCCAAGATACATTAATTGCATGGAAGCATGGTGTTGTCTTTTTTTTTTTTTTTTTTTTTAATGCTATCTTTGCATGTGTCTTTGCTCGGGGACTTGTTATACCGCATTTAGAAGTTACTAAATTTAATATTTTGGGACCCTTTCAGTGAAACTGGTAGGGTACCTGGTTTGATTGGCAAGGTCGCAGACCCCTTCTGCAGAATGTTCCCTTCCACTGGAATATGTCCAGTCTGCTCTCCTTTTGTTCCCATCCTGTTTTCATGGCTGCTGTTCCTGATTGCCTTGTCCAACATACTGTGAAGGAGGTGTACGTGAATGTATTTCAACTGAGAATGAGCTTACAATGCTGTGATATTGTCTGTAGGAACAATTATCTATAGTACTAATAACCTGTGAAGTAATGAGTGGTACATAGATCACTGTGTGGTGTTATCCAGTAAACCTGTCGATAGTTGTTTTTTTCCTGGCTAAGCCTTGTTCTAACAACTGTAGGTATTGCTTACTGTAATGGATGTATCACTTTCAGCTACAGTTACAATTTTTAAAATGTTTTCAATTCATTTGTTTCTGTGACATTCATATAAAAGATAATCCTTAGTGTGTTGGTTTGGGTAACACAAGGTCTGTTGAGAGGGAGTAATAAGGAAGGGAGAAAAAGAATCACATAGGAAACACCTGCAGTTCTTTTTTAAAAAAGCAACGTGAAGATATTTTTATTTACCACTAGTGTTGTGTTGTTCATAGCTGGAGTAATAAATTAGATACTTTGATGTGTGCAGAGGAGTGCAGAATCCTTGTGTGCCTTAGGAGAATTGCTCATATAAATTATGTCAGTCAGCAGCTTTGTTCAAGATCTAAGTGTTAACGCTGGAGCGGAGCAGTGGAAATACACTGAATCTACAGTTACATAAAGTGAAAGCTGTTCAGATTTATTGACTTTTTGTTCTTGATCATGAACTGTTTGAAGTAAACATGTTTACATCCAATACCTCGTGCACCTAGATAAACAGTGCCGAATTTAACATGGCCTGCTACTTCAGCGGTGGTTAATAGCCCTGAGCATTCAATACAAGTGTATCCCATAAGGATTTTGCAAGTTTTCTTTGCTTCTTGCTACCTTGAGATATAATAAAATGTGTTGTGCTGATGTGTTGTGTGTTCTAACAAAGACAACGTTTTAGGCGTTACTTAGATTTGAGAGTTTACTTACACATGAGCTGCATGTAAAGAAGGTCGCCTACAGAAAACACTTCTTGTTTTCCCCACTTGTTCTTCAAATCAAAGCAAGTAAGATTCAAACAGAGGTACGCATGCACACACACGTTGCCCAGAGGGGTGCAAGGCTCTGCTGCTGCTGCTTGGCCTGCAGGGACGCTAAGGGCAGGTGTCCAGGCACAGGTTTGGTTGCGGGGTTGTAGCCTGGGCTGGGGCTGCTGTTCCCCTCTGCCAGCACCGGGCCGGGCAGCTGCCACGGTGGTGACACCGCTCTGTGTTACGGTGTGTGGCTGCCTTGCAGGCTGCTGTAGCCAGCAGCAAAAAGTGGCTGCGTTGGGCTGGATTTGTCTTGTGTTACCCAGCTGTTTTATTTACTCATTCTTCCTCTCACTTTTTCAGAATTGGTCCAGATTAGTTGTAATTACAGGTAAGAGATGATATCCGCATGGCATCTGGCAAACAGCAGACCTGCCTACTCTTAACTTAGGGTGCTGTTACAGGCTATGTGGAAAAAACAGTGTTTGTTTTGACATTCTTCTGTCAAACTTCTTACATGATTGAGGAATGAAGCCAAGTGCCTCCAGAACATGAGAGAAGCACACACACATCGAGTGCCTTCACGGTATCCAGAAGTTCAGGGATAGGTGACCAACAGTGGCCTGCCATGATATCTGGCATGTGCGTGTGAAAAGGAGTGTTCTTAAATCTTATCTGTGGTGTTGGTTGGTTATCTGTGGTGTTTGTTGGGGTATGAAACAAAACAGCTTTCTTTGAGTATTAGAAGGGAAATGGGAAAAGAAACAGCAGAAGTAGGAACCTTGCTCAGATTTGAGAAGCTGTTTGTCAGTATGAAATGTCTTCCTTGTGTGCCCATAGGTGTTCATGTGAAGCATATACTTTGTTGTTCTTAAGCTTTGTGATGCTCTTGTTCCTTCCTAGGAGTGCTCTTGGAGGCTTTCCATGAATTTTTTAAGTTAAGTGTCTGTACTGCAACCAATGTAGCCAGGAACAGCGTGAGAAGTTGGGGTTTGCGTTGGGGTGCAGCAGGTGCAGAGCACGACGGCAGGCTGGTGGCTGGGCAGCCCTTCAGGCAAGCAGAAGCTGCAGGTTTGCATTTTCCTCAGGCTCAGAAAGTTGCAGAACCGGGACTGCTGCGTCCTGGGCCAGCTCTCCACCTGCTGGGCACCGGGGGTTTGCCCAGGGGAGGGAGGAGGAGGAGGAAGAGGAGGAGGTCACTGCCTCCTGACTCAGGATCCTCAAAGTGCAAAGCAGAACCTGATCTGAGCGCCCCAGTTTGGCTTCTTTGTGGGGTCGAGGTGGGGGAGCACTCACCTGCTGAAGTTATTTTTTAGAGAACAGCAGTTTGGGGCATGAAGAGAAGTGAATATTAGACTTGTCTGTAGTTTTGCCGTAAGCTTTTGCCTGACATACATTCAGTATGAATGCTGAGGTGGCAGTCTCCAACCATTCCCTCTTGTGAAGCTGGAATTCGAGGAGCTTTACTCTTAATTTTAACCTTCAGTTTTACCCTTAATGGGAAATTATTTCCTTTATAGTGAATATATAGCAGTCACTTCTATGTCTGTACTAAGTTTGATAAAATAACAATCTGGAGTAAAATTTATTATGTAAAATAGTGTATGTCCATACATGTATAATGTCTGTGGTAAATATATATATATATTTTTTTTTCAAGAAAGCCAAGTTTAAATCAGGTTATTTAGAAGTTGTTCTCAACTCTCATTTTTTACCAGTAAGAAAAAAATACCACACAGCTCCATTCTAATTTGTTGCATTGTGTTCAAGGACAAACCTCCCTCTGAATCACGCTGTTTTGGAAAGCACCCTTGCACAAGTTAGAGGAAAGCCTGGCATTTTCCCCATTTTCCACTGTTCATTCTGAAGGGATGTCAGATTCCTTGGGAAAAAATAATTTGTGAAAGGTCACAAACAAAATAAAGAACATTCTTGAGTATACAGTTACAGCTAATTGAGAGCTGGACACACAGTGCAACAACAACGTCGCTCGTGTTTGGAAAGAGCATCTGTATGCGGGGAGGGCTGGGTTGAGGAACCGTGGTGTGGCACAAATAAAGGAATGGTTGGAGACAAATCACTTCTCAGGTTTACTTTCAACATACAGTAGAATTAAAATGTTTTTGTTTAAAAAGACTGAATTTGTTTTTGCTGAGGGCTAAGCTGGCTTCTTGCATCATGTCAATACAGGATTAAAGCTTTTCCATATGGAAGAGCCTCCGGTTGTGACTGCTCCGCTTCCACATCCTGTTGTGAAGAGCCTACTCTTTGCTTTTCCTTTTCAAAGATGATCTTCCTAAAAATCTTCCCTAAGGGAAAAGATGGGAAGGTAGAGGATAGAATATGCTGCCATACCATGAGGGTGAAATTTCCGACACAGAGTATAGTTTAGGGTAGCATATAGCTCCATACTTCCTTACCGCAATATTTGTGTGTTTCAGGCGCATTGTGGCCTACCAGAACTAAATTGTCAGAACTGTTAGGCTATTACACTAGGTCTATTTAGTGTCTTCTGTTCAAAACCCTTATTAATTCAGTTGCTGGCTCAAGATGGAAACTGTTTTCTGTATTTCTTTGAAGTGAGCTAAAGCAAGCAGCTACTTGGGGTATTGACTTAAATTTGCTAGAGGTATTTGAAACTTTAGAATGTCTTTTAATCTAATTTAATTTTTTAAATAAGTAAATACTTTTAAATAAGTAAGCGTGACCCTGCAGGCATTGTTTGAGAGCCCTGAAAAGTGGTTTTCCTATCCTGGCAGAGGGCATGATTTTGTCAGCTGAAAATACGTAAGAAGCAATTCAGGAAAAAATGGGGAGGGTCGGAGGAAGGAAGGACATCTCTCTGGCTCATCATACGCAGTATCAAAACACAACTTCTGCCACAGTGCATTGTACATCATATAAGCTATTTGGACATTGATTTCAAGCCCTGTGATAACTTCCTTGGTTGTCTGGGAGTTCTGGGAGTGAGTGGCTGAGCTGTGCTGAGCTGTAGCTGTGTTACAAAAGCTGACACGTGCGCCAATTACCAGCTTTGAAAGCCTAACCCTAACTGACTTCCAGTTTGTAAAAGATTTCACTTCAACTCAGTGTACATGCTACTGAAGTAGTGTACAGCTGATAAAATATTACTGTAACTGCATAGCTGAATAGTTAATGATATGTATATTCCTACCTCTACAGCTAGTAAAAAAGTTAATAGCGTAAGATAAAAAGTCCTTTTCGGCCTGTGTCTTATGTGCAGTTTTGAGTCTTATCAGTTCATTCTGAATAAATAAAAATTATTTATTTTTGAGATAGTCATTACACGTAATAAAAAAGTTTTTTTTATGTGTCTGTTACTTGTAAACCTGTTTCCTGTCTTTAAATGTATTTTAAGAGTCAGTGGGAGATAGGGCCTAAAATTCCTGTAGACACTGTGTTGTTCTGAGGGGAACATCTGATTCAGAACGTGGAGTGTACTTCATTGAAATCAAACTCAGGATATGTTAGAATTGTTGTTTAATAAGTAAAATAAACAAATAAAATGTAATGGCACCATGCTCATACCTGCTTCGTGGCATAAGTGTATCTGTCTATCTGTCTATTTATTTATGAATTTATCTAAACACAAACTTATGAAGGCAAAAAGCCTTCAACACGGCTCTAGTATGGCTTCTGTTTCTGGGCAAATAGTCTTTCACTCCTGAGAAGAAGGACTGCATTTGATTTGTGATGAGTGTGTCATTAGGTTGTCCTTTGTTTTATCCTGTAAAAAATCAAACCTAATCCAAACATTCAAGTTTTTAGCCACAGCATTGGATTGCATCTGGATGACAAAAACTATGTATTTCTTTTTCTAGGTGTGGGCATTCTCCTGTGTACCGTTCCCGTGAGATGTCAGGTCGGGCCCTTGTTCCATTTGTTATGGTCAATGAAGTGCCGCACACAGTAACGTCACTGCTGAGGGGGCTTCCAGACTCTACCAGTCCTTGCATACGACAGAATAATATTCATGGAACGCTTCTGCAAGTATGTTTTTATGGTGTCTTTTGTTGGTTTTCTTGGTTGTACTTCACAGTCAGATAAAATGCAGTGAGCTGTGCTGAGTGTTGACATGTTGTTAAACTACATATAAAGACTGCTTTTGAGTCGATTCTCTCAGATGATAAATATGGGATGCAAATTTCAACAGTCATTAGAAGACTGCAAGTTGTAAATATCAACATTTACATTTCATATAATGTTTCATCTCCGGAGATTAAAGTGCTTTGAGAGCAAATATCTTTATCTAAACATATCTAGAGAGATCCGTGTGACTCACCCAGAATCACAGAGCAAATCTGCGGCAGAGTAGAACTCTGAGCACCAGTAATGTTGTAGATGTAGAGACTTGCTGCTTACCTACATATTTATGTTCTTCTTGATTTGCCATTCCTGCTACATCACGGGCTTCACGTCAGTTTGCTGTGCAAGACATGATAAGTTTTATATTGTATTCTTCTGAAAACATTCTGGAGAACAGCTCGCTATCAGTTGGGAATCAGAAATTTCTTCATTCCTCATACATCATTCCTTTGGTTTATGGCAGTCGGTTCAGCGTGTTTGATTTTTAAGCTATCATGGTAATAAGTTACCAATTTTTATTGCCTGTTTTTCACAAGCAACCCTCCAACAAAGGCATATTGTATATGTTCGGCTCTGTTAGTCTGCCTCTGTTAGTTGGCAATCTGTCTTGGAACACATTCCCATTGTAAAGCGTGTGGTGTTGTGTGTCTGTGTATGTGTTTGCGGGATATTATTTTTTATGTATCTCTTCCAGCTTATTATTTCCCTTTCAAATCATGACCTTACGGGAAACCCACGATAAGGAAATGAGTAAAGTCTCTCTAGAGCTGTTATTGCCAACTTTACCTGTACCTCTCCATACTGATTATCAGCTTGTTTCTAATATATATTAACTGACAATAATTATTTGGAAATCTGATAATTCCTTCAGTGTTTTTAGAAGTTGGTGTCACTTTGCTTGTCCAAAAAGGAATGTTGGTAATTTTGGAAAATTGGCATCTTCTGAAAGATGCCAACTAGCTGGATTGGGATCAGAGGAGTTCATCCAATTTAACTGGGTTTTGGCAGATGATGGGTAAGAGAGAAGGTTGTCCCAGTTTGTGGTTGAGTCCACCCTGCTGCAGATGTCGGTCCGGCAGCTGTGTAGGACGGAGGGGATTACCATCATCAAACTACCTGTATCCCTACCAGTGTGCCACAAAACTGGAGTCCTTCTGGAAGTGTTAGGAGGTGGAAACATTTTGTCAATCTTCAAAAGGATTATAACCTTCATAACAAGGGTATGGACTGGCTGTAACATATAAAGCCACTGCTGCCTTTTTAGTGACCTTGTAGAAAAGTAATAGTGGGGGGTTGGTTCTGAAACTGCCCAAAGGGTGATGTGCCTTTTAAGTCAGTGTTGCTGACAAGATCTTATGCGTAGGTCTAGGAGGTTTTCATTTCCATCTGTGTGAACCAGGAGGTGTTTTTATTCTCAGGTCTTTTACTGTGATCTCTGGGTCAGTTTGGGCAGTCACTAGGATCTAGTACTGAATTGCTACTGTGCTGGGGGAAGACTGGTGCTGTCAGAGTACCACATTCTTCAAAAAAAAATGTCGGTGCCATAGAAATCCAGCGATGTTTGGTCTCTTGTGTGTCTTGGGCTTTGCTTTTATGATTCGTGTTATCAAGGTTGTGCAAAGTGTTCATTTAATACTTAATCAGATGTAGTGTATGACTGAAATGCTAAAATAACTGTTGATAGTTAAAAATAACAAATATTCAGAAGAAATACTGAAGGGTGATGGATTTACAAAAAGGGAGGCACCGTTCTTTGATGTTGTACCTGTAAAATACTAGTGCCACGTAGTTCCCCCCATAGTGCGCACCTACTGTAAATAGGAGGGCAAAGAGCAAAGTGCTGTGACTTTCAGGGGTTTTGGATGGGTGGTTTCAGTTTCCTTTTTATCATTGTAAGAAGGGACTCACAAGGCTTATTAAATGGAAGGTTGTTACCAGACTATTTATTAAAGCATTAAGACAGGGATCTGACAGTGTTCAAGACTGCACTGCATTTCCAAGGCACAGTAGAGAATTTATATTCCTCTTTGAAATGAAAATCCCTATGAAAAAGAGTACAATGCTCAATAAAATTTAGATTTTTTTTTCCAGCAATACAAGGCCAATGTCTTATGAAAATAGAATTCAGTTAATTTAATTTCATTTCTTCAGTCACATTAGTCAGAAGCTGACTGTGTTCACTGCCTGATTTTTATTTCAGTGGTCATATGCTGTCAAGTCTTGAGCAGGAAAATTGGAATTGTTCAGACTTAAAACTTAGATGGCAGTGCCAAATGTAATAAATTTTGAAGGTAAATTACAGTTATGTTTCAGGGTAATGTAATTGCTTCATCTGTTGCAAGCCAAATGTTCATTTATAGACAGATCATTCAAAAAAAGTTCAGACTGCAGTGCTTGTGCAAACACGGGCTGGTTTTCAAAACGCTGAGATTGACAGGGACTATTTGGGACAGTAAGTACAAATGTGCTGTGTTTTACTTCAGCCTGCTACATCAAGTTGAAAACATGGCTTTTGGTCCCCAGTGTGATAATCTTGACTCAATTTATGTATGAATATAAATGTGCATGAGGATAATTGTTTACTTGTTTTTTTTCCTTTCTGCCTTCTCTTAGGATCCCAAACTCGATCATCTCCTCACTGCAGCCAAGCTGCTTTCAACCTTCATGTCCCCAATGAGCTATGCCTTGTTTGTGAGCAGGAAGTCCAGCTCCTTGTCTTTTTTTTTTTTTTTTTTTTTTTTTTTTCATTTTTGTCAGAAGGTTCATTGGTGCTCTCCAGGAATCTTCTGGGTTGCTTATGCTGTGCTGTGTTGGTCATCCAGCAGATACCAAGGTTGGTGAAGTCCCCTGTGAGGACTGGGGCCTGCAAACTTGAGGCTACTTGTAGCTGCCTGTAGAAGGCCTCATCCCTGTGTTTGGTCCTGCTCAGGTGGCCTAGAGCAGGCACACATTGCAGTGTCACCTGTGCTGCCATCTGTTCTTGAACCCTTACCCTTAAGCCATCCCACCATGTCTCACCATGTCTCTGTGATCCCAGCAAGACCACAGCCCTGCAAATTGCATGCAGACATCTCAGTGCCTGGGATTCGTTAACCTACCCCTTCGGTGCTTTAAAGCAGAAAAAAGTTACAGGATGCCTGAGCATGGTTTGTCAGGAAAACAATGCAGCACCTTTAATTCATCCAATTGCAGTTTATTTATAATGATTAAAAAACTCCCAAGTGCATGAGCTGTCAGATTGGTTTGCCAAAGAAAGCAGATGTTAGACTTTTGCTTTTGTTTTTATCTTGTAAGAATCAGGTAACATGATTGATGCTGGGTTTCAAAGGCTCTGCTATGTATGTAGACCTAGAATCTAATTGTTACAAGTACAGGAGAAAGCAGCAGGGAGACTGAGGCTTTCGGTCACAGTTCTGCAGTCACTAGTTTTCAGAAATCAGCTCACATTTGTGCGTTCAAAAATCTGTACCTACCCTTACACTATCTTCATATCAAGAATAATTCATTGGTCTGCTGCAATTAATCACAGAGCAGATGTAATTACTGTTAAGGTTTCTGTCTTTCTCACATGAAAGAATCTGCACATCAGCTGGGTCGTCATCTTGTGTGTTGGCAGTTTGATCTTCCTCGCATTCACTTTGGCAAGCCTACAGTGATGCATTTTTTGAACACAGATCAGATAAATGAAGGTTATTAAAAGAAGCAGTGCCTCTTCTTTTAAGTTCCCTGTGCATCGTTTTGCCCATTTCTGAAACGTGCTAACCTGCTTCCTAGTGGGCTTGTGTTGATTTATACCTAAACATTGGCAGTGCCTGGCTTCAGGCTGCTCTCCAGAACGGTACCACAATTTTTGCTTCCTCCATCACTGTCCAATTCACTATGCGATCCCTGCCTTTTGGAGTGCATTTTGCATTCCCTTTGGCATCGTTGGGCACAGATTAGGAGAAAGGTGGATTCAGTGACTTCTACCTCATCATTTGCTGCTTGTATAGGAAGAGAGAGAACTACATGAGTTTGTAGAAATGTGCATGCTGCCTCCATTTGCTGTCAGGACATGGATTGAACTGTCCAAGATACAGCTTCTCATAGAAGTTCACTGTGGGTTGTGCGGTTGCACATATGAGGAACAATTTCTGTCTGGAAGCTCCTTTGGTTTTGAAGATTATTTACATTTTTGTTGGTACTTTGCATGCACAATCAAACAACTGCATATAATAAAAATTCTCTGGCCGATCTTGTCTTTGCAGATGGATCCTTCTTGTTGTGACTGCAGCTTAGTCACAGAAATTCTGCCTGGTCCCTGGGAAGGTTTCTCTCCATTTCCCCTATCTTCTCATCTGAGGTCTAGCTGGTAGCTTCTATTCTTTCTGGTCTTTGCAGTCTTCCCACTTGCTGTTATCACTTCGACTGATTTATCCCGAAATTTGTTCTCTGAGCATATGCCACTGTTTACATCACTAAAGAACAGTCTCCCCTCCTATTTGGGGGTGCTCACGACCTGCTCTTAAAAAAATATATATATAAAAAAAATAGAGATCTGCTAAGTGAAAGATGAAAAATGATTTGTTTTGATGCAGGGTTAGAACTTTAAAAAGACAGAAGTGGAATATCACTCGATGATGGTTCCAGTGTCATCAGCCAGTAGTCAGTTACTCTTCACAAATTGTTACTCTTAATGTTCAAATTTTCTCCACACACCCACAAAACTCTGTTAAAACTGAAACTCTGTTTCAGTTGGCTAAATCAATATTACAGCATGAGATGAGGCCGGTTCAAAGAAGAATGTTTTGTTTGTTGTTTTGTTTTTATTTTTACTAGCTCAGACAATTCTCTTCGGCATGTGAATGCGAAGTCCTGTGCAAAGAATGTTGGTTTGAGTTTTTGAATGTTCTTTTGTTTGTTTTGCTTTTGAAGCCAGTAGCACTGCTGCATCTTTCACGCATTTAAAGAACACTGAGTCACATCACCTTAGTTGCATGGGACGAAAGATAAACCTAGTAAGATATGAAGGGCTTAATAACTCTTTACCATTAATGTTAATCAAAGATTAAATTTTCCACCGACTTTAAGTGGGACAAGAAATTAATAGTTGAATAGTTCTTCAGGGAATGTCAACATCCCGTGGAATTAGATTCATCTTTCTGAAAGTATCGTACAGTAAAAGAATCTAGAAACTTCTTATAAAAATGAAAAACCACGATTGCATGACAGATTTTTCTGCCAGCTATGCAGGGCTTTCATAAATCCGATCTTCTGGTTTAGTTTTTGTGGAGTTATTGATGATTATTATGTATGATGGTGGAACTTTAAATTCAAAAATTTAAAAATCAGCGTCGTGGGTATGATGTTTAAATAATAATGGAGAGATGGAAGAGGTGACTGGAAGATGGAAGAAGTGATTGAAAGGGTGGTCGATGACTTCACTAAAGCAGCAAGAAAAGTGGAACAAGAATCCAAGTTGAGAATACTCATCCTGGGTCACGCAGATACTTGTCAGAGTCAGTGTGGTGCTTCCACCAAGGGCTGATAGCACACGCCTAGGAAAAAGAGTAAGAGAAACATGTGCTGCCCTAGCTTAGAGCACTCTTGAGCCAGAGGTGTAGGGATGTGATTTTGAACATCAAAAGGAAGTACATCATTGTGCTGATGAAAAGAAGCAATTTATGATGAAAACATCAATATATTAGGTAGTTTCATTATCCAGAATACTTGTATCAAGACAGATTATTGTCGATGAAAGTAAAGCCGACCTAATGAATGTGAATGCCTTTTTACCTCCTGTGAGAGAAGGAGGATTTTTAGCTTAAGCTGCTACAAAGGAAGGTCAAGCTGCAGGTATCTGAGATTACTATCAGTCCTGTATTTTATGAGTTTAATACTTGGACACTTACTCGGGAATAAAGGCCTTTTAAATAAATACGAGCATTTGAAAATAAAGCAGAGAGGAATGATGCCTGGAGAAGATCTAGCAAGCAATCGCAGGAGCTTTATTGCAGGACTGAATAGGTAATAAAACCCTACAGACTCCAGTGGCTAGGGTGTGTGATTATGATAACAGGAGACAAATTAGGCAAACATATTTTGAAAGTCATTCTTGGATGTTGTTTTTTGTGGCTGAGTGAAAGAGAGAGGTATACCACTGGTTACCTTGGCCCAAAATCCTTGATGTGAATTACCAGCAGGGGTGTCAGTGACCGTATTCTTTTGTGTTTTGTTTTGAAGACAAAGGATCGCCAGGGTCTGAGGGAATGAATGGGGAAGTAGCATATTGTTTATTTGGCTTTATTCAGTAGCGCAGAAACATCGACTATGGTGAATTACTTTTTATTTGTCTTGGCAGCAACGTTTGAAGTATAGCAGTTCAACATTAGCTTATAAAAACTCAGTGTAGTAAACAAATGGTACATTATCTACAGATCAAAGAAATAAACCTGCTATAATTAAATGTTGTCCAGTGAAACTTCCTTCCAGCTGTTTCTTTTCGGAGCTCAGTTTTTAGTGTTCAAGATAAGCCTTACTTTCAAGATTAGTACAAAGAGAAAAAGAAATACTGATGTCAAGTTGAAAACACATTCACTTACATAGCTGGCAGCAATAGAGCAGTTGTCTCATTTCTTCGTGTTGTAGATTTGTATTAACTCTTATCCAGAGGGGTACACGGCTGTGAGCGTTTGAGAACAAGATTTGTGTTTTCTATCTGATATTACGTGAATGCAACAGAAACAAGGCTAGGTTTCAAGAATGGGAGCAGACAGCTTCTTCGAGGAGATCACTGATGAGATTTTGTCAGAAGTTTTCTTACAGCTGCTTTTTAATGAACTTTTGTGGTACCACTAAGTGACTAGACAGATCTGCTCGTTGGACGTGACTTTGAAGGTGCTTTAGCTGTAATTAGTAATGCTCCCAAGTGCCGTGTCTCTGACTCCTAAGAGATATTAGTTTTTAAAAGAGCATGGATTCATGCAATTCTTACAACTCTCTGTTAGTTGTTTTTATTCTGTTTCTGTATGGTTTTTGATTTCCTTCCCACAGCAACTAAGTATTTGCGGAGATGCAAAAATGTTGAAAACTTCAACAGAACTTTAAAAAATAAAAATAAAAAATTATGCTTTTAGTACAGCGTAAGTAGTATGCATCAGATAGGAAAAACAAGGTGGCTACTGCTGTTTTTTATTGAGAGGTAAACATAGTAAGGGCTCCTTCGGGTTGTGCTGGCCATAGTATGAAAGCTGCCCCCTCTGCAAAGTCAGACTTCACTCCCTCTCTGCCACAGCCTCCGGTTTGATGCCTGCTACCCTGGGCAGTTGCTGTGGCAGTGGTGTGGCCACCCTTGCCCAGTGCACTGCTCCCACTCCTTACTGAAGGAAAGCTCCCCCAAGGCGTGCTCCTCGTGTTGCTCGCAGGTACAGTGCAGAGGCTGTGGGGTGGATGTCTGTGCGGCCACTTGATGTACACACAGTGGGCCCTTCAGTTACAGCCAGAGCATCACGAGCCTTCGGGTTAGGTCTTGGGTAAGAGCAGGGGCTGAAATGTGAAGTACTGATGTGGCTCCGTAGAATCACTTTTATTAGGTGTTAGGATTAAATTTAAGGAAAGAGAAATCCTCCTATAGGTGCAGTTTTACAGTGGATAGATTATTTTCTCTTTAGGTTTCTCCTGAGAGATGTTAGAAAAGAATACTGTTGGCACAGTTTCCTCCTTACTACTGCTTCAGGCACGGGATGGTTAACTTGATTTAGACCTCCCAGAACAGCAGTTGAACTCTTGTGAAATCTAATTTTTTTTATAAGTGTTCAATTCTGTGCTGAAGTACATATTTCTCACACCTGTTTTGTATTACGAATCTTTAAGTATCCCTCATGATTAGTCAGGAAAGCAATACTATCACTCTGCCACAGACAGAGGATGTTTTTACAGTTGGGAAGGGAAAAGTTGAAACTTGTAAAGTGTACTGAAGATATAATATTCTCCTAGGTGGTGCAGTGGATTAATTTAGTACTACACGGAGTTCATTTTTCATCTCCTAAAACATGTTTTTAGTCCCACCCGCGTGGGATATTTTTCTCCTCCTTTTGATCTAGAAACCATGTCTTTAAAACTTTCAGAGCCAAAAGAAAGATAATCCTGGATATGCTTCCTGGATATACTTTTACAAATACCCATCCATGATAAGTTCTGACTGCTTGAGGACGTATAAAAAATATTTATGAACAGCAAGGGCTTTTTTATATACTATGTGCTGTGTTTCCAGAAGATCAGGCTACAGTAAGAAATTGTGGGAAAGGGCCTCGCTTGGTTTCTGGAAGCCTTCATAGGCTGTTTCAAAGCAGAAGATGCCCTCCGAGGAAGAATAAAGTTGAGAAAATGACATTTTAAAAGATGGCTGGATGGGAGAAGTGAGTGAGGAGGTACAAGGGCTTTTAAGTGGGCAGTTACTCGGTAGAGAATCACCTGGACTGAAGGCCAGGATGCAGAACCTCAAATTGTGGAACAAAAAAGTTGGAGAGAAAGAAGAGGAGAAACTTGGAAATCTTTAAAAAATGTAACAAAGTAAACACAAAACCAGATTAACAGACTTTCAAAGACCTGAAAATCCATTTCATGGTGTTTGTGAGTCTAATTACAAGCTTTTCAGTTAAGAAAGGCCACTTTGTCTTTCTTCAAGTTAAAGCATGCTGCTCGTACTTTTTATTTCTGTTTGTGTCCCAGGCACTTCTTGTGGTAGTGTTTTTTACCATTGTTTCTCTTGTTTTTATGAAGTATTGTAGAATAACTCCTTTTGGAAGTAGTTGTTATGGCGCTAGACTTTACTAGGAACAGTTTTCACATGGCTGTTTCACTTAAAAGTGGTTTATTCACTTAGACGCTGAATCTGAACTGACAACGTACTCTGGATGTTGGCTTTATTTCGCTGATGTTGTTTATCCATGGGCTGAAGAGAAGAATGGGAAATGGATATCCAGGCTGAGAAAGGATTGTGCAGAAATCTCCCTGGCATAAAGAAACAGCATGGGACAAAGTTTGTGTGGGGCAGGATGAACAAGAAGCTGTGCTATACTTGTATCTGGTGGGGTTTGAGGGGAGGCAGTTCTTATTGTAAGGGTCTATCTGTGTGTTTTGGGTTTAGGTCAGGGGCTGTTTGGGGAACAATGCTCTATTGAAAGAAAATTTGTTTTCCACTCTCTAGTACAACATGCTCCCAGTTTGGGGACGTTGCTGCCAAACCCACCCAAAAGTACTGTGGATTCTGAGTTGGATCACCAGAAACACAGCTTCCAGAGGGACTGCGGGCAGCACTTAGACTTGAAGTCCCCTGCAAAGCGTTTTTTAGGCCCTTGAAACAGCCTAGGTGTGGTCTGACAGCAGAAAAGGGCACGGGGAGTGCCAAGAGGGTGATAGGGATGCTTCTAAATTTATTACCTGTCAAGGACCCTCCTTTGGCCTGCTCCTTCCCTCACAGAGCATTCCAGTCATCTCTGGATCATCGGAGCTGCCTTGTGTTTGGGAGTGTGGAAACCTCCCACAGGGCTTCAAGCAGGCAAAGAATGACTGAAGCCTCTGAAGGCCTGATAAACAGGTGCTTCTCTTCTGTCCTCCCTCATTCCTTCCGCAGCCTTGCACCTACCTTATCTTGCCCTGTTTCCCCTGGCACTCCCATCTCCCTCCTCCTCCCTCCTGCCAGCTCTTGTTTCAGGTGCTTGCTTTTCCCTGTCTCTGTTCTGTACCACGTCCTCTTAAAGAGTAGCTGCTGGCCTGATAAATTGTTGCTTATTTCGGCAGGGTTATTATTCTGCTGGCAGAGATGTCTGTCTGTCTGTATACTAGGTTGTATTCAAAAGCGTGTAATTTAGATTCAGTGCATCCTCATGTCTGTGATGAATGTCTGAAGTGTTTTTGGCAGGAGGTTCTTCTAGTTGTTGTAGTTCATTCAGGCCTGTGGTGAATTTTTGGTTGTTATTGTGTTTGGGTTTTTGTTTGTTTGTTTTTGTGGGAAAATAAGCAATGGTTATTAAATTTATTCCTAAATACACACAGTTATTTCCATAGATGCAGAAAAGTCTTTGTCAAAAGTGGGTGTTGGGAAAGCTGTTTCTACTTGGAAATCACCATTGTCCTTTTTTAATGGAAATGCACCAACAGTAAGATTAGAATGTTTATTTTATTACTAGGGATCAATTAAGAATCCAGCTCTTAAATATTTATGACCTAAATTAAAGATAGTGAGTGTTTACAGATCATGTTGAGTTTAACTTCAATACATTTAAAACTAATTAGCACCTTCCTTTCCTTTCCACAGTGTAAATGCATGCATTTGTTTAGCTTTATAGTATTAAGTTGCTATTCTTCAGGGAAAAAAAAAAATAGTTTAAGGTAGGAAAAGTCAACTCACAACTTATTCCATTCCCTACAAAACACTCTTAAAGCAAACAAAACGCCTGTTATGTGCTTATGTTTGTAAGTTCCAAGAAATCATTCCCTTATTCTTCTCTGGTTTTCTGTCTTGTCGCAGTGGTAAATCAGACACAATTGGCAATTACAGCCAGAAACTGTAAAGAGACTAATAATTACTTCTTTCAAAGAAAATATAAATGTAAGTATTCTTGAGTGTGTTTGACTTGTTTCTTTTCCTTCTATTTTTTTGAAGTAAAATGTGTCATTCAGTGCCATAAGAAGTTCCAGCTAGAACCTTCACTCTTTGAAGCAGAGGCATTTGAACCCTAATTGACTCAAGATACAAATAAGAAAATGTAAATCGTACTGTCTGCATCTTAAGTGAAACACTCTGCATTCTTCATGTTTTTAGTTCCTGTTAATGCAAAAGTAATTAATAAGATCAGGGGAACGTGTGTGTGCCATGGTGATGCTGCTATTGTCACAGCTCATGAATACCACCCACTCCCCCCAAAAAGCCTCAGAAAGATGTAGAGATGCACATCTGAAAGACTTCACATGTATATGTCGTTGCCAAATAGTTGTTGTTATTTCCAGATGTACCATCTAATGAACATAAGCAGTGTTTGCGTATCCTGTGTTGCAGCATAAAACCACAGCCCATAGATAGTTTCAAAAGGACAGGACTTTGTGTAATTACCTTTGGGTAGACTTCACAGGAGAATGGTTGATGAGGCAGAATTTCAAACGTCAGTGATGGTAATAGTTAGAGTTGTATTAAAATAGAGACCTTGAGAAGAAGGGAGTGAGAAGCCCCAAGTGCCTCCAGCGATAGAAATGATTTTTCGTTGGTGTTTTGAGTCAATCATTTACACCTCTGAATTATCATATGATGTGCAATTATTTGAAAATTATTCAAATTAATGTAGATTCTGGAGGTCTTAGGAAATGATGATATAATGCTCTTACAGCCGTAGGTATTTCTCCTGGAGCATTCTAGTCAAAGCATCAGGTGGATTGTGCTGTCAAAAATGAAAGAAAGAGATTATAAAAACCAAAATAATCACTTTATGTTTAACTAGTTTTAAAATAAAATATGGAATCTTGGCACTTGCTGATTACTGGGGAGGAAAAACGTAGTCTTAGTAAATTCATACAGCGCTAAAAGCATAATACTGTTTTTCCTGAAAGCAGAGGAACTGTTGGTAGCAGAAGTATTAAGGATGGAAATGCAACTGCAAATAATGTAACCATAGAGAGTTGTTTCACGTTCTTCCTTTTTTGTTTTCTTAAAAGCCATAATGCGTTCTCAGGTAGGTAATAAATAAATAAATAAATAAATAAATAAAGTTGACCTTTCAGACGACTACAGTGAATGTGGAGTGCCCTCTGACAGAAGATTTAATAGTCCTAATGACATATACAGCTGTTTTCAGTATTTTACACTGTGGTGCTTGTGAACAATTTAACAAGAAGTTCATTTTATGTTAACTTTAATTTGTGAACTTCGATGATCACATGGTCTAAACAAATTTTTTTATCCTAAGTATTTCCAAACTGGAGTTGTGGATGCTGTTAAAGTTATGTTCAGCTCTCAAATTGTCAAAGCAGTAAATTCTTAGCTTTGTTGTTGTCTCAGAGTGTAATAGGCTGTGATATTAACAGATCTCAGATGAAGAAGAGGTGTTTATAACCACCTCAGCCTCTGACACTTTTTTTCCCATTAACTGACGAGTGCAGTTTTGCTGATGTTTTTCCATCGGCCTTTTCCTTTCAGAGGAATGTGTTTTCCATCTAAGCATTATCTTTTAGTTCAGCAGTATTTGTAAGGATTACATAGGGCAACAGTCAGTATATGAGTGAGGTTTATAATGGCTTTATCTACATGGGTGATCCTTGTGGTTTTTAAGAAACAACTTTGCTGTACAGAATTACAGTACCACTGTCAGCCAAGAGAACCCTTGAAACAATTGTGGTATTGCAGTTGTACAACATAAAACACTTTGGTGTCCCCAAATGATGGATGATAACATTCAATGAAGTGTCATGGGCAGGAAAAAAGTTCATGGCTATAAATTCTTAGTTTGGGGTAATTTTCTTAAGTTAGTGTGATTTTGCAGGGACAAAAGAAAAAATGGGCTATTTTGAGCTGTAAGTGCTAGTAGTATGTTTTGTATAGTGACTGAGAAGTAGGTGGTAAATTTGAGGAATTTTAAGTTCTTTTCTATTACTTTGTAACACAAAACATTCATGTGCACTATTGTTACTGCACACAATGTTAGCTGTAGGGATTCTCTTCACACGTCTTTGAAATGAGAACTGTGTCATCAATTAGTGCTTTTATTTGACCTTTTAACGCGTTTAACAAAAAGTTTTTACTCTATTGTTATCTTTAACTTAGAAGAGAGCACTTCTCTTTATATTAAGTACATAAATAAAAACCTGAGCTCCTTTTTGTAGCTGGTTTATCATTTTTTTAGTGTATTGTAAGGCCAAAAATACTAATGAAGTGCATAGAAGCATAATAATTGTAGGAGGCAGGGGAGAATGGAGCTTGGTTTCAAATAATTTTCCCTTATTTTTCCAAGTGCTCTTAACTTGTTGAATTGTGTGGAATTTCAGTAAACTCCTAGGCTACTTTTGTGGATTCAGTAACTTCTGACAAAGTCATCTCGTTGCTTCATTCTGTTGTTCTCTTCTCCAAGCTGAAATAATTTTGCGGCTCGAGTATATTTGAAGCACTCACACTTCATATAGCTGTATGTGCTTTTCTCTACTTTTTCTTTAGTTTGTAGATTTTACTGCTTCTAAAAAAACGCTCTGTTATGTGGTGATTCTTAGAGTAATTCAGTATAAACCATCAATCCCCAGCAACATCTGATGATGAGCAAGATCTTGGACATGTTGTGGTCAGGATTTAGGGCAGGACAGGGCACAGCACAGACACCTCTAGGGTTCTGAAAGGTTACAAGGCAGTGGTAATGGATGTATTTACGCATAAGATCAATGTGATGAAAAGCCATTCTATTTTGCACCTTTTTGCAGCTTTAATTATGGTTTATCATAGGTTATGAACAAAGTACCAGGACCATGCCAGGAAGGGTAGTGGTGGCTTCAGCTTTCACTCGTTTGCTTTTTTCTTTTCTGCCAAATTTAAACTGCAAAGTGACTTCAAGCTGCAAGCTCTCACTGAAATAGAGGTGGAAAATAGAAAATATTTCATCTGCCAACTAAAAAGATTTATTTCAGTTGCTTCTGTTGCAGTTGCAGCCACTGGTAAAATATGAAAGTGACGGGATACTGTCTATGGAGTGGTAGGTGGAGACCAACACAGGCAAGACCAAATTGATACTGACTGCAAAAAGGAAGAATGCTGAAGAGCTGCTGGAGATACTCTGAGTGACTTCTGTTTGGCTTGTGTGTGTGTTCCTTAGCTGTAAGTAAAAAGAGTGAGTATCGTGGTCATTCCTTGCATCACTGATGCAGAATGGCTTTCAGCTGCCTTGAGCAAATCTGGCTTGTAGTGAAATGGGCGCGTTGTCCAGGTGTTGCTCTCAGTGCCAGTTTTGAGGCTGTATGTTGGAAGATTTCAGCAAGCTTGTCATCTGTAAACAGCTTGTGCACAGCAGCCCACATCCAGCTGCTCATCGCTAACCCTCTGGTGGGCGTTGCAGCTGCCACAGATCAGCCAGACACAATCTTCTCTAGGCCATTTCAGTGAAAAGGAGCAAGATTGGCTCCATTTCAATAGCAGGCCTCTGCTAACCTAACTCTTACAACTGGATGGAGTTGAGAGCGTGCTTTCATGTGAAGCCTGGCTAGGTCTGAATTTGTCAAACTGTGGCAGGATGTAGTTGATGAAGAAATGGCAGGCATGGTAATGTTTGCTGTTGACACCATCGTGCTCAGAAAATAACCTCTACGCAGTTCAACATGAGAAGTACAACTTCAAAAACTGTTCGTAGATCTATTATTAGAGTCAGACAGCTGTACTCCTCTGGGATGGTGAAGTCAAAGCATGTGCAAGTGTTGGAGAAAGCAGTCTTGAATGAGGAAATGCGCTGGAAGAACTCGCTTTTCAAAAAAATAATTTTGTCATAAATACTGTTCCTGTTCTCTTTTGTCAAAAAAGGTGTCTTACCAATTGCACGAGAGCTGAAGAGGCAAGGGGAAATATAAGGAACAGATAGATCTTCCTGAACAGCTTCTAGCATCTCTAAAGAGCAAAGCCCCAGCAAATTCCATCGTCTTGCTCCAGAACTTGTATGTTCTGCTGCATTTGCAGAGACTGTGTTTGTGTGCTGTGGTGCTCCTGATAGTAAAGCAAAGTGCACCAGCTTACCACATTTGAAAAAAATGTTAGATAGCTTTGAGTTTGGCACTTGCTGTGATAGAGTAGGATGCTTGTTCGTCAGGGGAAAGAAAAAAAAAAAAAAAAAAAAAAACACGACAAGGCTTTATGGATAATTAAAATCAGGAGGAATATTTGAGCTGTTTGGGGGAGATATAATCAGCTGGCTAGCTAGATTAAAGTTCGGGAACAAAAGAGAAATATATTGCAGGTAGAATTTTAATTGTTCAAAGCATAAATGCAAAATTCATTAAGGCCGTTTTGTGATTATGCAGTTAGCCCTTTCCTTGCCCGTAAGTTTACCTTGGCTAGGGCACTTGCAGTTAAATGGCACTGTGAAAATTACTGGAAAACATTAACATTAACTTGTTATTGTAAGCTGACATCATGCTGAGCCTGATGGGAAGTAGAATTTATAAATAGCTTGTCCATATGTGTAAGGCAAAAATCTGCTGAGTTTCAGCAGTACCATGATTCATGTATTTGCTGGAGTTGAAGTTTCATCGTAAGTTATCTATGTTCCTGTGGACTTGGTTTTATAGTTTCAAAAGGTTCATCACATCATACCCATGTAAAACTTACGGAAGATCAGTGGTCCAGAACTTAGGGACAGTGAGGAAATACTGTCTTTACATTCTCTGTGTGCTTTTGGTGGTGCATTCTACAAATATTCAAATTGGCACATATGTAACCTTCCCACTCTTCTCCCTGGAGAGCAAAATGCTTTTATAAAAAAATATACTTAAAGGATTTCCTAGTCACTTTGTTCCCTAGGTCAATTCTCATACACATGCCTACTGTCTGTGAATTTGAACTTAAAAGATCTGAGTTAAATCTGCCTCTGGGATGCATCCCTTCTAGATTTTAAATAAACCACTTGATCTCTTTCCTTGTCTGCAAGACTCTCTTCTATATTCATCCTTTTGAAATATGAATTTTTGGGGACAATTACTGAAATTGAGACACAGTGTACTATTACGGAAGTGAAATCTTTATTTCTTCTCTATTCATCCAAAAGAAGTACAAGGGTAATGTCTTGAGGAGGCCAGTCCTCTCACCTCTCAGATGATGTACCCCCTTGGAGGTGCCTGTATCGACTACTGCCTTGTACTACACTGAGATTAAAAAAATAGGAGGGCTTTTGGACTGAGGATTGTCCTTCCCCACTCTTATGCCACAGCTTAGTGGGATCTTCTTACAGGAATTACTTTCTGGATGTTACTGTATTAAATAATTAAAAAAAAAAAAAAAGTTTGCATGACATTTCCCTTGTCAGTGTTTCATGCTGTTGTCCTACAGATACTGGCTTTGTAAAGCCGAACGACTCATTATTGCTGTTTACAGTTTGAATTCCTTTTGACTTACACACAAGTTAAGCACACGCATTGTCTATGTTGTCTCGATAGAAAGCTACTTTTTATTCCATGTTTCAGTTGCATGTGCTTTTTTGTAGGGATCATTTTGGCAGAGGAAAATTCTTACGGGTTCTACGTGCATTTAGCTATGTTACTCTGCTGTGGAGCTGTTACAGGTATTTTCAGAATATTTTTCCTGATACTATGAATACAGTTTGCTAGAGGTAATGCACTATGTGATTTATTTTATTTTATTTTCTTCAGCAGTCTTGTAAGAAGTGATCATGAATACATAGACCATTGGTTCTGGAAGAGACTCCTTGGCTATACCCATGTACTAATTTAAAAGTGCCCAGGGCTGTCATTTACTATTGAATCTGAGATGATGTGGCATCACCTATGGCACATATTATTAGACTTCTGGCTTTCTGGAATGGGCACCTCAACAATGCAGCCTGCTGGGAATGATCCCTGGCCTGCTGTCACTCCCTCTGCATGGCTGGGAGGTGTTTCAGGAGAGTGCCAGGCTCCTCTGTGGCATCCGGAGAGTTGGCATTTGAGTTCAAGGTCTGGGCACTGATGCTGCTGTTTGATGTACCTGCACAGATGTCAGCTCTAGTGGTGTAATGGCCACCTGCAACTAACCATGTGAGAATTTTCTTTACAGGAGGGACGCCTTTCCCTATTACTGACACTTGGAGAGGTACAGCAATTCCTGCAATGGCAGAATAATCTTACACTATGGTCAGCAGGCTTTTTACTACTGCTTTAGAGAATAAGCAAAGAGTACAATTGGTGATAGAGTTCCTCAAATGTAAATGGAGCCATTAGCAGTGACAGTATGCTTATAAATATGCAGAAATGGAAATACAGGTTGATCCCTCATACATGGAGGTACATAGAACAACAGGTTATGACTGACTCGGTGTATTAATGGAGAAAAGCTTTGGGAAGTTGTTAATATGGCTTAGAAAAGCACCACCTTTTTCATGGCTATAGCTACCTGTGCTTGGACATTTAATGTCACAGATTATTCAACAGGTTTTAAAAATATTGAATGTTTTTCTTTTGTTTGAAAGCAAAAGACTCTTTTCTCTAAGTTTAAAATCACTAGCTGGGAGAAGAAAATTGTTTTCTGAAGCTGTGAGTAAGTTGTAATGTAAAGTCAGAAATAAAAGCATCAAATCTATATAGCTTAGTTCTAATTATTTTCTCGGCTTGTGTGTTAATGCAGGCATTCCTGAGACATAAGATCAACTCTCCTGAAAGCTGCACGGCTACAGGGTCAAGTAGCAGTGTGCTTTTGTGCACTCGTTATAAACAGTTCTTACTGACCGTGTCTATAATGTGTCGGCTTTTCAGTGTCAGTATATCCTTAAATATTCTTCCAAATTGTAAGTATCCCTTGGTAAACAAAGGTGTGTACCTTGTTTTTTTTATTTGCATTTTGTCTCCTTCATGTGGACGTTTGCAGGATAGCTTGTCATGAGGACATCCTATGGAAAAGAATTGTTAGAAGTTGTTTCAGACTTTTACCGTCCCATGCCTCCAAAAAAAAAAAAACTCACAAAAATTATGAAGGAGGGGGAAAGCTTGATATCCTTGCAAGTAGCTGAATTAGGGCCATGATGGGTGGGTTTTGATGATGGCAAGCTATATAGACTTGGAAGAGGGGAGTTTATTGTATCCTTCCTATTGTGGTTTTTTGTTTTAGTTTTTGGATCAAAAATCCAGGCTTGGCACAATCTTTAACTACTTCCAACATATAATCTTGTGTGTTAATTTCTTTAGACTTCTAGGTTGTGGTTACATGCTTTTGGGAAGATAATAGGTATGTTTGTAGAGAGTGGGAATACCACACGGTACCTTCTTTCATCCCTGCTCAAGCTGGCTGGTTAGGAGGATGTGTGTGTGACACTCTTACTCATCAGTCAGGTTTGATTTTTCATAATGCTGCCTACCAATTGGGATTTTCTGTTTTCTCATTCATCAGCCAATCTGTAGGTCTTTTGCTTAGGCCTCTCTGCCCACTGCATGTACCTTTAGTTATAAGTTGAATGATTTGGGAGGACGTATTGATCTGCTTGAGGGCAGGAAAACTCTGAAGAGGGATCTGGATGGGCCGTGTCCGATTGTATGGCGTTCAACAAGACTGAGTGCCAGGTGCCACTCCTGGGGAACACCATACAATGTACAGGGAGAAGACTGGCAGGAAATCTGCCTGGCAGAAAGGGACCTGGGGTGGTGTTTTAGGTTAGGTATCAGGAAGAAAGTCTTCTCAGAAGGGGTGGTTGGCATTGGAAGGGGCTGCCCAGGGGACTCGCCATCCCTGGGGGTGCTGAGGAGATGCAGGGATGTGGTGCACAGGGGCAGGTTTAGAGGTGGACTCAGCAGTGTTAGGTGATGGTTGGACTTGATGATCTTAAGGGTCTTTTCCAGCCTAAATGATTCTGAAGTATCTTACATCCAACAGTAATAAATAGGTAAGTCAAAAGTACTAAGAATTGTAAAGAGAGACCTGACACCTGTTACCAGGTTTCTGTGCGAACAGGCTAACTGGGTGCTTCTCAGAGGAAATGCAGCTAGGATGTTCAAGTTAAAAATGTTAGTAAATAGGACATAAGCTGGCTACAATCTCGTTATTTTTCTGTTTTGTCCTAATACAGTGTTTAAGTTAAACACGTGGATTTTAAGCTAGGACTCAGTTTCGTCCTCCTTTGACTAAAATAAGTTTTTGTTTGGGTTTTTCTTCCAAATATAATGGTATTGTAAGAACTTTGATTGTGAAATTTCATATTTGTTGGCTTGTTTTAGTCAGAAGATTTGAGTTATGGCATGCTAGTTATTTCATTAGTTATGGCACATTCATAATTTTCAGTTTATTAAACAGGTGTGTTATTCTTGCTCAGTTACATGGAGTTAACTAGTATTGTATTTTTATTCATTACTTCACACCCTTTCATACCTTACTTTACAACTTCTTAATTCAATCTAAACATGCTTTCCTACGTTTTAATTAAAACAATGTGATTCTTTTTTAAACCTGCTTGACGAATTTTGATGGACATATGTGGAGGAAGGATTTACAAGCCCTACTTTCTCATGAATAATAAACCCAAACTGTAATTAGATGATGAAACATGCTGACAAAACAAAGCTGAAATTATGGAAAAATCGAATTGTGAACCAGCTGTTGCTTTAATGTGGCAAAAAAAAGGATAGTTTTCAGAAAAAATATTTGCAAGGGGAAATACTGCAATTTCAGATTGAGTTTATTAATTTGTATAAAGACAAATTTGAGGAAGCAAGTCATATTCGTGTGTAGTAATGATGTATGACAATCACATAACTTATATTTTGCAGAAATAATAATCTGATTTGTCAGTTATGAAATTAGCAGAATGAAATTAAAGACTTCAAAGAAAAGAGGTGGTAGGAACAAAGGGATAATGCTTATAATTGGTATATGTAAATGATGCAGGACTGAGAGCAAGGTAAGTTAGTAGTAGCTTTTGAAACGCTACATTTGTGTGAATATTGCAAGAGAACTGATAAATGTTTGAAACTCCTTTTAAATAAATTGTCATTTAAATGTGGAAAGAAGTTGAGAATATTTACAGCTGGTGTGGCAGAGGTTTAATCATCTGCTATTGGAGCACGAGGCGTAGGGGGTGCCACCAGCGCTGTCTGGTGCAGCGCGTTCATGTGGGTGGGCTCCCCAAAGCCCCGGCCACCTCACGTGCAGGATCCAGCCGTACACTTAGTCTGACCTGTCGGTGATCTGTGCACACATGACACAAGACTTGCTTCTCATGCGTATATCCAGGGCATGTGTGATTGCTTGGTGTACGTGCCGTATTTTTCTGCCGCTTCTCAGACTGATTTTTTGGCAGCAGCAGCAGCGTGTATCTTAGGGATATGGTTTAGTGGGGACTGTTAGTGTTAGGTCAGAGGTTGGACTCGATGATCTTGAGGTCTCTTCCAACCTAGAAATTCTGTGATTCTGTGATTCTGTATTCTGATGGCTCAAGGATGGTTGTTACCACACAGCTACTGTTCAGATTTGAGTCCATTCCTCAGGAATGCAGAAAAATCGGTTCATTTAGCCTCACCATTGTTACCTAGGCATTCCTAAAAATCATTGATCTGGCCCTACTTTTATGCTATTATCCTGCAACTTGTGTAGCTGCTTTTGTTCCTGAGAGTAGGGTACAATTCAAGGACTGTGTTCATGCCATACTTGCTGCTGATAAAATATTACATTTATTTTGTATAATTTATTTTATTTTATTTTATTATTTTTTTTGGAGTAGGAATACACCAGAAGGTAACCAGATAGCTATAAACTTTCAAATCTGTATTTATAGAAGTATCTTGTTGGAAAACTGCAGAGGTAGTTGAGGTTTATAGTCCCGTTATAATTATCACACTGTTTTTTTGCACTTCTTATCTTTAAAAAATAATAAATAAAAGGATGTAGGGGTTGTTTTTCACTGGAGACATGATTATTGTAACTTTGAACTTCTTATCATCCTAACAAAAATGCCTTCACCTGTCACAGCAGCTTGCCAGATTTTATCTGCGTGGTCTTATTAAAAATGAAAGAATGGGTCTTGTTTTCAGAATACCGAGATAACTTGGCAGTTGTATTTATCATACAATGAGAATAAAATTTTATCCACCTTTAAATAACAAAAAAACGGGGGGATAAAAGAGCTTGTTTGAGGTTTTCTCACTAGCCTGTTAATACTCAGACTTGTGATGGAGCAATTCCAAAATACCACATTTGGCTTAGTGCAATAATCTCTTTACTGCTGCCATTTTGCAAACACTTTTTTTTTTTCCCCTCTTTCTATGTTGCTTCAACCTCCACAGCTTGGTGAGTGGAATATGCTTGTGAGCTTCATGTTTGCACGGTGTTCTATTTCAGCTGGTGAAACATCTGTATTTTTTATGTATTTAAAAAAAAATAGGGAGGTAAATGATCTATGCAGAGAATGTAGAAGGTGATGTCAGTTTGCTTTTTTTCAAGAAGCCCTGAGATGAACACTGAGAGCATTGTTTCAGTCTTGCAGTTAGGAATGTGAGTATTTGTACTGTGTACTTAATTTCATACTAACATAGCTGAGGGCATGCATGCAGAAGTTTTTATTGCTTCAGGTCAGCTTAAGGGGAGAAACGTTTAACTCTGCTACTTCACTGAGAAGTGTGCAATTATATAATCTTCAAAGTGTTTTTGGAAAATCTGATTATATAAAAAGGGTACTTTGTGCAGCTACATGTTGGAGGCTGTGTTTTCTTTTGAGTATGAACATGTGTGCTTGCACACAAAGTATTGCTAATCACTATTTCACATCTGAAGTTAAAAGTTTATTGTAAACATCAGAAATCTTAGTTTCTCCTTTAAAAAAGAAATCTCTTTTAGGCAGAAAGTTTGTCACAGTAGAATAACTTTATGGCTATTAAAAAGTTGTGTTATTTTTGCAGTGTCTCAGTAGATATTCAAGAGAACTTGTGGCATCAAACAAATTTAAAGGCATTAATTTTTTTGTTTGCTTTGTACAAGCTTTCATCTACCATTGCATTGCTTCGTTATTACGATAGTGTATTTCACAGCTTGAATACTGCAATTTGAGCTGATATGACAGCTTCTAGAGATATGATCAACATCATATCATATCAGAGTTGGTATAGGGGAGAAAAATGTTTCTTCCTGCTTCTCATGATTTGACTTAACTGATGTCTAATCATTTAAGTATTTTTATTTTTATTTTTTTAAGTAGTCAGCTTTTTTTTCCTGAAGGTCCAACATGAATATTTGGAAAATAGCAGATGTCATGTCTAAGGTCTGCTTGGGCACAAAGAAAACTCAGCTTTCTGATGTCAAGGCAGTGACACAGAAGGCTCAGTGCTGCTTCTGGAAGCATGCTGTTTGGTGGGGGACGGATGCGAATAAGAGGAAGGGATGTGTGTGCCAATTGACCATCAGGGAAACAAAGCTTCACACTTCCATTTCTCCCTCTTCCCCAACCTCCTCCACTCCTTCCCTTTTCTTGATGCTTCTGAAGCTGAAGAACGGGGATGAAGCATTGCCAATCTCAGATCTCTTTGTCCCATTGACAAATTAACCCCATTCCAGTTGTGGATGTCCCATTTAGGTTGTGGATGCCCCATCCCTGAAGGTGTTCAAGACCAAATTGGATGAGGCCATGGTCAACCTGATCTAGTGGGTGGTATCCCTGCCCATGGCAAGGGGCTTGGAACTAGGTGATCTTTAAGGTCCCTTCCAACCCAAGCCATTCTGTGAAGGCAGACAGGGTACTGGCAGCTGTTGAAGAGTGAATGGAAATAAATGGCTGGAAAACAGCACACCACTTGCCTCCATTGGCTTGCCGGGCCCTTGAGTTTTGCCAGTTAGGATGTAGCACTGCACCTGAGCTCACCTGGTACTTCTGCCATGTTAGTCTGCACTAAGTCCTCCCAGACTGGAGCTGCGAAGGAGCACAGTTCCCTGAAATGGTTTTACCTGAGGCAGGTTAAGACCTGCTGGATCAGTGCTGGTAGAACACAGACCAGCGAGTGCCAGGATGGCCGGTGGCTGGATCCTGTTCCTCGTTACTGGAAGGCAGAGCCCTTCCAGTGCATTAGGCTGACAACCTGGACATCCCAACAGGGGAAGAGAAAAGGATTGTTAGCATCCAGTGACTTGGCCATCTTCAGTGCACAGCTCCAGAGAAGTACAGGCAATACCTTGGGTATTGTCTTCGGTCCTGTTAGCAAGACTCCCAGTGTGTTAAAGCTGCCTTCTTGGTGTTTACATCACATCAGATATAAAGATAAATTTGTCATCCCGCAAGACTTCATAAACCTTTCTCTAGATATGATGCAGATCTGTTGTAAAACTACATTTTAAAAATACGAATGCATTGTCTTAGTGTCATAAAAGAAAAAATACCCAACACCCAAGTACAAAAGAAACACCATGACCTCATTGCATTTATGTGTAAGTGAGGAATTTAGCAGACCGTTTTAAATTGAGAATTTGGGGCCCAAAGAAAGCTCTGTGTTCGAAAGCTTGTCTGTTTTATCATCTGTATCAAACAGTCTCACAAAACTTACTACCTCCACATGCAGACATTGACTATCTTGCAGTCTCAGATCATCAAAACTACAGCAATATTACTGAAAGCCAAACAATAACATTTCACACATGTTGGAAGTAGAGCACTGCTGCAGGTACCTTTAACAGATTGCTTGTTTGGATACCTCCAGTTTTAGTTTGCATTAAATACTGCAGGAGGCTCTGAATAAAACATGTCAGCATTGATTTCAATTTCAAATTTCGTTGAGATATTCTAAAATGACAACAAATATATAATCCTTTTGTGAGGAAAACTTACTAGGTCACTAAAGTCTGGTGAACAAATGATAGAGGGCTTGCATCGAAACAATGAGAAAATCAGTATTTTGCATATATCAGATGTCAGACCTGGTAAGCCACAAGAGTTACGCATTGTCTTTGACGAATGCCAACATTTTTTTGGAGTGAATCAAACTCTTACGTGAGTTGTACCTTCTAATTCTGCTGCTTAAGTATGGCTCATGACATCCTCTGATTTTTAGCATTAGAATAATAACATACTGAAAGGGTATGGTCTGTCTGGAAAGTGAAATGCAGTTTTGGTTGCATTTTCAGTACTGAATTTTCTGCGTGGACTAATTTAAGTCCACACATTTGATCTGTTTAATATACACGGTTCCCCCTCTTTCAAGACCTTTTGCTTGAGCTATCAACTACTTCGTCAACTACTTCGATTTCCGGTGTGTAGAGGAGGGAGGCACTTTGGGAGCTGTTTTCAAAGCTGAAGAGATAAAATTAATTTGAGCTTCTAGGAAAAATATGATAGCCCCTTCATAATTATGAAACAGATTTTATATTATTGCTTAGAGGTAAATCCCTTCCTGTTCCTGGAAATGAACACAAGCACAGAAGAATAAAATCAGAAAGGTTAAGGCACCAAATGGTCTTCAATTAGGATATAAAAGGCAGTATGAAGAGCCTCTACATACACGGCATTTCCCTCTTCCATCCCTAGTCTTCTGTAGTGTTAATTACTGAACGGGGACCAAGGACAAACCACAAAATGCACAGAAAAACTAGCAGTCATGGTAACTCTGTACGTTGTTTTTCATGAAAAAAGGTTAATGTCAAATAGATAATAGTGCACAGTAAGCAGACAGCGGCACAGCAAGAGCAGGCTCATGAGTAGGATTCAAAGTGGAGATCTCCTGTGAAACTCTCAAATATTTGCAGGTTTATACTTTTGCAGAGTGCTTTGTAGAGAAGGATCAAAATCTAAAATGGGTTTGGGAAAATCAGAAAGGTAATCTTTCAGCAAAATGGTGCTCAGTACAGAGGAGTTCAGAAGATTTGGGAACAAAATGAACAGAAACCAAACCGCTGTCATTCCAGGATGTCTCTTGCATGCAGAACACCTGTTAACACATGGAGAAGAGTTTGTTTCATTGTTCCTGTCATGAGGGGCCCCAGTTGGATCTCTCTGTTCAGCAAGTGCCTCACTAGGAAAAAATCTGGACCAACTGAACGGCGTCCAGAGAGCAGTTGTTTACCATGAGGGCAAAAGTCAAGGGTGGGAGTGGAACACCTTACTTCAAGAGATTGGATTTTGTGTGCGAAACACTTGAAGAGTTTCCATACAAATGTTTTGGAGTCTGCTTTATTGGCTGGTTTCAAGATATTAGGACAGGCAAGCATTTGTTTCATCTAAGAATGCTTAGACCCTACCTCAATGTTTGTGTGGATTAGATAGTCTCTTGACATCTCTGCTGTTCCTGTGCTTGTTTGAAATTACTGCAGCTGTTCTTCCACTTGAATGATTTCACAAAAAATAGCGCAGATGAAATTGTGTCAAGTTAATGCTATGCGGCAGTTCTTGTGTTTCCAAAACAAGCAAACAAACAACAAAAAATAACCCTGGGAGCAAGTGACAGCTGGAATGTGGGAGACCAAGATCTAAGATGTAAAAATCTGGATATAAAGGCTTTCTTCTTCCCAGAGCGAAGCACAGGTCCCCACTTGATCAGTTAGCCATAAAATCACTACTTTGTAAGTATGAAGTGCTCATACTCTCACAAGTTAAGGGTTTCCATATAAAATGCTCGTGTATGCATTTTTAGAAGTAATCTGTAACATCTCTAAAGCGTCATAAATTCTTAATGTCACTGGTTGCAGTATGTAATCAACGGAGGACATAATTCTTCAGCTTATGTAGAAACTGTCATGTCTATCTATGTGTTTAACCCAGGCAGGTAAACAGAACTTCAGATTTGGAGGCTGTAAGATGAAGTAAAGGAAGAGGGAGAGGTAGCACCCTGCTCCTCCAATTCCAGCTTCCAAGCTACCAGGGCACCAGACTCCTCAAGTCAAACAAGGTCATTCCCACAAGGCTGCAGTTCCACCCCATCTATCTCCATGTTTTTCCATGGAGGTGGATGTTGACCGTTCACTCACAAATGAACAGGAAAGGTAAAAGCAGAGTAGGATGATGTGGACATCGTGGCTTGTGCCCGAGGAGTGTGTCACACGCTCTCCTTCCCATGCAGAGGGTGAGACCTGCTGGGGCTGGCCTCAAGAGCTCGTCTCCATTCTGCACCTCGTATCAGCTTTCAGCTGCTATCTGATATTTCCTCTTCATCCTTGCAACCTAGATGACTATACATCCAGATGAACATATGCTTTTTTTTTTTTTTTTCCTTAAACTCCATTTTACCCATATTTTACATAGCTTGGGGAACTTGTTTTTAAATAGCACAGAAAGATCTCAAAGAACAGGAATTACTTGCTTTGTTGACCAGGCTACAGGTCATGCTTGCTATTTTGGTATCGTGAATATTTTCCTTCATGAGGGTAGGATTTGCCTAGCAGGCTTTTACAAGAAGCTCTGGAGGAGGTAGCACAGTGACTTCCACAGCCCTGTGCAGGGAGTTCAGCCAGCTCTGTCCTTGGGAAGAAAATAGTGTGAGCCTCCTCCTCTCCTGTGAACCCATCTGCCTGCTGTGCTTGCCCAGAGCCCTGAATGAAGGATCTCAAGGACAGGAATGAAGAAACTTTGCTGTCAAGGCTTTGGAGCAGTTATATATGCTAATTCTTCTGCCCCCGAAAAGCTCTTTGCTCAGGGTTTAGAGTACGAGGTGCTGCACGCTTTTAAGAGCCTAAGTAAAGTCTCTGGGCTTCGGGTCCCTGAATGCCTAAATTTTAAGTTTGGATTGGGTTTGGCAGCCGTAGGTATTTGATATGCGCTGACTAAAGATTCAGCTGTATTCATTTTGCTGTTGGAATCTGTCTTTTGGTTTTGTACTGCAGGAGAAGTTCTCATGCCATGAACAGAGTAGTCAGGACTCACGGCACCAATTACTTCAGCAAACCAAACCGGCTTCTTGCACAGTTTCCCTGACTAATTCTAGCAGACTCCTATGGCTAACACATACTCATGCACCTATGCTGTAATTCAGCAGAAGCTCCTCTCAGCAGCGTTGTTGACTTATGTGGCATTTGCCTTTGCTGCAGCTCTCCACCCTCGCCTGTCTCCTTGGTTGTACTCGTGCAGTGCAAACAGCCCCGTCCCCTCCAGCAGGCCAGGCTGCCGACGTGCTCCACGGCTGCTTCTGCTGGCACCGGCGAGCAGATGGCACCAGGAAAAGGTGGAAAGCTGAAGGATGCTCAGGTTGGCGAGGGCCAGTAGTAGTGGCGTTCAGCAGGCTGTGCTCTGTTTGCTCCATGGATGTTAGTTAGCATCTTCCTGCACTTCTGTGTAGTGTTGCTTACTAGCTGTGAAAAGGGAATTTTAAAGAATCTGCAATTTAGGGATTCCATCTGTTCTTATGCCAGATGAATGCATGTTTTTGCCTGAATAACAGTTGTTCATTTTGCAGGTGGTTTTCATTTGAACTGTTTGGAGGAAAAGCAGTGCCTAGAAACTGATTTGATTTTTTTGATTTAGGTTTTTCACTTGCTGCAGTCGTACTTGGAATCAAAACAGTTTGTTAATTCAGACTTTCAGCGGGGACTGGGTGACATCATTACCTGTATAGGAACCAAACTGTGGTTGGCTAAAAGGTAAGACGAAACACAAGATACAAGATATATGTGTGTATATTTGTATATATAGGTTGCTAATGTTTTAAGGGCTGGGCTCATTTATTTTATTTTGGAAAGGTGGGTGTATTTATTTCTCTAAGAATTGCGTAAAATTTAGGTTCTCTTTTTTTAATTCAGATTTTTTTTTCCAAATATTAAGGGATGAAAAACATCTGTGTTCTTTACAAATGCTTTCTTATTTTTCAGTCTTCTTTTAGTTCATTTTCAGCTAAATATTGTAGTCCAGTCATTTAAAACAAAAACAAACAAAAACATTGTGGATGAGAATGTCTACAGTTGCAACCCTTTTGAGGAAAGGATGAATGTTGCTTCTGGGCTAAGAAAAATGCACTATGCATATTTTAATGCTATGTTCTCTGACTTGGCCTTTACAAAAAGAGATGTAGATAAATGTTATAGCATTTGCTGAAACTGTCAAAAGTACTTAGCTGGCCACAAACAATCCAAGACAGCTCTGGGAACATTATCCTTAGGTTTCTGTAAAAGAAGGCCATCTTCAGATGGGCTCCACACTGCACTCAAGAAACATGCTTTTTTTTTTCTTTTTTCCCTCTGTTGGAAATGTACTTGATCTTAGCAATTGCTTTTGAATGTTCCTCACCAAAAACTTTAAAGAAAGCAATTGTTATGGAAGGGGAGCACAAGTTGCTTGCATCGGTAAGTGGGTAAAATATTCTCCAGTACAGTTTGCACAGTGGAAGGAAGTCACCAGTGTAGTCCAGTGAAAATCTCTGATAGAAGCACAGGTTGCTTTGTGATCGTCAAAAGCAAAATCCAAGTGATTTGGAGGAGGGAGGTGATTAGCATTTCACTGCCAGTGTTAAGTGAATTGGGGGAATTGAGTTAGTTGATCTTCAAGAGATAGAAATGTCTTCTGAGTGAGTGGGAGTGAGAATGACAAAATAGCAGGTAAAACTTGGTGTAAGTAATTGTGAAATGATGCTCATGAATAAAGCAGTCTGAACTTTATTTGGGCAAATGTGGTCAACTCTGAGCAGATTTTTACCACTTCAGAGAAAGATCTTGACCTTGCACTGTGGAAAAAAAAGTTGCCTTGATTCTCAGTAGAGCCCAAGAAGAGACGTCCTGACTTAGTTTATCTAGTAGCCAGTGTTTATTTGAATATTGTGTAACTCCCAAAGTAGGTACAGTAGAAATGAGGAGCAGTAGAAAGACTGGTGATGACTACAGAATGGTTTCTAGATGGAGAATGACTAAATGTGCTGAGATACGTTTTTTAGCCTGGAAAAAGGACAACTGGGGGATGACATGGAAAACATTTTTCATGCTGCGAGTCACATGGAAAGGGAAACAGATGGTTAGCACGCCTTCCAGTGCAAGGTGGCAGATCTGAAATAAGCAAAATAATGAAGATTTTCATGTAATTTTAGTTCAGCTGTGGAACCCCATGCTGCAAGATACTGTTGTTTTTAAAAGTTCTATGTTTTCAAAGTAGTTTTTCATAACTCACCTTTTTAAGGTATTTGTCGTATTAGTACTAACTTTTTTTGTAGTATCCTGAATGGAAATGCTTTCTGTCTCTCTCTGAAGTTGTGGTACATGGAATCAGTATTTGCCTAAATAGATATAGTTTCTCTATCTGTTTTCTATGAAAAAAAAATCATTTTCTTATTCATACATTCTTAATTATACAGTTAATGCTATACACACACACACACATATATATATATTTATATACATTTAATGTCTTTCTGCCAGAATTCCCAAATTATATGTTAAAAGCATATAGATTTGCAACACTACATTAAGGTGGTGGTGGTGGTGGTGGTTTTTTTAGACAGAAGCACTTTTTGCAAATTTCTAATGTACTTGATCGTTCTCTCTAAGCCCATACAGTCATATGTCCTTAGACACACTGAGGCAAGGATGTGTTTTCTGGTTTCTCCTTCTCCCCTTTTCTCCCTTCCTTTATGTGAAAAAGGGAAGCAAATATCCATGAAATATTTGGTAGCCAAATTTGCTTCCAAATGTGTTTTCACCTTAAGACTACAATAAATAATAAAGCTGAAAAAAATTACTTGCCTGTTAAGTTTGTACTCAAGATAAACATGTTCACTGTGGTATGATTTAAAAAAAAAAAAAAAAAAAAAAAAAAAAGATATTGAATGTGGGGTATTTCCTGGTAGTTTTGGTTAGAGAACCTGGCAGCTTCCCTCAGATTAGTCATGGCTACTATGACTATTGCAAGATGCAAATAATAACTTAACGAAAATTTGAGAATTATACTTCAAGGATGATTGTCCCAAGAGGAATATCCAGGGAAATTTCAGAAAATGCCGTAGATCTGTCTGAGAATTCAGGTAGAATGTAATTATAGCTGCACTGAAGGGAAGTTGATTCACACCAAGTGAGAGTTGAGGCTGGTGTTTTCACCTTTCTGTTGCTTTGCTTGGTAGTTGTCATGGCAGCATTCTAGCTGTGTCAAAGTCATTTTGAAGGAGGGCAATAGACGTGACATCGTAACATTCAGAAGGACATTTGGTAATGTTACGCAATCAAACTCAGTAATGTTAATAACTTCTATTTACAACAAGAGGAACATTAAGAATAGCAATAACGATAATAATTGCTTATTTTTCTTGGACTGTCAAGTGAGTATCCTAGTACTGTTTGACTTGTGTCTCAGCCTTGTGTGCTTCTCAGTGCTGATGTATTTGAGTGTGATGGATCCCACAGACTGGAAATAGGAAGAGGCCAACATCGACCTTCTGTAAGATTTCAAGGAATTCAGGGGGGTGGGGGATTGGGTTTGCTATAAATTAAAAATACAGATGAAAAGTGAAAGTTTTCTGTTTTTTGGACTCTTCCTAGCAATATTCCATACAGGATTTTGGGCTAGCTTGGGGGGAGAAGGATTGGAGGTGAGGGGCTCCATTAGTACGTGCTCTATCCCTCTGTGTCCATTTCAGTGTGCAGCTTTACCACTGGTACTTTGCTCTGTGGAGCTGAACAGAACGGCTCTGTGATGAAGGGCGGTGGGCTTGTTTTGTTGTTGTTTTGTTTTGAAGGAGCTTTGGGAGGTCGCTTTGCATACAACTGTGCGTATTGCACAGTGCCAGTGTGTTTTCTATAAAGGTAGTCCCTGCTAACTTGTTAGAGTTGCTTGGGGGAGTTAACAAACACATAAATAAAGATGATCTGATTGATCTGCTTTGATTTCCAAAATGCACCAGACAAGATCCTTTACCAAAGGCTGTTAAAGAGATTAAGCAGTTGAGAGATAAAGGTGCAGATCTTTGAATCGTCAGATTACTGGTTACAAGAGGAAACGAAAGGTAGGAGTAAAATGTTGAACTTGCATGGTGGGATCAATAGGGGTTTGTTAGGATCTGTCATGCTTAACTCATCAGTGACCTGGAAGAAGCAGTGCCAAAATGTCTTCTATTTGGTGATTATTTAATGTAGCAAAAGTAAAAGCCAGTTGTAGTCTTAGGAGATTGAGTATCATGATGATAGCAAGACGGATGAAAGTTGCATGGAAAAAGTGATGATATCTGTCTAAGTTTGCATGTGGTGTGATGGTGGTCTGAGATGACTTCGGAGTGATAAATGTGTTTTGTTCCATAAAAATACTAGTGCAGTGCTCAGAGGCAGACTGAAACAGGAAACTGAAAATTGATGGTAAAGAAAAGAAGGAGAACAAAGCAAAGCATGTTATCCACCAGTGTACAGCTGCAGCGGGAATGTGCCACTTCTGGTCTTTTCACCTCAAAACAGTGCTGGAGAACTGGGGGGGAGCATGGCAAGAATAATCCAGGTTTGGAAGCTACTCCATGTAAGAAGTGTCGGAATACTCTAGGACTATGACACTTGGAAAGCAATGATCTTCCGTCTGTCTGCTGAACTTGGGGGTCGGTGGGTTTTGGTTTATTGGGTTGTTCTACCTTTGCAGGACAAGAACTTAATTCACATTGTGATCAGTGGTGTAAAATAGCTTGAGAAGCTATTGCATTATTCCCTGTTAACATACTTGTCTCCTCCCTTCCCTTTGCCCCCATCAGATTTTGCTTTAGAGAATTAAAAAAAGGCTCAGTTTCCCCACACAGAATTTTGAAAAAATAGTAATTTTTCTTCCACTGGTATTTTCTGTCTGTTAAGGGAGACTTAAGATGTGAATGTGACATGGCTGCTTTTTCTCCTTTTGTATCATATATTAGAAAGTCAGAAGAGCAAGCATCTTTTTTCCACCTTTTGTTGTTTTGTGCATGTCTTTTAAATACGAACTTCTCTGAGTATTGAAAAGCAGTATTTCTGTTTTTGATGTTTGGATGAGAGAGCCCTGTCTTCCATCCGCTTCTTGAGGAGAAACTTGAAATTTCTCTTACAGGTTTACCTTCACTTGGTATTTTTTATTTTGCTTTGGAAATGGATTTGTTTGTTGGTCTAAAGAGTTTAAAGTGGTTCAGTAATGTTATTGCTCCCCCCCACCTCGGGTATTGGTTGTATTTTTCTGCAGAGATGAGAGATGCGGGGTGTTTGAGAAGAACAAATGTTCCGAAGTGCATGAAGTACGTCTTGTTTGAGGACCGAGGTGATGGAATGAAGTGGCGGAAAGCAGACTGAAGGCTTCAAAAAATAATCAGCCCTTGAAAGATTTCAAAGCTCTTTCATGTGACTTAAAAATAAAAACTTGAATTTTTTTTTTTTATTTTAAAAAAAAGCTCAACTGCATACCAAGGAGCTCCAAGGCGAACTCGAGGTGCCTTCTGTTTCATAAATACAGAGAGCTGAAAGAGCAGCCTTTGGAACTGGTGATTTGCTGCACAGAAGTCCCGGAAATACCTGTCTTGTTTCACTTGTAGCCTTTGGCATGGCAAAATATTGGTATTGGAAAAATTGTGAAATGGCGTTGCACAGCTTTGCTGTAGGATGCTGTCTTCCACAGTGCTCTCAGTCTGCTTCCCCCCTCTCCACCTCCCCACATTCTTAATGGAGACCACAGGAGGGAGAAAAAGACTTTGAGGCTCTGCCAGACGTCAAATAATCTATGCTGCTAACCTCTAGTCATGTGCCGTTTCCTAGCTGAGAGCTTGTCTGCGCTGGGAAAGTTTACTTTTAGGGCTGCTTTCCTGAAACTAGTGTGGAGTAGCCCTGTCTAAACCCACCAGGCTTTGCATTTTGCAGAGAGTCACTGGTTGGTCTGGCACGACTTGCCTGCCGGCTGTGCACCCACCCCGCTTTGTGACCCCAGTGCCCCCTGCTCTGCTGAGCTGCTCTGAGCCCTCTGCGTCCTGGATGGGGCTGTCAGAAATACCAGTGGGCCTCTGAAATACCTCTGACAGAGGGGCACAAGGTTCAAGCTCACTTAACAGGCACATGCAAGAGCGATTCAAGGCTTGAGCTCAAACCCGGCTTCACTGCCAGCTGAGGTACTTGCTGCTCAGCCATGCTGGCTGCAGGATGGTCCAGCTAGACGTGCTTTGAATGAGGGAAATCCCACGTGCATTTTATAATGCTACAGAATACATTAACTTACCAAGCTGATGGCTGTGGCGTTCCACCAAGCCTCTTCTGTCCCCTTTCCCACCCGCTTTTGGCAGGGTTATGTGAACAACAGCAGGCAGGGAATCGGTCTTAGGAGGGATTTCCTGCTAAGGATGTTTGGGCTTGTGGCTTCACTATGGTTTCAGGACTTAGTGACTCAAGAAGTGTAACCCAAATATGTCTTTATTCTTCTTGCTGTCTCTTTGGCCAGACAGCAGGTCATTTCTAATGAGCAGACAGTGTTTTGTGCTTTAACAGTAGCAGCACAAAGAGTTTCCAGAGGCGTATGCAGGCACATTTAGGTGTAGACATAAAGTGACCATGGACTTTCTGCAGGTTTGCAATAGCCCCTTTGAAAGGAGGATGTTATTTGGGAGCTGGGAAGGGGTGTATAAACTTTTCAGAACAGCAAAAAGGCAACAAGCAAGAAGAACTCCTTAGCAGAGTTGACCAATTCTTCAGATAGACCCCATTGCCTAGGAAGCCCTCTGTCCTTTTTTGAAGGACAAACCTTCTTGTCCTTCAAAAACCATCTCTGTCACCTTCCTGTTTTCTAACTTTTCCCCTCCTCCATATCTGTCTTTAAAATCTATACTTTCAGAAGTAAGTTATCTTTGATCTGTGGTCTATATGCATTACACAGCTGCGTTCAAATCTGAAAATAGTTCTAAAGACTGAGCCTGCCTCTGTGGAAATCTTTTTACAAGGTTTTAAATCAAGAGGTTGCTTTCTGTCAGCTGGGCTGGAGCAGTAATTCTTGTGTACACTCTTACACAAGTGAAACATCGAGGGAGAATGATTTTTGTCCTGTTCCAGCTGGAAGCTAAGCATACCAGTGTGAGCAGTTGCTGCACATCAGGTGTGCAGTGGTAATTTATTAATCTGCACTTACTGAGCCATGAGCCTAATTTAGTGTAGTTTGTCTTTTATATTACTTCTTTTGAGAGCACAGTCATAACAGTTACGTCGTTCTTTATAAATGTATTCTTGGAGGCTTCCATTTAGACCTTACGTGCTTTTAGCAGACTAAGGCAAGTTTCTGCACTGCTCCAAATCCACCCTTTCACTAGTATCCTTAAGACAGCTACAAATTGCTTATTTATTCAGTTGATGATTGCTTGGTTTGGAACATTTGCTTTGGATATCAGTATAGACATGTTTTAACTTCAGACTGGAGTTGAAGATGTACTTTGCATAAGATAAAATGTTCTTTGACTCCTGTTCCCAGGTATGCTCCTAGCTTAAATATGCAAAGTCAGGGAGTATTAAGAACTGAAGAACGTTACTGAAGATGTGTTCTCTCCACCACTGCAATGTCCAGAGTAGGCACAAAACATTACAGTTACAGGTTTAGGGCATAAATCCTTGCTTAGGTCTGAAAATGATTTCCAATAAGTAAACCAGAGTTTTAATTAGGTAAAATTCATTAAATTTGCACATGGGATTTGTTTGACCTCTCATATTTTTAGGAGGCTGCTAACGGATCACAGGTGGTTCTCATTAAGGGAACAAAAAAGAAAACAGGATTATTTTATCAATCTGGTATGCTTTAAAAACAACAACAACAAAAACCCCACACCCTTCCAGCATCGTTCACCAAGGACAACCAGAGCACAGTTTTTTTATTTATTCTTTTTAATAGTTGAAGCTCAGGCGGTTCTTGGTGATATCACAATGCACCTACCAGGTAAACTGACATTACAGCAACGTACTCATCTGGCTTTGGAGTTATCCTCCCACCTAAACCACCAGACCAGCAACTTTCCCTTGGGAGAAATAAATGTCTGCTATAATGCAGGATGAGCTGATCTTATAGCAAGTCACTCTTATAGTGCCTTGGAAGGTCTTTTAGCAAGTCAAGGGGGCTTTTCGCATGGTAATTACTTCAAGAAGATATCAGCAGCACAAATAGGCAATCAGATGCCTTGTTACTCGATGTTTGTATTTCTGTGCGGGTGTTCCTGCACTTCCAGGAACTCAGCAAGGATTACTTGGTAGTGTAGGCTTCGTTTTTTTGCTGTACTTTTTAAAAATGCTTTCCATTAACATTTAGGTCTATTGGCCGTGATGTTCACTGATGTGCTGGTTTTGTATTACATGGTTAAAACTGTTATGGCCAAAGTTTAATAATTAAATCTATTATTAATGTCTCCTCAAGAAGAACAGAGGAAGGCCATGCATCTTTTGATATTGTTGTTTCAATGCTACGTGGCATGGGCTCCAAGAGTAAATAGATTAAAATGTGAAGGTTGCCTTCTAAGGAAATATACCCCCCCCAAAAAAAACGGTCTTTAGACTAGTGCAGAGTTGAAAAGCTACTAACCAAAACGTTAGGAGATTTATCTTTTAATCAGCTACTTGTTATATGTGTAGGTGTGATTTCCATAAGCTTTGTGGTCTCCACGAGTGACAAATGCTTATTTTCCACATCTCTCTGTGTGGTCAGTACAAGGCCAGCTTGGCCTGCTTCATCAGCAACACTGTAAGGATAAAACTCCCTGTGGGCTACCCCCTAAGGGTTAGGTTGAGTTGACTTCATCAAGATTCAAACATCGCAGGAGATGCACTTTGTGATGCATTTAGAAGATTTTTAGCTCATGATTCTAATCCAGGTCTTCACAAATTGGTGAGGGAGATGGCTGGGATTTTTTTTTGTTTGTTTTGTGTCTGTCTTAAATGGTCAAGTACCCCTTCCTAATTTAAGTCCTACAAAAATATTCCCAACAATGTAACTGAACGTCATGCGCTGTATTGTAGAGTGCATAAGCGTCTACTAGTGAAAAAAATGTAGCAGAGTAAATCCCTTCAAATGGAATTGTATTTTTGTGGAGCAAATTGCAGGCTCCACAGAAGAAGAATCAGGCCATGGAAAGAAAGAGAATACTTGGCAGAGATTTGCCATTCTTCGGGAAGAAGTGAGCTGGAAATTAATAGGGAGAAAAGATATACTGTAAACCTCAAATTTACTTACCAGTTGGCCAGGCTGAAAAGGTGAGTTTATGGAAGACGAAGGCTGCGAAGCACAAAATAGGAAGATGCATCACAAAAGAGGAAGTTGCATAGATGCTGTCCATACATACCAGCTGATGTGAGGACATGCTGGACCTCAGTCAGAATTCTTCCCTCATGTACCACGGCTAAAGATGGAATTCCAGTCTCCATCATATGCAAAATGTCGACTTGCCAGAGAAGTTTCTGAGGTTCAGAAATACAAGAACTTGTGCAAAGGCTTTTGAAGTATCCTGCGCGTATTTGATAGAATATGGTCCTTATGAAACCAATTTGATTTGTCTGTTGGAAGCAAAAACTCTAATACTGGTGGCAAGAAAGTAGAATTTGGGGCTTAAATTCAACTGCAACAACCTGATTTTTTTTGCCAGCTGAAATATTAAACTTAATAGATGTTAGAGTATTTTTTTAGACAATAATACATTACTTAAGCAGAAGAACAGCATGGTGTTTAGCTGTTGCAGGTTTTTTTTTTTTTTTTTCTTTAAACACGAGGCTTTTCCTAAAACACTATTGAAAAGCTTAATGCCACAAAGGAGTGTTCTCAGGAATTTTAGTTTTTTTTTTTTCAGCCTTTCCAAATGCTCTAGAAACATACGGCATTCCAGCAACAGTGACTTTTTCATTAAAGACCAGGTAAGGAGTAGGCAGGTCATGTTCGCTTTGAAAACCAATGTGAAAACAGTCACCCAAGTCATAAGGATGGGTATTGTCTTGTACTCAAGGCAGCAGTGAATCGGCCTTCAGAAGAGCTGCCCTTGTAGTCTTGCTGGCACTGGTTTCTTTACCCAGACACTTACGAGCATCTTGTGAACGTTTTGGACGAAATACAGGGATTTGTAGGCAGCTTTGTAAGTTGTGTAATTTTGACCGGAGTTCTACATTAGCTTGATTCATGAGCAAAATCGCATCATCAATTTTTAAAGATTGGGGCTGCAGGTAACAAATGTGAGTGCGTAGATTAGACATAGCTGAAGTCTAATAAACATAAACACTGTACTTTACTCTGGAAAAAAAAAATGATGCTGATACCCTGTGCACTTAATATTGTTTTACTGTGACTAAAGGTGATGCACCTATTGCATGTTATTAGGAGGAGATGTATTTGAATTTTTGTTCTTAATATTACCTTAAAGTTATTTAATATTAAATTCAAGTTTAACAAACGAGATTAGCTTGTATTCGTAAATCAGCACGGGTTGGAAGAATTGAAATCACTCTGACTCTGAAAAGCTTGGAAGCTGCAAAATGCAGAGCTTTTCTCAGAGCTTTTCCACAAATGTTTTTTGGGTGTCCCTAGGATAACTAGATAAGTACACTAAGGTATGTGTAACTAACTCACAGGAGAGATGTTCGGGGCTTTTGCTTAACAGGCATCATCTGGCAGGTAGCGTTTGAAATTCATTACAAGTGTTTGTTCGCTTGAGTTTGAGGAAATATGCTTTGATTTTTATGTCATTAGATGTTTAGTAAATATAAGTTGCTGTATGTTTATAGTTCTTGTTCTGCTAGTAGTTATGCAACATCTGTTTCCGTATGAGGAAAAACTATGAGCAAAGAGCTCTGCCTCTTTGGAAAATACTGAATTTCCACTGAGTATAGAATAACTGAAAACTGGTATTAGTTTATTAACACCACCAACTTCGTTTTCATAATCAGTGACTTGTATCTGTCTTGCTTATGTAACAAATGTGATATTATTATTGTTACTGTTGTTGTTTATACCTAAGTGAGGTGATGCTCTTTCGGAAAAAGAGGAACGTTCCAGGAGACAAATATTTGTCTTTTTTAGTCATCTGACTGAGCCTTGTTGGAAGTTCGGGCTTTTGAGAAGAGAATGGGAATCTTCAGAAGCTGTGCATAAAAATTCATTAGTACTTGCTCTACATAAATGTGCCTTGGCCTTCCTCATTTATATGTAGAAATTTTGATGGTCTTCAGACCTTTGTGAGTAGAGGAGCAAGAGGCTATAAATTTAGTTTGTTTTCCCAGTGTTCTGACAGAATCGAGGCCAACGTGGTGAGCTCTCCACGTTCTTTCTTCCTCGTTTCCCTTGGAAGAGAAGGTAATTGGCTCTGTAATTCATTAATGCTGATCTTCTTTAAAATGAGCAGTAATAGAAAAGACAATGAGTATGAGAAGTTAAGCCATATGTTCCTGATGCAGTTGGAACTGTGTATGAGCAGGAAGTCTGTAACCAAATACTGCTGATTGCTTCAATAAATGCCAGTTTGCTTTGTGTCAGATTTACTGTCCAGAGTCAGCAAACCAGTGACTACCTTGAATTGAGCATGACTCAGTTGTAGAAGGTGAATCAAACCTTTAAAGATAATATTTGTGGAGCTCCCCCTCTTGAGAGTCCAGGATCGATTGCATGCTGCACTAGCCTAAGGTGCAGCCGGTGGTAAAGGTGGCACAGAAATCAAACCAGACCCAGCCTTATTGTAAGGCTCCAAAGCCAGCTGGACCAAAATGCAATACTGCACGGGAAACTTCTGGACATGGTGATTTAAATTTACATTTACAGAGAGGGAATATCTTGTGAGGGGTATGCTTCCTGATTCACCTACCAGTCTGCTTCTTGTTTAATACACATAGCTTACTGTTACTCCAGTGACACAGTATTCTGTGACTGCTTTAACTGGTCCTCTTTGTAGGTGTTTGAACGCGAGCTCATGAATTTAAAAAGAGTATTTAATTTTGTTAACCCTTTTATCTTAAAAAATAAATAAATAAATAAATAAATAAATCCCTGGACTCAAACAGTTAAGAAAAGGTTTCTTTCTGCAAGCAACTTCCAAGTGTTTTCTAATTTTATATTCACATACCACAACTTAAAATGATATTGCAAAGTCTGACAGCCTCATTGCCAATTACTTGCTCAGCCTTAATGATAAGAAATTGGCCAGTTTTGGAACATGGTGTTTTCAGGGTCTAATCCAGAAACCTGCTGGAATGTGTCAAAATTAATAGTTCGGAAAGCAATGACTGTACTTTCAAATTAGTATCTGCAGTTCAGCCACACCTTTAAAAATAAAAGAAAATAATTGAATAACTTTTATATATATATATATATATATTTTTTTTTATATATATATATTTTATTTTATTTTTTTCCAATTTGAAAATACTGTTACACTGGACCTTGGGCGAATAAAAAAAAAAAAAATCTGTAGGTCCTTTAAAATCTTTAATAACTTCAGCATTTTTGACTTCATTTGTTTCAGTCACCTTGTGTCTTCTGTTGAGTTTCATGATGATCTAGTTGGGAATACAGCTGCTTCTCCTGTCATTGTTTTGTTCTTCTTTATGAAGTTAGAAACTCATTACTTCTGGGCCTGATCCTTTCTAAGCAATGATCCTTTCAGTTTCTGCATGTGCTTCTGAAGGTTGCAGATGTCTTCTCCCATTCTACCTGGCAGGGAAAGCCTGTGACGGTGCTTACCTTTTTTACCTGTTACTCAGTGCAGCCCAAACTGACTTCAGTCCTCAGGACAGCCTTTGGCCTCTCTTCAGTCATCTATGTTGAAATATTCATACTGGCTGTTGGTGAAATGAAACTCAGTGGTCCTCTGTGAGCTGATTTATATTGCCACCTGGGAAGTCAACAGCCAAGTACAGCATCCTGAAGCAGTGCTGGAAACTGTAGAGCACTCTTCAGAGCTCAGTGAGATCCCTGCGGTAGGCTGGCTATGAAGTGAATCCTAAGAAAAACAAAAAATGATGTGATGAACTTCTGAAAATTGTGTTTTGAGGCTTCTGGACATGTTACACAATGAGCACGAGGTCTTTAGTAATGTTAGTACTGTTTAGTACTACAGCTGTTTGACTTCACAAATGTGCTGTTCTTACACCAGCCTACCTCCTAAGCTAGACAAAACATTACCTTAACAAGGACAGTGTGGATCTCTCTGCTAACATCCCTAGCCTGCTAGTAGTACATACACGTGGTAGTGCCAGTACAGTACTACTAATTATACACTACTGCTAAGTACAATATAGTGTCTTGAGATCCACACTAAATTTCTGTGTGGACATACCCCGAGATATGAGAGTCCTACCAGTCTCTAGCTCAGGTGCAGCTTATCATCTGGAGTGAGTGTATGATGTATTTATTTCCATTAATATTCAGGTTGGAAGGAAAGTGAGCTAATTTTTGGGGTTTGGACAACTGAAGGAACACTTTTCCAGATGGCTAGAGCTCCCACCCTTGCTACCACTGTGACTTTCTTGTTTGGAGACAGATTTCCTCAAAGCTTGTTTACGAGAACACCAGTTTATTTGGGTATCTGCGTTAAACCAGAAACATCTTGTACTCTTTCCGTTCTCATTGTTTAAGTTCTGCATGAACAGGTCATCTTAAATACTGCACAGTGTATCATTTGAAATGTCCAGCATGTGATTTTTGGCTCCTAGATCTGTTATGCAAATCAAAATCTGATTGTCCTGAAGACTGAGCTTTCTGCTACAGTCTGAACAACGCTGAAATTTCTTGGTTTTGGAAAACCGAATTTCCTGTTGTGTCCGTCTGGCGCATACGGCCGAGAATTCACTAGCATCACCAGAGCGATGGAGCAAGCCAAGAACAAACATTTGGCATGTTCCAAGCTGAAAAAGCCTCATTTCAAAATCAAAACATGCATATGCGTGTACTCAGAATGTAGTAAATGCTTAAAAGCTGGACCAGAATGAAAAACGTGTCAGTATTACTGCTGTCACTTCTTCAGTAAAGGTTGCATCAGCCATGTTTTTCCCAAGACAAGGTTTGTGAGCTGGAATTTTTCTTCCCAGTGAAGTGAGTGAATAACAAGCTTTTCAAAGGAGCTGAAGTGCAGTAGGTCCATTATGAACCTCATCTTAATTTAAATCTGTCATGGCTGCTTTCATCCATTTTACAGGTATCGGAGACGTCCCAGTTTCTTCTAAGGCTTTGACTCATCTGTCTCTCCCTTTTTTCATGGGTTTGGCTTCCGAGACCTGAGAGTATTTCTTGGTTGTTTTGTTGTTGGTAGTTTTTGCTTCTTTTTTTTTTTTTTTTCTTTTTTTCAATGTAGATCTGCCAACAGCTGGATACCCAAGATACAGAAAAGAGTTCTGTTTAGTCAATGTGGACAGAAATTAAATCTTCCTAATACAGCTTTTCAAAAATAGGCCATATTGAAATTGCCTTGGTTTCTCATGGTTTCAGTTCTTACTGATCTGCATCTTTTCTGCAGGCAGGCTTTTGGCTCTCGTGCTTTAAGGCAAGTGGTAAGAGGCAAGCATGGAAGAGTTGGGGAGTTTGGATGAGTCCTTCATTAGTAAGGAAGTTAAAAAAAAATAATAATAAAAAAATCACTGTTTATGCAAAAGAAAAAAATCTGTTAAAAAAGAGAGTAGTAGCTTGTAGTTGACTGTGTGTTATACCTAATAGTGTAGACCATGGAATTAAGCATAGGTAGTTCATGGTTGTTACTGAGTTGATGACTGAAGGTGAGAGTAGTGTTTCTGGCAGAAGTTGTCTTTTTAACATGAACATAGGCTAATTCTCCCCAGGCAAATACAGCTGCCAAACTTCTACGCAAGATCCTCAGACCTTTCATTTTCATGTCATGATCACATATTTTTCTTGAAAAACTTTTTTTTTTTTTTCCCTGAATTTTAAAGATGTTACAAAGTTCAGAATGTTTGCTGGAACGTAACTAATTAACAATTTTTTGAAAGAGCTTCAAATGTCAAGATAAACACACACAGTAAGTGCCAGATAAAATAAAAATGAAATATTGAACAGAATTAGTCATACTTTAAGATTGTGCCTCTTGATTCTGAAAGTTTTGTTTTAGAGCAAGTCCCATTGGACTCATCAGAATAATTTCTCTGTTTTGAACTGGATTTCCTGTTCACATATAAAGTAATACTTCAGGAAAGGTTTTCCTGGCTGAAACGTACAGTGATAATAATATAAAGAAAAATAAAGATATTAACCTCATTTTACATTTCTAATTGGAGAGAAAACATTTATCACTTGTTGTGTGAGGAGATGGAACAGGAAGTAGCCTCTTACCAATCTTTATTATATGCACAAAATCCCCTATATTCTTGTCCAGAAAAAAAATAAATCTAATTTTAAGAACATGCATGTCTCGCTAGTCATCATAAAAACAATGAAAACATTAGTAGCTGAAGATTTATTTTTGTTAATGCATTTAATTACACAAGTTAACCATGCACAAAATAAAGGCTTTCCAAGGCAAGCTGAAGTATCAAGTATCCAATAATGATGAAATATATAAACTGAGATTTGGATGGGGAAAGGTGTTGGGATTCTGTTAGGGAAACTGTCATTTGTAGTGGACCAGGATGTGAAGCTTAGATAACTTGGCCTAATCATTCTGCACATGCAATCTAATTTGATGAATAGTTGATCTCCATTAATTAAGTAAAACTGACTTAAGGCAGTCCATCTAGCAAGTGACACTTGCAGTAATGCATTTTTCTAATTTGTTGGTTCACTGGTTGTTTCTGAGCATGGATGATATATGTATTTCATCATAATTAATTTGATTTTATAGGCCAAATCCTTGTTTGGTGACCAGAGCTGCTTATCTCGATGTCCTTGTGATGCTGAGTACTCACCTGAGAAAGTTCCAGAAGCAAGGTAAGTCAGATGTGCTGCTCTAGAAATCAGATTGAATATCTATGTGGAAACTTCTAAGCTGTGTTGAATCTAGAGAGACAATAATATATTACTTGTACGTGTGGTATCCACTGAGTGTTGGAGTCCCTCAGGTGATCTAGCTGCTTCATATAAAATGGCCAGTTATTGTGTCTTCTGTAGAGTCCTGGAGACCGGTGATGAGAAGAATGGGATACTGCTCTGGGTCAAAGCCTGAAGCGATGATTTTGCAGTATTCCTAATTCTAGAACTGTGTAACCACAGAAAACATGCCCTCCAGTTTCCCAAAATGTTTTGCTGAACCAAGGCTGTAAAAACAAACAAACCACAGAACATTCCTGCTTTAATCTTTCTCCAAAACCATGGAGACCTTCTGAGACACCTGGAATTCTTTCAGACAAATAGCATTTTTTCATATTTAGAAATTTTATAAGAAAGAACTAGGAGAACTTCTCTGAATTTCTCTTTTACATTGATTTGTTATCACTGTCAAGTTTTTTGAAGGACCAATCAGAATTATCAGCTGTTTTAATGATTGCAGGGTGTTGTTTGCAACAACACAAAATGTACTGTAAGCTATAGGGGAAAAAAAAGGAAGAGATACCCTTCCAAGTGTGACTGTGTATAGGCAACTTTAGGCCAGGTGTAACTAGGTTCCTTGCATGCCTGTTCTGTTCAGTTCTTAAAAACAACAGAATAATGAATTACCTCATCAGTCTAGGAAGACAGTTAAAGAATAGTTCCTTTTTTTCATTAAAATTATTAGTGACTAACTATAATACTGCATTTAATGCATTAGAAGAGTTCTTCATTTCGGATAGTCTTCTTTTGAGGGCTGGTCATTTTAAAACTAATCCCTTTTGTTTGTGGTGTATGGCAGGTGCTGTTTTACTCAGATCTTTGGTAGAAGTATTGCTTTTAATTCCATATTTGCTGTTCATATGCTTTCTTGTGAACATGCAACTCAAGCAGTTGCTCAGTGTTGGGTAGCACTGGCACTACCACATGCCCATAAAGAGTGATAGCTGTCTGGAAGATGAGTTGGTGATGATTGTGTCTGGAAAGAGCTTGTTCAGGTAGGCTGATGTAAGAATCTAGCCCTTAATAAACTTAACATATAGAGAAAACAACTCTCACATGTGGGTTCCACTGTACCAGAGGAAGACAGGGCGATATGGGACTCTTGGGGATCAGATTTTTCATGTCCTGTGAAGAGTCAGCGTCTCACATGGGTCCCAGATGCCAAGGTCTACTGATCAGTAAAGGGAATTTCCAGATGATGTTACAGCCATAGTTCTCATTCCATCGCTTACTGGCCACCATGTGTGACTTAGATATGGGCTACATGCTGTATAGGGAGGAACACACTAGAAAGGAGTTTCGACATGGCCTGCCTGCAGGGAGGAGTTTTTCTCCTGACTCCTTAATGTTTATTTTGGGTGGATTATACCTATAATCAGTAATTGCCTTCTTATAATGTATGTTTACTTAAGTTTTCGTCAATCCTGATATGCCACTGGCCTTGGTGATTATCCTTTGTAATAAATTAACAAACAAACAAACAAAAAATCTAGCTCTGTGTCACATCTGAAAAAAAAAACAGCCCAAAAAGTCCCTTTTGACATATTCATGCTCATCTTTCTTGATTTTCACAACTACTTTGTTAACAGTAACTCCTCTTTGGAATCAGTTTTCACACTTTTCTTTTAATCCTTATCCTCTACCTTTTCATCTCTTGCGATGTGAATCATCCCAGTCTTTTTGTGTTCTCTCCATGTTAAATTTTTTTCCTCTGCTTCTGATGATTCTCATCACTCACCCCTCAACTCTATTTCTGTATTTCCTTTTCCAGGTGAGTGCTCTTCCTTTGTTTATTTAGTGGGCTTCCTATATCCTTTATCACTCGTTTCCGATTTCCATTTTCTTTAGATTTTGGTCTGTTTTGTTTTTTAAATAATTGCTGCACATTTGCAAAGGTCTCTATTGACCTCTCCATGCCAGGAAACTCCTCTCTTTTTTCAATGCCCCTGACCAGTGAAGAATAGCCCTTTGAGCCTGAGGGACTGCAGCATGCTGTGGCTGGATTACGGGCTGTACTGGATTCATTTGTTTTCCAGAGCTCATGCAGAGTGTTCTGAATGCGGGTGCTGTATGGTAGAAGAGTTTCTCTAGAAGGGGAGCAATTATTTTTGCAGACACTCTCTGTTGAGGGACAGTTCATTAGAATCACAGAATCAGTGATATTGTCTTACTTAAAAATTTCATTCCTATACAAATTTAAAATGATGCATTTCAGGCAGTATCTACAGAGAGTAAGAACTTAGAATGGAAATATGTTTTTGAACACTTGAAGATACATTAGGGGCAGTTTTATATATCAAATGCAGAAGCACTTCAGAAGTGAAGAAGTAATATGTTTATATTAACTAGAACCTGAGTGTCCCATGACATAGTGAAAGAAAGACTGAACTCAGCAGTTAAAAATGAATGTTTTGAGTCTCACATTAAAATGTTCTGTAAGGAATAATTATTAACTGAAGCTTTATACTTCTCTGAGATCGAATATCTTACTCATACATGTGTATCTCTGGTTGTGAGCCAATTTTTCTGTTTTAATCTTGATTTGTAAAGTTGTTTCAATGAATAAAGGGTGAAGGACAAATCCAAATAAAACTGTTTCTTGATGTGTTTATCTAAGGGGCCCCAGGAAGTGCTGTATATGAGTTCCAGGCCACAGGCTGAAACTGATTTTCATCAACATAAACGGGAATGCAATGTAATGAGTCTGCAACTGGTTAAAATCAGACCACTTCTAATTGATTATGCCTGTCTAAAGGGGCTACAATTACAAAGAGATTTTTAGTGTACAACCCTGTCTGGGCCTTTCCTACGTTACGATTATTTTCTGTAAGTGATTTGTTGTCTTCAATTAATAAAATCTGTCTCTTAAAGTGCAGGACAGCCCTTAGGGAATTTACTTCACAAATTCAAAACAATTTAAAATGTCAGATAAGGAGGGCAGGGAGTAATGGATACCAAAAAGCATATTTTTCCAGCTAAAATTTTATTGCTAGCCAAATGATGATTATTTATCTTAAACCAAAACAACAACAAAAACAACAACAACAACAACCAAACAAAAAAATCCTATAGTTAGTCTGATTTGTGGATTTGGACAGAAATGTTACCTGGTTCATGTCTGTTGGAAAATAGAGCTTTCTTTTCCTGAGTTGGTATGTGAAATCTGGAGCCTTTGTTCCATCTCCTGATGAGGGTCTTCTGATGTACAGAAACAATACTTAATGCCAAGATTATTTAATTTTTTTTTTTTTTTTTTTTTTTTTTGCTTTTTTCAGTTACCATTTGCAGTTAGAATGCAGAAGAGACTGAATCAAGCCATTTTTAAAAACAGAAATGTTAAATTATATAGATAAAAACACTATTTTTCCTTCATTGGAAGCAAACAAAAATTCTTACAAGATCTGCGATTAGCTAGGATGAGCTAATGCTCATCGAATGTTTCAGTATTAATAGTGATAGATAATAACATGCAGTCAATTTGTTCTTGCACACCTCTTTGATGTATTGTTTCCACAGTAACTGTTTTTACAGAATCACAGGTCTGAAGCCTTTCCAGTCTAACAATGGACTGGAACAGTGGTGGAACAATGCTGTCTTCTCCCAGAGGATTTTCTGCTGCTTGTACCCTGCTAAAGAGCAGTTGGGTTACTCCTCCACAGGTGAAATAGCACCAAAGTGGGTTGTTCAGGAACAGGGGAAAGTTTCAAAACTTCACACTTCAAACAGCACTGGAGGAAGCAAATAACACAGGAATTTTGGGAGGGGAAAAATGCCTCCAAGTCCAGGTGAGGTTTACCAGGCGTGTCCAGCCTTAGCTGTGTTTGTAAACTTGCAAGTCTTGATCTGTGGGAGTCAGGAGGAGGTCTCTCAAGCTGTTATGCTACAGATCCAGGTGAGGATATATAGTGTCCGACTGAGGTTGTGCACTATCCTCCGATGCTCTCAGAAATGGGCTTTGCAAGGGGCAGAACTCCAGACTGCAGAGAGGCTATGCTGTGTTACAGTGCTTCAGAGGACAAGATTCCTCTCTGAATATTTGAACTTTTGACAGGCGTCACAGACATTCCTGCTTTTAATTCTTCTTCTGGAAATTTATGTGTGAAGCTAAACAGTAAGATGAGAGCATTGCTGTGATCCTGCCATGTTGCTAACACAGGAGCCAGGGCAGTGCACTGTGGTGTAAGCTCAGATCTAGGATGCTCTTTCTGTCTGTAACAGATGACAAATGCCAAAAGGCAAAGTGGTCAAATTTTCTTTCTTGCTGGCATTTCAGAACACTTTTCTGATAGTATTGTGTACCAATTGTGAAGGATACAACTCACAAAAATATGCTTCACTAATAAAAGCACATTTTACTCTGTGTTGTGTTTAAAAAACAAAACAAAACATTTCTCCATAAACAATATTCCATTGTGTCGATAAAGCAAGTCAATATCAATGTAATGGGGTGCAAAACACAAGTCAGGGAAAAAATGAAAGGGAAAATCTACTAAAGATAATCCTGTCTGGTCATTCTTTTATCTTATATGCATACTGTCAGTCTCCTGGTTGGTTTAACCAGGAGTATAGTGTATTAAAATTTTGAGTTCAATGAGAATGAGAAGACATTTCAATAGGAAACCAAAGTTGTGAATCAGTAATTTAGGAGAAGAAGCCACTTGAAGTCTAGCCAGGCATTTTTCCCTTCTGCGTTTGTAGGGGAAAGATTTATAAAAGTTCTTGTGATTAAACAAACTCCAGTGTTGTTGTCGTCAGTGGTAACGAAGTTACTCAGTGTTTATATAATTAATCCTGTTCATAAATATCCAGTTTTGGTATCAAAATGCAGCAGCCAGTATTCTGCTCTCACTAATACATTTTTCCTTGAGTTTTGGAAACAAGCATTTCCATTTTCTTGCTGTCTTCCAAACAGCTTAACCTTTTGTAGGTACAGCTTAGTTAAGACTCTTAAATTCTCCTGTTGATCAGCTGGAATAATTCTGTGTTTTTTTGTTTTTTTTTTTTAAAAAAAAAAAAAAGCATTGCATATTTATGTATGAGATTGGCAATACGGGCAATTATGTACAACTGTTTTTATCCTTATCCCCTTTTCTTGGTGTTTTCTTATGTGACAAAATACTGTGTTTTAAGTAACATATTGAAATACCATTCTCTTAGATACCCTTGGTCTTTTTGATTTGAAGTTACGTATTGGTAGAAATAGTGTGTAAATGTTTAGATGCTTTGCAATGAAAGCACAATTATTTATTTATTTTTAAGTAGCAATCTCTCAAACATTTTGCCTGAATGAAATTGTAGTTAAAGGGCTTTCAAATAGCATTTGAAGGTTGTGCCCACCAGTTTATTTTCTGCTATATATTGTACTTCTTTGTTTTTCTTGTTTTGAAAGGAAGCTAAATGGTAAGTAAGGTGAGTTTTCCTGCAGGCTAACTTAGAATCTGATAATGTCTACATGGTAAAAAAAAAAAAAAAAAAAAAAAAATTGGCAGGAATAAATAGGTTAGTTATTTTAATCATACTGTAACTTCCTTTACCTAAATTCGTAAGAAGTGTAGCCAAACAATTATTGTGAACAAAAACATTGGCAGTTTGCTAATGCATGTTTTGATTATTTGGTCTAATTAGCTTAGAAAAAAAAGTCCATCTGAACAAATTGAAAGCAATTTTTGTTCATTATGTCACAAATTATATAAACTCAGTGTGCCAATGTATTGTCTGTGGCACTTGGTCAGCGTTACTGTTTTGATTCGAGAAAAGTAAAGATTTAAAACATTTACAGCATCATCTGAATGGTCTGTGCCTGCTGACATTGCAGTAGACAAGTCAAAAGGAAGTGTAGACAGGTAACCAATACTCTAATTCAATCCATACAGGTCTGCTTGTCCTGAAGTATCTTAGCATTATGGGCTAAAGATGCATCAAGATGGCTTGCATTTTTGTTTCTTCGTTTTACCAGCATGCATTCAAAATAAGATCTTAAACACGAACCCTCCCTTTCCATTGTAGCTCATAACTTATGAACTTCAAGATGACAAAGTAGCTTCCCATTTTACATATGGAAAACTGTCTGGTGCTGGGATTATAGAGATCGTTGGTATTGCCAGCTCTTGATGATTTAGCATGGTGTTTGAATTCCCTTTTTTAAACACTCAAATGAGTCTCTGATTCTGGAGTTATGAAGCTTTCACCTCATCTGAAACAGCCAATAACCCCCGTATCTGTCAGCACTGTTGATGGCAGAATTGCCCGGCACAAACATGGTCACTGCATTTCCGTGACTGTGTCAAATAAAGCTGAAACTAGAATATCCACGTCACTGGCAGACAGGAGAATGAAAGAGCTGAGGATCAGATCGTTGGAGGGCCAAGATAGAGGGAGTTATTTGGGATTGCACAGACAGTAAAATGGTAGGGGCAGGTCGAGTACCAGGTGTGCATTATTATTTTTTTTCCCTTTTCAGAACTTTCCCTTTATACTTTAGCAAATGCAATGGGATGCTTCTGTCTGCAGTAGTAGATTATCAGTAGATTCTGGTGGTCCCTCCTGTCTGTAGTTTTGGATTGTGTTGTGAGTACTGATGCTTAGTCTCTGATGTTGAAGATACTGCAGGAGTCTTTAAAAGAAAACATCCTACTTGAAATATGGCCTTCCCCTGATCATAAACAGTTATCTTAGTTCTTCATTGCAATAAAAGAGGCTTTTCTGTTCTTTGTTTCTTCTTCTCATTTACCAGTGACTTCTCCTAATCCACTTCTAATAAAAAGGGAAAATATGAAATAAAATACTTTTCCTTGATACTCATCTAGGAAAATCTTTTCTTAGCTCTGATTACATTTCAGCCTTCCATATATTCCTGCAGCCTCTTTAGATAGCCTTGGATAGAAGGTAGTTTTTGGGTGCAAAGGATTTTAACCTCTCCTCAGTCCATAAGAGATTCCAGCTTCCTGCAGATCTTGGTGAATGATGCTGAATATCCAGATTTTTGGTGTTTGGACCTTGTTCCCTTCCCATAACATTGTGCTGCAGATGCAGCAACATGTTGTTGTTGCCATTGTAATTTTATTGTCTGACTTCACAGTGTGTCAGTATGATTTCTGGTGTCTGTAATAATTTCTTTCCTTTCCCCCTACTTTGTTCTTCTCTTCTGGAGCCTCTAGTAGGAGGATGGTAGATGGCATGGATGCTTGAGGGGCTGCATGCAGGAATTGATCTCAGTATTTATCCAAAGTGTGAAGATACTTAAATGTATCATAATCACAGATTCAGTAAAAAAGCTCCTCACAGAGAGGTGTCAAATTGGCAGTAGCCTAAATAGCCTCTGTAAAGTTACCTGGTCTAACAGAAATACATAACCAATGCTGTACATCAGCTGACAAGGTGATGAAACTTCAGGTTTTAAATATAGAAGGAATTCAAATGATTTCTGTCATTTGTGGATGAGCATATAACTCACTGTAAGTATGGTTTGATCACAAATAGGATAAAAAAGCAAACTTTCAAACCTGCCCCCTCCCAAAATGACAACCATGTCAAAATTCTATATCCCTAACTGTCAAAAATAATACTAATTTTTTCCAAACACTCTTCTGAAATAGTACAGGGAATGCATGTTTTGAGTTAGAGATCTACTTTCCTAAGTATTAGTTGTCTCTGTTGATGATACGGATGTTGTGTGCGTATCCCAGTGTTGCAGACATAAAGGGATTGAGGAAGACTGCGAGATGTTCGTGCGCTGTGGTGAGTAGAACCAAGTGGTTGTGTAAGATGTGTCACATCCTAGAAGAGAGCCTTCCTGTCCCACACAAATGAGGCAATCCTTAAAGGGGGAAAAAAAATTAATCCACTTAATTCTTGGGGGCTTTTCTGCATCTCTTGGCGTCCTGGAATAGACTGCCCTTTGCTATGGTCCATGTTACGTCAGCCAAAATTTGTTCTTTCTTGCAGCAGCTGGTCGTCAAAATTGTACAGTATTTTTTGTTTGTAAATAAAAGTGTGCCTCTACTGCGTCTTAACAGCACCAGACATTCACTCTGGGAACCAGTGTGCTTTTTTGGTTTAGTCAGATACTTTGTTTTAAGCCAAAGAAAAGAGTTTACTTAAAGTTAAGCAGAAGAGAAAACATTTACATGAAAGCCAGGAAGGATTTCATAGAGATGAAGTTGAAGGCAGGAATATTTCCACCGCATTGTAGTAAGACGGGGGCGGGGGGGGGGTCTTTCCTTCTGTATGTATTTGTGTGAAAGAGAGTGTTGGAATGTGTAGACCACAAGATGAATGTAGAAGGATCTGCTCTGTGGTGCTCTGAGGCTAAGCAAAAATGTAGACAATCGTATTTTGCTGTCAGTCTTCCTGTTGAGACATCCAATTTTGAAGAGACCTTCTGTAAAATAGATGAGCCAGGCTGCCCAGTCCTTCACAACGAGATGGGAAAAACAGAAGTCATCCAAAAGGCTTCCAGAAGAGAACAGGCGTCTGATAGGCACCAAAGGAGAGCATCTGTGCCATAAAGCTATTGCATTGCAGTCTCTGCAAGCTTAGGAGCTCTAGGAGCTAGTAGCTCTGCCAGGTTTCTGTATGGAAATAATTTTCTCTTCCAAAGAAGATGACACAGGGTGAGGCTATGTTGGCCTTGCAAAATTCAAGTGAAACATCGGATCTGAAACATGGAGCATGGCCAGCTCCTGGCTTTCACAGGAGTGCCACTGCTCGCTGTCATAGCTGTCCCTCACTGTAGAGCAATGCAGACAGGACACGAGGCACTTCTTGCAAGTCTTAGGAATACCCAGGTGGTACGAACAGCTAGGGGAAAAGCCTGCCGCCAAAATGCGGCTGAGGGCAGCAGGTAGAAAGCTCTGAAACTGAAGCCATTTCTCTTCTGGAACTGAGGCACTTGAGCTCAAACCTTTCTATTTCAGCTGCCTGGGATTGCTTCTGTTGTAAAACCGGTGTCTGTGGAGTCTGGCTGTGTAATAAATAACTGGGACCACAGCCTAATCCCTCTCCAAGGCAACCAGACGGTTCAGAAATTAAGGAGTTCTGGCAGCTGGATACTTGTCGTGTGACATAGGCATTAATACTAGTTTATGCTATAATTCTGGTATTTAATGCCAGTCTGTTTGGAGGGGTTTTGGAAAATGTGGGGAGTAAAATGTACCGATTTGCATGTTAGGAGATGGAAGCCATCTTGAAGATTATGCTGTGACATGGGTTCACGGTGATGCTGCAGTTTCTTTGGCTACATCAGATCCGGTCAGAAAACAAACTTTGGTGAAAACATGTATGACAGAGCTAATATGTCTGCAAATCTCTTTCAAACACCAAATTTCTTTGAAGCTGGTCCAGAATTACTCAGAAAATGCTTCTGCCTTCTATGCTGGACAATCACAACCATGTCAAGTTTCCATGTAAATGTCAAACATGTTGAGATGGCTTTGCAGGCATTCGGATTTGAGTATGAAAGAGCAGGAAATTTCACTGTAAATAGAAGGATTAGGGAAACATCTTCAAGGGCAAAAAAAATTAAAAATAAATAAATAAATAAATAAACAGGATTCCATATTTGCATCACAGCTTCATGTCAAGTTCAGCAATTTAATGGTAAAATTTGGGTAGGCTTTTTGGTATTTTGGTAGTACTCCCTGTTTACTGAATTGTAAGTAGCAAAATATGTGGCAATGAGTTATTCCCTTGTAGATACTGAAGAAAACTAGCTAAGTCTGCTTTAATCTTTGTAATCTTTGTATTTACTTTTAATGCAATTTGATACAACAAACAACCTTCTAACATCCTGCAGCACGAGTTGCAGCGTTTTCTCTGGATGAATTTCTCTTTAGGACTTTCCCTTATTTCATGTTTATATTTGAATTTTGTGGGATATAGCATATTAATTTCCTTGCGGCACAAGCAACACAAACATCTCCAAACTGGGCAAATACCTCGGGTTCAGTATCACAAAAGTCTTCGTTCCTGCTGGTGATGGAGATGGCTGATGAACTCAAGGAATGTGAGGATTTCGGTCTGCGTCCGTAGGAGGGAGAGGACTGCTGATTGTTTCTTACATTTTGTGTCAACATTGACAGCTTTGATGGAGCCGGAAAGCCTGTGGCACCGCAGACAGAAGTGAGCTTTTTGTTAACTCCAGGAGGTGGTGGTGCCCTAAAGCAGGTTCTTGGGCTGCGCTGTGCAACTGGGGGGCAGTCACAGCAGTGCAAGGTGTTGCAGTTCCTGCCTCCATGTATGAGGTGGATTATTACTGTGCACCTCTTTTTATTTATTTATTTATTTTTAGGCATAGGAAAAACATAACTTTTTGTTGTTGTTGTTTTAACTCTATAAATTCTTTAGATTGGTACAGACAGGAGAAATCTATTTACGTAGCAAGGGCATCTTCTTAACAGTATCCTTTACTGACGGAAGCTCTGCAAAGGGTGGGACTTCCAGAATGACCAGAGTGGCCCTGTCCTTGTTTCTCCTGACTTCACTTGCAGCTGGGTAGGCTGACAGAGAGCACTTTGCTGAGCCAGTCTCTGATTCTAGAGTTACTCAATCAAGGGGGATATGATTGTATGTTTGTATTGATCCTTTTTGACTTTCCAAACTACCTACTTTTTTTTTTTTTTCATATATATATATAAGTATGTGTACATAAAGCACTTTTTATAGTGACAATGCAAAACATACACAAGTTGCTGGACTGTTATTAGCAACTTGGTTTAAGAAAACGCCAATGGTTATAATTGGATGAAAGGCAATCTACGAAGTCTTGTAGTAGTCTTAAGTTGTCTGAAGCTCTTGCCACATGATGGACAATTTATAGTTTTCAGAAAAGTCTGTGTCCTATTTATTTGTATTTAAATATGAATAGACATGATATCTAGGAGAGCTTTTTAATAATTTAAATTAGTATAAAAGGAGAATCTATGTTTTCATTTTATTCCTGAATTTATCCTGGGGAGGCCTTTTGCATACCTGAAGTTTTTCAACTTCAGAATGATTTTGTTGCCTGCAACAGATTGTAATATCTTGGATTTGTCACTTGACTTAGTTTTATTCTTGTTTCAGGAATGCAGCTGCTTGAGTTCTGGGAAGAGATGAACAGAGTTATCTCAGATTCTGAACTGATGACAGGAGTTCCCTACTCATCTGCAGTACCTGGACTGACACAGTATCTCCAGAGCATCACCAAACTTGTGATATCCGTGCTATCAGTGACAACAGGTGCTGACATCCAGAGCAGCAGTTCACCTGTTGCAAAGAAAATAGCCAAGCCACCATTGTCAATACATCATCTCCTTCATAGTGAGTTTCATGAAGTACGTCTGCTTGCATTGGAAGCAGTGTTACTGTGGCTGAAACTAGAGAATGCCAAACAGATTGCAGAAGAAGGTGTGTTGTGTTTGCTTGTTGACTTGGAAGGCATTCTTCTCAAAATGGCTCTGAAGGAAAAGAATCTCGACTGTTTTTACAAGGTAGGAGTGTGCTACTTTATTGATGTTTGGTATGTTTTAACTAAATGATATTCTTAATTTTTGTAAGTATATTTCAAACATACATGATGTTTTAAAATACTGTTTGAGTAGTTTTTTTGTACCATTGAATAGATCTTTGTTATAATTCTATAACATGTTCTTTAGTAAAGGCAAGAACTTTCCTCTTCGCTTTTCTAACACTATCAGGAGAGAACCTTCTTAGAGTGGGGCTTAAGTCAGATTTTTATTAGTCTCGCATGTACACATTCACATTGAGATTGTTTGTAAATTTTTTTTTTGTGAATTGTGTGTGCAGGTGCTGGAAATTCTGTACATGATGGATCTCAGAAAAGTGCTTCCGAAGACTGACAGCTCTATAAAAATGAATCCAAATGAGCTCTTAACCTGGAGTTTAAACATTGTAGATATCTACAACAGGTATGGTCTGCCACGAATATTAGATAGTTGTTTTTGAAAAACCTTGAATATTCAAGTGTCAATTTATTGGGTTTTGGGGCTATATGTTGATTAAAAAAATCATGTAAGCATGGCCTATTTTGAAAAAAGATACCTTCTGATGAGATTTTTTGGAGAAGTTAGACATGGATCTGAATTGTTAAAAATGGCCCTCAAGTTATACTGGCAAGCACCCTATAAATGTCCAGCAATACGGTTCACGAATAATAAGTTACTACATCTATCAGATGATAGCCAGTGACTATAGCTCTTCCAAATGGCAATCAGGAAACACCATTTATGCATAGAGGTGAGGATCCAAACACACACTAAATCACTCTGCATCTGCTATCCATTCTATTCTGGTTTTCTATGGACGATCTGTAGAAAGTGACAGACCCGATTTCACTTATTGGATTAGCAAAAGCAGTTAACCTTAAAAATAAAAACCTAGGCCTAACTGGTCTTTACAAGATTATTTGAATTTAGGCTTTGTTTCTTGTGCATTGTGGCCTGTTCAGCCATGCTTAAATTTATGTGTGTTGTATATTCCATCCTGTAGACTGGATGCATATCCCCAGTACTGATGTTACTCATTTTTTCACATTATTTGGATGCAAGTATAAAGTTTTGAATGCACAAGAGAAGAAAACTGAGACTTAGCTGTACCTTCAGATCTGGTGCACACACTGTCCTGAAGTCTAACTGGTCAGGGCTGGCTGCTTCTGCTCGGGTTTCCTAACCTGCAGTATATATTGGGAGAAATTGATAGTCTAAGCGTAGATTCAAGTGTATAGCACATCTTTGAATGTGCCTCCAGAGAAACCAAACTGTCTGTCTACTGTGTGCTCCCCTCCATCAGTATATAGTTATTGAAAGTATATAGTTATTGCAATCCTTAATGAGACTTAATCAGCAGTAAGTGCCAGTTTGTAGTTCACACTGAATTAGATGGCTGTGTCAGTCTGTTCATAAAAGAATGGACAAACAGGGTGAAAAGCGTCCAGACTCTGAGGGCAAGACTGTCCTGTTGCTAGTAGTGGTGGCTGTCTCTTCTGGAAATCATACAGATATCATGCCACCATGTTACCAATCTATAATATTTAGGATTTAGAGTGTAGGACAGCATGAGATAGCTGTGCACATTTGTGGTTGATTTGCACAAAATTTGTCAAGTTTAAATAATGATGTGGTGTGTTTATTTCTGGAATGAAATAAGATACACTTGGTAAAATAACACTGGCTGGTGCTATTGAAAAGGGATGTCATTGAAATAGCAGACCGTATTGCTCAGGTGTTGCCATTCCCTGCCGAGAGACCCAACCCTTCAGGAGCCATGGTGCCAAGCACCCTCTCTTGAGACCCCCTGAGCAGTACCGAGGCTCAGGAGCCAGCAGTTGGTGCATTGTGCACTACTGACTTTCCTAGCAGTTGCAGAAGAGAGATTTCTGGAAAGTAATGCCAGCTTGAAGAAATGCTCTTGTTTATCGTTGCAAATAATGTCTGGTTTGTTTGACTCAGGTTCCAATTTCAAATGTATTTTTCTACAGGAAGGTAAAGAGGTGAAGAAAGAGCGTATTTTATTTGCATATTAACTGAAAAATTAACTAACATCATGATCTGTAACGTAAAGCTCTGAGTGCTCAGCTTGAAAAACACCCATTGGTGATAGTCAGGAATGATTAAGAGCTGGCTGTTTTTCTTCTAGAGATGAAATGATGACAGAAGTTACTGCTTTGTTTTGATATGTTCTTTACCTTTTTTTTTCTCAGTGCTGAAATTCAAAGCGTAGCTCTCAAATTTGCCTCGAAGTTGGTTATGCATCTTCTACAGAATCATCAGCAGGTAAGAGAAAACGAGCAGCTTAATTCTGGAGTTTTCGATGGTAGAAGTAATGTGGCTCCTTTTGGATAGAAGCCCCAAGCTTGTGTTTTCCTGTGTCATGCCCCAAGCATTTGTTTTTCTGCCATTACGTCTTCCCTTCTGAACTAAGCACTGCATTTGGAAGCAAAACCTCCACCAGCAGCACCTCAGTACATCCCTTTGAAAGTTATTCCAAGCTAAAATACGTAAATAATTTTTTTGATGGATTAATTTCAACTTCTGAGACCATCCGAAGTAGTCACTATGACGTGGAAAGAAAAAGGCCAACTAATTAACACCCTGGAATGAACCATCTGTATCCTGAAGTTGTGGTTCCCGGTTGCAGGGGGGCAGCAGGACGGCCTTTCTGAGGGGAGGCCACAACGTGCGGTGGTGTCAAGGCTGATCCAGCCTTGCCAAGTCTCAGCCTGGAGTCACTGCTTTCCGAGCACTGCAGCCTGCTGTTTGTGTGGAGTTTCTCACTGAATTTCCTCTTAAAAATTGTTTTTTGAACACTAGAATAAATATCAGAACCCTTGTAAAATTCAAGATGCTCTGTTCTCTGTTGCTGTTTTTATGGACTATTTGATTGAGACTGATAGCAACACAAATTACTGCCTCACGTTTCTTTAGATTTTAAGTTGTCAGTCTGTGATATCACATATATATGCATAGAGCAGTGCTGATGCAGCTTTTAATACCAGGCAATTTTTATTTTTTTACGTTTTCGAAGATACAAAACACACTTTATGGATACTTAATTTTTTCCTTACAGCTGTTGTGTTTTATAAAATACACAGCAGAATTGATTCACATTGTATGTTACATAAACTTCTGTCTCATTAAAAAAAAGCCACAGAATTGCACACGAGAAGTGGGAAAATTAAAATGACTTATGTTGTTAATTCTTTTTGTTTAAGAAAGGCAAAATGCACGGACTTCAAGTCATAAACAATAAAACACCCATGGTAAACTTGGGTTCACAAATAGACTTGGAACATAATGTTGCTGTGCAGTTTTCTGATAATTTATGAAGAGGAATTAGTGAAAAATGCTGGCACGATCTGAGCTGTAGTGACGCTAACACAACTCCTCCTAATAAGCTTGTAAATCATGGGAGACCTAAGACATCTGTATGGAGAGTGCCTTCTGCTTTATAAAAGATCAGGTACACCAGGAGTTTTACATCTAAATTTCTTTGGGCTTGCATTCAGTTTGTGCATCTGTAGGAGGGGTTGCTTGAGATAATGCATGTGTCCGTTCAAAATTTGAGTAATTGCAATCTTTGAGGAGATTTTTATTTTGTTTAGCCCATTACAAACTCTGTAGGAAATGCTCAGGCTCCGTCCCTGCGTGCAGCGCTGGTACACAGGCACGAACCACTCCCAGTGAGGCAGAGCACGAGCGAGGTTTCATTTGCCCCTCGATGAGTCCTCCTGCACTTCTGTGCCCTTTAACTTGGCTCACCTTGACATTGGTTCTCTTCTGTACCTTACTTGCTTCATTTTTTCACTTTCTTTAGTAAAAACAAAATTAACAGAAAAGGGAAAAAAAGTATAGTTGCACACAGCCTAAATGTTTCCAAGCTGAGCTTGTGCTCCTTTTCTTTTCATACACGAGGACTACTACTTCCCTGTTACAGCCCAGCTGTCCGAATGGACATCAGAGTTGACAAGCCTTGGGAGCACAGTTCAATTTGCGAGTAAAATGCATGTTATTTCTTTCTAAAAAAAATCTGAGCCATCGCTACACGTCAAAAAGAGTCAAAGCTTTGGTCCGTTATTCCCAAGTTGTCATTTTCCTAGTGTATGACTGAGGACTAAATATTTTCCACAAGGTGGCAACTGAAGGTTTTTTTTCTTTCCTGTTCTTTTTTTTGTAACTCTCTGGCTTTCAGGATAGCAAGCTTTGCTGCATATCAGCCACCAATCAACCAAGATTCCTTCACTGTTTTGAATGCACATGCTGTCAGAGCCCAGGTTAGCTCAGCAGTATCAGTAAAACCAATTGTCCATCCCCTGTATCTGCAGAGGAGACAGATGCAGCTGCTTTCTCCTGTTCACCAAGCACTGTATTGTTACCAGAATTCCTACCATGATTGATTGCTACAGTTCACATGCTCTTTGCTGTTTTTCCAGATGCGTGTACTAGTCTACATGTACGATGCTCCCGTGAATTCCTTTTTTTTTTTTTTTTTTTTTCTGTTACAGTCCAGTGTATCTGTCTTTAGCTTTCATGTTTAGAATAGAGGATGAAAGGACATGTTTTGACTTGTGTGGTCATTGGCGAGTCTAGTGTAAAGGGGCAGAGTAAGAGAATTGACTATGAATATGGGTACAACTAAAGGAAAACCTTCTATCTTAACTGTTTGTGACATAGCAAACCAACTTTTGAATGGACATAAGATTGACCATGTTGGAAAAAAAAAAAAAAAAAAAGGGTTTTACTAATGCATTGTATCTCTTTGGCAGTTTAATATGATAGTCACCAATACCACTGAGTGGTACAGTATATTTCTCCCACATGTTTTCTGCTTTCAGATTTCAGAGGAGGTCTTAAAGAAATGGGTTCAACAGATAATTTCTTTTTGTGGAGATGAGCAACAGACAGAAATGCTGTTAGCAGCTGCTGAGGTACTTAAAAGTATAACACCATTCCTTCTGATCAATGAGAAGCTCGTTCTTGGTGAGTAGTTTGAACACACTTAATTTTCTGGATCTTTTTAGATGAAACCCGGTTATCACATGACTGTATTATGGTACATGTATATGCACACATAGTCAGAACACATAATCAAATGGTATTCTGCATTTTTTTTTTATAGGACAGTGTACTAAACATTACTTACTTAAGCTATGAAGTTACTTAAATTCTGGTAGAAAGAGCACATGTGTAGAGCTTCTTGCAGTAACTCTTCAGAAGGGGAGTGTGAGGTGCTGTAATGTCTGCAGGCCGCTCTACATCTCTGTACAGATTTACTGGCTTGCAGTTACTCTGACCCAGGTCTTTCTGACATATTCTGTTGGTGATGTGGACATGCTTTTAGTTGCCCAGCAAAACTCTGTTGGCTGAATGTTGAAATTAAAAGCTTCAGTCTAAGAAAAACATTCTACTGTGGAACAACACATTCTACTGTGAGAATGGTTAGTAATTATATCACATCGTACTACAGAGGTACGATGATTTTTTTTTTTTTTAAAGTTAATATTAAACAATCTACTTAGAAAACCACCCAACAAACAAACAAAAACCCTTCACAGCCTTATTCAACAACATATTACTGACTGAGAGACAAAGCTATGTGAAATTCTGTGGTCTACTAAACAGAAGAGTTTATTGGTTTTGTTTTTTTTTATTTATTTAAAGAACTATCCCCTTTCCCCCCAACCCTCCCTTTTTTTCCCTGTCTTTTGAAAGTACAGAGTAAGGGGATTTTGTGACTAAAAGGCTAGGGTTTATCCAGAATGATAAAGAAATTGTTTTGCATCTTGAGCAAGGCAGTAGGCTTTAAATGTTTTTGGTTTCTGTAATAATTTGAAGATAGCTATTTATAGCTTTCTAGTTTGAGTAGCTTGAGTCCACTCATATAGATGGGATGCAAATTTTTGTTAGGCAAGAAGAATGATAGTATTTGTTATGCTGCAGATAATGGTGTTTTTCAAAAGTGAGTAGTTTATTTTGAGATGTCTTTTAAGAGATATTTATAATATTAAGGAGAGCAATTTATTATGCTTGAAATCTTAGTAAAGCGAAACAAACAAACCAACCTGTAAATAAAAGCCCACAAAGCATCAGTGGACGGCCATTTAAATTGGCTCTTTGCCCTGAAAATCGGACCTGGGTAAGAAAGATGCAGAACTAATCCTCCAAACAACCTAGAATTGCCAGTCTGGGGTTCTTCACAGCTCTGAAACTGTCAAGTGCTGCAGCGAGAATCAAAGGCATGAGCTCCTCTTGAGCTGCAGTGATATAAACCCAGAATCATTCTGTTAAGGGGGTCATGCACACACAAACAGTTTTGATTTTTATGCCTCGTTCTGCATCAGCTCGTTTGACCACATATTCCTGAAAGCAGAAGCTAAAGAAAAATGCAGTTGTATGAATTGCAGCTGTAGTCTTTCTGATAGGCTTCCTTGAAGTACATTCAAGGCTTCCTGAAGTGCATTCATAAGAGGAGGGCCAGTGCAGGTCAGCATGTACTGGATTCCCCCATTTCTCCATCATGTTGCTCGAGTGTTCAGAAGAGTCTTTCTGGAAAATGCATTTGCAGTCTTCCACCTCTGGCAGGTACGATACCAACTTGTCTAGGTCAGAAAGCTGGTGATTGAATGTAGAATAGGATAATTATTCTGCTCCAGCTGTGCCAGTGTAACATTACTGGGCATATTGTGCTATAAAAAAGCAACTACTTTCAGAAATTATTATACTCCATGCTATTCCCAAATAGGCAATTCATATGAAATACAGGAACGCTTCTTCTGCCTGTGAAGTAAAGCCTCAAGCAGTTCATTTTGGCCAAGCAGTGCAATAGACTTAATTGTCTGGCCAGCCTTGTAACATAAATCTCTGATAGACCTGTTGATAACATGCTTGAAGCAAACCAGCGCAGCAGTGAAGCAGCCACTCTGTTGTTCTCTGCAATCACCAGAAAGTGATAGTATCTCACAACTGACTGCCTCTAAGAGGGATGTTCCAATGGATTCCTTTAACCAGGATGCTCAACAAGAGCTGAAGTCAGTCCACTTTAATCATACCCCAGCAAACCTATGAATGCAGTGACTTCTGCACTTCAGCTGGTCAGCCTTCATGGGGCACCCCTAAATGGCACAAGGGTTCTGTAAGCTGTGTACAGCTTGTGATGTGCATTGCCTCCAGGGTGATAGCTGGAGTCTGTCTGAGTTCTAGGAATTACAGGAAATAATAGGAATTATGCACTCTAGAAACTATAGAAAATTCAGAACACCCAAAACTTACTTAGAGCAATCCCTTAGAATGCAACTGGAATGGAGTGATCTACTGTTTAAGCCAAGCTGAGACAACCACCTAGATAAAGTTCACACACAAGCAGAAAAGATTTTTATTATATTCCCAGTTGTCTTCCTAGTGGATTGGCAGTGCATTTCTCCTGCCCTTAATTCAGTGTTTAGCTGAATTTGTCATGTTTAAGGGTGGAAACATAATTATGTAATTTATTTGAATGTTTGTAAGAAATGGAATTCTATTTTTTCTCCATAAATACATATAGGTCTCTCTGATACCCTTGCGATGTGGAAATGTGTGATTCTTCTGCTGCAGAATGAAGATTTGGTAGTAAGGGATGCTGCTTCTGAGGTTATACAAGTGGCACAGTCTCAGAAAAAGAGCAGTAAAGGAACAGGTATGTTAACTTTTCTTCAGTTTTCAGTAATATGAGATACTTGAGAGACAGAAGTATTTCAGTTCTCATCACAAAATTCTTGCTAACTGTAAAATGATCCACGTATCTCACAAACGCCTACCATGGAAGATAACAGTAAGTTGAGATTTTACACCCACCATGCCTTATTATTTTGTTTTTACTGTTCTTGGTATAATTTGCAAATGGTTATATGGGTATGTAAAAAGGACAACAGCAGTGTTCAGCTTTATGGTTCTTGCTGTGATGAGTCAACTATCACATAAGGAGTAATGCTGGAAATTATTTAATGCCAGCATTGCTCAAATACAGCACAATGGAAGACACTGTTTGGGTCTCTGGTCATTATATAGCCTGGTCACAGTGAGGAATCCGGAAAAACAGTATTCAACTCATTGATTCTTTATTAGACCTTGAAATCCATTTAGTTCCAGATCAACAAATACAATTCTCAGAACACCCACAATGTGCTTTCAAGGACGAGGGCCCTTCTGTCTGCATGCCCTAGTTTACTCAACCCTGGTAGTTTTAAAATAGCCACAAACTTGAGTAGGCTTAACTAATTAATGCACTTTGCTTCGAGAGTCTTTGCTGAAGCATTCTTCTGTGTGCTGTGAATAAATACGAAAATTGCTTCCAAGCTGCTCTGTCTCTGGTGGACCCTCCTGGTCCGTGCCATTCACTAATGCCTGTACCAGCTTGGCTGCAGTCAGTACAATGTGGTCGGTCCTCTCCACGTGAACTTCTGCTAGACTGTTGATAAAGCAGCTCTGCGGTTTAAAACAACCACGGCAGTAAAAATGTGTGTTTTCTGCTGCTGTAGACAGAAGTAGCTATGAATGTGCTCATGTGGCAGATATAATTTTGAGCTGGCACTGTTCAGGCACGGTGCTGTGGGGTAGGAGAAGGAAAAAGGTGGGATGTGTTAAAGATGGCTTTCATCATCCTCTGAGTTCCCACAGCTCTGATTCCAGCACACTCATCACAACTCTGGTGATTTATCTGGTCCCTGCTACAGCTCTGTTGAGTATCAAGAGTCTCTGCGTATGTGTCTCAGGTCCCTGACAGCGGCATTTTGGGGCTATCCTCAAATACCTCAAGATAGTACTTTCTCTGGAAATACTGCAATGCTGTTCTCTGGCTCCTGTGTTTCATCCCCTTTTCCTTGTTGTGTCTGCATACCATGGGATACTCCCCTATAGCTGGATGAGATGTTAAGGGCTCTGTCTTCCTAATTAATACCAAGGTGATACCAATACTGCCAATTTGTTAGAGCATAAGTGGCCGTAACTGAGGAAGTAATATAATTGGTTTTTATTCTCAATATTCCTAATTAGGATAGAGACCCCCTCCCCAAACTTGGGTTAACCCCTTAGTTATACTTAGTTTTGCCTTCCTGTACTTTCACTTAAACTGCTTCTAATGAAATCAACATCTTTTACCTGTTGTGAATAGCAAAGTACGCCACTTTTGAAAAGAAATAATAAAGTTTCTTTCCTCTTTCATTTAGCATTTCTATTATTGTTCCTTCCTGTGACATTTTTTCCTCATTAAACTCCTTTTATTTCTCTGTGCTTTGCTTTCTAGCTTTCAGGTTAGGAGGGCAAGGCTTCTCGCCACTGTGGCTTTCGTTTACAACCAGATAAAGATGAGGATTACCTTCTAACGTTGTTAGTTGCTTTCATTTACACTCTGTGTCGTGTTCATGTGAGATAACACAGTATGTTTGGGTCTGGGGTTTTCTGCAGACATTTCATGAGTCATTAGTGCTCTCTGTCCTGGACATTTTTAAATGACATTCAAATCTCTCTGTATGTTTTTCTCAGTTTTCATTCTATGGAAATCTGTTCCTTTATCACAGCACTGATTTTAAAATTTCTAAGCTAATACACCAAAATTCACTAGAAGCCATAAAACAGCTCTTTATACCCTTGATTTGATAAAAAATTGTTGGATATTTTACTCTGACTGACTTTTCATTTCCATTATGCGATGATAAATCCATATTGTGGCCCAGCGGTATTATCATGCGATCAGAATGCAGGATGACTCAGGAGACCAAGACGAGAAGTGGATGACCAGAATGCCTTTTCCATACACTCTGTAATTGTTTTATCGCCATTAGCACTAGTTAACATGAGAGAGTAAGCGGTCTATTATAATTTCAAGTTTTTAAGTTCATCAAATGTTTTTGTGCCCTAGTAGACTTTATATTTCCAGAAACAAAGTGGTTGTTGCGAGTGTCACCTTTTACTGTTGTTAATTTGCTGCATACAAAGTGGGAATGCTGCTCACAAAATCCAAGCGTTGGATTTGCCAGAAATGTTGGCACTAGCTTCGTTATATCTGCTCTTGACAAAACTCTCACCTGTGTGTACAGCGTGTAAAGCAGTAAGCTGTAACTGTAGAAAGACTGAATTGTCAAGTTAGGGAATGAACACCTTAAGTTTCGGATTTATGTCTGAGATCCAAAGAAATCTCTGATTATGGCCTGATAACTCAGATTATGCCTACGTAATTGATAACTGATACAAGCTGGCATCTGCTTTTCCTGTGGCAAAACGCAGCATGAGAGAGCACATACTTGTACGCAACAGCTGGAGTGAGTCTGAATTTTTATTCTGCTTCAGGAGGGTAAGATGTTTGAAGCTGGACTTCTGTTAAATTGTAATAAACTTACAGATTATTTGCATAGATTGTAAACACAACTGTTACAGGATATTTTTCCCTTGCATGCATGTTCCTGAATTACAGCACACGTGTAGCAATGTGACTGTGTCACATAATAAGTATTCTCAGGTCATTTATAGGTGGTGAAACTGGAGGCAATTGGTCCTTTCTATTAGAGTGGTTTCACTTCCTGTAACTGCTCCTATCTTGTGTAATTCTTTGAAGTGTTACGTGAGCTCCTGGAAGGGAATACAAACTTCGTTTCTTGTTATTCCCTCATGGCTTTTAGTGAGGGGAAAAAAAACAATACATGTATCCTTGAGTAACTGGTCCATGCAGCTTTGGATCACTCAAATGAAGAGAGCAGTAACCTTGCAGAGTCTGAAACCCAGGGTAACAAATGTGATAAAAAAAACTCTGTCAAAATTACAGCCCCCATTTTTAGCTGAAAGGAGAAAAGCTCAGAAGACCAAGCACTGACACACAGCAGGGCTCCTATGCTCTGCCCTCCTCTCCCTCAAAACCTCCTACAAAACATGTTGTTTTTTTTTATCGAAGACAATGACTTCCCCTGATACTGGTAAAGTTCATTTTTATTTATGTTATTCGTACAGAAGAACTTGATTCAAATTTGTAATACAAGTAAAAACTTGTAATTATGGGGGGGCAGGGGGTACTGAGGTTGGCTGGCTGCAGTCATTTTCAGAACAGAGCAGGTCAAACAGAATCCTATCTCACTAGAAAGGAGAAAACCTTTTGTTTTGCTTGCTAAAAATAACAGCTTAATAGGTAGTTAAGGTTTTACTGATAACTTGGACAATATAAACCTGATCTGTAACTAGAGGTATTGCATGTACACTTTGTTGTTGTTTCCTCATGCGTTGAGGTGTAAACTTCTGGGGGATTGTTTTATTCCTTTAGTATGAGGGAGGGTGCAGGAAGTATTGTATTCAGTGTAAATGTAGAATAGCTGCTTTGAAATCTAATTAAATTAGTGACCCATGGCTGTGTAAAGTCTAGACCTATTCACAGCAGCGTTGCTTATCCAAGAGGGTTACTCCTTACAAGAAAGCAGATTATTTAAGTCACATGGAAGGGGTTTACTTTCTCTACTGATGAGTGCTTTGCTGAATATCCTGACCAATTCAGTTGCAAGAAGGAAAGTTGTATTCATTGTTGTCATTTTCCTCTGTGGGTTTTTTTTATCTAGAGAAGTACTTCCTAAAGTAAAATTGTTGGTATTAGAAAGCTTGTTGGTATTAGAAACATTTAGATAAACCATTTACCATTATAGCTAAGCCAATACAATTCTAAAAACCAAATAGGTTTAGATTAATCTTTATGTTGCTAAATTACCAAATTAACCTGAAATTGGTTTAAGAGCATTTTTAGTGTTGTCAGCATTTGCACCAATTTAACTGGCTTGATTCAGCTCTGACAATTTTAAAAGTGAAGGTGAACAATTAGACTCACAGAGCTGAATAAATCTTTAAATGCGCCTGAATGACATAGGAGCCTAAAAGTCCTTTTGAATGTGATTGAGGCCTTGGGGAACCTCTTCCAGTATTTAGTTGCTCAGAGGTTGGACTGGGTGATCTGGGAGGTCTCTTCCAACCTAGATGATTCTGTGATAGTGTGGCAGAGCAGTACAGGACAGAGGACAAGTTAGCTCGCTGGTGGCTGCGTAGCTGCAGCAGAGCTTCACACAGCATGCGGGGGGTAACTGGGCATGCCCCGAGCAGCACAGTCACTGGACACACAAGCATCTTAGATAGTCAGTCCAGTGTTGTTGATATTTCCCTTGCTTCCAGCACAACTCTGCGGATAGGTTTGTGGCTACAGATGATGTAGTCACTTCTGAACACATTGCTGATAAACTCACTGAACAGAAGTTCAGGTACATTGATCCTGATCCTTCTGTTGCCATTCCACATGCAGTAGAGGGTACTTGTACTCTTGGGTCGGGAGTTTCTTCAAAAAAGGCAACGCAAATCTCTCTTTTCTTCTCTTCCAGCATGTTGTTCCCTTCCTGATATATTAGACTCTTAACCTTCAGTAAAATAGTGAAGATGACAAACGTGCTGTTGGGGAAGGGGCGGCACAGGTCTGTGTAGCAGATTTGGTTGAGGTTTTGTGGAAATTGGGTATTGACCACCGGTTTAGTGGCCTCCAGTGTCTCAGGCATCCCCTACTGTGTCAGACTAAATGCATTCGGACTTGCCTTTCTGTAACTTTTATTTTGCTTATTGACTAAAGAGTGTAAATGCGTACAAAGGGAGAAGTTAAAATGTGCTGCTGGGGGCAGGAGGGGAATCATTTAATCAGATTAAAGAAGGAAACCTTTGGAGGGTAACTTTGAATTCTTTGCGAGGCTTCAGCATTTGGCTGAATAAAACCTGTCTATTTGTGCATCACGCTGTCTCAGTGACAGGAAGAAAAGCAAAGCAGTTTGATTCTTATGCCTTTTTCCCCTCACGTGAATATAGACGGTAAATTCAAATATAAACTTTTTTATTGTAAAGTAGGGGTCTCTATCATGCAGGTGTGTGCAGAAAGGCCTATTTAATTATCTTTTTGGAGGTGGGGTGTGTAAATAAGCCTTTAGCAGAGGTAGGAAAGGAGAAATTAAGATCAGACCATATTAACATGTGAAAGAGAAGAAATCTTGCTTAGATTTATGTTCTTTGATACTATTTCCTAAAAAAAAAAAAAACAGTGTACAGGAGTTCTCATACACGTGTGCCCTAACAAGATCTCATAAATCACTCAGAAGATAGGAGGTAACTCAGGCTGTGTGATATTAACGTAGCACAATGGTCTGGCATTCATCATCAACACCACAGGTGATATCAGCAAATCATGGATGAGTGGCATGATCTCAAAACGTGTACCCCAAAGGTCCTTTATGACCAATCCATGAAGTATTCCAGAACATTGGACTCAGATGAAATCTGCTAGTGAAACAGCTAAGCGTAAATGCTGGGCAAAAGTCAATGCTAAAAATACCAGTGTTGGTGGTGGTGTTCAGATGCATGATAAGAGCATCCCACATACGACACAGGAAACAGTAAAGAAATGCATTTTACTTTGATTATTGCCTCAAGTCCTTGTTGGCATTTGAAACGGAGTGTTTGCAGACTACTCCTTAAAGTACCTAGAAACCTTGGCCCTAGCAAAAGGAGCTGTTCTTCCACATGTTTACCTTTCGGTGAACATGTTAAACAGATTTCTTAAAGCTTGAATTCATCACAACATCGAGTTAACCCTTTCCTACTCCCCAGACTTAACTGTTACTTACACAGTGCCGAGTCCTTGCGGGGGGAATGGAGTTGGCGAGGAGCCGGGGGTTGGAAGCTGCGCACCACCGCGTGCACTGCGCTAGCTCTAAGTCCCTACCTCGCGCTCTCCTGGTGAAGAAGCTAAAGGAGAAGGACTGACGAGATGTGCAGAATTCTCTGTTCTGTATAACCAACCTGGGGACAGATCCACTGCTCTTGCTCTACTTTGGTGCTGGCGTGGCTTTCTAGAGAGGCAAACGGGAGGAGTGTGGTGAATAAAACAAGTTGGGTTACTCGCATCCTGGACAAAGATTAACATATAGGGTTCAACTTTTCTCATGCACTGGATGACTTGCCCTGATGTTCAGGTTAGGCTAATAGACCTCTTTGTAAGCTGCGGCCTCAAACAACTCCTTTAATTGCATCTCTTAAAACCAGTTCTGGCAGCTGCCTGGCTTTAAGAAATACATGGTAATTACCTGAACGTAAACTAGGGAACTGCATGCATGCACTGTTTTGAGGATGTATTAGCAAGAGTCTGTGGCAGGATCACAGGCGTTAGGTTTCCTCTTCTTGGTTTAAGTAAGACTTGTGCATTTTATTCTCTGTTTAGATTCTTTCGAGATTGATGTAAGGGTTAAAAAAAAACACAGGGTCAGAACTTGGCTGTAGAGTGTGCTGTGCTGAAACTGCCTGGAGCTCTTCCACTACCTAACCCCAAAATGGAGACTTTTAGTGCTGCATGCAGAAGATTGAACATTTTCATTCTAGGTACATGACACTGAACGCTGCTGTGTGAAAAGCTAAGAGCTTCCCGCAACTGAATCAATTTCAAGACCTTCCAACTGCCCTGGGTAGGAAAAAAACAAAACAAAACAAAACAAAACAAAACAAAAAAAAAAAAAAAAAAAAAAAAAAACAGCAAATTGGAAAGCTCATCTACAGAGTTCTTACTAACACCTGTGCTTCTTAAGCTACCTTGAGAGTCTTTTATAATTTTGGAGTCTGTTGGCTAGGAAAATCTCCTCAGATCCTGTGATGTGTAGCAGGGCTCTTGGGAACTGTCCACAAGTTCTCAGAGCACTGTGTGGGTTATTGAAAGAAAGCTGCTCATCATGGTAGCCAGAAGATGGCACGTTCCTGGTATTGGAGACAAGTGGAAAGAAGGTTAATGGAATTTTTTTCTGGGATCTGCTCCGGTATTTATTTTGCTTTGTCAGTCTCCATACCTGCATTCTGGTAACCAGATGCACAACTCAACAGAAAGAGCTGGATTTCTAAACCTGCTATAAAAGAGTTGTTTGAGCCAAATGTTGGGATTAAAGGGGAGGAGGCGTTTATCCAACTGGCCCTAGAGTAGTGGAGAGCAGAGAAGGGACATAGACAAGACCCACCCAGGCAGAAGCAGAAGAGGTCACGATAAAAACTAGAAACAACCAAAAGCAGAAAAACCTCACAGCAAAGCAGAGCTGCTCCTGTTGCAGAACAAGATGATTTTCCACAAATGACATTTATTTTAAAAATGTTGTGCGTGGAGACAGTGTAATATCCTATATTAAAAGGATGTTGCTGTGTTCTTCTTGCAACCTCAGTGGCGAAGTGTGAAATAGCAGCAACAGTTTGCAGTATTATAATCAAACACGGTGTAGGACTGTATTCAGAGACACTGCAAGGAGGTGAAAGCTCTTCAGTTATGTTAGATAAAGCGCGTTGAGGACGGGAGGAAAGGTCACACAGCTGTGTGCGTGTTCCTGGGATGCACTGATGGGGGGGGAGCACTGCTGGGAATGACGGCAAGGCTCTGCACTCTGAAGTGCACTGGATGTTACCAAAAAGTACCATAGGCTGTGTAAGGCAACATTGCAGATAACGTCCTTACGCTGTCGGTAATTGTAGGATCATAAGTAGAGTAGGGTTCACAGAGGACAACGTGGTGCTTAAAATGGTGCATGGTCGGCCTTCTACTTAAGGGACAATACCTCTAGCCGTTTCTATTTTTTTCCTCTTCCATACTTTTAGAGGTGAGTACTGTACAGTGTAGGATTTATGCAGGACTGTTTAAATCCTGGCAAACTGAGTAGACAGTAGTGCTCGTCAGCGACTACCTGATGACATGACTATGATGACCTTACATTTAAGAAACGTGTTCCAGAAAGCAAAATGACACGTGGTAGAGATTATGAAATACTTACTGTGGCTAGAAGCTATAATTTGGTGTTTTTCACATCTCCTGTAATAGTTCTAGGATGGGCACAATTACAGGTCAGTTGCAAGGATGAAAGAATTGAGGTCTAGAAGTGTAAATGAATCTGGTTTCTCTGCTACAACAAATTTGGTGCTGTTCCAGGAGCAGATTTGACTTGTAGTCTAATTGTACCATCTTTTTATGCTAATATGTGTATTCAAGGTCTTTAACATTTCTTTTACAGCTGAAGTTCTAATTTTATACCCCAAAAATCTCATATTTTAATGAAAACTTTTGGAAAATCTGATAGGGAAGTAATTGCGGTCTATCAGATTGTATTTACAACATGATTGTTTCCTGTTTCAGTGGTGACTCTTGAATTCAAATTTTAGATATTTTCCCGAGATACAGAGGAAAAATAGGCTGAAAAAGATAGAAAATGGGCTTCAATATTTTGTTCAGAAAACTCTTTGGAAGTCAACTTTAGGCTTAGGAACGCATAACTGAATGTGTTGTTTCCCTCTGTTTTTGTTTTTGTTTTTGTTTTTGTTTTTCTTGATGCCATTTTTTTCTTTACTTACAAAACCAGAATAGAAGAAGGCTGTTTATGATCCCCACCTTACCTGCTAAACTTGGAGTCTTTGCCTGAGTGAAATATTAATGGAGAGCCATTTACTTGAAGCCAGAGAGAATTCACATCCTTCCACAGCTATTTATGACACTTCATAGACATATGAAACCAGGTTTTCTGATGTATTCTGTAAAAGTGTTGTCCCCGTTAACAGCCATGGGCCCTCTTGATAGAAGGAAACTAGCACCATTATTGATCTTCTGCCTTTAAAACACTGCACTTTATTTCTGAGAGAGATCTATGCTATCTTAGTCTTCAAAAAAAAAAAAAAAAAATCATGTGTGTTTTATTGGCTTGCTCTTTACTGTGACCAATTATAGAAAAAACAAGTAGCAGTGATAATTGTATTTATTGAAAAAAGGTTTGCAAGTCAGGCCACTAAACTAGGCAAAATCTGCCTCTCCAGTAGTAAACAAAAACTGAAGAACTGATCATGTTCTTCTGAACAGAGTTAAATCATGCTTTCTCTAAATGAGCTGACAGTGCAGAAAATCTGATGCTTTGTAAGCCTTTGGAAAAAAAGCATTCTCTTTATAAGTGAGTGGAAGAATGTCAAGGGATGCTAGGGGAAAAGAAATTGTAGTATCTGCCCTACACCAACTTGTTCTTAAAGGTAAGTCATGAAGAGCTGTGGTGGATTTTTAGTTTGTTTAGTCAGTTGGTTTTATTCTGTTTTGCTTTCTGTAGCTGGCATTCTACATTCACAATTTGGGGCATGCTGAGAATCGACAATGTTCAGCTTCATCGTCATATCTAGAATTTTGAGATGAGATCTCAACAGAGGTGATAGAAGTTCCATGATATATGAAGACTGCAAGCCCTAGCATAAAGCTGTGTGACATTTTGCTATGGTATTCAGTATTCATACCAAGATTCAAATGTATTACTTGAATAAATGGACTCCAGCTTTACTGGTTTGGAAAAGCTGAAATGAAAATTTGAAATACTGTTGTCCTTTATCTGTAAAAGCGAAGTCTGAGCACACACTGCACTGTTTGGAGGCCAGTTGCTGCAGTTCTATAATTCACAGAATCATAATTTTATTCATACTGCTCTTTCCCTTTCACTCTTGCTAGGAAAGGGTGAAACTATCCCAATATATTTATTTTTGAAAGACCAGTTGCTACAAACTTGAGCAATTTGATACAGGACAGTTATTCAAAAACAATATATTTTTTAAGGCAGATTGTAGCAAAACGGTCAGACAAAAACAACAATGGAAAAGAAAGCCTGTTACATTAAGAAGAGTTGTTCAATGATTAACAAGTAGGGAAAGGGAATAGGCGAAAGAAAACCACTAGAATTATGAAAGGTAGTTACATACAATTCAAAAGAAAATAACTTATTTTTACAGGGAGCTCACTGTCTCGTAGCATACAACCAGGCATTAGCCATGATTGAAATCTGGGATAGGGAAGCTGGTGGTAACTTGTCAATCATTCATTATTTGGCATGGGTGAAAGCTGGCGCTGGTGTAAGCAGGACTGTGCGCAAAGTCTTGAGTTACTCATAACCTGCAACTGTCCCCGTCCTCCTCGGATTGCTTAAGACAGAGAAGGTCACATGAAGGAAAAAAGTCAAGATGGATGTGGCCCAGCATCTCTGATATTTTTGGTATCTCGACCATCTCCCTCACAGGGCAGTGGAGAGCAGTATTCTGGAAGGTCTGATGTGAAAGATGAGCGAGAGGCTTGGCTACGTGCATGCGGGCACACGTGGTGTGCTGTGGAAATGCTTGGATGGGATAACAACTGAAAGCATGTGATGCACTGGAGAGCTTGCGAAATTTTACAAGTTTGTAATTACTTAATTTCATATCCTTGTTACCTCATAGCCCTAAGTGTGCAAAACTTTTAAAGTCTTATCTCAGTACTGTAGGCATCTAGTTTGCACACTGCTCATATTTAGGTTAAGTAGATTATAATTTAAATATTCATCTGTATTATACATAGACTAGGAAGATGTATGCTGAGAAATACGTGTCTAATGCTATGGGTCCATTATTTTTTGGAAATATATTGCTCATGGAAAACCCTAATTGACAGCTGCGGAAGAATGAAGGTCTTTCAGCAACAGAGGTGTAACAGAGATGTCAACAGTGCATGTTTCTTCTTGTTCTGCCCTATGCATCAAACTTCATCATAAAACACCAGCTCTGAAAACATGACACTGATAGCCTGCACAAAGTATTTGTCCCCTGCAAGGCCCAAGGCAGGCCCGTAGCATACTTATATTTATTTGCAATGTCATTGTGCACCGAGAGGTGTTTCACCAAGGAGGAGGAGACAATGCACTTCTGCGAGCAGATTTCTGCACACCATTTCATTTGGGTATGTGTGGGTGGGAGTGAGGCAGGGAACGTAAATATCTTTGCAGACCAACCTAAACCACCTCCTTGTTTTCACATAAGTCAGCATTCAGCATTTTTAATGACCGAGATAGAACCTACCAGTGCCAGAGCCAAAGCAGCACTGTAGAATGAAAGATGCTTTTAGTGTATTACCAATTCCCCGAGCCATAGCCTTTCCACTCATTTGGTTGCTTTAATTAGTGGTGTGGCGGGGGTGGGGGTGAAAGCAGTCGTGGGACACAATGGGCCCTTACTTCAAAACCTAAGATGTGTAAAAGTCAACTTCTTTTTTCCTATAATCAGTTCCAAATGAGCTCTTACAAGGGGAACTTGGAACTGGCTTGGCTGAACAAATTGATTTCTCATGCATGTGAAAGTCAAGTTAAACATCCTTGGGAAGCCTAGAAATTTAAATTTCAAGAATTAGATTTTTTTCATACAGGGCTTTTGATTGTTAGATGTAGAACAAGACTGTTGAAATCATTTTGAGGAGCAGAATTATTTATGGTAGTTGCTTACAGTACCAGTGTAATGCCACTTTCGCATGTTTTTAATTTTGGTCTTTTGCATGGTCTGTGCTGTGTTAATGATCACCTTGTCATGCTAGCAGTGGAAAACGTTTGTATAAATAATTCCCACTGGTAAGATGAAAGTGTTAACAGAAATATTTCAGTGAAGGTCTTGATTAACTTATACACTTGGCTTGATCACAGCAGAGGTTAGACTTACAATATCTTATTACCAGGACTAATAAAACCCATTCATTTTTTCATGCTCTATGTTAATTACCCTTTTACTTTCCCTCATGTGCAGACACACACAAAAGCTTATTGCATGTTTGTGTTGAAGACCACAGTTACACTTAGTAGATTTTTTCTCACCATACTCGTTTTTACAAATTCATTCCCAAACAAAACTTAGCATGTAGCTGTTTAGACTACAGGGTGCTCAACTTAACCTACATTTGCTGTAAACATTAAAAGATGGATTTTTTTCTCATTTCCTCCTACTTACTGAAAGGCCTATCTAGTGTACAGACATAAAGATGCACAACAAAGTTTAAATTCCATGATATCTTTAATTCATATTCCCCAAACGTAAGTTATTCAAGTAAATCACCATATTGCAATATAGTATATACAAACACGCCATATTCTCTTACCACCACATCTCAGAAATGTCCAGAAAACAAGGCATGTCCTGTGATTTCTGAAGTCTAACGGGGGTAGAGTTAAATAAATGGTATTAATGAACAAATCAACGGTCCTTCAGAAAACATGTTTCCAATATTATTTTCCTTTTTCTAAAGCGATGTGTGATGGACAGACTAGTTTAATCAGGGAAAATCATAGTGAGATGAGAAACGGTCTCTCGGGTTATGTCCCAAAGTACTGAGGACTTGATCGTATGGAGCTGATGACTTTGAACTCCCATAATGTGAGGTTGGTACAAACCCTGGAATAGAAATTCAGCAGGATGTAAGGAGATCCTGGAGTTAGGGAGGTAGGTTGTGGCCTTCCCTGGAGCAAGCTCCTTTGGAACAGGTGGACTGAAAAATAAGATACTACAGACAGAAAGAGTCTTTGTGGTAAAGATGTATATGTCTGTGTTAGAGACCTGGGCCAATATGGGGTGTAACTGCGTGTGGCATCTTTAAAAGTTCCTTGAGCAGTGGAATGAAAGGAGATTATTTTTTTTTTTCATGGATTTGTTTTGCGGATAAGTGGATTTTCGCATGTTTAATCACTGAAGTTTCAGCTTTTCACTAGGTGGGATGGTAAGAGGGTCTCTTTTCCCTACCTAGCTGGCTGGTTACGTAGAAGCAAGACTTCTTGTTTTGGATTCCTTTATCCCTTTTGTCCGTCAGGGTTGAAATTGTGCAGCTGGTTTAGAGGTTGTGGTGGGAAACCACGTACGCAGGAGCACGCCTGCTGATTTCCTTATTTTTTTATTTTATTTTATTTTATTTTAAAGGGGGGGGGAGGGGGGACAGACAGAAATCCCTTTGATGTTGTTTACTCTTACAGACTGCCAATGTGATTGGAAAAAAAAATACACCAGCAGCGTGACCAGCACTGTGACTGTTTTCTGTGCAATAAGTGCCACCTACATCTCCACCTCCTCCGACTTCACCCTCCCAATTTCTAGCACCTTCTCAGCAGAACTTTCCTTGACTTCTGTTAGCTCACAGCCTATTGCTTTCTTTTTTTTTCGTCTCCATCTTCTCTTTATAATTTGTCTTGTAAATCAGATTGTGTATTTTTATAAGCAGGGTTGATGGTCTATTGGTAGCGTTCCCTGACACTTCTCATAAAATCTTATTTTTCGACTACTCGTGTTAATTCTTAATAGTTGGTACTGACATTTGCCATACTGTGAAGAATTTTATTTTATTTTATTTTATTTTATTTTATTTTATTTTATTTTATTTTATTTTATTTTATTTTATTTTATTTTATTTTATTTTATTATTTATTACGGTAGACATGAATCTATATGTGAAGTTAGGGAAGCATGCTTTCTTTATGCAGGCCACAAAAAGAATTTCAGGCCTTTTCTTTTGAATTCTCTAACATTTATGCATTGAAGCAAGCTACACTGGTAAAATATGTACAAATTTCGCTGAGAAGTAGGACTATAAAATGTCTTGGTAGAGACTTTAAGGAGCCTAGAAGCTAAAACCTGCAAAGACTTTTGTGTTCACTAAGCAGCTTAAATTTCTGTGCTCCTGCAGCACGTACCTGTGCTCCCAGAAGGAGCCCCAGAAGGACTCTGCAGTTGTTGCTGGGGGCAGCCGTGGGCCAGGCTGCCTTTACGTGCTTGAAATGAAAACTCCTGCACTTTCAATAATACCTGTGGGTGGTCAGCAAATACGAGAAGTGTGCTGTCATTTCTGGTTAGGGAAGGGAAAATGGTTAATCAGAAAAATTTCTGTGGGCTGTTGAAACAGTCGAGCTGAACTGGTGAGAGTAAGGGAGCTGGAGCTGGATCCCCGGTCTGGTTAGGTGAGGAGCCGCCTTCTTGCCAGTGTGAGAGGAGGAAATAAAGGAGGAGAAAGATCTTTAATGAAAATCGTGGTGAGAGGAGGCTGGACTGGGTCCAGCAGAAGAAGAATGTAGAGGATAAAAGGGGAACTTTCCTGCATTTTGGGATATAGTGTGACTGGAGGTGGTTAAGAGGCTGAGTGTCAAACCCTGAGTTTTCAAAGGAAAACAAGAACTTAACTGGCCAAGATAATTAGACATGTGTTATGATACTGGGGGGTCTGCTGACAGGGATTAGATAGAAGACCCGGGAGCAGTGCTGTCCATACACCACACATCTTCTGCGATGTTACCATTCCCTCTTACTATGCTAGTTTCCAGCTGCAGATGTCTGAGTGGCCAGGCTTGTGGTACCACTGTTTCTCTGACTCATGAGCTTCAATATAATGTCATATTACTTGGGTAAGGTACAGATTTCTTTTTCTGTTTTTAAATTTGAAAAATTACACATATATATTGCCATCTTCCCCCTTTCCTTACGCTAAGGGTATTAGTAAGATGTGAGATTGTAAAGCCAGGTATTAAAAAAAAAAAAAAAAAAAAAGGAAATGCAACCTTAATTATTGTGTGCTGCATGTACTAGGGACTAGCTACCTTATCACAGGGTGTGTTTTCATTTGATTGTTTTGTTGTTTCTGTTTTGGTGTGTTTTTTTCTTTTTTTTTTTTTTCTCAATAAGTTCTTGTACAATTCAATAAGCAAGACAGGTTTGCTCTAATGATGAATCAGGAACATACAGCATAGGAAATATCTCCAACAGTTATTACCTCACTTGCAAAACTGAAAGTGACAAAGTAATACAGGATCACAAGAAGGAATATGCCAAAGCCATTTAGTTTTCCTCTTGTGATTTGCATCGTATCCCTGCCTCTCCCAGAGAGCTGTTTTGTGCAGGTAAGCAAGTCACTTCAACCAGAGTTTGGAAAGGAGGTCACTTGTTTGCTGAGTGCTCAGCAAGATTCCTGGGAGGCATGATTTGCAGGAGTTAAGAGCACATACAGCAGAAGCCAGAGGCAAATGCATTTCAAGTATTAAAACACGGGATGCTGAATACGCAGAAAACAGGTCATGATGTCTAAGGTTGGACATCTAAAATCAGTCAAGATTTTTTAATCTTAATCTTCAGGTCTCTCCTCTCTGTCGGCAGAACACAGGTAGTGCCATTTCTTCGTTCTGTGGACATCGTACAAAAGCAAGTGACTTGGGAAGTAAGTACTCCACATAATGATGAATGAATGAGAGTCACATGCTAGCTAGCCATTCTGTCTTCCTCACCTGCTTGGACTATTGAGAAATATGTGGGATGAGAGGTTCAAAGCCATGTGTTAAATGAGGAAAGAATAGAAAGAGAGGTTTATTTCCAGTGACTGGGAATTCCCTGGTATTGCACAGTTGATATCTGCGTTCATATGCAAGACATTTTTTTCTTGTTATCTTGTGCAAGGACTGCTTATTTTCAGAGTGTATCAGTATACTGGGGAGAGCACTCAGCATTATCTCAGTTCCCTCTCAGCTGAAGAGACACAATGCAATTCCTCAAAGGACTTTGAAGGAAATGGAAAAGGCAAACATAAATTCTGTTCTATACAAGTCTATTTGTATATGTGTTAGACTTTCCACTGAAGAACTCTGATTACTGATGGAATAGTATTCATCAGTCAAGGAGTCCATGTATATATTCACACTGTATGCAGGACCAAGCAGTTCCTGCTTCTCCTGTAAATTCACTTGAGAGAAGATCTCAGAGTGATTCATGCAAGCCATGTTATGATTTAATGATCACCTCAGTGTGTGAAGGCCCTGAAGTGGTGGTGTGGCTGATGGAGATGCAGGTGAAGTTGCAGGTAGCCACCCCTCTGATGTCTGGGATAGGGACGTGACAGCCAGCAGTTTGCTAGCAAGTCTTGAGCTAGCTGTTACTTATTTGACTGCAGTTGTTGGAGCTTAAATTGGAGGTATAAATAGGCTGAAAGATTTCCAGAGAGGTGCGGACATACCCATATAAAGAAAGGGAAATGTCCTGGGTTGCGGAAGCTGCAAAATCCAGAAATTGCCTAGGAGGCAAGAGTTGTGTGAAAGAAAAATGGGATTCTTGCTTTCGGGTGAAATTTGAACATCATCTTGGTAATTCATCGTCTTAGTCCTGATACCAGAATGTCCTGAGCCACACTGGTGTGATTAGGATCAAGAAGCCTTTGTGTTGATGCAGAGGAGTGAGGAGTACATGAAATGCTTCATTTCACTGTGGTGTATCTGAAAGGAAGCCTAGAAACCAACTCTCAGATGAAATCACTGGTGTGTCATCCTACCTTTGTGAAGGGCAGGTAGATCTCTGATGGGCTGGATGCTGTTGAAAATGTTTTCTGAGTTGGGTATTTTTCATTCAGGATTGAGACATGCAGCTGGGCTTGTAATTTGTCTATCAGACACCTGCAGGAGAACTTTTGCTAAGTGACACGTAAGCTCTCAGTGCTAGTTGCTTTGGGCAGATCAGCTCCTGGTAGAGTTGACGGGCATGTGGTGCATGTGCCCTAGCAGCAGCATTTCTGCCTCTCTTCTCGGCTAGTGCTGCTTACGGAGGTGTGCTGAATCGGGACACCTTCTGAGGCTCCTGAGCTTGGTAAAAGGTGGAATCTCTTCCTTGGGGTGGACTGAAAGATGCCCCATGATCATAGAGGAGCCTTTAAGCCTTTTGAAGTTGTGGGTCTGTACTAGCCTAGGAGCCGGAGGGGAGCTGTTGAAAGGAAGAACCCTGGCACATCAGCCTGTCTGTAGACCACAGCTGTGCAGTCAGGCAGACTTTCTTCAACAAGATGCCAGCAAACTATGTAACAGCAGATCCGATAGACTGCATGGAGAGCTACGTGCAAGTGGGCATTAAGATCTTGACAGGGAAAGGAAGAATGTCCTCTCACTCACCTGTTACTCACGCACTTGCAGTGTGAATGAATTCATCGTTATGGTAGTTCCTACAGTAAGGGTGTGTTCACAAACTTAATGATAGTACTATGGCATTGTGTATGTGTGTGAAGATGCCAGCAACAAGATAAAAATAACACTGCCTGTGAGCTGTTCTTTCAACACAAGTTTCATCCCTTTGTTGTATTCATCTGTTGTCTCTCTGGACTGTGTATGTTGGAAGGGTTTGATGCAAGGGTTCTTTTCATCAGGCCTTTGTGTAGTGAATAGCATCTGTGGGGTTTTGCACTTTTAAGTCTATACTCTTAGATGCTGAGAAGATACGTGGGATTAGAGAACTGACCAAAAGAAGATGAAAATATATCATGAACCTTTTGACAAAAAATATTTTATGTAAGATTTATGGTCCTTTCCATAAGAACAATCTTAGTTCGTTTCAAATGTCATCCTTTTTAATAAGTAAAGTGAAACAAAAATAAAATGAAATACAAATCATCTTTACTTAAAAACAGCCTCTCCCTATACTATTTAATTATAAGGTATACTGATATATATTATATCAGTACAGACAGGAAGACTGAATTGCTGAGGTTCCCAACTTACTTTTTTGCTCCTCTGCTCATGAACACGTACATTCAGTAAATGGCACGTACTCCTCATACTCCTCAGATGATTTGTAGTCAGTTGGCAAGGGTCTTCTCTACTCAGACATGCTTAATAGCCCCAGCTTGCTTACAGCAATATACGTTACTCTGCATTGTCCCACCCTTTACACAGAACTGCTGGAAGAAAGACAAGGCATACCGATGTAAGTTAACATTCAGAGAAAACGTAGAACAAGGTCAAAGCACACCGTAACCGAAGTGGTCTTGAGTAGTTCATTTTTTTCTATGTTTATTTGAAAAATGTCCAATAATCTAAAATTACTCCAAATTCAAGTAACTCAAAAGTGAACAGTTTGCTTAGCAGTTGTCAGCAGCTGCAGCAAGCATGGAGTTTGAACAAGGGCTATTGTAACAAAAAAAAAACAAACTCAGTATGTTGTTGCATTGGTACTTAAATGTAGAAATACAGAGCATGTTTAGGCCTGTATTTGCATCTAGCAAAAAAACAAAAACAAAAAACACCGACATAACTTTAGTATTTCATATCACTTAGTTTAATTAAAGAAAAAGGAGGGAGAACTATGTCATTAAAACTCATGTTCCTTAGGAAGATTTATTGGGTTGTATGGTACTTGTTAAAATCACTGGCTTTGCATTGGGAAAGTAATATTATTTTTAAAATCACGTTATATAAAAATGTGTAATCACTGCGGCTTCTTATTTTGTATTCCCAAATTTATTTCCACACCTTGCAAGTTATTCTCAGCCCTCTTATACAATGCTAGATCATCACAGGGGTGAAGGAACTGTTTGCTTTGTAGAATACAATGCCACTAATTAAAGTTGAAAGTGAACGGACTGAATTAGAATCAGCTCATCCATCAAGGACTGGCTACTGATTATTTACTGGCAGCGCTTCATTTAGCTCTATTAATTACACGGTGACACCGTTACGTAAAGATTACGAGTTGTTATGGTCCTGAAACTTAAGAAAAAACACACAAAAGATAAGTGTATGTGCTCAGTCCTGGAGTCCAAAAGTGGTAAGTGTTAAATGGAGTGTTCATGTGAATAATCTATTAAGTGTTTTGTTTTTTTTTTCTTATCAGCATTTTAATTGCAATTGAGTAAACAGGGCAGCAGCTTACAGATCTCCTTATGCAAGCTGTGATGGCAGTGGCTGTGACACGTAGTAATGAAGGAAAGCCTGCCTTGTCATTACTGCTTTAAAAATCTTTTTATTTATTTTAATGTAACCCTGAATTATATTGGGTTTCAGGCACTATGGAGAGAAGAATTTTATCTACATTCTCCTGCATTGATTACCCACACATTCCTCATTCCTTTATCCCTTCTATAATGAACCTTTTACCACCAATCTCCAGACACTAAAGTCCCAGCTAGGTTGCAAACTGGCCCCCTATGTTCCTACAGCACAGCTGTAACACACATCTCAGTCACATCTGGTAATCTTCCTCGGTGCTAAGCAAAAAGTTCCTTAATTGGAACATGTCAATAATAAGCGACTTTGGTCATACATTTAGTTCTAGCGAAACTAATTTAGAAACTGAGAGTATGCATCTTCGTTTATCCAACACATACCTAATTTGAGTTAAACATATTCTCATTGGCAATGTTCTAAACAATTAGCTGAAAAATAATATATATATATATATATATATATATATATATATATATATATATATATATATATATATATATATATATTTTTTACCTTCCCAAAAGTAATGGGGGTTTCTGTGGGTTTATGCAGGGGGTATTGTTTTTTTTTGCTCTTTAAATTGGAGCGTGCCTTTGGGGGGCAGGAGGCATGTTTCAGAAAAAACGGTAATGCAAGTGGTAAAGTCCAAATGCTCATTTCCTGTGAAAGATCTGTTAGCTGTGGTTGTTTTGTAATAAAACCCTTTGTGCAAAGGAGGCATGGCATGTATGGGAAGAGCTTGTCTATACACACACGCACATACATTTAAAAAATAATTCGGAGATGGAAAATACTGTTCTGTTCACATTCCAAACATGGGCTTGAAAAGACGAATAAGATGTTTATGCTTTTCTGTTCAAGAAGGGACCTTAATTTGCTGCTTGGTCCTGAGCTGTGAGTTTCCATCATAATCAGAGATGTTATTAACTGAGATCTGTTTATAATCAAAGGCAAAGCTGAGAGCAACGTTACGGCCGCTATACTCTGAGACTGCAACTATTAAGAAATTAGTTTTGATTAGTTTGTTTTGTAATAGTGTTGTGTTTTGACATCCTGTTGCATGATGTCAGGAAGGGCCTCTTCTTAAAGTCATCCTGAAAAAGTGTGGCTGTAAAATAGATTCAGGCAAGAAAATGGAAAACAGATGAGGTAGTTGTACGTCATCTAGGGAATGATATTTCTCGAGAGGATAGAAGTGATCTAATTGCCTTTGATTTTATGAAACACTATAAAAAGAAATCTGCTTATATATTAGATTTTACATAAATGGTCATTTTAAGAACTGGAAATTTTGATGTTTGTAACTTAAACTGACACAGTGCAATGAGCAAGCACCCTTTCAAACAGTCATCTGTGAACTATCTGGAGGCCCCAGTTAGTGTTTTTATGTTTTGTTTTTTTTTTTTTTTTTTTTTTTTTTTTTTTTTTTTGTGTGTGTGTGTTGTTCTACCTTTCAGTTGTCCTTTTTCAATCTGTAGAGGCCGAGTGGGAATGAACACCCCTTTACTTACCATCCCTGCCACTGCCTTTCTTTTTTCCAGTTGTTTTCCTGGTGGCCAGACACTTGTGTGCTGCACTGCTGCAGAGCTGCGTGATTCCTGTCTAACTCCAATGAGAACACACAAGCAGGTGGTCTCAGCATAAGAAATGTGGTTTCCAACCTCACTTTATTTACCAGTTTATGAAACTTTTAGGATGGACCAGTGGGATTTGTTTATTTATTTTAATCTTAAGACTTTTTAAGTTTGGGGAAACGTGTATATATCTGCAGCTATGTGTCACTTGGGCTCTCTTCTACTTGACATGTCAAGAATTAGGGGTAAACTTGATTATTACTTAACACCAGAAAGAAAACCTTCAATGCTATCAAAAGTGAGTATTGATTCAATAGCTGAAATTTTCAGTTTGCAAATCTAACCTTGCAGGTATTAATGACTGTGGTGCTCGACCTCCCATCTTTTGGATGGCAAACAGATCTCTTGCTGATATTCATCACCTTGTTCAGGTGATGCATCAGCCTGAGATTAATCCCCATTTTTGCCAAGCAAAACTTGGAGCTTTTGTGGGTGTAAATGTACATGCTTGTCTCTGAAGCAAGAGTATTGTCACCTTACTTTACTGGGGTGCTACAAGGTACTGTATTGATAGTGACGCAGTAGTGGCTATTCCTAGGTAGGTAGGCAACACTCTGTGGAAAGAGGTTAAAAAAAAAAAAAAAAAAAGAGAGATTTTACCACATTAGAATACGCCTGGTCTACCTAAAATGCTTTCTGTAATTTTGATGTCAATTTATCCTTTATGTTTTCCTTGAAGACATCCTTGCTGTTGGTACACTATTCGTCGTGTGGCCTCCTCTCAAGACTACTGCACTGAGCTCCCCCGTAGTGCTTCTCTTTGCGTTTGTTCCGAACACAGTGCATACACTTCTCCAAATTGCATTACCCTTTGTTCTAAAATTAACTTCAGTTAACAGTTTCCAATATAAAAACAATTACAAAATGGCTTCTTAAGCAAGGAATCTGTTCTGCTTTTTTATTTTGCCTATATTTTATCACGGTTGTCGCTGAAATCTTCTGTGTGTGTGCTCTTAATATATCCTTTCAGCTCTCCATAATATCGCTGAGGGTTTAACAGAGAACAATTGTATAGTTTGAGGACACGTAATAGGCTACTAGAAGAAATATTTACATCTGGCATGATCAAAGGTTTTGGAGTATATGAATGTGCGTGTGGGAGGTCTAATTTTTATGTGGGTGGATTAACAAAGAAGACTAAAACAGTGCAGTACTTAACCCCTTTCCCTTTATGAAAATTCACTTCCTGAAAATGAAAAAAACATGTAGTACCTGATGGTTATCTCTTGTTTTTCATTTCAAGGAGTAGTATTAATTCTGCTTGTAGCTACTTGTTGGAGGCGCAGAGAAATTTTTCTATTTCAGCCCCTATGATGGCTTATTTAACAAGATGCTTATCTTGCCTGTGATGTTTTTGTGTGTTGGAACTTAAATATGTTTAAAAATTTTAAAAACAGATAAGTGATCATTCTGACACAGTCTGATAGCCTGTTGAACTGTTGTGGTGGGAGCACTGCGACACTTCCAGCGCTTGGCAATCGCTACATCTTCAGGTTCGGTTTCTGCTGTTCTAGTTCCTGTGGCTATCAGCTGTAAGCGGCTTCCAGAAATCTGTCATTTGAAGTTGTTTTTTTTTTGTTTGTTTGTTTGTTTTTCAGTTTCTTAAAATAAATAGTTACTTATATATTATGAAAGGCTATTAATAGCCACTTGAGTCATCTCTGCTAGTATTTTGTTCACATGACTGATGGTGGAGTTTCGGGTTATGGCTGGCCTGCCCTAGCAGCTTGCTGAGGGGGAGGTCTTGCTCTCCCTCCTGTGCTCCGAAGGGGACACGGGACCTTCCCTTCCCCAGCTCCCAGCCCTACCAGATCTGGCTGCAGGGTCACCAGCTCCGCTTGCTCGCCGAGCAGCACCCACGCGGTGAGGTGCGTGCCAAATTCCTATTTTGTTATTTTGAGCATTTGCTTACCACGTGCTCAGCAGGGTACCTGAGCTGGCTCGCGGGAAGCATCGGGAGGCCGTGACCAGAGGCTGGGGTGTGTGTGGGAGAACCACCTGCCCTTTTTGCCCCCGGTGAACTTCAGCGTGCTCAGACCACTTTCTGAAGTCCTAGCATGAGTCATGAGGGCAGTATCAAATAATCTCTAATCCGTGGCTTCTTGAAAATCAGTCAAGTTTTACAGGCAAGCTGCGATGTGAGGCGCAGCTCTTGTCACCAGTTAATACGTCACTGAAGACACGTACGTTCGTTTTCAGAAGACACAACACCTTCTGTGGGTATCTTTAAAGATCATGTACGTGCTTACGGCATCCATTGCTGTTACTTTGAGAGCAATAGCACGTTCTCCCCTCTGAAAGCACTGTATACCTATTAAGTCAGGGGTATGCACATAACTGTGCTTGCTGTTCTTCATCTAGATAACTTCAGCAGTCAAAATCTTACGGGGTTGCGGCACCTTCTCTGGATACTTACACCATCCTTTTGTTGCCCTTGTGGCAATGGGAGTCTCCACATCAGTTCCTGCACTATTCTAGCATTAAATATTTGTGTGAACTGCTATCAAAGTCAGTTGGTGTCAGTGCACTGTGTAAACGACAGCAGCTGGAAATGACAGCGATGGAAAGCCTTACAGCCCTCCCTGGAGCCCTGCAGCAGGGGTGGGATGGGCAGGGGGAAGCACAAATTCCTCAGTTCCTCAGCTGCCAGCGCCTGATCTGTCATTGACTCTGTGCCCACACCTCAAGTGCCAGGAGGCCACTGGAGGCCCAAGGTAGGCAGTCTGTTATCCAAATTGCTGAAGTCTCAGTTCCAGCCTTATCAAAGGAGCACTGCTTTGGTTTTTCTTTGTATCCACATCAGAATTGGATGTGTTGGTTGGCAGAGCAGTTCACTGGTGTCTGCAGTTCACTGGAGGTTGGTCACTACCTTTTGGGCCAGTGCCATGTTGAGGCTTTTCATGCTTTTCCTGTGTTAGGCCTCCTTTGTGTTACCTGTGCAATTTTTACTCTCCTCCTCTTTGGAGGAGGAAAAAAAAAAAAAAAGGAAAACTTTACAATTTATTGTGTTGGGATGCAAGGATTCCCTACAAGCTTGCCATGGTTTGTGACCACAAAGCAGCCTTTTCTTCTGCATTGCTCTGTTGAAAAACAATTAGCAAGCAAGTTCAATTGCTTGTTTTGCTGCCTTGTCAGTTTTCAGTCCCAGTGTATGTTCTGGTGCATTACTCAGGAGCCCAGTGTTCCTATCCACAAAGACCACATGATTTTGTTTGCGATTCAGGAGTCTAAATCTTAATAAATAAATAAATAAATAAATAAATAAATAAAAAATGCCCCAGAAATGGCAGATACTTTAGATACGTACAGTTGTATCTCTAATAAGTCCTCCAAAGCAACAGCTAACTTGAGGAAGACAGCAGTGGGATATGACGTGTTTGGGTTTTAGCTCCCAGCATTGCTTAATTTGCTAAATACTCACAGGCAGATCGAATGGCACAAGCAAGGGACATTACATAAATACTGGCAACCGCAGGCATTCAGTAATCATCCGTAAAACTCTGAAGGATCATCAGGATTCAGAACTGTCCTGAAAATGCTGTGCTTTGTGTTTGTAACCGGGGTGCTCGTTTCCAGTTCAGCACCCCGCGCTGTCTCCACTTGTATCCTTGCAGCTTGGGGACTGCCAGCATTTCTGGGGGGTGCAGGTGCTCACGGCACCTGTCCTTCAGAGTAGCAGACGTGTTCAAAGTAGGGCACAGCAACAGAGAAAGCAAGCTTGGGGGGGGGGGGGGGGGGATCTTGTAAAGAACCACCAGCAAAAACACCTAAAATAAATGGTGTGGGGACATCGTGCTGTGCTCCCCTGCAAAATCTTCCTCCCTGACAAAACTGAGGGGTGTCCTGATACAGTGCTAACTCTCGACATGAAGAAAACAGACCTGAATATTTAATTTTACTGTCTACCAGAGACAAACTGCATATGTAACGTTATTAGTGTCACCAAGAGATTGACTGCCTACCTTCCTGTTGCTTGTTCAAGGAGATTTCCATTTACCCTCATCTAACTCTAAGATAAAGAAGGGACCATCTGTTCTTTTTCCTTCACTCCCTCCTTTATTACAGTCCTTTGTTCTCATGCTCTCAAATCCTAATTCCTCCTCCCCGATGTCCTCCGTATTTGCCAGGTCTGTCAAACACCATGCACCCATCTTTTTCTAGGCCTGTTCTGCCTTCAGTTGTTTCTTGCTCTTTCTTATTTGTTGGCATGCCTATTTCCCTACCTCTGGTATGCAGGCCGTGTTTTACTGTACGTTGCTCTTCTGTGCCAGTACTCCAAGAAGATCTGCAGCTGGCACAGGGAGCAGGGAGTGTTGTACAACAGAGGTGTGAAGGGTGGTTGGTGCTGGGCTGCACTGCTGTACCTCCTGCATGCCAGCGGCGGTTTTCCTTCATGAGAAATGTTTAAGGACCCTCTGACACAAAAAGGAAGGTCAGCCTTCCATGTCTGTATTGATTTTTCTGAGTAATTCTGGCTCTGCTGCGTTTCCTGCCCAAAAAAGACAGTCTTCAAGGATGATGTGTGTGGATGAGGTGTCCTTCCTACTTCGAAGGACCCTTCTGTGAACAGCTGTTTTATGCTGGTGACTGTGAACACAAGGGTAAATTTTGCCCAAATCCATTTTACACTATCAGGAATTTTACAGGGACTTGTTCATTAGTGCTCCTCCTCCAGTCCTCTTCCCTCATTCCCCCTTAAAAAAAAAAAAAAAAAAAAAAAAAAAAAAAAAAACAACAACAAACTAAATTAACAAATTAACATTACCACTGGAGAAACTTGTATCAGTGAAGGCAGCTGTTGGATCTGAATGCAAACAAGGCTGCTGGCATTTTTATGTATTCCATTATTGAGAGCAGGCCTAGGAACCACATAGTTAAAACATCATCTGCACAAATGAGAGCAGTGGGGAAGTTTAGGGAAGAAATCTGGTGTGGATGATGGCTTTGTGTACAGTTCTGGCATGATTTGTCCATTTCCTTAGTCCCTAGGGAAAAAACTGTAGCAGCAATAGCAAAAACTGTATAAATATAGCTCTGTGATGATACTGTAAGCAGTGTCTGTCTTTGCCTCCCTGAACATCTTCTCTAAGCCTGTCTTGCATGCTTGATCTCTCTTACATATGTGTGCATGTATATAAATGTATAACCTGCTACATAGAGAGAGATTGCACACCAAATAATGATTCCTTCTGTATCTCAGCCCTTTAAAACATATGATGTGCTGTAGGCTTTGAGATCCAGTGAATCACCAGGTCACATTTATGGTATAGCTGCTATTTTGCATAGTCACCATGTAATAGTGTCAGGACTGTCTCTGAACAGATTTTTAACAGACATCTCGGTATACTTGAACCTGTGTTATGGAAAGCCACTATATGAGCAGGAAAAATACCAGGCATCAGTGTTTCACTTGCTTCATGTATGATTTTGGGACTGGAAAAAAGGCTCCAGGTGTTAGAGAAACAAATACTCATCTGGCATACTTGCAGTCTGATTCATCCTTCTAGATGTGTTTGTGTAAATTCAGCATCTGCTTTCAAGAAATCATTTTTGTGCTGATCTTACTTGAAACTGTTTCTGTCCTGCTGTACCTCATTGCATGTATTTTCTCTCAACAGAGTTTGCACTTAGGATAGTGAATGCCCCGATGGCCTTGGACTTAGCGTTGGGCACACTGTGTGAGCTGCTTCAGCTGTGGGGGGAAGCCCGTGCCGGCGTGCCGGTCTTGTTGGAGTGGCTGCTGGGAGACAGTGATCCACAACAAGGCTCGGAGGCTTCAGCTCTGGTAATTGTAACATGCAGCTGCCCCCTCACGCTGGGATGGCTGCTTCTTGCAGTAGGAATAGAATGAAATGGCTAATCTGATGGAGCCATTCCCTGACGGTCATTACTCCAGTATTAATTGTATTTACAATTACATGTAATAATAAAAATCACGTGGACAGATTTAGAATAAATAAATAGAGTTGATGTCAGTGGCCTGGCAATATCAGTATAAAATTAAAAAGACCAACAAACAGACATTGAAATAAATCAAGAGTTACTTAACAAATTGTTGTTGACTGCAGCTGTAACTAATTGCATTCAGTGGCATTGCAGATGACCGCCCGCCTTGAATCTAAAGTGCTGTTGTGGGTGCCAGGCACATCTGGCATTCAAGAGCCGTGTTCCCCCAGCTGCTTGTCCAGAGATTGCAGCTACGGATTTGGTACCCTGGTGCCATCTCCATAGGACTGGTTCTGTACAGCACTTAGCCTCACTTACCTAAGCCAGTGCCTTCAGAAGGATTCTTTACGCAAAGCAAAGCTTTGCCATGTTGGTCCTGTAGAGGTTACTGCCATAGCACTGTGCTACCTTTGCCTTGACGAGGCTGTAAAAATGAAAATCAGGCTAGACGGTAACGCGGAAGTAGCAGGAACAGCCACGTCTTTGGGACATTTGTTGGCAATTAATACACACCATAAAATGTATTACGAAACCTCTTAAGTCTGTGGTTTACGTACGCCTTTCTGATATTTCACTGGCTGATACCATTTTCCTCTTTCATTTAATCCACTCAAAAAGCTCCATGAGATAGCAAATTACCATGCTGGTTACAGGAGTCTCTGTGAAATACAAGACAGTTAGAGTGGAAGGCAAGCACATGTTAAGGATTAGGACTACTACTTATTTCCACTATTCCCCAAGAGTTCTACCACAACTGCCTCATTTTTGAAGGTAGAATTTCTTTGGAAAAGGAAGAAATTTCATATTGCATTGAAAACCTGTGAAAAATGATGCATATGAATTTTTCTTCCTTTTTTTTTTTTTTTTTTTTTTTTTTTTAGCAGAAATAAGCTGTTCTATAACAGGCTCCACTTTCTACTTCTCTTTGTATCTTTCTTATACTTTAAAATGCTTTCATTGTTATCCAGCCCGCAAGTCGTTTCCTAACTGCTGTTGTTTTTCTTTTCATTAAGGAAGAAGATGATAACCTGTTTGATAAAGGGGAAGTTAATTTTTGGGAAGAGAAGTTAACTAACGTCAGACAACTTAGTAAGCACCTTTTACGGCTTATACAAGTGACTCATCTAACCTTACCAGATCAAGAACTTAATCGACTGTCCAGAAGGGCACAGGACCAAGCCCAGCTTGTTGCACACCTTCTTAGAGCGCTTCCTCCGACTCCAGAATTTTCAAAAACTTCAGAATTCACAAAATTAGCTATTCAGAATGAAAGAATATCACTCTGCCTTAAAATAATAAATTTGCTCAAGTCTAATGAGATTTGCAAAAACGAAAGTCCAAAAACACTGAACTAAAGAAAAAAAAAAAAAGGAAAAAAGAAAACAAACCAACAAAAACCACTAGAAGTTAATTCTCAGGGAACTACAGACCTTATAGTGGATTAGCAGGGGACTGAATTCAATGGATATTCAAGGAGTTAAGGTATTGCTATGGCGACCCCAGTAAACCTGTAACAAACTATTCACTATTCATGCTAAAAACGCATTTTCCATATATGAGTCCATTGATTTATTTTTTTGGTCAGGTGTGCTGTGGGAGACCATTCCTTTTAAATGCATTTGCTAATTTCATTCAGCTGAGTATGGTTTATTGTAGCTACTGTAGGAAGTAAAGCAGCTAAGCCTAATATTTTCCATTCATCCAGGTGCAGGCCACCTGTCGTTTTATCCTGGATTTTTACCTCCTGTATTTTAATACCAGGAAAAAAATCTGTTTTTTGGAGGGAGGCTCATTTCGACAGGTAAAATGTTAATTATTGAATTGATAAGGGAAGTTTTTATTTTAAGTTAAACCTTGTATCCTTCTTTTTTGTCCGTGACAAATTCCAGACTACAGTTTAAATTTTACTGCATTCTTCTCTGGAGGAAGGCAAGGATCCTTACTTTGCTAGTAGCCTTGTTTTGTAGATGGAAACAGCATTAGTTACGCTTCACAAGCCTGTGTTTCCTGTAAATCAAATAACTACTTTTGTAAAATTGCTCTCAAATGAAATTGGCAGCATTGAAAACAAAGCAGCTGTTCCACTTAGAGCAGAATAGTTTTGTCTTTACTTCAAAACACCTTGCTCTCCAAGCAGTCTTGAAAAAGAAGGTCCTGTTTGGTAGAACGAGGCCACTGGAGATGTGTAGGAAGCGTCCTCATGCTATGGCGCTCTCCCTCCCGAGGTTTTGCAGCGAGCCCTTGGTAAGAGCCACGTGGAATAATGTGTCCAGTGCTCAATTGTTTCATTGTCCGAGGTACAAAAACGTTTGTTGCACTTTGTGGATTTATTTTTCTGGGAATTTGGATTTGGTTGCCATGTGAAAGTGAGACGTCAAAAATAAATACTTATTTTAAAAAGGATTTGTTATGTTCTTTCAGTCGAGGGCTATGGTTTTATATTTGGTCCGGCCATAGCTGGACATAGCCAAAACAAAGCTGCAAGTCGATATATATAGATACTGCAGTCTCCTTGGAAGTTTCAGAGTGATGTGCAATACACCATTGCTCACTTTCGGCCTCGCGGCTCGTAGCTGTACGTTAGCACAGCCTAGCTGCGCGTCCGGGTGACGATGCGGTGAGCGTGCAGCGGTCGGGAGGGCTGCAGGCTCTGCCGTGCTGCCGGTCTCCGGGAGGTGGCAATGCAACACAGCGCAACGCAACGCAGCCCTGCAGCGAGCAGCGCTCACTGGGCTGCAGCCCGAGACCCTGTGTCAGCTCCTGGCCGGGCTCTTCACCAAGAGCGACCGTCCTGGCCTGCCTGTGGCACCTAACTCGTGTCGCCGACTCCTTGCGACGGCGTGAGTTTGGGGAGGAATCTGCTGTAAAACAAGATAAACTGTCGAATTAAGCCTAATGAACATGTGCAAACTGCACCAGGCTAACTCACTCTAGGCAAAAACTCACGTCTGAAGTGGAAGTACTCGCTGTAGGCTTCCAGGATTTGAGATTACTTATGTAAGTAATGCACAGTGCAACGTGAGGCTTCACGCAGCAGGAGAACGTTAGAATGGGAGATGGCAGCGTGTTGCACAGGGCGTGTGTTACCTAACGCAATAAAGCCACGCTGGGAGCTGGCCTGGAAATTAATTCGTTGGCATCTGCTTTCAGCTCCTGGGCAAAGAGTAGCCCAGGTTACGTCTGGAAGCCGCTTTTAAGGGTAGTCAGGAGCCGCATGACTGCTTGACAGCTGCCCGCTAGCGCAGCTCCCAGCTTGTGGGACTGGTGCAGCAGCAAGCCTGGCAGAAGGGGGAACTCTGTCGCGTACCGAAAGGCCGGCTGGGCTCTGTGCCCTCGGCTGCTTCAGCAGCGAGTGTACGGCTGCCTGCTAGCCCTGGCTTTTTTGTGCTTTGCTGGAAAGAAGGGGAAGTGCGTGTGGACATTTATACTGAGCGCTGGGCAGATGCGGACAGAGCAGCGTAGCAACAGGTCCACGGTGCCCCTGAAACCGAGTAACTCGGGGAGTGCGGCTCCTCCAGGGCCAACTTCCCTCAGCGGCGGGGCGGGGGCGGCAGGGGGCGGCACAGCGCCGGGCACGGCCGGGAGGAGGAGGAGGAGGAGGAGGAGGAAGGGGGGGGGGGGGGGGCGCGCACCCCCGCGCTGCGGGCAGCCGGGAGCCAGCCCGCCCGGCCTCGGGGCGGCCCCGAGCTTTTGTCTCGGGCCCATTACGTGGCACAAGCGGCTGAGGAGGAGGAGGAGGAGGAGGAGGAGGAGGAGGAGGAGGAGGCGGCTCCGCGCCGACCCGAAATGGCGGCCAGCGGCGGGGCGGGGCGGGGCGGGCGGCGGGCGGGGCGCTGTGCCCCGGCGCCTCCCCCCCGTGCCTCGGCGGCGGCGTTTATATGGGGGCGGCGCGGGGCCCCGCCGAGCTCCCGCCGGTCGCCCGCTGCCCTGCAGCCGCCGCCGCCGCCCCGGCCCGGCTCCCGCCGCCCCGCCGGGAAGGAGTCGGGAGCGATTCGGACCCGTGAGCGGCCGGCACCCCCCCCGCACCCACACCCACCCCGGCCGCCGCCGCCTCCCGCCCAGTCGTGGCTTTTGCAAACCCTCCGAGGGGAGCGGGCTCTTTCGGTCCTTGCTGCGTGTCCGACCATTACAGGATCTAGCGATGTCGACGACGCTGTTATCGGCCTTCTACGACATCGACTTCTTGTGCAAGGTAAGGGCCGGGCCGGGCCAAGGGGGGCGGCTTCCCGGGGGGCGCGGGGCTGCTCCGCGCCCCCAGCCCCGTCCCCGTCCCTGCCCCGCCGCGGCTGCGGCTGCGGGGCCGTGCCCGGGGCGGCGCGGGCCGGCGGTCGCGCTGCGAGCCAACCCGCCTCTCTCCGCTCTCTCCTCCTCCTCTTCTCCCGCTCCCCGTCCCCCCCTTCTCCCGCCCCGCTCGCAGACGGAGAAGTCCCTGACCAACCTGAGCAGCATGCTGGACAAGAAGGCCGTGGGGACCCCGGTCACCCCCCCCAGCTCCAGCTTCGCGCCGGGCTTCCTGCGGCGGCACTCGACCAGCAACCTGCCGGCCCTGGCCGGCGGCTCCAAGTTCCCCAGCCCCACCGGCTCCAGCTCGTCCTCCTCGTCCTCCTCCTCCTCCTCTTCCTCCTCCTCGTTCGGCAGCCTGAAGGAGACGGGCTCCGGCGGCGGAGGCGGCGGCAGCAGCAGCCCCACGGCCCTGCTCAACAAGGAGAACAAGTTCCGGGACCGCTCCTTCAGCGAGAACGGCGAGCGCAGCCAGCACCTCATGCAGCAGCTCCAGCAGCAGCAGCAGCAGCAGAAGGGGGGCGGCTCGGGCGGCGGCGGGGGGGCGCCCATCAACTCGACGCGCTACAAGACGGAGCTGTGCCGCCCCTTCGAGGAGAGCGGCGCCTGCAAGTACGGCGAGAAGTGCCAGTTCGCCCACGGCTTCCACGAGCTGCGCAGCCTCACCCGCCACCCCAAGTACAAGACCGAGCTGTGCCGCACCTTCCACACCATCGGCTTCTGCCCCTACGGCCCCCGCTGCCACTTCATCCACAACGCCGACGAGCGCCGCCCGGCGCCCGGCGGGGGCACGGCCGCCGCTCCACCCGCCTCGGCCGCCCCCCCGCACCACCACCACCACCACCACCAGCACGCCCCGCACCCCGCCGGCAGCACCGGCGACCTCCGCGCCTTCGCCCCCCGCGACCACCCCCTGGGAGGAGGAGGAGGAGGAGGCGGCGGCGGCTTCGGGCACCCCCGCGGCGGCGGCGGCGGGGGGGGCAGCGAGCGGCCCAAGCTGCACCACAGCCTGAGCTTCTCCGGCTTCTCCGCCCACCACCACCACCACCACCACCCGCACGCCGCCGCCCCGCCGCCCCCGCCGCCCCCCGGCGGCCGCCTGGACGCCGCGCTGCTGGAGAGCCCCGGCGGGTCGCGCACGCCGCCGCCGCCCGCCTCGGCCTCGTCGTACTGCGAGGAGCTGCTCTCGCCGCCCTGCGCCAACAACGCCTTCGCCTTCTCGGGCCAGGAGCTGGGCAGCCTCATCGCGCCCCTCGCCCTGCACACCCCCAGCTTCGCCGCCGCCGCCGCCGCGGCAGCCGCCGCCGCCGCCTATTACCGCTGCCAGCAGCAGCAGCAGCAGCAGCCCCCGCCGCCGCCGCCCCCCGGGGGGGGCTGCCCGCCGCCCCCCGCCTCGCCGCCCTTCAGCTTCCAGCCCCTGCGCCGCCTCTCCGAGTCGCCCGTCTTCGACGCGCCGCCCAGCCCGCCGGACTCGCTGTCGGACCGCGAGAGCTACCTGAGCGGCTCCCTCAGCTCCGGCTCGCTCAGCGGCTCCGAGTCGCCCAGCCTGGACTCGGGCCGCCGCCTGCCCATCTTCAGCCGCCTCTCCATCTCCGACGACTAGGCCGGCGGCTGCCCCTGCCCCTGCCGCTGCTGCTGCTGCTGCTGCTGCTCCCGCTGCGCCCCCCGCCGCCGCCCCCGGGCCGGCCCCGCGCCCCCCCCGCAGCCGCGAGCGCAAGTAAGTCACAGGGCGAAGAGAGAGAACCCTGCTCTTCTTCTTGTTTTTTGTTTTGTTTTTTTATACGTATATCTATCTATATATCCACCGAGAGCTGAACAAAAAAAAAAAAGCGTTTTGCGAAAGGGCGAGTGACGTGAACTGAACAAACCTATTTTTATAGAGAGACCTTGGAAGAAGGGGATTTTTGTTTTGGGGTTGTTTTTTTTTTTTTTTTTTTTTTTCGTTGTTGTTCTTTGGAGACAAGTTATGATACGCACCAGCAGCAGCCATTCCATCTGTGTTCAGAGAAAACAAAAAAAAGAAAGAAAACAAAAAAGCGTTAGCAAAGACACCACCAGAAAGCAACAAACAATCCGGGGAGCGCGGGTTCTGCCTTTCCAGCTCCTCCACATCTGCAGGCACACGCAGAAAAGCCACCGAGCAGTTCTTGTCTTTCAGTCCAGTTCAAATAAAAACACAGAACATAACTAAAACCTATAAGCTTTTTTTAAGAAAAGAGAAATCCAACATCCTGCCAAGAATATGCCTTGATAACAACCTTCTTTTTTTATATATCTATATATTATTATTATAACAAATGCTAAAACCTTCATTCCAAAGTTTAATATTGGTTCCATTGCCACCACTTAGTGGATGTTTGGCTTAGAACAATTTTTTTTGTTGTTGCTTTATTTGGAAGCACTCAACTGAGTTTAGTTTGTAATTGTTGGAGAATAACTGCTGATTTTTTTAATTTTTTTTAGCTGTTTGAGTTGATTGCATGAATGAGTCACTGCACACAACTCAATATGAAACTATTTAACTTATTTATTATCTTGTGAAAAGTATACATTGGTAATTTGTTCATACTGTATTTATCGGGTATGATGAAAAGCAATAGATATATATTCTTTTATTATGTTTAAATTATGATTGCCATTATTAATCGGCGAAATGTGGAGTGTGTTCTTTTCACAGTAATATATGCCTTTTTGTAACTTCACTTGGTTATTTTATTGTAAATGAGTAAAATTCTTAATTTAAGAGATTGTATGTAATATTTATTTCATTAATTTCTTTCCTTGTTTACGTAAATCTGAAAGATTGCATGGTTTCTTTATAGAAATCGGTCTCGATGCTGTGGAAGTAGTTTGAGCAATTTCTATGGGTTTTTTAGAATGTAAATGGTTGTAGCCCGTCCGAGTTGAAAAACAAACAAGTAGAAGAAAGGGGGGGGGAACAAACCAACAAAACAAAACAAAAAAAAGACTTACTTTGCAATCAGACTTCAAAGTGGCAAATCTAATTTCAGAGTTGTTGAAAGTAACCAAAAAGTATTTCTTGTTGCCTAACTCCACCAATCACACTGTGATGTAGTCTCAAAGTATGTAGCAATAATTGGGGGTCCCAGTATTATGTCTCACAGTGCCTTCTTGAGGGTCCATGCTTGCCTTAAATATTTCTCAACCAAATAAGTATTTTTCTTAATGCTTGAGATGATAATTTGAATGTAGGGATGGGTTTTAACTACAGCAAAATTTCACCACTCTTTATTTTATAAGAATGGAGGCCATCTTTGGATCTGAAACTTTATACAGTACACGAGTATATCTTGTTTAATTGAATTCCAAAACTTGTAATTTTTTTTTCTTATGTAGAAAGTCGGGAGTTTTCCGAAACTTTCCTGGACGGTGGATGAATGAGCAGTAGCTTAGTTTTGTTTGTACATAGGTACAGATTGAGCACTATGTACTCTTTTGGACTACTTTAACAGAAGTATGTTTTGAATGTAACTAAAGGATAAGTCAACTTGAGTTGTAATATATTTTTCGGGAGTCAGTTCACTACAAATTGTGTGAGACTGTAAACTTTGTACTGTAAATGTTTTGTAGTTCTCCCAATAAAGTTTTTTTGAAAAAAAAAAAAAAAAGAACAAAAAACCAGCACAACCCCAACTCTTGGAGCCCTGCCTAGGCCGTGCTTCCCGCTCGCCCCCCTCACGCCCGGGCCTGGCTGCAGATTAACCAGGCCCTGCAGCCCCGGCCCACTCCTGCAGCCAGCTCTGGTCGGCGGCCAAAGCTAATAAACGCTTCCAGAAGGTTCGGCCCTGCGGGTGCCGCCGGTGTGCTCTGTCCTGCTTCCTTTTTTTTTTTTTTTTTCCCCCCTGTGTTTTTTTTTTTTTTCCTTTAGGAAGAGGCCTGGAGGATCGGGCCCCTGCTGCCTCTGTCTTAGCAGCTGGAATGGAAAAATCTAGTAATGGCATTTATCGCCAGCATGGCTAGTAACGTGCCATTAGCCTTCCCTGCTTGTTTGGGATAAGGAGGAAATGGCAGTTTGGGCCATAAAAAGGCGTAATTAAGGCTTACCCTTTGTCCCAAAAGCTGCCTTCCTCAGCGGGAGGAGCGAGGGTTCCTGCCTGGGTGCTCCCGGGGCTTGGGGCATATTGGTGTTAATCGGGCCCGTGTTAAACGTGGTAATAGGGTTTTCGGGGCTTGGGTTTTTCAACAAACTACCTTTCTGGGGGTGTATTTATATAACAAAATAATAACTCAGTGGCCTGGGGACTGCGCGTTTGTTATTGCTGGAGGGATTTTCTTCACTCCAGACTCCCCACTCTGGTTCCTTACTCCAATCGATCCCTTAAACTTTCAGTCACGGTTTCTACAGGCATATTTTTGTTCTTTTGTCAGACTAATAATAAATGTTGTTAACATCGTGGCATCTCTGCGCTGTCTGGACTGCCACGGTACTTTCTATAAATACGAGGCAGAATGTAATACGGGTGCCATATGTTTGTGTAACAAACCTTGGACTGACTCTGGGTTTAAAATTAAAACAAACGTAAGCAATGTATGACAACACAGGCCAGCGGCAGTGGTCCGCCTTTTTTTCGTGGGTCGGCCTGACACTTTGTGCTTGGAATCGCTCCCGTGGCTTCCCAAAACAACTCCTGGAGGAGCTGCTTCACGCGCTGCCTGCGGGGCACCTGGCGCGGCCGGGTCCCTCCTTCGTCCTGCGGCAGCCCCTGTGCCCGCCAGCAGGAGCTGGGCGCCCGTGGCTTCAGCTCTCAGCTCAGCGGGTGGCCGAGCCAATGTCTTAACTCGCCTTTGGGATTTGGAAACTGCCCAAAGTGGGACAGGACAGCCTGGGTGACCAGTCCCCGAAGTTGCAGCATGTGGGAAAGCGGGGCCCGGGCTGCCCTGTAGCCTGCCCCAGGGCTCAGAGGCCAGTTCTCTTGCACCCTGCTTCGTTTATATCTCTGCAAAAGTGTATTTCAAAACAACCCATTACAGTGTTATGTGCCACTGGTCAGAAAACCAGAAGTCCTTGGACTGGGAAGATAAGTGTCTCTTTCTTGCGCTGCACAATCAAGTGTTAACCTTTAAACTGGTGACTTACAGTGTTGATTTAAGCAGAAGCTCTGTTGCTTTCATTTCAAAAGTCAGCGAAGCATGTAAAGCTGACCAGACCATTCAGAAATTCCTGATACCTTGCAATAAATCAATATGCTCTGCATGAAAACAAACTCTTTCTGCAAGAGCCATGGGCTGGGAAGGAGCTCCACGGTCTCTGCTATTGCACATTAGTAGCTGGGGCGCTTAAAGTCCTGTTGGCTAGGGCTGAGTCTTGAATGCTTGCTTCAGCTGATAATCTGAAAGAAATTGCAGCAAAGACTTGCACATTCATAGAAATAGGTGTAATGGCACAGACCTTGAAAAAGGACCTGTTTCAAGATGGCTCGGTATGATAATTATGGGGTTTTCAACTATGTCAACTCAGCAGTTTTGATTTTGATCCCGAGTCCTCTCTATTTCTAGGGGGGCTCTTTCTTTGTTTCATTTTGTCCTCTTCAGGTAGAGCAGGAGTGCTGAAACTCCAGTGCTTTTACTTTCTCTTGGCTTTGGGTCTTGCTGCCTGACACAAGTTCATAGAAAAACTAAACCTGATTCAGCACACATCTGAATGGATTGCACAACACGGAAAATGTTCCCAGCAGTGTGCCACAGAGCACAGGAATGCTGCTTTCCACTTAGCATGTCGTGGCTCTAACTTAAGCTTTTTTTTTTTTTTTTTTTTTTTTTTTTTTTTTTGGTAATGATTTATTCCCTGTTCAAGAGTAGGAAGTCAAATTTACAGCATGCTCTGTGTAACCTGTGGAAGACATTGCGCCAGCACAGGAGGAGTCAGTAGGCTGTCAGCTCTTCAGTATATTTCTAATACGAAATGTCACAAACTCATGCTTTGTTGGTTAAAGATAGGTAGGGTATGAACCCCTTTCCAAATATCATTTAAGTGACCTATGCAACACTTCCATTACTCTGGAAAAGAAGTTATTGTTGCCTCCTGGCCATTTTCTGCTCTCATGCCCTACCCCATCCCATCCCATCCCATCCCATCCCATCCCATCCCATCCCATCCATTCCCATCCCATCCCACCCCGTAGGTCTTTCAACACATTTTGGAATGTGCGGCTTACTTTTAAAGAAGATACTGTGTGCATCTGACAATCCCGTTTTCAAAGAAGGCCTGAAATTTCATTTTTGTTTGTGATCACGATGTACTTGGTTTAATTCTGTCGTTTTGCTAGAAAGGTATTAAAGCTAAGGGACTTGTACTATGTAATTGTAATTGTGTGGTCTGTCTTGTTTGGCTGCCCTTGAGAGTGAACCTTGCTTGACAGAGCTTCTAGTGGCAGTGCTCTGTCACGGGTAAGGTGGGACGTTTCAGGTTTTGCCTGCTGAGCTCCCAGAGCATGGCAACACATCAGCTCTGGAAGCTGAACCTCCACTTTCTGACACCTCACCTTAAGCTCACATTCCTCAGTGCTTTAAGGCCTCTGCAATAAAGGCACCGCTTCCCTTCTGCTGACCCCGCAGCCGGGTGGTGGTGGCCCAGCAAGGGCAGAGCTGGCAGCTGGAGGCAGGACTGTCCCATGTGGCCGCAGCTGGACCCGTAAGTGCTCATCTGCTAAAGAAGCAAGCAGAAAGTTGGGATGAAAATGGTACACTCGAGGTAATCATAGAATCATAGAATATCCCGAGTTGGAAGGGACCCACAAGGATCATCGAGTCCAACTCCTGGCACCGCACAGGTCTACCCAAAATTTTAGACCATGTGACTAAGTGCACAGTCCAAATGCTTCTTAAAAGCATGATGTAGCAGGCTGCCTTCACTGAGAGAGAGCAGTTCCTCTGCTCTGCTCCTCCCTGTCCCTTTCTGAGCTGCTCACCGAGCCGGTTCAGGTCACTGATCCGGCCGAGCCCGGCAGCCTGCTCACAGCTTGCACGAGGTGACCAGGGCTGGGCGCTCAGTCCGCTGCCACCAACAGGTCCACCCACCCCAGCTGGCCCTGGCACGTGCCACACCTGCCTGCAGGTCAGTGTGTTTTAGCAACCAGACAGAAATGGAAAAAAAAAAAAAAAAAAAAAGGTACTTCCTGCTGGGTTAGAGTTGCATCAGGTCAGCAAAGAGTCTGATGAGTTTCAGAGCTGGTGCAAGGGAGGGTGCTCTGCGTCCAGGAGATGAGGCAGGAGTGTTGGGATGGAGGGCATGGCACCTCTGCAGCAAGCTGCTGCATCAGCTTATCCATCCCACGTGGGTTTTGCTAAGTCTGGAGAAGCACCATTTCATCCAAAATTCTTTGGGAAATTCTTGGTTTGCGCATTTTAAGGCTTCTTTTTTGTATTGGTGATGTAATGACTCACACGGACCTTGAATATTTCTTGTGCCATGTGAAAAGATTTAAGTGTTTAAAGGAAAACTCACCTCAAAAGTAGTCCTAATTAATGTGAGTGCATCCCATAGCAGTTATTTTGTCTTATTTACCTGAAATTAAATACAGGTTGTGTGGCAAAACTCAGCATCTTCTGAGAAGTTCTGAATGTGAAAGGAAGCGCTCGTTATCAGCTAGCATAGATTTAACAGGTTGTGTAATTTTTGCTGAATGTACTGTAGAGTATTGATTTTTATGTCTAATGCCTTAATTAATATTAAGAAGATAGTATTGTTTAGAGGACCATGTGTCTAAAAGGATTTTTTTCCCCAAAGCCTAATCAAACAGATGAAAGTAATTTCATCTCTCCTTTCAAAGAAATATAATGGATGTGTTAATGGAGGCATGTGGGAGTGAACCCCCAAAATTGGCATTCCTGTAGAAAAACAGGCAAAATTATCCTGATAACTCTCTTCTCTGTTGATGAAGAGGGATAGATGACATCTGCTGAGCAATTTCTATTCTGTACCCCATTTCAGAAGGAAACGCTGGGTAATTTAAAACCCCTTTTTCTACCGTGGTTAATAACATACACAGGGAGCCAGATATGCTGAAATCTAAATATAAGGGTCCTATATCAATGCCTTATTACCTTATCTTTTCTGAATGACGTTCACTTGAATGCCTGGAATTGTAATAGCTACTCCAGATAAGGAACGGAGGGAAATTCAATAACAGTAAGAGGCCTGGTAACTTACAGGATCTTGATTAGCCTTCAATGCACATAAATGTTGGGATAGGGTTCACTATACTGTATGCAAAGGAAGCTGAGTGGCAGTATGGAAACTGTTCCCTCATTGCAGAGAAGCACTGGGTTTTGTGGTTATTAAGGCTTTCTTAAGCCATGTATACGTGAGGTTTCTGACTCTTCCATCAATGACCATTTTTCACCTTCATTTTTATTTGCTTTAAAAATAAATCCTTGCTGGCCTGTGGATGGCAAGTAGCTCTGGCCCCTGCAGTGGTCTCAGAGCTCTTGCTGGCTGGGGTGGTGCATGTGGAGTTCTGGATCTCCTAAATATTGTCAACCCTGAAAGTAGACTTGTGTGCTTCAGTAAAGGCTGTAATCCAGCTGATGACACTGGGTGGTGGTTTGCTCTTCCCATGGGTAAATGAGAAGGGAGAAGGAATAAGGGAGGAGAGGAACCTGCATGCAGTCATGCGTTACGTTGGCTCTGAAAGGACTTGACAGGCTATTTCTGTCTGTATTTACTCACAGCCTGTGCTTCAACCAGAAAGCTTTATACCACCTTTGGATACTCTTGCAGAATAACAGATTTTGCTGCACATGGAAACCATCAAAGAGAGATGTGTGTGCCAAACGTGTCTGTGTGGCTCTGCCTGTCCCTGTTCAGCCACCAGAAAAGGGAAGCAATAGCCCCAGCAGGTTCTGGAAACTCTCCTCGGATCACCAGAACCTGAAAACAGATTTTGTAATTTAATGAGCACACCCCAGTGATGGTTTCTCCTGTCCCAGTTTGGCATTATGTTGTTTCCTTGGAGCATGGCTAACGCTAGCAATTTCCACGTGGCTGACAAACCAACCTGATGGCAAAATGGAAACCTTTAATACAACTTCTACTTATAAAAGCTTGTGCTGTGTTACAAAAGAGCAGTGTCTCTGTCCTTTTAGGTATGCCCAAAACACTTCCTCGGGATGGTAGGAGTGCATCAAAGGGAAGGCCACGACACCTCTTTCTGGGGCAGCAGAGCCTTGGGTCAGCGTGTGCCTATCAGGCGCCTGTACCTGTATGAGGGCAAGTTGTTTCTTCATGTTGGCTGCAGCGTGGAGATGTGGCACATAAACAGAGAGGGTTTGACACAGAACGTGTGCTGTTGTGGTAATAGGGATGGAGAGCATGCTGTAAATCTTAGATGAGTTCAGTGTTAACAAATACTTTTTTAAAAGGTCAGATTAGATGAGGAATGCAGCGATTTGCCAATCCAAACGAATGCCAACTCTAAAAAGACAAGAATTTGTTTTCTGCTAGATTAGTGCTCTGATCTGGACTCATCCCATGGCCTCGTGGTTTCAGAACAAAAGCGTGAGAGAGGGCAGGAATATGTGAGCAATGTGAGGCTAGGACCTCCACTTTCAGCATCAGTGCAATTTTATATTGATTTGAACTGCCTGTGAAACCACATCCTAAGTTATGTTCTGAGTTTTCTTTCTTTCTTTCTCTCTCTTTTTTTTTTTTTTTTTTTTTTTCCCTGCATATGCAATTGAAATCCCAGGATGTACCAAATAATGCCCAACAGACAGGCAGAGGCAAAGTCTTGTGCAGCAAACCATCAAACCATGCTGAGCTTTCTAGAGCTAAGCCTGAACATTTTGCCTCAGTTTGGCCATTTTGCATTTGGGGAAGTGTGGCTTGGAAGACTGTGGAAATGGTGCTGAAGAAGGGTTAGTCTGGACGCTTGGAAAAGCCACCTCCCCTGGAAGTGGCATGCAGCTCTTGGCTAGCGTCAACATGCACACAAAGTCATGGCCTGTCCTGGCTACTCAAAATGTCTCCTATGGTAACCCACATCTTAAACTGGAATTTAACACGGGTTTTAGAATTCATAGCACATGATTTGCAACTAAAACTGCTGCAAGAGCATTACAAAGCAAGAAATAAGCATCTCAGTTTATGGGGAACATTTTCATCTGCAAATACAATGCAAGCCAAAATGTAAGGTAGGAATTTCATGGCTGTCATACTTGCAATGGATATTTTTTGGTGATGGTGAACAAAGCGTAGGGCTGGTGAATATTTCCCATAATACAACCCTTCAGTCTTCACAAATGAACAATCCAAAACTGAAGGGCTGATACACTTGAAACCTCCAGCTCTACTGAGGAAGATGACAGTAGCTCATTATAGAGTTTCTCTCCATTTTCCCATCCAACAGTGGGTATGGGTACATGATGAGGGACACCTGGGGAGCAGTATGACTTAAAGAAGTATGTCCTGAAATACTGACTTGCAGAGTTAGTAGGATTTGGTGGGAATTCTTAAGTAAATTCTTAATTTTTTCTTATTCTTTAAGTAATTACAGGAATGCAGCCTGGCTGTTGAGCTAGAGCTACTGTTGCAAGACCAATGGTGAATTGTTTAGAAAGGGATTCTTTCAAACCACTGGTAAATACCAGCTTTTGAAGAGGCAGCAGGTATACCAAAATACAATGAGGCAGTACTAAACTGCTGCTCCAGGGAGCAGTTGCTTGTGGTTTAATACAGAATAGGTGCTGTTACTTTGGTGTGAACGAATAAAATACAATTTATTTATTTATTTACTTTTAAAAAGGGAAACAGTGTAAATAAAAGGTATAAAGACAGTCAGTTTAAATGAGATCTGTAGATTTACTTCTTAAAATGCATGCTATTGAAACATCTTAGAACACTGAATTATCTGCACATGTTCAACATCCTGGAAAACAGTATTGAGGTGTTTCCTTCAGAAGCTCTTGCTCTCAAAGAGGTACAGCCTGTTGTCAGAGGGACTGTAACCCTTGCAGAAAGGTGGTAGTAGGCAGCAGGATGGGTCTGTTCTCCCAGCTTGCTTCTATCACCTGAACTTGGAAGAGTGCGAGTCAGAGTAGAGTTAGGATTTAATCTGGAGGAGACCCTTTTGAGACAGTAAGGCCAAGGGGGGCAGGATCCTGCTCAGATCCTTGCAGGACACTTGTGACTGTTACTCTACCCTATCAGAGACATACCTGCTCCCAGTTTCACTGATTTTAATGGTCTTATTCAGAAATACCATTTACCTTTGCAGAGACTGCTCCTGCAGTCTTTAACATGGGGATCTTAATCCAATACCTAAAGTTCTACTACAAGTTGCCTAGGAGGTCTCATAGGGCCTCTACAAGCTCAGCTGGCCATGTTTTTTACCAAGATGTATGGCAGGAGGCTCAAATGAGCACCTCAAAGTCTCGAGAAGGCAGTAACCTGCCAGGTGCAGGTTGCTATTCTGTTTATTCATTTGGTTTAAAATGAGGGAACATTGGTTCCAGGTGGGATGCTCCCTCACCTCAAGCTATTGACACAGTGCCTGGAATTTGGTACTTAAGCAGGGACAGGCATACTGAAAAAAAAAAAAAAAAAAAACAAGAAAAAACATTGGTGTAGTTAAATTCTTAGTCCTTTGATAATGTAGGAGATATGAGGGGGAAAAGGACCTGTTTGGGTTTTGATTGCTCCCTCTCCCCTCTTTTTTTTTTTCTTTCTTTTTTGTTAAATTGCACTTTGTAGTATGGAGTGTTTTCACCTTACAACTCCAAAAACTGATTGGAAAGAACAATTGTTCAGACAGTGGGGAATTCATGGAGGTTGAGCAGATAGTATTATCCAGGTGGAAAAGCAAGTACTGAGCATCTCAAAAAAGTTTCCTTGAAATTACAGGAAGTGTACTTTACGTAACTCCAGAACTAGTAGTAGAAAAGAAAAAAGAAGTAGGGAGAAATCAGCCAGTTAGAATTACAAAAAAAGAAAAAAAAAAAAAAAAAAAAAAAAAAAAAGAGACAGAACTTAATATTTCATGATTGTGCCAGCATTATGCAAGCAAAGGACAGCATCTTGTAAGTTAGAAACCACAGGATGGCCGTGTTGCCCTGGCTGCACAGAGAAAAGTGGAAGAAACTGTAAATACTATTGTATACAAGTTTCCCTTCCCCTTCTGCCACATCCAACATAAAAGAAGTAATCCATAACAGCATTTAGTATCACACAGCTTCTTGGTATATTCAGCTTTTTAGGCAAGCAGCCCATCACTCTACAAACTGGACAGTGCTCAGGGATGGGAGTGTTCCAGCAGATCCCCATCTTGTTAAATAGAGCTCAATCAAGCCCAGGTGAAAATGCTTGTTCTTCAAAACAGTATGCAGAGACATAGCAGTCCAGGTGAGCAGTGAGGAAAGTGAAGGTAAAGGTTTTCCTGAAACCTGCCTTTCTGTCTGCTGCAGGGCGTGCTGCCTGGATCTCAGGGTTGCACAGAGCCATGTGTCTGTAAGGCCTGGGTGCTGCCATGCTGTGGCTTTCAGCTTTGTGGCGGCGGGCTGGGAAGCCAGGAGCCTGGGCTTTGGCTCCAGGCAGGTGCCCATCCACCACATCGTGCCTTGCTGCAGCTCCTGCAGCCTTTTGGCTGCCCCACCTTCCCCAGGGGAAACTTCCGGAGGCACTTGGTTGGAAATGTTGGATTTACTACCCTCCAGCTTCCTCTCCTTAAAATGCGTAAGTACGTGATTTCTTAATAGCTCACTTCTAAGGAATTTTATGCTTTCTGGAGAATGGAAATTATGATTTCTGAGCAATTCTTTGTAGCAGTTAGGAAGGGTGGAGAAGCTAGGGGAGCGCTGGTATCTGTGGTGATGGAGCTCTCTCCTGCTGCTGCTGGCATTTCATAACATCAGCAGCTTATCTGGCCTCGGGTGTGTGTTTGGATTCTAGTGTGGGAGAAGGAGAAAGAGCGAAGGAGGGAAGGCCTTCAGCCTTGGCCACTCCTGCAAATGGCACTGGGCTGTACTCAGTGCGACAGCTACGCAGCTGGTGTTGGGAGATGGTTTAGAAAAGTAAGAAAGAGAGGTCCCAGCTTGTTTGGTAAATGTGGTGACATCTGATACATAAAACTGCTTTTGTGAGGTGAGGAGGAGCTGCTTTCAAACAAGGAGCCCTGCAGGGCAGAGCTGAGTTGAGGCTCCAAGCCTGCTCCCAGCTTTTCCCTCAGAGGGCTGATGGGGACCTGCACCCAGACTGGACAGAGCCCAGGGCAAGCCTGGGCTCAAGTTCAGCTCTCTTACCACACTTGTTGCTTTTGAAATATATATATTTTATTTTATTTTTTATTCTTTCCCCAAATCTGCTTAATTTTTCTGAAACGAAACGACTTTCTAGTTTGCTCTGTGCCTGGGTTGGAGCGGCCTGCGTGGGCTGTGGTATTTCTGGAATTAGAAGATTCTGGAAGTCTTGGAGAAATCCGATCTGTCTGAGGTGCGGTGGTGTGTTGTTGTGTTTGTTTTGTCTTTTGTTTTTTAACCATACTGAAGAAAATGGTCGAGTCTGGATAAAGATTAAACTTTGGGGCATTTGACTGGGATGAACCTCAGATTATTTATGGTTTATCATCTTTCTGCATGTTTAGGGCTGTGATGCTTTCTGTGCTGTCCATCTTACTGGTGATACTGTTTGTGTATATCTCTTACATTAGATACTGCCCTGTTGCTAGAGGTACCTTCTTATCAACATCTACTGGAGCTCTTATTTCTTTAGCATTTCTGGACTTTTTAGAGAATTTTCTTTCTGAACATAAACGAGGGAGGAGAAAGGGATAATTCTTAATTAAACAGGATATATTCCCTTGAATCATCCCAGTCCCTGGTGGTGCTCACTCCAAAAGTTGTAACTTTGGCCAGGGAAGAAGTGCTCTCTTCTTTCAGGTGCAACAGGGATTTAGCTGCGGATGAAGCTATTTTCCCCATTTCTTTCTGCCCTCATTCTGCAGGGGGTGTACTGAGCAGGGTTGGCACAGAAGGTAATATGGAGAAATGTCTGTTTCCCAGTAAGTACTAAAGCCTCTGGCTGCTGACTCTTGTGCCCAGCCACCATCACCGCTGCTACATGGTTTTCCTCCAACCAAGTGCACGGCCTGCCACTGTCCTTTGACCCCACACCCTAAGGGTGTCCCATGCTGGCAGGTTTCCTTTGTTTGTGTCAGCCACTATGCCTGGCTTTGGTGTCTTACTGTGGTCTTGCCAGCTCTGATTCAGGCATACTTATGGGAAAAGCAGTTGGGAATAATTGTATCTTCAAGTGGATGTTCAGCAGCTTTAGTGGTCGTTTCCTTCCATCATTGAATATACTAAACTGTCATCGATTCGTTTCCAAATGTGTAGTCATCAATGGGCATTTTAAGACCTGTTGTGTTAAGGTGAAACTCCATTCCGCTTTATTTGACCTAAGATATGCATAAGTGCATCAAGACCTATTTGCTGTATTTCTTTGCAATGTGTTATTCTGAGCATTAACCTCATCTTTCTATTTATTCCCTTATGGAAAATATGTGGCCCAGTGTTATTCACAGGAACGCTGGATTTTGGTAGTGGGCAAGCTGTACCCTGCTCCAAGTTGTGCAGAGCAGTTTATTGATCTCATGATTGTAGAAAAGAAAGAGTTGCCTGTGTTTAGCTGGGCTGGTTTATATGTGGCTGTATACATTCACACATACATATTTGTTTTATGTGTTTATATATTTAAATATAGATTATATATTATAAATACACATGAAATAAATAGACAAGTACTTAATAATAGCAACATGAGAATCCTGCTGTCTGTTTGGCTCCAATCTGGGCAAACAGCCTGGCACATTATGAGACACAAGATGCTCATAGAGGTAATGCTTCTTGTGTCAGGACAGATAGATGGTGTTATGAGTGACCAATCACTTAACTGCACAAGCCAGTGACTTGTGAAAGGCTGTTTCATTATCTCAGTCATCAGCTCTGTTTCCTGAGGAGTCCTATGTAAAATCATCGTTTTTCTGATAGTGTTTCCCTTGTGCTACGTGATGTTCTCTCATCATGCTGTGTATTTTGCTGACAGGTAACGCATACCACTTATTGCAGGCCCATGAATGAGACAGTTATGACTGCATCCTCTTTAAAGTCATTGTCAATATAACAAGTGATGTTCAGCACTTGACTACTGCATTATTTTCTGCTAGTAGAATTCCCAGCAGATGCTGATGTGCTGTTCAAGGTGAGCTTTTGTATCACTTGTAAAGGGGTAGAAGAAACATCTATGGTTCTGAGGCAAACTTCCTGCATCTGAAAAATGTTAGTGTGTATCTGACTTGTATTTCCAGGGTTTTTATACATGAACATCTATTAATCACTTGGTAACTGCCAGGCATCTGATTCTGCTCCATGGCATTTCCTTGGAGTGGCAGCTTTACCATTCTTGATGCAATTTATTTCTAGTCTAGTTCAACTTTGTACATGCCATGCCCCAAAATGATTAACTTGCCAATCTCCTAATTACTTAACCTGGAGTGCTGGATTTTGCTTGGCATTGCACAGCTCTCAAGCAATTGCTGTTCTGGCTCGTCTCTGCACACTCAGGAAGATTTCATTGTGACTTTTGTTCCCCTGTCAGCGCAGGAAACTGAGAACTACTCCTGTACCAGTAACAAGGCTGCTTCACGTGTCAGTCTATGTTGGAACAGTCTTCACAGTAGGTTTCTTCTTCCTATTAGACACCAGGTAGGCTGTATCCCTATGTTTTCACTGTCTGATATTGAAATAAGTGGAGAGATTGGGTGTTGACTTAGATCTAGATGCGCTTGCTTTTGGACAAACTGTGGTGGTTGCCATGATGAATACTTGATCATTGTTGTGTCAGTATTGAGATGAGGTGACCTCATCATAAGCCAGTTCCTAGGTAGATGTGATAAATTTGCATCTGCTGGCAGGATTACAATACTCACCTGTCAATCTGCAGTACTATACTGGAAACCAGGTTAGTTTAAGAAGAGTATGCCGTTTCCCCTCACTCCTTCTCCTTCCTTCCATCAAGTGACTCATCCATGGGACATGAGAAAGGTTGGTGTCTCCTGTACATAGATTTGGTGGTTATAATTGGTGCGTGGTTTGTCACTGGTTATCAGCTTGGCTGTGGACTTGCAGCACTTATGTGTTATTACTGGTGCCACCTCTAAGAAGGGGTTATTCATATTCAAAATCTATTGTCATAGATTTTGGGAGAGTAGTTCTTTTGAAGGATTTAAAGATGCTGGAAACCAACAAGAGGTCATCGTGCCTGCTTCTACTTCTGGAAACTGCTTCTACTATTGGAAACTCTTAAGATTTTGCTTGTAAGGGGAAGCCTAACTTTTTGATTCAAGTGCGTCTGCAGTCTTTGTAGCTGGGCTGCAGGATTTTGTCTATTCCAGTGACCTGAAGAAAAATCCTATTTTATTCCTGGCACTTGTATCTCTCTGAAAGTTTTTGACTGCAGTTAGCATATGCAGGGTGTTTTGAGCTCTTGTAGGTACAAATTGGGCCTTAACGCGGAGAAGGTGCATCCCCGCATTGGAATTGCACCTGGAGTGATCCTCAGTGCATGGCTGCAAGGGAGACCACCTGAGATGTGACCTGTTATAAGCAGGCACCCTTTGAAAAAGCAATGGATGTCATTAAATGTGAGAGTGGGAAGACAGTGGCTCACTCTTTCACTTGCTGCCTCAATATTTCTAATGCCAGTTCTGGGGGAATCTGCACTTGTTCAAAACTTATACCCAGTGTCTAGTGTAGAAGATAGTGGTGTGAGTATTGGGACATGGGCTTTAGGCTGCTGGACTATTATTTTTTGTCATCTTGTCCAGACTTGCCTTTCCCTTTGTTTATTTCTATTTAGTATAGACAGCCCACTGCATACCCGCTTCTTCAAAGCATTTTGAAAGCTACAGGAAAAAATGAATGTTTGTGTTTCTTCTCTTACGGGCATATTCACTTCTACAGCTGTTAAGATACTGGAGGTGCGCACCTTTTGGGGCTAAATTATGTGAACTGCACATCTACATGAGAGTAGCCAACTGCTGTTACTGCAGACAGTGTCACAATTCTGGTGAATAAGAGAGAAGCTGTGTAGCATAGTTTTAGGAGAGGAAGCCTTATACCTAGAGCAGGAGCTACTACACTCTGATGGGAAGGAGGTAGAAAAATTAATTATTTTATTTCCCGATTCAGCATTGTTAAATTGGTGTGCATATGCACCCACAAATACAGAAAGCAAGCGCAGTCTCCAAAGCCTTGGTAAGAATCTTGCAATTCTCTCAGGACTTAAGGTGGAGATTAAGCTCTGTTTTGCACATTTGGGATGCAAAAACATTTTGATTGTCTGAAACAAAAGAGACTTGTTGAGTTCTTGGTTTTTATTACCACTGTGTTTTGTGACTCTAGGTCTTTGCTTTCCAGTGACCCTGTGTCCCAGAGAATAAGCCTTCTAATGTTGATGATATATTAAGATTAGTATTTATCCTCAAAATACATAAAAAGGAATTATGACTTTGGCATAACAAGTGAAAATAAATAGGTAGGGGAAGCTATTATTTATTTTTTCAACACTTGCATTCTGTGTATGGCTTCATAAAGTGGACTTTTTTAACATTAATTCATCTTTTTTAACACTCCAGTACCCCACTGGTTTGTTCTTAAAATACTCCTTTTTGCACAGCAAGCTGAGTGCTTTGCAGACCACCCAGAACAACTGTACTTGAGCTGCAGGCCACATCGAGTGAATGAGCATTTATTTATTTATTTACTAAGAATCAGGAAAAAAATATATATATTTTAATTAAAGCTTTTATTTTATATGTGAGATCTTAGGGGATTAGGAAAGGGAGTGGCTGCTCTCCTCCTTGTATTTACTAAACCCACAGGGGGTATTTAGCCTGAGCTCCTTTGAGCTCATGTTTGTCTGACACAGCTCACTGATGCTGAGCAGGTATAGGCTGCATCTAGGGAGTAATAGATGGTTTTGTCCATGCTAAGGGACTGATGCCTGCTCCCTGTTTTGCCACAGACTGATTTGGGCTGGAAGGGACCTTAAAGCCCACCCAGTTCCAGCCCCCTGCCATGGGGCTCTGTTGACAGTAGTTTAGCTGTCTCATAAATTCAGAAGACCAAGTGCTAATTTGACTTACCCACTACGGAACTTGTCTACAATTGATATTATTTTGCAGTCAACAACTGGAGCTGAAAAAAAATAAGTTTTTTTTCAAAGGTGAAAGCCCTACTGCCAGTGTTCTCCATGGCTTAAGGCTTGAGGCCTGAGAAGGGCTGTCCCCTGTGGCAGCCCCGTCGCTTGTAAGGCTGTTGTTAAGAGCAGCCTAGCAAGTTATTGGGGAAATTCATGGTGCTCTGTAGGATTTCTAAATGTGTTTCTTTCTGTCAAACACATGACACGCTGATGAGGAATTGCGTGGACATGAAAACATCAGCTTAGCAGCAACAAGTTGCCTATAAAGCCCTCTTAGATCTCCACAGGGGCAGATGTAGAGAAACAGCAGATGAGGATGCTGAGCCTGCTCCTCACTGAGGGGGTCTCAGAGGCTCTCATGAGAGAAGGACTGACTCCAAGGTGGGCCTGCCTTGCAAAGGGAGAAGGGAAAGGCCATTCTTCATTGCTATATAAGCGTTCCTCAAGCAGGTGGTGTGGAAGATGCTGGGCTTGGTTTCCACCATGTTTCAGTGGTGGTGTCTGTGTGTGGAACAAATAGCAACGTGACCACTGCCATGTGCATGAGGTAGCTTGGGGTTAGCTCTCCTCACCAGCACTGGTGCTTGAGGTGTCCTGTGGCCTTCATCTGTCCTAGGGAGCCTTTAGCTATGGAAAGGCCTAAATCAAAGGTGTCACCGAGCTGGTGTTGATGAGGAGGCGAGCTGTTGGCTGTGATGTCCTGTGGCCTGTCACGCCATGTGGGGCACGGTGCTTTCCACAGAGCACTTCCAGGCAGCTGCCCCTTCTGTGCTGCGGGCAGCCAGATGAAATGGGGCATTTCTCAAGGCTATGTGAATAGATGGATTTGACTTGCTTGTTGATCATGACGGGGACAGCTGTACGTGTTTCACGATGGGAATTGCAGAAAACCCCAGTGCAGGCCTGGTGCATCTGGGAGACTAGATGTGCCACGGGCACTTCCAGCATCGATGTGCCCTGCGCTGCTCGGCTCCATCTGGGCAGCTTCTTGAACTGGATTCCTGGAATGGCTTTTGTAGCTTGTACTGGAAACAGCAAGAAGCCTCCAAATCCACTTGGCAAAGAAATTTTCTCAGCAGAGCTCAGATGTCAGAGAAGCAGGTTGCAGTTAAGTTGCCATTTGTGCTGAATGTCTCTCACTGTGGGGAAAGGGAGGAGAACTATTATTTTGAAACCTCTCTTTGGGTGATGATTGATAAGAGCTGTTCATCACAGGGAGACTAATCCAGGAGTCAACAGGTGCCTCTTGTGGATTCTGCAGCCAGTCATGAAAAAAATAAGGGAGAGCACAACAGGTTATTCCAATTTGACATGCAGCGCCTGGGAACAACAACCGACAAGTCCCAATTTGTGTCCAGCTGCTCAAAAACTACCACCCAGCTTGGTATTATCCTTCTGCCCTCAGGGAACTTGTCTTGTGAAAAGAGTTATTGATGGCTGATCTCAGCATTCCTCAGGGCTGTGCTCATGGTGGAGTATCTGCCCGAGGTTCTGATTTCAAAGTAAATGATCTCTGGGTCATAAGTAAGAAATATTTTTTTGTGTTGTTTTTGTTGTTGGCTTTTATTTTTTAATGTATTGCCTTTGTTTATAATCTCAGTTGTCATAGGTCACTCCTTTCAAAACCTTCTGTGTGGGCAGACTGGGAGTTTGAGCCATGATTTCTAACAAAAATGATGCTATAGTATTTTCAAGTCCAGTTATATAATAGTACAGTGGGTGTTTTCATGCCCTGAGTAGTCACTGTATTTAAATCTGATTAATTATTTGCATTTCATACAACTTTCCCCATTAAACTCTACTTTCCTTATACTCCAGAAGCTTTACAGAAGGGATCTCTGCTATTCTAAGAGTTAGTTTTCTGTGCTTCAAATCGGGCAAAGGCTTCTGAATTGTCACAGAGTTTATGTGCTGCTGCCTGCTTGTGCTGCCCTCCTTCCCAGGACCCCGCTGTGGGAAGCTGGGCAGCTTTGTTCTGCAGTGAGCTCACTGCCTGGGCCCCATCTCACGACATGTGCATGCAGCTGATGTCTAGGTGCTGCGTGGGGGGTGGTTTGGCTTCCTAAGCATAGGTGTTTAATGCCATTTATCCATCTTAGCGTATGGGCAGCTAAATCTGGCATATCTAAAAACCCTACATAAACATCTCAAGTGCATCAGGGCCACTCAGATGACCCTAAATGCCAACATACTGGCATTTTCGTGTAGGTAATATGGATAGTGGTAGGAGGCTGGACTACAATAATAATAATTATGCCTTGTAAGCAAGGGGTGGCAACAGTCATCTTTGCTTCTCAGCAGGTCTGTGCTGGTTAATACTAGTTTCCTTTCCACTCCTCCCATTTCCCATTCTCAAGACAGGGGTTGGTGGACCTGCACTTCTGGAGAGGCATTTTGTCCTAGCTTACTTTCTCTTCTCAAAAAGAGACATCAGGTATTTAGTCCTCGCACTGCTCCCAGGAGTAGGCACTTACTGTTTGTATTCCCTCTCTGTGCAGGTTGTTTATATAAGTATCTCTGGATCATGCCTGTAATTATTAATCTCTGTAACCCAGAAAAGAAAACACAGTATTGCCAGCTACATGCTTGTAGTTGCATCATTATTAATCACCTGTAGCTATTGCTGTCTGAAAAGCAATTCTTGTGGAGTTATTCATGGCTTCTTTGTGTTAGGCAGCCTATAAACACAAATGAGAGATAATCCTGTTTTGATGAGTTGCAATCTAAATAAACAAACTACACAAAGCATGGAAGAAAGCAAAACTGTGAAATGCCGTAGTATATACAAATCCTTAATCTGCCTGCTCTTCAGCTCCACTTCTGTAAAATGGGCTAACAGTGTTATCTGCTCCTCCCTGTTTAGGCTGCAACTCCACCAGAACAGGGATTAGCTTCTCGATGTTGTTGTTTTGCACTTGTGTGCTTCTGCCATGCTGAGTGTAAAATGCCCGGATTTTGGTGAGGAGCTGGGGGTACCGCTGCACAGACAGCGTGTGTGGAGGGGGTGGTGGCGGATATTTTTCAGCTCAAGGAAAACTGTGGGAAACAGGCGTATGATCCATGTGACACTAATTGTTACCTCTCCTTGCATCACTTGGTCTACATACACAAACTTGTCCTTCTGCCTTGAACTCTGCTTATGTAAAAAATGTGAGATGAGGGTTACAAATGCCATTCATACTATAATAGAATCCAAGGCTTTGTGTAAAGGAATACAAATTCCTAGGTCTAATTCTTAAATTTTAGGAAACTTAAAAACAAAAAAACAAAAAACCTTCAGGAGTTTTCTGCTATTTGTTTTTTTGAGATAAGCATGTTAAAATTACTGATCTACGCAACAACTGGTCCTTGTGTGTGGTATCGTCTGTATTTTAAGAGATATTTTCACAGGAAAAAAAAAAAAGACCCTATTTTTTTCAAAGAAAGAAAACATCTGGGTGCAGGGATCTTCAGAGATATATTTTTCACAAAATAAATAAAGCTAATCATATTCCTTTCCTCACTGTAGCTGTTCTTGAAATGAGGTGTACAGTGCTCTTTAAAGTGTTCAACTACCTTTCTTGCACCCATGTAATCTGTGATTTAAAACTTAGGTAAGCTGCTTCTGCCAGTGTTTGAAAACTGAATAACTTGTAAACACTGAAGTTGTGGGAGCCTTGGCTGGATGGTGTTCAGAGGGCCCCATATGCTTTTGTGAAGCTGGAAACAAATTCGTTCAGTCAGTCAGAGGGGAAAATGTGCTGTCTGAGTGCTTGCACATCAAGGTGGGGAGGCTGGATCATAGGGGCAGCCCAGAGCATGCGATGTGGGGGCAGCTCTGGCCTCAGAGCCCCTTAATCCGCCCCACAGCACTTCTAGGGGATCTCTGTCTGTGGGATGGGGCTACTGGGAGTGAGTGGAGGCTCATCCCTTCCTTCACTCCACCTCAGCAGCAGCTCCTCTGCTTTGAACCTTGTGTGATGCCTCATCCCTTGTTCGTCTCTGTGGGACCGGGTGGTGAGATGAGCAGCTGAACGCAGCAACGCTCCCTTGGGCACAGCTCCCTGTACTCGGTGGGAGCTTTGCCAGTGCAAGACTGGATCCCAGTGATGGAAAAGGCTTACATGGGGGGAAGGAGCAGATCAATGTGCTATTGTTCCCTATGCTATATTTAAACGCATGTATTTCATGGAAATTTAAAAATTAAACTTGTAGACCACATGTCTCCATACCCTGTATGAATAATTGGGGCTATTGATTTACTGCAGTGGTGCAAAGCGCCCGTTGTTCAGGACGGGGCAGTGGCTTTCCTATCTCATCTTCAGAAATGGCGATGAGAGAGTAATTGCAACAGCACCACACAAAGGTACTTATTTTTGCAGAGATGATGGGCCAGGCTGAGGGTGAAGGGAGCTCTGCTTCTTCCTTCCCCACCTGGGCTCCTGCTCTGACTCGAGTTTTAATTTATTTTGTTGGTTTAAATTTGTAGTGAAGATGTGGATTAATTTCACGTGCCTGGTGATCGTTAAAGGACAGCTGCTCTTTGCCACTTCCCTTTAGCAGATAAATGTGTCTTTGTTATTTTTTTGTTTTCACGCATTGGTTTTGTATTTATCAGTTTTTCTAATTAAAAAACAACAACAAGAGATGAATGGATGCTGTTTCTGAAAGGAAAAAAAGCCCACTACCCCTGATACAGACAGTCAGTGTCATTTTGCTGATGGGATGCTTTGCTTTTAAGAAAATCTGGCATTTGAGCTGTTCCTTGGCTTTTGAGAGGAGCCAAATGCATAATTCACTCAGCCTCTGTGCACCACTTTTGAATTCTGCTGTGGCTCCATTTGCAAGAGAATAGCGGGGAGGATGTACAGTGGCTACTCTCTTGCATTTGTGACACAGAAAGCAGGGGTGTTGGTTTGATTAACTGTAGGCCTCTGAAAAGACAGATGAAAAGTGGCAGAATGTAAATGAACTCTCTCCCAGTGAGTCTGATTGTTCGCCATCCCTTGCGGCTAATGGCCCGTGACACCAAAAACAGTTCCTTGCAAACTCGTATTGTGTAAGCTGTTATCAGTGAACTCCGAGGACATACCTATGATTTTGGAGATGCACCTTTAGCAACGCAGAAATCCCCTCCAGGCTGGGGCATGAAATGAGCACGGTGGCTGTTTTCGGGGTGATACCAGGGGTGCCCCTTTAGGCAGTCGGCTGTGGGGCACCTGCAGTGGATGCCTGCGTGCACAGCTTCGCAGGAGCCGTTACTGAAACCTGAGCTGCTGAGTGTGGTCTTACTGTGGCTTAGTGTTAAAAGCCTTGTTTTGCTTGCCCAAGATTCATTCGCTTGCAGCTGTAAGGCTTTAGCTAGTGTAAACAGCTATCCCTGAATGGTGCCTGTTGTCTGTCTTAAGGTTTGAGCTTCGTTTCCCTGGTTCCCAGGCTGGCAAGAAGGCTGTGGAAGGTGGATGGTGGAACCACCAGAGCAAGGCCAAAACGTCCCTTCTTGCTCAGGCATGCAAGTGAAAGAGGTCGCTGGAGGGGGAATTGCCACGACTCTTGCTTTTGGGGTGCAAGGAGGCTACATGGGAGACGTACCCATTTTCCGAAGAACCTCAGGTGCCCAGTTGAGAAAACTAAGAGAAAAAGGTTTCCTGCTGTCCCATCCAGGGCATCAGAAATTAAGTGGCACTGAGGTGACTGAACAGGGAGCAATATGGAGTGTGCTACAAAGAAGACACAACAGATCAGAAGTGTACAGAGAATCTGCTGTACATCTGGATGTCTTGGCTTACTTTGCAGTGAGTTTGAGCTACATAGCTTTGTGTGTTTTTTTTTTTTTTTTTTTTTTTTTTTTTTTTTTTTTTTTAACTATATTTGTCCTATAAAGTTACCAGGGATGGTGTTCTTCTGCTTTCTTCTACCAGATATTTTCCAAATATGAAAACTTATTTTTTCCTCATGGTCCAACTCCAAAGAAAATCTCCTTCACTTCTCTTAGCGTAGATGTGACCACAAATTGTTACCTGCTGTGTAGCGATGGCAAGCAATGGAGTATTAAGCAAAATCACCTTAGACACCTGATAGAGCTGCATTTCACTAGTGGGTCAATGTAAAACATTGTAGAGTTGTTAGGATGGGTGGCAGAGATATTTTGATAATGGTGTGAAAATCCCAGGCACCCCACTGCTACAGAGGGGAGATGCTGAGGTGGTATTGCTAACAGGGCTTATACTTCTGAGAGCAGCCTCTAACTGGGAAGGTAAAACGTGTGTGTGCTTGAAACCCCTGGAGCAGCACAAGGACAACTTCTGTTCACACAGGGCTTGTGAGGGGCACAGACTTGGGATCCTCAGCATTGAAAATGCTCAGCCATCAGATGCTCAGAGTTGTGACTGGTGTGACTTGAGCCATGCGATGCCTTCCTGTTGGAACTGCAAAGTTTAAAGCCAACAGTAGGTGATTCAGAGCACCGGCGGGGCTGGGGTCCCTGGCACCTCTGCAGAGCTAAATGTCCCCCATGGTATTGGCTTGTGGCGCTCCTGCTGGGTGTCCCTTCAAGCCCCGGGTCTGCACCCTCTGCCAAAAGCAGTCCCAACATCTCCCTGCCCCATGCACATCACCAGCCTGTGCCCACACTGATATGCCTGGAAGATGCCTTAGGAAACAGATCCAAAGGAAACCAGCTCAGCAAATACAGCCCGAATACTGGGCTTTTGCTGAGGCTGGCTCCCCTGCTCCAGTTTGCTGTGTGGCCTCTCGGTTGTTTGTGCTGGTCTTGATGTGGGGTGAGCAGCTGGATGGGACTAGGCTGTGTGCTCAGGATCAATGTGGCCTTATTGCTGCCCTCGAGATGCTTGTGAAACTAGGCTCTAGATTTGCTAAAATGTGGTTTCCTGTTTTTTAGTGAAGTGTTCGCTTTTCTTCTCTGGCATCCAGGGAAGAGCATGAGTAGCTGTAGCCTGGCCAGCAATGTTCACCACGGCACTGAGCCTACAGGATAATTAAACACCAATAGAGAATAATGTTGCCCCAAATCAATTAAAAACACATGGAGTTACGTTAAAAGAAACTTCCTTTTATCTTTTAATCTGGATTACTCATTGTTCATGGACACTGCAGTATGAGAAGGTGATGTGCAGCCTTGTCTCTGAGACGGCCATTCCTGCCGCAGAGGAGGACCTTGACAAACACATTTGCATCAAAATGCAAAGTCCTGGTGTGTAAGTGGTGGGTCTCTTCCAGTTATCACCCAGACATCCCAGGCAAGCTGGGGCACTTGCATGCTTATTTCACGCTTTCTTTTTCAGGAGAAAAACAAAACAAATGCCAAACCTGGGCAACGAACCTAGAATGTGTTAGATCAATGCAGACACCATGAAAAATAACCAGGACATGCCTTTGTGGCTTTTGATGTAGCTATGGCTCTCGCTGAAACTAACAGATGCAAAAGCTAACTGCCAGATATTCAGCACGTGTGCCAATACCAACAAACCTGCCAGATGCCTGGCAGCTGGTCTTGCCCCAACTCCAGTGGCTCTCTTGCACATAGATTGCCTTTTGAACAACAGCAGCGACTTTCTTGAGCTATCTCGTGAAAGCATCTTCCTATAAATACAGTAAATAATTTTTAAAAGTTAGTGACCTACCACGTTCAGGTAAGCAGGATGCTGAACCCTTGCTAATCTATAGCCAGAATAAGTCCAGTGTTGTGGGGCATAGTTCAGTTGCAGGAATTAGGTGGTCTGCAATTCAGAGTGTAAATGGTCATTCTGTCCTCCTACAGCAAGAGCTATGTCTAAGCCACCTGGACAGGTTGGAGAAAAAAAAAAAAACTATTTGGATTTTTATAAACAAAGCTTTTGCTGTTCCAGGCTATGATGCTGAAAGGAAATCAATGTTTTTCCACCAAATGTGGTTTTATCTGGCCAGAATAAACAGTTACAACAGGATATCGGTGCTATATTTATTAATGTCTTCTCTAGCTTTGACATTCTGGGAAAAATTACCTGAGATAGGCAGGAGAAGTTCAAAAAAAAAAAAATGTATTTTTCCTTCCTGTTTAAGCTTCAGTTAGATATCTGACAGTTTAAACAGCTGACCTGGAATATGCCATGCAATAATAATCCTTTCAAAAAAAACAAAAAAACAAACAAACAAAAAAAAAAAACAAAACAAAACAAAAAAAAACAACTGCAGAAATACAGTTCATGGTAGGATAAAAATATTCCCTGAAGAGGACTGTATAACCTGAGTCTGTGAGGAACAGACTCAACCTACCGTTAACTCGATGGTGATATTTCAGCAACTTCAGGCACTGGGCTGTTTCATTCATTTTTGGGAAACAGTTTCTCTCTGTTCATTGTGGGGCGGGGGGTTGATTTGTAGCTCTGTGAGCTTCATTTCCAGGTTCTTTCAGGTCAGGTTGCATGTAGACCAGTGTCACATTAACGAGGCTGTGTTTTCCCTGGGATGCTCCAAGATCTTCCTCGAAGGGCAAGAATCGCTACGGGTTATGTTGTCTTTTAGTGGGTATTTGGCACCGTGGAGAGACAAGTGGTTGTTGCTGTATGTTATGCCCCTAATCCTCTTGAATCTGTCACTTCCTTCTGTGGTTTTACTGTCAGCATGCTCACATGAGGAGATCAGACAGCTTTATTAACAGTCTGAACTATTTTATCACTTTGGTTCTTGCTTATAAGTCTTACAAGTTTTTTCCAAATACAGACACCAGTGCTACAACTGAATTCTTGTGGCCAAACCACCAAGAACAGCTTGGTGATCTCTGTGAGGGTACAAAGATTCTTCATAAAGGTCATAAATCTACAAATTTACGTAGGTTTCGTGGAGATCAGGAGTAGGTGCATCAGTTTTGGCAAACCAACGGTGCTACAGGGCAATTTACAGAAAGAAATTGGAAAATGAATACACTTTTCTAATTGCAACTTCACGTGTGGGTTCTGTTGTGCTTAATCTGCTACAAATCCTTTTCAAGTCCTCTTTTTTTAACTTTTTTTTTCCCAACTTTGTACTTAACCAGACTAAATTATACCACTGCAGCTAGAGTTTTTGAAGCACTTTTGCTTACTTTAGAAGGTATGAGGAGGAATGCTTTGAAAAATCACTATTGTTATTATACAAGTCCCTTATAGGTAAAGGTAACTGTAGCAGTCTAGTTGCTCTGTGTTTGAAATATTCTATCAAAACCCCCATTTGCACTTCAACCCACCTTACCAAACACCCTGAAAATGAAAGAACCCATTCAGGGCTGTGGTCCTGCCAAGCTGTGGCAGTGTGTGTTTCCCAGGACCTTATTTACGAACAAGTTTCACCTTCCCAGACTTGTAAGAGATTCAAGAATATGAAATTTTCAGAAAGGATAAAAAGAATCACTTATTTGCTTGCCCTGTGAGGAACGGTTTAGCAAGATCACTGGGAGGTGTTTTGCATGTTGAATGAAGACTGAAAAGGAGCTTATTTACCCCTAAAGTCAAGTCTGTTGCAGAACTGGAAAACATACAACTTGAAATGCTGCCCTAGAGTCAAGGGCCTTAGCAAGTCCACTGACTTGAGGAAACGCACAGAGTAGGGTTTGGTCTTGAGCAACCCAGTTCCTCATGCCTAAACCAACTTGAACAGTAATTATTTTACTAGAAAGACTTTTTTTTTTTTTTTAATATCTTCTGAACTGCTAGTGCTATTCCTTTTTGAATACTTTTAAATGAAGCACAGGGGAGGCAGTCAAAGGAAACACATCTGAAATTGATATTCAAGTGTTCTGAAGTTATCTGATGTTTTTTCTGTTCTGCATAAGGGTGTACAGAGGTAATGAGCCTGTACCTTGATATGCTGGGGTACTGCTAGATGCTGGGGCAAAGCTGATGAAATTACTGGGCCAATTCCTGCTGGCATATGGCAGTAATGGATGGACTCGGATTATTTTTTTCTCGTCTGTTACTTGCCCTCTGTTTTTTGCTTAGCCTCCCTGCTTTACAACTGTACCAACTTGATCCTTCCAGTTGCAAAAGTCCTGGTAGGAGCCTGGAGGGTAGGAGTTATCCCCAACTCCTCCAGTTGCCTCCAGAGTGCTGGTCTGTCTGTGTTCCCTCTGCTCCCAGCCTGCCATCGGCAGACTGTGTGGGTAGAGCTGAGCAGCAGGTACCAGTCCTGCAACATCATCCATCAGGAGCAGAAGTCATCTAGCAACCACCTGTGGAAGCTTTTATCCTGCCTCTGTACTGATTGGAGCACATGGGGATGGTGATTGAATAGCTCAGCATTCATCTGCCTCCTGGTAGTAGGAATGGCCTCTGCAATTGCCCTCTTGTGAAGGCTGCCTACGACTGCAGAGAGCTGGAAACCTCATCAAACATTGAAGCATGATGCTGAAAGACAAAAGGCACTTATCAACACAGGCTGCCTCCAGCCTTGGGGCAGATAAAAGGGACTTTTTGCTGGCTTACTTCACAGGAAGGTTTCTCTGAATTCTGGGAAATAAGAGATAATTTGGGTGTTTTAGAATAGTTCAGTTGGAAGGACCTTCAAAGACCATCTAGCCCAACTGCCTGACCGCTTCAGGGCTACCCAGAAGTTAAATCATATTATTGAAGGCATCCAAATGCCTCTTGAACACTGACAGGCATGGGGGCATCAACCACCTCTTACAGGAAGCCTGTTCCAGTGTTTAACCACCCTTGTGGGAAAGAAACTTTCCAACATCAAGGTCTGTGCACTAAAACTGTGAGTGACAGCAGGGAAGTTTAGGCAAACAGCTGGGATGTGGAGAGCTAGGTTTGTTCTCCTGAGCAAAAGAATCACAGAACGGTTTGGGTTGGAAGGGACCATAAAGCCCATCTACTTCCAACCCCCTGCTATGGGCAGGGACACCTCCCACCAGACCAGGCTGCCCAAAGCCCCATCCAGCCTGGCCTTGAACACCTCCAGGGATGGGGCACCCACAGCTTCTCTGGGCAGCCTGTGCCAGGGCCTCACCAGACTCTGAGCGAAGAGTTTCTTCCTAATGTTACTGCTTGTCCTATCACTCCACCCCCTGACAAAGCTTTCCTGCAGGTTCCCTTTAGGCACTGGAAAGCTGCTGTAAAGTCTCCCTGGAGCCTTCTCTTCTCCAGGCTGAACAACTCCAACTCCCTCAGCCCGTCTTCATAGGAGGGGTGTTCCAGCATTCTTGTGGCCTTCCTCTGGCCTTGCTCCAACAGGTCCCCATCTTTCTAGTGCTGGGGGCCCCAGAGCTGAATGCAGGACTCCAGGTGGGGTCTCACAAAAGAAGAGCAGAGGGGCAGAATCCCCTCCCTCACCCTGCTGGCCACGCTGCTTTTGATGCCGCCCAGGATATGGTTGGCTTTCTGGGGTGTGAGTGCACATTGCTGGCTTGTGTTGAGCTTCTTGTCAACCAACACAAGAGGAGCGGAAGGACGTGTGGAAGCGGTAGCACTGATGTGGATGTGCCATCCAGCCCTCTGCCTAAAATTAACTACAGAAACTTGTGTAGCTGAGGGAAATGGAGAAACTCTGCAGCCAAAGAAATTAAATATTCCTGTCCATTGGTTACTTGAAACTTGCACTTACAGGGACTTCACCCCAGCAGAAGGTTTCCATGCTGAAGTGATTTATGGACCAGGTTACTTAGGAAAGCCCCAACCCGCGGTGGCAGTGCCTCGCAGGGAGCTGTGTGAGGGATGTTGCTGCTCTGATCGCCATTTCCTTATGCAGCTGCGACGCCTGGGCAAGTGAAGGTGAAGGGAATTCAGGTGGAACAAGCCCCAAGGCTGTCACACAGCTTTCTTCTGTGTGTGTGTATTGTAGCACATCCGTCTGCAAGGGAGCAGAAGGCTGCTTGGATCTGTGGGGCAGCGAGGGGAGAGAGGGACCTGGCGTGAGGAGGTGCGGGGGGACGTGGAGCCCCACGTGGTGTCTCCTCAGGGGAACACGGCTCTTGCCCAGGCTGTCTGTCTTCACGGGCACCGCAGCAGGGCCACAGCCCCTGGAGGAAGCTATTTAACAGCAAATTGGCCTGGTAATTTTTAGTGATGACCTTGTGTTAATTACAAGTTGCTATATTAGTAAATCCCTTCTGAAGGCCAGCTGTTGTGTTGGCATTAACTCCCAGACTCAAAATCAACTGTTTGTTTGCTAAGTCCCAAGGCAATTAAAGCATTTTTTTTTCCCTTTTATTGTTTTTATTCAGCGCAGCCAGGTGATGAACCCTTTTCCCCTCTCCCTTTTCACTGCATATTCCTGTCTCGCTGCTTGAATGGGCCGCATCTGACACGCTTCTCCTCGCTAAATCCCGGCTGCCCGCGGTCCTGCGGGGTGTTGGCACCCCGTCCTGGAGCAGCGTGCTGCCGGAGGCATCGTACAAAGAAAACCAGCAGGCCCTCCCCTCAGGGTCTTGCTTTCAGTCAGGTCCTGTAACACTTCCAGCAGGGGACTGGAGGCTGGGAGGGGAAGGTTTGGGCTTGCTTTGGGCAGCTGGAGGTTGCAGCAATGCCTGGCATGTCCCCACCCGCTCAGCTGGTGTGGCATAAAGCTGTTCCCCTTGGTTCATGTCCTCTGCCCCGGGGACAGCAGGGCCTGGTGTGGGTGGTGGTGCTGTCCCCAGCAGGTGACACCGAGGCCTTGGCTCAGATGGGGCTGCAGCAGGGGATGTGGCCTTCCAGCTCTTGGAGCAAACTTCTGGGCATGTGGAGAAGAAGGTGACTGGAAACAGCCGGGCTGGATATACCAGTGGAAAATCATGATCAGCCTGACTGTTTTCTCTGACGAAATGACTGTGCCTGTGGATGAGGGGAGAGTTGTCATTTACTGTCTGCTTCAGCACACCTTATGACACTGTCTTGAAGTGTTCCTGTACATAAACTAGGGTGGGCATCTAGATGGGCAATTGTCTGGTTGGATGATCAGGCTCAGGGGGTGGTGGTTAATGGGTTATACTCCACAGGATGCCAGTGAGAAATGCGACACAGCGAGAGTCTGCCCTGGGACCTGCCCTCTTGGACACCTCCATCAGCGAGCCGGAGCAGGTGACGAGTGCGCCTCATCCAGTTTGTGTGGCACCAGGCTGGGTGGACAGACAACACACCTGGGGGCTGGGCTGCCATCCAGAGGGACCTGGGCAGGCTGGTGGGCTGGGCCTGCAGGAACCTCATGAAGCTCAGCAAGGACAAATGCCAAGTCCTGCTTGTGAGAAGGACAGAGGGGCTGGGGGCAGCAAAGGCCCTGGGGTTGTGAGTCTGGCAGTGCAGCAGGTGCTGAGGGAGGTTGTGCAGTCTGACCTTGGAGGCTGTAGAGACAGGACTAAATAAAACCCCGGGCAACCTCTTCTGACCACAGCTAAGCCTGCTCAACTATTCCTACCTGAACTATCCAATGAGACATGTTTGAAAAGCCTAAGTCCCCTAGGAGGGGAACATAGTTGCATCTCACGTGGGAGGGAAGATTGGAGTTAAGTCACTAACAGCTCAAGTATGTAAAATACTACCCATATATAGCATCCTTCACTGTAAATCCCAAAGTGCATGAGAAAACAGAAGGCAAGGCTTTCTGCACCTATTTCACGGACAAGGCCTTTGTGTTTTAGGTGTCTAAGTTTCTCCAACTGTTTCCTTATCTACTGAATTGTTACATCTCATCCATCACAAAGCAATTTGTATCAAAGATATTGACTGTGTCAGGTAGAATAGATTTTATCTGGATACTGATTTTTTCTCTGAAAGGCTTCCTTCTCTGTCTCATACTGCAGACCAGAAAGGAGACTTGTGTGTCTCTTCCATCACAAATGTCTCATCACCAGTGAAATCTGCAAAGCAAACATACTTCTGTGCAGCTCTTCTGCCACCTGTATTCTGAGTCTGTAGGTAGTTACATGTGGTGACTTCACCTTGCCCCAGCACAGCTGGTCCAGTAACACTTGAAGTCCTGCCATAAGCATGACTTGAACACAAATGCTCCTTGGCTGCATTCCTGCTGGGTGTCACACTCCTACCTTTGGGTGCTGATGTGTGAACGGAGCAGTGTGGTCTGCGGGTGGTTGCTGCTCGCTGTCAAGAAGGAGAATTTTGTAGGCTCAGTGAAAGGACGGTGTGTGTATGTGGAACGGGTGATAGATGTGTTGCCGTGCAGATCTAGGGCTCGTTTACTTCTGTGTGTCAGAAACAGTCGAAGTAGAGTAAATGCAGACAGTGACTAGGGAAAGGGGTGTGAGAGAATTCGTGAAAATGAACAGTGAGAAGTCTTGTTTAGTACTCCCCTCTTGTCTGTTAATTAAGCTGAAAGGCTGAGCCACGTACTCAAAAACATGGATGTTAGCCAAAGTGGACAATTGGGTAAGATGTGACAGGATGGCATTTTAACAGTACCAGAGGGAAGTTTTGCAGGCAGCATAGGGGGGTGGAGGGTGTCCCCAGATGTTGCTATCAGAGTCTAAAGCATTCATCTTCCAGTGCTTTATGTTAATCATGTTTGTGCAGAGCTGGAGTAGTTTAGATCAGATGTAAAGGAACATGTGTGTGTGTATATATATATATATATATATATATATATGCATTATACATACACTTTCTGTGGCACGTTTCCTTTCTTGGGGAGTAGCATGGTTCATTTTAGCAGAGTTCCTTCTTGCTGCCATTGCTTTTGTAGCAAAACAGTCACCATGTCACCACAGGCCATTGCAGGAGCTTATGCTTTTGCTCAGAGCAGCTAAAATAATTCATGTCACCACTACAATATATCACCTTGTTACACAGCATATCTGCAGGGCCAGAGCAAGGTTTTTCCACTGCCCCAGGCAGGTACAAAATTGCTGCCTAGATAAGAAGGGGGCACCGCCAGGATTGCTGCTGGCTGTCTGAACTGCTCCTCTGCTGTGGTTTGCTGCTCTCCAGTAGAGGTGGCAAGGAGGCACATGGCCAAATGTTAGCTGCTCCCAGCAGTTTAAATAAGTATGCTAATCTGTGACTTGCAACGGTGGAAGGTGCATATGCTCCCCTTTCTGCTGTGTCTGCTACATAGCTAGGCTGGGTGGCAGGGTGGTGTAGGTAGCTGGAGGCAGCGTCCTCCCAGGGCAAGTAAAGTCAGCTCTGACTTGGAAAGGTGGAAGCAAGGTCATCTTTGCTTCTGCAACAGGGGCAATAATCTTCTAGCAGAAGGAAGAGTGAATAGGTGGATATCTTTAAATTCTTGCCTACTTACTCTTTCCCTCACGTAAGATGATAAGTGAAGAGAAAGATGCATTGTCCTTGTTGTGTAGATCCAAAGTATGGACCAAAGTTGTGCTGGTGGTGTTTTGTAAATCTAGGATATTGTCCAAGCACATTATATGTTGATGGTAGTTAATGTGAATGTTCAGCAGTTTTGCAAAGTGCATCATAGCGTCAAATGGTTCACCCAGGAGATCAGAGTATGCTTTTAATGACTGTGCAGCTCTGTTTGGTTTCTTTCAACTTTTGTTCTGTTTTGTTTGGTGATTGAACTACCAGAGAAGAGGTTTCATTTCTTTACTTTGGAGCTGGTAGATACCTAGGACTATTTGAAGGAAAAGATCACAAAAATTATGATAGTGGGAGGAGAGGAGGAAAGAGATTATGACTGTTTTGTTAATCACATTTTCAGAAAATGCAAAGCTGTTACAGTTGAAGTTTTCTCTTAAAAACAGAAATATCAGCCAGAAGCAGATGGCTAGTATGGAACATTTCTGCACCATCAACAAGTATTTAGCAAAGTTGTTAACTGGTAGAATTTTACAATGCCAAGCCTGAGTGACCTTAGTTGTAGGCCACTGCTATCTGTAATGTGTGTGAAATGTTTGTGTGACTGGGTGACATGTAGCTACATATTCATCTCCCTTTTTATTTTAATAGTAGTCTGTTCTTCTAAAAGCATTTACCCTTGAGGCCACCTGAAGGCAGAAGGATTTCACTTGGGACTCTGCATAGGTAGGTAGCAAAACACTAAGGTTTTAGTTGTAATGATAGCTTGCTCGCATTCAGTAGGATGAAATCTGGTGCAATCCATGTACCAATGCAACAGCATGCTGGGACCATAAAAACCCCACAACCAGGTAGGTTTTCACAGCGTAAGCGTTGTACTGGCACTGTCACTAGTAGCCCTGTGTTGCTCCCTGTAGGACTTGTCTGAACTGGTATTCTCACCACATGCATTGCTCTGAGTCTTGGGGCTGTTCCATGTTACTGGGTGAGCCCAAGTCAGAAGCTACCATATTTTACAGCTGACCTCTTCCATCTCCTGTGAGCAGGGCACTCCTCTCCCTGGACCACACCTGTGCTACATCTTGGCACTGGTGGGATCACTGAAGGTGTACTCCAGTACATAACAGAACATATCCGCATGGAGGTATTATGAGAATCCTCAATAGTTTTATTCAAAAACAGTGTTTAAGGTATTTTGTTCATCTTGCATAAATATTTTGCTTGGAAAGAAGTATTGTAGAAAGCAGTAAAATCAGAGCCGTATTGCAATCCTGTATGTTATAAATGAAGTCTTAAGAGGAGCTGTAAAATATGGAGACAGTATTTCTGCTGAGTGCTGGGTTACGACTCACAAATGCATGGTGCTGCATGAACGCAAGGTTGGGGATTAGGGTTGACTTCTGATTGGACTAGCTGGTATTAGTAATTATTACCAATTTTATCCATTCAGGAGTCATAAAATTGTGTTAGAGAACTTGGTAGTTTGAAATGTGGATGTTTTTGTCTGGCTTTTGAGCCTTTCCTGTTCACACCTTTGGAATTTTCTATTTTCATTTGGAAATATTAAATAAATGAAAACATTAATGTTGCTTGTATATTAAATAAAAGCTGAAATTCTCAGTAACAAAAATACAGAATCCAGGACTTGAACAGAAAAGACGTACCACCTTCAGGCCTCTTTAAAAATCTGAAAAGTAAAAATTGGCTAATGTATCGGGCTGGATACTGGTATACTTGGCTTTGGAGAAGACCACTGAAAAACAAAATCTGTCAGGCAACACTGACTCAACTAGACTTTAACAAAAGGCAATTGCAATTAGTTTCCTTTGGAAATGAATGTTTATTGATTTACTTGACACTTTTTTTTAGGTGACAACCATTTAATCCCAACTTTCTGCTGAATTCAGTAGACCAGCACTATTTAGACTCCCTTTCACTGTAAACTTAACATCTGCCAAATGCTTACAGAACAGGGTGTTGTTTCAAAGCAGGTATTGTTTCACAGTTAGACAACTGTGACTTCACAACAAGGGACTTCAAATTGAAACCATGAGCAACTGAACCATGCTTACGATTCTGCTAGCTGAGCAGTAAATGTTCACTTGGCTTTTATTGTTGTTGTTATTTATTTAGTACAGACTTCCATGTTTGATGGTTAATGCAAAGACTAAGGACTGAGCATATAGGATCCTAAATTTCTTAATCTCTCCATCTACGGGCTGGAGTTCACAGATGTTATGAGTTCTATGGACTATGTTTTTGATTATATTAATCATGTATTGTGAAAAACAAACAAAAACAATCTGAGTTTGCTTAAGAGCTCTAGAGAATTCTATTATCATTCTTCATTTTACACAATTCAAAGGATTCAAGGCATGTTAAGAGATCGTAGGAATTTATAAATGGCAGTGGATGTCATCACTAGAAAAGCAAACCATCCCTGAAGCCTTATTCTGCCAGTTGCCCATCCTTAGGAGCCCAACTCGTGTTTGCTAGTGGCTTTGGAGCAGCTGGAGCTGCTGTCCCTCCCAATGGACTGTGTGCTTATCATTGAGATTGCTGTGCTCCCAGAACGCTAGCTGAATGAAGAGTGCTTTTGCTCCTCGACAATTTGCATCTGTGTACGCTAGAGGTTAACCTCTACTGAATTTGACAGTAGTCTGGGAGGTCAATTTTCCACTTCCCAAAGTTGATTGGGGAACAGTGAAAAGGAGAATGTAAACTAAAACACCCTGTGTCCCTAAAACTAGGTGGATAAGGATATGATTTATAAAGTTTAACCGCTGATATCCATTCTTGCAGTCATCATTAAGGAAGACAAAATCTGGATGAGAGCTAGTAGGACTCTTTATGGAATAACATACTATTCATCCTCACTTAAGTATTGTACTCTTGAGGAACAGGCTTTAAGCCTCCATTCCCATCGCTGCATAATGTCTCTTACAGATAAAATGTAGTCATGAGATTTTGGAGGATTTTTTAATCTTATTTCCCGCAGTCAAGGTGACAACAGGGAAACTGAGCAGATGTTGTCAAGGAAAATGGCACCAAAACAATTTTTGACAGCTTCGTTTTAATGAGGATCACATTGATACTGACAAAAGTAAAATCGGAACATTAGCATAGTTCCTTGAAGACTTCAGGAAATCATTGAAACTAAATGGCGTGACAAAGTATAAGTGACAATTAGGCTTTGCATCAAAAGTACTTGATGTTTGGTAGGTCAAATGACTGCCACGCTTCCTAATGCCATGTAAAATGTAACAGTGGTATATCTGTAACGCAGAGACCTTTGGCCAATTCACTGTTGACATCTGAATCGTTTTTTCCTCCTGCTTCTCAGACTGAATTTAGAATGTGGGACCCATAATATACAAAAGTCTTTATTTCAGAGATAATTGCCCTCTTGACGCTCATCAAAGGTTCAGTGTCCAATGGTGAATGCCTCAAGTGAACAGGCCTTTTTTTTTTTTTCAAGTTAAAAAAAAAAAAAAAGAAAAAGAAAAAGAAAAACATTCTTGTGTTAGAACTTTATATCTTTCATTGGTTAATTTGTTATTGTAAACCTCAGACTGATCATATTTGCAGATACTAATATACAACAGAAAAGCAGTGTGTGATCTGGCATATGTTTTGACATTTGGTGATTTTGGGGGAGTTTCTACAACTGCATTTTTTCAAGTTGTGTGGTTTTTATTTTTTAAAAATGTGCATTTCTCTCTTTCCTGCTGTTGTATGATATACTGGGATGATAATACGAGAGACATCAACAGAGCTGTGTGAAATAGATCAAAGATTATAAAATAGATTTACATGAAGCTTAAAGAAAAAAGTCTTTTTTTTTTTTTTTTTTTTTTTTTTTTTCACCTCTTTTTCTTCTTTTTTTTGCATCACTGTTTTTCTTCTTTTGGATCCAGAACTCATCACTGGGACAACATCAGTCATACATCCAATAACTTTAAATATCTTTACTACCACCAGTGTAGAGGGATGCTTTGCACACAGCTGCAGCATTTTATTGTTTATGTTTTGCTGGTGTTTAACATGATGCTTGCAGATTTAATGTACAGGTTCCTTTTGTTATCCAACTGGTATCTAGGTAAAGTGCACAGTGCTGCAACTGGGGGAGTCCCACAGGTGCCAGGACTGCTGCTCTCTCTTGCCTTTTGGTGCTTTTTTTAAAAAAGATCTCCCAGAAACCAGGGATGTTTCACCTTTTGCTTAGAAACAACAGCTTTGGAGAAGAAGTTGGAAATGTGGAGACCTAAACCTCTACAAGACAAACAGAAGAAAATCACTGTCTTACTGTTGAAAGCCTACCATTTTCCAAGCTCCTCTCCAAATAGCTGGCTAAAGGCTTCTGAATGGTAGCTTTGAGACTTTCTGAAGATGCTCAGAAGTCAAAGTGCAGGTGACACGGGGACTAAAAGCAGACTGTCAGATGGTACAGAGCCATTCTGGTTTTCTGCGGTGCAGAAAATCATCAAGATGCTTTTCATCCTCTATCTTTCTATCTCACATACTCTAAAACCCAATTGTTTCTGAACTGGTAAAATGTGGGCTTTTCTGCAATTTTGAATGCTGCTTTTTTTTTTTTTATTTTTTTTGTTCTGATTTTGATGAACTACTTCTATATATATAAAAAACGTGAGGGATGTTTGCTGACTCATCTTTAGAGCATAAACCCAAGCAGTATTTTTGTTTCGTGATGAATGTTTTATGCTACCTATCCTTGCTCTGGTAGTCAAAGCTGAATTTTTTTTTTTGACCTAAATAATTTATTTTATAAGGAGTGCTTTTTGATTAATAACCTAACATAATTGTTTGCACAGGGTAGAAGCATACTATGTTATGCATTATGCTATGCTCTTTCTGTATCATCCTTTTTACTGAATTGAAATGGCGTGTCTCCTGCCAAAGAACAAAAAATAAATAGCTAGGTGGCTCACCCAGGACTATTCTCCATGCCAAAACACAAGGGTTTTGTACAAATATGCCACCCTTTTTCCTTCCATCAGTAGCCAAATTCTGCTGTGCCAAAGAAAGTTTTTTATTATATGCAACCCACACACCATCGAAGTTGCAGTCATATTTTCCACTAACCACAGAACTGTGAGTGATGGCACGTGTATTTTAAATAAAACTGGGAGGAGAACTGATGTAATGCTCTCTGGGATACGTTTTTCTTTTTTCTTTTTTTTCCATGTCTCCCTTTCTTTCTCCCCCCTGCTCTGTTGGCTGCTATAGGGATTTTTTTGTTGCTTGTTTTGTGTTTTTTTTTTTTTTCTTTTTTTTTCTTTTTTTTTTTTTTAATGCTGTGAAGCACAGTGAGGGAACGGTTGCAAAGGGCAGCTCTGACACCTTGAGCTTAAGTATGGATGGGTTTCTTTAAAGTCTTTAAAATTACGGGGTGGTGCAAGGTACTAGTTTGTATAATCCTAACAGGCCTTTTCTTCTCTGGAGGATATAAGGGAATTTAACATGATACCCCAATAGATCACATGGATGGCATGTCTGTTTTTATAGTGTCATGTTGAACTGCAACTGTCTGTTTCTTCAGTGAGATCACAAGATAGTTTTGAAAATTGTATTTAAGTTATATTTTAATAAACTGCAGAGAAGCTCATTCTGGAATGACAAGTGAAACCTGTTATTCCTCTGCTACTTTTTCTACTGCTGCTTACAATGATTAAAATAGTTCAGCTCTTGCTTATAATGGTCTATTTATGTATTTTCTATAGGGCACTGCTTGGAATGGCTCAATTTAATTATTATTATTTTTTTTTTTTTTTAAGGGAAGAATTCTCAGTAAATTTCTGAACGTTTAAAGTTCAACTTTAAATAAATAAATAAAATAAGTTTATCCTTTGAAGACCTGCTCCTGTTAGAGCAGTGCAGTCTCTGCTCTGCAGACCCCTTCGGAAGGCTCCAGGGGATGGGTCTCAGTCTCTCAGAGCCCTTTGAGACTTGACAACAGAGCAAGCATTCCTCAAATCTGAGGTGGACTACGTGGTTGTGTGGCAGGCCACCAGGCCAGCTGGTCTGTCTGCACACCATTAGCAAACATGAGGCAGCTGCAGTTGAGTTACAAGGGCGAGAGGGTTAGACCCGTGCTGCCTTGACCTCAGGGCTGCGCTGGGGGTCTGGTGGGCTAAGGGCCCAGGCAGGCCGCCTCAGCAAAGGGCCAGAGCAGCAGGTAGATCGCTACCTCAATGCAGCTGCTCTTCCCCAGCCGCTCCTTCCCTCTTGTCCAGCACTGCCCGTGGCCCTGGCCTTGGCCGAAAGCTGCCCGCTTTCTTTTGGAGAAGGACCTTTGGGCCCCCGAGGCTGCTTGAGGCGACTCTGCCAGCAACGGAGGGAGGGGGAACGCATAGGGATTTAAGTCAACTTGAGATGTGGTTCCACAGCAGTTTAACCCAGTCTAAATCGTGTCAGTCAGTGTAAATAAACCTTTACTGTAGGGGAGAGGGGGAGAGATTTTCCTTGCCTTGGCTGCTGTAAGCAGGAGACAGCTGAGGGGGCGCAGAGCAGGCCCGCTGGTTTGCAGTCCTGCACTGCGAGGAGCGGGCAGGGCCGAAAGCCCCGCTTTGTGACAAGTCGCAGATCTCTCTCTGATGGCGCTGATTTTATTTTTTTTTGATGGAAGATAAAATGAGAGAATGCAGGAAGAGAAAATGCTGACTAAGTAAGACTAACAAATTTTTGACATGATAACTGGTTGCAAATGTGGAGTTCCCCCTCTTCACAGGCTTGCCCCTATAGACAACTGGAATGCATGCTGGTGTGGCCTACAGTCAGCACCACGGTGACAAAAATTGAGAGAATATATAATGTTGACCTATTTCGAATAATCATTTCATTTAAAACTTTTCTCTTCTCCCACAGCGAGGCAAAATGTCAAATTGTATAGCATTTTCTTTAAGCTTTCTTTAGAAAATATAAACATTTTAACATTCTTGGGTTTTGGTCTTTGTTACTAATTTTTATTCTTTTTTTCTTTTTCTTTTTTTTTTTTTTTTCCCCCCATGTATGCTGGGAAGGTCTCTTACAGCTGTTAGGCTAGGATTTGATTTTTTCTATTAGCTATGTTGAATTAATACTGAAATAGATCTTCAAGAGAAAAGCAGGCCTGTTCTCCCCAGATGCTCATAAGCATACTCTGTAGTTTGTGTAGATTTTTTCTTAAAAAACAAAACAAGAAACCAATCTAACCTGAAAAAATATATATAAAAACTGGAGAAGTAGGAGGAACTAATTTCCTAAGCACATCTTTTCCACTTTCAAGAAAAGTAAATAATATTCCAACTGAAGGAGCTGCAAGGAAAGCAAGACTTTCTTCAGGCTTTTAATAATCCTCACACTTAGCTGGCATTGGCTTTGACAAGCAAAGGCGTGCAGAGCAGAAGCCTAGGAACAACCAGTGTGCAGGGAATGTGGCATGAGCTCGGCCGGAGCTTGCACACAGGAACTCAGCAAGGCTGGCGGTTACACACCGCGCTTTGATAAGAGCAGAAGAGCGTGGCTGTAAAATATAAAATTGAGACCAAAGCACTGCCCTATCAGTACAGCTCAAAACCCAGCACTTCATGACTGTTAACAGTACTTTGCCCTGCTCAGTGTGCTCTTTAAATGTTAGTCAGACCTGACAGTATGTTTGCAGGTTAGTGTAATATTCCTGCAGTGTGAATGTTATTTATAATAAGCTGTGACTATAATTTATTTACTGGAGGGAGGAGGAGGGGAGCAGACAAAGAGGCAGTCACTTCATCCTCTTAAAGTCAGTGACCAAACCGGAATAAAATCCAGGTGCCCCTGAACCTAGTTCTTCCACTTCCAGTTTTTCCACGAAGCTGTATTTAGCATGACTATGATGTTATATTTTTATAACTGCACCTTCTTGAGTAGCAGAGGTGGCAGCCACAGGGATGTTTCTCTCTGCACAAGGGAAGAAGTCCTTCTCCTCTCTTAGACTTCCAGAGAGAGTAGTCGCAAGTTTGACACTGCCATTAGATGGGCTAGAGACTTGATAACTAAACAAACAATAACCACACATTCTTTTCGCATGAGCCACAAAAACTCTCTGGTTGTGTTTTTCTTTCTTTCTTTTTTTTTTTTTTTTTTTTTTTTTAGTTCCTCTCCTTGTAACAGTGAGTAAGAAACTTTATGAGAAAAATAAAACCAGAACCCAGTAGTTATTTTGCCTCACTTGCTTACTTCACACTTCAGTATAGCTGAGGATCAGTTTGGAGCCCTGTTTTTTTTCAAGAGATAGCATATGCATTTTAACAGCCTCAGGAGCCGCGGGATGCATAGATTATGCTCTGGCTTATCTTCCCCAGGGCAAACTGCAGCTCGCTCCTCACTGGGACGGTGCAGAGTTATAGCTCTAACGCACACGTGCATACAGTGGGGTCACAGTCCGGTATTCAAAACATATATGAGCTTTGGGTGTGCTGGTGACTTCATGAGCCTCCCTCTTAAATCAGCCAAAATAAACTAGAAAGAAAAATAAATACATGTGAGCAGAATAATTTTGAGCTAGGAATGAAGGTGATTTACAGCATTACAAACCATGTATCTGTGTTCCTAAGTGCAACCTACTTAGCATTAGATAGATTGGTTAAGTGACCACAATACGCATTAACGTATTTCCTGTAGAAAAGCATGTTGCATGCAATAGTTTGTCTATTCTGAAACAGGTTAGTTGACAAACTTTCTGTCAGTCTGTGGGTAATACTTGTGCTGACAGGCAAAGAGAAGACCTACCTGTCATCTTGACAAGGTGAAGGAAGTCCGGAGCTCTTTTTCTTGCAAAATAATCTTTTATGGGCTTGGTGAACTTTGTTTATCTAAGCTAGCACAGAGAGAAAAAAGGCGAAGATGTTTTTCTAATCCTGTCAATAAGAACTCATTGTCCAGTTGCATATTACACCTGGCTTTGTGTGATGGATTTCTAGCCCTGGCTTGCCTTAACAGGGAAGAGTAAAAATTGTGTGCGTATGTGGATGAGAAGCAAAAGCCTGGCTGCAAACTAAATCCCAGTGAAGAGAAGGACTCAAGAGGTTGGGCCCTGGACAAGCTGTTGTATATAAATGCTGTCCCTGGGGCCCGATTCTGATCTCGTTCCTCTGTAACTTCAGAGGAACTCCACTAACACTGGTAGTGGCTGCTGTGAACTGCCATAAGGCTCGGGTCAGGCTTAATTACCATAATACTAATTATAAACAAATACTGTAATGCTTCCACAGCATTCTGAAAGTGTCATTCTCATATTTTAGTGGCAGTATTGTTGTAGCCCGGGTGGTTTAAGATGCAAGGGCTAATCTACACAAAAAAGAAATTCCATTTGACCATTTGCAATTTAATTGAGTACAAAGAGACAGGGAAAACACTCTACATAAATACAGATGTCTCCACTTCTGAGGCTTTTCTGTGCTCCTACTACTTAAATGGGGATCAAGAATCATATTGTTCTGTGGGCTTGCTCTTTGTTTACAATAACCTCTTTGAAACTTGATGTTGAAATTGGTTTCCTGGATTGGTTATTGAATCCTGCAGGCTCAGACTCCGCTCTGAGCATTGGGAACTTCTGGCTTTTTCCTTAAAAATAGCCAAGGTTTTGAGATTTGAAAAGCAGCTGTCTTTTGCCACCACATGGGCTTAGTGGAAAGGGCTTGTTTTTCTGCTTCTCTGTATTTCAGTCATAATGTTTGTACTAGAGCAAAAAGGGCTCAGTGAAACTCTCCTCTGCCAGAACAGCAGGATTTTGCTGGTGTGTTGCATGGCCATAAATGACCAAAGGCAGAGCAAGAGGACAAGCAAACCAGGGCCAACGATTTTACAAACTCCTGAGCTGGTGGCAATGAAATATCCAATAGTTCATGTGAACTGTCAAGGATGACTTAACATGTACTTCAACTCCTTAGCATATACGCAGAAATCCTCTTGTTTTTCCTCAGACTGTGCCGTGTCAGGCAGCCTAGGCCAGGCGCTGCGCAGCATCGCATACCTCACGCTGCCTTTTGCTGGTTATCTGCCCACGGGTGCAAAGCCTCTGCTTTCCCGTGCAGTTGCCCCAAGAACAGCAACGTGTTTACAGAGACCAGCTCTTTTGCCAAACCCTTCTGCTTATGGCGAGCAGAGTGCCACCCAGAGCACCTGCCAAGGGAAGCAGAGCAAATAGGTCCCGTTTTAGCCTTACCAAACTTGACGTGGTTCCTGATCATTGTACACAAGGACTGTGGGCATTTCCATGCGCAGTGTCATACATGGCTTCCTATACTCGCTGTACATGTGAGAAGACAGCTTAATGACAGACTTCTAGCCTTTGCTCCAAATGTTGTGGTTTTCTGTTTTTTTGATTCATTTTAGCCAGACCCCTGAAGTAATTAGCACACCCTGTGGGTTTTTTGTGTGGTTTCTATCTGAATACCCATGAAGGAGTTAATTAGCTTGTTTGCAGTATCTCATTAATTCATTTTCAGCTGCAAGCTTAATTGCTCCTTTATTGCTGATGAGTAAAATAGCTTTAGGCTCCCAATTAAAATGGACTTTGATGGATGTATAAGAGCCGGACTTTCAGCTTTTAGAAAGGGCGGTGGAATCGCCGTGCTGCATCCCCCTGCAGGCTCCTCCACGGCAGTGCTTGCTGGGGACACGTTCCTCCCAGTGGCAGACTTGGTCTTAGCCTTGAAAAGACTTTAGCCTTTGCCTAAATGCTGATTTTCACCAATAGGAGGAAAACTGAAAGGGGGTGCCTGCAAACCTCTGTGATGTTGGTAATGCTCAAGAAATAGATGGAACCACCAAGAAAATGCTTGCAACGGAGGCAGTCAGGGATATACAGAAACAGTAGAAGACCCTACTGGTTATGAAATGGCAACTTAACTGAAGTCCTGTTACCAGTGGTGGAGGCCAGGATATTTCCTGGCACCTCTTGAGTTGTATCAGAGGGCAAAAGCTGTTTTCATATGTTTTGGGGGCATATCGAGCACTTATTCTTGAATTACTTTTCTGCCTCCTGGTATATGTAAATGGGTTTATGCACATCATTTAGCTTTTCTGGTCTTTGATTTCTTCAGTCTAAAAAAAGGACAGTAGTTGAAGAACACGTCTAATATTCTGAGATTGCTGCATGGTAGGCGTTACAGAAGAGGCCGGAATATTGATGTTATAAAGAGAAATAGCAAGATTGGTTGGAAAGAGAAGAAAGTTGCAAATCTCTCTCACTTTTCCCCCCCCCCCCCCCCCCTCTGGTCTTTATGATTCAATATTAAGAACACACAATTTATATTCCCAGTGGTGACTGGCTTGGATCCAATGACCTTTACAGAAATCCATTGCTAACATGGAAAATGTACTGAAACAATGTAAGCGTGCTTACTGTAGGCATGTATGTTGCTTAACACAATAGGGTCCTGAGACTAACTGAAGTCTCGGGATTCTTCTGCGAGAAATGATCCCACATGGGAGCTATTGTGATGCTCCTTCTGCTGGCTCTCAGTCTGCCTCCCCATTTTCCTTAGAAGACCTCGCTTGGGCATTGATGCACAAACAGGAAAACAAACAAACGAGGCATGATAATGTGAAGGGTCGGCACAGCCCAGAGGGGGGAGGCTACATCTCCACTTCAAATGGACGAGAACCCAAAGCTTCAAGGAGAAGTCTCTACCCTCAGATAAGATGATTGCAGATAGAAGGGAGGAGGAGTAAAATCAAGCACAAAACTTTTATATTCCATATCTTTAATTGTAAGTCTACTTAAAAGCTACCTGAAGTTCTTTGAGTGAAATATATTTTCATGAAAAAGAAATACTATCAGGCTGTGGTTTTTCTTCTAGAAAAAGATCTAGAGCTTCATAAGCTGAATTTCACAGTGTTTTTAATACTTAACAGCTTATTTGCTTCCCTCATAAAATCTGAACTCTTTCTGACTTTTCCTTAATTATGGGTTTGGGAAATTTTTCTGTTTCCTGGAATAGTGAAGGGGGAAAATCCTATTTACTTCCAAAAATAAAAAATCTCAGATGAGAGGCTCCCCAGATGACCAGACTATATGACGCAAAAATTACAAAACAGCACAAAGATGGAACACAATTTTGAACTGAATTTAAACGACCAAAAAACGCTGACAAGCTTGTGGCAGTAGAGTCTGCTAACAATTTGCTCTGGAATTCTCCATGAAAATTTCAATTATTGTGCAACATAGGAAATCTAGCTCCAATCGTGCTTTTTTTCCAAATGGACAAAATGAGGAAAAAAAGCCTCTTCCTTAGCTGATACTATGGCACCTTTGTCCCCGTTTTAGCTGAATGCTTAAACACATGCTTAATAAATGTGCTGAGGGAGTCTGCTGATCTAAGCTTTGCTTTGTTACCAACTTTGACTCTAGCAAAGGCTGACTGGAGTTACTGGAGTTCACTCCTGGTGTTGCACAGCAGCAGGACAATCGCTTTTCTGTCTCCTAAGTAACTTGTCTTGTTGCTTCAGGTAGCGTCCCTTTGACAGCAAGGGGAGAACAAGCCCTGGAACAAAGTTAGGCTGTGGTTATGGTTGGTCATGGGGAGCCCAAACAGCAAAGCCAAGTTTTCAGTTTCATAAAATGGGAACTGAAGCAGCAGGACATGAGGAGGAGAAGGGGGAAAGGAGCTGAAAGGCAGCTCCTGGGGATGCAGGAGTGCCCGGGACACACCAGAGTCCATGTACAGAGCTGGGTAAACCTGTCTCCTTCCTGCGGCTTTGTATTTTCTCTGGGTCCTCCTGACAAAGGAGCTGCCCTGAACGTGCAGATTGCTATTCTGGGTGTTGCTGAAAGGAAGTGCTACTCACAGAAACCTCAGTTCCTGGCAAGAACAACTTTGCCCTAATTCTGGCAACTCTTTCTGGCCTGTCATCTTCACCCCAGTGCCTAGACAAAGACTCTTAGTGAAATCTCTTTCTGGATGATGGTCCTATTTGTTGTGCATTGGCTCCTGCTCCCCTGTAGGCGCTGACTTAGACTAGGGAACCTCATTAAAAATCCTTCCATGTGGAAGGTTTCTTCTAAACTTGATCTATAGAAGAACTGGGCACTGGTGCCCAGCCCTGTGTCTGCCAGGCTGGTCTGTGGCTGTGGTGACCGACAAATGGAGCCCACGGAGACTTTTGCAAGTGCTTTTCAAGGGTCTGGAGAACAAAGATAGCTGTGAGGCTGCCAACCAAGATCCAACCCAACTGTCCTTGCTGGCCTGGACTCTGCTCTTTCTCAGTAAAGGTTTGGGGTTATTGGAGCAACAGAGCTGTTTATTTATTTATTTATTACTATTATTAAAGCTATTTTACTTCCTGGCTAGCCAGTGTTGAGGCTTTCATGGGTTGCCTCTTTGTTGATGATATAGTCAAATATGTTTGAGTACTGATTATTTTTGTAGAGGATGTACATAAAATCTAGTTACTCCTGCTGTGTGAGCCCCACTGTGCTCATGGAAAGTGACTTTTCTCACGGTTCCTGCCTGCTTTCTTGTGGAAATGTCATTTCCCCTCAGTATTCCCGGGCAAGTGCCTCTTTGGCTGTATCTGACGTGCTCTTGCCGCCTTCTTTCTGCTCCTGTGTGGTACTTTCTGCTGCTTATCTCCTACACACACGCAGTTCCAAGCAGTAATTCTCAAACCCTCCAGAAACCCCCAGGGCCACCACAGCGCAGCCCAGCTCCCGCTCCAGCCCTGCACATGGCGCGTGTTTTGGGTGGCGGCTTCTGCAGTTTTGGTTATCTATCTCATAAAGTAGGCTCGGTGCTTTTTTTTTTTTTTTTTTTTTTTTTTTTTATGCTGGTTCTGAATGAGAGACAGTTATTACACCCACCAGCTTCACAGATGCAGCCAGTGACTGCTTCGCTGAAGGTCTGCTGTGTAAATCCAGCAGACAGGGATGGCTAAACTATGGTGACATTAAGCAGCCAAATTCATGGTATGTTGGATATGTGCTAGCATCACTATAGTCTCGTCTTAAAGTTTTTATGCATTCTACTTTTAATTATTACCACTGCTTAAATTCACACGTGTTTATTCTCTACATAACCTACCCTCATATGACATAAAGCATCTGCAATTTCTTGCAATTTATGTAAATTTGGTACACAATCTGAGGTCTCCTAATGAGCTAGCAGGTAATGTAGGCTGAGAAGGATCTGGTCTAAATTCCACTGCAGTCAATAGCAATCTGACCGTGGGCTTCAGCAGGAACAGGGCTCACCCCTTCAAAGAGAAAGACAGTAAATAGACAGTAAAACACATCTAAAGGAAGATGTTGGTCACAGCAGAAACATCACGTGATATTTTTAGTTCAGAAGGAAACAAAGGAGAAATCTTGCACTGTTTTAATTGCCAGGGCAGTTTGTTGCATTATTAGACAATTTAATCACTTTTACGGTAAAATCATTTAATGAAAATGGTGCATTGTGCTAATTTGGACAGATTGGAGACATTGGGATATATTCTTAGTATAAACTTTGCCTAGCTTTGTACAGGAGCTATACTCTTACAGCAGATGAAAATCTGTCTTTTTATGTCTTTCAGGAAAAAATTTCAACAACCATAATTCAAAAAGTCACATCTTTTGCATCATGGGAGCCCCAGGCTTACTACTACTGTTAAACCAGTATAAAAGTTTCCTAATTGCTACTCTGATAAAAGGCATTTGGCTTAATACTGCACTAGGGAATGCAATTTTCACCACAGTGCGGTGAAGTTATTCACTATGGTATTTTACTGTAACAGCATGACAGGGCTTATATTCCAAACAGCTTCAGAAAATTTAAGGACAGTTTTTCCTCGTTGTTACTGTTATGCCTTCCATGACACTGTTATGTGGTCTAAAATCTGGTAACAGATGTATGCAGCGTCAGCATCGGGCCTGGTAGATGTGAGAACCATCACACTTCAGGGAGCTGTGAACTCCCCTGTATCTGCTTCACACCTTGCTGCTATCGTAAAGAAGAGGAGAACAGCCACTTGCAGAGCTGAGCTCTCTGTGTCCTGGCCAAATCCTTTATAGATGGGCCAATTTCCTTCCCGAATGTTTGATCGTGGTGGTGTTGATGATGTTCCAAAGACAGCCTGGCAAACAACTTCTTTTTGCTGGCAGAAAGGGCTGGTCTTTGGAAATTTAACTCTGAGTTCACTTATTCCTAGGAAAATGAGAGGAATATTTTGAGGAGCAAAAAGATTGAGACCTTTAATCTTGGTCAGTCCTCCCTCCTTTTCCCTTCTGAAATCCAGAAAGGTTATTTAGAAAGCTAAGGACTTCAGTGAAATGGGAAATAAGCTATAGTTAGGAAAATATTTTCTAACCAGATAACGACAATCCTGAAGGCGCTTCTGTGCTCTGAAGTATTGGCTACAGTTAAATGAGAAGGTTTTTTTTGCTGATAATGAATACGCTATTTCTTGTTTTACGTCTTTAAATAAATTGTTGCGGACAGTATTAACTACATGATATTTCAGAAGTTCATGCTGTTTTTGCTGACTGTCCTGGAGCCTGTTTTGTCTTTCATTAAATTTGCCTCGGACTAAATGTTTCTGATTAGTTTAAATTGGAAATTAATTGTTGTACTCAACTTTACCCAAGCATGCAAATGTTTCTGGGAAGCTGACCGTAAACTAGGCCATAAGAGACAAGAGCCCTACAGATTATGTCCCAAGGCCAGCTGCTAGGATATTAGAATATATTATGTTTTGTTCGTAGATAACACAGTCTCTTTCCTGGATGTGCAAAAGATACGTGGGGAAAAAAGTCACTGTCTAGGCAGCCCTAGGGAGACAGGGCCAGAAGCTAGGAGCAGCTCTGGGTAGCAGTCTAAAATTGTAATTATGAATATTTCTGCTCCCCCGGAGCCTTGATTCCATGCCTCCCCGGGCACCAGGAGCTCTTTTCTGCACGTGCATTTCTGCCCAGATATTTCTTGGTCTCAGCAGGGTGAACCAGCCCGGCCTGGCCCCGTGGCCCTGCTTGCAGCGTGCTGCCAGCGCTGCGCTCTGCTCCCAGCGCTTTGGTGGCTGCTGCTCTGGAAACGCAGGCAGAGGAAAAAGCGGCAGTGTCCCGTTTATGAGGCTGCTTAATGGCCGGGGCTCTTGCCCCAGTTTCTCATCCATTGTGATTTATAAAGGGGAGGATTTGGGTTCCTGCTTCTAGTCCAGAGGATGCTTTGGCAGGAGTGCTTAGGTGGGGAACAGAAACCCTTCTCCTGCATACCTCAGCCACGAGGGCAGACGGTGTGGCTCAGTGTTGCTCTTTCCCCAGTGCAATGAATGTTGTTCTACGTAAGGTAAAGTGGCTTAATTAGGAAGGAAGTGCAGAAACCTCCCCTCTGCATTCGGAGAGCCTCCAGCCTGGGTACTGGGGCACGTCCCTGCAGGTGGGAGACACAGGACAGAGACTTTCAACCTTGCCATTCCCATTGTGCTGGACAGTGCTTCAAGTGCTCGTTTGTTTTATGGATCAGGGAAGGTATCGTTGGTTATGTATTGCCAGAAAAGATGAAGAAAGGGCAGTAGGCAAGGCATCTCTGGGAGATACTTTAGTTGCACCCCGAGTGAAATGGCACATTGAAAATGCCCACCTGCCTTCTGTGGGTCCTACTCAAGTAGGACCACTCTCACTGGTGGTTGTGTTGCTGGCAACTTTAATTTCTCCTGGCACCAAGGCTGATTATTTTTTTTCCCCACAGAAAGCAGGAGAAGCTCTGCCCAGTGAAGGTGCTGGCAGTGACTTTGCTTCTGACTTGGGGATTCTTGCAGCCATTTGTCCCGGTCTGAGGGACATTCCATCTGAGGGCTTCCCCTTGCCTAGCCCGCCCTGAGCTGGGAGTGCTGCTCGCTGCTCTGCGCTGCCGCTTGGCCCTGTGCGGCGGGTACACCACACAACCGTAACCTCTTCCTCTGGCAAACAGTGTTAAAAATATTGCAAAGAGCCAACTGTGGTCTTTTTTTCTTTCCTCTGAAGACTTTCTCCAAATACCTCTAATTAAGTTGCACAGAAACAATAAATCACAGTGCATGTCTGCAGCCTGGGATCTCTCTGTTGACGTGCAGGATTTAGCAAGCTTTGAGCGCCCCGGCAGTGCTGGGACACGGAGTAGGCTAAGAAATGGAGTGGGAGATTTGAAGACATTGCTCTCTCAGCTGTTTCTCACTTCTTTTCCACTGGAGACTGCAGGCTGGTAAAGCTGGAGGTGGAACGGGATGCGTGCATCTCAGCTGCTTCTGGGCAAGCAGTGGTGGCTCAGCCAGCCTTCATCAGCAGACTATCAAGGGGTTCTCAGCCGTGCTGCAGGTGTGTCAATGGAGCAGCTTCTTGCCACTGCAAGGGATGTGTTCCCTCTTCCCTCTCACCCCACAGCTCTGGTTCTGCCCCTTGCTTGCACAGGCAGCAGCACCTGGCTGATCAGGTGGTTCAGTTCACTTATGAAGAAAAAAAAAAAATATATATATATATATATGTTTGGCAGGCTGAATTTATTCTTTTCCCCTGGTTTAATGAGCTGAGCTGGCTCCGGGAAGTTTGCTTGCAAGCAGGGGAGCTGGTGCAGAGAGGCAGGAGGAGTCACAAGCAGGGAGGATTACCCCTTTAGTCAACAGTAGCTGTTAGACCAAGCTCAGCTGTGGCTGCAACCACAGCCTCATTAAACAGCCCAGGCTGCAGTGTGCTCAGCGTCTTCCCCTCCTCCGAATGCCACAGAGCATAGATGGAGCTGCACATGTGCAATGCCAGGAAGAAATCTGCTGTGCACAAATTAAAACTAATTTAATGAATACCTTTTATGTTCTCCTCGCTATTTTTCCTTTTTTTTTTTTTTTTTTTTTTTTTTTTCCCTCATTTTTTTCTTAGCCGTGGAGAAGAAGAAGAAAATATTAAAAAAAGAAAGTTCCTAACAGACAGAACTGTTATGTGTAGTGACTAATGCAACTGAATTCTTTGGGTATTTCTTTGTTTGGTTAGGAAAACAAGGCTTTCAAAGATTAAAAAAAAAAAAAGTTGGCAGACATTTCCAGTTCAGAAGGCTATTTTTGCCAGTAAATAAATAAATTCATGTAGGTAATTCTGAGCCACTTGAGATGCCACAGGCTGCTGGGGAGATGGAAAGCCATCCCTTGAACTGCAAGATGCTCATGGAAACAATTCCCTGTCTCACGAGGAGAAGCAGGGGATCTACTTGCAGGGGCTTCGGGTGGTTTTGGCAGGGGCTGGGCTGGCCTTGGTGCGCACCCCAGGCCATAAAATGGCTGGCCAGACGGTCAGCAAGCTCCCCATGAAGACATCGAAGTTTGGTGGCAAGCCACCTGTCTCAGGAGCAGTGCTGGCACCCACAGGGCAAGGAAGGCAGGGGTGGGATGTGGGCAGCACTCAGAGCGTGAAGGTGGACCAAAGCCTGTGGAAAAGGGAAGGCCCTGGGATCATCTGAGGGGGTATTGCAACTGCACCATTTCATGAAGGGCCTCAAATAAAGCAACAGCGCTCGCCATTGATGGCTATAATAGGACTGTGCTGGTAATAAATTACAGCAGTGAGCTCGTTAGCAGAGTTCAGGCCTTAAATGCTCGCTTCCCTCCCGTAGCTGGAGCTCCAGACCATCAAAGCGCTGGAGGCTACGAGCTGCCGGCGTCGGGAGAGCTCAGTGAGGGAAGGGGCAGGCTCTCGATCTGTGCCTCACGGCGCTATTAGCAGAAGGGCTTCGCAGCACTCAGCACAGCTCTGCTGCAAAGATAAGTACTGACAGCATATGTAGAAAGCTTTTTTTTCCTCCCCCTTTTTTTCTTTTCTTTTAATGTATTAATTTGACCTCTAGTGAGGGTGTGGACTGACTAGCTGCTTGTAGAAAAAAGCCACCCAAGCCTATTCTGTAGGCAGAAACCAGCTTATCTTCAGCCTTCCGTGAAGAGACTTAGATGAAACAGAAGACGGGAGCTTGTTTCACTCAATACTAATCACAGTAATGTAATATGTGTTTGCTTTTCTCAATTACAGGCCTGAAATGGGAGGCTCTAGAGAAAACATTTTTTTTCCTTCTCCCTGACAATCTTATCATTTTAATGCTGCCTGCTATTTATATAGGATGAGAGAAGCAGGAGCGATAGCGCGAAGCGCTGCGGCCCAGCTGAGGAAACTCAGCAGCAGGCTGCAGTCACCGGCTGCTGCGGGCAGGTGAGGAAGAGGAGGAGGAAGCAGAAGCTCCTAGCTACGTCTGCTGGCTCGGCGCAAGCCAGGGCCTCCGTTGCTGGTAGTGTGCCCACGCACGTGTGCTTGGTGGTTACATCTGTCGGTGGTTTCTGACCAGCACTGAAGTTTCAATAGCCTCTGGTGCACTGCTGATCTGGGGCAGAGTCAGAAGAGCTGTCAACGAGGGGAAAACCCAGGGCCAGGCGGGATGCCCAGCCCCGAGTGCCTCTGCTGCCTTCGCTAGGTCAGGCCGTGGTTTCTCTCAGACGGGTGCCTGGGGCTTCTCCAGCCCCCTTCACACGTTGCCTTTCCAGCATGAAGCACAGTGAGGGAGTTGTTCTCTGTGTGGCTAGGGGGAGGAGGAGGAGGAGAAGGAAGGTTTGCCCGGCTCCCACTGGGCAGTAGGGGAGAGCACGGGGTGCCTGTGGCGTGGGACATGTTTGGGAACAGGACGGGTGGTGCGGGGAGGTGGAGGCCTGGCCCCTATGTGTGCCCTGGGGGAACCCTGAGGTGGAGGGATCTCAGGAGGCCGTGGAATGGCAGCGATTTGCACAGAACTACATTTCAGCAGATAGATCAAGTGTGTTGTTTTCGAGTGGGTAAACCAAATCCCTGAACTTTGGCTACGTTTGCAGGGACACGTCTGACCATCTGGGTGCTTAATTGCTGTCCTTTTCTCATGCAGGAGCTAGTCTAAACTCCAGTAAAGTCAGTGCAACCTTATTGACTTAACGGATTGTGCCTTCTAGGGCCAAGTTATTTCCTCTACAAATACCTTAGAATTTGGGCAGTGGGTGGGAAGGCAATTGGCCAGCCCTACTTCCTTTCCTTGCAATTGACTTGGGTCAGTGGAAGTTTTGTTCTTTCCAGAAATTATATTTTTTAAAACTAAAAATTTTTTCTTTTTTCAAGGGGTGAGAGAGAGAGCAAAAGAATGCTTGCTTTTTCAGAAAACTTTTAATAATTGCATTGAAAAACAATACAAACTAGTTTTTCTTGGTTTTACATTCCTGATTTATTTTAGATGCTAAAAAGGGAAGGAATGACAGGAGTGATTCTAAATTTCTTTTTCAAGAGGAGCCATTTGAAACTGAGCATCCTTAAAGTCCCAAAGAAAAAAATTATCACTTTGTATAGAGTGTCACCAACTTCTTCCCTCTGACCTTGAGCACCTTTAACTTGGATGGAGTTCATAGGAATTTTATGAAATCATCTTGAAGAGAAAGAGGCCAGTTCTCCGCTTAGTATGAAATCTGTGAAAAAAGTTTTCTATTTATTAGCATCAGTCTCTCAAATTCAGCACGTCACTGTCAACAGGATAACTCAGAACTGGAAGATTACTGAGGAAATATGATTAATATGTAGAATTTTCGTGAGGTGGGCTGATGTATCAGCAAACACATACAAAGATGCTAAAGAAGGCTACTGGTATTAAGACCTGGGTATCAAAGTCTTATTCACTCCTAGAATTGCTGGCCTGTCTGGTATACTGAAGCTTCCGGTTTTCTCTTTAAACCAATATTTATACAGAATGAAAATATTCACACTATAAAAATTTAATATATAAACCCCACTATCCTTCTAATTATTCAGCCAGCTGTTTTGACATGTGCACTGACAAAGCTGGTATGAAGAAACAGTGGATTGAGTGTCTTTTGGTGTGAAGGGTGTTTTTATCTGTTAGCAACTGTTTAGTAGGCAGTGAGCCCTTAATAATAAATGTTTTCTTATCCGGATTTTGTTTTATTTTTTCCTGTTTCCTTATTTCTACAGCTTGGCCATCAGCTTCATGCCAGTCTTGGTCAGTCTCATCTGAGGGATCAGAGGCAATGAACTGGGGGGCAGTGAGAAATGCCCAGTTTCTGTGTGTGTGTTTTTGGTTGCCCTTTTTTTTTTTTTTTTTTTTTTTTTACTGCATGGTTTTTGTTTACACTGTATTTTACATCTATAAAGAGCCTTTCATTGCAGAGAATCCCCAGCATCTTTAGCAGATTTACTGAGAAGCACCAGAGCGGTTTTTAACATGCTGCAAAAATGCAGCCACCTCTGAGGAGTAAGGTGTTATTTTTGCAGTTTGGGACAAGGTGTAAGACAAAAATATCTGCCTGAACTCAGAGCGTGGAGCACAGGGAGGTGAAATACTAGGATGCTGTTAGGTTTCTGGAGTTAAATGAGGATGTAGAAGGGTTGTGTGTCTGGGTACTGGCTTAGGGCATCTCCCTTGACCCCTTGTCTCTTGTTATAAAATTGGGCATAAGTCTGGGAATCAGTATGTGGTCTGTTGGGTGAGAAAGTAATGCTCTCCTTGATGGCTCTCTCAAAAATACTAACTGGAAGGAAAAATATTGATCCTTTTGGTGTGGTGTTTCAGAAGGGTTGAGCATACACCTGGGAGTACGTACCCAGCAAAGCACAATGAAATGTCAGTGAGTAAGAAGGCCCTGCTCGTGCTGAGGTAATGAAGGACCCCACAGCTGTGTTCCTCCAAGGTTTCTCATAGTAATTTTCCATGAAGCTATGGAAAAATATTTATCCTTCCTTCTATAAACATGTCTGTAGGAGATTTAGGGCAAGGCGTGCGTGCACACACACACACACAGAAAGTCCCCTTACACAGCCATAATTAACAAAATGTCTATGTTTTAATAGTCCAGGACGTTACACAAAAAAAGAAAAAAAAAAAAAAAAAAAGTGTTTTCCTTGTTAGCCCACCCCACTTTTGTGTGTAATTAGACACAATATATATGTAATATAGTTTCTTACCATCTCCATGGAAATCCACATGCTGGGAAGAGTGTTCTGTGGGATAGTGTAGATTAGAGAAACTGTACTTACTTTATGACCTTCAATAAGTTTGGGGGTGCAGAACATGAAGTTAAATTATGAGGGTGACCCACCCCTTTCTTTCTGTTCTTTCCTTGCTAACCTACAGCTGGACTTTTTCATCTCTCAGGAACAGTCTTCGCTCACTTCCCACCGCTAGGAAACCAGCAATGTTTCCTTGCACCGATGCCCTTTTTAATAGTGAGGCTGCTGCTTCTGTCAGCAATCATGTCTCCCCAGCATCCTACCAACATGCAAAGGGAGAGTTGAGCACAAGTGTACCCTCAAATGGCAAGTTGTGTTTATATGGTTGTGGTTATGGTTGTACTGTAACCAGCTTTGCATTCCTGGGCATACACAGAGATGTGTCTCAATTTTCTGACTCCCCCAGTTGGCTCAACATGATTTCAATAAAAAGTCTTTGTTCAGGTCACAGGATGAAAGATAAGAAAGGAGTCCTTTAGCCAGGCACTGTTTCATCTGCTGATTCACAGAGGTAGGAGCTAAGAGGATGCACACAGATGCAGGTAACTTTTCCATAGGTGGTATAGTCTGACCAGTCTTCCTGAGGCTAAGTGGGTGTGGAATGGCCATCACTGAAGCAAATCTTTCTTCAAGACAACTCACGTAGGAAATAAGGTTGTTTTGCTCGGCAACAGGCAGCTTTTCCCTAAAAACAATAAAAGTACTGTCTTGTGGAACCAGTCAAATGTATGAGATGTTTTGTGAAGAATCTTGCTGCTTTGAAATTTGCTGCTGGTCTGAAGTCGAGATTAAAATTACTGCTTTTGTGACTTCCTCATTCACCTTCATTTTCCCAAAGCTTTAATTTCTAAGATTTTGTCTGTTAGATGTTCAAAATATCGTCGAGGTGTTTCAGCTGCAAACGTGTGTGGTATCTTGAATTAGGAAAGGAATGTTATTTCAATCAATAGATGAATTGAAACCATAACTGGATTTCTGGGGCAGAAAAAAAAAAAAAGAGTAATGCAGCTATTCTGTGCTCATATTGTAGGCAATGTTATAATGGTGAGAAACATAAAAGGTCATATAATGGGATTTTAAATGACATTTCTTAAGTTTCCTCAATTAAATTTTAAATACTTTTTCCTGTGGGACTTTCCCTAGCATTAATTGAATTTTAAGAAGAAATTGTGGTTTTATCAAAACAGACTTTTGGAAAGCTGTTCTGACCATATTTAATACTCATCAGCTGGCGTTTTTCACTTCTTGCTTTTGAAAAATGCCATTTTTTTGCCTTTTTTTTTTTCCTTTTACTTTTTGACTGAAACATCAGATTTAAATAGTGAAAACTAGCATTCATTAAAGAGCCTCTGGCAAGGACCAGACCACTAGAAATGCCAGCATGGATATCCTGATGGATTCCTGCTTGGAACATTTGTCACTTGTGTCATAAGAGGGATATGATGGGCCATAGCCACGTCCTGCTGTGAGCTGCTCCGTTACGCGGGCTGGAGGAACTTGGCTGTTTCTGTGAGAGAAGGGTGATGCTTTTGGTGATTATAAAGACATCAGCTGTGGTAAGGAAGCTCAGGTGATGGAGTGCTATGCCAATCCAAGCTGTTATTCTAGTGATACTTTTTTACCCCTCTGCTCAAGAGCTTGCTGATCTCTTCTGGTCTGCGTATTCTTCTTTCAGCTTCCAGAGGCTGTCTTTTGCTGATGAGTTACAGATCTATATGATCTCTGTGAGAATTCACATTCCCTGCTGGTTAGAAAACAAAAAGCTGTAAAACATATTTAGCTTTTATGTTGATGTACTGTGCTGATCCTCTTACATCTATCAATGTCAAGCCTCTCCAGATCTCCAGACTTGGCCAATAATGGTCCCATTAGGTCTGGATACACAAGGGAACTCACTTTTTACAGCATTCCTAAAGGAAAGACTACTTTAGCAGCATGTTACTCAAATTAATTTAACATTAATTTAACATTAGAGAACAAGCCAGAAGAGTCTTGGTTACTACTTACCCAGTTTTTGCCACTTTCAGTTGTTCCCTGCAGTTATTTGGTATGCACGTATTCCTTTGGATGGCTAATCCGGGTATCAGACTGGGCGGAAGATGGATGGCTGCAGGCTTTTACTAGAAATGCATCCTTTGGCCGAAGGCCACCATGCCGCTGGGCTGTGCTTCCCTCTGTGGGCTCCAGGTGAATTACGAAGATCTGTTGTCTTTAGTGGGACTCCGTAAAGCTCAGGGAACCGCCTCCATAAAGCAGCTTGTGAAATCACGCATCTAGATCAGAACTTCTGTAAGACAGAGATCAGATTGCCATTGTCTCATTTTACGTATCAGGCCAAAAATCTTGCAGCGTGATTGTTATACGGGCAATTGCTCCATTCTGTCTGCCACAGAAATTCCTTTTACAGCCTTGGTGGCAGTGCTTTTGAAGAAAGCAGTCTCCAGGGTTGTCGTTCTCCCTTGCTTGTGCCTAATACTATTCACTTATTAACATGTGGCAGAGCCGAATTTGACCTGAGCTTGCTCAGGGCTGGCTACCATTAATTGTAAGTTACAACAGGTAATGATGCTGGGGATCTTACTGCCACAAGGAGTCAGGCACCTCAAGGTCTCAGCAGGATCTTGGAAAGAAGCAGAAGCTCATCTGTATGCAGGCGGATGAACCAGAACATTCATAGTTATGTGAAGAAGGTGCAGGCCTGCCATACGCAAGACTTAGTTCTTTCTCTAGATGGCCATCACTCCTCTTTCAGCCCTTCCTGCTTTACTTTTCCCCTTTCTCTTCCTTCCCTGAGCATACAGTAGTGCCTCAGTCTGTCTACAGTGTGATTTGTACAACAGCTGTACACTACCAACCAGTATTCTAGCTGGTTCTCATTCTAATATAAATAAAAGTACTCTTCAGTTCCTGTGATCAATTTATAAAACTACATGAGTGGAAGGGCTCTTTTGTAAAAATGATCAAGATGCATCTTCACTCAGCAGCAGAGTGCGAATGGCTTCATTGGGGCAGTTGTAGCCATTCCTCTCTTACGGCATTTACACCCATGTGACTGGGGAATGTGCTGAGCCCTGTGCCTAGCCGTTCGTTTCTTCTAGTAGCCTCTTGCTTTTATATTGAGTTTTATTAGCATTATTTAAATATTGGGCCTGTCAAGCTGGGAAGAAACAGAAAGGATGACTGCGAGAATGAGACAAAACATGATGTAAGGACGGTAAAATAAACATAGTACAGGAAAGGCAAGAAAGTCAAGCTCAGTAAAGCTGTAGGACGAGTTGGAAATCTTTGGATGGAAGGTTTTCCACTGGAAAATGCTGATTCATAGAGCGCTTCACAAAAAGGTGTTAATTTCAAATAAGCCTTATTTGGAACGAGAGATTGAAAACCATTTCCATACCATTACAGTCAGCCTTTGAAGGTTTGAAATTACTTCAGTTCTGTCTTTGATATTATTCACTCTATTTTGAAATTTTGATTGACTGGGAATTTCAAATTTTGCTTCGCTTTTGCTCTTTTTCAGAATGCCTGTGTTAGTCTGTGTAGTTTGACTTCTTTTTTAAATCAAAATGTTGCCTTTTCCCCCCCAGGGAAAAAATATAGTTAGGTTGTGCAAGTCAGCTACAAGGAGAAGGTAGTTGAGCAAGAGTAACCTGACGGGAAAGGCCTAGGAAGAAAGGCAAGAAAATCCTGCAGCGCCGTACCCACAGCATGCTGAGCGCTTGGGCAGGATCTGCCGCGAGCCCTGCACTGGGAGGACGTAACCCCGTCGTCGGGCTGTGTCGGTGAGAGCTCAGCCCAGTGTGGCGGCCAGCTAGGTCTGTCACTGGTTACAGAAGGAAAAACATGAGCTGCTCTTTTCCTGTAACTTTCTTGATCTCAGGATGCCCTTTGAAAATGGAGAGGAGGACGGTACCCGCTGGCCACAGCCCCTTCCCATGGTGTAGGACAGCAAGCTCTTCTTTCTGCTCCATGCTTGGGTTCTTCAAAGCTTGAAGGGAGCTCACAAGGATGATCCACCCACATTGCTTGCATTTGTATATTTTAACATCACAGTGTGACTTCTGGACAGCGGTGACCATCCCAGAGCATTGCTTGAAAACGCTGTGCTTCCTTACAGCAGGGATGAAGGGGACAGGCAAATCCTGCAGGCCAGAACGGGAAAGCAGCATGAAAAGCAACCTGCTTTTGCAGGCAGGGCTCTTGCCCAGTTGAAGCTAACAGGAGTAACAGCCACCATTCACTGAGCAGAAAGGGGGAGATGCTGTATGGGGCTTTGCTTGGGGAAACTGAGCCAGAGGGAAACAATAAACGCCAGCCAGACATAGCTACCAAAGCCTGTTTCAACAGAGCAGCAGAGAATGAGAGAGGTTTTGGGGTTAAGTTCTCACTGCACAGGGCTTGAAGCTTGGCGAAGCAACAATCTCTCGTTGAGTCTTTCTCTGTTTGAAAAAAGTAGGACTTTGAATTATGATCTTTTTTTTTTTTTTTTTTTTTTTTTTTTTTTTTTTACAGAAACATTGCATCAATGAGAGAACAGGCTGTCATCAATTTTTCCACTTAATGGAAACAATTTTGGCTAACTGCCTGGGGTCAGCAAAGACTGAGTATTCATATGCTGTTGTATCGCTTCCATGGCACATAAAACCTTCTGCCTACAGAGGTCTAAATGCCCAGGTGACCTGATTCAAGGGAGATTTGTGTCCTGACTCCTTACTCAAAATAATGTAGGTATGGTGTTTTGCAAGTGTGGTATTTCTATCGTCCAAGTCAGAGCTCTTAGCTGCAGTAACCCTTTGTAGGCACCCTCCCGGAAGAAGCAGCACCCATTGGAGACATTTGGTGCAGAAATGGGGACAGGTTAGCTCAGGGTGAGGACTGACGCTGCGCCCTTGCACGCACTGGTTTGCTGTCATGTGCTGGGCTGTCAGCTGTGGCAGATGAGCTGCTCTTGGTGAGCAGCTGGGCTGTCCTGGCAGGAAGGGTGAAAATCTCCAGTCTAGGTGTGGGAGGGAAACCTGGGGAGCTACTGCAGAAGTTGCAGGGTAAGCCCTTTCCCTGCATGAATCAGAGCACATGAAGAGACGCAGGTTTAGCAGCTACCTGGAGACACAAACACACGTCTTCATTGCCCAGGAGACTGGGCCACAGGTGGGGAAGTGACCTTTGTATGAGCAGCTGCTGCTGACCTGTCTGCAAATTAGCATGAAAAATAAGCGCGAAAAATGCACATCGGTCCGTCACAGATTGAGGTCTCTGGAAGGGAGGCAAAAGTATTTTAGAAATAATAATAAAAAAATAATAAGAGTCTGGTAGCACAGTCTGCTGAGCCAAGCATTCGTGCCACTCACAAGGACAATATTTTATGAGGCTGCCTGTCATATAGGGAGATGCTGAGAAACACCGATAGGATGATTGTATCTGATTTGCTGTCACTCTGCATATGAAAAGCTTGCTAAAAAAGTGGGTGGGTAGTGGGAATGGGTTGTGATATTAGGAGAACCTGCTGAGCCACCTTTGTAACTGCAGCATTGTTATAAGAGAAAGAAAGAGCAAACCCCAAACGGCGACCCACCTACTCTGCTTCAATGAACAGCTTTGGTTGTAGGACAGAAGTTTCCCCAAGTTCCTGGAACAATCTTTTGTCTCCTACAGATTTTATCTCAGCCAAGGCTTAACCACCATCAGAAAGCGTATTAAGGACATGTTCTGCTTCAGGTTATGTTTAGACCATGAAAACAGAGCATTTTTTACGTATGTCAGCTGGCATGCTTTAATTAATGTGGGTTAAAAAAGTTCAGCCTATCTAAAACAGTATTTAAAACAATGTGGGTATACATACGCGTTTTAAAAAGCTTCTTTGAATGTGATTTGTCCCCTCTGATAAAAAGGTGTAATATGTATTCAAAACTGTGCTGCTTATAAAACACAGACTGGTAAGAATAAAGCTCTTTTCCCATCGTAGCTGTGGCCTGAAGCTGTATAAAGATTGCTGGTATTTTAATAGTGGCAGAAGAATTTACTTGTCCCCTTAACCCTTTTCAGGTCTGGTTTGGTTTTGTGATGCAGACAGGACGTGGCTGGCTTGGTGAGCTTGCTCGTAACCAGCATGGGCATCTTCCAGAGAGCCAAAACCTGGGGCAAGGAGGCGGTGTGCGAGAGGAATCAGGACGGCGCAGCATGGCTGGGCTGAGCGTTCAGGTTGGTGCTAATTCTGCCCGAGTCCTGTTTCACAAGCATGCATTTTAATGACTAGTTAAATGGGCTTGTTTGTTTAATTGTGCGATGCTTTTGGCTTTATAAGTGAATCATCGTCAGCGCGCATCCCTGGGTGCTGGCGATGACTGCTGAGCGTGGGGGAGCTGCTGGCAGGGCGCGGGGCATGCGCAAGCCAGGGCAGCGAATGCAGCTGCAGCCCCAGGAGCCCGGCACACTGGAGTCATTTGTAGTTTGTGTACAGCTCTTTGGGTGCAATCCTTCAGCCTCCTGCTCCACTACAGCCGGGCTGCCCTCCCGTGAGCTTCCAAGTGGATGGGCTGCGCTTGCTGGGGACAGATGTTGCTACTTAAATGTGTCTAATGAGTTTTGATTTTCTTCTATCCCCCCCGCCCCTCCAGAATGTAAACATTTTTGTAAGTGGTGAAATCAAATACGGTTAAAGCATGAAGGGAAGCAGGGAAGCCAGTTGTCTGTTTAGCTGAGAAATCCCAAGCTCAGGTAACAGTAAACAGAGCTGGTTCCTTTTTTTGGCAGATATCTAGGAGAGTGTTACCTGCTATCTGTGCAACTGGGGCAGGGGTGCATCAACACACATGGTCAGAGGGCTGGGGAGGAAAAAAACAACACGCATATATATGTATGGTGTCCCATCTGGCTTAAATATTTACAAGTTTTAGTTCAGTAGGAGCAGGATATTTGAGTTCAGCTGACCCAACCAGGAAGGGTGTGTGTATTCATTTCCATGGGACGAGGGGCTCCTTCAGATGAACTCCTTTTCTCTCCCACCTGCATTTTCTTCTAAAATAGTTTCTCCTGCTGCTGTTTCAACACCAGCAATCGGTGTCATTAACCTTGTCCTGCTTGACTGCCTCTGGACTGACCTTGCTGGCTGGGCACAAGCCAGAAGTTTTGAAGAACAGGGAGGGACCAGGGATGGTAACTGCTGCAGGACACACAGCTCCATCCTAAGCCCGTTATTCTTGTGTCATGGCTCTGTGCTGGGTATCAGTGTTGGGCTTGGTTATTGCAAATACTTCCACTATTGGACATTTGGGGAAGGGGACGTTAATTGTCACTAAGGATTATGAGCAAATTGTGTTTTTTTGACCACTGTTTTATATTCTTGCAATCTGTAACTCACTCACTCTGCGTATGTGACTGGGTAGGTCACTGTATGTGAATAGCAGTGTGTGTATACGTTTCTTTCTTTGCCAGCTAAAGCATACCCTGAAATTTCCCCTAGTTCTTTCCCTGTGGTAACCCCTTCGTCTCTGTCTCTCCCCAACCCCCTTTTTCTCCTTGCATTTGCAAATGCTGTTGAAGATCCCAGCACAAGCCCAGCTCTCCTCTCCTTCACTGGAGCTTCTCCTCCACATTGAATATCTGCAGTGGTCATGGCTGGGACTCGGAGACTGCCTTTTCTTAGCAACGGGCTACAACTTTCTGCTCTTCTCCTGTTACCTCAGCATCTGCAGCCATGACACTGTGAAGGGCTGTTCAGGCATGTCAGTCCACCAAAGCCTGAGGTTAAACAAATGTGGCCAGCTTTTGGTTTAATCTCAAGGCAAATAAAAACACAGAGTCGTTGGTTGGTTCTTTTTTTTTTTTTTTTTTTTTTTTTTTTTTTTTTTTTTTTTTTTTTTTTTAAATAACTTTAAACAGAAAAATATTTCAAGTTATATTATGATTGTTTTGGCCCTGACTTTACTTTTGAACAGTTAGTAAAAGTGGCTGCTTCTGTTACAGAAACTACTACTGACAGCAGGTCATAAGCGGGTGACAGTTTTAGCAAGCCTCATGTGTCCACAAGACACAGGACAAAAGTTCATTCCCTGTCTCTCCTACAAGCATGTCTTGGCAGCGAAAGATGACTTCTCCAGGAATCCCGAGCTGCCCTAACCTTTCAGGATGAGGTTGCACAATGTGTTGGCTTCAGCGGTAGGCCTGGCTGGAAACTCTCCTCTCCTCTCCTCTCCTCTCCTCTCCTCTCCTCTCCTCTCCTCTCCTCTCCTCTCCTCTCCTCTCCTCTCCTCTCCTCTCCTCTCCTCTCCTCTCCTCTCCTCTCCTCTCCTCTCCTCTCCTCTCCTCTCCTCTCCTCTCCTCTCCTCTCCTCTCCTCTCCTCTCCTCTCCGGCTGACAAGGAATGCCCTGCATTAAATCATCGCTGGTCCCCTGGTTTGGGAGGAGGAGGGAGGAAGAAGAGAGCAAGACTAGAGCTGCTGTCAGGAGGGGAACTGGCCACCACGGCCGACCTGGGGTGAGCGTTTGCAAAGCTGACTGCTCTGCTGACAGTGTGTGTGGCTCCCCAGTGCTGAGGACAAAGGGGTGCCTGGTCTCGCAGTATGCTTGCCAAGGTCTCTGCGGGCAGCAATGATCTGTGCTGCCTGTCCTTCACTCTTTTTTTTTTTTTTTTCCTGTTGGTTGCATGTTTTACAGGGGCATTTTGAGAAAAGTCAACAAAAGCTCTCTGGTGTTTGTGTACTGTGAGGTGCTAAAGGCCATCTCTGCAGCGCCCTTCTGCACAGGTTTGTCTCTGCGTACCAGCCTCACTCCCTGAACCTGGTGCTCCTTTCCTCCACGGAACCAAGCAAAGAGCAAGCAGAGGCTCTTGTAGGTAGAAGTGTGAGGAATCTGTGAGGAATAGTGAGCTAACTGCAGCAAAAATGCATTTGGCAGATGTATCCTTTCTGTTTACAAATACCATGCAGACATTCTTTGATTTACTATTATTTATTTTTTTTCTAACCAACTTTTCATCTTGTTCAGTGAACGGTTAAAGGGAGCATAGCTGAGTCTGGAGTATACTTGCACATGGTTTGAATATTTGCTATTTGCTTTAGCTCCATTGGTTGCTCACACTGTGCTGTACTTTTTTTTGTTATATAGTTTTCATTTTTTGGTGCTTGCCTTGGGAATTCCCAAACCACAAGAAGCTTTTACATTAGCTCTGCAAATGCTCTCAATGCAAATACTTGTGCCAGTCTTTTAGCATATCTTCATTAATGGATATATGTTTGCACAAGAACCTGCAGTTTTATCTGTGTTTGCGGAACCTTCTTGAAGATGGAACTAAATTGCTGTGAATGTTTGCAGTAAGCTCATGAAAAGGAACCTTCAACACCATGAATTTGCAGGGTTTTTTTGGACAAATACCTGTAAATCCTTCTCCTTTCCCCTTGTTGTACTGTTTCTCCAATATGCATGTAGCTGGGAAAGGCAGTAGCTATATGTTTGAAGAAAATAAGAGATCCAGCACCTATCACAGGAAAATATATGTTAGTCTGATTAAGTTAATAATTGCAACTGTCTGTGAGAGCTGTTTGGTCGGGTTGTAGGGTTGGTAGCACTCTCCTTGTAACTGCTCCATGCTTGTGAATACGGGGGCAAGAACTGAGACAGTTCACCCAGGAAGGCTCCTGTTCTTATCAGGGATTTTCTGAAATGTGAGAGCTCCAAGTTCCTACATGCAGCCCTGTTTGTTCATAAAGCCCTCCTGCAGGGATGTCTATTACAACACCCCTTTCGTCTCAATCAAGATAGGAAAATTCAGCGTAATTAGTGAAGTCTGTTTGCATATAAAATATGATAGTCCCTTAAAATTTGTCTCTTCACACGTATGACACTTATTCTGTCTCTGCTTGAACTGTTTGTTTGTTTTGACTAACTCTCATTTACCTGTAAAAAAAATATTTTTCTAGTTAGGGAGGGCTATATGTTATTTTTTCATGCCTTGGTATTACAGAAATTCTTGGGTAGTCTTTGAAGGTGATTTCATGTTGGAGCAAGCGTAATCCCTCTTTGCAAGAAGGGTAGACAGCTTTAACTCCTTTCTTTTAGAGGTGTAGAGTTTTCGGAGGATATATGCATATCTATCAGCCAGTTGCTTTTCGGCTTTTTTCTTTGTTGCTGTTCAAGTCTCAGCAGAGAGGATGTTATGTTGTCTGCCGTGTCTGTGGTTTTGCCCCGTGTTTGTAGAGAGTGTATATATTTACTATTTTGGTGAACTGTATGCCCATCCACTATTATGCTACACAAATGGGCTTTATCTGTTCAACCCATGTTGCTTGATTCTGAATGCATGACTTGTCCTGAGGAAATAATTTAATTCTGGCAGTGCCTCCTGGTTTTAGTTCTGACAGGCCTTATCAGATAGCGTAGACTTTGAACTTTGCATGTCTCTTCCTTTTTGTCTGTTACTTCTACTAGCACAGGTAGAAGTCCCATTGAACTCCAATGTGTGGCTGTGTATGTATGTATATAGCTTTTGTAACACACTCTGAAAGGAGTTTTGGGGTTGCTATCAATAACTCTTACAATATGTTCTCTTGTGGTTTATGGTCATTTTCTACTCAAATGGTTTCACTTCCTTATCTACTCAAGGCAGATAAACAGATCTGCCGTTAGATTAATTGAAACAGGAATATAGAAATGCTGCGGTTCTGAGGATGGCTCCGTGAAGATGCTATTGGTTTTCCAGACCAGGCTCAGGATAGACATGCACAGCTGCCTCTCTCACATGGTCTTGTGCATGCATGCAGGAAGTAAAATAGTATTTCACAGCAAGATTATGGCCTTTACATATAGAACTGCCAAGGCAGAGAAGACATACTGTATTACCACCAAAAGGACCTATTAATATTTTTTTCCAGTGGGTTATATCTCTTTGTCTTCCATCGCTTTCTGGTGCTCCAATATGGTTTGGTACAGTAAGAGATTATACAGAGAGCCTTGTCAAAGCAGATTTTTTTGGGGAAAAAAAGCATTTAGCAGTCTCAGCATTAGAATTATTTCTCCATCAGACTGTCTCTCAAGTGTACCAGGTTAGGTAGTTTGGTGGTTGGAGAACTGCTAAGGTAGCTTTCTGTTGCCTACACGACCACTTGGACCAATGCTGCGAGTGTTGAATAATGCTCTGAGTACACCGTGGCCTACATCGATTGTGGCAGACAGTATCGTTACTGGAAAGTTTGTTAGCATATGCAAGCAAACAAAAAAGGAAACATGTTAATGTACATACAAAACAGTGCTCTAACTCTGGAATAATAGCGTGAAGCGGTTGTAAACCTCAGTCCAACACCAGCCCAGGACAGCTGCATGCAAACAGGAAACTATGCCACATAGATGGTGAGTTATCAGTAAAGTCATTGCAATCATTATTAAAGGGAAGAATGTGAAAATGTAATCAAGCACTGCAAATATTAAAATATTTATAATGGATTGTCCTCATTCCACTATGCCAGCATAAAACACAGGGAAAGCACCAAGAGGAGCTTTTACCAGATGAAAGTGGAATTAGTACTGACTAAGTCACTGACAAAAATTAATCATTGACAAAATTCATACTGACAAAGTCACTGCTTGCAGTCAATACGAGTACATGCAGAAACCTAGTGATACTCAGAATGGGACAGACGAGTGTTTCATGTTATAGAGACACTAGGTACTCCAGAAATCCAGTCTGAACAGACATATATTGTGGTATCCCTACAGCAAAACTGCTGAAAGATTATCAAAATGTTTTTGAAGGTCTGAGATTTCTTCCAGGCACCCTACACCTGGAAAAAGATTAAAGAATTTGGCTGCTATAGCACTTGCCCCACCGAGTAATTGCTGCTTAAAGAGGGGGAAAAAAACGTGAACTAAAGAGAAATAGAGAGAAGAAAAGGTACTGTTGCCAGTTGAAAGGGTTATGAAGGGAATCGGCATGTGGTCATCATGGAGAAGCCAGCCAAGCTGTGATGTGCAAAGCTGAGCACCTTGGAGCTCGCTACGAAGTGTCTGCAATTGAGGAACCAGTCTCTTCAGTGGCAAAAATGAAAAGCAGTTATCTTTGGCACTGAATGCTGAGGGTACTGGCAAGTGGATGAGGAAAACACCTACCTTGCCACATTCTGGGCATCAGCAAGTAAACAGAAATGGTTGAGGATGGCATTTGAGATCAAAGTCAAAGTGCTGCCAATAACATCTAGTAACGTATGGGGTCTGGTACTGATGGTATTCTCACACAGACAAGAGTGGAAGCTGTCTCAAATTAAGATCTCAGGCTTATCAACCTGTTGGGAAGGCCAGGGAAGTACCTCCTTAGCAGAACCAGAGATAAAGCAGTGGCTGTTTGCAGTGCCATGTGTGGGATGCTGTTTCCACCTTAAAATGTCCTGACCCCAGCAGCGTGAGTTCTTCAGCCAGTGCTCACAGTGAAAAGGGATATTTAGCAGTAAAGATATTTTGTGAGAAATCTAAATTTCGGGTATAGGTATGTTGAACCATTCGATTCCTGAGACTATTAAATATTTGTATGTTTCTCTTTTGACAGCTGTCTCTGCCCACTATACTGTTACGCTGGCCTATGTGGAGAGAGCAACACAAACATAGTGACTACCAGAGATGTAAGCACCCAAGGAAATTTTAAAGTTAAGCCCTATGAACATTTGTAATGGAAATGCTGCCTCTGAACTGGACAACTTTGTACTTTCTGCAAAGAGCTGCTGAAGAGTGTTGGTGGGGAAGTACCTGCTCCTGCCTCAACCCAGCACTTCCCTCGGAAGAGGGCAGGGGCTGGAGCAGCAGCCTGGGGTGCCTGTCTGCAGGCTTGGCTGCAGCAGTCGGGATGGCCCTGCTGCCCTTGGTACTGCTGTAGAGATCTGTGGTCTCCTATCTCGGCCAGTCTTGCTGCAGATCTGGCCGGACGCAGCAAAGGAGTGAAGCCATTTGTGCAGAAAGTAGCCATCAGCCACAAGAGAAGGTATCGTGGAAACTTCTGATAGTAAACCACAAAGTGTTTCAAATAAAATGTACAGTACTGAAAAAGAGGCTGATGTGTGCATGTCTGACACCTTCTGTAAAAAAGAGCTTGCAGCAAGAAATTGTGCAACTGAACAAGAAGATGAGATCCTCCACATGATAGAGAGGATAAGCCAAGCCAGATACGGCCGCTTTGTGGGCAGGGGTTGGAAGGAGCTGGGGAACTGAGCTGCTCAGCACGGACAGACGTGTGAGAAGGGATGGGCACAGGGGAGGAGTTGTGCTTATGGCTCAAAGTTATCGAATGAGCAAAAAGTCCACAATAACATCATCGGAAGGCAGATGGATCAGTTTACAGAGAGCAGAAAGTATTTTAAAAAGATACAGTGATACAATGGATTAAAATGCTAGCAATTTCATATTCTTGTCATAATAACACAGGTTAACCAATAGTGATGAACAGCTGTAAAACATGACAAAATGAAGCCAAAGGAAAAAGACTATGAAATATACATCATTTCTATAAGACCTTGGAGACCTTTTCACCAATACCTCATTGTTGCAAATTACTGTTTGGATTTTGAGAATTCAGTTGAATTGTTAGATGTTATTATTGTGATTGTCATGGACAGAGCAATGATACTTCCAGGTAACCTGGTGTCCATAGACTCATCTTTCCAAGCTATGTATGGGTTGTTCCTTATGAACATCTCTTATTTAGCCTTTCACTCTTAAAAATTAGCTTTTTAAGGCCCAGGTTAGTTTTACATCTCTCAGGACTCAGTTTGTACTGGTTTCCAGAAGACAAAGTGCAGGCCAGAAACTGTTCCATAGAATTCTGCTGATTTCACTTAGGAGGGATAAAAGAGACTTGAAAATGTGGATCCACTGGTGAAAGAGGGACAGGCCCTTGAGAGGAGATTTTCAAGAATCCTGAGTTTCACAGAGGCATTTATTTAGCAGGCAACCAAAAACCATGCAAGTTTCATCCTCCAAACCGGAATGTGTAGGATTTCTATTTGTACGCGTTCCTAGTCATTTGGCGTACCACAGACAGCCCACATACATCACCATTCCCAGGAATAAATACTTCCAGAATTTAGATTTCATTTTGTACTGCTTTGCTCTCCTGGAGAAGAGGAGTTTTCCTTCGCTTGCTCACATAACAGCCAGTAAGTGCAAGTCTTTTTTCAGGCTGTAATAAACAGCCCATGAGGCTGAGTTGGCCTCAGCGAGTTGTCACTTTCCTCATTAATTTATTTTGGTGTTTCTCTTTCTTTCCCTTTCTCTCTCTCTTTTTCTTTCCATTGTTTCCCCCTTTTCCCCCTGTTTTTCTCCCCTTTCTTCCCCCTTTTTTTCTTTCTTACCATGACTAGAGAATTGAAGAGTTGCCTTAAGATTACATGAGCATGGAAGGAGGGTACACTCACTGCAGTGACAAGTGATGAAGTGCAGATGAGCTCCAGTAGTAACTTGGGTTTAGGACAGGGGGTCTGCAAGTCCTGACAACTTTCTCACACTCCTTTCCTCTGGGGCACTGAATAAGTTGCTTTTCTGCCTCAGTTTCTCTATCTGTAAAAATGTAAGAACAGTGTGATGATGATAATTGGCTTCCCCCAAAGGGGTTGAGTGAATTAATTAGTTAATATCTTTAAAATGCTTTGAAGATGAAAAGTATAGTGTTGATATAGCCCTGCTGAGAATCTAGGACCAAGCATTCATATTAATGAGAGTATGATTTTGGAAGTTCAGCACGACATGCAGTAAAAAAAAAAAAAAAGTGTATTTATAGTGGTGCATTTAGTTAATATTCATGGCTTTGTTCTCTGCTCATAAGTTTGCAGCAAGAACATGAAGATGGGAGAGAGAGTAAGGGATGACTGTAGAACAGGGCAGAATACATGTTGTGGACTAATCCAACAAGTCATTTTGCCACCATAAAACCATCTTCAGACAGCTGCAAAGATTTTCATGTACTGGAGCTGGAACAGGAGAAAAGGAACAGATCTTGCTAGATCTGCTGCTATAATAATAATCCGTTTTCCCTTCCAGGCAAAGCCACAGGGCTAGACCTTGCTTGTTGTGGTGTTTAGTCACCTTTGCACTTTATCTTACCTGCAAATCTCAGGCTGGGAATCAAATTGCAGCCCTCCTCAGCAGGGTAAGTCACTGTGATCCACCTTCTATTGTTAAGGAGTCATTGCTAAACCAAAGGCAGGAGAAAGATTACCTGTCCCGGGGTGAAAGGCAGAGAGGCAACGCTGTCCTTCCATGATGGCGATGAGGCAGGAGGACCACAATTTTTAGCTTTGGGAACCATACTTGCCCTTTTTTGCTTTCACAGCAAAATTTCTTTGCGCGTCTGATGTATGGTCTGAAACCATTACGACTTCTGTGCTTTCCCTTGAGTTAATATTTAATTCCTTCTTAAACATTAACCTTGGCTAGGGCTGCTTTTGAAAAAGAGGACTGCTGTGCTAATAACACTAATCATTTCCTTTTGAAAAGCTTGGGAACAATGTGGAGCACTGTATGTGTCTGAAAAGTAAACTCTCTTTTAATGACATATGTTACTGTTTCGCAACACAAATATTTTTTTTTTGCCGTTTCTTCTGATGTTTACAAACTGTTCCTGCCCAAACTGCAATCCATGAATATTCTGTGGTGAACCCACCTCTTGAGCCTACTCCTTTGTTGTGAAGCAAAGCAGTAAAGCAAAGATCAATGTCCTTTTACTCTCACCAGTTCATGTGGTATTAAGTCAAGTGCAAGTCAAATATAAATATATTTGTAGCTATAACTACCAGACGAATGGCACTTGTCAGAAACATTTCTCAACCACAGACATCAGGAAGAGAATCTGTCATGTATTTATTTATCTTAAATTGTTATCAGGCACCAAAGACTGCATAGTCAGCTGAAAACTAACCATTTCTCAAGGGGTGCGTATGTGGGTATGGGACCCCAGAGGTGAGAGCCCAGCAGGACTGACACCCCACATGGGAAATGGTTATTCAGGGCCTATAGCAGAGGCTGGGAAAAGAAGAGGAGCTGCTTGCAGATGCTCACAGGGGTGCAGCTCTACTGGTGGAGGCAGGTTGCTGGAGGACATTTGGGCTGGGTGCTGCCAGTGGGGAATGGGGACCCCAGTGGGGTGTTGCGATGTAGCCGGCTGCACAGATCTCATTGCCGGAAAAGCCTTTCCCTTTATCCCCCGCTCCACATTGAGCTATCCAACCTGCCCAAGGCATGACGTGACATCAGTTTTTCTCTCCCGTTTTCATGAGTGCAGCTCCTACATCAGCAGCATTTCAGGTAATTAATGGACTTTAGAAGAATTCCAGGAGTTTTCCCTTAAAACAAAAAAAAACAAAAACAAAAATAATAAAGTCTGTATATTAGCTCATTAACTCTTGCAGTATTTCAGGGATCAGTTCATGAAATCAATTTCATGAATTTGCACATGAAAGTGCAAAGGTGTTTCCTGCTGGCTCTGCTGGGGAGGGTCTTGGTGTTGGGGGGTGACCGCCCCTGCAGCTTGGTCCTTGCCACTCTGAGATTCAAAGCCACCTAGGCAACTTAGGGCAAGGCAGGAGAGCAGCAGGTTAATGATGGTTTGGGCATACGTTGCTGTGAACAGGAGCGAAGGGCATTGTAGCAGCATCCTTAGGACCCAGACGTGGTTGTGGTAGCAGTGTTGGGTGCTGCTGACAGGGTGAGGATTGAAATCACTTGTGACAAAGTAACCGCCTCCTCCAGCCAGGGCACTGTGCTTTGGGCCATGAGGGCAAAGCTACAAGATGTGCCCGAGCCTGAACTCGGTGCTGTTGTCACCCCGACTTGCTTGGGGCCTTGTCCCCTGAGACTGCTGCTGCCACTGAGGCACCTGGCTGGGCATGGGTGGCAGCAGCATGGGACCAGAGAAGATGTTAGGACTGAAGGAGGGGCCGCCAGGGTGGGCAAGGTGGAAGATGTTGTATGGTGTTGTGACACAATTTTTTGATATAACTGCTCTGTGGGAATTTTTTGTTAAGGGCAGAAACATACGCTGGAGTCACCTGTTCTTGCTGGGTCCTGCTGAGGGATGTTGAGACTCCACCAAGGCCTTCCATGAGACTCTGTTAAACCCATGTGTTCTGGGCTATTTCTTCTGGTCGGGAGCCTCTTCAGTGCTGCAGTCTGAGAGGCCTCACAGCTGCCTATGGATGTCCCCGAGAGAGGATCCTCTTCCCAAGAAAGCATCCTGGGGCTCTCGGTGGGTGGAGGTGAGGTAGAAATGGGTGCTCTGGGTGGTGGGCGGCAGAAATAAGAGGAGCTCTTTCAGGACACCCGTGGCTGGCGTAGCTCTCCTCTTCTTGCTCACGCTGCTCTGAGTACAGTTAGTGTGCAGGTTTTCAGCCCTCCGCTGATGCAATTAACTTCTTCTATATACCTTTTCTGCAGGGCAGGAATTGTCCTAATTATTTTGCGGTTCTGGCAAAATCAATTTTGTTGCTATTCCCCCCACATTTGCATAGTAAGCCGTACTGACCAGTCAGCAGCTCTGCAGAAAGCATCCCAGAAATGCTGCCCCTCCAGTTCTGCCAGCCTGGGCGGCTGCCCATTATAGCTCCTTGGATACACTGCCCCGTGGACCTCCTCCATGCTCCTCATCATCAGTCAGCAGTCCTAGAATCAGAAGAGATCTGCTAGCCGAGGACTCGTTCAGAGTTTGGTGCGTACTGCTTTCCAGGATGTTAGGGGACAGAAAGCCCCAGGCCATTACGATTTCAAAAAAGGAGAAGAAAAGATTGGAACTTCCTTCTCCAAAAAGCCCTGAAGCTCAGGAGCTGCTTTTCTCTCTCCTCCTCCTTCCACCTTGTGAAAATTATACCAGTCCAACAAGCTCCTTCACCACTCACCCTTTACTTCCTGGAAAATAAAGACACCGAACTGGGAAGGAGCTGTGGGTTAATGAATCTAGGCACTCCTGCCTTGGCAAGCATGTTGCATGATCCCCTTCTCAAATTTATCAAGCCCCTTCTAAGAGCCCAATATGTTGGTTTTTTGTAGCCAGATCCCTACATCTAGTGACTACCACCCTCCATATAACTTGTAGCCTAAAAAGCCCATCCAGCTGACCTCAAACATCAGCATTGTCTGTACTTTCTGCCTGGCAGAGGTAGCCCTGCTGCCTTTCAGCCTTCACTAGGAGCTCCTCAGCCATACCCAGCTGAACCCAGTGCCCGAGCGCCCCTTGTCCCCTGCACCCCATGCCTGCCGCCAGGCTGAGCTGGCTCCCTCCCTGACCTAATTAATTTACAGCTCGCTCTGCTACCTCTGCGTGCGCCGGCTGTCTGCCCTGACAGGCTGCCACTTGACTCAGAGCAGCTCAGTGCGCAGGGTAACAATAGGCACGTAGGAAGGTGTGGAAATGTTTTTGGTAAGGAGGTTGGCAGAAGAGAGCTTCACAAAAGGAGTGGTGTTCGCAGGAGACTGAGGTACTGGAACATGGGAATGGGAGGCGGCTTTACCTATTAGACAGGGCCTGGACAGGATGTGCAGGGAGCGACAAAAACATAAAACAAATTAAAAAAAGGAAAGGAATAAAAAACCAGAGTGCAAATAGAGAGAACAATGATGGAGGCGTAGTTGAATGCAACAGTAAGCCTCAAGGAAGAGAGGCCGGGCTGTCATTTATCAGGAAATGGCAAGAAACACCACAGAAGGGTGGCAGAGGCAACTCCGTAGGAAAGGAGTGGGATTTTGACAGTTTAACCAGCGTGTTCTTGCACTGGTAGATACATCGCTGCTGTACAGCAAACTGTGTTTGTGTTATGAGGCAGGTATGAGATGACTGTGCGCCATGCAATGCCGAAGTATAAACTTCTTTCTCTCTTTGTATAAAAGCTCCGAGGCTATCCCAAACACAAGGCCCTGGATTTCAGATTTCTCTGTTTAGTCTGTGCGCTATAATTTAATCTAATATGACAAAATATTTGTAAGCACACATTTGTTTTGTCATGCGTGTGTTTTACGTCTGACTTGAAACAGAATTAGTGTTTTGTATGTGATGCTCGCTCTTTGAAAGAAAGAAAAAAAGGTCTCCTATTCCTTACTGGCCTGGTCATTTGCTAATCTGCTGTGATCAAGTTTTATGACCCAGGGTCAGGCTAATCCCCAGTGGTCATGTAGTTACTATAGTTTCACTGATAGAACAAGGTCTGCATGCTGTGAAGCGATGCAGCCTCTGTTTCTAGCGGGGGTAGTTCTGCACGTCGGCACGGAGCCTGCTCCGACCTCAGCTGCCTTCATAAATGGATGCGGTCACTCTTTGAGCCGGGCCATGCCCCTCTGCCACTCATTCGGCTTGTTCTTCTCCACTTGTGTGCTCCTCAGGGGGTGTTATTGTGGTTCTGGACCACAAAGTGAGTTTGGAGTTTGAAGTTGTATGCAAAAAAAAGAAAGAAGGGAGAAAATGTTTGCATGGATTTTGCCTCCCGCTTCATAAAAATGTGAGATTTGAGTTGTTATTGACTTGCAGATAACTAATGTTCCTAGGATAAAGGTGACAGTAAAACAGCAAAAACATGTAACTAGTAAACTCTGGATTCAGTAAATAGACTACAGGTGTGGATGTCAATAGCTCAGCGCTGTCTTAAAAACTCATTTTCTGGTTTTCTTTCTTCCCAGTTAACCTCCACATACCTCAGTTTCACTGTGTGTCAGATAGGAATAATGACAATTCTTACTTTATAAATCATCAGTGATTCTTAGAAGAGGGAGTGACACTATATTAATTTGTTTGGGGGCAAAAATCAGGGCAAGGTGAGATAAAGCGTCAGAGATTGTTATCTTTGGTGCTTATCTTCTAACTAACAAATACTCTGTGAGCCTGTTTGTTTGTTTTATGCTCACAAAAAGGAAAACTCCAACCAGAAGTGTGATATTGCTTACATACATGCTGCTACGACTCTGCTGGTGACAGACTGTTGTTTATTAGAAACCCTCACAAACTCTAAAGATGGGTTTACATTGCATTGATTCCTTGATCCATTGCTGTAATTACATGTAAATTTAAATTCATTGATTCAAATTGCACTGAGAAGATAAGTGTTATCAATTGGTGAGCAATTTCCTTGAGCGCCTCCACTGCAGGAGGAAGGGCTGAGGAGCTTGGTGCGGAGTGAGGCAGGCAGGACGTGATGCAGGGCAGGAATTTGGAGGGTGCACATTCCCACCCTTTGCCCCTTCCAGGGCTCCAGCCGTGCCTCTCTCTGCTTTGTCTGCTCTGCAACCAGAGGACGTCAGTCTCTAGAAATGTCAGCCCACGTCAAGCAGCTTTCAGCAGCTCTAAGTTAACTAATGGCGTTAATTTGCTTTAAATACTTTTTGCCTTTTCAGACTCTCAGCCCTTTGTCAGTGGGACAGGACCTGCCTCCTTTTGAATTTGAAATGTGGAAACCTTCCTGCTCACTTGCCAGACGGGCTCTACCTTGGATGTAGCAAATGCAGTTTGATATCTCTAGCAGACTGTCTCCTCTCTGTTGTGTATCTTATCCCTTCTCAACCTGGAGGCAAAAGCTGAAATGTCACAAAGTAGGCAGCTGCTTCTTCCTAAAACACCTGTGAGTCAATTCCCAGTGGGCATGAAGATGAAGATAACTTTGAATGCTTGCAGGGACAGGCTCCATTCATCACCTAGAAGTTCCTTGCTAATCTGTTTCAACCCTCACAGACACTTTTTTCATCAGTTTTACAAAATATTTCCAAGTTCTTGTCAGCCAGGCCGGCTGTGTTGCCCACTGGATATGGGAGGAAGCTGGGGTCCAGGAACATCTGATCAGAATCTTAAACTGGTGTGCATTTAAGTTGTTTGTGAGCTTCAATTTCAGTGAATAGTGACAGCAATTCTTATTTCTCTTGTTATGAAAGCAGCTCCTGACACTGCACTTTATACATCTGACAGTTCACAAGCAGAAACTGTTGTATGTTGTCACCCCTGGTGATGTGGAGTTACCTGTTAGTAATAATTATACAACACTATCTGAAATACAGGTAATTGCTGAAACATTTTGAATATCTTGGGAAAAGCTCCGTAAGTGTCCAAGAGTCAACAGATTTGTTTATCGAAAACAAGAAAGGACCTTATACAAAGAGATCCCCCCAACCTTATTTATTTATTTAAATTACAGCATCTTCTGTCCTGCATGTAAATGGAAGTGACATACTGGTTAATGGAGAAAAAACTATTGCAGGTTGTAGTATGTCTTCAACGTGAGTTCATGTGTAGCTTTAGAGGCTATTTGCTGAGGATTAATACTATAATCCTTGTTCTTTTGTTTTAGCATCTTGTAGCTGGGCTGCCTGCTGGAGAGAGTGAAAAGAATTTAGGCAAAAGAATGAAAAAAGGCTGGATTGCTTAATCATGAAGCAGCGCCAGGCTGATGTAGGATGCCACTGTCTGTTATATCTCCAGGCAGCATCAGGCTGAGGGTGAGGTAAGCTTCAGTTTGCTTCACTTCATGGGGCTTGAAGGGTTCTGTTTTATAGCTGTGTTATACACACGGAAAATTCTCTCACATTACTCATATTTCTCATATTTCTTCTCCCTATGTCCTTGTATTGTCAAGCCCACACAAATAATTAAACAGGAGGAAAAAAAAAAGTCCTTTTTCTTTCCTTTTTTTTTTTTTTAAATATATTTAAGGTTCATGGGGGTGCACTTTTGCTCATGTTTTTCAGTTATTTGCCGAAACCTCAAAGGCTAGACATGTATTTGTTTCGAAACAATCCCCCACACCCCCCAAGTGAAAGCTGGGTGGCTCCCCCCATCGTCTGCATGGAAGATTTTAAGAAACTCCTGCAATGACAGGAAAATCACTAAAGCAGGGTAACCAAATGAGATTTATGCTCAAGCTCATGACAGAACACCTCTTCTTTAGTGTGAAGGTCTTGACAAGCAATAATGTCAGTGGCTTGTAAAACCTGCAAGCTGTTTTAAAAGTGTTTTTACGTGAAATTAAGTAGAAGCAGGAATATTTTTCAAACTTTTTTTTTATCTTGAATTGCATTATTACTGTCTCTGAATAGCTATTGTGCACAAAAACTGAACTAAAAGCTTTGTGGTTTGTTCCAATGTCAATGTCTCACTTAACTCTTTGTTAAATAGTCTTTTTTTTTTTTTTTTTTTTTTAGGTCGTCTTGTAATTTGGTGTCCTTCACTAATGCACTCAGGAGGACGTGTATAAACAGAGCAAGTGCATTATATGCCTATTCATTGTTTATTTCTAAAGAGGCCTAATTTTTTCCTCATGTTTATTTTCTGAGTAAGAATTACTGTGCTCAACAGTGTAATTGTGCATAAAAGAAAAAAAATACCCTCAAGAACATGTAAAAGTAAAAATTGGGATATCGTTCCTCTAACTCTTCAGCTGTAGTCATAAACCCAAAGATATGTTTAAGTTCTAACTTTTCTTAATGGCTTTCTAACTTTTCTTAATGGCTTGTGTGTTTGGGCAATGTGTATAGTAAATCAATTATTCAAATGAATAAATTAAATGTCAGTGGATTGGAGCTCTGCATTCCCTAAATTCATCTTCAGCACCTGTGTCTTTGGAATGTATTGCAATGTGACATCAGATATTTTATGAAATAAGCCACTTTTTTTTTTTTTTTTTTTTTTAGCTCCTAACATATAAGAGCATTGCATTCCATAATAAAATCCACTCATTTGCCACAGAAAGGATTGAGTTAGATATTCAAATATCAGTACATTGTGCTAAAGGAAATTATAAAGATATACTATCAGTTTTAGATCTCTCTATTCTATTGCATTATTATTTAAGAAAGGAACATAGGAGGATTATGCCAAAGCCATACCTGTCTATACAGAAAAAGTCATTTTTTCCTTTTTTTTTTTTTTTTTAAAGATTGAAGACTTTTCAACAAAATAGTAAGTATTGCTACCCACTACCAAATGTTACATAAAGATTTTTATTTTTTTTTCCCCATAATATAAGTGGTTTATGGATTGAAAGACTTGGCAGATATATTGACTGTATACATACATACATATATATATATATATATATGTATATATATATATATATATATTCTTAAACCCAGGAATGATTACTATAGATAATTTACCCTTCTTCTTTACATGGGAACATGGGCTGCTTTTGTAGCTCCACTAAGGAAGACCTTCACGTAGGTTGTGATTTCCTAGATCAGTATAATAACAGAGTAGTTTGCCCAGTTGACAAAGCTGCAGTCCTTTTCTAATTGGTGTTGATGATTTTTCCCTGGAAAATGCTCTCATTTTTCAATGGTGGGGACTGCTAAAAGGAAGAAAGGGAGACAGATTTTTGAACTGTCTAATGTATTTCTTCAGACTAAACATAAGCTTGCAGAGAATAGTGAATCTGACAGATATTCATAAATATTATCCCTACTTTCCCTCACTCCTCTGCCCCTAATTAGAGAGGGTAAATTGTCTTGGGGAAGGGCAATGGAGAAGCATGGAATATGGGAAGAAGCAAGTGAACAGTGCCTGCTTGTAAGTGACTTTCCAACACTGCATGTGTTTGTCTTCTCTTTTTTGTATTTTTTTTTAAAGAAGTATTGCATAACACATCAACAAGACATGCGTCAAAATGAGTTACAACAAATTAAACAAGTGTGATAAAAGGTAATCAAAATTTTAAAAGCACCTACTGTGTGGGAGGGTGAAGGAATGAGAAAAAAAAATGTTGGAGTTAGCTTGCAATTTATTTTGCAAGAATTAATATGGAAGAGTCTTAATTAGTTATAAAACATAATGAAATTCATTAAATAACAATTGACATGAATCTACTATAATTAATCACTTACTATTGCTTTTTATCTATATTGCCTGTGAGAACTTTTTTTTTTTTTTTTTTTTTTACCAGCATATAAACTGATCTATGAGATACAGGGATCTTTGGCTAATTAATTACTCAAAGCCACTGCTTGTGGCTCCAAATGACACATGGACAACTTCTGGAGTCCTGTGCAGTAAACTATTACTATTACTTGCCTCTGGCCAAGCCATGCCCTGGCATTATCGGTTATTTGTTCATATGCTGTGCTATGGAAACCTTCCTTTACCGTATGAGTCATGATCCGCTATTAAGATTGTCCTGAAAATTCACTTTTGTCTGCTGAGAGTATACTGTCTGGAAGCATTACAAAAAATATTCAGCCACACTCATCACATTAGATCAAGACCTAGTTGCTTAATGGTAAAGTTTTCCACAAAAGAATAGCAGATATTGGCAGAACTGCAGCATACTGTGTTTTGCCAGCATCATCTCACTAATCTGCACATGTGAAGTGTGGCATTGTGTACCGAAGAGGATGGTGGGACTTGAGGCAAGTTGGAGAATGGCTAAATGCTTTTTGCTATCTTACCCTTTGCTTGGCTGCCCACAGGGCTTAGAAATGATGTTATTCACCAATTGCAATCAGATGAGGGTGGCCCCAAGGGGGTATAATGTGCTACACATGGCTGCGTCAGCCTGCACATTTGGCAACCTACTCCCAATAAAAGGGAGTAGGTCCAGAATGAGGTACAATGGAAGTAATAAATTTAAAAGGCAGTGGTGGACCTTCACTTTAAAGTTGCAGGGTCAAAACCTACTTTGCCAGATCCAGAATATCACCTGTCAGTTGCAGAGATCTTCTACTTCCAGGGAATTGTGTACCCAAGCAGAGAAGGAAGAGAACTTGGGAGTGGTAGGTGATGTCTTGTGGTAAATGGTCCATTCCCAGATTTCCAGGGTACTCCTTCCATTTCATTCCAAACTTTCCTACTCTGCAGTCTCCTGCTGATTTCCTGTAATGCCATCAATCATGGTAGGTTTTCTTGTAAACAATGGTGCTTTCATATTTCAACTCACTGGTTCTTATTAAAGTATGCAAAAGGTAAGGGAACGTATGAAGAAATTATGCAAGCTCATGAGGAAAGAGGAGAACTTCCCCCCTGAAACTGCACTGCTGTGAGAAGCTCCGAGGCATGGCAGATACATGGCAGCCTGGGTTAGGTCATAAGTTTCTCAACTGTTCTTTTATAGTTAGACTCTTTAGTTCTTCCATAATTAGACACAGTTACCATGTGAAGAAGTTCAGGCCTCAGTACCCTCTTGGTTACAGATGGTCCTAAATGCATGCTTCTCTCTGTCGTTCTGCCACGGCTCTTGCAGAAACGTAGTCAACATGCGGATACAAACGTGGGGTATGCTGTACTTGGCATTGCTGCATGAGCCAGACTCCGCATCTGCAGTCTGTTTGTCCTGCAGCACAATTCAAGTCTGTGATGCTTTCTGCTGAGCCCCTTGGCTCATTCCTCTTGTTTGTGTTTGCTGAAAAACTATGCAAGGAACTTCTGTGAGATGAGGTTCGTGGTGTGGATTTTGCTCTCCTCCACTCCCACCGCTGGCTGCTGCTCCAGAGGTTCTGATCAAATTCCAAGTTTGCTGCAGCTCAGAGTCTTTATCAAGGGAAAGCACGCTGAATGTGAAGCATGTTGAAGTGCCCCCTTATGAAATGAGGTTTGACTTTGTGTGATATCAAAAAGAGCATTAAACCAGAATTTAATCTATCCTGGGAAATCATATTTCACAATCTAATGCCCGGAGCCCTTTTCTTTTTAATATGAGGATCAGAATTCTGATCTCTCTCATGGTTTGCCTAAACATTTTATGTTAAATGACAGCAAGTTAATAAGTACAAAATAGTGGGTGGTTAACTACCATTTAGCAGGCCAACACTTTGTCTAAATGGGAAAGCTCTTGGTATAAGATAAGGAGTGAAATTAAATCAGTGTAGCCACATCTTGTAGACACTCCTGTTTTGGTATGAAGCTGGGGTTATTTTAGCTTACTATTTATGAACACTTTTTAACTAAACTGTGAGCCTTATCCTGGAACAAAGGTATGCCCACGTGAGGTAGTCTCGTTAATACATCTCTCGCTGCCCAGCCATCTTGGTAGGATTGTTCAAAGCCTTTGAGGCAAGGAGAGTGGCTGGAACCACTGCCAAGTGACTTAGTGAAAAGAAAAAAGTCCACGTGTGCTAAATGTGAAGTGACTCCTCTGATAACCCATGATAGCGTGGAACAATGAAGTGGGCAAGCTCGATAAGAATTTCCAGGAGCTTGGCACCGGGGGAAAGGAGCTCTGATAGCCGTGTGGAAGGCGGTTTGTCATAGCCTGATGAAATAGCAACTTTGGTGAAGTGAAGGGAGGAGAGCAGACACCTTCTGCCTGAGCTAGTAACGGGCTGCTGAAGCCACGGTGGAATTATCTTGCTGGGACACTGCTATGAAAGCTATTTCATTGTGTGCTCCTCCTGCGGGAGTAGTGGTAAGGTAATGTCAGAAAGGGGTGATGTCAGGATGAATGCTAGTATGGCTGTTCGTTCCTAAGGGCCTTTTGAAATGCCTGTAAAAGTACCCTTGTAAAAGCGTTAAGGAGTTTCTACTACAGCTACCCTTAAGAGGAGAGTGTAGCATCTCCTGTGGTCATACAGCTTTGACTCACCATCACCTTTCCCCCAGTGTCAGATGATACAGATATACTGTAATGGAGTGATCATAATTGCACATGTTTTTTAGGGATACAAACCATGCAAGCCTGCTTGACCTAGCAGTTTGAGAGAGCTAAAAGCCTTTTGAGTGGTTTCTTTAAGGAGGAATGATGGAGGATGTAGTTGGGTATATCTCGGGTTCAGGCAGTTTACAAACGGCACCTACAAATCCCTGAATATATTGCATACCCACCAGAAGGAGGAAGTTTCCTGGCTCATCGTTCTTTCTAGCTGAGCCTGTTGTGCAGAGGTCTCTGTCAGATGTTTCCCGAAGTGTTGCCACAATTGCTTCCCGCTCTGTTGCCTATTGATTACTGTGCTTTGCTGGTCTTCCCTCACATGTGCAAGGCTCCAGCAGGCAGCAGGCAGCCTCCAGCTTTGCTCTTTTCTTCCTCCACCTGATGCACATATGTTTGCATATAAATCCCATGGAAAACTGCTCAGACTGCTTGGCGTGGTTCCTATTTGTGACTTCTCCATGGAATATTTTGCTGGCAGTTCCTATTGTCTGAGTACCCTATTTCATTAAAAGTTAACCTGCTCTGTGTATCTGTATGGCATTGTAATCACCAGCTTCAGTGGACATACCAACCATGCCCTAGCATAACTTAACTGTTGAAGGCAAAAAGACATAAAAAATTCAGAACATGGAAACACTTACAGGCCTTTGCCACACTATGCAGAGAAGCATAGTGTCCTTAAATGGGGCTGGGGCAATCATGCAGGAACTGATCTTTTACTGAGGAAAGAGGATCGCATTGCTACAGCTTGCGATCTTAAATTTTACCACATTAGGGTGTTTTGTGCTTCTTCAGCACTTACTCAGCAGTGTTGTTCATTGGTAAGGAAAAGGGAAGTTTAGGAAGTTTCCATGTTATTCTGCACTGCATTGTGAGATGGAATTAAAAGGTCTAGTGCAGCTCCATGTCTACTCCTGGGAGCAATTTCATTAGCTCGGTGGGACTCCGCTCAGAAAGCGATACCTGGATATGATGCTGCATACGTGCAGATGAATTACAGAGATTTTAATACCAGTGTGCTGCAAGGATGAATGCCTATGCTATGGTGCTGTGTCTAGGCTGACTTTGCAACTTACATCAGCAGATTAAAAAAAAAAAAAAGTTGCATTATAAAAAGCAAACTAAAACATTTTCCATATTTTTTTTTTCTTTTCAAAGCACCCCAAGAAGGTCTAAATTAAATGAAGTTGGCAGGTTTAAGTGTGACTCAACTCATTGTTTTCATTCTCTCTTTTTGGCAGCCTTCAGTAATTCCAGATGTTATTTCTCTAACCACATGGAAAAAATTCTTATTAAAAAGAGGGGGGTGGGAAGGGAGGAGGGGAGAGAGAGAGAGAGAGAGACAAACTGTTTTCCTGCATTTGGTACGTTTTTAAAGCAATGATGATATTGCGTAGACAGTGCTAATGTGCAGCAGGCACTAAAGCTAGCTGGAAGCATGCCCAGGAGGAGACAGCCCCAAGATAAAAGCCTCAGTGTTATAGGGGAGAAATAAGAAGAAAGCCAAAAGCAGCTAGTTAGTTCAATAAAATGGTGTTCTGTCATTCTAGGACTCATTTGCTGGGAATTGTAAAGGCAGGACAAATGGGGAATTTAGCCTGAACCCACTATATTGAGGAAGCTTGGAGAACTATCGTATCATGTCAAGGAGTGAATGACTGTTTTTCTTGCACTGTGATCACAGGGGAATATATGGTTAACTCATAAATAATGCCTTACTCTGAGTGGAAAAAGGATTCATATCTGCTTAGACAGTGTGCTTTCAGAGCACATGAATCCACTTACTTTGCTTGGCTCGCCTAGCATTGCTCAGCTTAGGGAGAAATGGAGCACTTCCTAATTTAATATAGCATATAAGGTCATGTGCACTGTGGTAGAGCTACTTTGCAAGGTGAGTCCAGCCTCCCCTTCTGCATTTTTGAAATCTCCTTCAGGATCCAAGGACTCCAGGGGTCTGAACCTATCCCTGTGCTGCTGGAGCTAAAGGGCAGCCCCCTTCTACAGTTCACAGTACAAAGTGAAAATAAGAAATGATGGACTGAAGCATGTAGTGGTAGAGCCTCCTGGCAACATGGGATAATCCCTGGCAGACATAGCTCAGTTCCCAAGCTCACATCCCACCAGAAGAAAGCGTTCATGGCAAATTCGCAGCCCCCCGCTCTGGAGCCAAGCTGCACCTCGTACCGCCGTCAGTGGTTTGCCTTTCCAACTGAGCAGGACACTTGAGAGCATAAGCATGTGAGCTTAGGGCCCTTCAAATTTAGTAAAATAATAAACACTGCATAGAAGATCACCCACTGACTCAGAGCTACCATGCAGAGTACCACAAGTCTTATTAATAAAAGCTGGTCTAGTGAATACACATTTAGCAGCAGGCTCAGAACAAAGCATGCAAGAGGAAAAAGCAATGTACTTTTGAGAACCATGAGTTTTCCCTCTTAAATGCAACTTTTACATAAAGGACCTCATTGACACCTTATAAGACCAAGTTTTGGAGTCTCTTACTCTTGGGGGGGGGGGGGGAACCTTTCACTGTAAAAAGAAAGGCCAGCCTGCATCTAAATGATTGGTTTGCTATGTTTTATTTTTTTTTGCTGATGCTCTTTTTTTTTTTTTTTTTTTCCCCACAGTGCACAAAATGCATCAAAATGGTGTAGTGCTAGTGAAAAAGAAGAGGGATTTTCTGTCTGTAGGTGGTTCAGTACTGAGAGCCCAGAGAGAAAAAAAGCTCTGTTATGTCGTTTGTTGGTAAAAGTGAGAACTGTTACTGGAAAATGTTGTTTTGAGATTAGTTGGTAGTAAGCCATGACTAATGCTCATTGTGCCACTATGTGCTTGCCTTTGGGTTACCAGGTCCCCTTCCAGCCCCCCTTGCTTGTTTTATGTAGCTGATGGAGCCTGCTGAAACTTGTACCGTAAGGTCTTTGGTGCAGGGACTGCTTTTTCAAGTTTGTGTGCACATTGCCTAATTCAGTGGGGACCCTGGCTCAGGACTGAAGGCTTTGGGCATTATGATAGCAAAAATAGTAAATTCAGTGGTGGTGCTTGGTTGCACTGACCTTTGCAGCCTCTGGGTCACTTCAGTTTTGGGACTCAGGGGACCCAAAGCTGATGTTGGTTTTCATTCAGGGAGTGGAAGCCAAGTCTCCAGCCATGTTCATTGTGAAGTTTTCAAAATGGAAAACAATTGTTGATTCAAATCCAAGACATTTTCTGGCTCTGGTAATCTTGTGTTCAGCATGATCACAATTAAATACATTCAGTATTGGTTTTAGGGGCGTAGTGGGATGTATTGTGTTAGAAGCAAGGGAAAACAATACATTTGTTACTGGTTTTCGTTTTATTTTAGGCATTTACTTACTTGGGGTTCTCTGGTTTTGTGGATAACCCTGAGGATCTTCTTGCAAAGCTAGCACTGATTGCTTTACTTTTCAGTAAAAATAAAAATGAGAATGAAGGCCACACAGCTTTTCTCTTCTGCACGTATTTCAGATGGAGCTTGCCCTACGAGGCTCCTTCTGGCAAATTAACAAAAAGCTCTGTCCTGCTTCCCCAGATGATCAATGATAAGATACTATGCTGGGAAATGATGTGATGATACAATAGCTAACAGCTAAGGCATGCTTGCTCTAACACTGACTCTTGGTGAACTACACTGGACCAGATTTAGGCAGGACTGCTGCAGACAACAGTAGCTGCAAAGTTATAACAGCATATATTTTCCAGAGCATATCAAAGCCTGCCAGAAGGATTCACCCAAAGCTAGAGGAAACATGCTTGGCAACATTGCCTCTGGTTTGGGTTGTTTCTTTCTGTGTCTTGTAGGAGCAGATACCAGAACTGCACTGCTTGAAAGGAAGACCTAAAGAATCAAGTGTCCCAAAGGAAAGGATTAATTTTGTTCTGTTCCCAGGGCACTGTTTAAAAGAGGTATTTGTGTACCTCGGTGATAAGATAAAAGAAACCATTAAACCATTTGGGTTTTCATACTCCCATTGCAAGAGGCAAGGTAGGGAATACACTCTGGAAGTCTATTGAAATATTGGACCAACCATCCTGGTAAAAGCTGACAGTATCATTGCTGATGGTATTTTTTTTCCCGTGCAGGTCCAAATACTTGTGATCTTTAAAAATTCTGTAGGTGTCTTGCACCATGAGATGTTAGAGAAATGTACAAGCCTTATTGAGTTCCCACCATTTTATAAGATCCCTAAAGATTCCTTTGAGGGTAGTTTAAGGGGGAAAAAAAACTTAATTTCAGAGTCCTGTTGGCTGGCTGACCGAGAATAACTGATCGTTTTCCTGTGAATCGTCCAGGTTCTCCGTATTTGGTCTGCAGATAGCTGCCTTCTTCAGTAGCAGTGCAGAGGAAGAAACACTCACTGATTAACCAGTGTTGCTTTTCTAAAGTAGTTGGTCTTCTTTTTTTCTGCTGCTTCTCCAAGTACTAGCAAGGTCTGATATCTCTGTCTTATATACAAAGCAAAGCAGCTCTAGGAAGGACCTCCTCAACTAGATAAATGGTTTGAGTGCAGAACAAGGTTTCATAATTTACAGGATATTGAAAACTTTGTGTCTTTGGCTCATGGTGTAGTGATAATGAAAACGCCAACATGTCACTCATGTGACATGAGTGAAATAAGGGTAAATAAGGAATGTGCTATCTTTAGACTGTGGTTTAACTTGCTATGAAAAAAAAAAAGATTATTATTTTTTTTTTTTTACTTTCAGCCATTAACTGTTGTCTAAGATTTCTCTTAAGAAGGAAAAGCTGAGCACACTTGATTGCTTGATTGTTCATCTGCAAGGAAAGTCGTCATAATTTTTAGGTGCAGAGGTAGAAGGATCAATAGTGCTAAGCGCAGAAAACATATTAAATTGGGTAGAGTGGAGCCTGAAGGTCTCTAAAGCCTGTGGTGAATCCATTCGACTAACAGAACAGGACTTTCGTTTCATCCTTTCATGTGGCTCTTCTTATTTCTTGCATATATGGAATGTCAAAGTGGAAGGAACATAAGGGGTTCTGGTTTTCGTTTTTCACATGAACTTAATAAACACATACCCATAATATCTGTAATTCCACCCGTAGCTGTTGATCAAAAAGTATATGGATAATAATTGTCAAATGTTTTCTGCTATGCTTAACAGATTCAGGGTTTTTGATTTGGTGGGGTTTGCTTTTCTGTCTTGTCAGTGTAGGGTGAACTGGATGGGTTGAAGAGTCTCAGATCCTAGCCCAGTAGATCTCCCAGCTTGCTAAAACTGGAAACTTTTTCCTTTGAACTATGGCGTCGTATCACGTTGGTCCTTCCAAACATTGTTTTCTGTCCATGAGTGGCTGTATTTCTGTGAAGACTGAAGTGCTATCTGTGCAAGAGATTGTACCCACAGAATTAGAGAGGCTCTGACCTGCTAGTGTATCTGTCCTTCACTATCTGTCATTCCCTACAAGCCCCCAAGAAACTTCACAGAATCACAGAATGGACCTCTGGAGGGTCCAACTCTCGGCTCAAGCAAGAGGCAAACTCCTTCTCCTTGTTGATGAGATTTTTTTTTCTGGTTTGTAAGGCCAGTGTGGGAACCTCTTAGACAAATGCATGGGTTAGTGTGCGTAATGTAAGGGTGCAAGAGAGTCATTGAGAAAGTAAATGCCGAGCACATTTTTGCAAGGGATAAGACAGATTGTAGTATATACACAAATGTCATAGGGAGAGAGGGCTGGCCCTTTATGAGCCTCTGAAAAGTATAATTGCAACTGATTATGGAGCTATGCAGAAAACAGAGTTGTCACATACTAAGGAGCAGGCAAGATAGATGGAGATTTCAAACATGCTTTACTTTCTGCATTCAAGAGGTGCCTGCCAGAGGTAAGATTGTCTGAAAGCAGTGTGACTATTTCTGGCAGTAGTTTTGAAATACTTGTCATTTTCAGTAGTTTTTGGTTGACTCAGGCAGAGAAGTCTTTCATTATGAAAGTGTGTAACGGCAGCATGGGAAGCTCCATACAGCAGTGAATAACACTCCAGCTAACAATGGACATAATGCAGGATGTTTTTAAACATAAGGAAAAAAAAAAAGAGAGAGAGAGAGAGAGAGAACAACACTGGGAAGTGCTGAAGACTGCTGTAAGGCTGAAGTGTTACTTTTGACACCCTGGTGAGCAGATGAGTCTGGTCAAAGGCAAGACTGTGACATGAGAGAGAAAATGAGAGAGAAACAGTGCATGAAGTGGAAGGTGCAGAATAATTCTCAGTAGTCAGACTGGGTGGGACCAACAGAGATGTTGAGCAGGAGCTGAATGTGGAGACTTGAAAACTAGTGCATTCAGCGGCCATTATTTTGCTGCTGCTTGTTGACAGTCCTTCACAGGGACAGCACGTCTGAATTGGGGTTGTCACAGCTATACCTGCCCCAACAGAGACAGAAGGTATACGAAGAAGGGTGGAAAGCTGAGCTTTGCATGGAAATCTGTTCCTGATAATACCAATACAAAAATAGCTCCTGTTGTCCTGCCTCTGACAGTGGATAGTAATGATCTAAAAGATCAGGACAGACTTATAGTGATGCTGTTTTAGTATCTTTTCCCAGTTGTCAGTAGTCTGTTGCACTCCTGAGCTAGAGGTGGTATCTTCAAGGTTAGTAGCCCTTTGTGGATCACTGTTACATGACTTTGTGCAATTGCTTTTGGATTGTTTCAGTCCTGATGTTTGCAGGGTCCTTTGACAATGTGCTCTGTGCTCAGTAATAAATAGTGCAAGAAATGCTCTTTTTCTCTCTTTCAGATCAACCTTCTGATAATTTTTTATAGTGTGCACTCATTTTTGTATTATTTCTCACGGCAATAAGAAACAGTTTGTTTTCAGATAAATAACCTAATGTGGGATTGCCATGTGGCCTCCCAAAGAGATTCTAGAAAGAGATTTCCATCAGTTTTGTTGGTTTTGTTGTGAGATGTAGCGTAGCATGGAGGATGGGACTTACCACTGCTGACATCTGCAGGTCCTCATGATAGAAAATTTACTTAGTAGGCTCTTCAGGTCTGTCTTTAAAGCGGTTAGGCTGACCACTTAAGTATTTTTAGGTTAGGTATCATTATGTGTACCTGAGGGAGGAAGACATGGACTTCCAAGAGGCTGCGGTGGTATGACTCAGTTGTTGTATGTGCAGTTATGACCCGTAGACTAGATAAAACCAGCACCTCTTAGAAATCTTGGATCTGAGTAGTAAATGACCAACACAGTTTATCTAAAATCTGCAACTGGGGCTCATCTGAGTATTTGTAAGAGGAAGCAACTCAACATGAGTAAGAACTTTCAAGATCAGACCCATAATACTGGTGCTACCAGTAGATGATTAAATCTGTGTATGAGACTTTCTCATTTCTAGAGAACTACGCTGGAATAACTGCCTCAATGATCTCCGACCGCCTAATACTATTGCTTTTTATGACAGACAATGTAGGTCTTCCTGTTTATTTTCCCAACTAACAAGTCAGTCAAGTAACCTTTTAGGAAATACTACAGGTCACTTCTGTAGCATACCTCACTGCATGGAAACCTTTATTGCCAGGATGAATGATATTCTTAGATATTCATGGGAAATAAACAGCAATAATCCTGACAGGAGGTGTTGGCAGAATGAAGTGTGAACAGGAAGTGATTAAAGATAAAAGACAATCTCAGGAGTTACCTTTAGCTCTCTATGTGATTATAGGTGTGGTTAAAACAGGTCACAACAGAGCGTAACACCTGCTGACAACAAAGCTAATCAGAGATCCAAAGTTTGCTCGTCACTCAGGCTAGATTGAGATTATATAACCAGACCGATCACACCGAATAAAATTCTTCGTGCTTAACATATGCTTCTCAGCTTTAACTGTGTTTCAGTGTAGGCAGAAACATATGCTACATGTCTCATAAGCAAAGCTGCAGTGACACCTACATTAAGCTTCCAAGACATTTAGCATTAAAACATTTACCTTCATTTTCATTACAATTATGCACTGAATGAGGCAGGAGCCCAGGCAAAAACAATGTGTGATCATGTAATAAGGACTACCTCATAATGACAAGGGAGGCAAATGATGGTTGCACCATCCACCTTCATTAGTGTATTTCCCAACATCTCTGAGTTTTATGTTAGGTGTTGTGTGTTTTTTTTTTTTTTTTTTTTTTTAACTTGTAGTCCCATTGGCCCATTGGCCATCTTTCCTTACATCTTTCATGTAAGTTTCAGCTAATACTTTACATACTCTCTAAAACAGAAAACCATGCATATTATCTATATGATTATCAAGGTATTGTTGGCTAGTATCAATCTTTTATCTGTCTTAATTCGTGACGGGTTCTTGTTTATGAATAACAGGATGTGTGTGACAAATGTGGGCCATGTAGTTTGTGCACATTATCTTGGTATCTTCTTCCATTTCTGTGCATACAAATCCTGAATCCTTGGGCTTTGGGAAAAGAGGCAGAAAAGATGATATGAGCAATGCTCAGTGGTTCAGTAGATCTCTTTGAAGTTACTCTTCTGGTTTACAGCCTGGCATTGATACCCCTCCATACTGATTCTGTAGCTCACCTGCCTTGGCCTCTAGCACCCTGACCTGTCTTCAGAGAAATCTTCTGTGACAACCTAGAAAGGAGATGTTTTCCTGTGGGGAATGGGATGTGCAGGTCTTGCATGGGATGTACTCTACCCACAGAGGTAGAGTTGTCATTTACATTTCAAATGATCAAGGGGTGAGTGGACTACCCAATGTAATTACATTGTGCATGTGTAGCAGGACGGTTCACAGGTCTGAATCTGAGCATCCCTAAACTGGTGGTGGTGGTGGGAAAGGGAAATGGAGAGGGGTGATTTTAGTGCTTCATATTGTCACCTTTCCATGCTGAAGGCTCTCTCTGGTCTCTGCTCTGCTCTTCTCTATTTATTCCTACCTTTTTTTTTTTTTTCCCCTTTGTGGTTCCTTTGTGCTAGTGTTTGGCTTTGTTGCCAGGTCTCAGCTTGCTCAGGCTTTTCAATTGCTTGCCTAGGTTTAATCTTCTTTGAAAGGTCAGCTTTGTGCAAAAGAAGGATGAGCCCTATGTCAAGCAGTGCAGTTTGAGGCATTCTGCAGTATGGGAAGCTCACCGTGTGGTGCTTCTCGTTAGCTAGAACAACCAAACTCACCAGAAGCAGAATGCATTACTTATGCACATCTTGTGTAAGATACTCAGCAGAACAATTTGGACACGATTGTTGAGGTAAGAGGGTGGTTCCAGGATGTACCTACATAACCACTGTTCTTAAAATATTTGCTCAACAAATCAGCAGTAGGCAAGCAAAAGGAGCAGACTAGTTAGCTAAGCAATTTTTTTTGTTGTTGTTGATGAGTCTCTCTAAGGCACTGCCCTACCTGTGATGAAAAAAGACCAATCTCCCATCTTTCCAACTGCTGCAGAGAAATTTGCTTAGACACCAGAAATGTTGCTGCGTTCCCTCACCTGGAGAGGGAGTAATTGTTTGGGACATACATGATTTGCTGTTCAAATTCCAGCTCCTCCCTGGGTAGATCTGTTTACTCTAAACTCTTGGCTGGGTTTGGGTCTAAGGGCACTCACACACAAATGGCAAACAGGTTTGACTTGACTGAGGACTTCACAGTGGGGTGGTCGGAGGCAAATTGCAAAGCCTCAGAAAATGAAAGACATGAAAAATGAAGCAGACTAGTTATGTTTAAAAAGTCTTAAGTATCCAGCCTTTTGTTTCTTTTACTCACAGCTTTGAGGGGAAACTGGCTTAAGAGGAAAAGAATAGCGAGACTGCTCCTGGTAGATGTGTATCTACCCAGGCTGTCTCATGCAGTACTTCCCTGTGTTGTTTCACTCCTGTGTTGCACAATGCTAAATGACTTTATCCTCAGAGCTGTCAACTCTGGATTGGGACCATCAGAGCAATGATTAAATTGTTCTTCAGCATTTCTAGAATTAAATACAAGTTCTCAGTCATGCCTTCTGATTTATTATAGATTAGGCACATTGTTCCATGAAAACACAGAATGAAGTAACCATATGAGTTGTGAATTGCTCATGAACTTAGAATTTCCTTTGCTAGCACCATTCAAAAGAACCCTTCTGCACTGTTTTTAATGTTAGGGCAGGATAGTCCTTCCAGATGTAACACAAGTGTCTGAATGTATAATGCTTAAGAAGACACCTTTCACCAGCAGGCAGATGGAAATAATTCTGATGTGAAGGGAGGGGAAAGAGTTTGCAGAAAGAGGTGAGCTCTGACTCATATCTCCAGAGCTCGTAAAGGCTGTGTTTGCATTAGCCTTGCCAAGTGTGTACTGTCAAAGGCTTTGCCATGCTTCTGGTTCTGCTGGGGGCTCAGTGGCAGTGGTGCCTGCTAAGGGCTCCCACGTAGGCATCACGTTATGGAAGCTGGTCAAAACACAGCTGTGAGTTCTAACTGCTTTCGAAAAAACAGTGAACTGTTGACTCCAAGCCTCATCCTGCACCTGCTCTAACCCAGCTCAGCGCTGCTGCAGCACCTACTGGTGCTGCCCCCGACAGTGCTTACACCTGTGCCCCTCAAATTAGGCTTAGGGGTCAGAGTTTTGCTAGGGAAACAATGGTTTTGCCAATTTTCTGCTCCCAGATGTGAAGCAAAATGGAGATGATTTCTTTGGTTAAAGATGTGATCTGTGAAACAGAATGAGGTGTGAGACAGCAAGGGAGACAACAGCCGTGTTATTTTATGTGAATGATACATAACAACAAAAGTTCTGAAGTCCAGAAAAAATCGGGCAATTGGAGCTGACTGAGTAGAGGCTGTGTGGGGAGAAGGTGTTTGGGGAAAAGCTGTGTCCCCCTGTAAGATTTCAGATTAATTTGCCTCAGGTGTGTTCAGGGTTCTGTACCAGTGGATGTTCCTGAAATATGTTGCATGCAAATTCATGACCATAAATAAACTTTGGAAAAGAAATTTGAATTTTCTTTCTGCAAGAATTAATTTTCAGTGAAAAGAACTGTGCTGGGTGCAACACTTGCTATAGTTTGTTGTTGGTATTTGAAAAAAAAAAAAAGAGAAAGAAGGTGCGTGGGTGGTAGGACAGGAAAGTCAACAGCCAAAGTGCTTTCTAGAGACGCTGCTTTAAAAAAAAGTGGACTAGGGACTTGAAGTGAGAAGGTAAAGATATGTCCTGGGGCATGGTGTCATAAGGCAGAATCAGCCAAAGCCAATAGTGCTATGAAAAGGGGAAGATCCTGCCCCCACGCCCGTGTTCACTCCCAGCTGTTGTGGTACTGGCAGCCACCTTGTACTGGTTTCTGCACGTGTTGGATAGCTCTGTGCCAAGGTTCAGCTCACTAAAGTGACATAAACCTGGTGCAATATTGCTACTGCAATAAATGAAATTGGCTCTGTGAAAGGAGGAGTGAATGCTGGAGACGGTGCCCTGGGGAAGGGGCCGTGGCCCACGGCTGGGATGGGATGGAGGTCAGTGCGTGTTTTCTGCAGCACTGAGCTCTTACAGTGGTGCTGCCCCAAGCTAGAAACCACCAGAAGGGGTGACAGCAGCTGAGGGTGCACCTCTCCCACATCCAGCTCCAGAAATGGATCTGGAAGACAAGCACTGGGAACTGATGGTGACAGGTCGCCCAGGCCTTCGCCATGTACCTCTGCTTCTCTCTGCAGTGTACGTGCTGGCCTGGCTTGTCCTCATGCTCGTTTGTGAGGCATCTGCCAGAATTTAGTGACTTCTAATGCTTTTCCTTTAACTCCCAGAAGGCTCAGTGTTACAGTGAGTCCATCATGCCAGCTAATGGCTGGTGTTTTGAGATTCGGAAACTAGCGGCAGAACTAATGTCTGAGACATTTGTAATTTTCTCTAGGGCGGGGAAAAAAGGAAAAGATCATTTATAACTTAGGTGAGTCACTGATGATATTCTAAACCATGTCCTGTAAGTGTTTCTATTTAAGAAAAGTTTATATCTGTTCCCCAGGAGCACTGCAGGCCATCTAGCAGCAAAACCAGTATTTCCGCCATGGAGACGGAGGCTCTCCTCCCTGAGAAGCCTTTCTTTCTCCTCCCACAGTATGCATAAAGGATATACAAAGCCAGCTGGTCAGATGGATTAGAAAGCACTGCACCACGTCAATGGGCACCCTTGTTTGTGTTCTTGAGGAGAGATTCTTAGTTCAGAAAGAAAGAAATGCCTCCTCTGTAATCGCCACTAACGAGGAGACCCCAGTGAAGTTTTTGTGTTTTAAAAGGCTTTGGCAAAAGACATTTTGGACTCTCGGATTAGTTTATGTTCCCTCCCCCTCCCCACTTGATCCTTAAGGATTTGCCTGAGTCATGGATTTTTACTGGGCTTGTTAACTCTGTTGTTATTTTTTTTTTCAGCCAGCGGAATAAAGAAATCCTTTAGCGAGAGGCACTCACCGGGGATTAGCTGTGAGTGGACTGAACAACTCGGTGGCTCCCCGGCGGGGTGACCTCTGACTCTTAGGTCGGATGGCGACTCATCTCGTGCCTCCTGGCTGAAGCAAGCTGAGAGCTCCCAACAAGTGTTTTCTCCGTCCTCACTGGTTTCCCTCCATGCAGCAATGGGCAGTGCTGAAGATGAGCTCTGTGTTATCACAGCTGCTATTCCACAAAAGCGGGGGAAAATGATAAAGTATATAGAATATCAAAGGCTACGGTAACTGCTATTGGAAGGAAACCATAACCTCTTTTACCACCTAAAGGGACCTGTCTGCTTTCCTCCTCTGTAACTTCAGAGATGCTTTTCCAGCAGGGGTTTTCCCCGCATAGCAGCAGTGCTTCAATGCACTGAGGAGTTAAAAGGCGGCAAGAGTGGCTTTTGGAAACCTTTCTGCTATGGATGGTAACTCTACCCAGGCCTGATGGTATCACGGATGCTGTGGTGGTGGCAGAGAAAGGTTTCAAGGGAGCCGCTTGCACAAACTCTAGATGCTATGTCTGAATTGAACCCATTTACTTCAGCTAGGAAGTTAAAGCAATGTGATTGGGAGGCAAAACACAGTAAGAAGAGAAGCCAAAAATTAAACTGAAACCTTACATGTAACAGAGGTCAGATTTTGTGTGTAAGGCTAATATGTAGATGAGTATCACTGAACAAATGAGTTATGCAGATTAACTCTGCCTTTGAGAAAATTGGTTAAATGCTATGCTATCCACTGTTTTACACAGTCTTTGAAATCCTGGCTGTTTTACAAAGCAGTCAACTGCATCTTTTATCAGGTTATCAAGGGCTTGGATCAATTCATGATGAATAAGTGTCCAACCTACTCTATTGAAAGCTCTGTCAGTCATTGTAGTATACCGGTAGGTTTTCAAGAAACAGCTGTGGAAAAGGAACCTTTCCCTCGTAGCTATTGTTGGAGAAAAAGTAACAAATCGCTTTCATTGTTGGAAGGGAGTGCTGGCTCACACAAAGTCAGGTTAAGTGATGTGTGTTATTTTTTATGTGAATAAACTGGATGGAGTTAGGCAAACCTCCAGTGTATTAAAGCATTGCACCTTAAAATGAGATTTCCAAACAATTCAAAGGAATTAAGCTCCAGTGCAGTTTAGATTGATGCCCTGGCATGCAATGAATGGGGGAGGAAGAAAACAGTGGTATTAAATATATACTATGCATATTTAGGTAAGTATGCATTTGATACATGTTCATGTACAAATACAAACATAATTATGTAAGTGTTAGCTTTTTGCTACTCAGCCCTTAATTAATAGTTGATTTCTTGTAAACACATGGCAGAAGAATGCTTTTGGAGGCTTTATAAAAGGAATAGGCTGAAGCAGCTGTAGAGATATTTAGGGAGGTCTCTGTGCATGAGGAGGTAGGCAAATAGGAGGAAGTTGTGTAGAAGGCTGGCAAGGAGCAGGAGTAGTCAAGGAAGGGCAGGCAATCTGCAATAGGCATAAAAAGAGGAAGACCTTTAGGATGAAGAATATGGCAAACTTTGTACCTTCCTATTAGCTCCTTTGTCCATCACTCTGAACAGACCATTTTTTTTTATTATTTTTTTTCCCAGTTGGTTGCAGGTGATGATATGGCTTGAAATTGTTAGCCATTAGAAAACAGTCAAAAAGCCGTGATGTGTATTTCTTGAGCAACAGCATCTGTTGTGGGTGCATCAACTTTACTTTGCCCTGGCTTTCCGTAGGGTATTAGATTAGGTTTGAAGTCTCCCTGTTGGTTGTCAGGGTCCGTAATGGCCTGGAGTAAGGGTTTGTGAAAGGCTGCTGAGAGCTTGAGGAGGAGAGCTGCAGCTGGTGGTTTCACTCCTCAGCTGCCATGAAACCTTCTTCAGTCAGGGTCAGATTGCTGAAGGTAAAGCAGCGTGTAACAGCTGGTCATATCTCTGCACTGGGGACATCCTGCACCCCATCCTCATTGCTCCTCTTCTCTGCTCCTGGCTGCCAGCTCCCCCTGGCCTGCAGCAAGTCTAGTGCCTGTCAGGCCCTGAGCAAGACAGATTCAATTCACTGGCCTGGAAGAAAACTAACATGACAAAAAAAGTGAATTGTTTGCTCCTGAGTTAATGAACTGAATCAGCTCAGTGAAGGCTCAGATGAACATTAGAGTCTGATGTAAGAGAAAGGGTGCGTTAGCATGACTGGGACAGAGAGGAAAGGGCAGGGCTGGAGTGCAGGACATGCTCCTTTTGGTGGTGATGAACTGCGAGAGTGATTCAACCCTGACATGCAACTTCCCCAGGAGGGTCTTAATGCTGCACCATGAAACAGGAACTGCTTTTAGCACAAGCTGCACCGGTGCCTGCCATTATCATAAATAACCAGTCATATGTAAAACAAATTCATTCACAGGAAGAGCAAAGCACACATGGTAGAGGTTGACCACACCACAATGCACTGCTGCAAGTCACTCTGGCATTGTAATGGTGAAGGGCATATTGGAACTTACTGGGGGAGGGGGCAATAAGTAATCAAGATGAAGGGAGATTCATTCCCAGTCTCCCAAAAACCATTATGAAGGCACAATCCTCCCAAAGAAGAAATGTTGTGCCTACAGAGCATGATGAAAAAGTGTTAATGATAGAGTAATTTCCTTAGGCTGGACATTCAGGGTACTCCGGGATTCTCATTTATTTCAGTTCTGAGAAGCATTTATCGTGGCTTTATTAAAGCTCATGTGACAAGCATTTTGGAAGCTCTGTTTCACATCAGCTAGCCAAGTTCAATTTAGTTGTGTTGTGCTGGAGGTCAGGACTGAGACCTTTGTCTTGGTGTGTCCCAGGAATCTGGGCAGAGAATTCAGTTCTAATTTCTTTAAAATGTGAAGGGGAAAGCTTGCATTTCATGGTGTGTTCACAGCTTCAGTGAGTACAAACAATCTTTAATTAATATCAGCAGTAAAGGAACGGAAAAAGGGTCGGAGGTTTTCTCCATTAATTTTTCTGACCTTTCTGTGTCTTTCTCTTGTCTTTTCATCCCCATCTTGCATGCTTTTTTCTTGACATCCCCTTTTATTCAAAAGATATAGGTAAAACTAACAGAGAATGAACGTTAGAAAGTTTTCTTTGCTTGCAGCGTAAAGTAGTAAAGCATCTTCCAAGTAGTAAACTCTGTAGATTGTGAATTGTGGGAATTCAGATGCTTCATTTACAACTCTGGTCTTTGGCCGACCAGATACGAGTGCTTCAATGCTGGGCTTGCTGCATAGAGAAGCGCAGTACTCATGCTACCCTGCCTTGAAAAGGTTCTGGTACCACATGACATGAATATGATGGGATAGTCTGTGGGCTAGGGAAAGCTCTGTCTGGAGAAACTGCGCCTGTTTGCATGAACTTGCAATCTAGGACTGAAATGGCAGTTGAAGAAGATACAAGTCGCAGCTCCATACTTCAGGCAGATGAAAGGGACATCACACAAAGGTCACTCAGCCTGGAATGGATCAGGGAAGGTATGAACCCCACATCTTTGCATTGGTCACACGTCAAGGGATAGCCCTTACACTTCAAAAATTAAGCATGCACTTTTGTTCATTGTAATACACCAGCCCATCTTCATTACTCTTTCAATTTGATTGTAACTTGTATTAGACTGAATAACTGGAGCAATTAGGGTAAAGACATCAGAAAGAGCCAGATACCATACAGTTGTCCTGATATAGTCATTTGTGGCAACTTCAGGATTTAAGTCTCATCAGATACTGCTGTGGCTTTAGGAAACCTTTGTCTTTGCCAAAGTTGAAAGGCTTTGCCAAACATTTGAAAAGTTCATCAAGCCTCAGAAAGTATTCTGCTCTGACCTGAGCTGGAAGTTAGTTTTCACATGGTGTTGGTATTAGCATTTTGATCTCTCCTGTCTTCAAAAGAAGCAATAGCTTTTACTCACAGAAAGGAGGACTCTATGGAAATTATAAGACTCTCATTTCAGGTTTTTCCTCTTTTAGTTATAAATGCCCTTTGAAATAAATCTGCAAATGTAGGATATAATTCAGATCAGCTGGAGCAATACATTTGGTGGGTCATGCACAGAAAATTGTAGGTGTTCCTCATATGTCATCCAGATTTTTTTTTTAATGTTCTTGGCAAAAACATGATGTTTGTGTGTGGACAGCATTACCAATGTCCCATTGACTGCCCCCAACCCACCGCTAACAACCTGGAATGAAGTTATTTTTATAACTGGCAGACTTTCTATAAGCAAAATGTTTCAGATATAGCAGCTGAATGGAAATGCCTGGCATGCTTTCTGTGGTCATCCTTGTTTGCTAACGTTACAGGGTAAGGCAAATGTGCTACAGAATTGTGGTATGTTTGCATCTTTGCAAAGGGATTGATGACTAGCCTAGCTAAAATACACAGGCATAGGCCACCTGGTCTCCGCAATTAAGCCCTCCCAAAAGATGGGTGTGCTCTAAAGCTGGAAATTGGGTAAATCTGTATTAAATTGGGAGTATCCACAAAATCTGAACTTGGAGCCCAATGGGACTAAGTCTAGCTCATCAGTTTTAACCAAGAATTGCTATGAAATATGTGATGTATGCTGATACTCTTTCCCAAATCCCCTGATGATGTTCTTCCTCAGCTTTGCTAGAGTGGATTTCAGAGTGACAGTCTATATGGGGACCCTTTAGCATTTCCCTCTTTGCAGATGCAAAAATGATCTGTTCTCCTTTTCTGTTTTACATGTTTCTTCCCTCCCTCCCCCCCCCCACCCATTTTTTTGTTGTTGTTGTTTCACTTGAGCTAAGGGAAACTAAATAGAGAGCATTGTAGTTACCTTCCCCTGGTCCTGCATGCTTTCAGTGACACTATCTAGGTTGTCACCCTTAGGTTTCTATAGGAGGAGAGCAAATTGTGGCTGACTGAAGTACAAGAAAGAAAACCATATAAATATGTACGTGTTTGTGTGTTTAACAGTCCACAAAGAATAAGAGAACTTTCACTGCTTTTCTTGATACAAGAAATAAAATCTTGAAAAGAGCTAAGTGCCAACAATATCATCAGTTGTCAGCCTTTTGCAGAGTCCTATGACGGCTTTGCATGAGGTACAGGCCCTTGCAGAGCCTGTAGACCTAAATGTCTCAGCCTTGTGGCATTTTACTGCGTATTATTTATGTTAGTCTAGGCCAGGCTTAAATAGTTTTCCTTGCTTCTCTGCATACAGCCAAAATTGTGTGCACAGTCCTGTTTTTGTGAAAAGCCCTGGCAGGCCTTTGAGCATGGGTGCCGTTAATGTGACAGGGCTGGGATTTCACCCCAGGCACTTTTGCATCTGCATATGTAATCTGCTCACAGCAGCTTCAGACAGCACTGTGATTAAAAATGCCTGGGCAGGTCTCCACAAGTGCTGTCCCTGTGCCGCATTTCTCAGTGCTTTACTGGTGTTTTACACAGGAGGCAGGGTGGGGAGAAGGGCGACTTTCAGAGCAGGTATTGAGCAGGGCCTCAGGGCCGCAGGAGCTCCCTTCAGATCATCATTTTAAGTGGTTAAAGAGGGTGTTTGTTGCTTACTGGCCGATGCAGTAGCCGCCTGCCAAAGGCTCCCAACACCTCTTTGATGCATTGCAATCCCCATACAGGCAGTTTTCCCTCCAGCTATCTGCCCTCACTGGTTCTCTGGGCTGCTTCTTTCTTTTCCTTCCCAGTTCCCCCAAGTCCTGCTGGTTGTTGTTCTGTATCCATGCTTTACTGCTGTATCATCCTGCTATGCTAGGAAACACCTAAGCCCTTACCTTCAAGAAATGTACATGGTAGGAAAGATGTTAGTTTCCAAAACCAAACAAACAAACAAAAAACCAGCACAGAGATCCAGACTTGTTCATTCCTTGGGTTTTAGGTCTGGGGCTCCACTTTGATCCAGCCCCACAAATGTGAGGTCTGAACTTGTGCCAGTGTCTGATCTGACAATGTTTTGATTTGAAGAAACATGTCAGTGTTTCTTTGATTCTGTTTTTTTTTTTTTTTTTTTTTTTTTTTTTTTTTTTTTTTCCTATGGGAGAAATTAAACTTGAGGGGTTAGAGGGGGAATTTTTTAACTATTTGGAATAGTCTCTGTAGTACAAAAATCACGTGATCGATAGCTGTTGAAATATGACTGGCGGCCAAACTCTGGGCCTTTTGTCCCTGTGATCAGAAAAGGATGTGAGCCAAAGCCAGCTGGGGAATCCTCCCAGGGTTTATAAACAGCTTTGGCTAAGTTCATTATCAAGTAGAACAAATGTAAATCAGTTTAAATAGAAAGCTAGGTTAAGGTTTAAGGTAGTTCCAGAGGCACCCAGGAGAAAGGCATCACAGTCCTTTGGCACTGACCAGAGTTGGTTCCCTATCTCCAGAGCATTCCTGCTGAACCTTGGGCTTTCCACCTTCCACTGATGGAAAGTGCTCAGACTACCGGGAGCAAGGAGACCAGCCACTTGTCTGTAGAGACTCTTGTTCTGGTTGTGGGACTTTAGGTATGTTTTGGGCAGATTTTCTAACCTCTTGAAGTGTTGGTTAGGCCCAGCTCTCTGCAGAGGAGGAATTACTTGTACCTGAGTTTTTCCTTAAATAGCTCCAAGTGTTTTGGTGAATATAAATTGTAGCCCAGTATTACTTACAGCTTTTCATTACTGTCTACTCTTGATGGCCATTTCTGTTGAGAGGTACATTTTGAGAATGAAAGGGTTTATGTATATCTGAAAAATGAAAAGCTTCTCTGAGCAGAGAAGTCTATCAGTAAAATTATAAGCAATTTTCTTTTTGGGCAGCTGGTGTGCTTGGGCCGTGTGAAGGCTCTGCAGACAAGAGTTGTACTTGGAGGCTGGAGTAGCAGCAAAATGAGTTGCTGAAAATGTCTGAGATAAATCTGTTTCCCTTGGTTTCTTGCTGATCAGTTTTGTATGCAATGGGAACCTCTGAAGATGAGGGGGTTATCAGAGACCTCTCAACTATAATTTGTTTTTAGGGGCCAAACATAGGTGTTTGGAAGGACTCCTCTTGTGCATAGCAGTTAATTTCTGGCAGTTTTGTTGCTTTGTAATTGCCTGGGGTTGTCACAGTCTGCCAAGTATATGCCCACTGGAGGTCTCTGATCTGCTTGTCTCCCCACAGCCTGGTTCTACATTTTTTTTTTTTTTTTTTTTTTTTTTTTTTTTTTTTTTTTCAGAGAAATTCAGTATGGGAGTCTCTGAGGCTGGGACTATGCAATTCTGTGGTTTATAAAACCCCCTTTGGTTCACAATGCCCACAGCCTTCTCTTTTAATCAAGCTTTAGGACACACTCCGTGTCAGGTCTCATCCTTTCTTTACTTCCCCTCTGCAGTAATTCACGATTATCACTTCTTTTGCACCAGCCCCAATGCTCATGTGACTATTGCACTTTTCTGGGAGATGATCCAGCCAAAAAGTAACATGAAAAAGAAGAGCTGAGTTCTGTGAACCTGCCCTGTAGGATCATGTAAGTGATTGTGGGAGAGGGTGAGAACACACATGGTGAGGAAGAGTGCTATAGTTTTTTTTGTCAGAAGAGTTTATACTACCATGCAACCTCAGTGATTTGGATGGGGAATTTATATCTGTGAGAGCCTTATCTGAGTCACTGACTAATTGTTAATATTACCATGTTTGCCCTGCAGTAATATCAGGAGGCTGCAATCATGATAGGAGCACTGCTGTGCCTAGCTCTGTGTACGCACCAGAGGAAAATTGCCCAGTGTTTGCAGTCTCCATAGATGTGACAGCCAAACACAAGCAATGACAATACAAATGTACTTCAGTCAGAAAAGCCATGCTATTCCTGACCAAAAGTCCATCTCACTCCTCTTACCCTGTACTTTGTCTTATGGGGACAACAGCTTTGTGAGGGTGCAGAAGTGGTGTGCACAGTGCTGCTCTTATGAGGTACGCTCTCACAGCTGCAGGAAAACAGGACTTTGGTGCTGTGGGTTGCATCCAAATGGTAGTGGTTACCAGGGGACTTATCCTACAAGGGGATTGACGAAGTCCCATCTTGAATGTCTCTGCAATAACCCATTACAGAGGCTTTTGGTCTTATCCGGTGTTATTTTAAATGTGCTCTTTTAAAAATTAATTAGGTGTACCTTATTTCTTGTATCCAAGATAAAGTGAATGGTTGCTTCTCATTCATCTTCTCTGTAGCCTTTATAAATTTGTGAACCAGTGCTGAGCCATATTAAATTTTTCAAGTGAGAGAGGACCCAGACTGGGCTGTTAGAAGGGGAAAACTGCAGCTGTAGGGGTGGGAACTGTGTACACTCCTTTATAAGAGGGCTGAGTCCTCTTCACCCCTGTGGTATGAGCTGCTTTTGGCACCTCTGAGAGTTGAGATATGTTTGCAGTTTTACACTGCAAGCTGAAGGAAGCGTTCCTCTGCATGGTGCTGCAGGTTTAGCTCTATGACTCTGGAGGAATGCAGCATCACATGGGGAAAAAAACAGGAAGCGTATCAGGAACTGGCAAGTTTGAGAAGGTTAAATCTGTTATGATCAGTTGGCTACCAGGAATCATTTAAGGAGCAATTCCTTGATTTCTGTACAGAGCAGAATTTGAAAGTTTATATATGTCCATGTCATGTTTCCTGGGTAAGTATGAGCAATATAGATCTTTTCTTGAAGACTAATTATTATTTCCTTCCCTCCTTCTTTGGTAACTTTGAGGACGTAATGAGACATTAAATAAACTGGATTTGACATGAGACAAATTCTAAGAAGTTACCACTTTCCACCCGTGATGCTTGTTGCTGTTCCTGCACTACTCTGGTTGTGCTGATGCAGTCATTTGCAGGGCTGTGCTGAAGTGATCCAGGTTAAACATCAAGCACAGAAAATCCAGCAGCAAAAACTTTGTTTTCTTATCAGCTGAGATCTGCAAATCCAATCTGTTTTATTGATAACCCATGAAGACGCACTGATACAAGTGAGGCAGCACTGGAACGTGGCATGGAGTAGAGGTGGGTGGCCTTGCACCTGGGGAAACTGAGCGGCAGAACAGGAGACTGAACAGAAGCATGTTAACCAGTGATACTGGTAATTCCTGATGCACTCTGTGGCCTGAACCAGCTTCTGCTTTCAGTTCATATACACGCAGTGACTCCAGATGGAAGTGGCCCTAGCTGTCGAACGACTACCTGTCAGCATGGTAACATTCACCAAACATCACATTTAGGAGATCAACTTCATTTTGAGATGTTTTTATACCTGTTTTATGTTTAGTGAGAAAGCATTTGTGGTCTCTCACAGACTTTTTAAGTGGAAGCAACTGTGTTATATATATATAATCATATATTATATATATGATTATATATATATAATGCATTGCAGTTCTTTACAGCGACTGGAAGGGAAATGTGAAGTTGAAAAAACAGGCTACTGACTTCAGCTCCATTTCTTTGTATTTAGTTGACTGAGTTCTCCATGTGTGCCACAGCAGTAATGCTAACTTAGATTTTGGAAAGGACTATAGCCTCTGCAGGTAAAAGACACCACATCATATGGAATGCTATTATAAGATAGAGGCAGCTACTTCTGAAGCATTTTCCTGCCCTTTGCTTATTAGTATAGGAAATATGGAATGATCTTAAAGGCATAATGTTTTTTCTCCCAGGCTGTGTAGTTCCTGTCTCTAGTACAGTAAGGTTTGGCTGAAGATGAGAAGCTGGAACACTGCACGCTGGTCCCAGCCTCTGATACTTTGAATTCTGTACTGACATTTGGCCATCAGACTATTGAGGTGGGTTTGGGGCTTTAAATGCAAGGCCATGAAAAGGTGCTAAGTGTCTGCACATTGATGGATTGCATCCTAGTACCCTGGGCCTGCCTGGGAGAGACTTTTACTTTTCCTCTAAACTCCACAGGATCACGTAACTCAGGATAACTCCAGATTTTGTCTCTTCTGAGCAAGCCGGTTAGAATTGATATGTAAAACCTTAAACACTCTGGAGCTCAACCAATTAAGAACAATAATTACGAACTGGGTTGTAGTGAACTCTTATTCACTTGCAGCATTCTGCAGCCTAAAGTTTCTTCAGAGCAGATGCAGGGATAACACACCGGGGTGGGAACACTTCCTTTTTAAATTACTAAGCAGCATTATTGTCTTAAATGTAAATTAGATAATTAGTGAGGTCAAGAGACCACACAAAAGATTTTATTGGTTTGAATAAAATGCAGCCTGGCATCAACTTGTATAGTAACAACCAGGTTTTCTGAGTAAGTATGAATCAGCAGATTAGATGTAATTTCACCTTGTGTCTCACTCATGAATCTACTGCGTTTCCAATTTATTATAGGGCTGTAATTATTTAAATGCATCTTTGCTTGCTATAGATACTGTATTACCTATCCCATTTCTACATAAGGGTTTGGTTTGGTTTTCATTTCTGCTCCGTCTTCATTCTATGCCTGATTTTTCTTTGACTTTTCTCTCCTTAGGGCTTTGTTTCTTCTTTTCTCATGGGGGTTTGCTTGGAAGTTATTCAGACTCTTAAACAATGTAAAGACATGAATTTAACAGATTGTAAATTACAAAGCTTGAGTTGCCTTTTTGGCTATTGCCCATGTGTTTTGGCTTTTACTACCTGTTTGGCATGCACTACTTTTTCATTCAGATGTAAGCAGCACTACTGAAGTGAAAAGGCTGTGGCTGTGTGTTAATAGTAATGCTTCAGGTGTTCACTCACTGAATTCTTGCGGTAGGGGCTGTAGATCCTCTCAGCAAAAAGAAACTATTACTTTCCCGATTATATTCAGAGTAGATAAGACAAATGATGAGAGTAAAGATGATCCGGATCGTGCACAAGGGGAGCATGGGTATTGGGAAGATGAGGTGATAACATGTGCAAAGTTTATAGTGAGTTGGAAATTGAACCCAAGTCACCTCGTTCCCGTTTCAGCACATTACAAGTTAGGATTACCTCCCATTGCCATGGCAGGTATATTCCTTCAGGTTTCCCCACCCTCCATTTTGTATTGGCAGGGTTGCTGCAGACTACTTTAAATAACAGCATGTAAATTTTTACCTGAAGAGATCATGGAAAATTTTAAATAGATCCTTATTTTCTGGGCAATGTGGTTAGAAAAGCATTGTCTCTCCTTTATTTACACATGAGAGACAGGGCTCCTGCCAGCCAGCCATGGGAGCAGCGCCTCTCGCAAGCACAGTGCCCGGTCAGGTGTGTAAAGCAGCAGAGCTGGGAGAGAAGGCAGGGAGGACTGGCTCTGCCAGTAGGGAGAGGCAGCTGAATAAACCGAGTGCTTTGTGCCATGGCAGGACTTGAATCATGGGCCAGGCAAAGCAGACAGCAGGCACAGAGCGCAGTTAGCACCCACCGGTTATTAAGAAATATCTGCCCACAGATACGAGGGGGGGGGCAGAGTTGGTTTTTGTTTCATTCTTCCCAGTCCGTGAGGTTGCAGCCTCCTGCTCTTACTTGGACCATGCCCCTCTCAGGCTAGACGCGTGGCACGAGGCTGATGTGAAGCCTCAGCTGTTTTCATGCCTCTCCAGAGCAGTACAGCACCTAGCTCTAGCAGGTGTGCGGGGTGTCCTTGTCACAGTGGGTGTTTGGTGCACTTGATGAGATAGGCAAATGTTATTATCTTGCATTTTATAGACAGTTATTGCAGCACAGAGTAAACAAGCGCCAGAGCCTCCAAGGTACTTTGATGCCTGACTCTAAATGGTTTCAGGGTCATGCAGGCCCAGCATATTTCTGTGGCTCGAGGCCGAGGTGCATCTGTGCATTGACACTGGCTGCGTAGACTGTCACAGGCAGTGCAGGGATTGCTGGTCCCTGGCTGGTGGCTTAACCGCTGGACCAGGCTGCCTTTCCTAATCTTTTGTTCAGATCTCTGCTTCCAACCTGTCTGTTCTGCAGGATGAAAACCACTGTGGTTTTATGCTGAAGCAGTGCCTCCAAGCCTCAAAAGATTCAGTGCTCCTTGGGTACGGGAGATCTGCCTTGTTGAACCTAAGCCTTGTGGGAACATGAAGCCCGAGTTACAGTGCTAGGTGAGCAATATTCAGCACACAGCCACCCCAAACCACTTCACTGCCTAAATACTGTGCTGTGGGATTGCAGTGTAAATAGCACAAATAGCCAGCAAATGTGGCATTTTCAGGCGATGTTTTGCAGGAAGATCTTCAGGAAAGGACTGACACATTAAATACTGAAGTAAAGACAGAAGTGTTTCTACCAACTGTTTCATCATTAATACATGCACATATTACATATGAATATATATATATATATGTATTTGTGTGTGTATGTGTGTGTAAAACCAGAGTTTAATAAGGGCAAAGATGAATTCTAGGTAATTAGCAGACCAGATTTTGCCTGGGTTAGAGAATTCTTATGAAGATGTGTGCTAAATTTTCTGCTTGTTGCCATGTGATTGACTTTAAAAAGTGAGCAAAGTTATCCTTCCCTCACTTTGACTCTGCCTGTGAATTAGAAAAGACAAATGGTAGATATTTTTGTTGAGGATTTAGAAAAAAAAAAAAAAAAAAAGCCAACAGGGCACAGAGTATCTCTGTTCCCTCCCACTGCAAGGTTTATTGATGCTGTCTGCAGATTTGTGTTTGCTTTACTGCTGGTAGTTAGAGCTGGTGATCAAAGGCTAGTATAGCCGAACCCATGAAGGGACATAATTGGTTGGACTCTTTGAGTCCTCTGTAACAATACTCAGTTTTGTTGTGTTAGGCAGGGCTCCACAAAGTATAAAACATTGTATGATTGCTGGGGCAGTCGCTCAAATGTTTTCTTCTCGTCTCAATTCCTTTTATACAGGAAACCAATATAGCTGGGAGCCCAGGGATGAAAGCTTTAAACCTGGAGGGTGCCTGGTGCTTCCTGAGAATCTCACGGGGGAAATGTTCAGTCCCAAAACAGCTTCGCTGACAGATATATTTTTATAGCCTATTATTTTCTCTCCTCATTCTTTGTTTCATTTGAATATAATAGGCTCTTTATTTTTAACTGCTCGTCTGTTCCTGCTGTTTATATCCTCACCCAAAAATCATAATTCTTATTTCTTTTGTTTTGTTTTGTTTTTGACATCACATTTGGTTACTGTTGAACATATGTGCTACAATGCCTGTATAGAAGGGACATTGTTTATTTTTCTGAGTAATAAATTTTCCATTTTCCTCTCTGTCTTTTCAAAAGAATCCCATATTTCAATTTGAACCAAAGGATATAGCCCTATTTATAGGTTTTGAATTTTGGCAGTGATGTAAGTGTGTTATGTGGTTGTATGACTTCATGAGAGGGAAGAAAAAAAGGAGTTGCAGATGAATATGTAAAAGTGTCATTTTCCTTTTTATTTCTCTAATACATGAGGTGGAGAAAATAGTTATGATGCTGCTTCTCCTGGCTGTAGCTGGTGTATTCTCAGGGGACCGCTCCAGGGTTCCAGCAAAGAAGCTGGCCGTGTCCTTGAGCTACTGATGCAATTTTACAGTGGATTCAAACATGAGCAGACTCAAATGTTAATTAGACAAAATGTACTGAGTGGTTTCACTGTTTGGAACTGGATACATGCATAATATGAGGCCCATGCTAGTAAAGTTACTTTTTTTCTTTTATACTTTCCAAAATCATATTTTGTTTGGTCATTTAAAAAGAATAGATGCACAACTTCCTGGCATGATAGATTTTAATTTGGACAAATAAGCACGATAAGGTACTTGCTTTCATCTTATACTTGCATTCATCATATAAAATCCATGTTAGGGTGCTGTCTGTGAGAGCCAGTCCCCACGTCGCCCCCCTTCTTACTCCCCTGCACAAACCCACGTCCGCCAGCCACGGGGGACGAAGCAGCAGTGTTTGCTCAAACAGCCTGTGCACGCAGGCGGCTCTGCACAATGCCAGGTCAGCATGACATGAATGCACCACCTCTGACACTTCGCAGGAGACCTCCTTATGAGTTCCAGCCCTGTTGCAGCAAAGCAAGCTGGAGAGCCAGTCAGGCTTTGCCCTCTGTGCTGCCACTGACTCTCGGACAAGTTCTTAAATCTGGGTCTCAGTTTACTCATCTGTAAATTAACAACTGCAGTGCTTGTCTCTGGGAGTGTCTGAGAATAGAACTGGTGGGAAAAATGATTTTTGTCCCAGAAAACCTGTGGAGATTAAAATGTTATACATATGTGAATATAATTATTTAATAGAGAATGTAACTTTATAGATGTATGTAAATATGTAATCTTAGCCTCCAATTTAATCATAATGAAAAAACAAATAATTAAAAATTTCATTACAGAATATTTCCTCTTCTAGAGATCTGTTAATGCTCAGTCATAAAACATCTTATGTATTATGTAAAATGCTTCATTTGGGGTTTTGCTATTCTGTGGAAAAAAAAAAAAAGTTTTGCTGAAATGGGATTTGCTGCTGAAAAGCTGTTTCAAGAATGCCTTTCAGTTGCACAACTTAATGTAGTACCTGGAAATGATTTTAAGCTCCTTGCAAAAGAACAGCCAAGGATCTATTACATTATAATTATTAATTATAATGCAATTAATAATTGCTGTTATGATTACTTAACTCTTTTAAGTATGATGTTCTTTTTATGTGCTTTCCTTCTTACAGATTGATCACCTTAATTATGGTATGTCTGTTTGCATGTACTTAGCACCTATTAAAATGAAACCTAAAGTGCATTCTCAAACAAATTAGAAACTGCTTTGTATGTTTGGAGGCCATCTCAGTGGGAACAAACTGCATTTTTCATCTCCCTGAGTTAATGGGGCTTGGACTTTGCAACTGTGTTATTTTCCCAGACCTTTGACAGAAAATACTAGCTCTCTTCTCGGTATTTTGACCATTACTGGTAATAGTCTAATGATTAACTCTTGGAGCAATGGGGAAGTGAGTGTATGCCATCACCCCAATATACTGAATTCTGCCAGCTCCTGAAAGAAAGAAGCCTCTAGAAGTTTGTAGAATGACATGTTTTGTAACTGGATAATATGATTTGGTTTTCATGTTGCAGTCAATATTAAGGTTTTTAGACTCCTCTTTGCTGTTTGCAACCCCTTGGCAATTAGAGAATCCTAAAATCCTCAGTGGATAGAGGTCTGTATGCAAGTCCCCACAGGAAATGTCTGCAAGACTAAGTAGATTACAGATATGGTTTTAGAGATACCTAAAAATGATTATTCTCCAAATTAAGTAATAACTTAAAAGGATAAAACCATCTATATGAGTGGCCTCCAAAATATGGTGAGATTAGGCCTGAGTATGAACATCACTTTGTTGAAGCCCTGCATTACTTGCAAAGTCCTGTCTACACAAGAAAGACTAGTTAAGTTTGTTTGTTTGTTTGTTTGCCTCTTTCCTTTCCTTGGCTGCAGCAGGGTCATCTGAGGCAGTCACTACCCACGCTTACACAGATGACGTTTTGGGCAGAGTGTGCATCACGTCAGCATTTGGGGCAGTGTGCATCCCTGCAGAAGTGGTGCAGGTCTGTTGAGCTGCCCAGCTGGCGTGGCTCTGCCAGGAGAGTCGTGGGTCTGAAGCATCATGCAGCTCTTCCTCTCCATCACGTAAGGCAGGGGCCTTGCCAGCTCTGTTTACGCTGGCATCTCCTGGGCAGTTTTTCCATTCTGCTTCAGCTGCTTCCCTCAGCACAGCCTATTATGGGTAGGTCTCAACACTTTTCCTCTTGGATTCAGATCTATGTTACTGGGGAAGGACAGCAAAGGCTTTGGGATTCAGAAGACCTAAATATTTATTTATTTATTTATTTTCTAGGCTTACTTCTGCACTGAAGTAAAGTATAAAGAGGAATGATAACATTTAGCTGCCCCACTGGTTCGTGCGCTGGTGTTCACAACAGCTTTTGAGATACTTGAGGAGAGTGTCGTTGGAAAGTAAAATGCTGTTGTTGGTGGTAGTGTGATATTATAATCATGCGTGAATCTTCCATCATCTAAACACAAGCTTTTTAAGTTTTCTGCACCTCAGAAGTAGAATCACTTCTAATATTATCATTGGGGCTCTATGTAAACCAGTGATCTACCGGTTATTTGTGCCTTTTATAGGCTGAAGAACAACAAATAAAAGCAACAGATGAAGGTTTCTGTCCTGGATCAGGGCTGATATTGACCAGGAATTGCTTTCCTCCCCTCACTTTGATAAGCTTTTCCAGTTTCTTCAGTCTAGTTGCTTTTATGTGGCCATATCTATCATTATACGGTTGTTTTTTTTTTTTTTATTGCTGATAATAGCTTATTGAGACTTAAGGAACTTTATTTGCTTAACCTTGGATCTCTGAGAGAGAAGCTCGTTACTTTGAACCTTTCAGCCTCCTGCTATTAAAAGTGTTGAAAGAAGCAACTCTAAATTAGGGCTTTTATTGCAATTTTAAACACACAAATAGATGCCTTCATTCTTACAATCAACATCAAAAGGCCAGAGAGTCTGGAGTGAATCAACCATGTTGGTCATTCACCATTGATCAACATACACGTGCCTATCTCTCCATCAGGATCCCTCCTCCTTCAGATGTGTTCACTCAGTCACGCTGTTGGAGAATTATGAAGTTGGGAGGAATCTTGGTAGTCCTCTGTTGTTACGTGCTGTAAGGATGGACAACTTGGCCTACTGGCATTCTTTGGTATGAACATTGTGTTTTGTGGCATGGATGAGTCTGTGTTTATTTATATGCAATGCATTATACTTCGACCATGGAGTCTGAATTTTCTGTTCTGCACTTCTCATGAGGATTGCTTAAAATAACAGACGCTAACTGTTGCAGACAGATTAGTTAATTTTATAACTGATAAAAACAATAAACTAATAAACATCAAAGTGCTTAGGTCCAAGGTCCAAGAATGTAAAGAAGGAACAAATATCTAAATGTCTGACAATTAATTTCCAGCCCCTTTGTGTATTTGTATGCTATGACCCTTCCCTTTTGTGTAGTACAGCCTGTGCGTCATCACTGCTTAACTCCAATATGTGTGTTGTGCAATTTGTTTGGGCTTGCATCTTACAAGTCAATATATTGGTTTTTGTCAGTGCTGTGGTTCTGTGAAGTTAGTTCTTTCTTTGGATGGGAAATACATCAAAAGAACAGAGGGGACTGTTGCTTTAGAGGGACAATGTTCTTATTTTATGCATAGGAACAATTTAACATAGGTGTATATTGGACTGCATGCCTTTTTTGTGTTTGCTAAAATACGATTTGATTGCATGTGTAAAACATGAGAGAACTATTTTAGAAGTATGTCTCCACATAAAGCAATGGAATTAAAACATGCTTTCCTCTTCCAATTCTGATATTTCCTCCCAGCCCAGCTATTTTTTGCACTATAGATGAGCAAACTACAGATGAGCCCAACTACTTTTATGCACTACAGATGAGCCCACTCCTAAAATAAATCTACTGAGAAGCAAACTCTGCCCTGAAAAGCTTATGTTAAAGTACAAGAGATCGTATTCTCTCTAGACAAGCCAATTATGTAGAAAAGGAAAAAAAAAATAGATCACATGTGATCTGCAGTCATACAGGGTGCAAGAAAGAAACACAGAGAATAGCCCAGATCTCCCAAATACCAATCAGTACTTTAATCAAAGAGCATCTTCCATCTATTCTTCCATCTCTCTTGCTCTCATCTTGGATATACGCTTTATTGTGAGAGTCTCCCCAGAAATGCATGGCATCAAGTTAATATATAGAATATCTGGTGAGAAAATGTAAACTCTGTTGTTATTATTCTGCCAGCAGTCTGTATGGTGGCAGAGGGGCAGAAACTGCTGGGTGCTTTGGCTCAGGAGTGTAACTGAGTGGATCTAGTGGCTTATTTTTGAGAAATTGTTCCTATCCCTCCCTTTCCCTGTTGCTGGCTCTGGTGTACACAGGACACTGTCTTACAGTCATTCAGTTGACGGGTATGGCAGAAGATGAGTCCTTTTTTGGCAGGTTACTGAACCAAACCATTAAGGTGATGGGGTCTACAAGTGCCAAGACAACCCTAGGGTATTTTCTTTCTGATCCACTTTTCTGATTTGCTGCCTTTATTTGTCTCTGGAAACAACCAAGGAACAATTTGTGAGAAATCATTCCATGGTGATAAACGTGGCACAAATGTTCTGTAATTTTGCTGTTTTTCACTAGATACAGATCACTGTTTTTCTTGTCTCCTGTAGTCTCCTTTATGTTGGTGGATTGTCTAATGACAAGCTTTCAAAGGACAGAAACAATATTCTTACGCACATGGAAGACTTCCATTGTTTCCCCTGCTGCTCCTTTGGCCTAATGCTGTATTCAAGGAGTAATTGTAGGAAATCAGTGCTCCTCTTCCTAAACATAAACTAGGTTGAACTCCATTCTTCCTGTCTGCTATTGTTAGCAAGAACATTAGAAAATTGTTGTGCAGCAAGTCAGTCATGAAGGAGAAAAAGTGGGACAATTTGCATTTTGTTTCACAGCTGAATGTAATATGTACCTTTTCACCTGCTGTAAATAGGATTATTTGTGGTATGAATTATGTCAAATAATCTTCATGAGAAGGGTCATTTCATGATCTTCAATGAAATTATATGGTGAAATAAAGCAAGCAAGTTTAGATTTTATTTTTTTTTTCCTCTCAGCATTGACATTCTCTTTCAGACCAGTGTAAGACAATGAAGGCAACAGTTGTATGCTTGCTCAGTAAGCAGGGTAAGAACTTTTTCAAACCTTTATAGTTCCACTGGCTAAGATGATTATTTATGTGTCAGTGAAATATAGTCAAATTTAGAACCAGGTAAGTAGCTTGTTTCTCTTTGCCTCAGTATATTTTATGTTTCATATTGAAATTGTTAAGTGAAAGTATGAGCAAGGAAAAAAGGAAATCTGAGTATTTCTGGGTATATTTATTTGCAACAGTTAGTACAGAATGTATGTCAGGGGAATGCATTACATGGTTGCATACTAGTAAGAAGAACCTTAAATTTGTTCTCCTCAAGCCTGGATAGTTGATATGAAGCTCTCTCTGCTGTAAACATTTCTCCATTGATGTCTCCTGTGGATTTTGTTCACAATATTTTTTCACAATATTTATTCTATAATATTATTATTATTAATATTATTATTATTTTATTTTTCACAATATTTATTCACAATATTTTTTCCAATTCAAGGAATTTTCACTGAGGGCATAAAAGGTATTGTTTAGGGCAAGTGTGAAATATCGTATGGAAATCCCTAATATGGATGAAATAATTAATTCTGAGTTTGGAATTGAGTCTAAGCTTCTGTTTTAGTTTAGAAGATGCTTCAAGAGCAATAGGAATTTTCAGAGCAACATGCCTAGTTGCCAAATGTTTTGAAGACTGTCAACTTCTAAGGCATTTATCTTGTGACAGAGTAGTAACATTTTAAAGTCTTAGATAAGGCTGATTTGTGCCCAAGACACTAGTCAATCCAATTTAAAAGTTTTTTTTTTTTTTTTTTTCCCTGCTTCTAATAAGGAAGAAGACTTTTAAGGCATCCTTATAAGGTGGAGGCATGTATCGTGTAATAAAATGATTCAGAGGAGCATTTCATCACTTTGATTAGGGTAAGAAAACTTTCCTTTAAAGCACAAAGGCAGTGTATGATGATAAGTGCGCTGGTAGGATTTTTAGGTTAATGAGGCGTGAGTAAGTGTAAGCTTTCCATGATGAAATGAATAAGTGATTGTATTTACTGTGGCTAAACATTGTATGTATTACTATCTAGTACTGCTATTCAAAAGTGTTCTTTTAATAAGCTTTTTGTGCAGGTGACCTGAGGCCCATGTGAATATCACAGTCAAAAATAAGGAGGCCTTTTCTGCATAGAAGTGCCCAGTGTTAGAACCAGTTTTGAAACAGCAAGACTTCTGCAAAAGAAAGGGAAAACAAGGGTTTGTTTGGCAGAGAAGTGAAAAAGTGTAGTTCTTTAAATGCGAAATGTGAATTAAAGGCTTGTGCTACAACAAAATTTACTAACCTACATGCTCAGTTGACAAGTCTGAATGGATTTGGGATAGATGCCTATCTTAATGTATACTTTCATGTCCTTGTATTCCAGAAAAGTCATTGTGTTGGGATGAAAAATGGTTTAAAAAGTGAAATAAAAAATGTGAAATTAGATTGAATTTACTAAGTGCTAGTACTAGCAAAACCCGTTACAATTTTCTGTCAAGGCAGACAGTTATCAGGTTTCAATCTAGAGAAATCAAAGCCCCATTCAAACTCAAGCATTGAAATTCAGTAAAAGTTTTGAAGCAGAGTCACTCTAAAATACTCTGGCCACTGTGTATGAGGTCAGCAATGTGTTAGAGTGATGCTTGAGAGTCCAGGTTTCATTTTAATCATTCTCATAACAAAACATTCTCATAACAAAACACCAGTCTCTTTCTTATCACTTGTGCTCTGGGGATGCCATTTGGTTTTGCCTATCATTATCACCAAATGTATGATAGGGTCTAAAATAAGTATTCAGTGGTTCTGTAGGGGTAAGGAGAAAAATCCTGGCCAAGCTGAAGTCAAAGGTTATATGTCATATATACAATCCATATGTATTGGTGGCATAAATAATTGCTACAGTCTTTCCAAGGTGGTTAAAAAGTCTGTAAACTGAGCTGGAAAAATATTTCTTGACATGGAATGAAGTGCCATCTAGATTTCCTGGCCAAACTGAAAAAAACACGCCATGATAAGCTCTGTGGCTAATGTGGTGCTTCCTGTGGTGCTAAAGTAACACCACGTTTACAGCTATTGGACACATGGGATTACTTGTGAAATCGTCCTGTCATTGGAAGATTTCAACATTATGTAGGTCAAATTTGCATGAGAGCATGGTTTATGTATGATGCCTGTTGTTTTAAAGCACAGGGTAATGAGTCGCCCATTGCCCAGCTGAGGGCTCTTTTTTAATGTTAAACACCCATGCAACTACGGTGGAAGCAGCCTCAGTTGGTCACATTTTTACAAAAAGTGCATTACAATAGCACATTAGTCATCCTTGCTTGATAAAAACAAGAAGTATGAATGAAAAAGCATAGCACAATGTAGTGCTCTCAAGAGCAGCTTATATTGGAAGACCTTTTTTTTTTTTTTTTTTTTTTTTTTTTTTTTTTTAAGTGTGTTGAGGGGGAAAACACTGCTGCTACTTGAAAGCCTCTTTGGGATTGCAGGTCTTGTGTAGCAATAGTTGACTCAACCCTTTATTCTTTGGAAGAAGAGAAGCAAAGTTCTGGGTTCTGCTATGGCATAGGGCATTCTGATGAGTCCCTGAGAACAACAACAACAAAAAGAAAAGGTCTGCCTGTTCTCTATGTAAACACTCAGGATCATATAGCATTTTCTGGATGAGCTGGGTTTTTGCACTGGGTCACTACCTTCTTCCTTCTCCACAACTGTGCAGTTAGCTGCTGACTTCCAGCACATCACACAGCACAGTTGCACTGCATATGAACAGTGTTCAGAGCACATGAAAGACTTTAAATAACAGTGGCCATTGGCACTATATTGCATAAGTGCTGTTAGGCTTTCTCTGTTTCAGGGTTCAATAAAGGACAGTTTGCACCATTTAATCAATTCCTGAAATGCCAGACTTTAGGATCTGTTTGGGTTGTAGTTAGATCTCAGGAAATAGCAGATTTTCTGATTTATGTGAATACTTTTGCTCATAAAAGAAAAATAGAAATGGTTTTATAGTCTCATAGGTTTTGGCAGAACAAATAGAAGGAACTGGAGGATGATTTGAACACTGTATGTTAGCTGGGCCATCAGGTTGAAAATGTTATATTATTTTACAAGCAGAAACAGAAGTCACTCAGATGTTAGCCAGCATTACAGGATAGCGGCAAGAATGTGGTAGGGAAGACGAGACCAGTCTACCTACCAGGTGATGCTTAAAACGTGAAAGGCACCATGCTCACACCTGTTAATTCAAGAGTTTAACACTTGGTCCTTCTTTCCCATGCTGTTCATACAGCCTCTTTGGTTCTGTGGGCAAAGTTTCGTGGTGGTAGTTACTTAAAATTGCCTCACAAATTCATTAAGATATCAGGAGTTCAAGAATACAAAACATTTTTGTATGTAATATGATTTATAAGTTTGCTTTTTGCTGTATGACAACTTCATTATAATTTCAAGCTGTGATGTTTCACAACAGAGAGAATCACCCTCTGCTGTTATAGTCCCTTTGATTCTCTGCTTCTCATTTGGTTTGCCATTGAAACTTTGGGACAAATGCCCCAAGAAATGGTGCAATAGCCTCTCTATGGCTTTAGGCCTGGACAAAGCAATGGAGAGAAAATGCAACATGCAACTTATGCACTAGGGAATCATGAAGAAGACATTCAGTTATTGCTTTTTGTTTTCTGAGTAAAAATACGATTGTAATTAAGTTAAACTGCAGAACTGGGGCTTATGAGGTGTTCAGCACCCTCTTCTCCTTCTGACAGCAGTAGGTCTGAAGAATGGCAGTTCAGAATTTTTTTTCCTCCCCTCCCATGACTTTATACCATAGTGACATTTGTTCCAAGCCTGAGGTTGCATTTAGATTAAACATTTAGGATGGAAGACTCTAACTCTGCTTAAAAGACTAACTCCAGGAAAGATAATAAGGGTATGAGGATAAGTTGCTGCTTCAAATGAGTGGAAATGTTGTTTTAAAGATACGTAAAGGAATGTTGTTTTATGTGTGTCAAAGAGAATCAGGACTAGATTTGGAGCTTTTTTAACTTCACTTTTACTATTACTGGGTCTATTGGGCATGATCTGTGTTTGTGTTGCGCTTAAATATAATGGACTATAAATGAATTTTGACACATCATTCTTTTTAGGGGGTCACTCCTCTTTAAAGAAAAACATTATTCAGTAAGTTACAAATGATGTATCCTAAAATATAAACTCCCAAGTATGGATTAGACTTTATGTTATAAAATAATTCGTTTTTTGCTCAAGCAAATAAGTTCACTTGTCTAATATTAGGCGTTAAAGTAGGATCAACTTAAGGTGTCTTTTTTTAAAAAAAGGAAAAAAGTAGAAAAAAGGAGTTTTTGAATATAATTTCAGAGGGACAAGGTTTTATACTTTGTGTATGCTTTCTAGAGATTGGATTTTAGATGAGTGACAGTGCAAGAGCAGATTTTGAGAATGTTTAGAGGGACATGTCAAAATTCTGTTCACTTAATTTTGAGAAGACACAAGTCTTAGTTGTGTGTCTTCAGTATGTTAAAATTAGAATGCAGTTGGCTCTGGAATGGAGTTGACAACAAAGAGAGCAATTAGGCAGTATCATTGACCAATTCTTTATGCATCTCACCTTAAAAGTCCATAAGGAGCAAGATAACCTCACCAAGAGTCTGGTCTGAGGCACCCTCTTACAAGAAATGTCATGAATGCAATTTCTTTTTCAGAGGAAATTGAAGGTGAGCCTGGTGCTAGCTGAACAATAGTGTCGCTGGAGGCACCTCTTTACTGTTTTTTATGCCTCTAGCACTGAAAGTGAAAAAGAAGAAAATGGGGGGAAAAAGACTTTTGTCTCACTGCTCTTTGTACTACATTACTTTTCAATACGGATGCTCAGAAAGCTGCAGAAAGACACCAAGACACCATTGCTCAAGCTAGTTTTGTTCTTGGATTCTTCCTCTACTTGGAAACAGCTTTCAGATGAAGAAGAAAACAACTTCCACTAAAATTTAGTAGAATGGAGATAATTGATGATGCAGGTAAAACTACAGAAATCTACTTAATGGAATATACCTGAGTTTCTATGTCCTGTTCAGAAATGAGAAACAAACAAAAAAAAGTGGATATCAAGGTATAGTGATTTGAATATAGGTAATTGATTCCAGAGAATGACTGGCATTTGGGGGGAAGGAAGATTTTTTTTTTTTTAACCTGAATTGAAATATGAGTGCACTTGCAAAGTTATGTTATATATAATGAAACAAAATGTGGGAACCAAAATCTGGTAGACAACAATGGAAAGAGCAACAATTTGCGACACAAGTACCCTCTGTTGAGAGACCTAAGCATCACAGATGCTTAGATGGATCTTCTCTTGTTTGAAAGGGTAGGCTTTTATATGCCTCTGCAAAATACACAAAAATGGGCTCTCAGAATTTCAGTACTTTGACAAAGCCTTAAAAAGAGCTGAAAATGAGGGAGTCCTCGCTCTAAACGTCAGTGACTTGGCAAGGCTGGGGACAGTTGACATTAACATCAATGCTAGTATTCAGCTGACATCCTTGTTCAATGTATCTTTCTCACTGCAACTGGCAAGGAACAAGACCTATTGTGACTGAAACTTTGAAAGTAACATTTAATTAAGTAAATTGATGTGCCCATTGGGAAACTGCAAATCATTTTTATGTGGCCTTTTTTCTCTTTATTAAGGCTCTTGAAGGGATGTTCTTTGCATTCAACAAAGTTGTGTTTTTACAGTAAGTACATAGAGATATGAATGCTTCAGCTTTCTGCCCAGTGGTATCAATGGTGGAGCTTTTCCCTTAATTCTCTGCATTCTCTGTACTTTAAGAAAGAAATACAGCATTAGGTGGTGTTTGGCTTGTGCTCTAGGTACAAATCATCCTTATTGAAGTCTGAAAAATCGATCAGTTCTGCCTGAGGATCTGAATCAGGAAAAAATTACGTTTCAGTGGATCACTTCCCCCCCTGTTTCCAAAAATACTTTTACATACACTCTGCTTGTGGAAATGAAATGGAGAAAAATACTAACATTTTGGAGGGAAAGCAATTCGGAGGGAAAGCCGCTTGTGCAGGGATGGAAATGTAATTAATCATTATCCTCTGCTTGGGGCTCACAGAGAAGAGGGAGAAACCAAAATGTGAACTCTGAAGGGTTAACCACAACATTGAAGGCAATTTGTCTATTGTTTCTCTATTAATATCATTCACCAGCTTACCACTCATCACCTTTTCCAAGTAGTCTCCCTATAGCAACAAATGGCGCCATAGACAAGCCAGATGCAATCTCGTCTCTGTTTTCTTTTCATAAACATTTGAAAATTTGTTTAAAAGAAAAGAAAAGGAAAGTGGGAGGAAAATGTTTATTTTGTAGAAGCTGCATTTAGAACAGGAGACCCTGTTTTTTTCTGTAACTCTCACTGCTATCTGAAGGGCCTCCAAATTTCTGCAATGTGATTTCACTTCCTTAACAGAGTTGTTCCATGCCATTGAAGCAATCCTAGATTCCCTTCACAGCAATCTTGATGATCCTGAGCTTGTATTCTGAGTATTGAAAGCATGCTGTCAGAGCTCTACATACAAAACTGGCTTCAGTTCCTCCCCACCTTTAGCTGGTAGCTAATTTTAATTTCTCTATTTAATTCTATAATAGTTTTTCTCAGTGACATAGCTACACAGAACTGCTACATACATGATGCTTATCTGTCTGCAGTATGATGGGATGAATAGGTAGATGGTTTATTTTCTGAAAATAACTGCTCAAAGTCATTAAATTTTAATCATTCATTTACTAGATAAAGCCATTATTTTTCCTTAAAAAGAAATCCATTGCTTTTCTCCTTTTTTGGTCTCTAAACGCCTTTCAGTTCTAGCTGACTTTAAGAGATGGAAAGCATTTCTCTTTCTTTACATGGAAAACAATCGTGCTTAATTTGTATGTAGCTTATTTCAGTAAAAAATAAAACAAAACAAACAAACAAACAAAAATCCTGCCCCGAAACCAAACTCATGAAAACAAAGTCTCCACAAGAGGCATTTGTATCTTTTTATACAGTTCAACCTGAGATGAGCATAAAGTACCAACTGTCCTTATTATACTAGCAGACTTGTAGGTTTTAACAGGCATGAACAATTGCTTTGTTTACATGAGTTACTTATTTTTTCTTTGATATATATATATTTTTCTGATTTGTGAAATATTTAATGAGCTGCACAGACCAGCCTGTCATACTGTGGGCAAGTGCTCCGTGGCAGACCAGGTAGGATGTCTGGAGTCTGGTAACGTGAAGTCATCTTCCTCCATTCAGCCACTGAACTGTGGCAAAGGTTAGTCAAAATGGATGAAAAACAGTTTTTCTCTGGAGGAGCAATTGCTGAAGTTGTTACAAAGAAAGTTATACGGTCACAAATGGGGAGAAGATAAATCCAGTAACTGAGAATCTTTGCTGTCAATCATTTCTCAGTGTGGAGCCTTGCATGAATGGAATTAACTTGTATTTCTTCAGAAAATAAATTTGGGGCAATATTTTACATTTACCACCAAGATGCAGCAAAACTTGTTAGTAAAAAGAAAATCACTAATGGTCCTATCCTGTCAATTACAAAACAGTTATATCGAAGTTTTTGCCATCTCATTTGATGATTTGAATATATGCATATGCATATAGTCTGCTTGACTTATGTATGTTGTAATGGTGAGACCTGAAAAGTTGATGGCACAATGTGTCAGATTTTTGGAGAAATGCTGTCACCTCTTTGAGCAGTGGGGAGCTTTGTCATTGGTGCTACTGGACTGAGATTTTGTCTTGTGTTGCTAGCCCCTAGCACTGCACATCTTCCAAAAAGACAGCCTTGTTTCCTGGTTGAAGTTGCATTTGAGGTATCTGTGGCTCTTGGTGTTGAACAGGAGAGAAAACTTACGCTTGGATGGATTTTTCTGACTTTTGAAGAGCATCTTGTCTCCTTATCTGTGGCAGACTGCACTGTAAACACTTCTTTAACTACTTCCAGAGCTTGCTTCCACAGGCACAACATTTGGCCACGCCATCTGATTACCACCAAAACAGAGGAAAACAGCCTTCCACCACCACTTTGTAGCTGGCGTTACACTCTGTTATCGTCCAGCCAGTGTTTACAGAATGACACAGTTAACGTTGCCCAGATGCTCTATCTGTGGGAAACCCAGAGACCAGGCATCAGTGACCGCCTATGTTTTCCAAATTCAACCGTCTTATCCGAGGCCTAGCCTGCCTGTGCAGGCCGGGGTCACCCTGCAGCCCGGCTGTGCTGCCAGTTAGCCTGACGGCAGATAGCGCTGCTGGAGATGGTGATGTTCCTCTTGTTTAGGCCACTTACAGCTTTTCAGCAAGCGTTTTAGAGCAAAGTGATGTGGTTTTGCTGGTCGCTTGTGTACTGAAGAGAATTTTTAATGTAAGAATGTGGTAGGACTACAGCCTCAAACTACAGCAGTGTTTTATGCAGTTAGCAGCAAACCGTATGGATATAGCAAGAGCTGCATGGTTTCCAGCACCTGGAATATCAGTGGTATTTTGCCTGTATTTTACTTTGGTCATCACTTAGTGTGTTGGCATACATTTTTTTCCTTTTTAATGTTTGACACACAAGCTGACAATCACTAAAACTCCTCATGTCAACTTTTTGAGGGTATGTCAATTTCTGAGAAATGTACATAGCTTTTCTAGGGTAGCTTGCTCTTGAGGAACACATGAAGTAACATTTTCTTGTGACAGCTTTTTTAGTGCCTAGCCACTGATCCAAAGAATTGAAGAAGTAAAACCATTTTCAGCTGTGCTTTGGGAATATTTGAGATAAAAAATACAATCAAACTCTGTAGTGTCGTTATAGAATCATGTCCAAGATATGTTAGTGAAAAGAAATACTATTTTTCATAAAATAAACACTTCAAAAGTGATCACGTTCCACCAAGCACACATCTGTAGCACCTCCATTCATTTCCCACAAGCTGTGTAAGAGGTACAGAAATTTCTGGCCTAGACAACTTTTAAAAATTGTATAAGTGCTTCTTTTTTTTTTTTTGAAACTTTATTATTATTATTATTATTATTATTATTATTATTATTATTATTATTATTATTATTATTATTATTAAACCACAACTTTGGAGTTCTGTATTTCTTTTTAAGAAAGTTTTCATTTTCTGAGGAATTCATATTTCAGTTCCTATGCATTTTGCCCTTCCCATACAAGGAACTTTTGTGTACACCACACAAACGGCCCCACTACCTGAGGTACTACTCTGCTGTTAAAAGCATGAATAGACATTTCTTCTTTAAGGGCTGGAGGTGAGGTTCTTTTAACTGCTTCATATCCACATTCCTAAACCTATTTAAAAACCTGAGCCCAAAGTCCAGCTGACAATGAACTCTATTTTCAGCTAAAATCCCCTCCTCCCCTGCTTCACCACACGCTGTTTCTGCTGCTGGTCCACTTGTGATAAAGACCAAAACCGTTGTTTGGCTGACATGCAGAAGGAGTTGTTTATCAAAAGGAGGCTATTCTAGGAGGATATGCTCTTTAAACAGAACAATGGGGATTTTGAAGATAACCAAATCAGTACTACATAGGTGTTAGATCTGTTTTAAATTGTTTCTGTGTTGGAAAGTAGGAGGGGGCCCGGTTTTGTCTTTGAATCCCTAGCTTGCAAGTGTGAAATGGTTAAGTCAAAATTAGCTACCAGCTGTGCTTTGTGCTGCAGCTCCAGAGGATCTGTAGGGCATGAGCTACAGATGCTACCAGGGGGCACAGCCCTGGGCGTAAGGGGAAAGGGGCCACACAAAATCCAATTTCACTTTATCCAGCCATCCAGCTATCTTTTTGCTTCACCAGGTCTTTTTTTTTAATCCATCCATCCTTGGTGCTGGCGAACTGAACTGCACTTCCTAAAAGCAGATCTACAGAGTCCTCCTTTTTTACTAGTGAGACCAGGTTACAGACATGGACCCACTTGAATGATACAAATCACTTGGCTTTTAGACATGTAGAAAAGTACCAATAGTTGTTCGATAGGTGGGAGGAAAACTGGGAAACCTTATGGAAGAGTTAGTTTCATATAGGAGTTCCACAGACGTATGTGTCTTTTTCGTTGTTTGTGCCTTCTGTAGAGGGAGAACCTCACCAAATAGAAAGGTGACCTTCAAAGAGAAGGGAGGAATGTTATATTTTCTGCTTAGCCCTTAGAAGGCTGCTTCTCTTCTTTCTGAGCTATGACATGCCCTTATATTCTGTAATGAATGCTTTTTCTGTTATTTTTAATTGTGTTATTTTGGTATAACACCCTAATACCTGTCACTATAGGTCCAAGCGAAAATTCCCCTTTATCATTTACTTGTAGTGACCTTTTGTGATACAGTGATCTTATTTAAAACTCTTTCTTTCAAAACTAGGAAAATGAAGATTCTCTATAAATAACCAACTTTTTTTTCTTTTCCTTCCTCCTGGCTAGCAGCCAATACTTCTGCCTGTTTTCATATAATGCCACTATACATGAAAAGAAAAGGAACAGAAAACCCTTTTCCCCTCTAGTGCTGATCACATGTAAGTGATTTATTTAAGGCCACACAGTGAATTGCTTGCAGGGTGATTCTGCCAGCCATGTGGTTGAAGCTTGGCCTAAACATGCTTGGATATTTGCAGGTTGTTCGGGAGAACATCTGGAGGTGCCCACTTTTCCTGGAATGCCTGTTTTAATTGTTTAAGGAAGGGGGGGGGGGGGGGGGGGGGGGGGGAGAGAGAAGTCTTTCCTTTTCAGCTGGTAGACATCTACTGGCCTCAAAATTCAGGAACAATCTGTTTTCAGCTGTAATATTCCTACCTTCTGGGAGCCTTCTTCCTCCTCCAATGCAAATACAAACTTAAATTCTTCTGAGCATGGAAGGAGTATCTCAATGACCTATGCCTAACACCACTGACACAGTTTGGCATCCTGACATGAAGCCTGGATTTGTTTTCTTAAAGACTCCCACTAGGTAAACCCCATGGAAAAACCAACCCTTGACAGCTATTACTGTTTGGCCATCACCTTTTACAGCAAAGTGTGATGGTGTGGAGACTAGGAGGAGCAGTTCTTTTGTTTGTGATGGAGCCAGCCTTGCTGCCTGTTTTTTTTTTTTTTTTTCTTTCTTTTTATATATATATTGTTCCTGTCCTGAAGTGATATATTTTCAGAAGCTGTATCACACAACTGGGAAGAAAAGGTGACTCCATGGTTATTCAGACAGATGTAGAGATCCACTTTACACAGCAAAGTAGGCAGTGTAGGCTGATTATTGCAGTAAGATTTGCCAGAGGCAGCCCTGGCAAGAGTGGCAAAGAATGAACCCTTTTCACAGGGTGATTATGTCGCAAGGGGACCCAGCTATAGCTCAGCCAACAGTGAGAGCCCTGTCGCTTACTGTGGGGTGCAGTCCTGGTGGAACTATGTGCTGTGCTCCGCTCTTCGAGGTTAGCAGACTGCTTCGTAGTTATGTTCTTGGGATTTAAGCAACATAGATCTTCTGAAACCGAAATGATCCTCTTTAACTGAAATAGATTCCTGACGAGGGACTGGGCTTTAATTAGCATGTCCAAATAGAGATTTAGGGGCCTATTGTTTGCCCTTTTGTTTGAAAATGATGCCCTTTACTTTTTTTATCTTATCCAAGTCCAGAAACCATACTTGCATTTGGCTGTGCGTTTTCTGGCTTTGTTCTAATAATGCTTGACCTGCCCACGTAACTTAACTGACTGGGTATGAGGGTTGTGCCTAGTCATCGCAATAACTCACATGCATTGACAAAGGTGACAGAAACAAGTTTTAATGACAATGTAGAGGGTAGAAACCCTATTCAAGAGGAAATATGTTTCCATATGTCAAACGCCGAGCAATTTAACAGAGGAAGCAATTATACCTTGCAGTGCTGCTGGAGTCCGGCGAGCGCTTCTCTGTTTTGTGGGTACCCACACACCGACGTTCGCCAGCGTATGAACTCGGCGCATTGATTGCTGCCGCTTGAACTCTGGACTTGCCTTTCTCATTGGTTGTTTGCTTTAACCACAGCGCTGAATGGAGCCTTTGGAGACTATCACAATGTAAATAAATACATGTGTGTTTGTTTCTGGCCTGAAAAAAAAGTGTGTGTCAAAGAAGGGGGAAAAGCTGTCAAGCATGCATTTGCATGCCTTTGAGATGCAGGAGGTACAGGAAGCGATGGGTTTAAGGGAGGGCTAGGAAAATCATTCAATAGGGGTATAACAATAGGGAAACAGAGTGGTTAGGTGTTGTTAGATTAGATTAGGGCAGATTTATTTAGAAAGTGCTATTCATTTTGCTATTAATCATGTAGAGGTACTTAAAGCTTACAAAAAAAAAAGTCTTATTCTGCAAATGAGCATGGTTACTTCTTTTTTGTTGTGTTATCATCCATTGAAAGAGATTACATTTATTTATTTATTTATTTTAATTTTCTTTTTGGAAAAAAGGCTAGACTGGAACTAGAAAATGAAAGGTGGCAGTAAAATAATAGTTCAGTCATACTAAATTGCTCTGCTGCCATGATTGTCCCTAGGCTGGATTTCTGTTCATCTTTTGCATTAGCGATATTTTTCTTTGTGCTTTTGCCCTTGTTGTTATAATTTTAAATGTGATGAAATATGCTGACTCTACAAAGTTTTATGTTTCAGCAAAGGAGAGACTGCAAATAGAAAAGAACAAATGAATTCACAGTTGGCAGGGGCTAATTTTGTGTAGTTACTAGCTTACATCATGGGTTTCTCTGCCAGTTAGCTGTTCGAAAGTAAAATAGGAGGCATGGCATGGCCTGAAACTGAGGGAAAGGTTGGAGTTTCAGAGACAGCCTCTTCACACCATTGCCAAATCACCTCTCATTTACATTACATTTGCAGGCATAAAATAGGACAAGTCTGATGGCTGCAAACAATCCTTCTCGATACTAGTGCTTTCCCTTCAAAGATTTTACTTACTGTAAACTTCTTGAAATTTGCTGTGAGGGAAAAACCTGGCATAAGATGTGGCTGTGAAGCATCACAAAGTCTGACAAAATGTCCTGTGATGAAAGCTCCTCACCTGTCTAATGTACCCACAGCTGCTCGCAGTGCTCCCTAAGAGAGCCTGGTTCTGAAAAGCCACGCTGCAGGGTGGTGGGGGTGCCATAGCCAGCAGACACCCTTCTGCTACTTGCTTCTGGTACCTCTCTTTTATTCTAATTTTCTCCTGGGTTAGCTATTCCTTCCTGTCTGAGCACTAAATAGGTGCATGATTGCATCTTGCTTACAGTCTGTTAATCCAGCTGTGTGTGAGGACTTCTTTGCTTCCTTGTACTGCAACTAAAGCCACCATCAGCATAATCTGAAGGCGCAGGAGGTGGTTCGTCATCAGAGCTTCTCCTGGTATCCAGCCTGAGCTGGCCCTGCACACTGTCAGTCACCTCTCTTTAACCTGTACCATTAGTGGACAAACAGAAAAGAGGCTCCTGCATTTCTCAAAACAGGTCTGTCTTGCTGGAAATGGACCTATTTATGATCTTTGGTAAATACAAGTGCTTGTCAATATATTATTTTATTAACATAGTTTTTCCTTGAGTCCTAAATGCTGGCCTATTAATCCACATTAGTTGACTGTTCTGCTTTCTGTCTATTGATTTCTAAACCAAATTTAAGCCATCTATTAAGTGCTATAAAACTGTGTGAAGACTGGTACTTACTGGCTTAAGTTAAACTTCAGGATGGATTTCTACTTCCCAGCATTTCCTTTGTCCCACTTTGCTGGATCAGTTTCCAGCTTCCCTGAAAAGGAATGTCTTGTCTCCCTTCTGGTTTTGCTATTTCCTTTTGTTGGCTGAAACATTTAATAAAAATGTTACAGCAAGTGAGAGCCATACACAAAAGTGTAAGTGGAGGGTGTTTCTCTGGCTGAACAATACAGAAGGTCAGATTTGGCAACCTTCATTTCTGAATGTATTTTCAGATCTACCTCAATTCTTAGCAGAATACAATCATCAAGATTTTTTTTTCCCCCTTTATTTGATTGAATAACTTATTTTAGGCAAGATGAAGAAAAATCCTTTTTGTATTTTTTTTTTCTTTTTTGATTTTTGTGCTGATGTCATCTTATTTGCTCTTTGGTCACCCACAGAGTATTTTGTGGTAGAAACATGGTCGCATGGTAACAAGCCAGTGGACGCCCTGTCCCTGGATTGCTTTTCAAGAGCAGAAAAAGGCAATTCTCCCATCATCATTGTGCACTCCACCTCGCTTTAAAGACGGAAGAGGGGAAAATGAGACGAATGCTCTTCCTGCCCCTTCACAGTCAGTCATCTCTAAGCATGAGGTGCTGGCCTGAGAAAGTTGCTGGCCCAGCAGGGCTGCAGCATGCGTGGAGCTGCCGCTCCTCCTCGCCTGTGCTTGCAGTAGTTCTGAATCATTTAGGTGGGATAGTCCTGAAAATGTGGCACGGTCAGGTACCGGGTCCTGCTCTCCCGAAGGACTTGCCTGTGCTGGTAGGATGGGTGCATGAGAAGGGCGCAGGAGGTGGCTGTGTCAGGTTTTGGTCTCTTTGGGCTTGCTGGAGCTGTGTCAGCGCAAGCTGTGTGTAGGAGGCTAGGACAAGTGTGGTGAAAGCCACAACAGAGGATCCCTCTCATCTCAGCGCGAGGCACCTCTACCAGGTCTTTGTGGTATTGCAGCTACGTAAGTGTGGTTCAAGCAACATGAAGCAAAACCCTTTCAGATATCACAGATCATCCTCGTTTTGAAAGTTTCTTATCACTTCAATCCTCCCCCATCTCCCAGCCTCAAAATCCTCAGCATCACGCTCAAGGCTAAGCATGACAAATCTCACCCTCGTTTTTACTCTTGTTGCACACATGTCCCACGCTATAGAGGCTGTGGCATTCCTTTTGTACCAATTTCCTGCTTTCAGGGTATGGCCACTGTTTAGTGCTCCCCTCATTCATATAGTTACTTGAAAACTGCACCTTTCTCTATTTTGCGTGAATTTGACAAAGTGTGAAACGTGTGCCCCAGAAACCTAACTGTAACCACCTGCCGTTTTCTCCATAGTTACGTGTAAGCAAACCCATTACAAGTATTTGTATCTCTGCATTGGGTGCCAAGGAGACATTGAGCCTTTCTGAGCCAATCCTCTGTTATTCTAGCATGAAAAAAAAGCCGCACTGATGTAGGAACCCTGCCCTCTTGTCTTTCTACTGTGTCAAGAATTCATATTGTAGCTATGACAGTTTGTAAATCACACCACTGTTGGTAGAGATAGATACCCAAATTTGTCCTAGTTCTAGGTCTGGAAGGGGCTTAATTTCATAGACTTAGCAGCTGTAGCTATTTTTGAAAATGTTTAAAGTCTGCATGTACCTGGATAAACTTTAGAGGACCTTTTTTAGCCCTTATTTGAGCTGTGTGTTTCAATGGTTATGCTAGTGACCTTTTCCATTACAAGAATTCATGTTAATTCATGGCAAGCCAGAACATTATTATAAACCTCTTGACTGTTCCGTTTTTTAGGGCTTTGAAATGTAATCAGAAGTGGATTTATCTGATACTAGGAGATGAAACAGTTACCAGCCTTAGGTTTCCTCCCTTTTATTTTTCTAGGAGGTTACTGCCAGAGTAAACTGAAATTGGAGGTGGTTTATGTTAATGCTGCAGCCTGCAGACTGCACTTGCTCAGGAGTTTATCCAGCAGGATCAGCTGATCCTGCTACAGGATGGTGACCTCTGGCAGAGACACAGGACAGAGACAGCTGCTTCAGCTCTCCCAGCTAAACCTGCTTAAGGCGGTGAGTGGGAGTTGTTAATACCACTATTTGTTTAATTGTAGGGCTGATAGAATTTTTGTGTGTTTTATTACAATAAAATGCATGAAGTGGAAACAGAGGTAAAATTGAGTGTGCTACTTGGGAGCTGGTTCTCAATTATGATTCCTCTTTGTTAACCAGGCCCTAAAATTAAAAGTAACCAGAAGCATATTTGGCTTCAAATTTTGCAGTGGTGTAACAATGCAGCCCACCCTGAAAGGTCTGGTGCCACTGGAGTGCACAGTGCTTTTAGGAATACAGGGCAAGGGTGAGTTTTTTATTAGCTTAGTCTTCTTATTTTCCTCCAAATATAGATAGGCACTTCTCAGCTTTAGTACTTGAGAAGACACAGCCAAGAGTGCCCTGGAAGCTATTTGCTAGGGAATTCTGTTAGAAAAATGGGAATCCAGAAGACACTTCTACTTTAATGAAGAGAGGATAAAGTTTTTAATGATGATAGCTTTATGGAAGTGGAGACCCTTCCCTTCCTCTCTCTTCCCCCATAGCTCCCATTATAAACAAAACAGAGATAAACCAAATACTCATTTCAAAAGCTACTGCAGGGATCCCATTGGCGTCACGTGCTGACATGTGAAGTGCTGCATCCTTGTTTCAATGCGCCCAAGCCCTGAAACTCCTAGAGACAAACACGTGTGCTGTGGGAGCTCCATCCTGTGCTCAGGCTCACTGCAAATCTGCAAGTAATGGTCCACCAGACAGAGAAGCTGGGGGCACTTGGCAGTGGAAAGTACCTTGCCCATACTGGAGATGGTGACAGAATTGGCAATGAGGAGGTGACTAGTCATTCTGTGAGCCCTGGTCTGGGGCCAGTTTTCATTTTCGTCTTGTTCTCTTTCTGTTTTTCTTTCTCTCTCACTTTTGTTATTTATACCAATGAGCAAATGTTGCTTATTTTTAGCAGCCTTTCCATTTTGCTCAGGCACTGATCCTCAGTAATGGAATGCCTGTGGCCCTCCCCAGGGCACCATCCCATGTCTAATAAGAGCAGACAAATGCAAGCTTTGGTGTAGGGAGTTATTGATTTGCTTCCAGGCAAGTAGGTGTGTGTGATACATGTAAAAGGTGCCCATGCATACTTTATATTAGCAGTCTAACATCTTAGTAAATGGCCTTGCATGATCTGCCTTGGGCTGTTGATGATAAATTATTTCTTTATGTTATATATTTCCATAAAGCAAGCAGACTTGCAACTTGCTTATTTTAAAGCGTGTAAAACCAATAATAAAAAAACAAACACGCCCAAATACCCACACCTATTTCCACAACCAGAGCAAAAGCAAAGTCTCTCTCAAGTGTGGACAGTTTCAGTTCTGGGAGGAGCAAAGGAGGTGGACCAATTCATCAAAACAGATGTAAGAGTTACTTAGACAGGGGTATATGATGTAAGCCCTCCCTTTATTTTTCTGCTTCTCTTCTAGATCTAGTGTCACAGAGTTATTGCAGAGATGCTGACACAAAGGGCTATAGAGGAAGCAGTTATGGGAGGAGTTCCTCTGAGGTGTGCCCAAGGAACCCTTGCCTCACAGATTAGCAGCTGACCAGCAGCACCTTTCAGTTTCCACTGAATGGCCTAGCGGTTTATGTCTACTTTTCTGCTGTGCTCTGGCTGCTGCCTATTGCGGTTCAGGCTGGGAAGAAACTAGGTGGAGAGGTTGTCCCATGCCCTTATGTCACTGGGATCCCACCCAGCTTGAAGGCATGGCTGCACAAGTGCTTGGATCCCTCAGTAGGGCTTAGACTAAATACTTTCCATAGTTTTTTTTTTTTATTCCTCATTTTCAGGCCTGACTCATCTTGATAGGCTTAGATGCCTACATCATGTGTGCTTAATGCTGGCAGCAGAAACTAATTTGCTGCTGACAGAGGAAGGCTACGATAGAGGGACATTGCTCAGGTACAGCCAGATCAGCGGATGGCCCAGTGCTTAAATTGCTAATGCTGTGTCTACACAACTGCTCTCACTTTTGCCACTGCTAGGGAATTACCACAAAGTGCAATTGAAACATATTGCAGACAGCAGGAGGAGACCAAAGCTTGTTCAGGGAAAAAGATATGCTGCCTTTGAGAGGGACCTGAATACCTTTTCTGCTGTAGGTCTTTGTGGTCTTTCCTTCTTTTGCCTTGCTCCAGTTGCTGCTGGTTTTAGCCTCGCTCTGGTGGATCTTTGTGGCATAGCAGCTCTGTTCTCTGCCTACCCCGTCTTGTTGCTGTCATTCAGGATCCAGCTCTTATTAACTATTCTGAACCTGGTGGAAGTGGGAAGGTATCTTTTCTAAAGCTGCTCTTTTTAAAATTCAGCCCTATTTGTATGCTATGATGTGCACGTCTCTCTGCCCCCAAATTATTAAAATTGCAGCACACTTGTCCGAAGTTTATTTTTCAGTAAATGACTCTTATAACTGGCATTCAGATTGACTACCATCTTAGTCTGAAATGCAGCAAGACATTTAACATGAGTGGGATACGATACCCATCTCAAATACATTCAATACTGCGTCAGGAGATGTTTTCATATTTTCAGGTAAGCTGGCTGGTGTTGGGGAAAAAGGTTAGTCTATTAACACCTCTGCTCAAAGCAAGCCAACTTCCTTTCTACATGGAATAATTATTTTTTTCACATAAGCCCTGTAGTGCCTCTGCTGTGTTTGCACTTGTAAGTCTCAAACATTGCAGTACAGATTGCCCTTTATGAGCGGAGTCTGAGGTCATGTGTCTGCGTTTAAAATTCACTTTGCGTGGGATATCAAGCACTGGCCTGCGGATTCTGTAGGTGCAGGGTCTACAGGAGCCCGTATTTCAGGTGTGAAGAAAGCAGAGCCCTTTTTAGTATTTAAAGAACCCACGTGTGCAACTCACAGCTATGCGTACCTTTGGCAAAGCTTTACAAATTCTGTTGATTCATAGCTGGCATCTCGCTGCCTGTAAGGGAAGGATTACATGTAGGTATAGTTGACCTGTACATAACAGGACCATTTAGAGCATCACTAGAGCATAAAGGTAAAGTGAACTTGGGCACAGAAATCATTATGCCTCTGTGGAAGAGAGGAAGACTTGTTGGCAAGAATATTGAAAGGCTTTTTGTCTGCTGTAGCCTACGGCTCACAAGTGATTTTAGGTGTCTGGTGATCTATGCTGCTGTTTATTCTGTTCCAGCAAGGATTATGAACCCTAAGGTGGTTCAGAAATAGGCGATGGTGGGAGAAGTGGTTGTAACCAGCATGCCAAAGAAATATCAGAGATAGGAAGGCTTCTATCCTGGATTATGAATCCTGGGGCTTTCATGGATAAAAAGTTGCAGCTAGAGTTGAAGAGGGTATAGTGACACACAGATCTTTGGTCTAATAATTTTCTAAAGATTTAGCCAGGGTTGGCTTGCAGAAAGATGAAAAAAAGCTGATGAACCCTGAGGAGGACTGGTCTGCAGCCATCCTCAGTAGCCTTCGTGAAGGAGGTATATTTTTTTCATTGCATTGAAAACTGTAACTGCTGCATGTCAGTGGTTTGAGCAGTGGTGTCGTGGCTATTCCGATATGTTCATTGCTGGAACTCTCTCTTAAAACACTGTGCAGCACCTGAAGAAATATTATTTAAGATGCCATTAGCAGCTAGGCTCCAGCCACAGTTTTGTGCTGCGCACACTACAATGAAGATGTGAGAGCCCATACCCTAGAAAGCTTTTTTTTTTCTGCCTGCAGACACTTAACTTTGAAAGAGGAAATAGGTAAAGGTTATCTAGCATTTTTAATCCCATATGAGCTGGCTAGACCAGTGATATTCTTAACGGGTGTGAGGTTGCAGTAAGATTGGGGCAGGCTGAGCTACAGGAAAATGTGATTAAACAGGAAAATTTTATTTCAAAAAAAAAAATGTTGTCAATCCACACTCAGTAGCTGGGCCTCAGTAGAAGGACCTCAGGAACAAAAGGTAAGACTGAATTTCAGTTTTTCTTACTATCTTTGCCACCAAATTCTTGTGTACCAATATACAAAACCTTTCAATGCTGTGTTAGAGCCAGAATTTACATGTCGTGCTGCTGTGTGCCAGAATCCATTAATCTTGCACTGGTAGCACAACTGGCAAGGGACAAACCCAAGGGTAATAGAGTGACTGTACTGTGCTGGTGCAAGAAGTCCCCGTGTAAGGTGAGTTCTGAGTCATGCAGAGTATGGATCTGTAGGAGCAGATTGTCATCATAACATTGAGAGAAGGAAAAAAAAATAAAAAAAGAATAAATTGAGGTAATATATCCAGCGGCACAGCATGGCAAAAACCAAATGGCTATTCTGCAGTGAGGAAGGCAGTCCACCAGCTTCTGAAATATAACAAGGTCTGAAAGGTGCCTGTCTTTGCTCAGAGGATTTTTTATTTTTTTTATTTTTATTTTTTATTTTTTTGGTTCCCCCACATTTTTCCAGCACTTTAAAATCAGGAATGTTTACTATGGGAAACTATTAATGAAGCCCAGTGGAATGGTGACAGGAGGGGTAAGTGCATATAAATTCAGGAATTGAACAGGCATATTCACTAGGAAGAAAGGTGCATTACCAACATCTGTTAACTAAAATATGGTAACGAGTTGGAGGTAAGAGTTTAAGGCTGTCCTCTGTGCTAACAGGCCCATGTGGGGAAACTGAGAGAGCCCTGGGGTGAAATTGCAAGCTGTCTGAATGCGGTGCTTAATACTATGGCTGTGTTTTTTTTAAGTACTATAAGAAAGATGCCTTTTTGTCCTAGCAAGGATAAAGCATTAAATGAGATGCTTTGCAAATGTTTAAATGTGGGCTATTTTTTTAATGTATTATTGGCCAGTTAGTGTTTTGAGTAAAACTAATCATTGTGAAAGCCGTAAAACTTAACTCTTTGCAACTGATAATTTAATCGTAATTAAAAGGCAGCAAAGGAAACCTGAAACGTTTGGTAGTTTCACCTGAAAAGCTGAAGAAGCTATCTACTGAAACTCTCTTTCTGATGCAAGAAGAGAGGCAAGGACTTTTATTTTAAGAAATTGCTTTTGGAAAAAACATCTTTGCTACTCATTTCCTTTTTTCATTCAAGGGACACCCAGAAGACGGGAAACTGTGTGTGTGTGTGGAAACAAACAACAGAACTGTGTCTCTCTGTAAAGGCGTAAACACGATGCTACTGAGCCGTGGCCTTTCTAAGGAGTAGCTGGCAGTGCTAACACCCATCTGTGCCGAGTGGGATGTGCAGGCAGAAGCCAGGGCTGAAAAGCCCTCCACCTGTTTTCGGAAAGTGCGTGCACGCAGCATGAAGTTACTCAGCGTATTCGTTTCATCTTCGGCAGTCAGGGTGATGTTGTTACTACGACTTTTCTGCTGTCTCATATCTCCCGCGACATGTGCCAGCTGATACGGGAGCTGTGACATACCACACCCCCACGGCCGTGCCGGGGCTCACGTGGTCGGGGCTCATCCAGAGCACTTTAAAGAAACTGATAAGCTCTATCTCGTTTAACTTGGCCTTTGGAAGATGTTTGTGGAAATTTCTGCAAAGGAGGTGACATCAGTTGTTGTCACAGCTGCTGTGCAGGTCTGCAAGTCTGTGTCTGCTTAGTATCTGGCCGGGGTGTGTATGTGTGTGCAAGCAGATATTGTTAATAGATTGTGTTCAAATCAAAAGCCAATTCATGTTGAGTAGGTGAGGAGGTTCGATTGCTCAGAATAGGTGCATTATCATCCAAACTTGAAGCAATGATGGAGAACGTAAATTTAACGAAGCAGAAAGAGGACCAGATTTGGAGGGCCGACGTTGTGTTTGAAACAAACCTTCTCCCGGGGGAATTCCAAGTGTTAGCATGTGGGACATGCTCCAGCTGCTAGCTGCTCAGACTTAAAATAAACCAAGCAAAATCCCACACTCAGCCTCTACCAACTGAGGCAAGCTGCCGTTGCAAACTTTTCATCTCCCTTTTTCCTCCAGTTGGAACACATCTGACTTTTTTCTGAACATATTGAAGAGAAAATAATCTGTCTGTGGAACACACCATAGCAATATTTCAAGGTAGAAGATGGCTGGGAGGTATATGGTAGTTTGTCTGACAACTGAAGTATGAATACCTTTGGGGAGTGCTGAAAAAATGACTACAACAATGTTTGCTTTGTTTTGTGGTTTGAGATTGACTTTTTTTTTTTTTTTAGATTTTAATAACTCTCTGGCTATAATTTATTTCTAAGGTACTCAGATGCTTGGGAGGGGTGGGAAACAAGCAACTTAGTGCAATCTATGCAAATAATGTCTAAGTTTTTTTTTTTTTAACATTTTCCTATGTGAAACTTCATTCATCAAGACTACTCAGTTTTTCTGTGATAAAACCTGTTGAGCAACGTAGTACACAGCATTTAGGAATTTAATGCTCTTATTAGTGTCAAAGCATAGATATCAAACTATACCAGTCAGCTTGAAAAGCACGCAAGTGGCTGCCAGAACCTACCTGCCTGCTGCAGAGAGAGACAAATACACACAAAAATTTGTGTTCAAATCAGCAAGCGTATCTAGAATTTATTTATAAAAGTGAACTCTGCCATGCTATGGTTAATCACATACAGTGCCAGGAATATCTTCTGAAGGTATCCTGAGTACTGTGACAGAAATATTTGTCACTCAAACTATTTATAATTCTAGAAGTTTGGAGGGCAGACGTGTTTATTTTTTTATATGAAATAGCAGCTCTTCCTTTGTCAAAAAAAAAAATAAATAAAAAAAATAAAAAAAAGGCTATCTGTATGGATGTGCCAGGCAGATTTTAAGGACGCTGTTTTCAAAAATGCCATATTTTCACCCTAGCTGCACTGCTGCTTGGCCCATTAGCCTCTCTGTTCCACAGATGACTTTGTAGCTTCATGGTACTCAGCCTGTTGCATGCTGAACTGCTATTATTTGTGAGCTCTTGGAAGAGGTCCGTCCAGGGTGACTCAAGAAATGTAAAGCTGTTGTCCATAGACTTCAGTTTTCCATGTAGCACCTCCACAGAAATATTTCAAGGGCTTCCAAATTGAAACAAGCTGTAAGCCTCTGTTCTACTGTTAACCACATTTTTTCCCCAGAAGGTGTGCAAAACTATACTAAGCCCAATCGGTCTTTGAGAAATAGGAAGAATATTGCCATGGTTGTCAGTCTTATCTTCCTTGACACCTCAAGCACTTGGTTCTGAGGACTTTTTTGCTGGGGTTTATATCCAGCTCATCTTTCCTTCCTGTTCCTTGTTCCATGTCTTGAATTATTCCATATATTCCATATCTTGAAATATTCTATTTCTGGGAATTTTGGGCAATGTATAGACTCTGTGCTGTAGCAGGCACGCGAGGAATGTTATGAGGGTAGCAAGCTTCCCGTTTCCATGGTCACTCAGAAGATTTATGTGCCAGTATAATGAGAATATATGATGAGCTGCTGTTCACTGATGGGGACCTTATGGGCCGGCCTGTGCTGAAGAGGTTCTGGAAGTTGATAACCTTTGTGCATCAGGTTTCGTTCTGCATAGATAGAAGAGGGGAAAAGAGTTGTTGGTAGATGTGAAAGTGGATGGACAAAGTAAAGAGTGTTAGCCAAGCTCGGGCAGCAAAGCTGAAAATCTGAACTATTTATACAGTTGGAAAGAGAGTTGGGGTATTTTTGTTATTTTGGCACACAGTATTAGTATTGACATTTATAGAGCCAGGAGATGCTCCTGCCTAGAATTCGCCTCCTATTTTTTAGGTCTCTGTGAGACGACGTAATGTATTGCAGATTTGGCCTGAGCACTGTCCGAGTATAACTGAAGGGGCAGATGTCACACTGAAACTGAAAAGTCTCTGGGTCACTCTAAACTTGCTTGGAGACAAGGCACGTAAAAGATTTTCTTTTTTCTTTTCCCTGTTCAAGAGCAAGATAAAATGTCCATAGGCAGAACCACTATTACTACTATATAAGTTATTCACTTCAACACCTTTCTCATATCATATCAGGTTAATGACTATTTTGTGCATCTGGTATACATCCAGAGCCCCTGTTGTAAAGTCAAAGTTGCGTGAGATATCCCAGTTTGTATTAGTAAATGCTATAGCACAGTATTTTATTTTGACAAGTATCATAAAGCTACATAAACAGAAACCATACTTTTAAGATTTTTTTTCCTAAAAGATATGAAGTAAAGATTAAATAGTATACTTTTATTTTTCAGATATATTACCTCTTTCCCCTTCCCCAACCCTCCATATTCTACATAGTAAATTTGTGTGTACCTAAAAGATAATGGAGCCTGATTTTATTTTTGCTTTTATACACCTAAAATGTAGACATCTTGAACAGAATTCTAAGTATTATCTCTACTGGAACGACATTAATTCCAGAAGAAATCTCTGTCTCCTCAGGTATTTATCATTTCATATATCTGCTCTAAAAATTTTGTTTGTCTCAAATGTTCCAACAGTTCCATGTTATAAGCTCTTAAGGCTGATTTAAAATTTCGCCGTGTATTTTTGCAGAAAACTGAAGCCAGGACTTAAGGGCTTAGGTCCTATTCAGAGGTTACCCACGTGCAAAAACATTTTTCTGAAACATATGGGAAAGAACTGGGTGCTCTTTGGCACACGCCTCAGAGATAATTGGAAATAACTGCGCTCCATTTTTCATAAGCAAGTGCCATAAAAAAAAGCAAACAAACAAAAAAACAAAAACCAAAAACTTCCTGGAATGACATGAAGCATGCACATTTTCCTTTTGAAAGGCATTAGCGCAATGATTTACGTGTGTCTACACTGTGGTGTTTGGGATGGAATTTGGAAATGCTGCTCAGCAGTGGGCCCATCGCTGTACTCGTGCTTGCTGCAGTGGAGGCAGGTTGCTATTTGCCCACGCATTGTCCTGAAGCAACCAGGGAAGTTAGAGGCACAACTGCCTACGTTGCTTCACTTTGGCAGCTTGTTCAGGCCAGATAATGGCAGTGGTGGGGAGAGCCTCCTGAATTCTGTGCAAAGCTGTGGGCAGGGACCTTTGTGGGGGCAGAAGGAGCAGCCAGAGTGGCCCTGATCTCTTCCATGAGCAACAGGGGGAGAAAGAATGGGGCAATGCTGCTCCCTTGGGAGTTCCGTCCTTCCTAGGTGCCAGTCTGTGCTTAAGTGATTTCATTCAGCCCTGAGCTCATAATGGAAAATCTTGCAAGATTACAACTTAATATACCACGGTCTGTATTTATGGCTGAGTTGGCTTGAGTTAACAGTACCTGTAGAGATACACTGCTTGCAAAATGCTCCTCACTAGCCAAAGCATGCCTTTTATCAAGATGGGTTAGGAATATCCAGTGCTTCCCTACAGGCGTGTTGCTACCTGTAGCTGTATTTAATAATATGTATATTACGAGATTATTGCAGTGTGGTTTACGCTGGCTTTTTACTTCATTCTTTTGAATCTATTTATTTACACATTTTTCCTGCCATGAAGAATATGCATACTTGGAAAAGCAGGGTCAGATAGTGAGACTGGACTGAAAGGATGTATTTAAGTTCTTAGGACAGTGTTCAAAAAAGGCCTGTGGGCTCAGCTATGCTACACAGCCACGCATGCTATAGAGCTAAAACTGTGATCGGAAGCTCTGTAAATGTTGTTGTGTTCTCCCTGGGCTAATTAACAGGGGTGCCTCTCAGCATACCTAATTAGCCCCATTTCTGCAGCATCCTCAGGGGCCAGGCTAATTAGCGTGGGTGCTTTGCTATACAGACACAGCTATATTGCCTCTGGGATCTAAGCTAGCATCAGTGCATGGCATTGCAATGTGCCGTGTAGACAAGCCAGTTTCCTCAAAGCTACCTCAGGATCTCTAACAGCCCTTTGCTGTGTAGACTTGCCCGGTGTGTTAATGAGACCCCAAAAGTTTATGCAGGGAGAAGGATAACAACTTGGGATATGGGCCAGAGGGTAACATTTCGAGAGACAGATGTTTTAGGGTGAGTCCAGAATTCATTTGCATTTACTTTACCTCTGCATCTACTTGTTACCTTTGGATTAAAGATGGTATTAAAAGTAAGCAGCAGCTACAGTGAGGCAAAAAAAAAAAAAAGGCCTGTATTGAGGTGTATGAAGTCTGAACCTGCTACCTTGCATCTTGCTGGTTTTTACTTTTAGGTTCTCAGCTAAATTTGTAACTGCTAAAAGGTAGTCATGAACCAAAGCATTTTAAAAGGATATTTTTCCATTGCTGTGGTCAAATAATAATGGTAACGAATCATCCTGTATGGTTTTACAGACCCTGCTTTCTCTGATCTTGAAGCACTTTGCAAGCATGAGTAAGCACAGCTCCACATGAGCCCTGTGATGAGGCAATACAGCGGTTCCCATAGTACGAGCAGTAAATCTGAGATGCAAAGACCTGCCAAAAGTCAGTTTCATTTATTAGAAGGAACATGTCCTCTCTGGTTTAACTTATTCTTGCACTGTGCTCCTTAGAATTTTCTTGTACTGACATTTTCTTATCAGCACTGTTTTAACTTACTGATATCAGGTGATTGCAGGTTCAGTTTAGCTGAGCTGAGCTGAAAACGTTGCACTACACTATACAAGAGCTGCAGAAAGGTGGCTTATTATTCACAAAAGGGCTGTACACTGCGGGGAGCTGATAAACAAAAGATCCACTGTTTCTGTCTTCTTTTACGGTATCAGTAGCAACAGGCTGCACCGATACCTTCCCTGATAGCTCAGCCATGCACAAAAAACAGCACCATTTGTGGCAGCAAATACCAGCCTCTGCATGGAGTCCCCAGCAGCTCTGTGGGACTTTTCCCGCTGAGTGGAAAAGATCCGTCCAAAATGTCCTGATACACCTCTTAATCTTGCTTCACTTTATTCTCATCGTGCTAACAGCCCCACAGATACATAACATACAGCTATCCAATTTTCTCTCCTTCCCACAAGGGAAGCCTGTGGCTACATCTGCATCGTATCTGAACTGATCTTGGGAGCGGTCTGGAGTCTGCAGTGCTCGTCATGGCTTTGCTGCACTGAGTACAGGTTACCTGTGAGTTTTACTTCCTGCAAGCTATGGTGACAACAGTTTATGAAAGACCCTTCCTTTGCTGCAAGGACAGATGGGATATGTGGAAATGAACATACCAGGTGATGAGAGGCCATGGCTGCCGGAGGGAGCCCCTCTGCAGGTATGTATGCTCTGCAGTGCCCTGACATGCACAGGTCAGCCCAGAGCCAGCCCAGAATACTTACCAGCAGGTAAAATAAAATCTAGGCAGTCCCTGAATACATCCTTAATTGCAGGCTCAAGGATGAATGCTACCTAAAACAGAGAGCAGAGGTAGCTTCTGCTGCTTTCCCCTGTTGGAAGAATACTGTGAGCAATGCTGAGCCTTTGCAGCATTTCTTGAGTGCTGCAGGCAGGATGGGGGCTCTTGCAACCAAGTCACCTTGTGGCTGGTTCCACATCCACCTGCTGAAAGCAGCAACCTACCAAACCATGCTGTGGTGTGAAAGGGCCTGTCTTCCTATCTTCCTGCTTTGATTATTTATAGTTAGACACAGCAGGTGAGCTCTCAAGCAAGAGGTAAGACCTCCTACTTAGAGGTCTTTACAATACCTGCTTCAGAGAAAAGATTTCTGGTTTTGATATGTGATCACATGCAGCACGAAAACAGCATTGTTTGCATGTGTGAATCCTCCTTCATTGAAATCCAAGAACCATTCTTGCTTGAACTATGTGCAAAAGAAATCTGGGATTAAAAAAGGCCTCGAGCAAAGAGGAACAAGGGACACTGAGAGATGTATGTCTCAGCAAGGCTTCCACAGAGAAGCCTCAACATGTGTGAAAGGTGAAAAAGAATAACGGGATGACTTCAGCATTGGCTTGTGATGGGCAAGGGAGGGCCCTTTTCATCATGGTCTGGCAGAGAAACCTGTAGCCTCAGAAGAGAAAGAAACTATAGACCTTACTTCAGAAATACAAGTCCTTTTCTAATAAATGACTGACAATGTAGGAGTTCCTAAAGAAAGTCAGCATTCCTGATCCTCGTATCTTTAACTCTTTTCCTGCCTGACAGAGTGCTGCTATTGCTTTAACTCTGCTGCTTTACTCAACCTCCTGTACATTTCAGGGACGGGGAGAGCAAGCAATGTTACCTTACACAGAAAGGTCAAAAAACAACTTCACAACCTGTTCCAGCAATAGTGGAAAGCTAGGGCAGTTGCAGAGCTTTCTGTTGCTGGATGACACCAGTGTGAGAGAAGAGCAGGGTAGGGCTGCTGGTGTTAAAGGTGCACACATTCTGAATGAAGCTTTTTTACTGAGGCTTGGTTCCAGTAACAGATGCATCTTGCCTATCTTGAGCAATGCATCTAGTCACCTAAGCCCTGTTTATAGTCAGTGAGGATAAATAAGCATGTCTGGAGGGCAGTTCATCCCACCTGTGCTAATTTGGGGGAGGTGAGAGTGGAGGTGGTGGAAATAAGTGCCCCTGGGAAGGGCCTGCCCATTGCTGCTGACCACACAGGGAGCCCAGGCAACTTTCTGGGGCTGCTTTTTGTCCATGGGAGAAGTCTGAGTAAAGTAGTGCTGCCTATGGTTTTGATTAGTCTGAAACAAGGAAGTACTGGAAAAAACATGAAAGAAGCTGATGCCTTGTTGTTCTCAGGCTGAAGCCCTGAATATTAACCAGATATTGCAAAAGTGTAAGTAAGGGTCCATCCCTTTGAATGAAGGACACAGGTATAAAGAGAAACACTTGAAACTCAAATGTGCTTGTACCAGAATGATTGCTGGCAGGATCTGAACTCAAAAAATGAAGTCAGTAATTGCATGCTGGTTTTGTTCTGGTACAAATTGTGATCAGGTTTTAGAAGCTGTAATAATTTACAGAGACTGTGATACCCTTGAAAGTGATTTTGCAGCATAGATAAATGTAATGAATTGCCTAGTACCGTAGTACAAAATTTTCCATTCCCCTGCTTATGTTCTATTCAGATATCTGCAATCCACTAGTTTAAACAAAACAAATTGCTTTTGATTTACTTTGCAAAGTCAAGGCTAATTTTTGCAGAAATATTTAATTTTAGTATCAAGATAAGAGTGGCCAGCCCAGATTCTGACAGACAATTTTATCAGCCTAGCCTAATGTATAACTTTTGTTGCAGTGATGCTTGCCCTGAATAAAGGCAGGTATGCTAGCAGGGATGAGAGCTTTCCCAGCCTAATGTATCCCAGATGACTCTTGTCTGGGCGTATTGTGTATCTCTATAATCTGAGTGAGGCTGGCAGCTGCATCTTGCTCTCCGCTGCAAGTTCTCTGCCTCTTTTGTCAGAGCCAGTGTCCAGATGAGGTGCTCAGCACCCCAATGAGATAGAGTCTGCTGGGCTCTGGGGCGGTGCAGAATTTGGCTGAAAATTAAAAAACAAACAAACAAAAAAATCACATGAGAGTGACTTGGTTCTGTGCTTTTCCATCAGGGGATTGCTATGCTGATTTTAGCAAAACTGTCCTTAGCAGGTGTGTGTGGGAGGGCAGGCAGTTCCTCTTTAAATCACTCTGCTTTGTGTAAAGCCACATCCAGAGCAGTGATTTTTCTATCCCTTCTCTCTTTTCTAATGTCTGGTGCCCCATGGGGGAAAAAGTAATACTTAAAGAAATCTGGGGCTTATGTGAAGGAGCAAATTTAAATAGGAAGCAGGTTAGCAGAAAGTTTCTTGCTGAAACTTGAAACTATACTGAAACATTAGGTCTAATATCCCAGAGTTGTTGTCTCTTTGTGACCTGATTTGTCAATTTACATGTGCCTAACCAGTATAGACCAGGCCTGGGACGTGTATTTTGGTTCAGACGCTAAAGCCTTCATGTCTCCTCTCCCACTGCTCCTGTTCCACATGGCCCAGAAAAATTAGGACATGTTTGTAAAGGTGCTGTTTTCTTCCTTGGCCCATGTGCTGGCTGGATGATTCATAAACCAAACAGATAGTATCAGTTGGCAGTTACTTAAACCTGAGGTTTCAGGTTAAGGAGCAACAATGAATGCAAATATAGCTGGCGAGAGACTGTGATGCATGCACTAGAGCTTGAAACTTTTTAAGGATTGGTATCAGAAAGCCCTATAAGACAAAATCTTAAGATGCTCTGCAGAGAGTCTGTTCTAGGGTGTCTGTTTTGATGATGCGGAAGTGTATCTACTTCTCAGGTACCTCACTCCTAAAACTGCAGCCTCTCCCTGGGCTCAGCAGAGAGGACTCCTATCATTTTCCTTGTAGATACCACTTGCTAACAGCAGAGGATTGCCAGTCACTTGTGACAGCTTCATAAGGCTCCACGTGTAGATGTAAAGTAGAATATGCCCCAGAGAGTAAAGTATTTGTATAGTAGTTTAAAAAGACAGTGCTGCATATGTATGATGAGTTAATTCCCATTTCCTGGGAATGTTCCCATGTGCTGGGACATTGTCATCTGACTGTGGCCCATTAGAGCACCCACTGGAGGTAGGGCATCCCACAGACCATCTCCAAGAGACAGGTTGTGCACAGCCACCCAGTCTCATGGGCTGAGAGGTTACTGATATAGGCACGGACCATTTGGAGGACAATTGGCCACAGCTCTCAGAAATGTCCACTGACAGATTTCATTCACTGATACAGATGTAGTCTAACAGCTGGTCTCATAGTCAATATTGCTGTGTTGAAGCAATGATTTGGTCAGAAATATTTTAATTTAGACAATGCCCTCCTTATTCTATTAGGGGAAAATTGCAAATGGTCCCTTACACTGTTTTTTTTCGCTGTGTATGGGTAGGTGTCTTGAGATTTTCTGGCACCCATTCCTTTTCCTTTTCTCCCCTGCTGAAAGAACTGCCTTGCTGCTGGTGATTCATTTCTTTGTGGTGTTAACTGATAATAACCAATATGGAGACCTGAGCAGGAAAGCTCTTACTGAGCCCTACACTGAAGTAATGAAATAGCAGTGAATGCACAAAGTAAGCCAGCAGCAGACAGGAGCTGTCTTAGTACTTGTCCTTTCCTAAAGTGGTGGCAGGAAATAGAAGACCCTCTGGGATGCATCCATACTCTTCTTATGTTTATGGCAAAGTCTCTGTATCTGTTTCCAACAGTTGTTCACACCCCACGGTCCCAGAAATTTAGAAATACTTTTTTTTTCCCCCCCCCCCTCCTCCCCCCCCAGAGAAACCTGAAAGAATATAGCCTAGATAGTTTTAAACTGTTAGCAAGACAGCTTAATTTAAATATTGAAATACTTTTTTTTGGTGCTTTATGGTGAGAGGTGTTTTTTTTTTTTTTTTCCTAGAAGATCCATCTGTAATATTGATACTAATAATGCTACTGTGGACAAGAAAAAAATGAGAAACAACAAAAAAACAAACCTAATATAAAGTGGGATTCTGCTTATGTAGCCGGGTAGGCTCCTTTGTGCAACAGAGGGGCTGGGGATTTTATTTTTTAGTTTTGGGAAATTCTGGTCAGATGTGCAGGATGATATTGGGAAGAACAGCTGGGTCTTCTACCTGTGGGCCTTCTCTTGGGTTTGTGATTTGTTGGCTTACACCACTTGACAGAGCTGATTTCATTGTGTTAGTTATATAGCACTGAGTTGTATATTCGTTCAGGAAGAGAGACTTTTTATCACATCAACATGTATTGCCTTTAGGCTTAGTCTTTAGTGGGGATATTAAACTACTTAAAATCCTTAAGTAACATTTGTGAACGAGGCATATAAACACATTAAAACATCCTAGAACAATTTACAAATAGTTTAATTAGTGCTTAGAGTAGCTTACCTTTAGCAGATTTAATGGCCAGCTGAAACTTTAGTGTTTGATACTGAGCTTTAAGTGCCAAACTGGACAAAGGAATTAATTTTGATCACCTATTCTGTCACTATGTGCTCACAGTTCCTCAGAAGCCTCATGGAAGATTCATAATTCCCAGGAATTGGAATTTCTTAGAAAAAGATGGGGCTGAATATTGGAAGTTATATGACAAAACTTAAATTTCATCATGTCTTGTTTACACAAGGTCAGTTCAGCTGATTCAATTGCAAACCATTCATTCCTGTTGTGTAAGCATGACCCAACTCAGATATGAGAGTGGAGTTATTTTTCTGAAACCCCATCCCACCGTATATCACAGCTGCATCTTTTTATCTTTCTATGTGGTTTTGGACAACCATAAATAGAAAGCATACAGACCTCCATCTCTGCTTGCTAGCTGTAACCTAGCAAAGGCTGTAAAGGGGTGCAAAACCTGTGTACAGCTGAATCTGAGTTCCTCCATATTATCTACTTTACGTTGTGTTTTCACAATGTTTTCAAGTTTTTGAAACTGATCCTGTTAGTGTCACCTTGCAGGAAAAAAGCCACAACACCTGAAAGCAGGGAGGCAAAGTTTCTCATGGAAGGTAATTGCACCTTTTTTGAAAATGAAATGTTTTGGGTGTCTTTAAAACTTGTGAGGAAAAGCTCTTCCCAATGACTTCATAAAATTCTGCAGTTCTCAGTCTGCATAATGATCAATAGAAGGGGGGTAAACTTTATTGACCTGGAGGTCATCAAAGTTCTTTATCCAAATAAAGATCAGCTGGCTGAGTTGTTACATGGAATAAAAGATAAGAATGGTGTGTTCAGCCCAGGTGCTTTGAACAAGTGAAATTATGTCTTCTCCCCCCTGCAGCATCAAACAGTTATGCTGTAATCCTCGCTTCCTCTTCCAAAGTGCTCTGTTTTTGTGTGCCATGCAATTAATTGGTAGGGCATTCTGTCTCTGTGGTGGGAAGGAAGTTTTTTGTATAACTCATGCTTTCTTCACAGGAGTTTAGGCTGTGTGTAAAGTCTGTGAGACTGTGGCAACAGCACACAGTATTAGTAGAGTATTCATACTGGATTTCAGAGACTCTGTGTAAATGTGTTCAGATAGAGAAGGATTTACTCAAACTAGGAGGTGTTTTTTTCTTCAGAAGATTAAAAAAAAAATAAAAAAAGTTTTCCATTCATATACAGCCGAGCATGCAAATACAGAAAAAGAAGTGGAGAAGTCTAGATAAGGTGAGAAGGTTCAGTGCTTATGTCTGGTTTGACAGATACAATATGTTCTTGTAAGCCTAATTTCTAAACCAAAGGAAACTGCAGACATTTGGATAAACAACTGATGATATCCGAAGCTTCATTAACCCTGTTCATTAACCTGTTTCTGTACCTCTGATGCAACTACCTCTGCATGCTCTTCTAAAATATGTCTACTGTCTCCTTTTCAAGAGCTACTTCTTCAGAAATACCCTTAAGAAGTGAGTCAGTAAAGTATTTACCAAAACACCCCTAAACAGCTATCATCTCTTGGTGTGTAAATACCATTGCTCAATGTCTATGCAATGTTACTGATGATAACTTGTTTTATTTCACTGTTTCAAACTTTTTCTTGTCTTTTTGTTGCATTCTTTAGGACTCAGATCATGAAGCCTTCCTAGCAAGATCCATATGCGAGTTCCTGGGAATTGCTCTTTTTCATTATTCCAGTTCTTTGACGGGGAGAGTCTTTCTGTGTGACTTTGAGCCTCTTAACTTTCTTCACTGAAGGCTAGCAGGGATGCTAAAACAGGGGTGTAACTATTCATATGTTTAAATGGGGAAAAAAAAAAGTTTAATTTTTAATAAATCTCCTCAAAAACTGCTACTCCTCTGCCTAGCCAATGTGTTAACACAAGTGGTAGGCTTTCCCCAGAAATGGTGGCTCTTCCAAGGTAATGGTAGGCTTATTGTGATAATGTGGGGCTGGATTCAGAGTAGCCTCTGGACAGAATCCTGCTGGTGCTAGTGGAATCGGCTCCTTTTTCTGCATGGGAGGCAAGGAGGAGAAGGAAAGGGCATGGGATCAAGGACAAAGCAGGAGGAGTCAAGTAGCACATAACAGGACTGAACTTGGCCCAGAAACAGAAATGTGAACCAGGACTCTCCTAAACACTCTGTCAATGTTGTTTACGTGTGTAGGAGCTCAGGTACAGGAGCGGTGTCCTTTCTGTACAGGGGGCTAGAATATACTTCCTATAACAGTTGAGGTAGAAATGAAAGTGTAGTTTGCCCACACTAGTGCTAAAATAACTCTGCAATAAAAGAGTCAGGGGGGCAAGGACGACCTGAATGAAAATGAGCTGGTTGTTGATTAGAACGTAAGATGTGGGATGTAAATAAACCAGAATGCTGCATAAAACAGTGAATGCCACCAAGCGCACAAGAAAGACTGCAGTGTTGATGGCACAACACAACTGCATTGTGTCTAGCAGATGCCTGCTATCCTACCACCTGTAAATTTGCCACTGATGTAAAATCTGAGAAGAGATGAAAGGATGGTGTCCGTAAGTGTTCTTTTTAGGAAAGTAAGACTAACACTGAGTTATTTACATCTATTTAATGTAGTTTCCAAAATATATTGTATGTCTTGTAAGATGATATGAGACAAAAGAATAAATCCAGCTTTTAAGCCTAAAAGATTAAAATGCTGTTTCTTCTGACCTTTTCTAGCTCTTCAACATGTATGTTACATCGCTGAACACCAGGACCTGACCAAATCCTGTTCATGTCAGTCAGGGTGACTTTTGTTGACTTGACTGAAGTTTCTACAGGAGTGTGCCTTGTACCTGATAGGAATCAAGACATTACCCATCAACTTTTAAACATTCATGTATCAACCTGAATTCTGATCCTCGTTTTTATCCTTTCATGTCACATACAATAATGCTGAGTGACTACTGTATGCCCCATCTGCAAGTGCTGTAGTTTGTTCTTAATGGTTCTTCTAGTCTGTGCAATGATTTATTAAGGTATGTTCCACATTGGAGAGATTACAGATCAGAAGTAGTCTGATTAAAATATTTGGCAGGCTATGTTTGCTTGAAGATATATTAAGAGAATGATCTAAAACCCAAAAATCACAACTCACTGTAATGAGTAAAGTAGTTTTTCTTCTGAAGTTTCTAAGAACTTTGTCTAAGTTATCCATTTAACATCTTCAAAGATTTAAGAAATTACATAAACTCCTGGGTATTTTCCCTTACAGCAAATTCTATGGTAAATGAATTCCAAATAAATCCTTCCTGTTTTTCCATATTTCGTTGTGTGTTAAGATGATAGCTAGCATATAATGATGCATAGTTTGCTCTGTGGCTCGTTTACCTCTAAGAGATAAGCTGGCATGAAATTAAAACCGTAGCAAAACCTGATAACCCAGATGCAAAATACTGCTCTTCAAAAAATTATGAAAGGTGCTAATAACTTGGTCTGTATCTGTATGTATATCTGTATCCACCTGAATTTAGGTGGCATCAAGGCCACCTAAAATTATAAAGAGCTCTGAGTTGACTCAAGATATTTACCCAACTGCCCTTAAACTTGCGTTGCCTAGATTCAGTGCAACAAACCTTGGAGCATATGGTCATAGTTTAAAAGACTTCTGCAGTTCATCAAGAAGCCAGGGCTTTGGCCATGTGTCCTCAGATGACTGATTAGTCATATTTGTACACCTCTACAGAAAAAAAATATGAGTTTGTATAGAGCACTTTGTAAATATTAAGTTTTATGGTTATTATCTTTTCCTGACCAAAGTAATCTGTTAAATTGTTAAATTTACTGTTGAATGTATTTAGCAGGCACTCTAGATCAGTGCTTGGGGGGTCCCCTCCTCTGCAGCATCTGAGGTCTTCACGTTACTTTAGAGATCCTTCAAATCTGGAACATGGTATGGTCCTTTTTTAAGGGAAAAGCTGAGATTCGGTGTGCATGCTAACCCAGCATTAGTGCTGCCGTTTTATGCTTTGCAGCGGGTACCTGGAGCTGCCCTGGGGTCCCTGTGCTGCACCCTGGTCTCCAGCAGGGCTGGCTGTAGGTGAATTGCCCATGGTTGCACAGGGGCACTGGGTGGGGAATGCTTGTGGGGAAGCTTTGATCTTTTCTCCTGAATTATGGCATGGACTGACCCCACTAGGCATCCACCAAGCCTGGAGGAGAGTCTGCCAGGTTAAACATGGCTTACAAACTTGGTTTTGTTTGGGCTGGTAGCAAGGTTGGGATGTTGTGGGCTGCCTGCCTGCATGGGCTAAGAGGGCCTGGGGTGTGTCTGTTGGCCATGTACCTCCTCCCTGGCTGCTGGGGGCTTTTCAGGGAGTGATACTCCCAGCAGAGCCTCTCTTGCACCTGCCTTGCCCTGGAACCAGGCATTTCTGTCCTGTGTCAATAGTCCTTAGTTTAATATGGTTGGCAAGTGTTTACAGATTATACCCTCTTCTTAATAAGGCTTCTGTGACAGCTGTTTTGTCCAGCTATCGTCCCAATGTAAATGTTTTCACCCAATGATCCTTGGATACCTACTAATATACTACACTTTCTCACGTGTTTGATGATTGCTGTTTATTTGCCTGAGAAACTTGCTGGATTCATAAAGCATATTTTTTCCACTCTGCTTCTGTTTCAGGGTAATGTTTAATCCCTTACCTGAAACAGCTTTTTCATTCTCTTTGCTATAATAAATTACTAAATGGAAAGAAATGGATCTAAGCTCCGTTAGCTTAAACTCGACGAGCTTTTGTTTCGAGGCTGAACAGTGAATCTTAGAAAGCTTGTTTTTCACTTGTCCTGAAACCTTCCCCTCCTGCCTCCCCCCTTTCATGCCAATAAAAGGTAACCAGAGACAGCTGGGGGCTCGCTCTCTGCCTCCTTTGAATGGGAGCGTCTTCTCAATGCCTCTTTCATGTACCTGCAGAGACCCCGCTCTGCTCCCTGCAGCGACCGAGGTTCTCAGAGGTTGAATAGGTTTTCATTGCCTGCATTTCTGGTCTGAAGCAGACTGAGAGAAATGAGTGCTAAGTAAACACGGTGGCAGCCGTGCCCGTGTCAGCATTCCTGCCCGCCGCTGCTCGTGCCGGCAGTGTAGCACTGTCGACATGGGCTTCTGCACAGCCAGCTGTGTGGGGTGTTTCATGTGCCAGCAGCTGAGGAGGGGTGTGAAGCAAAGCAAGGAGTGGAGAGTCTAATTTTTATGAGGCTGTTTATTCTTTCTGTAACAAGTGTGTGGTGCCTGACTGATGTTGAATGGGAATTTAATGCAGTGATAAAGTAAAACTATAAACTTACCAAGTCTGCTTTCAGCTGTCTTTGTTCTGTATCTCTAAGCGTTTGCAAAAAATATGTTCAACAGCGCTCAGACACTTCTGTGAAAGTACATGTGATCGTATTCAGCACCTCTACAGAGCACTGATCATCCTGCTGCAGCTGATTGAAGTTGATAGAAAATGAACATGTCTCTCTCTTTTACCAGGCCTTTCTCATATGAAGTCAGTGTCTGTAGGCTTTTAGGTTTCTTTTCATTTTTCTATCACGAGTGTTCTACAAATACTCTATTGTGGTCTAAAAACTGAGTTTCAGGAAACACTAATGTTTGATAACAGAATTTTGCACTTGCCATTTTATTTGTCAGGGCAAACTCCAAGCACCATAAATGCCCAGCTTGCAGTGGAAGTTACACGTGGAAGGATTGTGCATTCATAACTTGCTAATAACAGCATCAGAGCATTGTCTGTTGTAGCAGGCGAAAGAATCTGAATGACATGAATTAGGGCTTTGTTTCCACGAACACCTAGGCATTGTGTAGACAGGAAAGTTTTCCCTTTCTACCAGAATAACCCTATTCCTTACCACACGTAGGCACTCTTATACCAATTCAAGACCTTCCTAAGTAAAGACAGCTTTATTCAGGCATGGTAACTGTGTGATCAAGGATTTATCTTCTGTAAATATAGCATGGGTTATGCCAATCCTTCTAGTTTGCTTTCTTCCAGTTGCCACTTCCTGAGATAGAGGTGTTACTCCCATCCCAGCTGCTTGTTTAAGGTCTTTTGCTGATGATACTATTCATTCAAACTGTTGGGTGATACTATTCCCTTATCTCAGCCATGTAAATAACTCGTAAGCTAATTTGGGAGATATTCCCCTTCCTGTTTCAGTTCCAGTGAGCTGGTGGCTATAACCATGTTCAGGGCTTCTTGAGACATCTCATCATTTGCTGATTAAGGTACCTAGTGTGGATATACTAACAATGGCCAGAGTAGTGCTGTGGTGATGTTAGCGTTGACTTTTCAACACTGACTGTTGGATGCTCAGTAACATGAGCTGGAGTACTTCACCCTAATAATTTTGAACGATGAATTCCTGTGAGCATCTGAAATCACTTTTGCAGAAATGTGCCCGGAGTGTCTTCGGTTGTTAGTCCCAGAGGAAAATTCATGTGCTGGCTTAAAAGTAACTACTGATACAGAATGCTTTGACTTCTTTCCTGGAAATTGGGTGTAAAACATCTTCAGAAGGGCATTCTCTCTGTATGCTCAGAATCAGGCCTGATGCACCTTAGATTTAAGGTAATGTCAACTACAGGTTCTTGGAAATGAAGACCCTCTCCTCCTCTTTTTCCCCCTTTCTGTTGTTGCGAATACATGTTACCACTGTCATTAGTTTATTTTTAATCGTGATTGATAGCGCTGTGTAATTTCCATAGTAATTATTCTCAGGAGTTTTGTAGGTAGCAGTTTGTCAATTCATTGAAATGAAGGGCTATCCACACACCCTGTTCAAAGCAAAAAGCATGAAATCCCACGCGTTGCACTTTTGAGAGCATCAACAATGAAGCCAAACTTTCACCCTTGACTTTCTGGTAACGTAATTTTGAAAGACAGTAGCAAACAATTCAGCTACCTTCTTAAGTGCAAAAATATTCAAGCTAGCTCGATTGTAATGCGATGTCCTTTTCAAGTGAGTGGGAGAGCTTGGAGTGATGCATACAAATCTAGAGGCTGGTAAGTTCATTACTTTAGAGTTTCTGGTGTGGCAACAGCAGTGAACTGGTTAAAAGGTTGGCTTTAAAGTGGTCACAATTAGGCTTCAAAGTTAACACCCCACCCCACTGAGATGAATGGGAGCCGTTGACATTTCTTAGTGCTATTGTTTCAGTCTGGCTTGCTACAGCTTCTAAAATAAGACAACAGTACATCTGTTTACATTCTGCTTCCGCAAACCCAGATGGGCTAGAAACTTCATTGTTTTTTAAGTGGAAGCTCAGATTCTGGAGAATACAGCAATATCCACGGGGTATCTGTAGGAAGAAGAGCTGAAAGCCTTCTTAATCACAGACATCTCTCCCTTCCCTGTAAACTTCTATTGTCCAGGGACAAATCTGTAAGCCACTGGGGTGAAAAATAAAGCTATGTATATTTGAAGTACTTTTTACTTGCTACATGACATGCACACAATAGCTGCTCAGCAAGTCTTTAACGTGTAGATTTTCATAAATGGGTGTGGAGTTTTAAACTTTTTTCTTTTTGTCGATAGTATGTGCCATAAAGGTCTTGGTTTTGCTGAACGCTGGTAGCTTCACTTAACCTCTCCTAACTAAAAAACTTGTCTCCAGAGAAGCCAGGGCTTCTTCTCAAAGCATTTGGGACCATGTGGTACTCTATGTTCACATGAGTAGAATCCTTTAATTTTGCTCTGAGAGTGATGGAAAAAGTCATAGGATTCTTGAAAGGTATGTTCTGTGTTTTCCTGGTACTCTAACACAGCAGTTACATTAACTTCAGTAAGATCTTAGGAGTTGGGGTGGATTAATAAAGGTTCAAGAGGGGCCAAAATTTGTAGCAGATGGTCTCTATTACCCCATGCCTCAGTTCGTGTCGCGAGTACACAGTGTCCTCTCTGACTTTTGTTGAGGGGTCTGCACGGTGGCAAACTGCCCTCGGTAGCAGCCAGAACCCTATGAGAGCTTCTCTGATAAAGGCGGCCCATTAGATATGCTTAGGCTGTGGATTGAAACCAGCTGTGAATCTGTCGGAAAGATTTTCCTCATTGTGCTTTCATCAGGGTGGAAAGTTTGTTGCTCCTTCTGCATATACGTATTTTGGGCTTTGTTGCTCTGACTTTGCAAGTCCAGGAGTCTGCCAGTGCTAAGGGCTCTCATGCATGCAGGCTCCTTTTGTACATTGGCAATCAGAGACCCTGTCTGCCTGCCTTTTGCCCACGGACAACACAGCTTGTGCTTCAGAAGGGACATTGTGGGCTCTTCCAACTGGGCTCTCCCAGATTTCAGCCGTATCATGCAGGCAAGCATGCCATCTGTGCTTTGGGCTCGTGAAGCTCCCTGCCTGTTGTACAGGAAAATGAAAAATTTCTGTTTGTTAGGAGGAGCAAGTACATAAGGGAACAAGTTTGCATGGTGTATATGCCATAGGCAAGTCGAATGAAGTTTTCCTTTTTCTGCCGTTTGTGACAGAGGAGCATGCTGTGGGGAAATGTTGAGTGAAGGGAAGGGCTGTTCCACTGCCATAACTGTGATTTTTGGGGTGATGCTAGGGAACAGGATGCTAGTTATACCCATCCATGCCTGCTCACTTCTCTTTCCCTAATACAAAATGCAAAACTGGAGCACGTCTAGCTTGTTTCCTGCCCAGCTTCAAGCAGCATTTTCATCTGACTGAAAAACAGAGCAGCCCTGAGCCTCAACAGGCCTGCAGATTGTTTGAAACAACCGTGGGCATTTCAGTGGTGTAAGCTGGCTCCTCTCATGTCCATCACTTCAGTTCCTGTGCTGAGTGGGGGCGTGCAGCAATCTGGTCCCTCTGAAGAAAACAACAAGAAAACCCAAGAGGAATACTTATTTTGAAAATTTCCCTCATGAGTTTGTTTTGTCTTTGTATTTAAAAACATTGCTTTACAACTGAAATAATGTTAAAATGCGCTGGAGAATAGCAAGTCAAATGTGATGGAACTGCTACAGTGTGCAGCGAGAGCCACTCAGTATAGTTGCAGGAGGAAGAAGGGCATGCTATTTAATAAAACAGAGAGTTAAAGAATGGGATCAAATATGTATTTGTAATATATGCTTCCACTTTCCATTTCCCTTGGCCATTTCTGACTCTAACGAGGATCTCTGAAGTATTATGCTGACATAAGTTACACATCTTGTTCAAAGGAGCAGATATCCTATTACACCTTTCAAAGACAGTCAAATGACTTCTGCAAAGCTGCAATGGGTCAGTGGCAGAGCTTGGCAAAGAAGTTAGGAGACCTGTTGGCCAGTTCTGCACATTAATTGGCAAACTCCTCTGTTTCCCTGCATTGCAGCAGCATTGTGATAACTGTGTTAAGGAGTCCAAGCTCCACATTTTTCCCTAATACAGAGTTTCCTGAATAAGGAAGAAAATCTGAAGAAAATATTACTAGATCTTTTCCACTACGGTGCCCTAACCTTCTTTATGCCTCATATTAAAATGTGATTTTGATAATAGTATTATCTTTTAGAGTATATAAAACACTGGGGATTCAAAAAGCTCTAGTCAGGACAGGAATCTGCCATCAGGATGACATTATAATGCAACTTCTGGAAAATTTAATATGTTATGAAAAAGAAGGAAAAAGTTGTCTTAATTTTTCAACATTGTGGGTTTTAGTTTTTGTTGTTTTGAGAGAAGAAAATGGAGCCTTCTATTTTGGGGCTGTTTAGTTTTTGTGTCAATTCTGCATTTCCAGTTTGTGGTGTATTTTCTTAGACAATTTATAGTTTGTGCTTGCTGCTCCCAGTCTCCTTGCTGGTCTGACCTTGCTTGCTAACTGGTATTTTGCCACTAAGTAGCAGAGCCTTAGTTCTCTGAGCAGCTTGGTACATTATGGCTGTCATTATCCCCTAGAAGAGGATGAGTGATGCAGACAGTCCCTTATGAGAACTGGCTGGCAATACAAAAAGAACACAGCAAATAGAAACAAAATTTTTCAATTAATGGATAGTAAAAAATGTATTTTCTTCCCAAAATACTCTCAAGGCTTTATTTTTTTTTTTTTTAAATCTGAAAAAAAAATACTTATTTCTAGTTTATGAAAAAAATGGTATTATGTAGGATTAAAATCTCATATTTTTTCACCATCTTTTATGATAATAACATAAAAGGAATTTCTTTTTCTTCTTTTTCTCCTTCCTTTTTCCACCCTAGACAATGAAAATAGATTAATCTAACAGCTTTTTACATTGTGTTCTGTGGACCAGAGCTTGCTTGTAAAACTTTTTCTTTCAGCAGTTTTATTGTTCAAGAACTGACGCTTCCTGCTACTTCTGGCCACGCTTTTTGGTTTTGTGAACAAGTACGCTTAAAGAAAAGAAGAATACTAATTGAGTGTATACCTTTTGTGTACAGCTTTACATTCGCATTAGAACAAAAATGATGCCAGAACTGCAAAGGTAACAACTCCTCCGGAAGGTAAAGTCACTTGAGAAAGACAGAAATGGCAGCAGTCAGTGAAAGAAATCTGGGATTTCTATGCTTCAGGGATTCGGTAAGGACAAGGAAGCAGCTCAGGTAAAACCTAACACAGAATATTGGCTCTGACTGCACATATTTTAAACTCAGTGGCGTAGGAACTGTGTTTTGGTTTGCTGTTCAAGTTGCTGGGGTTCTGGTTCATAGCAGGGGCTAACAAACCAAGTAATGAACAATTATGATTGAAGTAGATAAATGAGAGCTACATGATCTTAGCTACTGCATCTTACTGAACTTTTTGTTTCCATATTGTCTGTCGTGGTTTTAGCATTTTAATGCTTCATTTTTGTGTAGCTTGAAGGTGGTTGTGTACGTGACTAGATTCACTCCCTACTGGGATATAGGCCAAGATTTTCAAAGTGATTGTTTATTTTGAGTGCCTCCATTTTTTTTTTAAACTGAGAAATTTTAGAGAAGGGTGGCTTTAAAGGAGCACAGAGCATGTGTTTCTAATACTTGGCTGTCTGTGGTGTGTCAATATGGGAAGGAAAAAATTGAAGGAAAAAAAGGAGGCAATGAAAATCCTTATTCATTCTCCATAATTTCAATGCCTGGCCTTCAGTTTGCAGAACTGAGGCTAGCAGATTTAGGCACGGTGATGTGGGAGCCCTGAGCACGTACCCTGCTGTGGAGCAGGCTGCGGGCAACAGCAAAGTGACTTCTCTGCTGTCACCTCCCCCTGGTTCTGTGGCTTTATCTAAGTTTTGTGTGGTCTTACAATGGTGGCAAGATGAGTGCTGGCTGCATTAGATGGGAATAGATATGACAGATATAAAATATGTATTATACTACATACTTTATGCATTCCATCTTTATGTCCATCAAGCAGGTGAATCAGGCCAATGCAGGGTAACAAGAGGACAGGGTTTTTACAAGGGCAGCATGAGCATGGGTGCTGTCAGGACAGTTGGCTTAGACTTACCTTTTTCCCTCACATTCCTTCTTGCTAGTACAGAGCAGTACTGTTTGTGTTGCAGAATAAAGAATAAATACTTCTTCTTAAAAGAAGTACTGGTGTTGAATTAAAAAAAAAAAAAAAAAAAAAAAAAAAAAAAAAAAAAAAAGAAGAAAAAAGAAAAAGAAAAGAAACTCCTGGAAGCATGCCTATAGGTTTTAGCTTTTTGAATGCCTATTTTTAAGACTAGATGTCAGCTGACATGGCTCCTTTAAAAATGCACTTTAGATTCAAGGAAAGAAAATACTGAAGCATAAGCTGTGAAGTCTTAATTGTTAAAAGTGCAACAATAGCTTAAAAACAGGCTGCAAAGCCTGCTCTCACAGCTGGAGGAAGGGACACTTTATTAATAGTTGCAAGGAACGGGTGGATAGGGCCTGAAAGAGGCAGCAGGGGATATAAAAAGAAGCCTTGTAACATGAAACCATTGCCAAAAACCCCTTTACTAAACAACTTAGGGCAGAGCCTGCCTCACAGAAGCATCACAGTACCCCAGTACCCCAGGACGAGCAGGGCAGACCTCACCAGAAGCTGAGGTGTGCCAGTGCTGCTCCCCAGCCCTGCTGCTATCGATGGCCAAGCAGGCTGCGGAGGAGCATGAGAGGCTTGCTTGGCAGCAGCCCTGCTCTGCAGGCCTTGCAGTTTCTGCTATGTCCCTCAGACATCCACAGCAGCTGGTAGGCAAGCTGCTCTGCTGCTGAGACCAGGGACAAATAACTCCTGCTACCTGCTACCTGCTGGTGGGCAGGATGCCTCTCTGTGGAGATTTCACTTAGTGGTAACTCCCCCACCCCACAGCCCAATTTAGGCACGACTGCATGCTTTCTGTGGCCAAGAGCTGACTGCATGGGAGGCAAGAGGACTGTAAAACCCCTCCTGTTGCTCCATCCCCCAGCAGAGCAGTGTCCCACGTTTGACAGTGACCGGTTTTTTATGACAGATCCAGGCTGCGGTAGTTTTCAAGTTACCCTTTAAAAGATGTCCTTAGACAACTGCCAACAACCCCCAGAAGCTGTGAGAGCCTTGGGAGCTGCAGAAAGGCTGCAACACTGGGGACGTTTTGATTTCATTTGAAAGCATATGTCCATAAAATCGCTTTAGCACCGACTCCCCTTCTTGTGCTGTGCTGGCTCTAGTCTCTGCATGAGATCTGACATTGTTCTCATCTCTTTAATAATGACAGCTCTGCTGGGGAGGGGGTAGAAGTAAAAGCAAAACTCCGAGCTTGATTTTACTTATTTATTTATTTATTTTAACCATCATACGGATTTAATCCAAGTTGCCTGTGCCAGTCATAATCCCTCCTTTCAGGTTTGTCCTGTCCATGTGGGTCAATGGCAACTCAATGCCTGATGCATCAAATCCACAAACTTGCTGAGGCTGCCAGTATCCCTGGCAGTGTCACAGAGTGCAGATGACACTTATTTTGACTGTGGTACATGGCAGTCTATTCTCAGGGCAGGTCTTTGCAGCGGGCATGTATTGGTGTGTCTTCCCTGCTTCACTACTGCTCCCCTCTGTTGTAGGTGTTGCACAGGCAGAAAGCATGTTTGCCTTCACCTAAGTTTTAACGATGTTATCAAGTTGGTTTGTTTGCTGTTTTGCTTTTCCTATGAAGGAAGTTTTCCTTTTTCATTTACCAGTGATCTTAGCCAGCTTCACTGGAGTTAATGGGAATCTCTGCTCCTACTATGCTGTTGCAATTGTCCCTTCTAATTTTTTTTTTTTCTTTCTGTGTACTGGACAAAGTATGTATAACCTTTAATAGCTACTGTTTGTTTGCAAGGGAAATTAACAAGGTAGGTATTTCCTTGAAGCTTTCCCTGTACATAATTTATTTTGTCCATCATTATTGCCCTCTCTGGGCAGCACCAGAGAGCAACAGAGGGAGTGTGAGGACACAAGCTGTCCTGTTGTTTAGATCTGTTTTGGGACACATAAGCAGTTAGGTAGTTAGAAAACCAGTCCTCCATTCATACAATTATTTCTGGGGTTATATGTGAAGTAGAAACACAAAGGTGGTGTTGCTTGTGGCACTGCTGAGGAGAGTAGGTGTTACTAAGGTGGGAGAGGAGTTGTGTTCTCTGAAGATGCTCAGGATTTTGTCTGCTGAATTCTTAACTTTTCCTGCACTGTGCCAGAGAAATGTTTAAGAGATTACCCTTTTACACACTGTGTAAGAACTTGTCCAGTCTAGTCATAAAAAGGTGGGTGATTGCAACTTCATTAATAATTTCCAGGTTAAGAATCCATTGTGTTGGACTTTGAAGAACATGACCAGATGGAAAGGCAAAGACAAAGGCTCTTTGTTGCAACCACTGATAGGATGAATACCTATGGTTTTCTTGTCAAAGCCAAGCTGGCATGTGACAGAAGGAGGGAGAACCCCACTCCTCTTCCTGTCCAAATGGTTATGCATGATTTTTTTTTTTCTATTAGCACAGCCCACAGTGTGGTTAGGTTGGCTCCCTCTGCTCAGGTATCCTTTTGGAAAGAAGGAGCTCCCTTTATTTTGTCCATCCCAGCTGTAACAGCAAAATCAGGGTTTGATTCCATGTTTCAGCTGCTACATACTCAAATATGCCCATCAGAAGTTTCAGTTCAGTCCCAAGGAAGACTTATTTCTAGTTTTCTAAGTGATTGAAAATTGATATTAGAAATACTGCTAGTCATGCATCTGATCCATAAAAAATGTCATTTATGTTAAAGGAAATCACATAAACTCCTTTGTTCTTTTTGGTCTCTGGCTTGAAGAGCATCAAGCATCCTAGCTATATTAGAACACATTATTTGCCATTGTATCTCATTAATGTTCTGTTGCAGGGGAAATGCATTGCTTCAGGACCTACTCCTTATTAGATAATCTCTAGGGACAAGAAGGCTGATGGGGTTGAAAATTGTAGCCCAGCTGTTGGGAGAATGCTTGCTGCTATGGGAGAGGCATGGTGATGCCGTGCTTCCTAAAACAGCAAGGCTATTTCTTCCAGGGGCTGAGGCACATTCCCAGTGTGCAGGGGCCCACACCATCATTCGTGAGGTAGGCAACTTTGGAAGCAAGTTTCTCTCTCTGCCTTTCCTTTACTGGCTTCCTTTACCCCCTTTCAGGCATCGGTTGCCTTCATGAGCCATTTTTTTTTTTTTTTTGTGATAAGTTACTAAAAAATGTAACTAGTTTGGGTTCCCCACCTAAATACCTTAACAGAGATCCTGTGATACTTGCCTTTCTCCCTCTTCTGCAAAGCTTTGCCGTGATTAATGAAAAGTTCAAGTGATTAATGAAAAGTTCAAGTTTAATGACTATTATTTTTTTTCTGAGATTCTTTTCTCTTCACCCTCTCAGCATGTGCGACCTATGCAGTTTCCTTGTGCTTTGTTTCTTTAGACATTCTTCAGAATAAAAAATAACTTTGCTCCTGACTTGGACTTTGAACCCTTTGCAATGAAATCAAGTTAGTTTGCCTGTACTTAACTGGTTGGGATCTTAGGAGCTTCTACTGTTTTCCATGTAGGACATACCATAGCTGATTAAAATAGATTTGATATTTTTTGAGGGGGTCTAATCCTTGAGATCAGCAGTTTAATTTTGATCTCTGATCTATAGCAGTATCACAAAGTTGTAAGGTATCAGTGCAGTCTGACACTCAGAGGAAAAATTGTAACTACACTGGGGGGTTTAACTGGGGTTTATAAATCATAGTGTTTTATATAAAATATATCTGAACATAGAGTCTATGAATGCAGCTAAGCTATTCACCCTCATCAGTTTTAGAGAAAGGGAGAAGATAGAAAAATACAATTTAATGATATTCTGTCACTGTTTCCAGAACCAGGACTAAACATGATCACACACACACACAACTATATATATGGCACATACATATGTATTTATGCAATTCTGGATGTGTTCTCTGGCCTCAATTCATTAGGTTATTAATATGCATGCCATATACTGCATATCTATACATGCACCTATTTAACATATGATAAAAATTATACATGAGCAAAAATGCCTTGCACAATTTGTGGTCTGAGTTACAAGATTTATGCCATGTGAATGTCTGCAGTGTGGTAATTTAAGTTTCTCCATTCCTCTGCTGTCCTAGTAAGAGGTGGCTGCTCTAGAAAGCTCTCTAAGCTTTCCACATTGAGACATGCCTCTAGTAATCTCCCCAAAATGTGATGTCAATGGAGATACAGCTGGTTAAAGGGCTACACAGGGCAAAAAGTGGTATTAGTGGCTAATAAAAGCTAATTCTTTTGCAAGCAAAATTATCTCGCTTCACTTGCTTGTTATGACTTGAAGTGTCTGGCCATTGAACTATGCATCTGGCTCATTTGTTGCTCTCAAAGAGTTAGCGCCCTGACTGACAGCTGTACTGGACTGGAAGAAAGTATCCCAAATGAATAAGAACAAGAGGACTTCAGTATGTGTGACTGTAGGACAGTAGCAACCCATGCAAACAGCCTTAATAAGCAAAAGAGATGAACCTGACAAAGACTGTGTGTGATATGGATTCTGGCTCAGGGCAGCAATTTTCCTTAAATGATGCTTAACTTTGTTGTCTGCAGATGCTACATCCCACTCCCAGTATACACAACTACCAAAAAGACACAAATGTCCAATAGCTGGTCAGAGCAACCCTAAATAATTTCCAGAAGACTAATTTCAGGCAAGTCCCAGATCTTTTTGTGATGCTCTAAAGTGATTTAAGCTGCACCAGAATAGCTAAAGCTCTGTGGGTGTGTGTGTATTTTTACTCAGTGATGTTTTGGGGTAAATGCCACATCAGAGTTTTTATTATCAAGTTCCTTTTCCTGCACAACGCAGCTGTACCTATTCTAAACTCCTTCATCAAAGGGCATAACTTCCTTTTTTTTCCTCAATCTCAGATCAGTTTATCCAGAGCAGTTGTCCCTGACTTCCTTAAACTTGCCCTGCATCAAAGCTTTTAAAAAGAGTCTTCCATGTATCCCTTCTTTCCTTAGCACTTACTTAAAAATGTATGAGTACACGCACACACACGTCCATGCATATTTCTATCAGTTTCTGCTTTAGTCCTGCAGCTTTGTGCCTGATCGGACTGGCAAAAGACCTATGGAAAAGATTGTTGCCAGCAAGCAGTGAAGTATGTGTTCCCCCATGTACTTTGAGTGCTTCAGAATGGTTTTAATGCTTTCTTTATGTGTGAGAAAGTTGTTCAAACTTCAAAAGTGTCTGATAATACCGCACAGGCAAATGTGCATTACGATCAGGACTGGTTACTTTTTCACCATGATATTGTTTTTGCAGGTGATTTGAGACTCCGTGTTAATGCAGATCATCGAGAGTGAAAGGCTGGTGATGTTGTCTTTCATGCTGTTAAACCCTTGAATGTTGTTCCTGGATTACAAGAGTGTAGAAACCACATGGAAATACTGGTTTATGTTCATAAGTAAATTCTGGTCTCAAACTTCTCTTCATCATCAAACATTATTTGAGGTAAAAGGAGACCTTGGACTAATGAATGAATTTGGCTCCTGTAGCCAAACGTTTCATTACATTCTGTAGCCTGTGATGTTTCTTTCTTTGGACTGCAGGCCCCTGTGAAGTGCTGCCACCAATGCTTTGGCAGAGGCTGGAACAAGAAAGGAAATCTCCCAAAAGGAGACTCATAGGTCCAACTCATTAGCCCCAAAGTGACATAGGAAAGAACTACTACCATGTATAGAAATATGATGCCTGCAATTGGGCTTTTGCATCTACATTGTTTTGTTCCCTTGTGAAATTTTTTAGGATTAGCAATGGTTGGGTACAGCCTTGATGCCCAACCCTGTAAGAGGCTGAGATGGTGAGACAAGGGTATGAAGGCTCTTTGCTTACTGAGGATCTCAGGAAATCACGCAAGATGAAACTCCCAGTATTTTCTTCTCACACCAGAAGAGACTATTCTCACAGAGAGAATGTAAAGGCTTTTTGATCCAATGCTAGACATAAACCTATACCTAACTAACGTGGAGAGGAGTTGATCTTAGTCTTTATAAACTACAACTTTGCACATTTAAATAATAAGAATTGAAAAAGAGAGATCTTGTAACAACCAGGATAGTAGAGATGAGAACTGGAGCTAATGTTAGATCCAGAACAAAACTAACCAAGTAAGAAAGCATTTGGCGAGATGAGTTGCTTGCCAGGTTACAAGAAAAGTTCCTGCTGAAGAGCACCCCTCTGTTTAGGTGCTGCTACAATTACAATGGCAGAAATGCACCAACACTGCTGACCATGCTGAGATTGCAGGCAACAGCTGCATCTGCTCTGAGTATTGAGTATGGAAGTATGAGGACCAGGTATTACCAGCAAAGACTGGTGGAGAACTTCTGAAGATATTTTGACCTCACTAAAAAGTCATAATAGTCTGTTTCTTGTTGGATCAGACAGTTTCTCTGAAAGGAATCAAAAATACTGAAATAATGTCGGTGTTCACCTGTTCTTGTGTCTGCTCCCATTAGCTTTTACCATTCATCCTTCTCAATTTGTGTCACCTAGTAAACTAAATCTTAATTTTGAATCCAGTACAGGATGTTAGAGGTTGGAATCCTGTTCATCTTTTTCTCCCTATGGGATATACTGTGGCCAGTGCTACTACCTTTCCCTCTGCTTTGCCTGCTGAAGAAATTCAGCTCTATATAAATACTCTGGATTGTGTTCTACTCTTCCCATTGTACCTCACTGCTCCCAGTTCTTCTTGGTGCCTCCTTATGAAAGGCAAAAGCCATGTTCAAACCTCTCTTGCTTCTACAATATCCACACTTTCTCCTGCTCTAACTCGACACTTGAACCTTTTTTTCCCCCTTGCTTTTCAGTCCTTGGCTGGGGGGGAACATACCCACCGCCACCACTCACACCAAAACCAAACCACCATGCTATACCAACAGCTGGCAGTGGTGCAGTTGTCTCAGTGCTCAGCTGATAAAACCAACAATGCTGAAGCATTTCTGGTTTTGCTCTTTGAACTCCTTCTCAGAGATGGTTTCCTTATTTGTCTCATCAGCACTGATTTGCTTTGTGCTCTGAGCACAATTGTGGCAGCTAGATCTCAATTTTTACCTAGCATAGGCAAGGCAGCAATGATGACTGCCTCTCCCTGTTTGTTTATTTATTTATTTATTTATTTATTTATTTATTTATTTATTCTTCTTGGCAAACTTCCCAGAAGCATGTGTACTTAATTGTAATTTACTCTCTGTGGTCATCAGCAATATCTCAGCTTTTAGTATCTCAACAGCGTCTCTGCATTTAACTCGGTATGTGTCTAAGGCCTCACCTGCTCTCATACAGAGCAATTCACTCTTACAATTAGGTTGAATATATGCAGCAGCAATGATGGCACTTAGTGTGCATGCAGTTAATTCCCTCCTCATTTGCTGCATGATGTGACTTAAGAAGAAAAAAAAAAAAAAAGTGAAAGACAAAAACAAACCAACAAAACCCCAATCACCTTGTTTTAGTAAAATAGTATTACTTTCTGGGTAAGGCTTCCTTTCCTTTCTTATGAAGAACCATGATGCCTGTACATCTAGTATATCACATTAGAGCTATTATTGAGTTTTAGGCAGAGAAGTGGTTGTCTGTCAAAATGCTTCAAAAGAAACCATGAAATGAGCAGGTTGTAAATCCAGGAGCAGCACAAGAGTGGGAATATGAGAACTGCAATATGTAATATGAGTCTTTTAGTCGAACCTCCCCTATTTCCACCCTGGTGCTAAATATACTGCTGATGTCCTTGCAAGAAAACAAATGCACTGAGCTTGGAAAGGCAGTGGGCACTGTTAGTTTAGGGGTTGTTTTCATTTCTGTAAGTTTCATGGATGATACATGAAAGAGAGGCCAAATTCTTGTAATCATGTGTTTGGTGACTATGGTGGTGAAGTTTTGCAAATATCAGGTCATCTTATTCAAATGTCTATTTTTTAATCTAGCATTTCATTTTTAAAATATATTTTCAATTAAAAAAGAATGACAAATTTTAATCCAGGTACATGTCTTGCTCTTCAGAAACTTCGATTTTAGATTAAGATAACTAAAATCTGCATTTGAAGTGCATGAATAACTGTTGTAAAGTAGGAAAGTTATTTCAAAATGTTTAACTTGCCTGCAGCATTTATTTTAGATAAGTCAGCAGTAGCTTGCTAGCCACTGTTGCGTTGTATTTTACACAGGAGAGAGATAACCATCCTTGTGAGTCCTGGAACGAGCCTTTCCCTGCTGTTGGTGAGGTGGTGGCTTGAGCTTTCTTACTTCTAACATCAGAGGGAAGTGTTGAAAAATACAGATTCAGATCAACTTGAAATTAATTTAAAAAAATCATTGTGAATTCTCTTTGTGTGGATGTAAAAATAGTGGATCAACTTTGAAATATAATTATCAGCTTTTTCAGATTTAATGTTTTTCACCCATCACCATTTTTTCTGTCCAGTTTAATCATTTTGCTTAGGAAAAAGTGTGATTTGCTACTTTGTACTCTTAGCGCTACTGATGCAGAACAAAAAGCCCATCTAGGGTTGTGATCAGCACCTCTTTAGGATTTTTCAGCTGCTTCTGACTGATGACAGCAACTTGTTTTGAACTTTTATATGAAACTCTCACTTGGTGCATAATAATAGCTAAGCTGGGATGGTTTCCCTACGCACTTTGATATAGCTTTGTCACAAGCTTCCCAAGACCTCTCTCTCGCCACTCAATTAATAGTACAAGTCACTTCGTACAGCTTTTATCTCAGAATTTTCTAGTTAATCCATTGGTAAATGAAGTATTTAATGGCTTCTAAAATATTAAATGTTGGATACAAGTTTCTTATAAAGTCAGGTAGATTTTGTGATATATTTCAATATGTTTTGTATAAACTGTAGGTTTCCCTAAATAATTGTGATTGTCTCACAGACATGTAATACTTTTTGTAGTGTGTTAGTAAGAGGCTTAGCGCCCCATCCTAGAGCATGTGGATTCCTAATGTCTAAATCTGATGCAAATCACTTGCACGTGCCACATGGCTTGTCATGGCTTGTGTGCAGGAGCACCCACACCAGGTTGTGCTTTGCCGTGCCCCTTCCTCTCCAGGGCCACAGTATCAAGTGACAGTGGAAGGACCATGGCATGCATTTCCAGTGGAGCATCCCTCTCCCTGCTCACTGTGGGGGACGAGTTTTGCTTATGAAACCAGATAGGCTCTACAAAGTTTGAGGTGTTTTGCTTTTTGCTGATTTTCCAATCTAGGCCCTACAATGAGCTTACTGCTGGCTGAATGCAGAGTCTCCTCATATTTCCGAGTTGTAGTTCCTCAATCTACAAAACTGTGAGGTAAGGATCAAACTATTTTGAGATATTGGTATGGAAAGAACCATGGCTATTATGATTGTACAGTTTGCTGTTAATATCAGAAAGGGAGATGCTATGTTCTCAGAACAAAATCAAATGCTGTGAAACTAGTGGAATTGTAACAATAGCATAAGGAATGTTGGTAAAATACCACCATGGCATGGCTTGAATTAGAAATATTGTATATTTGCCACATGTTAGGAACCACTAACTCCAGTGGCTACTGTAACTGATTAAGAATTGTATGGGAATCTGTTTTCAATATCTGTGCTTTAAAAATATCTTGGAATGTAACACTGGAAGAGAAAATATATTTCCTGAAATCTGCCTCAGCACCATTTTGTCACTGTCTATTTTCTGTTTCTGTTCTTTTTTAAAAAAAAAACTATTGTTTTTGATGCAGATTCTTCATTTGTCCAAAGAACTGACATTTATCAGAGGTCAGAACTGACATTTATCAGAGGTCACATGCTGAAAATCAGCTGTGTAGTTTTAAATACACTGTTGTTTTTTTTTTTTTTGTTTGTTTGTTTGTTTTTTTTTCAGAGCGAATGTAAGCATTTAAGGAAGAAGAATCTATTTGCCTTTTTGATTTCTACAGCATAAAATACAAAGCAAACGTAACATTTTTGGTATACTTCTATTGCATCCATTAATTTTTGCCTTAAATATTTAACCATGACAGTTGAAAAGGATCTGATGAAACATGTTTTTTTTTTTTTTTTTGTTTGTTTGTTTTTATATTTCCTATGGTCTATACTTAAGGTGTGTTGAGAGCTAAAACTGACTAAGCCTGAATGGATCCTTTAAAGCATTACCTTCTGCTTTGTATTAAGGAAATGAAATCTGTAGAGCTACAAGTATTATCATGACCGCTTTTCTTCAGTAAGGACTCGAACAGCTTTAACTAACTGATAGTGTCATTTCTGCCTTGTGGACTTGAAAGCTCAATGAGAAGACTTTCCCATGCCACAGAGAAGAACAGAATAGCAACAGTTCTGTGAGTACAAATTCTAACTCTGACATATTTCTTCTGTGGTGTGGAACAAATTATTTCTTCCCCATATGCTTTAGTTTACTCGCCAGCTATATAAAACCTCTAAGGTGTATATGTTTGCAAAATGCTTTAAAGCAGTGAGGTGAAAGCATAAAGATTCTTAAAAATAAATAAAAAAATAAAATTCTGTGAGGTCTCAGCCTGCCTCTGCAATTATCGGTAGTTTTACCATAGACTTAAATGGTTTGGAGTTAGGTTTAGACTAAGTCCTGTTAAAATCCCAGCTCTAAAGAGCTTTGTAATTCAAAGTACTGTTGTTAATGATTGCTTTCACTTAAATTTCTGACTTTATATATTCACATTAACAAGTTTTCTAGTTTCTGTGACACTTCATTCAAATCAGAACTTGATCCTCCAGAGATGTATTAGGAAGTATTTGGACAATTTAGTTGGTCTGATTCCTCATCTACCTAAAAAACATACCTTCCATCATTCTTAAAGCCGTATCAGAAAAGCAGCTGATGCCTGAAATATCACTATATTTAACTGCTTTGGTCTTGAAGTGGCAAGGTCCATAGTCCTTGAACCTCAAAAAGCATTTTAATAGTCTCCCATATTTTCTTCAATAAAGGATTCTGGCTTCAGAGTCCTGACTGCCCTGAAATGTGGTATAGAAGTAGGAGTGAGTGCTCTTCAGATACCAACCACAGGATATAAGATTAATGGCCTCAAGTTGCATCAGGGGAGGTTTATAGTGGATGTTAGAAATAATTTCTTCATGGAGAGGGTTGTCAAGCATGGGAATGGGCAGACCACGGAAGTGGTGGACTCCTCATTCCTGGAGTTATTTAGGAGACATGGGCATGTGGCACTAAGGGACATCGTTTAGTGAGGGGTCTATGTAGGTCAGGTTGATGATCTTGAAAGTTTCTTCCAACTTAGGTTATTCTATGATTCTGATTAAACAAGTAAGACTTGAGGATTGTCTGTCCCAGCTCCAGAGCACTATAATCCTCCCTGCAAGGTGTCCTGGTCAGTAAGTGAAGAACAGCATTGCATACTAGCACCCATATCTTCTGCTGAGGTTAGTATTGCCAGGTTGTTCCAGGACCTGTGGCTCATTCAACATCTATACATCTGTATATGGACCAGTGATGAGCTGATTATAGAAGCACAGAATATCCCAAGTTGGAAGGGGCCCATAAGGATCATTGAGTCCAACTCATGGCACCACACATGTCTACCCAAAAATTCAGACCATGTGACTAAGTGCACAGTCCAAATGTTTCTTAAACTCCAACAGGCTTGGGTGCAGTGACTATGTCTCTGGGGAGCCTGTTCCAGTGTGCGAGCACCCTCTCAGTGAACAACCTCTTCCTGATGTCTAGCCTGAACGTCCCTTGTTTCAGCTTGATACGATTCCCTCGGGTCCTATTGCTGGTCACTAAAGAGAATAGATCAGCGCCTGCCCCTCCACTCTCCCTTATGAGGATGGTGTAGACTGTGAGGAGGTCTTCCCTCAACCTCCTCTTTTCCAGGCTGAACAGGCCTAGTGACCTCTGTTGCTCCTGGTACATCTTCCCCTCTAGGCCCTTCACCATCTTTGTAGCCCTTCTCTGGACACTCCCCAATAGTTAAATGTTTGCACATCGACGAGGATGGGATTCGAACCCATGCGTGCAGAGCACAATGGATTAGCAGTCCATCGCCTTAACCACTCGGCCACCTCGTCCCATTATCTCCTCTTGCTAATTGATTATGGATCTCCCGTAAATCTGTTGGTTTCCTAAGGGGTGTAGTAGAACTTTTCTCTAAGTCAGATTAAATCTAGCGGTTCTTCAGCTTGGAAGCCGTGCTGCCAAAGGGTTTGTATAGAATACGAACATTACAATACAGTAGTAATGTTTGGTAGCAAATTAGTGGCTTGATTGCTTACAAACTTTGATTTTAATGAAGTTATTTTGGATGTCAGAGCTGCAAAAGCTGAAATGATGTAAGTTGTTGGAATAAACGTGTATGTAGAGTTTAGCCTTCGTGGCTTTACAGAATTACTCAGACTTCCTTTATTTAAAAAAGGAACCACATTTCCCACGTACTAAAAGCGACAGTCCTATGGTAAAAAGAAGAACGTGGTAATCCACAGCTTGATGATAGGGGACAGTGTGATGCAGAAATGAGCATTGCTTCAATATGCTGATCCAGATGCACATGCATGGGTTGAAGGGTTCACAGCTCAGAGGAAATGGTGTAGTGGTTAAAAGCTACCTGGCAAATGAGGTCAGACCTGAGCCTTTTGGGAGTTATCTACTCAGTGGCCACAACATTCCTACTTTAAAACAACTTATTTAATTATCACTACAAGTAGCAGATGCCCAGATGAAGCTTTTTTTTTTTTATATATATATATAATTTGAATTGTCTGAGTTACTTTTTATGGTTGGAACTGAGCTAGCAAAATAGTCAAAAGCATTTGAATGGCCACGGCACATTTCATACTATATAACTACTGACAAAATATAAATGATTACATGGTACCTAGAAACATGCATGCCAGGTTTGTAGTGTGAGAATGTCTTGGGAAATGAGATTACTGTCTACATGGGAGATGCTCTGGTAAAGCTCTCATTAGTTATATGAGCATGCTTGATGAGGATGAAATGTGTCTGGAAGCTTGAGCAAACAGTGTCTGAACCAAGTTGTCATCCTGTTAATAAAAAAGACACCCAGAGTTATACTGTTGTGATCCCTCTCTCTGTGTGTGTTCACGCATCCTGTTGTTGGATCCTTGAAGCTGTAATGGCCAATTGGGGCACTTGAAGCCAGCTGTTCAATGACACAAATAGGTGTCTGATAGGATTGCCAGAGTGATAAGGTACTTACTTCTTCTGATTTATGTTGATTTTGTGAAACTCTGAGGGCTAGGTCCACCAAAAGACTTGTGCGTTTTAATGCACATAATAGGATTTGTCCAGGAAAGATGTACGGGATTCTATAATGCACCTAGGAACAAGCCTGGGTTCCTTGGGAGGGAATGCACAAAACTTGGGCACACACTAAGGAAAAAACTGCTAGAAGGTAGGAAATGTTCAGTGGAAAGATAGGACTTGGTTTACTGCACCTTTCTCTGCATTCATGACACAGTTCATCCCCCTTGCTCCCAGGATCCACAGCCATGAGTTGCTCTTGAGTGACACATGGCATGGCTGACATAATCTTCCGCAGTTTTCCAATTTAAAAACAAGTCCCCAAAACTTTTTATCCAGTTTTTAGTCCCTTCTTCAGATCCTAGAAATGTCTCCTTTTCAGCAGCTTTTCATTGTGCTAATTCAGATCCCACCACTCCTTTTCTCACATTGTCTTTACTCCCTCTAAAGATAAATCTCTCCTTCTCTGGCCTTGCTTAACTGTCTTGCAGCAGTTACAGAGACATCAGCCTCCCAATTTGGTGGCATTAACACTGATACTGACCTACTGTTTTATTTCTTTTCTAATGAGATTTAGTTTCTCCAACTGTTGTCTCAACTATGAGCGTCATTCTTTTTGCAGTATTGATATTTTTCAGCTCTAGAAACTTGTACATTTTTGGTATGAATCCACAGAATCGGCTAGTCTAACCTTTTATATGAGAAAAATCGATGAAAAATATATAATGAGGAGGGAGAACTTCAGTGTTGCTTATGGTCATTTATGGTCACGAGCTGAAGAGCTGTAGGTGGTTTTAGATATTTTGTGTAACAAAAAATGGATGAATCTTGAGATATGGAAGAATAGTGATGGTAGTCTTGCAAAATAAGACCCACAGTATGATGTTGAGAGAATTAATCATGTTAATTCCAGGATGTTTAAAGTGACATCTTTTATTGTTCACAATAGAAAGGGAACTAAAAAGAGGCAATGTTCAATTATTCTCATTAATTAATAACAAAGAAGGAAAGAAAGAAAAGTAGCCCTAAGCATTGTGAGGGTAAAATTAGGATTATATATCAGGGAAAAGTTTATAAATATAAGGACTCTTAGCCAAGGAAAGCAGCTGCCAACTGAAGTTTTGGAATCAGTACCACTGAAGATATTCAGGGATAGGCTAGACGTCTATCTATCAAAAAAGGATAAAGAAATCAGTCCAAACACAATGCAGGGATAAGCTAGCAGAGTTCCCTGCCAAATTTCTACCCCAAATAGTATACGATTTAGTTGGAATAGAAAAGGAAGACACTTTGGCCTGCTAAATCTTTCACTGTTGTAATCTTAAAAGCATAGATCCTTTAAAAAAAACAAAAAACAAAAAACAACAACAACAACAAAAAACAACCACAACATATCATTAGTAACTATTTTATTTTTTAATTTGTTTATTGTAACTGGAGTGTGTAAACTTTGCTGTAGTTTCCAGACACATCAATCCAAGCTTAGACTGCTGTTGCATTTTCTTGAAATTAGTGAATTTGTGTGTGTGTGTAATCAAAAATAGCTTTTAGAATGAAAAATTGTTTCACAACATCTTTTCATAGCAGTTTTCTGGACATTCTCAGGTCACTCATACCAAGCCTGAGAAAAGACTGTCAGGAAAACATTTATTTTTTTGCACATTTAATTAGAGGTACACAGGATAGTAAGAGTGGAGGGCTAGGATGGTTATAATGGTATGCGTAGCTGTTCAGTCTGTCACAGGTTCAAACAGGAGCCAAGAGGGATATTTCTCATTCACTACTACTGAGTTAGTTTTCAGATGTGTGGTGATGGCCTACTCCTCGTGTGTAGGTAGGCAACAATGCATTGTTCAAGACTGAAGTGAGCTGGTAGGCTAACACTATTGATCATCAAGAACTAGTGTCCAGATTTTTGCTGTATGTAATCCTTTAGCATGCAAGTAGCTGCTTATTGCCGTTCTGAGGAGTGTGAGGGTGCTCACCTTAAGCTGGAGTTAAGTGGAGTTCAGGTGTTTAAGTTCAGCACAGAAAGCTAAGTAGACATTTATCTGGAACATTGAACACCTTTAAAATTGCAGCCTAGTGTCCTCAACACATTTTCAACGAAATTCTGATTCACCACTTTTTAATGCAGCCTCAGTAAGCCCCTGGTTTCCCCATTGTTTATCCCAGCGCATACTGTATAATGAAGATGGATGACAGTTTATTAGCTTTCAAGTGCACTGCTGTAAGCGTAGTCTCCTTTCACGGAAATGTCTTCCAAAGCATCAGTCATATCAGAGGGAGCAGGCTAGCACAGAGATGAAGCAGATAACACAGTTTTAAAGAGGCTCTTTCAGACATGAATTATCCTCAGACTGAGTGAATACCAATTTTCTGCAGAAATGTAACACAGAATTTAATATTTGCACAGTCTTCACCTTGCATTTCCTAATTTATACTGTAAAAATTAGTGCTAGTTTCTAAAAAATACCATAGAGTAGATCAAGGATAATTTGCAAAAATAAGCCTGCCATGTTGTCGCTCTGCATTATGAAAATGTGTCATATGATGGGAGGGAAGTACAAATATCTGCTATCTGATGTATACAATTGAAAAGGGAAAACACAGAGTGAAATCATCAAGCCACATTAGCCAAAGTGAACAGATAAGAGAGGGTATAACACTGGAATTGTAAACAATCAAGCAAAGATTACACCTCCATGTGGAGTACTGCGTGCCTTTAGATGTGAAAACAGAGATGTTAATAGTAGTGTTGTATCACAGAAAATGTTCAAAATGCTGTATGGATGGGGCTATAATAGTTATAGTGCAAAAACCTCTGCTACTTTTGTGTATTGTTTTAGGTTGTTCTGCAAGTGACATGAACAGGGAAATTAAATGCCTCTGACCTCCATTGGGTCTCATGCACGTATGTACCCCCCTACCCTGCTTCGTGCCACCACTTCTCTGCCATCAGCACCCGACGTCACCTCTGGTGGGTCACAGCTCTGCCTGCTGTCCCACTGGCCAGGCCTGGCATCCAGCACCCCCTGCTCAGCCACTGCAGGGAACAGGCCATGCTTGTGCTGCTGTCTTCCCCTCTGAACATTTCTTTGGAACCACATGTGCTCAAGTTTGTAACTACGGATGTCAGATAAAGTGCAAGAAGGCCTCGGCACTGGAAGCATTTGCTTTTGAATGTGGCAATCTGTGTTTCCCTCGTTCCTTCCCCTCCACCACCGAGAGAGGAAACCGCGACGACAGGAAGAGCGCACCATTTCCTCTTGAAGAGACTCACTGCTGCTGTCAGTAGCTCATGTTTACCAGATTTTGCTCTTTTGGTGTTGATGCACATTCAGCTGCACAAAAGGCAAGACTTACCTGTACGTTTTATGTCACTTAAATAGGACATTTTGGTAGAGGAAACAGTTGAGTCAGGCTATCACAGCTGACCATTCAGGCAGTGCTGCTGGTTTCTAGTTGTGCTCCTTCTGTGCTATTTTTGTGCTATTTTTTACCTGTTTGGAGTAACTGATTTATGTATTGGTATATATCACATGACAAGAATTTGGGGGGATTTTCTGGAGCTAATAATATTCTCACAAGACTTGCATTGAGAAGGCAGAAGGAAAGCCTCACCAAAAGAAGCTCTGAGGGAACTTTAGAAAAAAGGTCCAAACATATTTGACGTTCTTCTCGAAACACGTTTCTTCCTGTAGAGAGCACACTTCATTACCCTTGTTGTGCCACTTCATAACTTCTTGTTAACTTTTTATATTTTACCCACTAGTCCAGTTCAGTGGTTTTTATTCCCTAGTTTTCAGCCACTACCCTTCTCCAGTTTTCACTCTTTCTAGCTTGCATGCAGACACCATCTGGCTTTACCCCTGGGGTTTCCTAGACAAGGGCAATCTAGTTAGCCTTGTGAAATCCAAACCCCAGGCAAAACAAAAACTGCACAAAACCTCACAAGATAGGTTTTCTCACTTCTGTGTGAGAAGCATTCACATTACCCAGAGCAACTGTAAGAAAAGAAATCACATCTTGAACAGTGAGTTATCATCTCAACCAACCTACTCTTTTCCCCATTTTTTTTTTCTTTCAGTTTACTGGAGTTAGTACAACCCTTTTCCAGTCAAGAGAAAGTTTGACCAGCATGTGTGTAATTACAGAGTGTCACAGTAGAATATCATGTAAGGAACTCTCTATAAAGAAGCTTGGAATAAAGTAGATTGAGAACAGATTTAGTAAAGAAATCAGGAAGTCATTCCAGTGTTCTTTTCTTTTCTAAATAACATATTGCAAATAAAATCTCTGAGGCAAGATTCTGGACAAAGACATTCCTTTGAAAAGAGACCACAAGATTCCTGGTCTTCTTAATGGATAAAACAGAAAGAATTGGTCTCAGTCTGGGACAGTCAAAATGCTGATCCTTTTGAACAATGTGGACAAGTACAGAATATTGTCCAATGTATTCATCCTTGAGCAGAAATAAACTAAATTTCTCTGTGCTCTGTCTGTCTCATAGGAGCTGAAAAGAACCCCTCCCTTTCTTTTTTATGTTTGCATGTTTCCAGAGTTTCCAGAGGAATTCACTTAGGCAAGGCATTTCAAGCTGTATATCTGATTTTCCCTAAGAAATGATGATCTAGTTGCAAAGTTCAGAGGTTTGGTGCCAGAGATTCTTTTATTTATGGTTTTAGGAATCTAAAGTCAGTAGGGAACTGTGTACCTACATAGGTGTAATTCCGTAGTGTGGGTCACAGAGTGAGGACTGAGGTGAGCTCGCAACAATGCAGGCTTCCCAGCTTCCGAACTATAAATACTTGATTTTTATTTTTCATCAAATTTGTTGTATTTTGCTGTCTTCTCTGACTTTATAGTTATTCTTGTTTGTTTTCACAAGAATGACACAAGTCATGACCCTCCTCTGATGGCATAGGTGCAGTGAAATGAGGATGAGCAAGTTTTCTTCTGGTGTACGCTATGAAAAGGTAAAGTATAATCACCTACTTCCTTGTGTCACAAGTCTGTAAAAAGGAGGTGTATGTAGCAGTAGTCGGGGACCACTGATAAAGACAGCAAATTTCAATGTTATATGTCCTCTGAGAAGCAGTATATATTGCTTCTTGTTCCCAATATGACTAAGGGTGTATGACATTTAGATGATAAAAGCTGCTCTTATAGGAAGTAGGTGACATATCAGATGTGCTATCATTGCATTGCAGTATTCCCCAGTGAAAACCATAATTTCACTTTGGTTTAATGAGTCTGCCCTGATGACATTGGTAGGTTTATATTTTGACATGAACAGGAGAGTAGAAGTAGACAAGCTAATGTTAGCAGGGAAGGCAGTGTCTGAAATTAATTACACAACTAGAATTTTGCAGCCTGGAACTGAGCTTTTGTTGCTCTGTGAGCTTTCTTCTAAAATGGTGGCCTTTTCAATGGTGTACAGAGAAATATCTTGCTGGTTTAAGTTCTTGTGTCATTCAATAGACTCAGTTATTTAGCAACAGTCTCAGAATGGTGACTTTAAAAGGGTGTGAGATGTAAATCAGCAATCTCTGTTTTTAATTACAGTACATGCATGGCTTCCTTTTCAGTCCTAATGAAGGAGTTTGGAGCTGGAGACCACAACATGTTTGAATTAATTTTGATGTTCCTTTTGCACATTTCCAAGGTATCTAAGATGTGGCTAATAATAATAGCAGGTGTTGTCTATTTCTCTCCGCGTGTGGCATGAAAGTAGTGTGGCCACAGAGCTATGTATTATTTACATGGTGTCAACATGTCAGCAAGTGGGATGGCAGAAAGCCAGATTAAATCACTTCTGATTTTAAATACAGGACACTGAATAATAACGCTGTGTCACACTTGAGGACACTGGAATCTGGCAAATCAGCAGTAGCTCAGTGTGCCAAGTTCATTTGAATGGCTTTTTTTTTTTCTTTCTTTTTTTTTTTTTTTTCTTCTTTCCACAGAATGATGAAGGAATCAAAATTGAGACAAGGAAACTGTGTAAAATCAGCTCCCTCTCTCCCCAATCAGAAAATTGTATCCAGCAAAAGGGCATTCTTTGATTGCTTAATATGAAGATGCACAGATCTCTGCCCTCATCCAGCACTGCCTGCTCCTGGGAATGCATAACCACCCTATGGTGCATCTGTTGGCCTCTTTGTTGGCATCTTTCTTGTCTCTGTAAGTGGCAAATCTGTTTGGTATGATTACTTTCTTCCATTACCTTTTTGCAGAAGCTAGTGTAACAGGTCCACAATCTCCAGTGGGTCCTGTAAGTGTATATGTAGGAAGCAATCACATTATTTAGAATGGGTGCTTTAAGGGTTTGAGGTTTCCTGGGCATACTGAGCAGATCTAGGAGGGCTGCTCTTAGCCATTTTTTTCTGCAAGAGCTCTGGTATCTGTGTCACCCCTAGGGCTGGTTCACCTTGCCAGCTGGTAGAAAACTAACTCAGCAAAATAAATAAAAAAAAAGGATAGTGTTGTGTTGGTTTAGTAATCCAAACGGGCTTATTGAAGGGCCACATGAAAGTCAGAGAGGGTGGAAGGGAAGCAATAGGCCTGCATGCCAGGAAAGGGAGTATGCAGGGAGAAATGTAAGGAGCAGGACTGTTAGATGAATTCAGCCATACTGTGAAACCTCACCCTAGAACGCTTAATGCACAAGGAGGGAGCAGTTGGAAGGTTAAAAGAAGCATCCAAAATACTGGGATTCATTTTACCTCATCACCATAATACTCTTTTTATGAAACTAGAGCTATATACACTCATAAAACCCTTTTGCTTTTCTTATTTTAAAGGATAATGCAGCCAATGGAATCTGTGCGCAGTTCTTTCAAGTTAAATGTTTAGTTCAACATTCCACTTCCATTTCCTGGTAGAAAAAGTTTTATATGAAAGCAACTTTAACCTTTCAAAAGGGTTCATTTACTGTTACGTTTGGTATCAGCTTTCCAAAAAATGCGGTCTGCATTTGGCATGTTATAGTTTCTGGTTTTAATATTGGTTTAGAAAAAAACGGTCATGTGCCATAAGTCAGAAATAAAATATTGCGCCAGAATTCTCTCTGTACATGAATTCACCCCAGGAGTGAGTGGTTTGAAGTAAGTCTGATCACTTAAAGCCAAGACTTGGGCTCATTCTAACCATGAACCAGCTGGTAACAAATAACACATTCAACTCTCGGCCACAGGAAACTGTTAGGTTGCCTTTTTATAGATGACTACAGCCCTAAAGCTCCTGAAGCACAAGGAGTATCGTACGGACTTGGAAAGTGTTGAACACCTACCATATGCACATAAAGAAGGGTAATAAAGATGAAAGGCCTGAACTGAGCTTTAATTCCCGATTTTCTGCTTTTGATTTATCAGCTGCTTCTGCATTGCTGTGATTTTCTTTGGCCTAAAATTAGGTAGAAGATGCTTGAATTGCTTAGTTTGATCAAATCAGTCAAACTTTAGCTTTTCTCTGTCAGTGTAACAGATGATAAATATAAAACTTGTGAGAACTTTCTTGCTTTCTTTAGAGCATTTTTCTGCAATCATTTCTAAACTGCTGTGGACAGTTCCTGCTGGTCTGTCACTACTAGTGCTGCAGTCATGGTGAGAGGGGCACTGAGTTAGTTGGTCTGGATCAGGATGACTGTGAACTTGAGCTAGGGCTGGCTTGGTTGGGTGAAGTGCCATAAAAAAATGGCTGAGGTGCTCTGGGGACCTTAACAGCTTCTCTGCATAATGCTAAAGTGTGCAGTGAGACCATCTCAGCTGTCAGTTTCAGTCAGGAGTCTCTGCACTGTGGTCCACTGCCATGTGTGGATGTATTCTGGGAATTACCCTCCACAGGACTTCTGCCATCAATAAGCACCTCTCGCAGAAAAAAAGGGCCTTCAGACAGGCCTGGCCATGAGTGAGACAATAAAGGCTAATCCTCTATGCTGCTGAGCCTCAGCTTCTAATAAAGGACTCAGAACTTGTAAGGGTAAAGCTTCAAAGTGAGTACAGATTTACAGGGGGAGGGCAGATAAGAGGGTTGTAGCCCACCCATTAAGACCACCTGGTCTTAATATATGGTAGCAGTCAGTCTTCATGTGACACACTCTTTCCGTATCTTAACCCCGTTCCAGGGAGTGAGATTTCCAAGAATTCTGCTGGTGATGTACTTGTCAAAGTTGGGTACGCTACAGAACCTAAGTCTGTCAGTCATACATAGTAGTTTTATCATCCCTTGAACTGTGGCAGCTAAACCTGACAGTGATGGTGAAGCAGAACCTTAGAAAAATAATGTTTATGGCATTTAATATCACTAATCTTTTTGGATCATGAATGCATGCCCAATACTTGGAAGATGTAAAGGTCTGCAAAAATGCAAACTATCAATTTATCTGGAAATGTGTTTTGTGGCATCTCAAAAAGTACTCTCATTTTTTATTCATTTTTTTGTACATGTGCAGGAGTTCTCATGAATTTTCAGCAATGAGTCCATCTGGGAATAATTTCATTGTGAGAAGAAGGCTTCCATTCTATCAAGAAAAAAGGCTGCATGGAAATCACGGAAAGCTACAGAAGAAAGTATCGGCCATTGTTTGAAAGCATTGTGGCCTGTGAAGATGGAAACCAGAAAGGGGATTTGCCTCCAAATTTTATAAGCTTCTAGAAACTCAAATGATGAGAAACAAATGTGAAAAAAAATCACAAAAGTAGTGGTTACTAAAAAGAAATAATTCTTAAAGCCCTGTTGCTTTTATGGTGAACAGACCTGGTTAGAAGGATATTAATTATCTGGAATACCATCGTTTAAACAGGTGGAGATATTCCCAGTATTTTTTGGTTGCTTCCTAGATTAGTATTAAACTTCTCAGTTGCTAAAAATGAAGTTATCAGCCACTGGAACAAATTATTAAGAGGAACAGTGAGCTTACCATTTCTTGAAGTCTTCAAACAGAGTGGATGGTATACTTTAGCAAACAATGGAGACACACAGCTGGATGAAATTATATGGTTGTACTAAAAAACAGGGAACATGAGATATTCTATGTGGTCCTTTCTAGCCTTAACAGCTATGGATCTATAATTTCACAAATACCATTACAAAGAACTCCTCAGATGTAGTGATGACCATGGCAACAATCTGAGTGCAACTCCTGATTTGGGGTAGATTATTCTAAAGTATTTTGAGAAATTACAGACCTATAATAGAGTTTCTACGTGGTACTGTCACTACACAGTCATTTTACTATCATAAAGGAGCACTGTAATTTTATATTAGAAATCCCTTTTTGAGGACTAAAGAGACTCATGCTCTCCCCAAAACTGCTCATTGTACTTCAGTTCATTAATGAGCATATAAACAAGTAAGCATGCATACTGCTGCTTTCTTGATATATATTTCAGCCATTACAATGAGAAATAAGTATGCACAATTCACTCAGTGAAATAAAAAGCAATCCACACAAGAAATTCTAAGATATTTCTCATTAATGTAGACCATTTTTAAGCTAAACTAATTTTCTCCTCCTTGTAGTGTGATTTGGCATACTGATTAAAAGAGAATAATTTTCCATAACTAGTCCTGCAGTTGAGAACAGCTAAACCATTTTTCCTCAGATTTCTAACACCTTTGGGCATTGTTCACTGTCAAAATTTAAATACAGTGTGATAGTTGGAAGTTTGGGAAAGGTATACCTGACTGAGCAGTTGGGCATGAACTGAAATAGTTCTTCAACTTTGAGAAGTATTTTATTTTCTATAAAGAAAGAAGGAATGTATTGACTGCATGCTTAGAAGGAAGACTGTGCCATTTCATGATAGCTCTCGAACATCATATTTAAAACTTCATTTTTAACTTTGTCTGATTTAAAAAAGAGAAAAAAAAAGAAAAAAAAAACCACAACAAAACAAAACAGTAGCCACCACTAAAAAAGACTTCAAGTTATATGTATAGCATATTCTATTATCATCATCACCACGGCGGCCACAAAACGGTATTCCTTCAATATGGTTAAACCATCTCATTAATCTTAAAACAAAATTACTGTGGTGCCAGCATGACTTCCACCCAGAAAGGTGAGTTTGACAGTATAGTTATGACACTTGGGATAGTAAGACTAACTTGGAATAGTAAGACTAACACTAGATTTGTCAAAACATAATGGTGTAGTTTTTCAGCTACTACAGGGAAAGGTGATAGTTTAGTGTCCAGGATGGATATGCATAACTCCAGATACGGATTTGGGGGGGGATGGTTACATTGTAGTTAATGGATAGTTACTTTTTTTTTTTTTTTTTTTAAAATTGTTTCTCAAACTCTCTTTCTTGCTCATTTCTTTTATACTTGCACATTGTGCCTAAATATCTCCACAATTTCTCAGCTGGAGGGCTGTCTCCAAGACATGCTTTAGCCAAACGCATAGCGTGTGCCTTTCATATATTAGGAACTGAGCACAGCATGAGAGCCCAGTAAAATCTGACTGCTTGTCATATGCGGGAATTCAGATTGCTTTATCAAGCAGTCTTTTCTGATCTTAAGTTCCATAAATTTATGACTTGTGCTTATTCAGATAAGTTATTTTTTTTTTCTTGCTACTCTGTTTTGTACTTTGGGGAAAAGATGATTGGAAAAGCTGGATGCTGCAAAAGGGAAGTTGCCCCTGACTTCTCTTAAGCTTTTCAAATATGGTATCCTTTAATTTTTATTTATTTTTTATTATTAAATTTTTATCTAGTTTCTCATAACAGTCTCAGCATGAACAGTGACTAATTTATTTGTCAGGTAAAGGCCATAATAAAATATAGGTATGTATGTTTAACACACCAATTTCGTGAATCTACTAGAATTTTGTGTTGACTTGGTTGAAGGAGCTCCTAATTTTTAGTCCCTTAAGGTCATCTGCATAGCTCTTTTTTAGAAGTATAATAATATATATTATATTTATTAAATATATTATATATTAAATATATTTATAGTTATATAGTAAATATATTATATTTATTAATATATATTATATTTATTAAAATTATATTTATTAAAATTTATTAAAATAAGGAGATAATTGTACATTTGAAAGTTTGGAGGTCTAGACTATGTTTCTATTCACCAAGGTAGTTCTCAAAGGTCACTTCTGAGCCACAGTAGTAGGAAACTGGGAAGAACTTGAACTCCTAATGTGTTCCCTTTGTTGTGTGGATATACAGAAAACAGTTTTCTTATCCCACAATGATGCTGTTGATTTTGAAATTTTAGGACTGGCATGGGGCTCAGTGAATATATGAGTGACTTAAGAAACAAACAAACATACTTCATTTTAATGATGACCTTTTTTTTTTTTTTCCCTTTTTTTTTTTAAAAAAAAAAAACAAACAAACTTTTAATATAAACTAAAATAAGTTTCATCAGGAGAAGATGATTTTAACCACAAAAAGAAGACTTTTTGTATTAAAAATGTTGTAATGGCACATTTCTAGAATTTCAAAACCTTTTTCTCAGATTTTTTTGAGGACAGGAAGTTCTTCTGGGAATAATTTCAGTTATGATGAATTGTCGGTAGTGACCATCTCTTCTTCTTCCTTTTGAAAGCCCTGTTCTCACTTCCTGCTCTAAACCCAGGGTTCCAATACTTTCCAGAAATCTAATGTATGATTGCCTTAATTGCAGTGTTGATGCATTCTGGTGAAACATAGGTTCTGGGCAACTTGCTTTATCTACTGGTGCAATGACACAAAGGCAAAAGTATTGTGACAGTCTTAATTGGGTTTCTTTTTTCTCCACAAGTACTTTGGATTGCAATAGTTTTGTGTTTTGTTTTTCTACATTTCATGTACTGTTTTAATTTTAATTATTGGTTCACAGTTTGCAAACAAGTAGGGGTGAGTTACATGTATGTTAGAAATTAATTTTGTTAATGCACTGAACCTTTTGCTTTATATCTGTCTGGAAGGATAATGTACTGTCACTAATGACAATGGTTGTGTTGATGGGACAAAATCTGATGCTTTCAACAAAGGATTATTAACGAACCTTATTTTAAAAAGTCTTCATGACCCCTATACCTGGGGAAGAATGCAAGATTTTTTTCAGTTTTGATGGCAATATTTGCACTACCCCCGGAAATAAATGCATTTCACGATTTGACTGAACAGGCAATCTATTCTGCTAGGAAGAAACTAAGGCACACATTACCTTGCAGCCAGAGACTGAAGAGGCCTCAATGGTGAAACAGAAGCACCAAGGCTGGGTAAATTCTGCCCGAATACTGCCAAATGATTCTAGTGAAAATCCTCATGTTTCTCTCCAGTGTGAGAAGAGGAATGCAAATCAAGATGTTCAGAGCTCTGAAAAGCAGGTTGATTCATAAGTTTTGAGTAAGGAAGAAGAGGAAGTTATCACATAAGTGAGTTTTTTTCCTTACTGAAACCAAAACTGCCTGTGTTTCAGCAGTTTCTTCCCTTCCCTGTTCCAGCTGAGCTGTTCAAGGTCTACTGATTTAGAAAACAAATATTACCTTATATATGAACAGTGTATTGACAGTTTTAATAGCTTTAAAGCTCACAAGCCTGCTATCACAATCCTACTCATAAAAAATACACAATCTACTCAGCTATATTTCCACAGGCATTGTTAATGAATGCGGCTTTAGAGTGTCAAGGCCCTGGGGGCACCAACAGGCCCTGGTGTCCCTGCCTGGCCCCCTGGGGCTCTCCCTGTCTGCCCCAGCCCCCACACCAGCCCTGGGCCTCAGCTCCTGCCCCAGAGAGGTGCAGCAGGGCAGGGCTCCAGCTCCTCACAGCCCTGCCCTTCCTGGCCATGGGACCTGCTGAGTTGGGCCCATGTCCTATCCCCAGGGAGATGCCCAGGGCTGGGGCTGCCCCTTGCCCTGCTCCTATCTGGGGTGGTGGGACATGGGACAGGCCCTGGTGGACTTGTAGGGCGTCCCCACCACCACCAGTGTCCCCGCACCAGAAAGCTGACAGCACATGTAGCACCCTGATGTCAAATTATGTGGTAAGCCCTGCCACCCAAATTATCCGCAGGTGGTGTTGTGTCCAGATACAGCGGGCACTGTCATATTTCTAAAAATATTTGTGAGGCAGTATTGGCCTCCAAAAGGAAAGGTCTCCTCATGGCAGAGTTGCTGTGCTTTATTCACAGGAAAGAACAGTGCTCATGATGAAAACAAGTTTAGGAAACCTTCTGTTACCTGACCTTCACTGCAGTTATGTTCCCTTGAGGTAAGTGACACAGTGACATGTTGTATTGCAATAACTCAGGTGAAAAAAAGGTGAAATTTTCAATAATCAGTTTTCTAAAATTAAGTACACGTTCATAGCTTTTCAGCCCTGAAAATAATTCTCCTCTTTTGTTTCACGCTTAGCTGAGAAAGAGCTGAGATCTCCCAATACAGATGTTACCTTTACATAATAGCTTATATCACAACTTTTCCGTCAAAAACAGTGTAAGTTGTGTGGGGATTCCTGGTTTTACTGGGGCTTCCAGCACGGTACTTACAGAAAGTTCCAGCACAACTTATTCTGAAGCACAGACGACAGATATGTGTAGTTGTCTCTGTGCTCTCTCTGTATGCTCTCTTTCTCTCTCTCTCTCTCTCTCCCTCTCTCCTTTTTAAAGCAAGGTTTTGAAATAAGAGCAAGGAGTCTAAAGTCCAACTGGAAACTGATTAACACTGTCTCTGGGATCAAGACATCCTCATTGCTAGGCAGCTGAAGGGAAATAGGTATTTTCCATTTCAGTGTGTCTATATATACTACATATTACCAGTAGCACTTCTGTGAGCAGGAGGAATTAGCAGCAGCCTTAGCAAAGGATCAGCACTTCTCTATAGTCTCACAGAGACTCACCATGCTTCATGATGCATTATTTTCTAATAGTTCTGAAAGAAGCAACGTCTTATCCTTCCAGCCTAGGAAACCAGAGTTCTTTTCAATTTCCTGTGTGAAGACGTCCTTAGCATTCATTCATGTTGCAAACTTGGCAGCCCATAAATTGCAGCTAGCAGAATATCTAATTAGCCAAATGTATTATGAAAATTAAATGCCATACTTGAATATTAGCCTTCATGTAACAGAGCAGTCTTGGGTTTCATCTGTTACTGTCTGTACTAATCAGTAGCACTCTTTTGCTGTCTGGTTCATTTTATGTTGTTTCAAATCCTAAATTTCATGCATAGCACTACTGTTATTTCTGGGCTGACATGGTACCAGTGCATTGTAGAAGATCAGCAGAGAGTTTTTGGCAGTGCAGTAGGGACTGACAGGGACTTGTGGTGCTGCCCTTTGCTCTTGGGATTGAGGCAGGAACAGAGGCTTGTGATGGGGAACAGGACTGCATGCTGCTTTCTCTTAGGCACAAGCAGTTTGCAGCTGAAGGCAGAGGAGGTTTGGTTTCTGTGCACCTCTTGTGCACTGTGAAAGTGACTAACTGCTCTTTCATTTTGAAACCGAAAAGGAAGCACATCAGCTTGTGGTTCTGATGCTAAAATCATTTGTTTAAATGGTAATTCTTGTTTCTGAATCCTGATGATTTGATTTTACTAATTGTGAATTTGGAGCATTTGCAGACTGAAGAATATTTCAGCAGTTTCTATCTGACATCAGTTTTAATGTCTTTCCTCATGACTATGGGGATAAGTATTTCTCTATAAAAAGAATAATGCTTCTTGTGTACAGTTATATGGCAACTAAAAAATATGATTATTTGGAGGTTAATGGTAATAGCAGTTAACTGCATTATCTACTTGGCCTGCTTACAGCTGACTCATGGCAGCATCCTGAACCTACAGCTCCATAAAATGAATGGTAGGCATTATAGTACATAGAAACCTTGTTGAAAATAATATTGAAATTTAGATAATCTCTTAGGAGCCCTGTCTGTACTAAACTGTTACTCTGATCATATTTACGGCTTGAATTCTCACTATCTATTCATTCAGAAGTAGGTTTATGTTCTGCAACCTCATCTTGACATTGCATTGTAAAATACTTAAATAGTATTTTACACATGGTATAAATACATGGATGTTGTCAATAGATAATACATGTCATTGAAAATGAAAATATAACTGATCTTTTGAATCATAAATGACCTTATGAATCAGGAAGGTGTGTATTTTGCAATGTTGATTTAAACACCAGCCAGAAGAAGGGACAGTGCAGATAATTAATATCAATAGATAGGTTTATTTCATTTTAAGGACAAAACAGAAGCACTGGATTCACAACTCTGCTATTGGCTGCATCAACTAAGAAATGATACTCATGACTTTTTCAGGTACTTGAACAAGTTTATATACACTACAAGCTGACCATGAGCCCTTTCTGTTTATTAGGAAATTGTATACTTAATACTTGAAGAAAGAGATTTTTTCCTTTCCACCTTTGCAACACAACTTCTGTATCATCCAGCTCAGAATAATCGTTGCAACTTATGTTATCCATACAAAGCTACTTGCTATCATATGTTGGTGTTGACCTGACTTCATCATACCCACAGCTCCTGCCTTTAGCGTAAACTCCTGCAAGGCCAGTTTAGTAGTGTGAATGAACCTGTTACCTGTAATACAGGTATGAAGAGCAGCACTTCATAGAAGTGCTAAAACATAGACTTGCAAGAAGAAAAGATTTATTCTCGACTTAGGAGATGTTACTTTATGTATATTTTGGAAAATTGAAGGGAAATAAGTAGCCTTCCATTCCTTTCCCTCCCCAGGCAAAGAAATGAAGGCATTTTGGAGGTGGATATTTGAGTTGTGCAGCATGGATGGGATTATTTAATAAGTATTCTTTCTTTTTCTTTCATTACATGAGGTTTTGCTTTTCTTGGATCACACAAATTCTTGTAAAAATGTAACAAGCTACTATTCTAATATGCCAAATAAGAAACAGATGGATCTCCTTAAAGAATAGTTTATCAGTAATATCAATGGGATCTCATGTTTAGGGACCAGGCACCTCTCTTTCCTCATGCCAGCCTTCTTAGCCTGAACAAAGAGGCACTTCTAGCAATGACTTGCACATGACAGAGGAGAAAAAGGAGGGTTTATTAGCTTCAAAATAAAGCACAGCATTTCTTCTCTTTTCACAATGTATTCTTAACGTGCTATAGCCTTGACTATTATATGCAAAGTTTTCTGTGGTCAACTGATTTAAACAAAAAGTTTTACCCTGTTCCTTCACACTAACAATTCAACTGGTGTAACTCCATTTCTTCAGTAGAATTCCTCTGACTTACGTGTGTGCCTTCCCACTTCATACCAAGTAGAGCTATGTTCATGTGACTACAAAAGAGCCTTTTGAATTAAGAAAATAAGAGTTGGTATAGTGTACAATAGGGTGTACGAAGCACTCCTTAGATACCAATGTATGCATTTTAGATTAGACCTGGGTAAAAGCAAACATGAGACGGACTCTGTGATTCTTGACTGCTCCCAAAGGTATTACAGCAATACATGTGAGCTGAACAAAAGATGCTCTTCTGAAAAATCAAATAAAACTGAGATGTTCCTTTACTACTGGTATTTTCTTTTATTTGGGGTATTTCCAAAGTTGGACAGGTGGGATGTACAGTACTTGTTTGTTGATGGAATGATTACTTAACCTAGATAAAGCACATACATACTGTTATTTTAATAAAAGAAAGTAGGCTCGTGTTTAGAAAGGAAATATAATACAGTAAACATCCTTTTGTACTGGTCTAGTTATTTTTCTAAACTTGTGTCAAGCTTGAGATATTTGCCTTCCAAAATAGATTTTTTTGCAAGAGTCTGCAAGTTCTGTAATACCTTTTCCAGTATCTGTTGAGTGAGCCAAAAGTCTGTGGTCAAGTGGGCATCTCAGTTACAACTCTTTATTGAGCATCTAATGCATTAGGCTTTAGCTTGCAGAAACCTTTCTCTTCCAGAGCAAAGCTGTTGAGCCTTTCATTTTCAGCTTCACCCTAGATCCAAGGAAAACACCAGAAAATGATCCAGTCTCCCACTGATGATATCTACAAGCCTTGGATGTCCATGATGTTTTGGTGTAACTATTCAAAGTGAACAGGAAGATTTTTTTGTTGTTTTGTTTTAAATTTGATTTTAGAGCAACCTGAAAACACATGGAAAGAACTTAAAAAGTTAAAACTGAGAACATTTCCCTTAGAGCTTGATTACTTCTTGGGAGTTACTGAAGTCCTATTAGGATGTCTTATATAGATTTTCTCACCTTTTTGTGCATCCCTCCCTTATACATCTTAGAATGACTTTTAACTAAAAAATTTGTTATGTCTACTTGTGTTCTGTAGATGTTATTACAGAATCACAGAATTTCTAGGTTGGAAGAGACCTCAAGATCATCGAGTCCAACCTCTGACCTAACACTAACAAGTCCTCCACTAAACCATATCACTAAGTTCAACATCTAAATGTCTTTTAAAGACCTCCAGGGATGGTGACTCAGCCGCTTCTCTGGGCAGCCTGTTCCAATGCCTAACAGTCCTTTCAGTAAAGAAGTTCTTCTTAACATCCAACTTAAAACTCCCCTGGCGCAACTTAAGCCCGTTCCCCCTCATCCTGTCACCAGGCACGTGGGAGAACAGACCAACCCCCACCTTGCTACAGCCTCCGTTAAGGTACCTGTAGAGAGCACTTCTCCAGGCTGAACAAACCCAGCTCCCTCAGCTGCTCCTTGTAAGACTTATTCTCCAGACCCCTCACCAGCTTCGTCGCCCTTCTCTGGACATGTGCCAGGGCCTTGATGTCCTTCTTGTAGTGAGGGGCCCAAAACTGAACTCAGTACTCGAGGTGCGGCCTCACCAGAGCTGAGTACAGGGGGACAATCACTTCCCTAGACCTGCTGGCCACACTGCTTCTTATGCAAGCCAGGAAGCCGTTAGTCTTCTTGGCCACCTGAGCACACTGCTGGCTCATCTTCAGACGACTATCCACCAATTACCACTCATCTCAAACTGTAGTAAGGTTACTTGCTTACACAGCAGAGATCAGAATGGAGCTGCATGTAAGTGCTGCTACCCACAGAACTGAGGGTAATAATGCCGAATTATTTACAGTCCTGGGGTGTACCCATTTGGTGATCAGCTCTTGTGAATGCATCTGACTTGTACGTGTTCACTGTTAAAATGAATATATGCCTTTGCTACTTCATGACCCATCACAGGACTCCAGATGGAAACACCCTTCTTAGAGAAAGAGATTAGATTAGGGAGTGAGAAGTGGTGCAAAAATAAGTCATATCGCCTTCATAAAGAGGTTTGTGTTCAGGATCAGTTCAATGTGCAGCTGTAGGAACCTGATGCCATCATCTGTGCTTAGACCTGCCATACAAGCAACCATTACAAGGTACTACAGACCTTCTGCATGTGACAAGAAGATGAGGCAGTCACTCATGTTGCTGGCATCTGTGAGATCCTCCCAGGTGCATTCGAGGGTGTTGACTGGGATGTCAAGATGGGTTCCCCACAGGAGAAATAAGTTTTCTTCCTGTATTGGTGGAGCAGATAAAGAAAGTCCAGCAACTGCTTTGATGCTCAGCTATGATAATGGTGGGCTGAACATGCCCTAAACTGAAGATGTGGTGTCAGTATGGAGGACAGAGCCAAAGTATTTGCCGTATCCTGAAGGGAAGAAAGGGGTGCACATGGAAAATTGCCTGAGTGTTTTGTATTTTGTATTTTCTTTCTTTCTATAACACCAATTGTTCTGTTACTATAAGCTAACTTGCATTTCAAATCTTGTCCTAGAAATATTCAAAACAGTTTGTCTTTTGTAGTAGTTGAAGATTGGTTCAAAAACTGAGCTTCTGCCTGGTGCAGTGTTTGACTTTGTGGAATATGTAGGTTTTTTGTCTTGAATTAGAATGGAGAGGCATAAGTGTTTGCAGAAAAAAGAAGTGAAATGTTTCTTTTTGGTATGATCAGATCAAATATGAAAACAAGAGTCCTATCTTTTCAGAGAAGAAATGCTGGATATTTGATGATGACAATATTAATGACCTTTGAAAATGCATTTTAAATCCAGGGCAACGTCAACATTGGTATTAGTGTGGATAAGTTTGTTTAAATAGCATTTATAGCAGCTTATTCATGAAACACAATCTTTTGGATGTTTAGAAATGTCTTATTATATTATTATGCTTAGAACTTATAGTTATTATACTTAAAGCTGACCTGTTGCTCATTTAGCTAGGACTTAAAAGTTGTTCTTGCAGTCTGTCACTTGCTTGGAAGGAGGAAAGGCTGGCAAAAAGAAGCATTGCTAATACTTTGTTTCCAGTGAAGAGGCACCAATGAAGTTCAGGTAGACTACCAAAGCATTGGGCCTTCTCCATCAGAATGGTTTTATGTACCAACATATTTCACTGTCAAATGTAGTCAGAAAAATCCTCGTTTAGTGTCTCTGAACAATGCTGATACTTTTCTTTTTTTTTTTAAATTTTTTATTTTTTGCAATGAACAATGCTGGCCACACTTATCCATGGGATAGTCATTAGTAGTTTGATTAGCATTGTTCTGTAATATGTCTTTTCAGCCAAAACCTAACAACCTTCCCCTCAATCACCCTCTGTGAAAAATATGCTAAAACTCTGTAAGGAACAATGAAGTTTTACAATCATTTAGTGAGCACACTTTTGTTCTTCTGCTGTGTCTTTACAATAAGGGGAAATATGCAAAGTGGTGAGCATCCTCATCCCCCACTAAGTTCAAGAAGAAGCACCAGATTTCAATTATTCTTTAATATCTCTTTCTAAGAACTTTCCATTCAGAATTATCATGATGACCTTAACAGAATGTTCTCTTTCAACAATGAGGGTGTTCATATTTTAAATGAAAGACAGTATGTCATGCTGATTTGCAAAAGCCCCTGGTATTCCATAGGTCTGAGAAATCTCCTGCATGTAAGGTCTTTTGTACAGTCTGGTGAGCAGTTCTGGTGTTAAAAAAAGGACATGTTCAGCTCCTGAAGAGAAGAGGCTTGGTATTACAGCACGAACTTTTTACTGAGACATGCCTGACTCTGAGCTTCGGTAGTGTCTGGTGCAAGAAAAATTCCTTTGCTTTTTGAATTTGGGATTGATAAGCATGATTCCCTCTGCAGCCCAATTTTTGTTTCCACAGTCAGCATGAGAAGAAGACTGGGAAGAAACTAATCTAATAATTTATGTAGATTAGAACTGAGGCTTCCCTGCCTTCAATCTGGGTCACAGACACACTGCCATCATCAGAAGGAGTAGGCCCAACATTTACAGGATGCTTCTTGCTATTTTCCATAACAGACCTGGTTTCTATACCTGCAGACCTGATGTCTTCTTGGAGTCTACAGAAGAAGATGAAGCTTTTTGCCACTGTTGGATAAAAGCATCAGTGTGGATCAATATACTCCGAATATTTATTCATGTCAGGTGAAGATGAATGGGGAAGTTGTAAAGAAAATTAATCTGTTAGTTTTCTTCCATGTTTCAAAACTGGAACAATTACTTAGAATTCACTAAAGAATGCAGAAAGATATGTGAGGCACCCTACATGGATATCTGTACTAAGATTACTCTGTATCTGCGGTGGTGGTAAGCACTTTGCCCGTGGCACTGACTGCACAGTTGTCACTCAGCAACAAAAGCTAGCAATTCCTGACTTCTAACAATCCGTGGATGTGACTTGATATAAGGACAAGAGCTGGAGCCTGTTGTGAAGTATGGATGGCTGTAAAAGGCAGTCGTCCAGGCTATCTTAAAAACAGTGATGTGTGAAGGTGGCTGGTGGCTTATCTAACTTACCCCATCTGTTCCAGGGGAACTGAAAGTATGCACATCTCCATTCTCTCTATCATAGACCTGGTGAGGTTTTCTATTAATGGGAGAATGTTCCTTTCCATCAGTCTGTGGGTCACTGCCAAACAGCTCTGTTCCTTCTATATAACTCAGTGATATCAAATAGATGACATACGTGACGTCTTCTGTCTTATTTTTCTGACCAAGGCTGAGAAGCTGTCTTCTCCATGAGGTTAAAAAGGCTTGTTTCTGCTGAAATCCTGCAGAGATGGAAAATGATGGCTGCCTTCCCTGCTGCTGAGAAGAGCTTGCAACCCCTGATAACCAATCTTGCACTGCTTGCTTCAGGGCCAGTGTCTTACTCACGCATCTTGTGTTGGCAGTCACAGACGATTATTTGAGCTGGAAAGCTAGGGCACCAGGCATGAGGTGTCTGTTTTTGTGGTTTAGAACCTGGGTTTTGGCTTGCTGCAATGTTATATTATGTAATAGTAGTCTTTTGAATCTGCTAAAGTGAAAACTTTTAACCAGCTAAGATCTGGGAGTGAAAGACCACATGCTGCTGAGGTTTCACTGGTGCTGCATGGAGCAGGTGAAGCAGGGAGTTTGCTAAGTGCTGTTGAGTGGTTGAGGGGTGGGGGTGCAGGTCACAGCTATTTATGGAGCCTCACTAGGCTTATGGAGCTGCCATAGGGCAGGTGCAGGCCATGACTAAAGCTCAATAAATAAGAGTGATGTAAACACTCACAACCCTGTAAACATGTCCCCTTTCCTGTTTCTATCCAGAGAGAGTGCTCTGACTCATCTACATTATGATGAATGCTCATCTGCTTTTGTTTCTGAGATGCCCTCGATCTCTCTAGAGATACACAGAAGTCCTGCATATCAGGACCTGTGGCCCCCTACATGCCTTGGGCATCTATCCTATTCTTGTTTGAAAACTGTATCTGTCTTTGGATATCTGCCATGTCAGCCTGCTTCATGCAGGTGTGTGTAAATTGAGAGATTTATATGACCATGTCCCTGTGTTATGCATGACCAAGCTCCAAATAGTTTAGGGCATGACATTGTTTTGGCTTGCTGTCGAGCATGTACCCTTCAGTAGCTGTGGTTTGGTCCAATAATGGCCCAGGATCTAGATGGTCCAAATGGCATATACAGCATATAAATGGTACATATAGCACACTGCTCTCATCCAAGTCCCTGATGCAAAGGAAAAGGAGGTTCCCTTGTGACCACTCTCCCAGTGAGATGGATCAGACCAGCCCTGGTGCCCACCTTTTTGTGGACCGTGGCCTGTCCCTGGCTGGAGGGACCAGGGTCTGTCCAGCTAAAATCCTTTGTACACTACCACTGTGGCCTAATCATAGTCGCAGGGATGAAGGCATAAATGTGGCCATAAACAGGTAAAAGAATTGAGAGTACTGCAGTATCTGTTTTGCAGGAGAGTTGCACTCTGTAGGTAGTTGAGGGTGGTAGTAGCAGTGTCCAGTGAAGAAAAGCATTTCTTTCTCCCCACAGAATAGTAGGAAAGGGGCCTTGAAGTTACTTACAAAGAAAGTAGGACATCCAGAAACATCATTTCCAAACCTTTCATGACTGGATAAGGGGAAGGAAGGCCTCCAGCTGGGTGCGAAGGCAATTGAGGGCACAGTGAAGTACACAGCTGATCACAAGTTTTTCCAGAAGAAATGGATGTTCTGACTTCATCTGAGATTTAGACTAACTCTGAGCTTCAGATCCAGCCTTGGGTCTGTGTTATGGCTCAGTAACTGCTGTTAGGTCATTTTACTCAGGTTTCTCTCATTTTATGAATCAGAAAATATAATGTTACCTATGTGTGAACATTTACCCCAAACAGAAATCTTTTCAGCGGCTCATGGGCTTGTCAAACTGGGCAGGGGTAGCTGTTGTGATGTCGAAAAGGCACGGCTTTATTAGGCTCTGTTAAAATGGGAAGGGATTCTTTTTCAGCCAATTAGTATTTAAGAAACAGAGCAAAACCCGTGTCTTCCTCAAACACAGCACACCATGTACTTCTTATTAAGGACAATGTGTGTGCTGAGTGTCACATTTCAAACTTCAGCTGTTTTTGCTGTTGCCCTATTCAAAAACAACTATGGTTAGAATTTCATTACAATGGGAAAAGTGTGTGTGTATATTTGTTTCCCACTGTTCCATAGCACAAAAACTGCTCGGAATTTGCTCCCATTTTAGCAAGATGTATTGGTGTTTTGTTTTCTTTTGTTTTTAGCCTAAAGCGTAAAAAAATTCAGCTTCAAACGAGGATAAACGCGTGAAACCAAGAGGCCAACGCAGAAATTATTTTCCAAGTTTAACTGGTATTGGTGCTATTGCTGTGATAGCTGGCTGAATTCTTCAGCTAAGGATCTCAAAGCACAAAAAATGAAAGGTGTAATTAGTGTCTGTGCTTCTGGATGTTCAGCTGAGATTACTTGACATAGTATGTTAATTCTGTAAGTAGCATTGTGGCTTCTGTGTTTCACTGTAGGAACCTTCTTTTTGTGCCTGAATCAGAGGTTCTAGGGCACTCTGACACTATTCCAACCACATTATGTAGGGTGAAAGGGTTAGTGTACATGTCTAATTTGACAAGATAAATGAAGTGAAGGAACCAGTCTTTATTGTTAAGATAGGGAAATGAGGTGAGGGAGACATATGCCAAAGATCAGATAGATTAGGGCTAAGAACTGAGGCCATGTCCTACAATTCACTTAATGATAAGAGAAAGTATTTCTCCTTGGTTATGGCAAACTAACAGAGGTAATGCGCCATATTATACCAAAGTCCGTTGAGGTCTTTTGGATTTCCCTTCTCTCCTCCCCTGCCTATTCAGAGCAGAATGTATTTTCGCTAACAACGATTTTGCAGTGCGTTTGTATTATATGTACAGGAAGCTGAATGAGTGTCTGGGGACCTTTTAACTGGATCTATAAAAAGTCTGTGTCAATAAAATCCTGTCAGATCTATCCTTCAGTACCCTGATTACAGAGGAGGAAAAAGAAAGCATTGCTCAATGTGACTGCAATATTCCAACGAGTAATCTTCTCCCATGTGGTCATGTTTCCTCAGATAAGAAAAATTACCACTCTGGTGTCAGTGGGGATGGGGTCACTGAATGGGAACAGGAGAGTTCTCATTTTTTTCACAATGGACAGTTGTCCTGTGTGTTTTCCTGACTGGATAAACTATGTCCATGGTTACTGGGCAAAGTTTATTTCTGTAGGAAATAGGTAACCATGTTTGTGCAGAGGGGGTATCGAGACACAGAGGATTTGAAAGGAAGGGTCCAGAGGTCATCAGCAGAGGGGATATGATGAGGAAATGCAATGAGATATATCGTGTGGATTCTGGCATATACTTCATGGGATGCTTCCTTTCAAGCGCTGGTGAGCAGGAGAGGTGAATAGAAGCTCTTTGATAACACAGCAGCAGGGTGAATTCGTTTCAGGGCCAGCTCTTCACCTTGTATAAAACAGTGCAACTGATTTATGCCCACAGAGGATTTGGCCTGAAGCTTTAATTGCTTTTTTGGCTAAGTTCTGTTTTCCTTATGTGTGCTCAGACTATCAAAAGAGTGTTAAATGTTATATTTCACCCAAACCTGTTGCTCCTGCCACCCTCTTTGCTTGTTATATTTGCTATATATTGCTGCAGACTAATTTTATTTCATTTCACTCCAATAAAAAAAATGCGTCCAGAACCAGAAGTGCCTCTATGAATGCCAACAGCATTCCTAAGCCGTCTTTTCTTGTTAAGTGACCAGTGGAATGCTGACGGGCTATAAACGTAGAGTTAATCTTACCAGATAATTTATGCCATTGCTATACTGTTTGTATCCTGTGTTTCCACATTCATCCTCCTTCAGGTAAAACTTGTGCTAAGACCTTGTGTTATGTTATTGCCTAGAGCATCAGTTAAACTGTGGCTGCTGCTCAAGTAGGTATGAGCTGGGTGCTGGGGAGAGGGAGGCGTGTTGCTCAGAGCAGACTAAAGACCCTGCCCCAAAACCAGGATGGAAGCTCCAACAGCTGGTTGTGGTTGAGTACTCTGCCTGAGTTAGAACCTAAGGCACATGGTGCCTTACAAAGGACCATCTACCTGAACTGGATTTACTCTTGCACACTGTGTAGATCTCACAAGGAGAAAATGGTGGTATTTTCCCCAAAGGGATGAAAGTCTAAAAGGACAATGACAAACAAATAGTGGAATGCAAAAGGGATGTTTTAAAATTGTTTCTACAGGTAAGGATCAAATGCATGGAGACACTAAATTATTTGCACAAGATCAGGCTAAAAAATATGGAGTTAAACTGAAATTTCAGACCAGAACCTTAATGGTAGGATGCTAACTACTTGTTTCATCATTGCCCTGTGCTTCTTTTGGGCATGAGTATATCTTGATTATACTTAAATAATAATCAAATATTCATGGTAGAAAATAAGGCTGTGACAAATTCAGATGTAACTGTATACCTGGCTTCGTGTTACCATACTTTTGAAGTGGGTGGTGGAAGGCAATGCAAGAAGTTTCCTCATCTGCCTCAGCACATAAATCATCTGGCTGGCTTAGCAAAGAGCTGGTGACCTTGTGGGTGGGTGACTAGCTTTATGGTGGAGGAACTCAAAAAGCACTCACTGAGACCATTTCCATTGTAATACATACCATGATCTGGTAAAGTAGGCTAGAAAAAATTGTTCTCATTAGAAAACTCATCGTTACATTCCTCTTATCCTTCAAAGGAACTTAAAGGTTTCAGATTGTTGAAATCTCTCTAGAGGGTAGGTAGAAAGGTGTGAAATTATGCTTTACTACACTCATAGTAAAGGATTTTTTTCTGCTTGGGTAAGGTACCTGTCTGAACAGTCTTTCTATCTGTAGCAGCCTCTATGTGTTACCTTTTTTCTTGCCATTTACATATTCTTGGTATTGGGAAGCAGTAATGCAATCTGATACCTGACAGTTTGTGTTGTACAATCAACCTGCTACTCTTACAGCAACAGTAATTCCTCATAGTTGCATGTTTTTATACGGCACAAGACTCATTGGTCCTCAGAGCTTGCTGGAGGCTGCAGTCAAACAAGGTGAAACTTTGAGAAACTACAGTCACTTTTCTGTTAATGCAATCTGTCTAAGGGAGCTTACATGTCAGTGGTCAGCCTTTTCCTTGACTGACCCTCTGAGCTAAGGGTAATGTCAGTGGCAGCTCTGTGCCCTGAGTGCAGGAGGTTTTATGACGATTTGCATTACAGGCCGCAGATCTGCTGCATATAAATAAAGGTGATTTGGTACCATACAGGAGCACTGATGATTTGTGTTCCAAAGGTCCTGTCTAGATTAGGAAACTGTGGACCCTCACTTAAACAGTATACATATAAGGATGGAGCATTGATGTATACTCTCCACTATCAGATACATATCTCCACCATCTTGAAGTTCTGAGAAAAGCTATAGACAGTCAATATATACTCTTCCACTCCAAGCTCGTTGGAGACAACGGGAAGTTAGCTGCTTATCAATCAGATTTGGAAGACAAACACTCCTTCACATTATTCTGTCCAGATTGCAAAACTGTGCAAACAAAAGAGTCTCTGGAAGTCTCTGACAGAGAGGGAAAAATCTCTAAACTCTGTTTTGATACTTTTATTTATTTATTTATTTTTTACAATAATAGTGTCTTTGCAGTGGTGGCTGGCAGAGAAAACATATGGTTGGGGTATAAATGTGATTCTTACATCAATCCTTTGGTTTAGGACTATGCAAAGTAGAGCTACATGAGCCCAGAAAGTCATAGAGACTGCCTTTGGGAGAGTGTCCTACTTGCTTTGTGAACACAGAAATTTCCTGCTGAAATCTGTGAGCTATGACCTTTTTCTCAAATTGGTTCTGCTATGATGAATGGCGTGCTGGTGAGAACTGTAATGGAAACAGCTGAAGCTCTGCAAACTCTTGGTTGCTTCTCATTTATGCACTGTACAGATACAAAGCTTAAGGAACAGGAAAGATTTCATGTAATTGGTGAGCCATAGTGCATTAGATCTAGTATCCTTACTGGCAGCACCAGAAACTTCTTGGGAAGACCCACATTTGCCCATTGTAGAATACTTTGCATTTATTAGCTACCCATGATGGCTTCACATTTGTGTAAGCATCAGTCCTGAAATATAGTTTCTTTTCCTCTGCCTTCATACTCTGTGCATTAACATGCACCATATTACCATCACAAATATGGGATCCATTTGTTTAGCAAGAGAGAGGGAGTATTGTGGTTATGTACCCTGGTCTTCAGGTGTGGTGGGAGGATGAGAGCCCACAGGCATTTACTGAGAGAGGGCCAAATTGTACGAGGAAGAGCTTTTCCCCCATGAAGGCAGCCAGACAGTGGAGCAAATGCCCAGAGGGGCTGTACAGTCTCTGCCCTTGGAGGTTGTCAAGACCCAGATGGACACAGACTAGAGACATCCTGAGATCCTTTCCAAGTTAAATTATGCTCTGACTCCATGACAATTTACAGCACCAAGCTTTACTGTGTAACTTTTTGGGAGAAGCTCATACATTTCATTGTAGTAGAATCATGTGTCTCTTAGAAATTATTTCAGCTTTGATTAAAGCATTCTACCCTGATTATGACTATTTTATTAATTATTCTTGTGGTTTAAAACCCAGATGACAGCTTAGCTCAAAACTCTCCGTTCCAAAACTAATAGTAAAACCAAAAGCCTCCCACCCATTCTCTGCTTTTCTTCTCCTCCTCCCTCCTCTCCTGAAAAAGTCCCCAGATAGAACTAAAAAATCCCCTGTTTGCTAAGCAGAATATCAACATATGTGACAATACTTTTGCTCTGATATTTGGTTCCATTTTCATGTGTTTAGTTTATGTCCCCTTAAATTCAGGGCAGTATTTTTGGTTCTTATTCCACGAAGGTTCTGCTAAGTCACTGGGGCAAATCTTGTAGGGTAAGGGGGAAATATGGGCCCCATGTGTAATATCATTTTTCATGCATACATTGAACTGGCAGCTGGAAGTTGCCGTCATCTCATTTTAGTGGTTAATATTTACGAATAACTAATTGTTTGTATCTGCAAAAATCAAAGAGGAAAATATTTTTACATTCTTAATAATGCTGTGTTATATTGAAGTTGCAAAAACTACAAGAGCAGAATAAATAGCATGACATTATTCCAACACATATATGTTAGAAATTCTCTGAATTAAATCCATGCTTTCCAGTGTCAAGGACAGTTTTTGTCTGGATCTTGAAAAGATCTAATAAATGGCTCAGTTTTCAGTTCACCATGTACAAGTTTGGGTGCATTTTCAATTTGGGAGTGAGATAATAAGATTTTGAAATCTTTGGCTTGTTTTTGGCATTTAGCTGCAAGAACATGATAGGAATCACATTCACGTGGCATTTGAAAAAAGAATAGGGTTATATCATGCTGTCAACTCTGCCAGCATTATTTACCTAACTGTCCACCTAATACCACTGGTATCTCAATAGGACTATTGATTGGGTAAAGTAGGATTGAGGTGGCAAGTGTTGGTGGCAGAAGTAACTCTAAATTTGACTCATTTATCCCTACACCATTGAAGAATTTCCTCTTTAACAAAGGCCCATGTTTGGCCTTTTTTTTCTCATTCTCAGTGGTACTTGGCAGTGAAACACAAGCAATGGTAAGGAATGAGTTAATCTCACCTAGCTTTGCTGCATTTAACATCTGCATTTATCTGAAGCAGTTGCTTTGGCTAATTCTAAAATTCAAAGTAATAGGTATCCTCTCAAAGCTGTTCATCCCTGAATAACTTGTAACAGTTGTCCACCTTTTAGTTAGCTAAGGCTAAGGGAGATGAACCCTGCTATAAGCATGGTAGAATTTCATCCTCTGTTTGCAGAAGTGGTCATATTTTTTATGTATTGACCTTTCTAGGTGGAGCTAAAGTAAATTAAGATGTTGTTCTCATGTTCAAAAATAGCCTGTGAGTCATTACAGCATATTACTTATTCTAAGAAACCTACATTCTCCCAGCTATTAAAAATAATAAGATCTTTATTGTCTAAAGTGGCAATCATCTGTTGCAATTTGTATGTTATGTGGCAAATTCATTCCTGCTCAGCAGCTTTCTGAGCAGTCATTTACTTACTGTGCTACAAAGTGGGATGCTAGCCAGCAACATGAACAACATAAAATAACGATAGTGGGTACAAACTTATCAGTAGCACACCTTCAACTCAAATATTTACTTTATGTAATGCTTTTGGTCCAGCAATGCACAAAGAACCTTTTGTCTGGACAGCCAATAGAAATCATGGAGAATCGCTTCATATTTTGTGCAGAAAGCACTGAGATTAACCAGAGCACAAAAAATTCCAAGTGTCGGTCCTTATTATGCAAACATTAAGTCAGAACAAAGATTTCGCTTTTAAAGCTTCATTTCTTAACAAGTACACTGTTTCTCAGAAATAAGGGAAGATCCCAAATCCAGTTACAGTCCTAAACATGCTTTGGCACTCTTTTCCCTCTTCTATTTGCCATGTATTTAAGGTGAACCTGTTAGCCAGGAATTACTGAGCCCAGCGAAGACAAAGTGCCATTAGATGCCGTAAAGCTACACAGTCAGAATTGCAGCTGCAGTATTAATAAAGCTGGTGTGTTGTTGTTTTGCAGATCAGTCTATATTGTTAGAGTTATATAGTTATAAAATGGGTTGGTGTTTAGTTATAAAGAGTTAGAAAGGGTTAGTTATACAATCTTGCAGTGCTGATTTGATGAATATGCTACTACAGTGATGCTAGCACTAAGGCAATATTTTTTCCCCCAGAAAATCTGAATTCTCAGTGGGAAGTGTCTGGACCTCGCTCATTTGATGGTCAAGTGGCTGAGAGAAACAAATAACTCACCCTTAATGAAGTAGACTGGTTTAATTAAGTTACTGTTTTTTAACATCTTTCTAACCAACTTTGTGCTCGGAACAAGATAAAGTTCTCTCTTCTATAGGCTCCCCATGTCTGAGTGATGAGGCAGCCATGGGGTTCCTTGGCGTTGCGTTACTTGTGTTTGACTTGTCTGCAGAACTGTCCCCTCTGCTTTGTGTTGCCAGTAGGTCCAGCTTTCAGCAGACCGCGCTGGCTCTTCAGATGTTTTAAATGGAACAATGCATTATTCATATGCCATAATATGAATTCATGGCCCTTCCGCAAAGGAAATTGCTTCTACCTACTTCTAAGACTTCTCCCATTCAAGAAAATTAAATGAAGCATTCAGAGATGTTTTTAATTGCTTACGACTCAGTTGAGAAACTTCTAAGAATGAGTTTCTTTTTGTAATGTAACTTGAGAGCTCATTCATTGAATGTAATTATGCTGTATGATGGATTTGGAAGTATAAGTGGAGAGCTAAATAAGATGGAGATGACAAAATAATAGTAATAAAAATAATAGCGCTGGGGTTATGTGATACTTCCTCACAGTACATCACCATACTGTCACTGTCTCTGAATAGTAATGTAGCCTTCTGGCTTCCTCCTGTAGCATGTATTTAGCAAACAGCATGCACTGCCTCTCTTCTGGACTTTAATGTACAAATGGCCAGGCTGCACGCTCTGGAGCTCTGTGGAGGAGAGGGAGCAAGGAAGCATTTCATCCTGTCTGTGCAGTGACCACAAAATGGCATCCCCGAGGTCAGTGTGCTCCCCCCACCTGTGAGACCAGGAGAGCATTCTCACAGTGACGGGGCCAGCCAGGCCCCTGCTCCTTCCCTGGCTTGGGGCTAAGCTGGAATCCAAGACAAAGCCTCCCAAGGGCTACAAAGGCCACCGGGTGCAGACTCGTGTGTGCAACACCATAGTGACCCAGATAAGCCACTGAAGTTGTTTACTGCTAATGAAACCTTCACGGCTTTTTTCAATAGCAGCGTTAGAAAAGGCTTTTATGGATTCTTTAACACAAAGCAAACACATTTTATCAATCACATGAATGAATGTGTTTGCCTGTCTAAATTGCTCTGTGGTACCAGGGCTGTTCCTGTTAATCTGTAACCAGGAGGCTGGCTGGAGGAGAACCACTCTGCCACCTTCCTTGTGCTCGCTTGCTGGGGCCTGCAGGGGAGGACAACAGCCTGCACCTTCAAAGAAAGTAACTAACGGAGGTGGCTGAGGTAGAGCTCCAAAGGGAGAAGAGGAACTCTGCTGAGCATGAGATATGTGTGGAGTAATGTCCTGCTGCTGAACATTTTCTTTTTGCTGTGCTAACTTTCGCTGTAACTTAAGTAACCAGACTACATGTGCTTTCCAGACTCCCTGGTTTTGTCTAGTGAGACAAATCCAGCCTTTCCCACTCTTCTGTTTCTCTTTTCCCACCCTCTTCCAGATGTGCAGGCCTGCATAAAACAGCAGGATTCCAATTATAACGATACTTTCCCATTCACTATTCATCCAGTTTTTTCTTGATGTGAAAATGAAATGTGACCCAAAATAACCCAGTTTGGGGGGTGGGGGTGTCTCTATCAATACGTACATTCAATTTGTTTTTCCAGAGTTTTTTTGTTTTATTTTTTTCTCTCTTCTCTCACTTTTTTTTTTTTTTTTTCTTTTTTCCAAGTACTAAAACAAAACAAAAGCCCACAAACAGGAAAGACAAAATACTGGGTGTATGCAAGAGACTCCTATTCAAACCAATGGCATCTGAGGACAGGAATTAACTTCTAAATGGAACAAATGAGTAAGACACTGATACATAATGATTATTAATTAATAAAAACAATATCAAGGCCCATAGTGATGAGACTCAGGAAAACAACTAACAACTTCTTCAAACAATACTAATATTCTTGCTAGGATAGGGATGAATAATAAGAAATATAAACAGCAAGACTTCTGACACTAAATAAAGTTAATTTACTTCAATGTAAGTTTTTCCAGAACCACAGAAACATGGAATAGTATAGAAAAATTGAGAAGTGATTATTATATTTGCCTCATTTTTAGTACTGTGAGGGGATTGTAATGCTGTTCTGTTTTTCTTTTTGATGCAAGGTCTGAGAGCAAAAAGAAGGCATTGCTCCTTGTGCAGTTTGTACCTCAGAGCTGGATGTGTGGTGGTTTAGGGGCTAAACAAACAACATCCAGAGGCAAGCTGAAGGCAGGCGTGTAAGTTTCTCTCAGCTGCTCTGAGCCTTCCAGACAGAGCAGCTTTTAAAGAGTGAGTCCAGAAGAAGGTTGAATGAAGGTATGAAGGCTTTGAAAGAAAGGCCAGGAAAAGACCTGAGAGAAGAGAGTAAAGAGCCTGATTAGCTGGTGGTCATTTATGTCCTGAAAAATTGAATCGATCATTTAGCATCAAATTGATGAGAGCATGGCTGGTTTTCTTTTGCTTTCATCTTAATGGCTCTCAACAGTGCTTTCCTACAAAAGCTTTTCATGTTTACTGAAGTAGAAATCTTTATTAAACTTGTTATAAAGGGTCAATAGTGAAAGTGATTTGATTTTTGTTGCTAAACAATCCAAGGTTTGAGTTTTTTTGACTGACTTACTGCTCTGACATGCTCACTGGGATAACAAAAATGTGCTGAACTAATCTGGAGAAACAGTTCTCAAAATCAGGTGTTACTAAAGATTTTGTCTCTCACATGTGGATAGTTCCTGCCTTGTGCCAGAGCAAACTGCTAATCTTGTGTTAGTGCAAAGGTTCAAGGAAATCCAGAGGAGAGTTGTGTCTCGATGTGAAGCCGAATATATCCCACTAACCTCTCAAAAAAAGGTGCTCCAGGCAAAGTTCTCCACCTGATTTTGCCCATTTCAGTACTTCAGGAGGTCCTAGCTCTTACACCATAAGATTAAAGCTCTGTTAAACAAAACTGTCACATTGCCATCAAGTTCAAAATTTCGTTGGCCTTACAAGTTTTAGACACTTTGGTCTCATTCCTCTTTCTATTCCATAACCTGCTGAGGTTTTAATGTGTCCGGCCTCACTAAGGCATATCTAGTACCTCTGAGAAACTGAGTCTTTAGTTACTGTATCCTTCCAGGAACAAGTCCGGTGTAATTCTGTAACAGTGGTGGAAGCTGAGGATGCTTTTCTCTCTTAGGAGAGGTTCAACATCTTGTAAGGTCAGGCCCTGAGTTGTTAGGGGATTATTTTTCCCTTCCTTATTAATCTCTGGCTGTGCTGGTTGCTGTCCTGCCCAAAGGAAGGGCTGGAGCCAGGAGCCTTCAGAACTAAGGACACGTGCTTGATTTTATGTGCAAAGAAGTTTCATGCCTTTGAGCTTTTGTGGCTTGGAAACAGAAAAGGTGTGTAAGATACAGTGGCTGCTAGTTCACAGCCTGTACTGGGTGTGGTTGGGATAGAGTTAATTTCTTCATGGCAGCCCCCATGGTGCTGTGTTTTAGATTCGTAACCAAATCAGAGTAGGTAACACACCAATGTTTTAGCTGTCACTGAACTGTGCCAGCACCAGCGGAGTCTTTCTCTCTCTCTGTCCCCCAGGGAGCAAGCTGAGGGTGAGATAGAGGCTGGGAAGGGACACGGCTGGGACAGCTGACCTGATCGGACCACAGGAATATCTCACACCGTGTAGCATCATGCTCAGCTGTGAAACAGGGTGGGGAGTTTTTCCAAAGTAGTCCTTGCTCAGGGACTGGCTGGGCATTCGGAGGTGGTGAGTGATTCCCTTTGCATTGGTTCTTGTTTTGTTTTTGCTTCACTCATTAAGCTGTCTTTATCTTGGCCCATAAGTTTTTTTCTCACTCTTGCCCATCCGACTCTCCCCTGTCCTGCTGCAGGGGGTGAGCAAATGACTGGGTGGGGGTTTAGCTGCTGCTCAGGGTCAACCCACCAGACACTCACAGAACTTTCCACCAGTTTCTGCCAGGAACATCGATTTCTCTGTCTGTTTTCTTTGAGTCTGTTGACGTTTAGTTAGTCACATACTTATTACTTTCAAATCCTATTTCTCAGGCATATCCAATAAAACTCAGTATACTCTTACAATATGGGTGAACCATATAGTTGGCTGCATGTCTGCAGACCTGCTCACAATTTATCAAATGTTTTAATAGGATTGCTGTGCTTTGCTATAATTCTAAATGCAAGACCGTGGGTTCCAAATGACATAATCTTTTAAAGTTTAATTGTATAATTAGCATTTATTCCTAGAGTATTTTGTTTGCAAAACACTGGAGTATAGTTGGATCTTTCCTTATGCTGCTCTGCTTGACCAGTCTCATAGTCTGAATTAATAATAATCCATGCCTTCAGCACTAAAAATGATTGGAGTTTTGTAGAACCTGAGTAGAGGCACACCCAGGTGTATACATTCTCAAAGACATATGCATATTTTCTAGCTCTTTAATAATAACATAGAAACTTGGCTGAGAAGGCATTATTCATGTGAAAATTCTGGTTTATGCCAAAGGAGATTTCCTAGTATGTGGATAATCTATAATTTGAGGTGTAACTGAGATTTGCATTGCAGCACTTGCTCAGGGAACCAGGTAGCAAAATGTGCCTTCTGAATTTGTATTAGCCGAAAGAGTTGCCTGTTGATATTATTTCTTAGTTCTTCTCAGTGGAACCCAATATTCTATTTTTTCTCATTTTTATAGATTGGGAAGTTGATATAAAGGGAATATAGGTGAAAACGGAAATGCACAAAGGAAGTCTGTTGGATCTTTGTGGCTGTAGCCTTACTCACCTGATACATCACATTTTCCTGTGCTAGCTGACAGTACCAGACCATGAGTTTGTCCTTTCACAACTGTGTTGAGCTACCTTATGGAGTGAACATTATGTATGTATGTTCTCTCTTTCATTCATCCCTCTGAAAACTTTCTTCTGAAGTTAAATGATGGCATTTTTTTTTTGCATGCTGGTTTCAAACTGATGAAACTCTACTGAGTTCATGAGTTTCTGATGGCTGATATCTAGTGGGATAGCAGACGAATCAGTCTCACAAATTCTGCTTTAGAGGTCTGGTAGAAAGAGTCACATTTAAAAGGGCTGAGTACTTGCCTGTGCACTTGACAAGATTTTAAACAATTAGGCAACCAGCAATGGCTTCTGATCCCATGGAAACAGCTCTAGAAAAAAAAAAAAAAAGGCTGTCTTCCATTGAAAAGTGATTAGTTTAAAGCATTCTGTCCCATTTTTGGCAGTTTGATGGCAGTTTCCATGGGGATGGGAGTAGCGGATTGCTGAAGTGTTATCATAACTCCTGCAAATGACACAGATGGAGGTTAAAAGATGTAAATTATATTTCAACAGCACCTATAAATGTATTAATTTTGGGAGACGGAGAAGGGAAAGACAACAAAATGTTTTTCCTCTTTCTCCATCTGCAATACATCTCTGATGAATGATGCAACTAGTCACAATAAAATAAAATGATCTTTTTGGCCTCTCACTCATAGTTCTATGATGCAGCAATATTTACTGCTTTGAGAACATGATGACCAGGGGTGTCAAATTTCTTCAAAAGTAGACATTGTTATGCTCATTTTATAAAGTGGACAGCTGAGCCTAAAAAAAAAAAAAAAAAGTTAGGTTGCCAAAAGACTGGGGATTGGGGATATGGCTAGAAAAACACTTTTTTTTTTTTTTTAATTATTATTATTATTATTATTCTTTTTTTTTTTCTTTCCCCTAATGCCTTAATGTTTTTCAGGATTCCCAGCTCAAGACCTTTGGGGCACCCATGTCCCCTCCACAGGGAGGACATGGGACAGGCCCTGGTGGACCCTCATGGGGAGCTGCTGGCCCACGCAGTGCCCCAAGGTGAGCTCAGGTGGGGGAAGAAGGCTGATGCAAGATTGTCTTGGAGATGGTTTTAGAAGCTTTTCAGCTCCAGCTGTCCTGAAATGCAAAGATAAATTTTGTAGCTTCTGAAAATGACCTGAAACCGAGCACAGTGCTGTCGCGTCTGTCTGACATCTCATCTCACCAGTCTTCGATCTGGGGGAATTAGGAGGCTTGAACCCAGTGCTCTCTCTGTTTCAGCTGACAGTTGGGCCTGAAACTTGGAGAGTTTGAATTACTTGTGTTTGTCAGTGTTTGCACTTAATCAGATAGATACCTAAAGGGATTTTTATTATTATTATTTATTTTTTTTTTTGAGAGGAGGAGGGGAGATTTAAGATGGGAGGAAGAGAGCTTGTGATTCTTACAGACACCAGCTGAGAAAGGTCTTCTCATCACCCTTTTTTAACTTTGTTTTTCTAGTGTGCTAGCTGGTAACCTTGAGGACACTTAGTGACAGTGAATTTAGCTTGCTCCCCAGTGTGGTGGAGGATCTGCAAATAGATTAACATCTTTTGAAGAGATTCATGATCTGAAAAATAAATTACTATGTGGATTGCTCATGGAAAATCTAATTTTAAACACTGTTGTGTAGTTGACTTGTTAGAGAGCTGCATGGCATCATTCCTCTGGTCTGATGTGATGAACATTGAGGCTACTACATGCTCCATAATACTCATGATTTCCTATGAAGGACATAGGACGTACTAAATAATAGATATCTGTCCTTCATTTAATGCTGTCTCAATACTGAATTATGCAAACATAATCTCTGTTTCCCTATATGTAGTTGTGACGAAAACATACTAAAACTATTGCCGGTTCCAGTTTCTTTTTTAAAAGTATATTTGTTGGTTTTAATGCCCTTCACGATATCTTTACTCTTTTATATTATGTTGTGGACCTCCTTGCAGTTACAGCTGAAATCAGTGTTAATTTCAGGCTGTCTCCTAAGCTAATTAACATTCAACACATCTCTATAGTCTGCCTAAATCTATTTACATGAGGAAAATATTCTTTCCACTATCTTATTTGGGTAGGAACAGGCATCAATCATTTCACAAGTGGTAATAAACTGAGAGAACAAAGGTTTAAAGGTGGACACTATGTAACTTAAGTGCATGGCTTGATGCAAATGATTCATGTCTATTTGTTTTGAAGCTTGCATCTGTAGTTTTGTGACTTCATCTTTGAAATCATCTTTGTTAGAACTGCTGAATCAGACTGTGGAAGTGTCATTTGCTAAATTCAAATGTGAATTTAAATTTTTCTGATTTTTTTTATAAGTATTTAAATAATAACAGACCTTATTTTGATCAAGTAATTTCTGTGAATTGCTTAGCTTTGACCTGCAATAAATGGCATCAACAATTACAAAAGAAATGCCCATTCTCACAAATAAATCCAGAAATTTCAGAAAATCTGTGAAGAGGATCACAGGTAGAAGTGCAGGAACTGTATTAAGAGGAAAATCTGTGTTTGGAAGAGCTACAGAAAGGAAATAAAGCCATTCAATATGTCTGAATGTCTAAAATCAAATGAAAGAAGGGGGTCACCTATCTCTTCTTCATGAATTAGCTTTCATTTCTTTGATTCTCTGTAGGTGTGAGAACAAAACTTTCAAATCCAGACTGTTACAAAAGCCCTTTGCACATTGTAAAAACCACAAACCCACTCCATCATCCATTGCTCCCTTCATGTAGAACCTTATAACTGTGATTGTGTATCCTTTCGTAATAGTCAGAAGCCATTTCTAAGAGCTAGAAAATATTTTAATATTCTTTCAGTAACTGGGGATGTGCTTCAACATTACAACAATCTCAAGATAAAATGCATATTATACCTAAATCATTTTGACAACGTCTTGCTACATATTGTCCAGGGTTGAAGGATGGATGACTTACTGATAATGCACCTTTGTGGCTATTTAACTGAAAGCAAATATTTATGTTCGTTTTCAGTTAATTTGTAGGCAGAGTGGCATTGCTAACAATAACACCACCAGCTCCAAATGGTGCTGCTTTATCAAGGTTAAAATAAGTTGATTTTTAGTTTGCTATATTTTCAAATCTTATTTAGTTAAGTTTGCTGATGACAAAAAAATATCAAATAGAAAATGAATTACGTCCCTTTCAAATATGTATTAATAAACAACATTAAAAACGATCTTGAGATTGTCATGACATGCTAGTGACAATACAAAGGTAAGGTCTGTTAAACTAGGATTTTAGTTATTTACATGCTCAAAGAAGAGCTAATGCAATGCTCAGAATAGGAAGCTTTATTCTAATAGGATATAAAATTTAAAATATGGTGAAACTTGGAGAGTTATGTTACTTAATCTACTGTTGCAATCAAGTGGTTTATGTGAATGATGTAACACAAAACTCTGGTACATTTACTGCTTTTGTTGCACTTAGCTTTGTTTCATGTAGTGTATCTTTTTTGACAAAAAATAATTTTGTTCTTAGAAGCTATGCTTTTTTTTTTTTTTTTTTTCTGTGCTTTGTTCTGCTTGTATGTTTGTGTCTGAGAGTCCACTGAGAGTCCAGCTGAGAAACTTGTGCATAAACTGCAGCCCTGTGGCAAATATTTGTCTTTATTGAGCCATGTGAAATGATCTTCCAAATCACTCTGGAAAGAACATCTTGTCTTTTTAGGGATTGGATGTCAATGGGATGCAATTATTAGAGTCACTAGAGTGTCTCTGATCTGCAAAAAGAATGCAGTGAGCTAAAAATTCTCAGGTAGAGCTAAGCTTTGCTTCTGATCACTTTGCTCTCTATTTTCAGTGTGCTGCACCAGTAGACTCTAGATATTATGCAGAGTCTTTCCCACAGAAAGTATTCAGGATAAATCTTGAAATACTAAATGATTAAGCATACAGGAAAATCTTGACTAAACTCATTTTAAGGTAGACTGGAGCTATACTAGAAATTTATCTCACTACTTTTTCTTTGCATTGCAGTGATGTTGCTAACATGAGCTCATAAAGTAATATAGAATATTTGGTTTTAAAGTCATTATGAAAGTGTAAACTTATTTTTTAGAACGTTTGAATGGATTTCAGACAACAGTTCTTAGGAGGAGGGGAATGCACCATCAAAGCTAGCTCAGGTTCAGAAACATGGAAGACCTCAAGGGATTTCCCATGTCTTTGTCTCATTCTGGTCAACTTTGTCAGTGTAGACGCAGTAGTCTCTGGATTTATGGGAATTTTCACTGTCTTTTCTTAAAGGTGTTCACCAGATTTACTGTACGCAGTTGTTATACAAAGCTGCAGAGGGGACTGATTGTTTTTTAAGAGCTACCAAATGGCTCTGCTGTCCTACTTCATATAATCTCAGCTGCTCAAAGCTCAGCAGCACAGTATAGAAAAAGCATTTTGTAGCCTGGAATCACATTTATGTATAGAGAAAAAATAGGGTTTTATAAATCTTCTAAACCTGGCTTGGTATTTCTAAAAAGCTCTGGTAAGATGTCTGCTTCGAAACTTCCAGGGCCTCTCTGAAGGAGGGGGTTTCCCCTTATTTATAAAACCTCACTGTCCATGCATTTTGCGTTACATTTTTGCTGTAAGGCATGCCATAACATATACAGAGCCAATGTGTGCTGTTTACATATCTGTTAACAAACATTTCCAGAAGTTTCCTTTCTCCTTGTATGCTTTTTCTGTACAAAAAGAAAAGTTTGGGGTAACATTGGGGTAATATAATGATTTAATGGGTGAAATCTGAATGATGAAAGGTGATGTTTTTTTCAGTGTACAGGTTATAGTATTGATGCAGGTATAGAAACAGGTCATGTACGTTAAATAATTTAAAAAAATCAACTGTTAGTTTTGGTAAACAAACTCCTCCAGTGAAATTCCACACTGAAAATAAGGTTACTTATCGTTTACATTTTGTTTTCATCTGTAAAGACAAAGGAGAACAAGACATTAACAAAATAAGGGTTTGTTCTTAAAATAGGGGATAAGAAGTCATTCTGTGTGATTTTATGTTAACCCTTTCTGACTTCTGAAAGCTCAAATGATTTTATTTTCCCGTTGTAATTCTGTTTCTTGTCCCCTGGTCTTCAGTCTAAGATTATCTTCTTTCTAACAAAAAAAAAATATATATATATATACATATATATATATATATGTATATATATATATTTTTCTGAAATTCTTAGACTTCTCTTCACATAAGACAGACTCCATAGAAAGGTAGCATGAGTGGAATCTGCTTTCAGATCCCCTGACTTATTCTGCGAATGTAAAACTTTTATTTGCAAGTAGTATGTTACTCTTCGGTATGATTATTAGTAAAATAAGCAGGAAGTAGTAATGTTTATTGGAAAGGAGACACCTAGAAAGAAAATATTTTTGGTAGAAACTCAGTTTCTGCTTTTGTATGGATTTCTTCTTCCCAGAATTTAGGAAGGATCTTCATTTCCAGAACTTGTTTATTAAGGGAAAGAAGTAGTGCAACAAAAAACTTCTCTGGTGACTTTGTATGATGTATCCTAGCAGTTGGTACAACCTAGCACTTCCACAACCAGTGCGTGAATAGCTGAATGCAACTCTTGGTGCAGTGAAGTGTGTGTATGGAGATTTCTAAATATAAATGTAGCAATTCAGACTCAGTTACTGTCAGTCAAATCAATATAGATCTTAAAAATGTCTGAATCTATTTTTGATGTTGAAAAATGAGAGCAGTTACTGATATTTTAGCACCTCTGTGGTACATTTTTAAGAAACTATGTGGCTATTTATCCATGTCACAGTAGTCTGTGATAGAAGTTGATGTGGCTGTTCTGATATCTGCATCTCTATATTTAATGCATATACCCATACACACAACACATTTTTCTGGTCTAAAAAAGAAAGGTCTGTAGTGGGGAGTGCTATCTATTGCCATGTCCAAGGGTGGTAGGACATTTTGAGCAGCTGACATTTGCCTTCACATGTAGGAATTTCCTTCTTTGGCTGTACACAGCAGTTAAGAGACCTCATATGTATTAACATACATTATATCCCTTTTCCTTTTGGCTTGTTTTAGTGCCACAACAAGCAGCCTGAGTTGGACCAGTGACCGCATTTTATGAACACTGTGATTTTTTTTTTGGCTGAAATTCTGATAACTTTAATGAAATATGATATGACCCCAATCTTCTCATAAAAACTCTACAGACATTTGGTATTAAGAAGAGAATGGGGAAGAAAGGCACAGAAGACAGACTAGCGTATAATTGCTTTTCATTCCTGATGAATTTCTCCTTAACCATTAGTTGTGTGTTATGTACTGTTCTGTCAGATCAGACTGGCATATGGGATGTGGTAAAAGTCAGGAGAAAGGTTATTCTGCAAGCTGTGAGATGGGTCTACTGTTGCTGGGAAAAGGAAAAACAAGTTTTAGTGTATTTACAGAAGGCTTTCATGCTAGGGAAATGCCCCAGGGTGATTTCATTGTAATATAGACTAATTTCCCTTACACCTGTTTCAATATTTTCTGTAACATTTCTATTAACTATAAAATCTTCATTGCATTAGCGGATTTCAACCTCTATGCTACACCATAGCCCATCTGCTCCACCCACAAAACCATAGTCCAGTGAATCGACCGTATCACATTTGCTACCCCAGGAGCCAAATGTTATCTACAATCAAAATGTTTAACTGTGAGTGGTGTTTTTATCCAGAGAGGCTACCGTCCTTCAGAGAGAATCATCTGAACCTCCCAATCTCCCCATGGAGTAGCTAGAGCTATTGACTGGAAGCATTTGGTTGGTTAAACTGTTATAGTTGAGAGAGGCAAGCTCAAACATACTCAAGTAACTGGAATCCCTTACCAAAAAAAAAAAAAAAAAGGTGTTAAGTGGCACCAAATCCAAGCATGTTTACTTTAGCAGGAGCATTGTGTTCCTTTTGTGGGCCTTATGTTAGCACAAGTTGTAGTGAAGAGAATCCTTGATGGAGCAACACAGAGGGTTGCAAATATCACTGTGGAGTAAAAGAGAAAGGCCAAATGACACAAGCTCAAAAATCAACTTTTAAGGCTAAAAATTCCAAACAGAAAGATGTGTTACTCTGTATATAACACAGAAGGATTAAGGAGTATAGACTTTTCCATTCCTTTCTCAGCTAAGCATTTTTTTCACTGTCATCAGGTGTTTTCCTTTTTTTTTTTTTTTTTTTTTTTTTTTTTCCTGCTGAGGCTGGCATTATCAATTGTTACGTGACCCTTTGTCTGGTAGGACGTCAGGCTTCTAAAATCAATTATTTTCAGTTCCTTCAGAATGGAAATGAAATGAGACAGTTTCTTTAAGCGTAAGAATAAGTAAGGAACAGAGGAGCTCTGTTTAAAGAGCTGTGGGAGTCTGTGCACAAAGCAGCAGAAAAATACACTGAAAAGGGCTGAGCTGCAAGGCAGAGAAGGAGGTAGGTTTTAAGAGGTCTTCTCACCTGTAGCTTGCCACATAATATCTAAAGTTACACCTACTTTCATATAATACATTTTATCTGTGATCTCAGTGTTTTTACAAGGTCAGGCAATATCATTGTCATCATTTACAGACAGCAAAGTCAGTCATGAAGTGAACAAATGGGTCCAACATCATCCAAGAGATCATACCAATGGGTCTAATATTGCTGTCTTAGGAGCCATTACGTCTCTGAAATATGACATTTAGAATATGACAAAATATTGCATTTTACTTTAGTGCTCTGTACTTGGTCTTTGTGTGGCAACTCAGTAATGCTCCAGCAAGGCTTGTTCTTTGTGTGCAAAACAGAGGTCTGTTATGCTTTTTTTTTTAATTGAGAGCAGAATAACTTTTAGGAGGTGTCTTGCCATTTTTGTCTTTACCTACCTCCAGGAAGATGCTAGAAACCAGAAAGGAGTTAGATGGTAATGTCACTAGAAATTAGAAAAGGAAGGGCTTATGCAAACTAGAAACTGATAGCTTTAAAAACACCCAAACCTGAATGAATGTGTTCATCTACAACACCAACAGTGCTGATTGAAAAACGCCCTTATCTGCATCCTCCTATCACTTTTTGGACACGTTTTGATGCCTTTTTTTTTTTTCTCTTGTAAATACTTCACCAACACCTGCTGCTGATGTCTTGGGGAACTTACCTGATATCTCACTATCCTGTTCCACAATATATCTGGTTAGACTCTCGTGTTGTAACTGTGGCATCTCCTTAAATTAAAAAAAAACATGGCCAGGAGGCCTCATGAGAATTTCAATGATGCTTCTAACTTAGCTCCCCGCCTCCCCCCCCCCATGAGGCATTCAGTGTTAGATGAAATGAGTGTCTTTTCCTACTAGGCTCTTGACCCATCTTCTTTGGCATTTCTCCCTTGTGTTCTTCTATCCCCTTTTCCCCTCCTGGTCTTTCCTGTGGCCCTTTCTGGCCCCTGCTGTCTCAATCAATGACTTCTTTTCTTCTGGTTAGGTTAGCCCAAGTAAGATTTCTTAAAAAGTCAGAAATAAGTATGAACATATGGAGAAGATGATCAACTACCCTCATAATGAGTAGATTGTGCTTCTGTAGTGTGTGTACATTCTCTCAGGATATGAGATGCTAAGCAGAAAAAGGCAAAAGATACGTGCCAAGGAGGGAAATCTATCTCAAATAGGTACCTATTTCCTCACCAAAAAATAAAAGTTCAAGAGCTGTGTAACAAAATTTTGTAATTGAACATTGCACCAGAAAATTCCACCAGAACAAGACTCCAGGCTCACAGTCACAGGGAGCATTTCCATGTGGTGTGGCCCCAAGTTCAAATTTCAGTTTTTGTTCCACTGCTGTGTAATGAGGAATAAAAGCTGTCTCTTGCTAAGACAGCTTTAGGGGACAAATACTTGATCTTTCTGGAGCTTTAGGACTGCTGTGTTGCCCTGCATATATTCCCTATGAGGAACTCACCTTTCTCTCTTCCCCACGGTGTCTGCAAACAATTCAGGCAAAAATTCATGATATATGTTCCTCTTTTCTAGTGACTATACCTGAGTACAGTATGGGGCATAATAATTACAACATGCCATGGTTGGATTCAGTATTATTTCAGATTTACTTTGTACAAGATGTCATGGATTGGAGAAGGTGGTCTAGTCTTTTTATTTCCTTTAACCTTCTTCCTGCTCTTGTTGCTGCCTTCATCTGGAAAAACTATGATATGGGGTTAGGGTATAGAACATACAGTGTTGTGGGTCGAGAGATTTCCTAGTAAGTGAGATTTATTTATTTATTTATTTATTTATTTATTTATTTATTTATTTTTAATGGAAAGAAAGAATGAATTTACTTCAACTACCCTGATTCCAGGGTGCAAATCAACTACATTTCACGTGACACCATTAATTGTAGTTCTCAGCCCAGTGTGTAAAAAGAAAATGTGGATTTATCTGGGTGCTAAGCAGATTCTCCAAATACAGACTACTGTGAATTTAAAAGTTTAAGATCTAAAAAGTGTTTGGCTGCTTGGGTTGTATCTGAATCCTTCCCCCTCCTCAACAGTGGTTCACACAGTGGATTTGTGTTGTACCTCTGTGGTCTTGAAACAGAGGGGGAAATGCAACTGGTAGGAGATGATGTCAGCCTCTCTTATCAAAAGATACAGTGAGTGTGTGTGAATGTGTGCTTGGAAAAAGGGAAAAGATACTGGCTTTGGACTCAAGCTAGACAGCTGTCTGCCATGCCATTACTGCTGTTGGATCAGTCCCTGGAGAGGGAAAAAAAACTAATGCTTTGGTCCCCCTGCTTCTGAAGCTGTCAGACAAAGGTCTGGGCACACACTGGAGACATCATCTCCCAGAGGGTCTAGGGAAAGCTTTATAAAAGAGCAAGAAATGGAGGGCAAACCTTTCCCTCTCCCTTTCTCCCTCCCATCTACAGGGCACTTGTCCACTGGTGTGCTGGGAACGAAATGTTTTTCTGTCTGCTCTGCCTATATAGTCTCATTTCCTGTGCAAATCTGGGCCCAAATCCTCAGCTCTTCCCAAGTCAGCAGAGCTACCCCACTGAGGACCAGGCAGCTGAGGATCCAGCCCTCAGTTTTGTTCGTTGGCTTTCTGGCATGTTGGATGCAGACAGGAACATTGTGCTGGTCTGTGCACACCTCGACTAGGCGAGCTGATCACACAGCTACGAGGCTGAGAAGATGTGAGTTTTGGAGAAGGGATGCACTGTTTTTATGGGAACTGAGTTCTTGCTGTTCTGTGTTTACTTCAAGGGTGGAAATGACTTCTGGGATAGAGTTATATCCTTTGGGAAACTGCAGGCTTTATGAGTCTGATAGCCTGAGTTTATGCACTCTCAATTTGTTTAACCCTTTCTTTTCTCTCCTGATAGAAACAAATCTCAAACCTGGATTTTTGTTTTCACTTGTACATTTGTGCCTGAGTTTCTGCCAGATGACACCCTGGAGGGACTTGAACCTTTAGCCACATAATTGGTGAGCGAGATTAAGAAAGTATACATTTTCTGCACCTCAATCATTCTAAGGACCACAAAACTACATTTAGTACATTTGTAAACCAGTCCCATGGGAGGGAAGGTCTGGAAGTATTGAGCAAACTGAAATCACTTGCTGAGTGTTTGGAGAAATTCTTCCACTTTTTAGGTGGAATGTGGCAACTGTTAAACAGTACATGGCGACCACAGAGACAGTCTGGGACAGGATGGGAAACAGGAATACAATATTCTTGTGGGAACTGTGGGGGAAACAGAGGGAGACAGAATGCTGCGTAACATACTCCAGGACCTGTTTGTGCAGAGGAATGCACAATTGGAGGGGTGGGGGGTGGAAGGGAAGAGAGGAATAGGAAAAATAGACTTCCCCTCCGTGAAATGGATATTATTTAAAAACAATAGCTGAGAATTTCTCAAATTACTGAAAAATATGATGCAGAAGAATACTGAGACAAATACACAAGTGAAGAGAGGGAAAGAGAGCAAGAGAAAGCTCTCAAAATCAGCTGGATAGGTCTGGTAATTTCAAGACCCCAGGAGGAACACTTATTCTAATCTGTGAGGCTTCTTGATACTGTCTAATTAAAAAGTACATGGAAGAGAATTTTACCTAAATTATTATCATGGAACATAAAACAGTGGGGATTTCCATGTGGGGACTTCCTAAGCTGAACTTTAAATAGAACCTTATATTTTTTTCTTAAGCCTGTTGCTTTGTGCTTGCAGTTATTTTCAAGGGAAAATGCTATTTTTGAGCCCACAAGCACAGAACTGAAGGCAAATTCAAAAGAATTGTGCTCCTACTTTTAATTTTGTGCTCCTAGGATATGTGACAAACTTTCAAAATCTTTTAGTGTACCTTTTAAAAAAGGCCTAGTCCTAGGTGTCTGGCCTGAAGTTTATGGGTACTAAACACTTTCAAAAAATTGGAGTCTTTCTTAGCTGCCAAGTTAGGCACCACTCGTGAGCGGAGGAGCATATGAAAAATTGCTGTTTGCCCCAAATATCAAAAAGATGCCACTCAACCTCTCTTGGACTCTCTAGGTTCCACTTTGTCTGAGATTGTACATCACAGATGTGGTTTATTGTTGCTTAATTTTCAGGCTTGCTGTGTTCCCAAGGGCTTGACCTGTGACTTTCTGAGCATTGTTGCCAGCTTCTGAAATCCTCTTAGTTTAACTGGAGGGTACTCCATGAGCCACCAGACCAAGTCAAATGGTGGTATTCTGTCCTGTGCTTGTCCTTCTTTCTGGTAGCACGGCAGCATTTTTGTTGTTTTGGTTTGGAAAAGATTTTAAATTCAAATTAATGAATTAAATGTTACTGAATTAAGGTTCTGTAATGAATTCAGAACGAGATTTGACTCCTGATTTTTGCAAGTGTTGCTGTTGATGATGCTAGAAGTTGGGATATGTGGCATAAGTAAACCTGCTCTGGAGAGGGCACGTTTGAAGGATCTTGATCCATGTGGCTGAACTTCTGAGCCCCTGTCAACTTCAATGAGCCAGAAATCTGCTTGTACAGCTCAGGCCCTAATTTCGCAACCAGGACTCTGTTTCGTTTTTCCGTAATACGGCATGTCAGCAGAAACATGAAAGATAGAGCCAAGGGATCCTGGCTCCCAGGCTCCTACACTTTCTCTGGACAGTAGTTTGTCCTTAGAAACCAATAAGTTATGGACTAGAAAGTGCTCCATTTAAAACTATCTTGGTCTTTATGGCTAAGAAGATTTAATATAAGAGGAATGATTACTAAAGTCTGTTACTGCTGAAGGGGGTGAGGATAGTTAAAACTTATGAAAAGGCTTTGCTTGCAGCAGAAAAGTGCAGTAACCACTTAAAAATATCTTTGCTAGTGTTTTTATTTTAAAATGGAAAAAGTGAGTCAGCAATGAAGGCTCTGTATTCACTGCTATGTCCAAACTCAGCTGCTCTGGAGAGTCTCCCCGTTCCCTCCCCCCATGTTGTTGGCACATGAGAATATAGCTACTCCTAATTTAGCAACGTGCAGCCGCTTCCTTTGCATGGGCTCTAACAGTCATCCTGAGAGGTTTGCTGCTGCAGGATTATTATTTTTTTTAACTATTATTATATATATATTTTTTTCCTGGGCTATGAGCAGTGCTGACCTCTGGGCACAAACAAAAGGAAAATGTGCAGGAATCTTTTTCAGGTGACGAGTGTGTTCTGCATGATTGCCTCCAGACTACTGGGACAAGAAAATGATGCTGGTGGAGCATAGCTCCAGTAGCAAGAACCCAAGTGGATTTTCCTGTACACTTATCCTCATTTATACTTGGACCAGAGGCTAATTCATTCTGTTTATGGTTCTGGACATACCTCCAGAGCCAAATATTTCCAAATTCTGGGACATATAGCAACTCCCCTCTCAGCTCGATCAGTTCTGATTCTGTACTGTATTTTGCATTTTGAGAAGAGACAGAATTATCTGTGTTAGAGGGTCTCTGGCAGTTGTTGGGTCCATAGGAAATAAATAAGATTGTTTCCTCAGTTAGGACATATATCGTGTGCTGGTGTTGCAGAGGTATGTGTGGGCACGCATGGGACACACCATTTTCTGGTTTCCCACCTCACATGCATCCTCTTTCCTTTTTTTGTAAGTAGAAGTTATATTCCATATTTTTTTGCTTCGGTATCTCCTGTGGGTCCCAGTCTGACGTGGTTCTCAGCGCACACTGCAAGCCTAAGCAAAACGCAGGCAGGGAGTGAAAGAGGTAGGTTACATAAGAGGTCTCCGAGGCTCGCACTGAGCTGGGCTGCAGTACAAACTGTGTCCGCAGTGGATAAAAACCATCTCGCAACCTGGGATTAACACTGATTCTTGTCAGGGGCTCTTGATTTGAGAGAAGAGAAGGAAATTCATGTGTGCTGTTTTAGCGAGTTTTACCAGCTCTATAAACCACAGTTTGAAAGTCTGATGTGTATCTAACCATCAGCATGCCTGAACTGTGTTTGATAAAAGGGGCAATGAGCTCCAGTTATGCTGCCGTCCTGGCCTGTGCTTGCTGCTTCAGCTCTGCAGCCAGAGAACAGTGGGGGCTATTTGCATACAAAGCCTGAGCCTTTGGCAACTTTTGCTGCAGCATGAGAGAAAGGGAAAGAAATGCAAACTCCCCAGAAGTCGGTTTGTCTTTCAGGCACACTACAGATGATTTAGCTTATCCATTGCTTGGCAAGTGATCACAGTGAGGCTGCTGGGGTCTGTCTTCCTGCCTGCAGCTCCCCTACAATAGCCAGATCCCAGTATCCAGAAGAGTGGCTGAACTTCTGGAGTGGAGATAGTGCTTGCAGTTTGACTCCTCTTATACCTCGACTTTCACTTCGTGGAGAGCATGAGTGAGCTTTCCTGGAGGTCGCTCCAAAGCTCTCGAATGCTGCAAGTCCAGTTTCAAAGCACAAAGGGGAATTAAAGAAGGGATTTACAGTGATGGAGGTATAATATCAATGTATTAAACTTACAGGCCCTGTACCTGATCCCCATACCCTATTTTTTCTTTGCATTTCTTACCAGAGATCTGCAGAAAGCTGTTAGATGAAGGCATTGGTAGGGAAATAAAAAAGTAGCCTCCTGAAACACAGTGCTTTTAGAAAGTCTAGAAGCAAACTATAAAGTGCTGCAAAGTGTTTCCTACTGCACATCACAGCCTCATCTCTCAACTTTATGGGATATTTGTGGACTACTGTATTTTACACACACTTGTGCCTTGGGTAAAAGATTTTAAAAATTGTGCCTGCTTTTTGTTCCACATATATCAGGGGCAATGCCTGTTGCTGAGAGCATCTTCCGCGGGACTGCCACCTTGCAGCTCTGTAGGTTTTAGCAAACTGTGGTTTGCTTAGAGCTGCAGATAAAATTGCCAACTGTTTATCAGCCAAACCATCTTCAAAATATGTTCTCTTCCAGGAGAAAGGCCTACACACAAACCTTTTATGGCATGGTGTATTTATAGCTATACAGTTTGTATTGTGAATGAACCCATCACAAAACACAGTGCAGAGGCATCTGACGAGTGTGTCCGCAGTGTGGGAGGCCACTGGGTGGGGAGGCAGCGGCGTGAAGAACCTGCCTGGTTTTCCACTCTTGCACAAGAGAGAGAAGGGAAAGACTTCTTTGAGCTTGGGAATGAGCATGCCACCTCAGGGCTGGCTTTCCCTGAACTGCTGAGGCGCCACGGCTCTGACCCACATCCCTGGGCCTTGCACAACCCCCTGCAGAGGAGTGGGGATAGTGGCGCTGCAGAGGCAGAGCTGTGGCTGGGGCAGACGGTCAGCTGAAGCTTTCCAGAGCGTGGTGGGGCTGGAGATCTGGTGCTTCAGCAACCAGCAAGCTCACTGTCCACAGGCCCCAGCAGCACTGGAAATGGCTTACACCCAGAATAGTTATGTCTGTATCATTCAGTGACGTGGTAGCCTATTTCACACCTTTGCCTGCCCCTCCTGTACTCTGCTCACCACATCCCCCTGGGGCTCTTTCTAACATTGCAAACTCGGTGTGGCCTCGGTCAGCAAATGTTTTTTTCTGAATCCATCTGGTTTATTGAATTCCAGCGCCTGGAGGAACTGAGCGCCCAGTAGTAGAAATAAGGTTGTTATCTCACAAATCTGAAGGATTGGGAAAGATTGCATATTTTACCAGTGGAAAGGGAGATTGAAGTAATTGCTAATGGGAACTGTGACACAAAATATTTCAGTAAATCAGGCGTACCCAAAATACAGTTCTTTAAATAAAGCTGTTACAAGAGAAATATTTAAGCTTAGAAGCATATAACTTTCCATGGAAAATGCAATTTGTCTGTAGCGGAATCTATGATAGTAATTGATTCTGTATGGCTTTGTTATTTTCTTATTTAGAACTCAAAACATTTCTAACACTGCATTTCCCTTATTTATTTGATAAGAGCAGTGTGTATGGAATGGTGCTGCACAAAAGCTGGTTAGCAACTGAATGACATGCCTGAGCTGCCTGGAACAAACCAGTTCAGCTAAGATCTCTTCCCCACCATCAATCAGGTATCTGCCATAGAAATGCGTGCATCAAGAGAAATGGAAGTGCATTTTCAGGATTCTGTTCTCACTATTATAGGCAGATTTTCAAAGTCTGTATCTGAGTATTTGTGATAATAAAGGCAAAAACTTCATAAGAGCCCTGTCAGTAGTAGCTTTGCATACAGCTATGAAAATCTGGCTTGTAGACAATAGCAGTGTGTAGCTCTTCTCAGAAACATCCTCCCCAGTGAAAGCCATGTAAAGGTGGCCCTGGAGCTATCTTTGGAGGTGATTTCTGCATGCTGCCTATGCCACTTTCATCTGGCAACTCACTCTTAATTACTGTTGCTTAACAGTAGGGAGAAGCATGATCTTTGTCCCAGTCCCTGCCACAGTGAGCATAAATCCTACCAATATAGAAACTGAAGGACAGGTTCCCTCTCGAGCAGGTGCATGTTCCAGCTGTCAGGTTATGGAGGGTTTACCTAATTTATGTGGATTTTATGAAACCAGGCTTTACAAATTGCACTTGTAGGGCTCTCTCCCAGAAGAAGATTCCAACTCCTCTCTGGCTGAGAAAGGTTTTGAACCGGTGTCTCTTGAGAATGCAAATGAGAGCAAAGAGGCAAAATCCATGCAAGAAAATGTACAGGAGAACCTGTGCAAAGTAGGGCTTAAAGATGTCTAGACTCTGGAATGAAATTACGGGTTTCTGTTTTAATTTCCAGTACTTTTAGCAAATACTGGCAAAACAAGCTGTCCAAATGATCTCAACCCATCAAACTGCCATCAATGCTGAGTATAACTCTGTCCTACTGTTGCCAGTGTCACAAAACATCTTAAAAAATATTTAAAAACTATGATTTTTTTAAAGGAGGATTTTATGAACAAATTGTTTCTTTAAAGAATATTATCATGTCTGTGAAATCAAGCACCTTTTTTGAAAAGATGCCAGAACAAAGATAGTTTTAAAAGAGCCACAAGAAAGCAAGCACTTCTAGATAAGGCAGTTTGGTTACTTTGCAAATGCAGGCAGATTTGCAGGCTGCTGTTGTTAGGGGGCATAAATGACGCAAACGGTAAGCCATAAATGTCTGTTGCCGTGAAAGAGTGGGTGCAGTTTTGGGCGAGCTGTGGTGTGATATTTCCATCTGATACCTAGAGTCAGCCAATGGCAGCAGGTGAAGCGAGGCTGAAGAGCACAACATGTTCCAGTAGCACCTGAGGCTTGATCTCTGTGGCACACTTAGAGCACGCTGCACAGCGAGCCTCTCTCGTTGCTTCCTCGCTGTCTCTGAAGCTGGTGCATGCAAACTGAAAGTGCATTCCTTTTGTGCAGCAATTCAGTCAGAAGGGACCGTTTCCTGAGCGGTCCCGATCCACTGCACCAAGTAGTTCTCTCATGTCATGGTGCAAGCATTGGTGCTTCTCAGGCAAATGTGCATTTACTTCTTTTCTTTCTCCTTTGCAATCAGGAGTTGTGCTTTCTGCAGGACTTCACTCCCCACCCTCTGCAGTAATTAAAAATGATGAGTATTTCATTACTTTGCCATGCTATTTTTTTTCCTTTTTTTTTCCTTTTTTTTTTTTTTTTAAATTAATTTATTTATTTTCTCTGCACAATTTAGAAAATCCCCACCTCCATGATCAGGCAAAGGGCAACATGTCTTGTACCATGTGGAATACCAGGAGGGATGGATATTTCTGTTCCCTTTGTGGAAAAAGGGAAGGTGTGAGCAGTGTTCTCACTCTCAGTCTCAGGGACAGTAGATGTGGCTACTCATACTATTGTACAGCTTTTAGCAAGATGCTCTCTGGAATGCATGGGCCGTCCCGAGAATGTGTTTTGGTTTAGGAATAGGATTTAGCTGCCATAAATGAAGGGACTTGAACTAATGGCCACATTTTGCTTTGGGTTCCTTTGCTGGGCAATGTAAATATTTGAGAAACTGGACTGAACTGTTGTAACAACGGTGATGTTATAGTTGAACCCTGAGGCCACAGGGTTCATGGTGCTGTGGTGCAATGCATACTTCACAGTGCTGCCACAGGCAGTGGGTAGCACTGAGCTCATTTTGCACATGTAGCTGTAAATCTGGGGGAAACTTTTGTGACTTTCTGTGGACTCGGTGGTCTGGAAATGGGTTGCCTGCCACTGAGTCCAAGCAGAGGTAGTTCAGGGTTTTTAGGTGGTGAAAACTTCAGTGTAAATAAGACATTTCTGTCCCCAAAGGGCAGACAAGGAGTAGAAGACCAAAACTGTCCTGTTTACCTACTCTTGCACATGCTGGGTTTTGCACATTTTGTTGAGTATAAGTATATGGGTGGTTCTTGTCTATCTCTTCTTGGCTTTTTTTTAAGTATATGGGTGGTTCTTGTCTATCTCTTCTTGGCTTTTTTTTTTTTTTCTTTTTTCTTTTTCTTTTTTTCTTTTCTTTTTTTTTTTTTTTTTTTCCACTTTTTGTACTAGCAGAATTTGGATCTACACAATGTTTGCATGGTGCAAACCAATCATAAGTAATTAAAGACAATCTTTTTTAATTAACATAAAGAACAAGGTATATATAAGACGATTTTTCAAGTGGTTTCCCTAGATAGAATTTTATGACTGACAAAAAAAATGAAAATTGATTACAGATGAAAAGGCAATGTGATATACTTCTAATGTATGAAATCCTCTGGCTTGTGCCAGGAGAAGGGAGTGTCATACTTAGCGGGAAGGTGCAAAGCTGAAGCGAGCTTTATGTCTTATCTTGTACATACTTCTATGCCATTGTCAGCTGTTTTCCCTACCACACTTCTCTTTTCTGTTTTTTTTTTTTTTTTTTTTTTTTTTTTTTTTTGGCATATTAGTCTGTTATGTACAGAGAACCACCATTAAAGAAAGAATGTAAGATTATAAATCAGGCTAAGGCTGGACTGTGACAGATTAAGGACAGAATGGGGTTGCTATGTTTTGTGGTTGCCTTATCCCTTTCTTGAAATGTTCTACGTGTATTGAAGAGCTACATATACAGAGCATCTTTTCCATAGGGTGTCCACACTGCTCTGTGAGATGATATCAGTGCTGTGTGCCCTCTTGGAGAAGATCTACTCCTTCATGCCCAGAAGAAGAAAGACCATATTTAAGAGGCACTGGGCAGTGGAAAGCAATGTAACTCCTGCTAGTCTGGGAATGCTGTGAAACCACACAGAGGCCAGTCTTTGCCTTGTTCCAGATGGCTCCAATTGTGTGTTATGTCCAGTTGTGAAGAGGATCTGCTTACACCCATGTCATGAGGCATCCAGCTTTTACACTGCTCTAGGAACCAAACTTCTCACCTTACCCCTTAACCCTTAGCACAGAGGTAGATGTCAAAGAACATTTACTTAGGAATTTAAGTTCAGATAGGTATAGTTTTCCACAGGTTCACAGTACCTATATTTTGTTATTATGATAGTGCTGCAGGAGTAACTTGGTTATGAGTTCTGTGCCTTCTCAGGTGATACCATCCTTGGTTTCATAAAAGACATTTTTTCTATTATCTTCTACTGGTGGAATCTAAATCCAGAAAAACAGGGTGGAAGAAAAAATATTGAAAATGAGAAGCTAAAATTAATCTCTACTTAAACAATAATAGAAAATATGTAGGGTATTTACCATGTGATGTTATCGTAGTGTTCATAAAAGTTTCAATCATTACTCCAACATATATAACTAATGTGGCTGTATCTTTGAGACTCTTACAGCTAATACCTGTGGAAGCAATGAGTAACGAAAGACACAGAACAGCAGAGAGAATTATCTGGTCATGAAGCATTAAAGGATTGGTGGGACAAAGTCTTTCAGTGGAAAGAATTTCCTTGGTTTCTTACATTGTGAACTAATGGCGTACCTCAGTAAAAGTGAATGGAAACCAGAAATGTGTAGACTGGAAAGCTAATAGGTGCAATACAAAACCTTGTTCTTCTGGAGGGACAGTTTGAGTCCTGGTGGAGTCCAGGAAGCTGAGTTATCCCTAGATAACCAAAACCCATGACCTATGGGGTTTTGAAATAAGGCAGGCTTGGAAAGTGGGCACATTTTATAAAAATGATAGAAGAAGAATAGGAGATTACATGTAACAGCTGGGAGAACACACAAGGTCTTGGGATTCTGTTTTATTTATTATATAAAGTTAAATTGATTTTTCATGCTATGTTTACTGAAAGAAGCTTTGAAATTAGACTGATTTTTAGTGCATAAATAGAAATTGCTGATTTATGAGGTATGCAGAAATGTCTTCATAATATATTTTATGACATCTGAGGTAATGGCTGTCTACCACTTTCCATATTACAGTTTAAAAGAAAGTCAAATTTGTTTTGAGGCTGTGAGTACTGATATAGATATAAATGTTAGTTTTATTTGCTTGTATATTCTTTTTAAAATTTATTTTATTTAAAATAGTTTTAAAAATGAAAGAAAAGTTTTAAATATTTACTGCTTGCAATATTTTAAAAATGAAATCCAAATTATATGAATCTACATGTAAATTGTTAATGAAATCTGTAGTTAGGTTATTACTAAGGGAGTTGGACTAAAGTAGGAAAATAGATTTAAGATACTTTAATATGTTAAATTTGGAATAAGAAAATAAAATGTCTTTCATTGCTGCTAGACTGTTTGTTATCAACAGGAAAATACTTTTTGTTGTTCTGTGGTAAGAGCAAGGGTGAGAAATGTCCTTACTTGTACCATATTTAAAATAGTTGGAAATTAGAGTTGCATGGTATTAATTTTAATATACAGTACTTGCCTTACGTGGACAAGACCAGTCTTGAATGGTTTTGGTCAGATACTGCTCTGAGTTCATTATGACCATGTTCTAAAGATGTTAGGCACTTTTTTGGATGTGTTCAGGACTTCCTTCTCATTACTACCTCTGTAGTGGCCTCTTAGGCAGAGCCTAGGAGAGCATGTTTTCATAAAGGAGTGTAATTCCCAGAACTTGTGTTAATAGAGCTTATAAGGTACAAGGTCAAAACAGACCTGAGATAATGACCTCTGTCTTTCGGTTGAAGCATCCACAGGACTTTGGTCACAGCACTTGGACAGATCCTACTTCCAGAGCAACTTTGGGGGCTCAAGGATCTCTGTTTTGTGACTGACTGCATGGCAGAGATCTTCTCTGCAGCCACCTACATAGTGGCAGAGCTGTGCTAACAACCGTCTGCTAAACCTGGAGGTAACAAAGCTGCTTGCATCTTGATTATACCTATAGTAAAATTACCCTCATCTGTCCCGAAAAGCTCCTATTGCATCCTGGGTTATATCCGTTCATATGAGCTAGTCTGTTGGCTGGCCTAGATGAAATTACCTCCTGTTGGTGTATAACACAGAGTATTTAAGTGAGTATGCATATCCTTCATTTCCTACAAGGTGATGAGAACTCCTACTACACAATAGTTTCAGTGGAAATTCGGGCCCTTGTCACCTTGCAGCATTGTGACAATAAATTAAGACCTTCTGGAGCTACTCTGCTTTATAGTATTTTAAGTGCCCTGCACACTTATACCTCTGTGTAAATAATTGTTGCAATGTTGCCTTGTAATACAAATAAATATAAAATGGGAAACCAGCCTCGATATCCCTCCCCTCAGTGAGGAATAACTAAAGGAGTTTTTTTCCATAGCATTGGGATGACACAGGTTAATTCTCAATCAAAAGAAAGTCTGTCTGTGAACATTTAAGTAGTTTCCTCAAGTTTAGAATTTAATTAATGTTTTTAATGATTTTTTTTTTTTTTTGGCTTGCAAAATATTTCTGTAGCTAAAGTAGAAAGCCCTGCACAAATAACAGTAGTAAAAGCAAATGACATTATCTGGCCATGTCAAAACCCACAGCCATAATCAGCGATCCAGCACACAGTGCATGGCAATGGAGAGACTGCAGGGAAGCACTCTGGATGTGGCTCAGCTGGTCCTAGCTTCCCATGTCCAGCCCAGGGCCTATCTTCTGGCTCCACGGCTCTCACCACACGCCTCCCTTCTGGGGACAGCCAGGTAGGAGCAATGACAAGCATGAAGGTGGCGTGCAGACCGGTCCCATCCGAGGACGCAGTCAGGATGTGGTGAAAGGGCATGCCCTACCCTGGGAACTGCGGTGTGCTCCTCTGTCCTACTGCTTAGCTACAGCTTTTGAAGTTCCTTTTCTAAAGAGAGAGGAATGTCAACTCTGAAGGACTGTAGGAACATCAGGAAAACTAATTTTTCATTATTTTTTGGTTACTTACAAACGCAGGGTGTGCATTTACAGTGTGCAACATATTTATTAGTGCCTCAGGATCTGGGGTGATAAATTCTTTTCCCTTTGAGAGGTAGTACGTTCTACTTCTAAGCTCCTTTGAGGTAAATATTTCATAGTGTGGCTTTACTGCTACATGGTGTAATATATCACACAGCAGATAGTTCAAGTCCCACAAGGAGAACCATTACTTGGTGGGGTTCTGCAGCTGAGGTGCAGAACAAGGGCTCTGGCAGACCTCACTGCGGGTGTTTAGAAGCTACAGTGCAGTGACTCCAAACTTTGCACTTCAATTGCAGTGCATGTTCCTGCATGACAATAATTTTGTGTTGGGATAGTGCAGGAGGAGAGCTGGCTGATTTTGGTGCAGATAATGCACGTTGTCCTTCAGCTAGCTGTTTGGAGCCAAATGGGTTCTATGCCTGGTGTCCCTGATAGCACGGTGGACAGCACACACCTTGTCCTTCACAATGAGAACCCGTCCTTCCCTGAGGCAGGAAGGTTTCTGTCCTCATTCACCAGTAGCTTGTTGAGGCTTCAAATAAATTATACAACTTGCTGCAGAGTTTGTGGCTGAGCTTGGAACTGACCCAGCATCTTTGTGTCCCAGTCTATTGTCCTAGTCACTCTCTGTTCTTTGGGGTCTGAGTCAGCTCTCCTCAAACATCCTTTTTTCAAAGTTTCCATTTTTTTTGGTGATTTTTGTGTTCTTCCCCCCCAGCAAACTTCTGCCTTCCCTTCTATTTTTTCTTCTTGTCACTCTTCATTATTCAATCTTTAAATATTCAGAAAACTCAATCAATGGCAATGTAACACTGTGGCAAAACAGTTACAGTTGGATGATGCTACATAATCTCATTACTTATTGTGTTAGAGATAATTTATTCTGTTTTATCTTCTTCTTGTGAATAGGTTACCCTTTTCCAAACACCAGGATGTCTTTTTTTTTTTTTTTTTTTTTTTTTTTTTTTTTTTTAGCTCACAAATAATCCTGTAAATTCAATACTATTTGCTTTAATTTATTAAAATTAGGCTCCTTTCCAGGGGGAAAGAGGATTCTGAGTTCTTCCTGGGTAAATTTATAGATTTTGCCAACGTGCAGACTCTCCAAGTTCAGACTGGAAAAAACATGGAAATGATAAAATGTCATCCAAGATAGAAAAGCAATTGAGGGATTCCTTTCAAACGTGGTCATAAGAGGCAAAATTCTTCTTCAGAGATGTTCTACCCAGCTCTTCATTTTGGGTGGAGGTTATTATAACATAGAAATGAAGCTAATAAACTCCAGTTGTAAACTGTTGGTGAGACCAACATTGAAAGGGGAGAGTTTGTTTTGGAGGGTAATTTCAGGCTCCAAGACATTACTCTCAAAGCACACGATATTACTAGTGAGAGGAAATATTACACCTCACTTGACATCACTGCATTGTTTCATGAGGTGTGCTTTTGTTTTATCTCTGCACTGGTTTGGGAACATCTCTTTACAGGTTAAAATGATACCATTTGGCTGGCATCCTTTTGTTTTCTTTGATTAAAATCATGGTCAGAGCAACTTGCTTTGGAGGAATAGTTTGATTTAATGATACTGACACTAATCTACATATATGTACTAGTAGCTTTTATGCTGCATCTGTACATTTCAGGTTAGTGAGAATTGGCCAATTTTCCATTCGTTCCCATTCAAACATCTCTACAGTCATTTATGGTGCTGTGCATGTATTGCAAATGGAAGAGGGAAGGAGTCTTAACTTTTTTTTTTTTTTTTTTTTTTTTTTCCTTTTTCCTTTTTGTAGCCTGTTTTATGGACAACATACTGGTTTTAATACAGTGATATCAGTTCTCTATTTTTCCCTTTCTTTCACTCCCATTTTCTCTTCATGCAAGCTGGACATAGGAAATAGCATTTTTGTTTGTCATTTTTCTAGTCATTTCTACTTTCTAGCTTTGACGGGGAACTGCAATGTTAGTTCTTGCCAGCAACAGTAAAATCTTAATGAAGTATTTGAGAAGTCCAATGAAGTATTTGAGAAGTGGCAGGTCCAATGGAGGACCTGCCACATGTACAGAAAATATAGAATAAATGCAGGAAGTATGCAAGCTAAAGCTTAACTTTATGGATTGTCTTGTCACAAGTAGCACAGAACTGTTCATTTAGTCATTTGTATGACTGACCTTGATGAATGTTTTTCACATAATTATACGTTTCCTAGCAATTCCTCACAGAAAAGTAGGTAGCTGGTTTCATCCAGGCAATTGGTTGGAGTAGCCCTGCCTTTTGAGAAAATTCAGATCCATTTCAGATACTCACACCCACTTCTAACCTGAACAGATCATGGAGTAACTTTTGTTTCAACAGTTTTGCAGAAAGCTTTTCTTTCTGAAGATGCTGCTTCTGTGCCCTGTAGTCAGGACCGACTACTTGGACAGAGAGCAAGGAAGAGCCAAAACCCGAAGCCCTCCTCTCCCCATCATTTTGTTTTGGCACTTTTCCTGTTGCTAATTTCTGGACTTCAACAATGGCTGCACTTTCGGCAAATCAGTGCACGTTAGCACCGTCAAAACAAGAAAAGCAAAGCTAACTTACGCATTTGTAGTGCTTTAGGCAGTCTGAACAGTGACTTACTTTCTATATCAGGGTTATGCTCACACTGCTCTCTGGCAAACTGTGAAGGTAAACGCCCAAAGAGGGGAAGGCAGTGGCCGTGGGGTGAGCTGTAAATACAGCAGTCTGTGAATCAAACCACTCTCTCTCTCCCACCCTTTCTAGAAATCTATCAAGCTGGCAGGCTGCCCCGCTTGAAATAAATGTGGAAAATATTATGTAACTTTGCCCTGTGTGCTGCGCTGACAGCGTAGGCACAGGTTTTAGTTACACTATCTGCTGTGGCTATTTTTGGTGACCAAAGGCTTCTCTCTTTAAATTTATGTCTCTATTTCCTTTCCCCCCACCCTCTAGTTTCATTTTTATTTTATTTTTTTCACTGACAACAGAATGCAGCTCAACATCTGCAAGTGGGAAAACAACATCAGCAAAGCTGTTTAAGTGCAGGCTATTTTTTTTCTTTAAATACTGCCAGAGGAGGCATATACAGCTTCTAACTAGCTGAGCACTGAAACAGCCCGTCTCAGCTCCCCACCCCTGGAGTTATATGCTGTGTCAATACCTCCCTCTGCTGAAAGCTCTACATTCTTTCTCTCTTGCTTGACTATTTTTTCCCTGTGGCAGGACTTACACAGATGAGGAGCAGTCACGATATATAATAGAGCAGCCTGTTTGCTGCAACACAGCCACCCTACCAAGATTACACGCTCTAGGGAGTGCATAAAACGAAACTGCTTGTCCTTCCCCAGTGTGACTGCTTGCAAACTAGGATCTGAGACTAGGAGAAGAAGATAATTCAGAGTCAGATGACTTTTAAAATTACTCTGTAAGGAACCCCTGCTCTGGAAGTCAGCCATTGTCAAGGGCAATCCCATTTAAAGACAATTCTACATGCACTTATGCTTTATAACTTTAATTTCTTTCTTTCAGTTTTATTCACTTAATAAGTTTTTTTTTTGTTTGTTTGTTTTGTTTTGTTCTAGAAATAGTAAAATGTGGTTTGTGATCTATTGTGCTGCATGAACTACCACGTAAGACTTTCAGTGCTGTTCAACTCAAACAGATTGAATTGTCTTGATGGTTGGAAAAATCTATGAATCATCTCAGCTACAGCTGGTGTGGTTATGAGGGAGCTCAAAGTCAAGACCTCTGTTTTTCAGAGGCTGCAGGATTAGAGACCCAAACTGGTCCTTTCTCATCTCAGGATCAAGATTTTAAAGTTACCAGCAGATTTGATTTTTCATAGTTTTTAGTACCCCAAACTAATACACCAAAAAGTTTAATGATTTTATTAAAGGGGGTGAATGATCAAATTTAGAGGAGAATGGGACAACTTTAGGGCTGAAACTTGAGCTAAGCCCCTACTTTCAGTGGAGAAGTAGAGGCAAAAGACCCTGGTCCATAAAGAATATTTTCCTTTATGGCTGCCTACTCCTCCAGAAAGTTTGAAATTGTTGCTGGAATGGCTAATGCACTGCAAAGTAATAGCTAAGCTTCAGCAGTTCATGGCTCGTTTGCATTAATAACGCTTAATATTTCCTCCTTAAGTTCAGCTGCTTCAGAGGCTGTTGATTTTCCCCTCTGTTTGGTGGCAGATGGCAACAACCACGTTACATCAACCTTGTTTTGGAAGAAGTATAAATCAGGTCATTCCTATTAACTTTTTCAACAGCAGTTTCTAATGTCTTTGGGGACTCTGGTGGTGTTAGGGATGAGAGAAGGAATAAGTCACCCCACCAAATAAATATCTAAGGAAAAAGAATAAATCCTGCCTATGGGCAAAGTGTCTGGATGGGCTTGGGGTTAGGAAGAACACACACACACAAGGCAGAGGAAGGGTAGAAGGCAGACAATAGGGTGCAGGAAGGAGTGCAGCTGTAGGGAATAAAAACACTCAGGGGAAGGTCATATAAGGAGGATGGGGAATCATCACATGGGTGAAGTTTTCAGGAAGGTGCTATTGTGTGGAGACTCGTGAGGAGACCTGACCTTATAAGGAAGAAATAAAGAATTACTTTTCAGAAAAAATGAAGGTAGGAACTAAGTGTTGGAGAAGGAGAGTGGTGTTTGACTGAGAGTGTGGTGTGAGGTTGGGGCTTTATGGCTCTTTGGAAGGTGGCTTCTCCTAGCAGGTGAGGGCGTGGCCAAGGGGGTACAGCTTGAGGTATATTGCCTTGTTTTAGTAGGTAGAAAAAAACAAACGCCTATGTGATCCATTAAGCATCAGGGTGAAGCCCTGTTTCTTTTATATTTATATCTATATCTATACATATATATAGTGGTTTCTTCCTATTTAATCACTGTGCAGAATATTGTGCCTTTTTGCTTTATTTATTGGATATTTATAATAGCTAGAAAAATACTAGCAAAATTGCTGGGCATATGGAATGAAAATATTGGCATGTGTTCATGTTTGGTCTTTCTTCAAAATATGTTTAAATATAGAGTTTATTTGGATATCAAGTCCCTTATCTGTAGGTTCTTTAGGACACTAGATGTAAATGTGGCCTGCTGACCTTAACCTGTCAAGGAGAGATGTGAAATTACTTAGAGGACATGAAAAAAGGGATCCTTACTGATCTCTCTGTATACTTGAATTTATTTATTTATTTATTTTTGATAGTTGCTAGGTTTCTAGTGTTTGGTTGGATGTTGTTATTTCTAAGGAAAAATGCATTTATTTTTTATGTTCTTACTTCTGGTTCTCTGTTTCAGACTGCAATATATAATTGTGAGCATATACAGAGACATGTTGCTTTGTGACTTAGCTGTTCAGTAATTAATGTCATACAAGTGTTGCTGAACTTTGTGTTAGTTTGTGCTCTGTGTGAGTCTTAGATGGATGCGGTTAAGAGTCAAGGTCCTGTTCTTTGCTTTCCAGTTCACTTAGATACTGTAAGCACTCAGCTGAACGTCTCTTCCAAACAGAGCTAGATTTAGATCGGGGTGGGGGACATGGGCTACAAAATGCACATCCTAGCTGTAATAGGATAGTCAGCAACACATCTGTAATGCTGTGGGTATGTAGTTGTTCATACTCGGCCCTGTGACAAAGTCCAAAGCAGTGACTCAATGGGAAGCTGCTGCTGGCTTTGGGTCTCCACAGCTAGGTTCAGTTCTGTGAACTCTGGAAAGCTGTGCAAAACTTCTCAAGATGAAAAGTCCTTTATGGAAGACAGATGAAATGAGTTGAAATGAGCTCTGCACTCATAGCAGAACTGCAGCTCACTTATTTTTCTGGTTCAGATAACAAGGTATATATTTCTGTAGATGTTTTTTCTAAAACTCAAGAAGTAAGCTCCTTTCTGTATCAGTCAAGGCCTTATGTAAGTTGGTTTCCGTTGGATAGTTACTTCTGATTTAGACTGCTAGGAAAGATCAGCCATTTGCTTGGTTTGGTCTATCTTTATTTGGTAGTATTTGTTCTTTACAGGGGGACTAGCATATCGAAGAGGCATGTCTGCTGAAAGGACTTTTTTTTTTTTTTTTTTCCAGCTATGTGTATGAAAATAGCATCTTGGAAGCCACTGAAGAAACAGCCAAAAGTGAATCCATGTTAAATTCCAGTCAAAGAATATTCTTTATCCTCTTTATTTGAGGATCCTGAAGAGGAAGAATAGTCTGATGGCGAGTGTGAGGAATCTTTGAAATCCAAATCCATTTTCTCTTCTAGCTTGTATTTAAGTTATCGTGGTTATGTGTGAGGTATGTCTTAAAAAGATGCAGGTGAAATCTGTGATACAGTGTCATGCTGTTACCGTGATGTGCCCTAATACTACTAGGGGTACCAATATTGTTTCGTGCCTCACTTTCTCTGCAAGCATATCCTCCATCTTGAGCATACATTTTCTGACCTTAGAGTGGGAACATGGTAATAGGTGAAACTGTCTAGCAGGGACTTTGGGAGAATTGTCTAGAAAAAGGTGTTATTACTCCAAGCCAGCATGCACCTAAGCTAGCTTGGCTCCTCTATAACTGACCAAAATGTCCAGGGAAAGAACTCCAGCAGGGGAGCTGCTGCTGAAGGTATCTCTACCTGGTCTTCTGTAGTAATGTGAACTTGCTGTGTCTGTGTTATTAATAGGACCTATTGTTTTGGTTCTGTGGTAGCTACAGCTGCTCTGCTCTTGTCTCTGTGGACTTGCTCTTAGTTTTGTTGGAAAGGCTGGCTTAGCTATGCCTAGTATTTGGTAGTGAGTTGCTACTAAAGTGTTTATAAATCTTGCCCAAGAATTCCTTGAAAGGATCAAAGGGAGGGAAGGTTGCCAAACCATAAGAAGGGAGCTCATATGCTTGTGCTTTCTAAATTCAAGTGTCGCTAGTTTATACAAATGCACAAAAATATAAATGTGTCAGATATCTAGAGGAGCTTGCTACAGGCACACCTCTCTTGCAAAAGCAGAGTGTCACATGTTTACATTGTCCAGACATTACAAAGTAAACCAAAAAAACTCAAGGAAATGGAACATAAATCTGAAGGGATCATTATCAGTTATGCTAAATACTCAGTGAAAACTGAGATCAGGCAAATCTCAACTGGTTTCAAGTTTTCTTAAAGTTGAAACTCAGATCAGGTTCCTTGAGAGCTCAAGAATTTCTGAGCAAACCTAGACCTGCTGAATACTTAGAACTTGAATAGCAGCTTTGCAATACATTTTCAGAGCACTTCTTAATAAATTCCCTCAGCACCCATGCAATTTACAAAGTTTAATTAGCCTTCTCTTACAGTCCAGCCCAGAGGCAAAGAGGCAGATTTCTTAAGGGTTTTAGTATGTAATGGTGCAGCTCATTATCTCCATTGGGTGACTAACCTCCATAGATAGGCTCTCTAGGTTCCTATCTGATTTTTAAGGACCTACAAACATTTAAAAGTATTGTACTGAACAGGTTATCCCAGATATCTTGGTGAAGTCTAGCTGCAGTGAGAGCTAAATGATCTATTTGCAATAAATACTTTGTGATATACTATAGGTCCTTTTCTGTTTTGTAAATTGATTTTATTTTAAGATACTTGACCACTATGCAGACTGTTGGGTGAGAAATTATTGAAGCATTTGTGGATAGATCATGATTTGCTCTGTAAATACTATGTTTTGGATCATGATGCTGTTCTCACTATACCTTAATTCAATGGCTGCAAAGCTCTCTGAGAACTCTTGAGAGATGTGGAGTGTTTAGATGTGAATATTTTGGTGAACACATACTAATGTACATCTTCTGCCAATTGTTTCTTTTTGGCAGGGTTCCCACAGAGGAATGTTCTGCATTATCACATAGAGTAGTTCATTACGATGCATATGAGTCTGTGTGCACGCACAGCTCCTCTCCTCTTGGTCCCCAGAGGAATTATACAATGTATGTGTGCAAAAGAGACAGGATGGCCTCTTCATTAAGCCACTGAACAGGAAACCAGGGGAGTTGAATCCTGTTCCTGACTCTATAAGAATTTCTGCCCGTAAATCTGGGAAATTCACTTAGGAAAACTGAGGCAAGTGAAATTTATCAGTAAAATGGGAGACCAGAGTAATTTTTCTGTTGTATGTGAATACCTCAAATTGGCACAACAAAAAAATGCAAGTGTTTTAATAATAGAAATTAATAATAATAAGAATTTTGAAGGCTTGAAACATGTGCCCATGTATATAGAACATAGTTAAAATTAAAGCAAAACTAAAAACCAAACAAACAAACAAAAACAAACAAAAAAAACAACCAACAGCCCTACAGACTTGTACTTGTACAACCCTACAGACTGTACTTGTACAGATTTATAGATGGATTTTAGCCCCCCAAAAAGTTGCCTTGACAACTTTCAGTAACAACCTTTACTGTTGACAACATCAAAAGACAGATCTGTATTAATTCTGTTAATTGTTCTTAAAATGTTTGTAGACCTCTTTGTCAAAAGTTAACATTTTTGCTTGAAATGTCCCTTTTTGTAATGTGGGGCAAATGAAAAATGCTGGTCTTTTAATGACATCTCTATTTGTGTACAGTCTTAGCATTTTGCCAACACAAAATATGTGTTTCCAAAACCACCAGAGAACTGAAAGTCCTCTTATCCTTTGTTCTGATTAGTTATATGGACATGCTCTAACTGCCTGTAAATGCTTTGGATGCTGTGTTTTGGCTTTTGTGTCAGTACTTGACCAAGTCTCCACTTGTTTCATGCAGTGGGATTACATTCAAGTATGTAGTCCTGTGAGCACTAGGACTAGCAAAGCCTATGCTTTGTTTTACCAATGTGGCTTGTGCAGTTTCTGTGCATTTTGTGTTCACGAACTTTATCTCCTTTCCATACAGAATTCTGGGAGTCTTGCAAGGTTTCAGCTCACCGTTGCTTTTTCCATTAAAATGTCCAGGAAACATCATGGTTTCCTTACGGGAATGTCCTGTGTGTACAAGAAAAAATGTTTGCTAAGTCACTTATCCTTGTTTATTGCCTTAACAAAATGATGGGATGTTTAGCAGGTCTATTTGCCCTACTTAGCTATCCATTTTAAATATAAACTTAAGTCAGTTTAGACCATGGGAAACCTGCCTTGAAACAAATCAGGTCAATACAGAGCTGTTAGATTTTCGTTTCAACTTCATTTTGCTCTTCCTGAGCCACAGAGACAACATACGTTAAGTTTGCGTACAAACTCTTTGAGCAGTACTTCAGGAACCCAATCTCTTCCAAATGAGAAATCAAGACAGATGTGTAATAGATGACATCTCCTACTAGCTGAGTTGTTTAAATTCTAATTGCAACTTGATCTGCGTCCCTTCTCCAGATTTTCCTCCAGCTGTACAATCTGTCACCTTGTTGGTCCTTCAGCAGCTAGGACTTGAGGTGTCTATTTTTGTGTGTCTGTTCCTGTCCGAGTCCAATGGTAGCTCCAGCTCTGGACCGGCCAGCAGTGGGTGCTAGGGGGCGAAGCAGTCGGCACCCCCAGCCAACACCAGGGAGTCTGCTCTCTCTGTCCGGGACGAAGATGCTGGGCTGGCTTTGTGTTTGGAAACCTTGATTGATAACTGCACCTGTGTGGCTGCCAAGGTCAGGCTGTCTTTGGAAGAATGTTAGATCATCACGGGCACCTGGCTTGGCGTAAGATTTAGAGATGTGACCTGTCTTTGATGACATGGTTCTGGCAGGCTGAGAAGACTTTATTATGAGACTTTGGCTTGCAAAACCTAGCCAGGTGATGGCTTTGCTTTTGGACAACTATCAGGAACCTGGACAAGGAAGAATGTCTAAACACTGCCTAGTGCATCACTAATTGATGTTAATACGTGATAAATGATGATGACTTTTTTCCGCTGATGAACATGCTGCTGCTGAGGTTAAAGAGGTTAGAGATTCCTTGCACTGTTTTGTCAAGCAAGTATTATAGGCACTACCTTCATATGTCACTATGTATAATCTAGGGGAGGAGGAATAACTGTGAAGTTGGACCAAGCTTTACCCAGACAGGCTTTCAAAACCTCTATGGATGTCTTTGTCCACACAGGCACTTTGGGCAGCCTGCTTCACTGTTCTCATTCTTGCATCCAGTCTGAACTTCTCTTTATGCCTATTGTGTTTCATCATCCCTGTGCACACAGCTGTACACAGCCTTGCTCCAGCCTCTCAGTAACCTCCCAACAGGTATTGGGGGGGACTGCTGTTGGTCTTCCTAAAAGATACCTCACCTGCAGGCAGAGCAAGCTGTGATTCCTCAGCCTCTCCTTGCTGGGCAAGTGCTGCATCCCCAGCCATGGTGGCTCTCACATTTACATCAGCAGAGCAGAACTGGAGAACAGAAATTTTGTGAAGATAAAAGGAAATTGCAAGGAAGAATAAGGTAAATAAAAGGATAAGAAGGCCTCTGAGCGTCGGAGGATATTTTGGAGGTATCCCCTTACTTCCACTCTTGGAAGAAGTGGAGAGATTATTTGTGAAGAGGGACTGAAGCAGCTGAAGGTAGAAGATTAATGCAGTGATTGCAAGTGACATGGCAAGAAGTGGAGCTGTGGAATATGTGCAGGTGGGAAAATACTCATGGTGCTTCTTAACAGGATGACAGGAAAAGTGAGGAAAGCTATAGGATGGGTGCAGTTGTCTTCAGGACTTTGGAACTGAGGTGAAAAGTGTTTCAGGAATAATCCCTTTGATAACTGGCATTTTTGAGTGGATGTTTATGCTACAGTTCTTTGATCTGTCTAGTATCCTTAGCTGTCAATCATTGAGACCAAAGTTGCCTAAATCTACATGCTTTTTCATGTTATTGGGTACAGAACTCTTCAGTGAGTACTGAACTCTCCAAATCCTACAAGCTGGGGTTTCAAAGCAGTGACCTAATGAAAATAAAACAAAATCAAACAAACAAAAAACCACCAAGACTCAGAAGAATCTGCTGAGGCTGCCTCAACTCTTCCATAGCATGTCAGTGGTATGATGCATATGATGGTGGTATGATGAATACAGTATACTTTCTTATCCTACTGCAGTCTGTCTTAGTTAGAATGCTCTGTCCTGGAATGACTGGAAGTAATACAAGTCAGTATGATGCTTAAGTGCTATGTTGCATTAATCTGTCATACAGCACTTTGAGTTGTGCTTACACTAAGGTAACCATCTCAGAACAGAACATTTTACTGCAGGATCTGGCTAACGTAGGGGTTATGTGTGTTATGTTACGTGGTATTTTTGAATTTTTTTTGTGGTTGTTTATGGTCCCTTGATATCCATAAAATCACTGCTTGTACTTGTGACAGGACAGCTAATGTACATAAATAATGTGTGGTGCTTCTTTTTCACTTCCTGATGGGTAATTGGTCTGTTGCCCAAAAGTCAAGCTCCAGCAGAAGCAGTACACTGGAAAATCTTCCTAGTGATTTGGGTAATAAAAGTGTCAGTCAGATTTAGGCAATGATGCTAAAGCCTTTCTATAGAAGCTTGTGTCACAGAATAAATATGAGTGTGGGTTTTAACCCATACTATTCAAAGAGTTCCTTTGGTTGGATTAGAGGAGTAGCAAGCTATGTTTGGCCTCCATGTATGGATTTGTGCAGGAAAATTATACCGAGACATTTCTATTCTGTAGATTTACGGACTGAGTATTTGAAAGGCAAATGCAAAAAACTTCTAGTTGTTCCAAACAACACAGAAAAAGTCTAAGTTTCAGGTGCTGTTAAAAGATGAGGGCGAAGATATTTAACAATCTCTTATTACATTGTCTGGCTTAACATGTGGACAAACAAATGTCCTTTTGGCATACCTGACTGCAAGCACAAAATGTACTGCTGTGTCTAGAATTTTCATCTATATTATTCAGAACCAGACATAATCGGGACTGAATTTCATTTTACCACCTGTTTTTCTTCAAACTGTGCAATCTGTTTCATCCCCTGCTGCTCAGTCTCCCTTTTGGCTATTATTTTTCTCTTGAAAAACATGTTGGCTCTGTAAACTTCCTTACTCCCTTGACTGTATGCTTTTTTTTTTTTTTTTTTTTTTTCGTGTGTGTGTGCTCTTGCATCATGATTACTTGTGTATTATAGCACTTTTGTTTTTTGTCTGGTTGTGGAGGTGATGAGACAACTGCACAGGGATTAATCTGAGAAAAACAGTTCCTAAGCTTTGACAGGAAACTTCATGACAGACAGAATTTGGCCTTTAGTATAAGTTGCTGATCTGAAGCTGTAATTGTAAAAATTTCAAGTGGAGTGGACTTTGGGTAAGGCTTTTGAGTGCTGAGTTTTAAACTTTACGTCTTTAACTTCAGTGGAATTGCTTCTCTTCCTTAAAATGAATTGCTCAATCAGCACAGTTGATTAACTTTATTTCTACACTGTAAAAGCTCTGATTCTTCACTATGTAGTTGTGTACCATACTAACTATGTATATTCATTTCTATATAAATGTCAAGTATTTTATCTCCTTGCCAGATAGGAATACTACAGCACTGCAAAATGGCATGGAAAAGACTTATAATCTTGATGAATCTTCCACAAAGGTTTCAAAGTCCCCATCCAAGCAGATTTTCGGGTATGACAGCCTGCTGTTGTCAAACATTTTTAGATGGACAATAGCTGAGCTTGCGAACAGCCACTATGTAGTCTCAAAGCACACAGCTGCAAATTTGTGATCCATCCCTTGTTTAACAATGTGAGGATGTCTCAAAAGCTCAGCTGAATAGAAATTGGAACAGGAAGTTAAACATGAGAATGTATGCCCTGGTGTCGTCTTCAATCTGCTTCAATCTAATAGACCTGAAGCTGATGGAAAAATTGTTTTGCTTAATGGAATATGTCTTAATTACATCCCTGTTTTAATATTAAGTTCTGAAGCAATTATCACCTACTTGTAGAAATCCCAAAGGGGGTGAGAATTTTTTGTGCCGTTCACTGTAAGAAAAGGAGAAATAAAAGCAAGATTGTACCCCAGACTGCTAATACTTTCAGCACTGTCACTTGATAAGTGGATGAACTAGGGGGAACAGGCACCTCCGATGTTACTCTTTGCTTCCTCAGCTTTGGGGGAGAGAATTAAGAGCCTGGGCCAACTGTTTACTTTTGCTATGTTATAACATTCATACTACGTGGTTGCCACCAACTGGTGTAGTTCTAATTTTTATTGCTGCTTTGTCAGAGACTGCAAGAAGCGATGTGCGCCTTTACAGTGTGGTCCACAGCTTTCCAAGTGTGACTGTGCTGTGAATAGCAAGGCGCAAGCACGCTGCATTTTAACATCAGTCCATTACACCAAAAGTGTGAAACCGCGTACGGAAACCAAATGGGTACCAGGTTCAGAATATGCCTTCCTGTTTTTCTAGTGTTTTCTGAGTTGAGCCTAGAGTGTAAACAGACCTTTGTTTTCATCCCTTTTGCTTAGCACATGTCTCTATATGGCAGCTTTCTCCACTCAACTCTCAGGAGGGAAGAAAGACTTTTTCCTTTGAACAGCTCTGTAAATATGGTAGGCTTCCACTGTTTAAAACTGTAGGCCAGTATCAAGCTCTTTGCTGAACAAGATTGATTGACTTCAAGTAGGAGTTTTGAGCATAGCAGATGCCATTTTTTCATTCCAATGATTATTTTAAAGTATATGCAAGTGTTTATTTTCTTGCTGTCATCCTGTAAAGTGAAAGCAGTTTTAAAAAAATAAATCTTAAGCACTCAAACTCCTTATCTAAGTGATAAGAAAGCAAAACAGAAAGTCTATTTAAAAAAAAAAAAATCTCACTGTATAATGTGCATTTTTTTCAAGCAGTTAAAAGTAGTATCAAGCCTGCGGTGCTCACCAAAAGGCTATTGGGTCATATGTAAATTGTTCCTATGGAGCTATTCGCTGTTGTTAATAGAAAATAAAATACTTTAAATAATATGCAGTACATACTTCTCTTTTTCTAGTTTTCACTAACTCGGGTTTTGTATTCATTACTATTGGTGAACTTCAGGAAGAAAAAATCAGAAGCTGGGTGAGTTTGTGCTACAATTCCAAATGCACAATTGTAATGAAAATATGGTTCAGTTTAAAAGCAATTTATATAATGATGCAGGGGATCTGTCATCAATTGAAAGCTTTGCTTCCATGCCGGATGCCTTTCTGAAACATATGCATAGTTTAGTTGGATATTTTGGACTTGTAGCAGTATTTGCTGAGTAAAATTCTTCTCAGTTTATGCAGGATGTCAGCCCAAGTGGCCAAAGGATTTGTTTGTTTGTTGTGTAACTGTCATTGACTTTCAGACAGTGGAAAATTAGAGATGGTATCTCTTCAGATGCCATGCATGCAAAATTTTTGGCAAAAAATGAAGTAAAGGTAGGGGCTTGACTGACTGCGAAGGGAAGCATTCATTCTCTGAAAAATGAGGGGGGAAGCATGTGGGATGAATTGCATCCCTTCTCTGCAGAGACATTATGAGCTCATTCTTAGACCTATAGTCATTGTTATTTTATATATAGTATTCAGTCAGTTCTAAAGGTAGATTAAAGCAAAGATTCTCTACAGAAATTTTATGTGTTGTTAGGTGTATTGCTGTGTAGCTATTGGTGTGTTATCAGCATGAACTGAAGGGGGGGGGTGCCTTCTTCTGTAGATGAGATTTGTAGCAGAGGGACTTTCCTGAACTTAACTGTCTTTTTGGCAATGTTAATACCCCTTAAAGCAGATAATTTGGATGACTCACCAGCAGGACTTTGGAGCTACCTTGGACTAACTGGTAGTCAGAGCAGATTGTTACTCCATGTAAACAAGTACAAGGGTGGACTGAAATCTAAACCATTCTGGTCAGCTCCACCAATATTCATGGATGTAAAAACAAGGGGGAATGCCTGTGTTCAGGGACCCACTTAAGGCTGTGGAGGAGAGTAGGCTTCATACAGAAAGGCCAAACTCTTTTGCACAAGATTTCTTTCGTCTTTAAACTACCTTATTCTTAACTTGCTCTTAATTTTGTGTCAGTCCCTGTAGCCACCATCCTGTTGGTTAGCCTGGCTGCTGGGCTCCTTGTCCAACTTATCTCCTTCTATCTCATCTCTGCCTGCTCTCAGATCACAGGTTCCTTCCTGGATTTCTTGTTCAGATGAGCGTGTCCTTTCAATAAATGCACTGCCTAGCAAGATCCAGTGCTGCCTGTTCCTTCCCTTGCTCCACAGCTGATGTGTATTGGCTCAGTTATAGTCCCCAGTGTCTTGTATCCATGACCACCTTGCCTTTACTTTCTTTTCTGACAGTCTTTACATTGTGCTCATTCCCTCCCAGTCTTTACGAGTGGACTATTCTGCTATGCTAAAACCCCCAAAACATCCTTTCTCCAGACCAGAATGTCCTAGTGCTTTGGTCATGTCCTGCTGTCCTCCCCCAGAAACCCCTATTTTAATTTCAAAGGAATATTCTTCAAGCATATTAAAATTCCTCAGGGATGCACTGGTTTACCAACAACAGACGAGGTCCATGCTTTGTTTTCCAACCAAGGGGAACTAAAAGCTATTATGCTAAGAAATAATAGTAATAAAAATATCTGGGTTCATCTGTTTCTTCTCAAGCTGGAATTAATTCAGATATTCTGTGGCAAAAGTTGTAAATGTATCATGCGTGTTAAAATTTCCTGTTTTGAATGGTATACACAAAACTTGAACTCATGAGGTGTAGTTTGCTAAACAAAGAGGTACAAGGAAATGTTAACCACTAAAATATCTCTAGGTACAAGTGGAGACCTTATTTTTTATTTGCAAAAGCTCAACCTGGCAAAATTTAGGTAGATGTACCCATGAATCACAAAGGCCAATCGTTGATGCAAAAGTTTCTCATGTAAAATTTAACATTTGTACTCCAAGGTCTAGGTCTTTAGAGATTCTTAAAGAAATGGTTGATAGAATTTGAATTTTGCAAAACAGATTTATTTTTAGTGTGTCGTTCATAGAAGTAGCTGAACTGTTGACTTCATTTTTCTTTCTTCTCACTTTCCCCCACCACTTAGTCAAACACATGACATGGAAAAACTTCATCTTGTTAGTCTTACAAAATTATAAATTTGCTTTCAATTTATTATGAAAAAAAGTCTCTGGGTTACAAGTAAAGGTAGGACTATGTTCTCCACTGTTGTAAAGCTGTCTGATCTTCCAAGATAAATAAAACTAGAAAGAGGAAAGAAAACCAAAGAACTAAAATGTGCATGCACATTTCCTGCTTTTGGTTAGTGATAGGATGGGTGGACAGAGGTCTGTGTGTGTGTGTGCTGTGACTCGGCCCTCACAAGTTCTTGAAAGTAATTGCCTTCTGAGGCTAGCTTTTTCTTTTCCCAAAAATAATTAGCAAATTCTGAGGTTTGTACTTTTCAGAGACTGCTTTATTCTGAAAGTTTTATTCAAGTTCCTTAATTTTTTCTCATGAAATGATGATACATGTCTCTTATTGGCCTTTGGTTGAGAAACCAACAAACTACTGATGACTTTAAAGGTGGTTCCTTGGACAACTTCAGGATTGAAAAAGTGGAGATATCCTGGCAGGTCACTAAAGTTTTTGGTGGCATTTGTGCAATGGACTGTTTTTCACTGTTTTTCACTGCTGTGCAAGATTCAAGCAGACAGTAAACAACAATTCAAATGTCTAAACTTGTTGTATTTCTTTTCCCCAGAGAGCCTGTCTTATATCTGAAGTTCTGAAAACTGTAGAGCTCTACTGTCAAGAGATTTCATGGCACATGATCTCTCAGAGTTCAGATACATATATATATCAATACATATAAATATATTAATATATAAATATATATTTATATTTTTATATTTTATAATATCTGGTGTTTCAGGCCTTTTTTCTCTTCACACTGTTTCCTTTGGTGTTGGTTAACTTAACTAGATTTCTAGAAAGTTAGGAATGTGTTTCCGGGAAGTGCTCAAGGAAAATCGATAATAGTAACTTCAAGCATAACCAACAGCTATTTGAAATATTCCTCACTAATCACTGTTAAGTTGCCATTCTTAGGCCTGTGGATATTGATTCTTCAGAGACAGATTATAGAAATGGATTGGTTGTCAGCCATTTGTGACCCTTTCCCTTATTCAAGAATAAAGAAAAGGAAAAAGACATTCAAGCTCAAGTCTTTTGGGATGAAAGGACAAGAGAAGACACTACAGGTGAAGTCTTTGGGGAGTACAAGGTTACTGTTATGGTCTTGCTGTAATTGGCCACAGCTGAGAAATGCCACGTGTAAACATCACAATCCATAAATTTACATTGGCAGCCATGTTTTCTTATCCTGGATCTAAGTTCGACAGACGTTGCAGGGTCTGGGCTGATATGTTGCTAATTAGACTGTGGTCTGTGAAACTGAGATGGCCTTAGTTCAGTTACAAATCCTAAGTGAAGGGGCAAATTGATGGTGTGGAATAGAGGGGTAGCAAATCTGTGGCCTCTTGGGCAGAAGTGTTTGTGCTGGTGTGTTACCTTACTGGTACTTGCTTCCAGTGTTCATAAGCCCTTTTTTTTTTTTTTTTTTTTTTTTTTTTTTTTTTTTTTTTTATCAGCTTGCTTTTATACTTTCCCACTTATTGAGATGCCTTTCTGAAAACCACTACATTCAAACAGAGTAAGTTACAAGAATATTTGTAATTATTCCCTCAGAGCCATTGCACAGCAAGGGCAATAACAGCTATTTCTATTAATACGGGGGAGTTTCCCCAAGGCAGCTATTCATACCTCTGCACAAATGTTTTTAGAAAGTCCTGCACAGTCCCTTTTTATATTGCAGTAAAAGTTTGTGGTTTAAACCTCTTAGAGGATGCTTATATATAACTAGACTGAAAATCCCCTTATGCGAATGCTGTTAGTGGCCAGACAGGTTCTTCGTATTTTTATTGTAAGGTTGGAGAACTACAATGAGGTGCTATTTGGCAAAGATGCTTGTTAAGAAAAAGGTTTATAACGTGCTATGTAATCCATTCAGAAGCAATGCTTCCCTAAATGTCTTCTCTAGATCTAGGAGTAAGTCTGTTTAAACAGCTTATTCAGTCTCATGCTACACAAGTATGATTACTTAAATTGAATTCATGAGCTGTTGAACCTAGGTACTACTTTGTTTCAGCGCATAATCTAGGAATGAACTGCTTGTTCTAGATTAGCCCAACTGAGTTTTGTCTGATAGACCAAAGATAATCCTTGGGAGTAAACTTTTGATTATTTTGTGAACTGACTCCCCAAGAGATAAAACTGGTACTAATCCTAGTTCTTTCAATGTTTGTTACGAAATGTTCCTTTGATTTCAGCAAATGTGAACCAAGTATTTTCCTCAATGCAGAGGATACACGTTGCCCTATATGTAGGATAGGCTTTTCTGGTGGTAAAGCTAAGGAGGTCAAGAAGACTCATCTGGGACACAAATCATCTGAGGAACATCAGTCAAGACCAGGACAGTAGAAACTTGTGTTCTACTGGCAGCTTTGCTCCTGACAGTGAGTGATCTTGGTGAAATGCTTCAACTCTTGTCCCTTTCCTGTCTTTTAGATGGCTTGTATATGTTGGCCTTGTCTCGAAGATTAAAATGTGTGAAAAGGTTGTAAGCAAAATCTGCAAACTAAGTGAAAAAAACAAACCCTAAATATGTTTTAGTTTCTACCTATCTAAACTCCATTTGTTTAATGTTTGTTCTCTCTTCTTATCCCCTCTCACTTCAGTCTAACATACTAGCAAAGGGGGAAAGCTGAGCTGAAGCCTAGGGATTGCCCACTGCATTGCTACACCTTTCCTCTGAAGAAGGAAAGTTGTCCTGAGGTTTATGCGGTTAATCTTCAGGGCCTATGCATCAGTCTGCTCTCTAAAGTAAATGCTGGGTGAACTTGCAAAGATTTCAGGAGCAGGATCACTGGGTCTGTTAGGGTCAGCAAAAATAATCTGAGCCAAAAATGCAGTCCAGTTCAGTTGCATTACACTCTTGATCTTGGCTACACTTGCTTCCTTGGGCTGTATCTAGTTTCCTTGTGTCCTGTCTCCTTATGAGAGGTGAATGGCAGGCACGGTTTGGATAGTGTTGCCAGATCTAATTCCAGATTATATGAGAAACTTTGTATGTTATAGAAATGTGGGCCAAGAAATGTGGGCCAGAGAAACTAAAGGAATGGTAGCATTCCATGTGCCAATGGCAATCATTTAGTTGTTAAGAGTGGATGTATCTGTACTCTCTTCTCTGTGCCTACTTGAGGAACAAGAAGGCTGCCCAAACTACTGTAGGGCTGCCTATCAGCAAGTACTAGCTGTATGAAAATATCTTTTTCACAGAATACTTAAAAATAACAATTGCTTTTTTTTTTTTTTTTTTTTCCAGTTATTGGAATGTATTTGCTACATTTATCCAAAGATGATTGTTACTGGGCTTTGAATCAACATAAAACTACAAACAATTTTATTTCGCTGAAAATGGCATTTTCTTAAGTTTCTACACCTGTTAAAATTAAGGTGGCTTATTTAGCCTTTTAACACTAGATTTTACTCTAGGATTGCTCAGTTTGCATGGATGTGTGGGGGTTTATTTGGATTATTTGCAACAGTAAGAGGTAATTGAGGTTTTTGAGTCTATTCCATTTTTAATTTTTATATAAGCCCCTTAAAAACCCATAGCAGCCAACTCCCATCTCGTGCTTTCCACTCAGAATATTCCTAGCATTGTATGTTCTCCATTATAAGCTGTTTATTGTGAAATCAGGCACAATCTTTACTCTTTGTGAGGTATGTAATTAGCATATCAGAATGCTAACACTGTAAAACACTGCACAGTGGTAGAAAGAGCAGTAGGAAAATTTATATAGATTTTCACTTAATATGCCTCACTAGAGGTCTTGGCAGCTTCTGTTAGCCTTTCATAGCAACAGTAGTGAGAGAGCATTTGGCTCTAGCAGTGATATGATCTCACTACGTAGGATGGAAATATGGAGTGAAGAGACAAAACACCATGTACTAATTTTAGGTTCCATTTCAATCTTACATGTCTTTAAATTCATCTTTACAGTGTCCTAGATTGGGTTGAATCTCTTCAATACCATCTCATTTGAACAGATCCCCTGTGAACAGCACAGCTTCTTGGTGCTTCTTTGTTTCCTGTTTGGTAGTGGAACGCTTTTATATTTACTTCGGTACTTTCCTCTTTTTGTCTTTTTGCATCAGTATCAGCCAGAGCAGAGTACTGCCTAGACCTTGCATGTTCAAGCTGCCAATGTCTAGATGGTTTGCACGGGTCCCTCTCTAGTGTTTTAATCCCTTTTTTTTTTTCTTTTTTTTTTTTTTGTTATTTTAAATTAGGAATTCACAAATTGTACACTCCTAAAATGCTATTGATTTAAATTAATAATTCAGTCATATCCTTTTTTATCTCAAGTCACTTCCAGATGATCCACATGAAGCATTTTTTCTGTAGCATATTTTGTTTTAGTAGTGGGTTGAAATTCTGGGTCACCTCTTTACCAGAGCCATACCCAAAGCTGATCTAGCACTTCTGTGCTGCCCTGGTAGCTCCAAGAGCTCCAAGCTGACTGATTCCCTTAGCTGGTGACTCTGGGGACTCTGCAGCTGATGCTTGCTCTGCATAGCTGTCTTTCCCCATGAACAGCAAGCTGCAGCTGCTCATAGAGCAGCCTGACAGGACCAGCCACCAAACCTAAAACTAGGGTAGCTTTGTGGCTGCTCGGATGCTCACCCAAGACTTGTGCTTCTCATAGTCTGCCTGAAGCCTAAATATATTAGAAGCCCTGCTTTAAAAAAAGGAAGCCGTGTGTGTAGCTTTGTGTGTGTGTGTATAGGGACAACCATAAATTTTTCACTGCAGCAATCCACAGGTGGTTTGGATTACTTGTGTATAATCTGAGCTGTTAAGAGTTATACAAGAAATATCTCCCTCTCATTCTCTACATCATAAGCCAAACATAAAAGGTAGATTTTCAGAAAGACTTGGGATGTTAGTCACATAAATCCCATCAAATTTTAAGGGAATTTAGGGTATTATTTGGTCTCTCTTGAAAAATTAATTCTAAGTCTGTGCAGGATTAGAGGAAACTCCCACTGTGAACAATTTTTTTCTCAATAATGCACACCTTTTCCTGAAACTCCTAGCCACTGTTACAGTGTTCAAAATATCACTTCATGCCTGAGGAGTCTGGCAGGAATCTTTTAAAGTTCCCCTCACTTCAGTAGGCTGCACACTGGTCTAATTTACAACAGCAATTCCTAATGCCCCATGAAACTGGACTTGCCTTTCATTTAATAGAATGAGAATTTATATAACTGTATTAACATTTCCTTGAGGCAAAGAATATATTAGATAAAGGCTACAGCAGTGGGTTTGCCCCTGTTTTTAAAAACCATAAATCTGCTGTTGTCTGGTATTGTTTTAATTGATATGCTATAAAATGCAAGGTTTTCTTAAAAAGTTAACATCTTCCCCGTTTGTGACAACATTTCAGACTTTCAAAATCCTGGGAGTTACAATAGTGATCTTAAGCAATATTGCCAACATTTCTTCATCCTGGGGCTCTGTTACCCCACTCAAAGAGCTATCAGATGTTGTGCCCTGCAAAGCCTGCCTTTGGGCCTCTGAGGCTGTAGATGGTCTCCTGTGCTGTTTCTTTGGGAGATGGGGCAGTTTGCAGGTAGAGTTATGTGCTGTAAAAGTCAGTTGCCAGCTATCTTTCAGCTGCAGGAACCTGTTCCAGATATTTCTTTGGTTTTCCTTGGCTGTCAGCTGCCTGCTCTCAGCCTGCAGCTCTGTCTTCATTCCCTTCAGCGCTGGGCTTGCTGCGTTCCCGTCTCTGAGAGGAAGAATCTCCTGGTGCTATTTGGCTTCCAAACTATTTACACTGAAACATCCTTGTAGAAATGGAAAGAAGCAAAGGTCACGTTAACAGCCCCGTGTTAAAGGTCAGCAATACCATGGTAACATTAGAAATCCTTCTAGCTGCCTGCAGACAAGTTGAACCCCTTCTGAATAGGAAATAACCCAAATAAACAGGGAGGTAGATAAAAAGCAGCATCTTAGCCCTGAGCCACGTGTCAAGTGGAAACCTAACTTTCGAGAGCTTGTGGGGTATTTCCTATGCCTAACTTTGAACTCTGTTGCTCAAAATACAAAACCGTAGAAAATACTCAGAGAAATAACTGCCTTGTAAATGCTCTGCCTTTCAACCTGAGGCTTTTTTTTTTTTTTTTTTTTTTTTTTTTTTTTTTTTACTGCAAGCATGTAGTGCAGCCAAGTGTTGTTTAGTATCCTTCCTGTGCCTTAAAGTGTGATTTTTATGGGTGACGTTATGTTTATGGGTCTTTGTTCATCTTCGGCCTCATGTACCCCACTGCTGCTTCCTCTGAGGCTTTGCCGCCACACCGCAGGGTGTTAATTTCCTGTTTTGAGTCTGTCACAGACAAATTCAGGGTCTCGATTAAAACACAACACACACAGATACATGCTGCTGACAAAGGCACTAATAAAACTCTAAAGTTTAAAGGTGGCCCTGGTGTTTCCTCACCGAGCAGCATGGGGACCTTTCACCTCTCAGAGACACGCTGTTTGCAAAGGTTTCTTTTCTTTTTAATTAGGGCTCGCCTGAATGAGTTTTTTTGCAAGCTGCTCTAGCATTCTGTGTGTTGGGTTTATGGATGTATTGACTATGTAACACGCACACAGCTTGCTTGAGCTTTGGGAAAAAGAATACAAGTCAGCCTCATGAAAGTTACAGGAACTGAAAGGAAGAAAAAAGCTTAAACAGAAAACGTGTTGGTTATGGTGATGGGCCTGGTATGTATGGTCTCTGCAAGGCATGCACATGGGCATCTGTATTGCCTGACCTTCTCTCTTCATTGAGCAGACAGGGATATCTGTGGGGGTTTTAAGCCAGCTTTTCCTTGCTTTTGTAAAAATCCATCTTTCTGTGCTCACATCCAGCAGTGGATGACTAGCAAAAACCATCCCTAGGCACAAATTTGTACAGCTGTTTTTTCCCTTGTTCATGTAATGCAATTTTAAGTGTCTTAGCTCGCTTATTTTGAGACTAGCCTGTATGGTCACAGATCAAACAAGCAAAAAAGAGTTTCCTGTTATTACGTGTGTTTTGTATTTTTTTTTTTTTCTCCTCTTCAATTTGTTGTGGTGTTTCTTGTGCTTGTAAAAGCCTTTGCTCCTTTAATGCATGCATGTTTGCAAGAGTTGCATTTCTTTTTCACTTACATTTCTTCTAATGGAGGCCTTGCTATTCTCGTGCAGTGTTGGGATCTTTTTTCTTTCTTTCCAGTAAATTTCTCTTCCTTTTTTTTTTTTTTTTTTTTTTTTTTTTTTTGTCCTAAAGAATGTTAATGCTAACTATGTTTTGAAACCTGACATTTCTTAACTAGTCATTCTGATCAGTTACTACTAGTTTGCATGTCTGCTAGAGCAACTCAGAAAGGCAAATACCTCCTCATAGTCACCTCATAATCAAGAGGGAAACTCTTGAGTTTCTGATCTTTCTGAAGAGGGGTCTCTTGCAGTATAGCTAATTAAATTTTAACTAAAACTGGGCTAATTATATCTGAGAGCAAACTTTGCAGCCTGATTTCTTGCAGTTGCAGTTGTGCTCCTCTCCTCTATAACAAAGGAAATACCAGCCATGTGCTCTTCAGAGCTGTCAGGTACGAGAGGTCATTGAAGTCCTGTGTGGATGTGAGAATCACTGTAGGCCTGATGCATGGAGAGTTCACACAGTGCAGGTACTGTGTGTCACCTTGTGCACGTTGCTTTCTGGGGTGGAGGAAGCTGGTCTCAAACTGCACGTTTCCTCTGCCTTCCTGCTGCAATGTTTCTGCAGCTTGGGTACATAGCCTTACACTGTGCCTGGTGGGCTCCTGGACACTCTCTGTAAATGCTTTCTCACAGTGGAAGGAAGAAATTACAGCTGCAATTTTCTAATTCCTCTTATCTGCCCAGTCAGTTTATAGTACTTAGCTGGGGGGGCAGGAAAGGTTGTTTGAGTCACACCCTCAGTGGTGGGACGAGCGATGTGTGGTACCTCTAAAGACAGTCACCTTGCCAGACTCTGTGGAGCAAGGCTAAATGCATTATTTAAGCAAACTGTTGGAGGCTGCAGGTTTTTATGTGGGTTGGAATGAGTCTTAATCTAATCTTTGAGCTACTCGATGTTCTCCTTCATTTACTTTTTGACCACCTGTGTTTTTCTCCAAGTCCTTGCCTCTTCATCTCTGCTCAGTTTGCTTTTCTCTTTAGCATTGTCGTCTCTTCCTCCCCATTTAACTTATCTCACTCCATCTAGATAATCACCAAGGAGGAGAAAAACCACAAAGCACAAATAAAAAAAAAACTCTTACAAAAGTTGAATATGCCAGTCTTCCTCGGTATTGATGGATTTTTGGTGCCCCAAATGTGATTATTCAGAGTAAAAAGTTGATATGTTTGTTAGTACAGACTATGCTCTGCATAAAGGGAAGCAAAAAAAGGGAGCTAGGAACACTGTACTACTTCTCCAAGGCTCAGGGCTTAGTTGCTGAAACAAACTAAGAATTCCAGTTCTGAAAATCAACTTCCAGCTTAGAAAACCTTGGCTCACAAGTAAGTCTAAGTGCAGAAAGACCTTTGGTGCTGCTAGCTCTTCACAAAACACCACAAAAGGTAGCATAATCTGATATGTAGGCATTTCCCCTGTGTAGAGAGAGTGGGGGATGAAATGCTACTACAAACCTCAGGGCTAAGTTAGAGCATTCATAAGGCATCCTTAACTCTCCCTGAGGGTGGGTTCAGTGCATTTTAAAACTCTCTTGTCTTTACTTTACAGGAGCCCATTTCTGCTTTCAGAATGTGTCATTGTTGCTTGCTATGGCTGAGTTGACCTAAGGATTGGTAGGAGAATTAAGCTGTAAGTCTTCTGAGGCAGCAATTCTTTGTTTGACTCTGCACTATATAAACATCAATATGGGTGGTAGCTCATAAATGAGATCTAGGCACGCCTGCTATATGTATGATACAAGTGTTAGATGAATGTTCTGCATTGTTCAGTTTTTCTATTCTGAAATCATACATTCTTCATTGGTCATGCCTTCAAGGCTTCATATATGGGGTATAGTACTTTGTAGTGATAAGTGATAAGCTTTTTTTTATTTTAAAACTGGATGTTAACATAGCAATAGCAGTCACTATATAGGTGGGATGAGCTGTGGGATGAGAAATGTGAATCATGTTTTAAATGAGTTAAGTGTGATGCATTCCATATGCAGAATTGTATATGTTTCTTTGCATTATGAGTAAGACACAGATCTCATGCAAGTCATGGGTTCTGTGTATTTAGCAAAACATCTGTGACTTCTGACCTTCCCAGGCTTGTGTGCATATGAGTGAGTGCACTGGTGTGATCACAAATTGTGGAACAAACTTCACTGAGAATAACAGAATAAATCTTGGAATGCATGAGGAAGGTGGGGGCCAGTGGTAATGTGGGGTGACACAAAAGACCAGACCAATTTCCCAAGGCATTGAGTTTTTCAGCTAGTCCAACTGAAATCTAGGCATAGTCAGGGTTTCTCAATTTTCCGAGTTATGCAGCTGATGTTAAAGTTATCCATGTGCAAGAACAATATGAAAGCAATGCATTGAGACAGTTCCAAGCAGCTTTATATTAAAATCATACCTAGCAGAAGCCATCTGCAGTGCACTCACTATTGACTAACCTGTGAAACAGACCTGTGAGTGTTTGCTTCCTGTGTGAGAGACACGGAATGAAGCAGCATTGTTAAAGTCCTCTAATTTTGCTCCCAATAGTGAGGCATTAACAAATTCCATAAGTGCCAAAGGTGTTTCTTTATTCTGAACTAAGTTTAACTGCTCTTTGCACTTGGATCCTTGCCTTGCTTGTCTCCTAGATACTCAGAGCTGCACTTTTCCTCTTGCTGTCCAAGACTGCACATTCTTTCTCTTACAGTCCTTTCCCTGTGTTATTTTATTTTTTTTTTTTTTCCCCTCTAGGTTAAAGCTCTTTAATTTTGTCCTCTTCTGTTTCTGCTCTCCTCTCACTTATTTGTAGCCCAGCCACCTCTTTTACAGCTTGTCTTTATGCTTCTATTCGTAGCACTTTACCTATTCCAGTGTGTGGTGGTCATGCTTTCCTACTAAATTCTTTCCTGATGTTGTCCTTTTTTGTTTTGCCCAGGAGCCTCCAGTATGGGTCTGTTGAAGGGAAATTGCTACCACTCCCCGGTGTGAAGCAAAACAAAACCCCCACAAAATCTGAACAGAAAAACTAAACAGAATAGCCCCCTCATATCACCTCTGCAGAGAGCTCTGCACCAAACTCCCCAGAAAAGTGCCTGCTATGGTGTTTAGACAAAAACATTGATTATTAAATGTTTCAGATCTGATCACAGCTCTGCCACAATTACATCAGGAAAGGCACAGTCTTAAGTTGCTGTGTTTGCAACAGGTTAGTTGATAGATTGTGAGACTTCTGTCATTCTGAGGTGAATGACTAGTAATAAGTCTTAAAGCTTGGCTAATGTGTAGCACAGCTGCCAGGGTTGCTCTGCCTGTATACTACAAGAATACTATTATGCTCTTATGCTCTTTCTATCCATTTCTACCTTGCAAGATGAATTTTACAAAATATTGTTTTGTAGCAGTCTAAATAGTACTGCAAGGTGCCAGAAAAGGAGATTTGGTGCCAGGAAAATCACTGAATTTACAGATCAAATCTATGGAGCTCTAGTTTTTCATGGGTTGTCTCCTTGATCACAAGCACACTGAAGAAGGGTTACGACTGCTTTTCTAGAAGCTAGAGGAAAAGAGACCCTAAAATGATTTGATTTTTTTTTATTTGATTTTTTTTTTTTACAACAGGGACTATGAAATTTTCTTTAATCTGGTATGATGCGAAAAAGGTTGCAACCCCCCCATTCACGTGCTATGGCCCCCAGACTGGAGAAAGCTGTATAGTTGTTAAGGATACCCGATAAAGCCCAGTCAAAATTTTGCCAATATTGCTATGGCAGGAGTCACTAGATGGCAACATTACCTGTACTCTTACAAATCCATGTGTGTGAGCATTGTTCAGCCTTTTGAAGAAATGTGTCTTGTTTTGTGGATCTCTTATGCGGGAGCATGGGCAGCAGTCAGGGTGAGGCTGTTTCTCCTTCCAAATACTGTCTGAACAGGAAGATTTCTTGAATTCTGTTAACTGTGTGTTATTCTGGCTGCGAACAGGATGTCAAATAAGTATCTCTAATGGTATATCCACCAATTTGTTTGTTACTGTGCCGGAAGTAAATGGTGATTTGAGAGAGTGCATGTGTCCTACTCAGCTGTGCCTGCTGTCTGTAGGGATGCTGTAGTGGGGAGGGGATGGGAGGGAGCAGTCCACTGGAGGTGTTTCAGTAGTATGCACCTAGATCTGCCAGCAAATGTGAATTAAGACCCCTTTTAATGCTTTGCCTGGAAGCCATACAGCAAGGGCTTTACATCTGCTACCACTCAGAGAAGCTGAGTGTCTCCCTTCATTTTGGACTCTGCGGGTTTTGCATGTGGCTCCAATTTCATGTGAAGTTGTTTTTAGGTATGCAGCATACAGTTTGTGGTAATCTCACAAAAGAAATTTGTTAACGGATTCGTCAGGATTTTAATACTTCTGTGAGAAGTATGCTGAAGAGTAATGCTTGAGACCTATTTGTTAATAGTTGATTGAGAAATTGGCTAGGTAGGTAGTATGATTAATAAATGAGAGTGCTGGACTTGGCTCATTTTGACTCCATTTTCCTCCAGCAATAGCTTAACAATGTTTTAAAAATTCATATTTTAATTGACAAAACTATGGCGGATTCATGCCATGATTTTCATATCTGAAAATCACAGAACTGTTCAAGTATGCAAAGAAGTGTTGCCTTCTTTGCCTTTCTCTGCTGCAGATGTTGTTTCTATTCCTAACCTGTGCTTTGACTGAAACCTCATAGAAAAAATCTTAGGGGGACCCCAATTCAGAAAAGTCTTGATGCAGTTAATTGTTTCCTCTTAATTTACACTTGAATGCAAAATAACAACTAACAGATTCCTGAGAGTAAATGCAAAATGAACCAAAACTTCCCCTAATGAACTGTTATTAAAATAATACATTTGGGGGATTTTTTTTTTTTTTTTTTTTAAGTGAAAACTTTAATGAATAAAAGGAAATATTTGGAATAGACTAATAGTTTTCCTTCTATCCATTCTGTTGAATGCTTCCCACTGCAATGAGAACGTTTGCAATTCTTGTTCTTGCAGGTATGTGTTCTACCAGGCTCCCATGTGGGACAGCTTTTCTCTCAGCTCAGTATGCAGAGTAAGTGTATGAGAGCTGGATTTTCTCTCGCCTACTTCATGAACTTCATGATTTTTTGTGAACTGATTCTTCCAGGAGAAAATTCAAAAGCCTACTATAAATAACATACATTTGAAGTGGGAAATATTGTTAGGCACAGCTTCATCTTCTACATAAACAATAGAAATGCAGATTTTTTTTCCCCACCTCAGAGGTAAACAAATGCACAACCCCTTTGGAGTTCATTGCAGTTCATCCTCTTATCCTGAAACAAAAGAAACTGTTGTACAATGTGAGCTATAGAGTAATATAGATTGCATAGAGTAATATAGAAGGCACACAGCTGTGCTTCTCTCCCCTTCCAGTCCCATAACCTTCTGTGTTGGTTTGGTGTTCACTTCTTCAGGCTCCATGCACAGACATTTAGGAACAGCAATTGGCAGGATTCAAAAACATTTGCTGCTGGAAAAGATGCATCAAAGCAGAGCAACAAATGATGGAGATGCTACGTATCAGTTAGCATGTTAGCTATGCTAACATATGTTAGCATGCAAGTGGTAGCAGAGGGGAAAACTTTGCCTGATTTAATTTTTTTGGGTAACTTTGCTCAAAAATAACAGCTGATATTTAATCTTAAAAATTATACTCATTAACAACAACACTAATGTGGGTGACTTGCTCTGTACTTTATGAAGTCTGACTGTTGCTGCTGAATGCTTGTGCTGGGGACAGCTGGGCCAGCTTGCTTTGCAGAGCACCAGGATTTTTCTTGACTCTTATTTGCACTTGGCGAGGGCCCCTGGTGAGCACTGGTGCTGCTGCTCCTCATATTGAGTGAGGAAATTGAAATGTACTCGAATTAGAAACAGATGACTGGAATTTAGAGATGAGTTAAAACTGCTCTAAGCAAAGGGCAAGAGTGATATAATTAGTCTGGCTCGCAACTTGTTTGCTTATGGTACGTATTAGAGCACATTTTTATAGCTCTAAAAAGTAACAAAAGAAAACTGAAGTGGGTGTATATACAAACATAACTCTCAGATTTGAGCTTTACAGTTAACTTTTAGATCTAAAATGCTATAGCCCGATTCTCTGCTAGTCCAGGTCTTGCACAGGAATGGTTTCTCTGGAACCAGTAAGATGGTTTTGAACTAAGATGGGCTTTAAGGGATCGCAGTGAAATTGCTTCTTCTCTGCCTGCTGAAAAAATGGCTAGCCCTTATGCTTTAATAATGAGAAAAGTGAAGTAAGAAAAGTAACAATCTGTTTCCTTAATTTTGAAATTGAAAGCCCTACCTAAGCTGTAGGGCTTGGATATAGCCATTTTAAAAGCTTGAGTTTGATGATGGACTTTTGCTCCTGCAGTGACCTCTTAGCTTTGTCACCAGTGCCCTTAAGGAATATTAAAATGAAAAATTCCTGAAGAAGAAAGTGGTCCCCGGTGTTTTTGGATGGATGCTTTGTCTGTTGCTCACTGTGCTCTGGGAACATGGTGCTGCTGACCTCTACCATGCTGAAGTGCTGGTAGATGCAACACTGAATGATTCAGAGAGCCTTGGTTATCAGAAGGCATTTAGCAACTGAAAACAAAAGTGAAAAAAATCCAGTGACAGGTTAGTTCAAACAGTAAAGCCATCCCCTTCTCACCATGGGATGGTGGGTTGGAGCTAGGTGATCTTTAAGGTCCCTTCCAACCCAAACCATCCTGTGATTCTGTGATTCAGATAAGAGGTTTTGTACACAGTGCTTGGTTATTGCCTTGTCCTCCAGGGTCCTTAGCTGTTAGCTGAGATGGTTTCTGACCCAGTGTTTTAAATATTTTCAGTGTGAATGGGTACACTAAGGATTCTGATCAAATGAACACAACTCTGCAGACAATTCCTGCTACACCTGCAGGAGATGGAGAATAATTTGTGCTGAAGTATAGCAGGACAGAGCTGTTTTATTGCTTCAGACAGCAAAATGTTCAGTGTGTTCAGACTCCTTGGTTCAGCAAAACCTAAGAAGAAAGGGCAATGGAAGTGCAACAACCTGCATTTAGCATGTTCCCCAAAAGCCTCATCTTGTTTGGCTAAGGTCAGTTACGGAGAGAATGTTGACCTCGAAAGTACTTGTGGTGGAAGAGGAGATGCAGGTTATTATCATACATGTATATTGTTTATTTTAAGACATGGATAACAGTAAGTAGGAAAATGGCTCCAGAATTTCAATTTTTGTTCTGTAGGGACAATTTTGCCATATAAACCATGAGGGGCTGCTGCCTCTTAGAACTTTTTTCTTATATATGTAAAACATCAAGATGTGATCAAAATAGGTCAGGGAAAAAATGTTTAAAATACTTTGTAAAATCAAACTTTCTTTGCTTTCCAGGACTACAAAGAGAGCTTATTTAGTAGTTGTCTTTTAATTTGTTTTAAAATAAAAGCAGGCATTTTTGAAGCTTTAAAATTACCAAAAATAGCTGTCTATTACTGGACTGTTTTGCAGCTATTTTTCTTGAACTTGTTTTGGTAAATCATGAGAATTTTTGACATAATGGAAAAGTTTGAAGTTACCAATGTTTATGAAAAGCTTTGCCTTCTGAAGAACAAGCTCATAAGAAATACCGTAGTGCAAAACGGAACGAGTTAATGACGATACTCTGTCTTGTCTTATTTCCTGAATTGAGCAAATAGTTGCATGCTGTAAGATGTGAAGTTATTGGAAGACTTCTGGTTTGAAAAAAACAAATATGCAAAACTCAGATGGAAACTTGAGTGTCATTTTAGGACTGGCTCACTTTTTGTTGTACAGTGATCTTCACAGATCTTCATTTAAAGCTCCAAGATGTTACAGCATAAAGAATTGTTGGAGCTAGTACTGAAAAACTATTAATTTGAAGTATTTCTTTGAGAAATGATTTTTTCTTGAATTTGTTCTATTTCATAGGAACATAGAAACGCATGTCAGCCCATCAGTGTTCCAGAGGCATTTAGATAATGCCCTTGATAATATGCTTTAACTTTTGTTTAGCCCTGAAGTAGTCAGGCAGCTGGGGCTAAATGATCCTTGAAGGTCCCTTCCAAGTGAACTATTCTATTATAAATCCTTTTTTTTTTTTTTTTTCCCCCACTGGGAAAAACTTGTTTCTTACCATCCTTTGAAATGTCTTTATTATTTAGTAGTGTGCTTTATTTTTAAGGTTATGAATTAACTTTTTTTTTTTTTTTTTCCACATCTTTCTAGAACAATTATACAGTTAAGTCTCTTGTTTGGAATCTGTTGTTTGTTTCTGCCCTTGCAAAATATTTTTTTTTTTCTGATCAAGCTTCTGCATAGCAAAGGAATAAAAGGTCTTCCAGTCTGCATCTTCAAATGTCTCTGTACTAAGAAGGGTGTGTGTCTATTTGGTGTGTGTGTGTGGGGGAGAAGAGTTGTTTCTGTCCTTGAAGTTATAGGGGTTTTTGGTAATTTATGGCAGGATGGCTTTATGGGCTACTGCACAATGTGACTGGCTGCAGCTACCCATGAGCATCTGGGCTACCTGCATGTCTCTGATGAGTAATGAGGAGTCAGTGTTGCAGCTTCTCTGGGAGGGAGAGGGGAGAGTGATTGAGAAAGAGTGGTGGGAAAGTGGGGATCAGAATCTGGTCTTGATATATGGTTTGGCTGTCTGGCTGTCACTGAGGTCACTGACAGAAAACCTTCATTTGAATACCTGGAAGTCAAGCAGCCACATTATTTGAAAAAGGCCTTACTGTGTTTCTGAAGCTTTCAGCAATATCAGAACCCTTAAGTTTGCTTTAAGAAGTGGCTTTCATCTGAATCCAGGTGGAATTCCTGTAGTATCCCCACCTGCACAAAATCAACAAATGTACCGAGCCTTTTAAAAATATTTCTGCTTGGGCAGGGGGGACAGAGGTGATAAGTTAAAGCTTGTTGCTGCTGACACAGTGTGCAGTCTCAATATTCATCTGCCCAGGGAAAAGACATTTGGCTGGGTGTATTGCAATGCTGCTTGGTGGGATCGCTTGCTTGTCCCCTCTGCCTTTCTTCCCGTTTCCTACCCCATTCAGTTGCAGGAGCTGCCAGGTTATCCTGATCCTAATATAGCTGGAACTGTTGATGAGAGAGCATCACTGTACTGCCTGATTTTGTTCTCTGCCTGGACTGCCTGGCAGCTTTCATGGCCTGACACAGCTAAAATTGCCCTACCCTTTGTTAGGGAAATGCTGGAGGCATCATCAGCTTTAGGAGAGATTTTAAGTGTCTGTTGTGCTGATAAAATTGTGTGAAGGAACCTTAAAAATGCACAAGATCTGTGTGTGTGGCTATTAAGATTGTTCCAAGTAATCACAAATGTTTGACATGCAGGAACTGCCAGTTTTTGAAGTGCTGTTTTGTTGTTGTAAAATTATAATAAGAAATGACTGTCTCCATAACCTTCTCTACAATTGAAAGTACAATTAACAAAAAGAAATATCAGATTTTCCAGTTTGCAATGAAGCATCTGCAAAAATACTCTGGAGGACGTGATGATAACCACAGTCTGCAGCTGTTGTGTTATTGAGGGCTGATCTCAGATCTGCGGTCAGTGCTGATTTCAATTTTTGTACTTCATGTAGGAATTCAACTTTTACTTGTGAAGTGTTATTCCAAAACTTTGCATCCGCTCTTTGAATATGGAATGAATTTGTGAGTCTAGAAATAAGTGTTATAGGTCATATACTAAACAATTCTTAATTAAAAATTTCATCACTATGCCACTGCTTTTTTTGTCCACAGGATCTCCAAAACAGAACATAATTTCAAATAATATTTCACCATGGTTTAAAACATATTTAAAACTCGGGGCAGGATGTGCTTGGAGAAACATTTTTTTGAAACAGTAGTGACTTCTTACCATTACTTATCAGACTGGAACATGGTGGCAGGGTGCTTTCCACCTGAGAAATTACTCTTCAGTTTTTCATAAGTATTTCTGTAATGATGGAGCTCAGACTTAAGGATCCCAGAACAAAGACAGCTTTAACTCAACCTTGTACAATTAAGCGTCTGGGTTTGTAGCATTACTAATGATGATTACAGTGTTACAATTGATCACGGGAAGGCACCCAACAATCATTTGGCTCCTTTTGAGAATCTCAATCCTCATGCATAGCTTTCCACTAGGAAACATCTGTTCCTGAGTGGTCTGACTTTGAACCTCAGCTTCCTATCACATCCGATGCAAAGATGTCTCCTGCTGGTGCTTATTAGAGAGGGAGGAAAAAAAACCTATGGTTGGTTAATAATGCCATGCTTTGGGGATTTCACTTGTCATCTATGGGGTCATGAAAAGGAAAACTTACCCGTGATAAGTTATAATGATTCGTTTTTTTGGGTCCTCTGGTCTTTCTCTGAAGTACAGGAGACTAACCACAGTAAAAGATGGGATTTAGGCAGGCTACATTCTTTCTTTGAGTGGCATTGCATTTTCAGGGGTCTGGTTCATGTTTTCTTGCAGATGTGTTTGGGTCTAAGGCTGTCAGCTTCTGGGTCAAATCTCTATTGATTGTCAGGGTCTATTGGATTTTTTGTGTTCTGTGCAGATGCACTGGACTTAATTCTTTGAATAGGTAGAATGCTAGTCCTATTCAAACAGAGGTAAATTAGGTGTATGGTTGCAATTCAAATATGAAAACTTAATCCATAGTTTCTAATCTGATGTTGCAAATCAATTAAATGCTTTGCTACAGCATGTGTATACTGGCGTCCCCTAAGTCTGACTAATTCTTATTTTTCTGCAAATATGTTGTGAAAAATACCTTGCTGGCAATCCTAATTTCTCTGGTAATATTGCCCCAATCCTCTAAGATGTTTCTCTTAACATAGTCCGAAAAGACCATGAGTTGTATGAAAAATAGTGATCAAAATTTTTCAGTGCTCTTGGTGTGTGTGTGTGGTATTTGTGTGGCAGTGGAGGATGGACAGCTTTCCCAGAAGAAATGAAGAAATGATGCTATGATTTTATGGAACTGTCAGCTACAATGTAATAGAATTTCCAAAATATAGATTCTGATCATATAAACCAGGAAGTGAAATTCTACTGCAAAGATGATAATGTAGCAGTTCAGAGGAACTGAGAGAAAGCAAAAAGCTAGACTTCATGTTTTTGAGTCTTTTTATACTTCTGTTCCTCTACAAAAAAAGCTTTCCTGTTGGAATTCTAATAAATGTTATACTCTCAGGTTATACTTGCATGTCTGGCAGATCAGCATCTATTTGAATTTGACCTCTGATCTGGAAGGGGTCTTCAGTATAAAAGCTAAATGGAGTCTAGAATCAGGTAAGCTCAAGTTAAATGGAAAATATAATGATGCTTGTGGATAAAGTCTGTTCAGTCACTGCAATGCATCGGTAGTTAAATGCCCTGTTAGAGCAAACTCATTCTATTACTGCTTTATTTGTATGGGTGTATTTGAAAGTGATTTTGAAAGAAATAAAACTGCAGAGTTCAGTTAAATTTCTAGCATAGACTCTGATGCATAACATGTGAAGATTGAAAGAAAAAATGGGTTCTTTGAACCCTGTGATTAGAAGTAGAGTCCTTGGTGTCTTCTGTTTAAAGAATAGCTTCTCCTCTAATATATCATTGCTTCATCAAGACTTGAGAAGATGAGTATACAATGTTGGAGGAATGTAGCATGAGAAAACAAGATTATGAATTGTTTGCATTGTAGAGCTACAATGATTCCACTAAATGGAGTGGAATAAAGGAGACCTGGAGCAGAAGAGGACCAGAGAAGAAAGACCTGAAATCAGAGTGCAAAACCTTTATGGTATCAAATGTAGACAGACTGCAGAAAAACAAAACCTACAGAAGTAGTTTCTTTCATTTTTCCTGAACGATGCACATCAGTACCTTTTTTCCAGTTTGTGTACTGTGTTCACACCTCTGGGTGTTTGTGCTCCTACTACCTGCAAATGGAAGTGGTTGATAAGGGCTATATGAGAATGTGCACGTAGCAAGTAGCTGGGTCAGATTCACTTGGTCCATTGTATTCATTCAAAGCTCAGTGTAAAAATTCCATCTGTGTGTAATTGTTACTTGATTTCCCAATTTCTCTCTTTCTGGGGAGGGGTGGGAGGGTTAAACAGATTAGGTTACTTATACCCCCACCCTGTTATCTGGGCACATTTAACCTGGGCGTCACTGCAAGTATCTGAAGCGAGCAGTGATTGGGCTTGCTGCACTGGAAGCAATTGCTAATATCCAGTTTCCTTTTAACACTTCAGAGATCTTCAGAGATTAATGGATAATACAAGCCTGCTTGTTCTTGTACAACAATCAATGCTCTTTAAATTCTATGTAGTATTGCACCAGGAAGGCAGAAAGAAGGAAAATCACTATTTACTTCTTTAGTCAGTGATAATATTTTTGTTGATAATATTCTTTATAAGCTCAGTGATCAATCTTTGCGTACTACTTTATTACACCTCATTCTAGATTCTTCCGTGCCTGTGCATGTCTCGGCTGCACTGCACCCCTTGCAGGCACATGGTCTGCAGAGGACTGTGTAAAGGGTAAAATAGAAGTTAGCACTGTAGTTGTAATCTCTAGGAGCTTTTCTCTAACCACTTATTAAAGAAAAGGCACTGTCCCTTGATTACTAAGCATAGTAAATATGAGTGTCTAATGAATGGCTTTATTTCTGGAGATGTGAAGAATCTGCAAGACTGATTCAAGGTTTTTATGTAGTTAGAATTGTGGATTTTAATGTGGTTAGTGTTGACTCACCTATGTTTTTTCTGAAGTCTGAGACATTTGCGGTGACTTGGAATCAATAATTTGTGTTTCATATCCCTTCCTAAGAATTTGGTTCTACCATCGGTGTGATGTCTATATTCTAGTATCTCATGGATCACTATTGGTGCTCGAAGAGTAAGCCAGGAGTATTAAATCTATTGCAAAATGGTGGATTCTACCCCCAGATATTTTTGTTTTGAAAATCACTTCTCTTAGTCCTCTAACATCCAGACTGAGCAATTGTGAACAGCAGAGTTACTAGTTGATGTATGAGTTATTTAAGCTGATAAATTATGCAGCATAGCTGGGTAATTTTTTTTCCAAGGTAAATTCTTAGTCACATATACTTTTTTCTCCTAGTGTAGTTCTCTGCTTTGCACACAAAGGTGTGCTGTACCAATTTGCTTGAGACCTTATTGTGAAATAGAGAAAAACAAAGATTGTGTCTCTTTTGTTCTTGTTGAGCATGCTAGTCCTAAGCAGCTAAACATCCTTTTCTTGATCATAGGAGGTCAAATCCTGGAGCAGGCCTTGCCTAAGGAAGAAAAGTAATCTTAAGTCATTGAGCTGAACCTTGGATTTTGTGAGAAAAGTTTCTTGTTTTGGTTCATAAGATTGCTGAAATCAAAAAGAGTTTTGGTACAGTATAGGGCTGAATAACAGCTTTGAGATTTGGTCCATATGAATTTCCTGTTTAATGAGTGCTGGACTTGGCCACAAACTTCGTTACATACAGCACACACAAGGCCAGATTTGTGTTCTGTCTTACAAAGCTGAGGGAACTGGAGATAGTCCTGGACTTTAGTGGATCGGCAGAAGCTCTGACAGGTGATGGATACTAATGTGTATCCATAGGTCATGAGTTCCCACAATAACTAACGCACAATATTGCAGCTTTACTAGGATAGCTGGGGCTTAAGTATAATTCTTGGTTTAAAAAGCTTTCCCCTGTTGACTTATTTCTGATATACATAATTTTGAAGATGTGGAGCAGCAAAACGTGATTTAAAATGTCAATTTGGAAATGACTCTGCAAGCTTTGTGGCTTTTTGAAATACAGTAAAAAGAGCACCTGACTGCAGTATAATTTTTACACCAATAAAACAGGTTGAGTAACTATTCTTGAAACAAGGCTTTGATCCAATTACAAAAGTTACCCTAGACATTTAAAACTGCAACTGGCGTAGCCCTTAGTCCAATAAACATTTAAATCTACAAAGAATAAGCCTAGGAGAAACCATCACCCAAGCAGATGCTTTGGCCAAAGGCTCAGCATGCAGAGGGATTTGGCAGGACTGGAAGAACCTGTCTCATGCTTCTTGCAAATGCCCAAATGCAGAAACTCACAACCTTTCCACTCTACTTGGAGGTATTGGGTGAATAAAGCTCCAACAATATATACAGGACGCATGCTGTTCCACACCTGCATGGCTTATTCTAGGACAGGGCAACTGTTTCTATGGGGTTATCCCAGGCTGATTGGTGGTGGATGGGTAGTGGTTAGGGTGAACAGTCTCTCCGTAACTTAGTCTCATTCACATTTTTAGTACTAGTGGCTTTCTTTCAAAAGGCTTTGTGTCTGCCTTATTATTTCTCCTATGTGTTTATGGGAATATTAATGGTCTGAAGTAATATCTGACAAAAGCCAGTGCCTGTGCATGTACACACATTCACTGTCTTCTTACAGATGTGTCTCTATCACCAGAGGAAATTAGATTAAAGTTACTTTGTTCCTTTTTGGAAAAATTGTACCAATGTTTCCTACCTCACTGCACTTTTTAGACTTATGGTGCCTGCTGGTGGTGTGAGCAGACATTTGAGTCATACAAAAGTAAAACATTAGGAACTGGTCTGACATGTAGGATTATGCTACTTTCAGGGTTGCTGGAGACCTTTTCAGTTTAAAACTTGGGAAATGAGCATTCTAGATCTCCTTACAAGTTGTTTGATCACCTGCATGAAATATAGATAACAATCAGGTCATAGTAACAGCCCAGGAGAACACCTGGAACGTATTTAGTCCCAGATCTTCTCTCATTTCTTACTTTCACGTGTTTGCACTGTTTGCTCTCCTTTGGGCTGTTGGAGCCATATGAAGGTGCTGAAGCTACCAATGGAAAACCCAATCCATCCCTGCTGACTAGAATTAAGATATCTCGTCTAAATATTTTAGATGGTTCTGTCTGGTATCCTTGCTCCCCTGTAAGTGTTTTAAAAGTTTTGATCATGTTTTCCACTGCTAATCCTTTATACTAGGATGAAGATAGCTCCATCTTTGGACAGCAGTAATAGTACGGTCAGCTCGGGTCTGTCATAAAAGGCAGGTGTAGTTTCCTACTAGCTGGAGGTGTTCCAGGGCTGTGAATTGAATTTACACAGCATCTTCCTCCGTCCACCTTCTTTGCAGCATTTCCTCTTATCTAACTTTGGTGATTTCCTGCCTCACTTTGTCTGAATTGCCATCTTTGACACTTTTTCTGATGTGCTCTACAGCATGTTGGAAGCTAACAATAAAAAAAAGGAACAATATTGGGTAAACTGAGACTAAAAGATGGTGGCTGAAAAGTCTGCTGCTACTGCATATTTTGCTCAAGCAGTGATATATGTATAGAAAGGGACCTTTTAGTAGGTGTTGGCTTTATCACCACTTAAAGGATCAGGTAATGACAGGACAAATAGGGCCTCAGGCTAAACTGTCTGAATGTAAAGTATGGATTATGAGGTGCTTCAGAGGAGCTGTACTAACTTCGCTGAGAAGGGTCCCTTCTTCCTCATATGGGCACATTACGGGTTTGATTATGAATAACAAAATAACAGCACTGCTATAAATGTAGTGTACCACACAGGACTCTCTCATGTGTTCCATAAGCAAAAATTATTGAAAGCAGGTGCATAGTGTAAAAAAAAAAAATAATAAATAAAAAATTATTTTATATTGTGGGAGAACAGGGGAGAATGCAAATGTTGTCTCCTTGACCTTTTTTGCACCTTCAGGTGATTTTTGTAGGTAGAAAGTAATATTGACTCAGGCTTCCTTGCTCCTGTACTGGTCATCAAATATATAGGATGTACTGAAAGCATAAGAAGGAAGAAACTGGGTCAGTTCTCGCATTTTATTATGGTTGAGAAAAGTAAAAGAAATCAATGAGGAAAAGAGAATTAAAGGAAATGAGGAACAAATAGAAAACTGCAGAGAGCTTAAAGGATAAATGGCAATGGAAAAGAGGGTAATATTAGAGATGGATATAATGAATGGATGAGAAGATCCACATTATTTTATACACCATTTACAGTAAATGAAGGGATTTGTTAAGCACTGCACACTCTGTGGGTATATGCTAGTAGGTACTCTTGTCTCTTCCCTATCCCCTCACAGGAGAAAAGTAGTCAAATACAGATTTCTGGCAAAATCTTCAGTATGACTCTGAATAGAATATTTGCTTTTGTTCTCTTTTCCTGTCTGAATTTTAGCGATGTGAGACCTCTCTGCTGTGAATGTCAGACATGGGTAGCTGAGTCATACTGAATAAAAGGGAAGTGTTAGAGTGCCCTGCCATTGTTAGAGTGCCCTCATCACAGCTGTTTTTGTTACCCATGTGAGGTCTTTCCTTCTTTGCACTACTATTCCTGTCTAGGTCTGCACACTTAATTATCTTGAAAGTTGGTCCCATTCTGTAAACCACTTTAAACATTCATGGTCCAGAAAACTACAGGTAGACCAAAAGTTTAGATGCAGATCCTAAAAGGTGTACTCAATGTCCTACTTGTATAAATTTCACTGGGGGGTCAGAGCCCTGTTGTGGAAAAGCAGCATCAGTAAATATTGAGTTGGCATTATACTATACCTGAATAATCCTGAGAAGCTGAGGGCAGAGCTAAATGAGTTCTGCCTCTTTCCTGCCCCCTTGCGGAGTCTTAGGTCTTGGGGACCAATGACCATCACTTTAGGATCCAGAGAGGAAGTGAGTGAGGTGCAGAGGTAGATCTCCCTCCCACTACTGCACGCAAGTCCCACAGTGAGTTCTTGTTGCCATTAATTCTGGAGGGACTTGTCTGAACTTATAGCTGTGTCCCTAGGAAAGGACTATTAATGATAGAGCATACAATAGGGTGAGCTATTTATGCTGTATGCACAATGTTTAAAGAAACAAAACCTTGTTTTTCTGTTTGATGCCAGTGCATGCTGGGAGGAGTTGAGGAAGACCACCAATAGGCAATACTAACCCAAAAGTTATTTGTACTTGTGTGCAGTTTGCCATGTAACAGTGCCTGTAAAATATTGGGTAGGCAGAACAACTGCTCCCTTGAGAGAAATGAAGAGGATGATGGAGATGAGTCATGTTATTGCTACACAATACTATTCAGTTTGTTTCCTTCAAACTGATAAGTAGAGATTTGGTCTGAAACACAAAAAGTGCTGTGAAAAATTAAGATGAGATGTTGCATAAATGTAAGAAAAGAATGATTATAATATTTTTAACCTAGCAATTTTATCTTCCCTTTGGGTGCTGTGCAACAAAGGGTAATGAATATAACTGACTCAATCTTTAAAACAATTTTTTTGTTCATGCTTTGTAAGCCATTTAATTCCCCTCCCACCCACCTGCCTTTTTGAAAGACTTCAAGGGTGCAATGATGTAAAATTAGCTGCTGAATCTTTGGAAGGAAGCTCCAGGAAACAGATGATATGCTTTCAGGCTAGACTTTCAAAACACTTCGCCAGCAGATCAGATTTATTCTGTACTGGATATTCAAAAGGGAAATAGTAAATTATGTTGCTGTGTCCCTTGGCTGAGGAACAAACTATTTTGAATTGAATGCATTATGCTGGAGTGGGGAATGCAGTATTTCTCTGGGGTGGGCTATGGCTGAAGTCATTCACTTTGTCCTAGATTTTGGAATGAGCATCCAGAGAGATGATTTCACGTAGCTTTATAATGACATTTGGAAGAAGCTCCTTCAGGAACGCTAAAAATATCCTGCTCTTTATCCTCTTTTTTCCTGTTCTGAAGCGGTCAGATTGCTTGACAAGGAAGAATTTTTCTGGGGAAAAAGTTGGAGGTTTATAGCCTTGAATCTATATTAGGGATACAGGAAATTGCTGCCAAGAAGAATTTTTACACCTTCAGCTGAAATGCTATCTTCAGTTCTGTATTCAGAGCAGCCTTTGTTCTTTCCTCAAGTAGGTATGCTAAGGACAAGGTCTCATGTTTTTCCATGCATTAGTAACAGCTGTACTCATTTGCGATGTCTCTTCCTTCCATGTAACATGACAGTGGATATACTGAATCATTGCATCATTATCAGGAAGGGGTAGCAGTTCTGCATACTACTTCTGCCCTTACACCTCTAAACACAAGTACAGACGTATATAATTACAAATCTAACCACTGATTCTGGGCAGATTTCAGAGTTCATATGGGAAGAAAGTATTTATTCCTCCTTTGAGGTAACAGACGGTGTGTGAACACTAGCATGTAGATCACCATGGATCCACTTAGCCTGCTCTCCTATGCACGTACTGTAAGTGAACATAAAATTCTATGTAAGGGATATGTATACATTGAGGTATACTGACCTAAAGGAATAGTTAGTCTGATTTGAAGTAAAAGTAAGCAAGACAATTTCCAAAATGTTGGAGGCCTATGTTTTCATCCTCTTAGCATGTAAATTCATGTCCACTCTGATTTTGATTTTAAAAATGTCACAACTGTTTAATATTTACAATTTTTCTGTCTGTGCTTTGACTCACATAGAAATAGCAACCAGTTTTTCTTTGATATGAATCCTTGAATAAATTCTTGTGACTCCATTTCTTGATTTTTCTGCTGTCTGGAAACAGATTAATGGGTTATGAAGACAGAGGACTGCTGGAATCACCTAATCAGATCTCTTATGTAAGACTTCCTTGAATTATTTCTGTTTGAAACTAGAGGAAGTCTTTCAAAATACAATAAAGGCAAAAATCTTCCAATCAATTTTAAGTAGAGATTTCCTTTAAAAAAAAAAAAAAAGTTGTTTTGAATTTTTGCGTTTTAGAGAGTTATTCAGTCCATAATGTTTTTAAGGTGGTTCTGATCATATTTTAAAATAACCTTGCTAATATGGTTGATTGGTGAGCAATAGGATTAGGAGCACCAATGTTTGCTATTTGAGACCTTTCAACACCTTTTGCTCTTCTGTCCTCCCTAGATACCGCTAGATACCCCAGCTAAGCAAGGGACTACAGTGCCATGGTAGTTTGGAAGGGTGTATGTATTGACTGCCCAGATGACAGGTGAAACTGCTGCTGCTGTGGGTTTCTTCATGACTTTTCTTGAGTGGAGGTCAGTAAAACCTTAGACCAACTTCCTCCTTGTCCCCCTACAACCCTCCCACCCCCCCCCCAGCTTGATCTTGGAGGTTTCTGTCCAGCTTTCAGACTTGAAATTGACCAGTCAATTCAAAGCTGGCAGGGAAGGGACACACACAGGGGAATGGACAGATTGGTGATGGTCATGTCTAAGCCTCATTTCCTACAATGTCTGTCTAACAGCTGGTGAAGTCCTAAAAGCCAGAAGTGTGAAAGACTTATTAGTTTTAATTATGTCTTTGACTTGACCCCACAGATTCAGATGTTCCCTAACTTTACGTTTCATTGGAGGTGTAAGCTTTGCGGCTGGCTCCAGTTCACGGAAGATGTGAGCATGATGAGCTTTGGGACATTTATGTATGGACTTTGTACATTAAGAGTTCTTTAATTGCATTGTTCATGTCATTTTCTGCCAATGCAGGATGACTTTTCCTCTGCATTTTTAATGGCAAGTGGAATATTGTATCTTCATAAATTTGTTTTCAAAGCCAAATGTGTTGTATTATTTCATTTCTCAAATCTAACAAATTGAGAATTCAGTACCACACGATCATGGTAGACACAGAATTTCACAGACATTAAGATGTTTTATGGCTTTTAGATTTGCTGAGAACTATAATTGTAAGAGGCACCAGACATGGAGCATGCTGCTATGTTGCTGGAGAAATTATTCCTCCACGTCATGGGTGAAGTGAAGTGATGAAGCAACAGAGTTAAAGGAGTCAACAAGCATGCTGCCCATTGGCAATTACTTTTGGACTGAGGCTATAATGATTTTCTGTATGTTACTAAAAAGACTTTCCATCTTTATTATAGACAGAACCAGCAATAATAATAAGAATTCATCCCATTACTGAAGGTAGAGTCTATTTGGCCAGTTATCAACATTCATTTAAATTCCTCTGCTGGAGATTTAAACTGGCACAAGCAACTATTGCTGAGGTCATAAGAGTGAACTGCATTTCTCTTGTCCTAAGATGGCTAGCCAGTCTGTTGTGCTGCATGCATACATGCTTTTTATACAGTACTGTCTATTATTGCCAGTGTCGATGATCAGGAGCATTCTTGCCCAAAGGCAACAGGCTCTAGGAATGTAAGCTCTTCCATGAGTCTTTGCCTTTTTCACACACACAATAGTAATAATAGCCTTGGCTAGCTTATGCAAGGCACTATTAAAATCAAATATAGAACAATGAACTCACTTGTTGGAAGTCTGATTATGAATGGGAACTTGATTAAAAAATAGTTGCTGTCATGTCCAAAATAACAGAAAGAAAAATAACTGTTTCTGTCACTGCTGTTAGATGCAACAGGATATTTAAAGATCTACCACTTAATCCAGTGATAGAGAGAGAGCCACGTTAAGAAGAAACAAATACTATCAACTTCTTTCATGTGTTGACTTAGAATCCAAGTATGAGAGTTGTCTGGTGGCTTGAAAGGGATTGTGCTTATGTGAAGTGTGTATAAAGATGCTATTTTGGATTGGGTCCTATGTGTACCCAGGTAATCCAGACTATGAATAAGATACGTGGAAGGGTGTGTATGTTCTGAAGCATATGTAGCAAATGTAGCGATCTCACTTTGCAGTGGTCCAACACACATTACCCCAAGGAACAGGAAATTGTGCTTTGTGAATTTTGGATTCAAACAATCTTTCAAAATTGAAGAAAAAATATGGAGTTCTTACATTGGTTTGAGGCCAGACACATGAAAATTTATGATTGTAAACAGGTTGACCTTTCCTGAATCTTGCTATGTTGGGTGAAGACACTAGTGTCCCTACTAGCTCAGCATGGTCTACCACTGAGAAACTACAGTGTGTGTAGTTCTTCCCTGGTAGGTAATAAGCTGGCTGCCTTTGCTTGCAGTTGTGCTTGTGTGGGTCTTTCAAGCTTGGTGTATCTTTAGGTCAGTAACTGGCAGCATGCAGATGGTGCTCAGCACTGCAAGATGCTTCCATTTTCAGCTTGCTCGGCTCTTGACAAAATGAATGCCTGTCTACAACTTAAGCATCTCATAATTTCTGTTTGACATCCCCAATAAAGTTAGATGTCTATAAAATCTGTCTCAGAAGTTTAGGTTTGACTTTCAGACCAGCATTAAAACACTGGTGTAATTCAGGAATTATTTTTTGGCATCAGGAACCATAATGCATACCTTTGCCCTGTGCTTGTGCAGGTGTCTGGGTGGTTTGGTTTTCAGATCCTGTTTGCCACACAAACGCGATGCGTGCTGTTAAGGCTAAGCAGTATGAAGGTGTGAATGAGCAGCCCAGAGCCAAGAGGGACTAAGATGACTCTTGCTGTATTGTTGCTGAAGATGTAACCACAACTTCAACTTTGTGCTGTTTCTGATGTTTAAAAAAAAATAAAAGTAATAAAAAAATCAATTTCAGAAGTATTTCTCTCTCCTTGTGTGGTGGCTATTAGCGGGAAGGCCAAATGCAGTTTAAAGGCAGTGTATAACTTAAAAATATTTATACCTTGAATTTGCTAGAATTACAACTCCCGTTCAGATGTTGTCCTTATAAAGAAGTGAGGGAAACAGAGACGGGATCCTTCCAGACAGTGACAAACTAATTGAAAGGAGGACATTAAAAATAATTTTATCAAAGTAGTATCCCCCTGAGAGAGACCCTGTGGGGGTCTCTTTGGAGCTTGGTTTTGTTGAAAATGTACAAAACCTGGATGATGCATTTTAAGTTGGTAGATAACACTCAAACTTGAATGTGCTGAGGAACTAGAAGTTGAAGAAATTTCCTTGATTAAGGTAGGAAGCAGTACAGATACAGGACAAAATGATGTAGGTAGCTGTTCAGCAGAAAAGAGCTTGGTGCTGTCATGGCTCAGCAGCTGAACAGGAACTAAAAGTGTCATGTAAGGAGGAAAAAAAGCAAATGCTATAGAGGGGCGTAAAAAGACAGCTTTGCAAGCTGTGTAAATTGAGCTTTCTGATTTCACATTCCTCCTGGATTCCAGTTCTGGATGCAGAAATGGGTCTGCTGGGGAGAAGAACTAAAATAGGGGTTTAAGGGGATGAAAAGCAAGCAAACAAAAACCAAACCCAACAACTTGCATGTAAAGACTGAAATAATTAGGCTTTCTTTACTTACATAAGAGAAGAATGAGAAAGGAAATCATAGTTTACAAGTACATACCAAGCAGCTGTGAAGAGGAAAGAATCAACCTGATAACCATGTCCCTGGTTGTTAGAACAGGAAGTTAATGGGCATGAGCTAGTGCAAGAAAAGCTCAGATCAGTTTTTCATACTTTTAAAGACAGAATGATCATAAAGGACTGGTACAAATTGCCAGGGGAAGCTGAAAAGGACCTCCAGTGACAGAAATCCTAATAGATTAGACAAACATCAGGCAGGAAAGGCACGGGTAGAGCTCCACTTGCCTTGGGGGCAGTGGAGTAACCTGTATGACCTTTTGAATTGTAGAGCCATAGAATGGTTTGGATTGGAAGGGACCTTAAAGACCATCTAATCCTAACCCCATGCCGTGGGCAGGGACCTCCCACTAGACCTTGCTCAAATCCCCATCCAATCTAGCCTTAAACACTTCCAGACTTGAAGACTTTTATGGGTCACTTTTTCTATTATTCTGTAATAGTTGCCTAAAGTCTGAGCAGTGACATTATTGTCCAGCTGAACTCCTGGAAAAGTACTGCTTCATGTGCATTTTGACTGAGATATAAACTGCTACTTTACACAAGTTATAGCTGATGCCCCTTAGATATGCTGATTCACTGGAGGTATCCAGAAGTGATACCTATTGACACTGTGTTTTCATTTGACAAAAGCAATAATATTGCATACAGGGAAACAGAGAGGCAAAGTGTTAATAGAATGCTTTCTTTCAAGACCAAGTAGAGCAAAAATGAGTTTATTACTAAAAAATTTGCTTATAATATTTATATGTATTATTCTAGAGTCAACCTAAGATTAAAAAAAAAAATCTGTGTTCCCAAATATTTGTTTGCTTTGCTGTTTGTTACCACTTCATAAAACTAATAACATATATCAAGCTAGCTGTAATTCTATTTAGCTTTGGGATGAAGAGTATTAAATAATGAGGCTCATAGTTGTCACAAATATTTGATTCTTGAACAGTGCCAGACCGATTTAATTTGAAGAATTGTTTGACTATTGTGCTTGCATTTTGTATATATTATATCCTTGCTAAACACATATTTTTGGCAGCCATATAGGATAACCTCTGTGTGGAGGCCTGATGCTGATCTGAATAAAAATGGGATGCAATCCGTCACGTGATATTTATTGTTGAATCTGGAGTATAAGATGCTAAGGCTGATGGGCCCTGTCTCAAGAAAAAGGTATGTGGAGGGGATCGTTTGGTTAGACATGGAAGAATACCACGCATATGTGCTGTTCCCATCTTAAAATGAAAAGGCGTAAAATATCAAGGTGGAAAGAACCTGGAGAGGGGAAGAACTGGAGAATCCTTAATGATATATTCAAATGGATTTTCATTTATCATCATTTTCATGGTAAAGCATCTGAAACTGCTACAGACCAAAGCATATTTCCAGGTTTTGCTATATTTTCCACATATTTCATCTATGCAGAGTAAAGTTCCCTAGTTATGGCACCTGCAGTAAATTTCTATTGCCTTTTTGGGCTATGTTTTGTCAGAATAAAGGTAGATTTGCCATACTAAATTCTGAGCACGCTTCTCCTCCATAGTCCATCTCATGAGGTGGTCAAGTGCCAGAAGGAAAAGGGTTGGTACTGAAAGCTGGTGAATGTGGTGGTGTATACGATGTGAGAGGCAGTTTGATGGAATACAGCTGCTCCTTCAAGGACTCTTCCTTGTTGTTTTTAGAGACAGCAAAATGAAGGATATTTTATTCTTTTCAGATATGTTGTCTCTTCTCCCCTTTCGTATGTTTGAGGTCCTTTAGGAAAAGAAAATGGTACAGGACCACAAGAGAATAGCTGGCAGCTTAGTATGTATCTGTAGTTTGCAGACTGTGTGTTGCTGGCTTCCCTTGCCTTACCCTAGAAACCAGAATTTAGTTTTTTTTTTTTTTTTTTTTTTTTTTTCCAGAATGCAAGCAGACTTATGCAAACCTTTTGCTCATTTATCTTGTGGCTGCTTAATAATTGTAAGGCATTTTCTAAGGCAAGGCCAAAATTTAGCTAGTTCAATGAGTTTGGGTGAACAACAAGTGGATCTTTTAGAGTTGGCAGAACAGGAGCTGCATGGGGATTTGTTTGCGTTGCTGTTGCTGTTGAAATAGCAAAGATGCCTGATATGCCTGGCCACAAGAGTCTGAAAATACATGAGAAAGCTGCTATCGCTCAACCTCAGAAGAAAAAGAGAATTACTATGTTGACTTTACAAGGCAAGTCTATTCTTGCAATGACAGCTGCAGGAAACCATGATGTGGCTTTCTTCATCTCTTCAGATAGTCTTTTGACTACTGAGCTGGAGTTTGTTTACTTCTGTCTGTTGCAAATTGGGATTTCTATTTTTTATGAGTGTATGTTTTAGCCTCATGTTGTCTCCCACCTTGCACTGGGCAAAAGCACATAGTGTGTAACATTGGTGAGGATAAACGGTCCTTGCAAGCAGTTGCAAACAAGTGCTGCGCCTTCCTCCCCACCAAAGTCATTAGCTGATGATTTGATTAATTAGTTTATTCATCTGGCCAGTAATACTCAGATGAATGTCAAAGGATCGGACTCTTCTAGTTATTATAAACAACTTCAAGGGTTTAATCTGCAGAAGAATCAAGTCTTGTAATAAGGTATCTTTTTCTGGAATAGAGGTAAGATTTGCTATCGAACAAAATTCTCTTAGAGAATAAGTGTCTCTGCCTCAGAGATGACCTTGTGCGCCTGGCCCATGGAGCAGCAAATTTCTTATATGAGGAAAGATGCAAGATATCTATGCCATCACTAGTGACCCAGAAGTGTTTGGAATGTGACAGATAACAGGGTTCCAAGCTTTTGTGGAGTGGGCTCAGCAGTAGTGGGGTCCTGGCATGGACTAAGTGGTAATGGCTCTGCTAAAGCTGGCTGCATCAGGAAGGTCCTGCCACTGGTCAGGCAACAGATCCCCTACAGAGGTTCCTGCTTGAAATCCATAGGATGTGGCCACCTTTGTCATGTTTACTGAAGCTTCAGGGAGTTGCCTCTTCCATTGACCCAAGATCTGTTGATCTTTCCAATCTTTTTTTTTTTTTTTTCCCCTCTCCTTATTGCCTCCATCATGTAAGAAATCATGTTTCTCAAGCATGTGGATGAAAACTCTGTGGATGAGACTTGGACACCTCTCTTCAAACAGCATTGTTTTATGGTGGAGTTTTATAGATATTCCTGAAATGAGTGAAAGATCTTATGGCAGTTAAGTCTATGTAAGGGTTTGTGAAACTGCTCTTCAAAAGTTTGTGAGCCAGTTTTTCATCTTCAGTCTTAGTACAGTTGCCAAAAGGCCCCTGAAATTCAGGGGGAAGTTCCCTGTGGTTCTTATGCTATTGTCATTTTCTAGTATCAACTTTTATTGCCTTCCTCTGAACCTTGCTTACTTGATGGCCTGCATGATTAGACCTACACAGGCATTTTGTATTTCATAATGAAACACAAAAGGGGGGTGGAATCCAGCAATAATAAATACAGCTGAGCAAGTTCTTAAACACAGCGCACGTTTTCTGCTTTAGAGATCTGTGTCATTCTGAGACTTTGGCTGATGCACCAGAAACTGTGTGAGTTTGTGTACCCCACTTTGATATGGGGAAATATTGCTGGGAACATATCACTAATGATACCAGAGCAGTAGTGCATAGCTGATATACACATCTAGTATTGGATTGGAAAAGGGAAAAAAGGTTGTAACTTTTTCAAACTATATACATTCTAGTTGTTCTGCAGGTATATTTAATGCAAAACACTCTTGAAATCTAAATGGAGATCAGCAGATTTTAAGATGTACCTGACCTTGCTGCAAAAAGCTTACGCACAATGTGGTTTTCAAAAGCTTCTACCAAGCTGCAGATTAGAGTTGGCAAATCTTGTTCATTCTGCATGAGGTTTTTTCACAAAGTAAGGAATTGGGCTCGTATCTAAAGCATCATTAATAAAGCAAGGTTATATTATTATTAATTATACTTATTATACTTATTTACTTACTTGTCTGTAGATACCAGTAATCAGGAGTAATTAGTAATTATTTTGAAACAAAACAAAACAAACCACAAAACCAAATCCAGATCATGGATACATCTTAAGCTTCAACTGAGCATCATGGAAGTAAATGGATTATTAGAGGAACAAAGCAAAAAAAAAAATGTATCTTTTCGCATACACACAATCCCTCTTCCCCTCTGCCCTTCTCCCACTGTCTGTCTCAACCTCCCTCCTCCCTTCTTACTAAAGAAAAGAATTAGGGATATATTATGTGAAAACGGAACAATTTCCTTCAAGATCTTGTGAGTCTTCTAGTTGCTGAGAAGATGAGTAGATTAAGGCACCATTTGTGCCAAAATGGATTCTAGGTAGTTCTATTGACCTCTGTGGGAGGTCCTGTTCCTATGCTTAGATTTATCCATATCTATTTTGGGTCCAGTACTTACCAGTTTGTCTACTTGCAGTTTGGAAAAAGATTCTGATTGCAACAGGGGAAAGAGAAGAGCAGAGGCAGTATCTGAAGTGAAGAAATAGGCCAACATAAATTCCTAAAAGTCTTTTGATAATAAATGTAGATGGCTAACATCCATGTGCCTGTCCTGGTGAAGGATTTAGCTGTTATTTTTTTTTTAATTTTTTATTTTTTTTTCATTTCTTTTACATTTCAGTAATAACAGTTGCGAGTGGATGTTGCCTGTGGTGCTGTGCAGGACAGGGCCAGTACCAAAGCCATCACCACACTCAGGACAGGCCAGCACAGTGCCACTACAGCAGTGCTGCAAGTTTCACCCCAGAATTCTGCAAGTTGGAACAATTCTGAGGCATGGTTCACACCGCAGGATCAGAGCATGGAAAAAAATATTCAGTATACATAAAGATAATTCAGTGTGATCTGTCGTCTAGGCTTTTCTGTTTATTAAAGGGAGAGTGTAAAAAATAAATACCTCTCTTGCTGGGAATAATTATCTCCAAATTTGGAGAAATGTAATTGAAAATCCTGAGCAAGATTTTCACTTTAAATAAACTTAAGTTACTTTTCTCTGTACTGTTGGTGGTTTCTCTAAAATGCGTCACCACTTGCTGGATTCTTGTGGCTGAGAATAAAGTTGATAAACTTGTAGATTAGTGATGTGAGAGATATATATAATGATGTATGCACGTGCACATAAATGTATACAGACACTGTACAAGACAAGTTTCATGCAGTCAGTTCTGCAAATAATTTGCAAGATTTCATTTCTTGCTTTACTGTAGTTATCAGACTGGTCTGTCAGATTTGCCAGATTGCTGCTTACCAGTGAACACTTTGTTGTGACATCCAGGTTTATAGTTGTGATCCTTTCATTTCCAAATGTTGCCCAAAGCCAAACTAAAGTTTAAGAAACTGCACAGCTGCTTATATTCAAAAATTTTGTTGGAGTGGGAAGTCTACCTTTCCTACCATGTGTTAGGTCGTGAAAGTGCCATAATTATTGTGCTCAGCCATTTTTATGTTGCAAAAGGTATGTCATGCCATGGTGTATGCTGCTATTATGATAGTATGAAACTAATTTTGGTAAATCTCTGCATCCTCCATAATTAACTTTGTTTGAAGGTATGGATTTATTGCATTTGTCATCTTCTCTTGTTACAGCTGGAGGTGGTGGTGTTTGCCATGTGGTGTGGTTGCAGCTACCCAGCTGCTCCAGTTAAACATGGACTGAATTTGCTCTTACATAATATAAAACATAATGTGTTTTTTTTGCAGCCTCTTTGAATCTCAGGTCTTCAGAAGAAATTGCAAACAAGTCTTGCATCTGATTTCCTCTGCCCAAATACCTTTCCACCAAGAATACATCAGGAGGTTAGGAGCAGGTGAGCCTTTGGATAGGAAGGACAGAGCTATGAACACTGGAAACCAAAGAAGGGGAGCTTAGGGATAATTTTCCTCTTTGTGTTCCCAGCAAACATGAAACATTGCACTCTTGAAGAAATTAGTTCCACAACTGATTGTACCTCAGTGATCTCTCCAATTCGATGAAAACAATACTGCTGTGAGGAGGGTGCTGGTCTCAGGTGAACAGTGATAGGACATGAGGAAATGATCTCAAGCTGCACCAGGGAGGTTTAGATTGGACATTAGGAAGAATTTCTTTGTGGAGAGGGTGTTTGAGGGTTGGAATAGACTGCCAAAGGAATTGGTGGAGAACCCATACCTGTCGGTATTTAAGATATGTGGTTGTAAAGCTAAGGGACGTGCTTTAGTGATGGAATTCAGTAGGTCAGGTTGATGGCTGGACTTCAAAAAGACTGGAAGGTCTTTTCCAACCAGATTTTGATTCTGTGAAATGCATTTTGCTCTTTAACATGACCTGTGGGTTATATGTGGGAAAATACCTTGTGGGATGTTTCTGAATTTTATGCACTTTGAAAAGGTGTGAAAGTTATGGTTATAACAATGCCTGTGTGGAAACCAGTTTTGAACTGGGTGCCACCTAGATGCATACAGGACTGCTTTAATGGCAGATGGCTGTATGACCCTGACTTCTGCCCCTACCAGAGACTCAGAGCGGTTCTTGTGCTTTCTGTTGTGAATCTTAATGGAAGAAATCACAGCTGGGACAGGTTATGAGCCTTTCTACAATATGGGTCCTTGTCCTGTTAGGGCAACGTGGAGAGGGCTTATTTTGGTAAGATCCTTCTTGTACTTTTCCTTCAATTCAATTCTTGGATGTGAAGTCACAGGCTGTCCCTCTGAATTTTACTCATAGGCATGATCAATGCAGTATTGAAAATTTTTATTTCAATGGAGTTGTCTGTGTGAGTCTTTAAAAGACCAGTGCTGAAATGCTTTCAGTTGCCTATTCTCCAAAAATGGAATTTTTGTTTGCTAGAAAAATGAGTAGGGCCGCAGATGCAGACCTGAATGATGGTGCTCTTACATGGAGAGACGGAACAAAAAAGATTGGCAGGACCAAAACAACAAAAGGCTAAATATAAATCTGCATTACTTTATTCAAATGGGTTTTGATATATTTACCAGCAGCTTTGAAATGTTGCCAGTGGGCTGTTCAAAATAATAACAAACAGTAATTTCTCACTTAGAGTTCACATAAATAATAATAAAAAGAAGCCCCTCAACATTGAGCCTAGGATTCTTTTGCCCTTTTGGCAGCAGCAAGATCTGCTTTCTCACCAATCACTATGCATTTTCACCCCTTTATTCATTGCCCTGTTTCTTATTAATGATCTCTTGCTAGCTGCAGTCTTCTATTTTGGGAAAACAAAGGACCCTGAAGATAATTGTTTTATTAAATGTATGCAAAATGGTGGTAGGTCAGCTCTGTGGTATGCCACCCTTGACAGTCTCTCTTGACACTTCCCTCTGCTTTAAAAATAGAATTGCATGGTATTGTGGTAAGGAAGGAGGGAGAGGATAAAGGGAGGATGTTTTAGGAGGTGAACTTGGTGACTTAGCTATGGCATGCAGGTCACTTAGAGCTGTTTCCAGAGTACCTTGAAGGAATTTCTTAAAGAGGATTGTGGATTTCAATGTGGCTTTTTAAATATATATTTTTTTCTTATCTGTTTGCTGCCAGAAGAGTTGTATAAATCTTGGCCAATGGCCTGTAGTGCTCAGAGTGAGAGCACATATTATGAAGATCACACCAAGTGCATATTTTAAGCCTGCCTATTCATCTCTTTTTTGACGTATCATACATCCTGTACTTCTGGAGTCTATCAACTGAAATTACAATAATGCAAAATGGCCCTCTGTGTTTTGTTTCTTATGATCTTTTATATACATAAAACATATGTGACTCTGGTTGGCCAACAGCATGTGTGATTTACTTTCCTATTCCCCATTTAAAAAAAAAAAAAAAAAAAAAAAAAGAGAGAGGAAAAAAGACAGCCAGGCTCTCCTAAGATAACTTTGGTGAAGCCTTTTGAAATGGCTGGTCAGTGAGTGGTTACCTGCAGATACTGTCCACTTGCTCACCTCTGCTGATGGGCTCAGACGTGCTCTGTGTCAAGGCTTTGCTCCCTTTTGGACTCTTTACATTTGCCTCTATCTTATAACCCTCAAACAGTCAGCTCAGTTTGTTCTTCAGTCAGCCTTGAGAAACATCAGTTGCCATTGCCAAGCATCCATCATCTTAAGGAAGAGTTTTTTGACAGTCTCTCTGACATGCTATAAATGTAGAAGAAGAAAAGGAAGCAGGGTTTTTGAGATGCTTGAAGTTTAAGGAAACACTCTGCAGACTTCTTGATCTGTTTAGAAAAGCAATTGCAGTTGACGGTGCCCCTTTACTTGAAAGCAATTGACAAAATCATGTGCCTTTAATTCAGAATGTGATCTAAATTGGATTACTGTAGGCCACTCTGAGATCTGGTTTAATTTCAGAACCAGGATCTCTGTTATATGGCTAATAATGGCCCAGTCGTCTGGGTGGTTTGATTCCCCTAATATCCAGCACAGAATAAAGAAGGCTGAATTAGAGCAATTCAATGCAGAAGGAAAGAAAATCATCCGTTAGGTGCCAAGAGCTGAGCTGCTCAGCGCACATCTACCAGCTGTTGCGGGGGAGGTACAATAGAGGAATGGATCAGGACAGGTGGTGACCCTGGCTCTGATTTTACATGGAATTTAGGCATTGTTTAAAGTTGCAAGGCCCAAGTGACTCCAGGATCTGTCTTGTTTCAGAACGGATTTTTACTTCTGAGCCAGAAGCACGTCTACTTCATGCAGAAGAGTGTGGCGAGAAGATGCTTGAGTTAGTGGAGATGGTGTTGGAAATGGAAAATGTGAAGTTGGAGTAGTGTGGTGCTCTGGCTGGTCATGCTGGACCTGCTAAATTGCTTTGCAGATGCAGCTTGGGTTGCATGGAGGTCCTGGTGTGAGCTGGTGGTACCTCTGAGCTGCAAGGTGACTATCAGTCTGGTTTTCCAAAATGTTTCTGAAAAGTAGTGTTCCTGTTCCTATGTGGTGCAAGTCTTGCAATACCACCAGAATCAATGCATGTGTATACTATCAGAAACAATACATGTGTATTTTATAATCGGGGTTAAGTGATCTCTCTGGTTGGTCCCCCAATTAAAATCATGTAAAGGTTGAGTGCCCCAAACAGACCCAGCAAATTATACAGATAAGTAGGTTTTTCTTTGTAGTTCTTGTTGCTGGAGTTTTCTAATGTTGTTTGTTTTTGAGTTTAATCTTGCTGGCAGAGGCCAGCAATTATTCTCAAAAGATGGTGTCTTAATGTTTACACATGTACCTTCATATGGTGCAGGGTAGAAGCAATTTCTTCACTGTAAAATAGGGATTTTTTTTTTTTTTTTGTCACATCAGAATATTGATCTTGAGATAACTAGCCACTGTAAAACCAGAACAAAACAGAAAATCAATCCTTTCCCTCTGCATACCCCAAAATCCCCTCCTATTCTTCCCCTCTTTTTCCTCCTCCTCAGCAGTGATGACAGTTTATGCATCTGAGTGTAATTATGCATACCAAAATAAAATAAGTCATGCTTCTGCTACTTATCTCAAATTAAAATTCTATTTTGACATAATATATATATATATATATATGTATAAGTTTTGCTGTTATCATTATATTCCTCACTTAAGGGAGAGCCTCTGGTTGTGCAGGGTGTTGGAGTATGTTTTCCAACAGCCACATTAGTGACATGATGTAAAGGGACACGCTCAGAACAGTAACATATACGTTTTGGGCAGCTGTGGGATCGCAAGATATTTCATAGGCCAGTCTGCCTGTTAGTGTTTCCATCACTGAAGATCCCCAGCAAGCTGAATTCAACTGCAGTGAAGTATAAACACAAAATCTCTCAGTAAGAGAGAAGCAGAATGTAGAAACAAACTGCTTTTGAAAGTCCTGAATGAAAATAGAGGGCACCAGACACTGATAGGAAGATGTAAGAAAATCCAAACGTGTAAGTGCAGTTGGAGCCTGTCCGAATGACATGATCAAAATATGAGGAAAGTGAGACTGGAAATACTGCAGTTGGCTTTGGAGTTAATGGACCACTTGGAGCAGGCACATGTGTGCCTGGCTTTGCATGCAGAAGCAAATTTGAGTGAGAGGAAGGATGTTGAGATGGGGAAACTGAGTTCATAGTCAAGCTTTACTGCTCATGGGTAACCACACCCACGCCTCTTTTTTCCACCTATAACACTAAACTAAGAGTGTCCCCCATCTTCCAGGTGTATCATGAGGGCGAGAACCAGATTTTACCCTGACTAATCAGAACAAGATTAAATGGATATTTAATAAAAAAAAATAAATTATGGTGCGTTGTCCTTGGAGTCCACTTGTGTTTGTACAATCTATGTTGTTATGGTATTTCTCACTGAAGTTTCATTTGAAATATCTTTACAATTCAAAATGAAACTACCAATTTTTTCCCCATTTCACCTGGTTTTGATGTGAAACTGCGCATTTTTGTGGCTCTCTAGATCACAAAGCGCTCTGCGTTAGGCTGGGCCCCAGTTGACTGAATAGTTATGCAAACATTAGCAAATTTTCCCTTGAGCTAAGTTTCATGTTTGTAATGAAACCTGAACTCAGGCAAATTTTGTGTGGTTTTCATTGCGAACATGTAGGCAATGTGAGAAAGCTATGCATTTTCCTGTCTACCCTTTGGAATGATCTAATTTTTCATTTTTCTCAGGTCTCCTATGTTAATACCATAGCAAAGTCATTGTTAATTTGCAGTCTAACATTTCTGCTAGCCATCAGATAGCGTTTGCTGTACTTTTGCAAGGCACTTTAGTAACTTGGGCAATTAAAGTTTGACCAATGGTTTGCATGTTAAGATTTTAGCCAACACATTAAAAAATCTCCTTTTTCTTCTTGGCATAATCTGAAAACTCAAAAGTACAATTTTTGTTTGCTTACAAGCATGTGTCATTTGAAACAGAAGGCCAGCTGATTAGTATGAATGTCTAGTGCCCTTCTGCCAGGTTTTGTATTTGGGCAGGAGAGGCGGATGGCTGTTGTTTCTGCTGACTGGCAAGATGTGCAATTACACGGCCCCCCTCCACCCCCTTACAGAACACTCACAGTGTTTAGCACTGTGATTTTCAGTCCAAAGAAATCTGCCCTTGGTGCAGGAACCCTGACAGCTCTGAGCTGTGCTAATCAAACTTTTTTCCACCAGCAATGCTTATCAAGAGTGCTATATAAAATTCCCAGTTGTACAGTGTGGATAATATGCTAGGAGCTGCCTAGGTCTGACTTCGTGTTTTTGGGTTTTTAATAGGGAAAATACTTTTTTTTTTTTTTTTTCTATTTTATTTCCCTTTTCAACCAGTGGAAAAAAAAATTAATTGCCTAAGTGTACTAATAGTATTAATAGCATATGGGAAATCTTCAACCTTTCCCCCAGCTTTCCTTCCCCCTCCCCCCCCCCCAAAAAAAAAAAACAAACCAAACCAAAACAAACAAACAAACAAAAAAACCACCACCAACAACAAAACAGCCATACACAAAAAGGAGTAAGCTAGTGCATAAGTCTGTAATCTTGATTTACCGAGCTGAAATATCTTTTTATGTGCTTAGAGGCAAATTGGGAATTCTTATTGATGCTAGTTTGCAAGCCCAGATGACATAGCTTGGAGTCCTGAATCTGCAGAAGTTTGCTGCAGCTGTTCTTGCCCTGCACGCTGTCAAAGGCTCTCCCCCTTCATCAGGGTTTGAAGGAAGCACTGCCCTTAGTGATGTCCTAGCACCAGTTGGTCTGTTTAGCCTAAATTTCCAGTGGAAATGGTCCATTTACATTGAAACACAGGGGTTTGCAATGGTGTGGATGTTTTCTTTTGCTAGTTCTGCTGCAGAATGGAGTTAGTAACTTTCTGCACAGATATGTTGGGAGGCTGGAGGGTTCTGGCTGGACCTTGCAAAATACCTACCGGAAATCACTGCTGTTCCTTTGCTAGTTAAAGATGTATTATAGGAATACCAGAGCTGTGGTTCTCCAAATCTGGCGATTTGCATCCTTGGATACAGGTGGTGATGAATATCCAATGCTTTCCAGCAAGAAAATCTCAGTGTAAGCAACTGATCATTGTGCAGTGTAGTAGTACAGAGGGTATAAATTAAAGTCTGACTTTAGAAGAGAATCTGTTTGTGTCCGGAAACATAGTATTTAGAGACTTATTTAGATGCAAAATTGTACTTTTTCATATATTATGCATAACGTTTTATGTATGTATATACTTAAATACTCTACAGAGTGCTCATCCATTCAAGCAACTGCACAGTAACCCTCAGTGGGTATTTTGCTGGTTATCCTTTTGCTCCAAGAGGTAGAAATTAGGCTATCTGTACTGGTACCAAAATTAGGCATCACTCTTTACAAACACCTGACAGAAAGTTGTAGTGAAGAAGGTGTTGGTCTCTTTTCTCAGGTAACAAATGATAGGTTGGAAGGAAATAGTCTCGAGTTTGCACTGGGGAGGTTTAGATTGGACATTAGGAGGAATTTCTTAATGGAGAGGGTGTTTGAGGGTCAGAACAGGCTGCCAAGGGAAGTGGTGGAACCCCCATGCTTGCAGTTTTTTCAAGAAACGTGGATGTGTCACTAAGGGACATGGTTTAGTGATGAGACTCAATAGGCCACGCTGATTGTTGGACTTGGTGACCTTGAAGGTCTTTTCCAACCTAGATGATTCTGTGATTCTAAAATGGGGCTTGTAGGAGATGGTCCTTTTAAAGGTTATGAGTGTTTTCCAATGCATAACAACTGAATACTCTTGTTTTGCTAGTATTATTTTGATGATGAATAACCTGTACTGTGCAATATTGGTCTAAGGGTGGGCATGTGTGCATGCACACACATGTTACTACAGGATTTTCCACTGGTATCTGCACAATCTAAAAGCATTAGAGCTGTAACTGTGCACTGCACATGCTACAGCTGTTCCTATGCCACTTCATCTCTCTTCTTCTCTGTGTTCACAGCTAAATGACCTTTCTCTGTCCAGAGTTTTTCATGGGAATATAGTTAGCATTTCAGATGAACGTTCAACTAATGAATAAGAAACAGAAGGCATTTCAGTGAAAAATTTACAAGTTTAGCGTTACTTTTGAGCATGCAACAAACACAAAAAAGCATACAAATATTTATACTTATGCTTCTTACAGCTCGATATAGGTGCATAGTTTTGTGCACTGGTTTCTTCCCAAGCATTATACATTGTACACTGGGTCATCAAACCACAATCTCCTGTATGTGGATGAAAGTGTTTAGATGAAGTAAGTATCATGCAATGTTAAGATAAATGGTAGATGTAAGAAAATTCTGTAAAGCATTCATGGAAAAGCTTGCCTGTTGGTAGTCATGGAGAAAAACACAGCAGGCAACAGTATGCTAGTGAAATACATGTATATACTTGGGCTGTAGTTGTTGAATGAAAATCTGGTTACGCCTTTTTTATCCATCTGCCCTCCAGCTTGGCCATGCAGACATGGGCAGAACTGCTCCGTGCAGCGGATGTCACTGCAAGCAGATTGCCTCTTAAACTTTCCTTCAAGTACAGTCAGGCTTGTTTTCTTCTCAAAGACTGCAATTAGTGACAACTAGTAGTATTGGGAAAATGGGGCCCTGATGTTCTTTAGCTTTGATTTGACTGTTTGCTGTTCAGCTGGTATTAGCATCTTTTTACATGTTCATATTTTTGCAGATTCCCTCTTCCCTCAGTTCCCTTTGTCTCAGAAGTGACTCTGCCCAGCACCTTGTCTCCAGTGCTCAAACTGAGTCCTTCACTGTTGTCACTGGTATGGAAAAATTAGAATTGACACACAAGTCTGTAAGATTGCTGTACCACACCTGGATTGTCTGCATACCATGGCAGTATTCATTCCCCTACAACTGGGAAAGAGGAAGAGGTCTTTTTTTGCTTTCACTTATGTTTTAACAAAGCATCTAGAGATGGAAGTTCCTCAGTCAGTGTACATAATGTTTTCCTGCATTTATTCATATTTGTTGTGAGTTCTCAAATATACTTGTAATTTCAAAATTTTTATGTAGTACTGCACACGTATTTGATTGGAAGTTCATACAACTCCACCAAAAGACACAAGCTGGACACTGTTGTCTGCAGTTTTTCTCTTATATGTTCTAAATAGTTTGTTCTTATAGACAAAGATGTCCACTAAAACATGGTGCAAAGATATTTGTTCACACAGTATGGTTTTGTTTCTATTATAAACATAGATGAAAGAAGTTCTAACACTTCCAGGATATTTAATGTTGCAAATTAGCTTTACTAGCTCAGCTTACTTCGGACTCATCAGATCACTTGCTTTCTATGAATCTCTTTTCCTGACTTCCTACACCCACCCTCTGGTTTCTATGTTTTTTATTGAACTTTTTTTTTTCTTTTCATCTATGTATATTTTTGATATTTCTTTGCTGCTTAAATAAGATTTTCCTCTAATTTAACATAGTAAACAAAACGAAGGACAACATGGAAAACATCTGAAAAGATTAATGCCAGCTGCAATCATGTCAGCAGTGCAGTTTATATTTAGAGGGGAAGCGTGCTGGAGAGGAGGTGAAGAGTTCAGAGAGGGATTCAACCTGAGTGCTCGGATCTGAGGGAGGGCTGCTGCTAGGATTGAACTGGCCTTCCCAGCTCATGTATGTGGTGCCCCTTTCAGCCTATTAACAGGGCTTTTCCCTTTGCAGCCTTACAAAAGCTGTTTGGAAAGAGAATGCACCAACACCCACCCTTTTGCTGAGAAGTCAGAAGTTCAGGCAAAGGGAGCTTTCTCAATGCTCTGTATTCTTGCATGTCATCCAGCATAAACCTGACTCCTAATTCTGTATCCTATTTGATAGACCACAAGCCTCCATATTTACAGTGAGTCTTAGTGTCTTGATCATTACATGTCTCCTTTTAATGTGTGTTGCTCACTCACACCGAAATTCATGGCCTTATTCCTATAGCTCTGTTGTCATGGAGCAAACTATTTATGGATCCCCACGTTACAGATGAGACATTGACGCTGACAGAATGATCCCGAAGAAAAATTCTGGCAGAGCAAGAACAGAGCAAGCCTCTATGGAGTTTTGAAAGAAACATAGCTGAACTTTGACCCTTTAATAGGGTTTGGATCTAACTTTCATATCAGTAGGCTTTCTTGCAGTATTTAGAATCATAGATTTCCCTTACTTCTTGCTGATCATTTCAGAAGAAAAATAAATAAATCCAAGAATGTTTCAGAATGTTATTCTTCTGCTTCTTACATATCAAATACAAAAAGAAAGTTCTTTGGAACAGATAAATCCACATAGGCAAGCATTTTTTTATTATTTTATTATTATTATTTTTTTAAAAGAAATTTAGTGAGATGTATTGGTGAGAGAATGATCTTTCTTCAGAACTGTTGAAAGGGAAGATTAGAGGTTCCAATTAGTGGAAAATAGGAAACCCTGAGATAACAGTAATTCTGTAATATTATGATTCAGAAAGATGACAAGAAAATCAGTTTCCTATCTGTTAACACTGCAGCATCTGGAAACTGGAAAAGAAAGCCATTACCTCAAATGATGCCATTTATTAGCCAAAGGAAGTAAAAGCTTTCAAAAACAAGCTAGAAGCAGTATAACTATACTTTTTATTATTATTTTAATTTTACATTTGGGGAGACTGGGACGAGTAGGTCTTATGCCTTAAAGCAGAAGGAAAACAGCTGTCTTATTCACATCAACGTGTTTAATAGCAAAAGATGTTATAACCACAATAATATCTATTACCTCTTAAGTAAGGCTTTTTAAATTTCTGAAAAGATTAAATCTAAGCAGTGGCATATATATCACTGTCTGCCAGAAGAAATAGCCCTTCCTGAGATTTTCTTAGCCTTGCCTTCCCCACAGGCCTGGATGAAGGGATCCTGCAATGAAGGGGTTAAGAATGCACAAGGGTGAGTCTCCTAGCTGAATTTATCTTGGTAACCCAAGATCTTCATGAATGTGGAACACACTTACTACTGCAGCTATTCTTGTATTGGCTTCCCCACCAAGTCCTGACATGCTTTCATCCATGCATGCTTCTTGAGTTTCACTCCAGGGGGAAGTTTGGGGGAGATCTGGTGACAAACAGGCTTCAATCCCTTGCATACTTACTGAATAAAGTTTGTATTTTCCGTACATTCTGCTTTTGTTATGCAGTAGCTTTTATTTTATTTTATTTATTTATTTTTACTATTGTGTACTAATTAAGATTGAAAATTATTGAAGAGTTTCCATTAGAAAGCAGAAAAGTAGCGTGAGCTTCAATTTTATGTATTTATTTATGGTCAGTATTTAAATGTGCAGTTAGACAAAGGAAAACTTTTGCTTGTGCTCACAAGAGTGCAGTGGATTGACACATTTAGCTGTGAACTCTGCAGATAGCAAGTGTAGAGTTGAATTATTGTGAGATCGTGATGGAAGGCTGAGGTTTTGTCCTAGCTTTGGCAGTTCTTGGTCATCCTGGTGATCTTCCAAGGGACAATGTCTGCTTCTATGAAGACAGCAATTTCTGATCTTTATCATATGAAGAAATTTTAACGTGTTCTATTCACCGTAGATACTAGCCCATACTGACATGTGATTCAAGATGTGTTGTGGACTTGGGAAGGATTTAAATTTAACTTCTACAAACTTTCTCCCTATTCTACTTGTTTACCCGTAAAAAAATCTTTGCACTGGCAAAACCTAGATCCAGATATCTCCACCAATATGGTGCTGAACTTCTGTATCCAGCCAAACTAGCATGGGAGTAAAAATCTTTATTTTTACCTGTACTGATCACAACGTGTATCTAGCCATAAATAAATAATTAGGAAAAACATTTTAAGTTCTAAATAAAGATCTTGTAGGTAAATTCTCTTTTAATTTAGCTAGAGGACTTTTAGTTACTCTGAAAAATGTATGAACATCAATATTTTCAAACTTAAATTTAGCATGAGAAACAAAGTAATGAAATTCAGAGATCCTGAATATTTGTGAAAATAAGTAACGGAAGCTTTCTGTCTCTGGAAAGGCAAACTGTAAGCTTAGATGCCAAACTCTACCCTTCCCATTTTGAAAATAATGGTGTCTGTTTCCTCATCTCTAAAATACATTCTCTCTTCTTAAGGAAATATGTGAACTTTTCCATATTGTTCTGAAAAGCACTTTGAGATCATTATTGTATGAAGTGCTAGAGGGCTGTAGCATATAACGGCTCCAGATGAGCAGAACATTTCTTTTTGAGCAGGGGAAAGTATTTTTAACCTGCTGCCTCAAAGCTGGAATGATGTTTGCTCAACTGCTAACGTGATTGTGATGAAAGATAAGTAACGCAAAAAGAACAAACAAGTGCCTTGATGAAGTTGGTAGTAAATATATCCAACAACGTTACTATTATGAGGAGATTTCCTTCTTTGGGGAAAAAAAAAAAAATACTCAGCACAACATCAGCAGAAGCTTCTTTCCTTCCTAATTCTGTGCAAGGAGTGATTCACAGTTTATAAGGCTGTGGTCTCTTCAGTAAGCTGATACAAGTTATGCTGACTAGATGCCTTGCCCCAGCAGTATGTGGTCAAGTATGTATTAATAAAGAAGAAAACTCTTAGTGGTTTGGCCCAAATTCTTTTGGCTTTATAGGCACTCCTGTGCCTCATGTGGGAACTGGAATTGAAATACTCTGAAATCCTACTGCAGCTGAGTACAGTTTTAGACTAGTATGAAAAGGGTGAGAAAGGAAGCTCTCACTTTGTAGACAGGCATCTCTACTGGCTCCTGGGATTTCTCAGCAACTTTCTCTTGTTCAGGTCTCACTGTTGATTATGGTGTCATTCTCTGGGTAAAATTTGCCAGATTGATTTGAAATGTCCAGCAAAGGACAGCAATAGTGGAAGAACACCTAAACACAAATGCAGTTCTCAAGGGCAGTCTGGGAGAGTGCCATTGGTTTCCATCATTTGGGTGTCTGTAAGTTTCTCTCATATGAGAACTCTTTGCTGTGATTTGGCTCTGATTTGACTGCTTGCTCAGCTGGGATGGGCTGCTGAGGTGTCAAATCCATGGCTGATAACATGGGTCTCAATGGTATAAATGCCAACTGATAATATCAACAAGAGTGGAAGCTACGTTAAAATGTCTCCACCTTTTGTTCTGTAGAAGCAAAAGAACCAGGTAAAGAATATGACACACCTGAGGTTTGTTTGTTTTCTTATAACTTAAAATTAAATGATAATGAAGGTGGCAGTCTTTATTCAGTGTGATCCTGGTGTTAAATATGTGGAAGTGAAAATTCCTCAAAGGACATTTAGCTTTAACCTTTGCTGAACTTACCAGCCACTGAGTATGGAGGGCATGAGAAAGGGGTTGCTCGCAAGTCAAGGTCTCATTTTGTGTAGATGGACATTAACTCACGCTAAGGTGGTAGACTGCATACGGAACTGTAGTGCCTGAGCTTGAGTGGAGTTACTGAAAGATGTGCCCACAAAAGGATGCTTCTGAGAGGCCAGGCTTTTCTCAGGGAGAAGGTGTGGGGATTCCATTGTCTCATCCCATTTGAAATGAGAGTGCTCTTGTGAGAGTCCTGTCCTGTGGACCGGTTTGCCTCAGTTGCAGATACCTGCCAGCTGCCATCATGGAGCTGTAAAACTTTGCCTTAGATTTCTTTAAGTCTTCCCCACTCTGGAATGGGACTCGCCTGGAAAAAGGCAGTGGTTTACTCATTTTGGAGACCATTAAAGCTTTGCTCTCTATCACTGTGTATCTCCAGCTACTGTGGTGAATATGAAATGTAGGCTGTTAGGAACAGGAAATCAAAGGAAAGACTGAAGTGGTGAATAGGAGAGGAGGGTGTGGACAGAAAGAAATACTGGGAGGATGATATGCAGGATGTTAAAGTTGCAGTTGTGAATTTAGGCTATGCTAGGGTATATCTGTGTATATGCCTAAGTTTCTGAGACGACTGGCACTGACACTGGGACAAACTGTATTTAGTACACTGAGTTGGGTTAAGTCAATTGTGGAATCCCCATCACTGTATGGTGTTTTCAAAGCTCTTACCCTAAAGGGAAAAAATGAACACGTGTATTAAGTGAATTTGAATATACATGTTATGTTACCTGTTACCTTCTTCAGACTATGCAGGGGTGCCACTCAGCAAGCTCCAGCTACCTGCTGTTCAAGTGCCAAGTCATTCTGAAAATTCAGTGTGTGTATGTATGAAAGAGCTCTTTAAAACACGAAAAGCTCTTTTTGAAAAAGCTGGTCGGTTTTCTCAAAAGATAGCATTTAAAAAAAGCTTATCCAAGTGAACTCAGCACTACAGAGACTGGATCCACTGCATAGAGTTTGAGGCCAAGAACAGCTGGACTGGATCTTCATGGGGGTCTCCTGATGTGAATGTAGCAGTGCCAACCCATGTCACCATTAAAGTTTTTGTGAAATCAGGTCTCTTCAGTAGAAAGCCAAACTCATGTTCTGATAACTGTCTTTTGAACTTCAGCTATTTTTTCCCTTTGTTAGCTGTTTTGACCTCTTATGTGAACTTGGTTAATGGCACTCAGAGAGGAGAAAAAAAATCTTAAAAAAGAGGAAAGTAAACCAAAAAAGTCTATTTTGAAATGATACAAAACAGCTGACCTAGTATTGCCAAACCCTTGTTTTATAGCTGATGAACAATTTGTCCTTAATTCAGTCTTTTTTTCTTTCTTTCAGAATGTTCTTTTATTGTTGCGGTGCATGAGATCACGTAAATTCCTATAAGCCTGTCCTTTCCTGAACTGTTCCACTATGCCATTCCTTCAAGAGATACTGCTTAGCTGCTGTCACAGTAGTCCTCTGTTTAGGTTTTCTCTCTGTTGTCCCCCCCAGACTCTGAGCAGGTTCTTTCTGCTTTCTACTGGTCTTGTTTCTATTGCCGTGGAGCAGAATTGGGTTCTAGCTGGTCAGTTCTAGCTCCTCAGGTATAAAATGTTGAGCAACTTCTAGAGTCTCTCTCTCTTCCCAGCTGTGAGGAAGCAGGAGGGAGTGGGTTGGAAATATGTCAGAGCTGACAGCAATTAATAGTGCTCCACTGGCTTTCAGCTGATGTACAGTTCTGGAGTGAGTGCAACTAGATGATGATTGTTAAAATAGCCCCTGTAGCTGAAGAGACACGAGTCCTTTCCTGGTAGCAGCTGAAATTGTTGAAGAGATTTAGCAATGCCAGCCTTGCTCCAATTGCAATGACTAACCCCTGCTGAAGGCTATGAACTTCTCTGTTCTGCCAGTTGTACTTCTCTTGATACTATTACCAATTAACAATTTAATTCAAAGTGAGCTGGGTTGGCACAGACCTTTGTGTGGGGTTAGAGGCTGTAACCTCAGCTGGCACTGCTGCAACTGGAAAAGGTTAGGTATGGACAACCCAGTCTGTCCAGTTTCTGCCACTGAGGAGGGAGCCAGTGTTCACTGCTGGATCCTTGCCTTTCCTCCTCAGGGTACATCTAAGAGATGCCAGACGGTCATCTCTCTGCTCAGCCTGCTTACCAGGCTACATAAAACACATTTCCTCTCCTCAGGGAAAACATCTTATGGCACACCTTTAATACACTGCTGGCAACACTGAAATTGTGTGTAACAACTTATGCCACACTGCTGTTTGGGACAAGGTAGAGCTACAGATGCCATGGACTAAAATATCTTTTTTTTTTTTTTTTTTTTTTTTTTCATGCTGTTCCTAGGGTCTCAGCCTTTTACATTGCTGCCTGGCTTCCCAGAGAGTTGGGAAAATAATTTTTCTCTTCTTCTTGTGTTTTTACCCTCCTTCCCACCCACTTTAGAAGGTGCTATAACAACTACATATATCTGCCTTCATTCCCTCTTAGAGCTTTCCTGCTCTTCTGAACATTCTTAAAATCTCTTCCTTTCATTTATCAGCTGGTAGTTTTCCCTTCTTTTCACTAGTGAGCAGTTTCCTCAGCAGTATCCTCCCAGAAACCTAAGGGACTGTGTCTGTAACTCACTCCTCTCTGGCAGTAACAGAAGAATTTACAGTTTAAGCCTCTTAAAATGCTCCAGGATAAGTTACATCACTTGTTTTTGTATTTTGCAGAGAACTATTGAAATGATAAAAATAATCTGTGAGCTCTGATTTGCCATTCACTATATGACATTTCCATTTTTGTTTGTCATAAACCCAGGGCAATCAGGCTTAATCACATTTGTGTTCAATTGCTGCATCTCACAGATCTGGTATCTGTCACTCAAATGTCAATGGGATAGTTTCTGCAGCAGACAGAGGAAATCTTCAGAATATTGCCTGTTGATCTCTTCTGTTTGGAATAGCTTCCTGGGTTTCTGTTCAAAACTTCCAGCCTTGCTTTCTGCTTAAACAAGAACAGAATCACTAAGCTTTGCAAACATTTCAACTTAAGCTGGTTAGACTGATAGTTTTTCTGGCATGATTTTTGTACAGACTAATCTGTTCGCACTTGCTTGGACTAGAATGATCCCCGGAGAGTATTTTGCAGGTTGGGATTGGTGGATATGAGTTGTACTCGCCCAGCTCTGCTTCCCTGCCCTGGAATGCCTTTCCTCTGCAGCCAGTCTGAACAAGACCCCAGCAACCGTGGGGAGCAGAGATGTGAGTACAACAACTGCTGCTGTGAGGTCCCCTTGACAGGAAGAGTCCTTCAAGAGCCTATTCATCCATGACCAGCTTCCCTGCAGTCCATGGAGAGCACACAGGACAGAACAAAAGTCTTTGATCTTGCTTGTTTCTTAATTTAGAACAACAAAACAAAAACACAAAAACAAACAAACAAAACGGCAAACCACAGTTGGACTTCCAAAATTTTGTTGCTTAAAATTTCAAGCAAGAAATCCCCATCACAAGTGAAATCAACTAAAACATTCTTGCACCCATAGCATTGGCATTTTTTTGGGTAGTGTGGCAGACTTGGTCTAAAAATAACGTTTGAAAGGTCTCTCTATCCAGTAGGCCAGAGGAATCACAGGGTTCTCTCCAGGGCAGCCCAAAGCCTGATCTTCTCTAGGTAGCATGTGGGATGTACAGAAACTAGACAAACACCCCTGAGCTATGGCACATGGCAGAGTGTGTATACAAGTTGGTAGCAATATTGAGACTTTTAGTCTCTATTGGAAAATGTATTTTGATAGCTAGACATCTTTTAAGTGAGTTTTATGGGTGTCACTGTTACAAATTTACTGTGCATTCAGGAATTGGAGTGAAAATGAGGATGCAAAAGGAAGTGAGTAAAGTGATGGTATTCCTTAGCTAAAATAGCAGATGCATTAGGCAGATCAGCTCCAAGAAGGGTAAACATGTGTCCAAGGTCACTGTTTCACCCTTGGCTGACTGAGATCCTTAGGGAAATTTTGGTTTTGCAGGAGAGTATTTAGAGTCTCTGCGAGTTGCACATCATTTCCCAGGTGCCTCTTGTTTTTTAAAGTCCAGCTTGAATCTCAGTGCTCCAAACCACCTCTTTCATAATCAGCTTTGGCAGATTATGCTGAAGAGTTAGTCTGTGTTTTTGTGGACCCTCCATACAGGGAGATGAAAATACTTGTGTTCCTGGAAAGAGACTGTGAACGAGAAGAGTGCTGGTGGAAGTATGAACATGCAGTACCAAGTATTCACAGATTTTTACTAATTTCTATTTAGATGATAAATACATCTCTGAAACATCAATAAAAGAGTAAATACTGCATTTTAGAAAGGAATTAGCTGTTGCACAATTTCAGCTTGTCTTGATTATGGGTAATAAGAATCCCACTCTGGTTTCAGAAACTGCCTTGTAGCATTGCAATATTTTTTTCTCCACCTCTTCCTATCTTTCTGAATCAGCTGCTTCCTGCCACACTAGAACGGTCAGTGCCACCCCCTTAATTTACAATTAGGAATGCAGACATGAGGAAAGGCGAGGGGATAAAATATGGTGTCAAGTTTGTATCTGCTCACATTTCACACACTAAGGAGACAAGCCCCTTTGGCCAGTTGCCATGGGGAATTTTCTTGCAGAAGTAAATAACTCAGAAGAGAAAGAACTCAGATTCATACTACCCCAGCTGCAGAATGTCATTAAGTCTCAAAGGATGCTATGTGCATTGTGTGAAAGGAATTTTGTAATCTGGCTATAACTGCAGTTGCAAAACTATGTTTGAGTTTAAACCTTTATTTTGAACTTTTAATTATTGGCTTGTTTCTTGCGTACTGATTAAAGAGTACATTGTCTTATAAATAGTTTCTATTTTTAAACCATAAAAAGGTTTAGATTAGCTGTTTCAATCGTGGATGAGTGGGTGATTTTGTTTTGTTTTCTTGTTTCTTCCTATGCCAACTGCACTCTAATCTCCATTTCCTAAATCACTTTTTAAAGGATACTTGAAAAGGGAATTAAGTTTACCAAGGCACTCAAAATATCCTGCAGATAGCTTTTCTTTAAGTGTCATTCTTTTACGTGATTTTGTGACCCCAATAACCTTCACAAACTTGTGGTTTGTGGGGATGGGAAAGGATGTTTTTTTTGTTGTTTGAAAAGAGAAAGCACAGGCACCCTCCTTCCACTAGCAGTCATTTCTTTTCAGTTTGAGTTACATGTCTGGCCTCCCTGAGGTTGGTCCTGGTATACCCAGGAGGAGACTCATACTGTAGCTTCACCTAGCTTCACAGTACTGGAGGACAGAGTAACAGAGTAGTATTCTTCTGTGTTGGCATTTTGTACTGATGGTACCTCAGCTCAAAATTGGTGAAGAAATGTGAATATGGGAATCTTGGTGAAGATGCATGCTTTTAGCACTGATTGCAAGTCAGCATTTGAAATAAAACCTGTCAGCTGGATAAAACAAATATCTGCAAGAAAAATGTATTTAAAGTTCCCATTTAGGCAATATTTACATCTCTGGAATAGCATACTATGGTATAACTTACATTACAGTTTTTTTTTTTTTTTTTTTTTTTTTTTTTTTTTTTTTTTCTTCCCCTGTGGCAGTAGCTGCTGTGAATAGCTTGCAGAAAGGCTGATCACAGAATCACAGAATTTCTAGGTTGGAAGAGACCTCAAGATCCTGATGTCTCTGTAGATGCAGTCATTAAATCATGGGTTCCTGTAGCACTTTGCATAAGTGCATCAAGTGGTCCAGGCAAGCGTATTTGACTGAGGAGGTTTTGAACCAACTGATTGCTGAGCCTACAGTGACTGTAGGGTACCTGGATGACGGCAGGGCATGTGTCCACTGACTGGAGCCTAGGGATCTGTGACTCCATGGCTATCAACAGAGCTTCCTCTCATCTTGCAGAGTGGTAAGGACTTGCTGCTAGGTCTGCATCATATGTGTTTTATTGAGGCGACCAAGGTTTGGTTGCATTATGTGCTCCCAGAACTGTGTTCCCTCCAGTAATGGCCTCTCCTTAACAGAAACTTCAACCTAAGGCTTGAACTGCTTTGAACTTTATGGTCAAAGTGAAATTTGGGCCAGACTCCTAAGCATCTCATGTGTTGCTTGATGAATCTGTCAAACTTCCCTGCAAACCAGAGAGAAGGGGGCTGGAAATAAAAATACCACCTAGATGGGAGGGAGAGCATGCATGTGTGTCTGTGTCATTGTCCGTCAGCTCCCCGAGCTGCACTTTGGTGGAACGTGTACTGAGCTGTGCGCCAGGAGACAGTACATCCTGCTCCCAGCTCTTTCCCCCGACTATTTTTGTGCTCTTCACAACTGCTATTAAGCAAGACCACAGAGTATTTTTACAGCATAAGCAGAAGAGGTCTATCCTGCATTTTAGGGCTGTGATCTGTAGATAACCCGTGCAGAAATAGTTATTGTAATATATTTACATAATCTGAAGAATGTGCCCTGGGATAAAAAGGAATTTGGATGGTGTTAATGTTTTGTTCAATGTTTGATTGGATTGTCTCATTATTGGATTCCATCTTCTACCCCTCTTTTATTTTAAAAGTTTCCTACCAAATTTTCAAAGAGCTGCATTTAGAAATATGTTTTACTTTGGTTTCAGTGAGGTATGGGTTGTGTGGGACATTGCAGAGTAGGCACAGAGTAGTGCTACTTGAGGTTGTTGTGCCTGAGCTATTGGAGCCAAGTGACTAGCAAACCTTCTGACCTCAGCTTGGTGTGTCTGATGCTGTTTTTGGGTCTCTGCTCCCTTGAAAGTCTCGATAGTATCATCTTAAAGCTAACAAGCTAAAGCATTTCTTATGGATTAGATTACTATTACTATCACACTAGACATTTTTTTTAAAGATTCCTTTGCCCCAAATTTGAATAATTTATGCATAAACCACTATATTATTGTTTTATTTCCTATAAACCATTATTTTTTGTTGGAAATACATAACTGTATATTGCAGATTTCGAAAAGATTAAAAGAAATTTTATTATTTAAACTTTAAAGTTAACAAGCTCTATCCCAAATTATTTCCTATGCACAATTAAATGTTACAGCTCAGTGTGAAGCCTGACATTAATTTTCGTATTCCGTTAAGCAATATTTTTGTTTTAATGCCCAGTTTAAACCCTCTTGAAAGCATTGAGTAACTTCATTTCCTAGACTCAAAATTTTTAAGGATTACATTTTCAACAGGGAGATTAGGACCAGATGGTATAGGTGGGACAGTGCAATATGTAATTTATGAAGGAGACAGCTGAAAACTAGTGAGGTTACACAGAGTGTGTGCTCAGTAGTGTGTTCCTAAGGACTGGCTTCGGCACTCTGAGTATATTCTGGACTCTTTCTGTGTCTGCATTGCATGCTGTGGAAGCCCCTCTGTAGAAATCTCTTTGGCTGTTTGGATCTGTGTTGCACACCTATTGAAGACAGATTATTCACTCCTTTTGGGAATGCAGTGGTCCATTTTTTTAAATTTATTTTTTATTTTTTATTTCAGGGTAATTCCAAGGTAGTTTCAGAGTGACAAGAAAATTGTAGCATTTTTTCCCTCATTTTTTTCTTGATCTCATCTCTTTTCAGTTGTGCTCTTATTGTGTTTTGGGGATTTCTGTCAGTTGAAAACCAGAGTTTTGAGGAAGATGGGAAAAATAAGGAACTAAATCTCAGAGTTATTTCTGAGTATACTTTTAAAACACAGAGTAAGCATTAAGAAAAAGGAAGTTTGTATGAAATGAGGCAGACTGTGGATTTTGAGGAGCTGGAGCTGAAGTGCTACATAGCAGATTAAGCTGTTGAAGAGTGCTCCTTCCACTTTTGATATTTCACTCAACCTCTTTTCAAGAGATTTTTGTGGGTTCTCAGTTTGGCAGCCAAGGCAGGGTTAATAAAACAGAGTTATCTCATCCCTGAATGTTTACATAGAATGAAATTTTTAAACTCCAGGGCTGTGAGGGGAGATGGGGCTGGATGGAAGTCCTCAGGGAAGCCACCTGCAGCCAGGTGGAGGCAGCCACCATGCCTGGCTTGGTGCTCCCTGTGCTGGAGCACTTCACTGGTGTCATTTGCATGAATCAGATGGCTCTTGTAGTTATTGGGCTGGTCTGCTTCAGCTGTTGGGATGAATATATATTTATGTGTGTTGCGGGAGGGAAGTTATGTCCAAAACTTTCAGGTTCTTCACTGACCCTTTATGCAATATGGGACCAATCCTGTCTCTTCATCATGCCTTGGTTTCCTTTTTTAAGGAAGAAATACTCTTGGAGATGTATGAATGAAAGGTGTGTGGTGTTGATAACACCTGTTTCTTTCCAGATGAGTTCTGAATATTAGCATTTAGGGGCAGGGAATACTCATATAACTTCTAATTAGTTTACTTCACTTTGATCTTTTTTTTTTTTTTTTTTTTTTTTTTTTTTTTTCTGTTTGTTTGTTTTTTGCCCACAAGCTGACTTGGGACCTGCTTGAGTACCATTAAGCTTTTAATGGTTGAAGGGAAAGTTTATCAACAAATGGTAAATTATATATTTCCACCAATTTAAATGAAGGCACTCCAACCACTGAAGTGCTGGCCAAAACTGAAAAAAACAGGCCGAAATCCCTAGCCTCCATTTCAGAAAGCTTTTGAGTTTGTATTTTGGGACCTCATGTGTAAAGAAGAGATGGAAAAAATGTTAATCTGTGGGACTAAGGACATATCCCGAGGCTAGCAAATAAGACAGGAAATGACAGAAGAAGGCTTTTGAGTCCCTGCTGCAAGGCGGGGCCTGTACATGGCTGGTGCCTGAATGAGGCTGGGGTGGGCGAAGTGCCTGCCTATGGGAAGGGTGTGCAGGGGGACACGGGCATCCATGCTCAGTGATATGGGTGCTAGCTGTATCAGACTTGCTTGTTTTTGCAGATTTCTAATCTGAGTAGATGGCAGGACTGGGCTGAGGTCACCTTGAAGAGGTAGATGAGGACTTCTGCAGCATCCAGGATGAGCTTCTCCATACAGTGTTAGCACCATGGGCAGGCTAGAGGAGACCTGTCAGGGTGGGAATGAGCAGGGCTGCTTGTGCACTGCTCAGAAAAGTCCTAGGTGGTGGGAAACGTGGAACCTGGGCAGCCTGTGGGGAAAGTGTCTTCTGACAGAAGGTCCTCTGTGCAGTCTTGTGTTCACGACAGTATAGTGAAGAACCAAGAGTGCTGAAATGGGGTTTAAAGCCGTGTTGTGCTGCCTTGGGTTGGGCCTTCTGAACCTGTCCTTGCAGTCTATGTTGATGTTTTGGGGTAGGAAGCAATTAAATAGGGAAAAGATCAGCATTGTCAATAGCAAGAATGTCTAATGCTATTACGGTAGCATTAGAGCCACTGAATGACAGTCAAGATTTTCTTCTAGCTGAGATAAATCAGTGGTGATTTAAGTAGCTCTTTTACTTATATTATTCATTATTCAATATATTTTCAGCTGCCTGAATGACACAGACTTTCTTCCCCCCCTAGCTTTTCATTCATGAATGTGAAACCTCTAGTTCATCCTCTTGAGAAATGCTACAGGGTTATTTAGACTTGTTAACAAGGACTTTTGTAAACAAGGATTTTTGATGTGATGCCTCAACATGGATTTGACAACATCCAATGACATTGGATTATGTGTAACTCTTATCGCAAGTGGCTCCCCCTCATTATGTTGATTGGGAAAGAAAGTGCAGTAATGTTGGCTTGCTTTTCCTGCATCCCAGGAATTGAAGGAACGTAGTTAACTGAAAATGGGCTGTGTGGATTTTGTCTAACAAGCTAATGTTTTAAACATTTCTTGGTGTGTCTGGAATATGAGCTACCAAAGATTCTGTTGTTGTTTCTGTTGCTAGGTTACATGCAAGTGTTTCTTTACAAAGTGACACCCTTAAAACAAAAAAAACCTCCACTGATTTGAAAGACTTTGCTGAATTTTGTTTTCTCCTTTTTTTTTTTTTTTTTTTTTTCTTTTTCCACTGTCTCTTTTCCATGCCCTTCCTCTACAGGGCACAGGGAGATCAAAGAAAATTATTCAGTGATAATTGGTCTAGGAATAGCAAATGACGATAATGGAAGAACATAACCAGGACCTTCAACTAGGACTGCTCTCATTGCTTGTCATTTTTGCACCTATCATAGACAGATGTACAATCCAGTAGGATGTATTTGCTATCCTGCATGCTGATTTCTTCAGTGCATGCCAGATCTCTGAAAACTGTCCTGTTTTTTACTCTAAAAACATGCAAGTCCTAAGGAGATCAACTTCTAGGGCACATTTTCATTTCTTTTGACCATGGAGAAGCTGTGTTGCTTGGGTGCTTTTAACTGTCTGCCCCGTTGATGTTTGTCCCTTGCCCAGGCAGCACATCCCACAGGCAGCTGAGCCTCTCTGTGCTGCACATAGAAAGATGGGAAGCATTAGCTAGAGTAGCTAAAACATCTGGCCTTTTAAAATATTTCTGAAGGTAGGGAGCCAAGTTTTGTCCTGGGCTACACCCATGTAACCTCAATCAGCTTCAACATCAGTGCAGCTGAGGGCTGGGGATGGCCACAGGAGCAGGAAGCCTGCAAGAAGCAGGTCTGCAGCAGTGCGGGGAGAGGCAGCACTGAACCCAGAGCATCTCTTCACTGAGCTGTCCCCTTACCCAGTGGGACCATGAGCTTTTTCCACCTTGTCTTCCAAAAAGTCTGCTGGTAAATGGGACAATGTTCCTGAGTGTGCGCGTGCATGCTAAAAATACTATGAAATGCATGAGAGGTGGCCAGGTGATCTGGGCAGCATCTCCAACACACTTTTTGAGAATGAGCTTGCCGGGGATGAAAGCAGGGTCCTGGCTCTTTTAACAAGATTTAATTTGTTTTTCCATGGCCCTTCGAAATCCTTCTGGGCAGAGGCTTTCAAATGCAACATGCTTAGGAGGAAATTTAAAGGAACTTATGGTTAGGCTGCATTATAAGTTCAAACAGGAGACGTATCAAATACCTGGAAGCAAAGTATGAATATTTAGTTTTTTTGGGCGGCCTGGGTTTTGCAGAGAAACGCTGTTTCAAAGCTAAGGCAGACACAACAGTTTTCCTGAAATAATACCAGCAGTAATCCCTTCAAGCATCCCCAAGTGTATTGACTTGCTCACATTTTAAAATTCTTTCACTGTTTTGTTATAAAAACTTGCATATTTCTCTCCTCTTCACCATATGAAAATCTTCTAAGAATTTTTTATGAGCTTTTTGTAGACTACAGAATAAGCTTTCCTTCCCCTCCCCTTCCTTACTTTCTAATCCAATTTAGTCAGATAGTTACTTCAAATCCCTCAGAGGCTTGTAGTTTGTTCATTCTCCCACAGTGCTGAGATTTCCCTCCAGCCCAGCTGGCAGGAGTTTTTAGAAATAACAATATCTCAGGGGGAAGGAGCCGAAGATTGAATGGGGTCTTTTGTCCAGGTCTCTATGAAGCCAGATTAATTATGCATTGCAGAACACAGTTTAAAGCTCTGAATTAGGTCCTCATTGCAATGAAAGGAGAGCCCAGGCTTGAAAACTGAAAGAATTCCCATTTCCATCAGAGGGACAGACATATAATGACTGAAAGCAGGAAGAATTTTTGAAAATTGCAATTAAACAGTATTTTGTATTTACCACTCAGTAGCCGTTGTCTTAAGCATTTACAAAAGTGATTCTTTGACATTTTTTCACATGATCGCTCCATAGGTGGCTGGACTTTGAGGATTTTCAAGTCTTTTCTGTGTTACTAGGCTACTCTTGAAAGTACTTGTGCTTTGATGAATGAGACCAGTTTTTTTTTGGCCAGCACTTACCTGAATAGAGGTCTTTAAAACCTCAGCAGTACAATTAGCAGTTGGTCAGATGATACTGATGGTACAGGAAAAAAGCGAATGGTTTTCTCCTTTACTTCTGGGGATTTTCTAAAGCTGTCTGACCCAGTGTGATGTGCAATAACAACATTTTTCTTGGTTTCCTAATGCACTCTAATTCCAGCTTGAGGAAAGTAGAACTCTTTCACGGATAATAAGTCCATAATGTTATACAGCTGCCAAATAAAAAGTTGTCCACAGGCATTTGTATTCATAAGGGCACTTTCTGTCAGGGTGAGGGAATTGTGTTTTCGGTGGAGGAGTGAGGCCAAAAGAGGAAAAGTTTAGCTCTGAAATCTTTTACATTAGAAATCTTTGGTCTCAGATACGACCAAACTGAGATAGAGTATGAGCAAAACAAACTAATTTTTTTTTTTTTGCTTTTATCATCTTGAAATCCCATATGTGGAATAACACTGTAAATAGCTGTAGCATATTGAGCTCTGCTGTTCAATTAATTTTAATTAAATATAAACTGTAAACATTTAAGGAAATAGCCAAATACATATTTGGAAGGGTAGAAAATTGGTGGTGGATTCCACATTGAGGCAGACTAAACCATTTACTGAATTGGTCTGGAAAACCTACAAGACAGGAACTTAGTACAGAAATTAATTTATATGAGTATTATGGAAGAGAAGCATTTTCTACAGAGCAAACACAGAGTAAGTCACAGCACTTTTAAATGTTCAACATTGTGTGTGATGAACATAAGCATTGTCTGCTACCTGCAATCTGTCCAGATTTCTGTCATACTGTGGAAAAAATAGCAAGTTTGTTGTTGTCAACCTAGCTACCTGAGCACAACTGGAATGACTCTGGTAATATGCATGAGGCTGACACATGGCTTTGTAGGCAAAAGTAGGTTAGTTGCCCCTCTTCCAGGCATGCTAGGTCTGAGCAGTCTCTGAACTGACTGGAAAGTAATAATGTACTTGCTCAACATCCAAGGTGCAAGGTTCTTTTGAGATTGTCTCTGTGTTGCTCCTCTTGAGGTGCAAAGTATCCACTGAGAGCTGCGTGCCACAGAAGGAGTTGCTGCTGGCAGCAGGGAGAGGAGGAACAGGCACCTTTGCCAACAGTCTTCTATGGTTTGCCCTGAAGAGGGTAAAGCATAGAAGCAAACATGTTTGTGTAACCTCAGGTGACAACTAGTATGCAGTTATGAAGGAGCCACCCCTAATGGGCCTAATTCAGAGTCACCCCTGAGTTGCTCTGCCTTATGGGGTCAGAATAGGGCAAGAAGGTGATGCACCATAACCTCTTGCTAAGGCACATCCAAGGCAGGTTTGCCATGTTATCTCTGTTTCTCTTTGCTTCAGCTTTAGGTCTGCTTTGCTCTTTTGCAACAAGAGGAGAAGAGCTTTGTTTTTCTTCTCTCTGCACTTGTCCTGGAATGAACCAGAGTAATTAGGATTTCCCAAGTCTTTTCCAAAATTCAAATTGAAATAAGGTTTCTGAGATTTGAAAGAAATGTGAGCACTTTCTATCGTCATTTCATTTGCAAACATCTATGCCAGGGCAGGATGGAAATAGTTCCTGCTGACTTGAAATGCGTGGTGAATAAAGGCTCCAAGGAAGCAAATGCCAGGGCTGGAAATACTCAGGTCACCAGGTCCACAGCAGTGGTCTAGCTCTTAGTATCTGCCATATGAGCTCTCCCATCAGCAGGTTTTGGACCATGCACCGGATCTGTCTAGGCAGTCTCGAGGAAATGCGAGCAAAACTCAGGCTTGTTTGATAACTTCCAGAGTAACAGTAGGGCTCAGATCTTTTCTGTGCCAGTGATCTTGAAATAAAAACAAAAAGCTGTTTTAAAGTTAATGCACAGACAGCTAGAGCCATCCAGAGACTTTCTCCACAAAACATCTTCTGTTAGAAAGCTGAACAGGATGAAACAAAGTGTACTGCAAAGTGTCAGCTTTGATCTGCCAATAGAAGCAAAAAAGGCTTGCTAAGGAAATGTGCCTTTTTCTAAGGAAACCCTTTTACTTGTCTGCAACGCTGCCTGCCTTGTGCCAGTCAGCTTGGGAGCTGCCATGGTTTAGGACTGGGGAGTCTCGCTTGGAGACGGGAGCTCACTGGGCTTCCAGGTCTGCGTCAGCCACTCTGCAGGCTTGGGCTCGGCTACTTTTGCAGTCCCAGGACAGTCAGGCTCCCAGCCGCCAGGTTGTGAAGGAGGAGGATGATTTCAGTGTGTTCCCAAAGTGTGTTACTTTAGTGTGTTACTTACTTTGTAAGTCTCAGTTTGAGAGTTGTCAATGAAGGAAACAAAACCATCAAAAATGTGGCAATGATAACACGTTTACACCATTTTCTCCTGAAACTTCTCCTCTTCCATTTGGAGCAGATTTGAGTTTCTCCAGCAAAAGATCAGATGTTTTTCAGGGTTCTTAAAATTTTACTGTAAAAATTCAACTGCTCCCTTCTCAAAGTACTATTTTGAGTCCTGGCTTATGGAAATACATGTCTTTTTTCTTTTTTTTTTTTTTCTTTTTTTTTTTTTTCCATAAATATCCAATTAAAAGACCTTTTGTCTCCAATTAAAAGACCTTTTGTCTGAAAATTGTCAATGTAGATACATTAATATCAGTAATACTAATATAGAGCTAAAGACAAAAATGCTGTATGTTGAAATTATGTCTGAATTTCAAAGCAGCAAACCATTGTCATGGTGATGGATACATGTTTGTGTCTGTTGGTGGGACCTAAAGACTCATAACAATTTCCTTTTTTACTCTTTTAAGCAGGCTTTGAATTTAAGTTAGTGAGGTCTAAGAGAACAGGTGATTTAAAAATCCTTAAATTCATTTAATTCACTTAAGATCCCAAACCTTCAATGCTTTTGAAAACCTGATGTGGATGTGGGGGCACAGCTGCAGCGTTCAGCAGTTTTGGCCCAAGCAACCTTTGCCTCTTAGCTGGAATATTTGATTTCTTGTCAAGAACTCTGCTTTTACTCTGCTGTTGCTGCTCAAACCCTTTTTTGTGCTCTGAGTTTTTTAGACGTATTGCTTTTACTGGGCAAGTTGAGTTTCTGCATATGTGCAGCTGTAAAGAAATCAAATATTACAGCTGGAAACTCTGAGATCAGTCTTGTCACTGCCCCGGCCTCCCATTTACCATGAAAACAAACAGCTCTCTCCTAATGTCTGCCAGCCAGAAGGGGGTTGGGGAGCTTGGGGAAACGTTTTTTTTGTTTGTTTGCTTGTGTGTTGTTGTTGGTTTTTTTTTTTTTTTTTTTTTTTTCTGACAAGGAAGAAGGTCATCTATTTTGGGAAACCACTCAGCAATTAGAAGAATGCTTTTCTCTCTGTTCTGTGATTAGAGAAGTTTTCCGGCAAACAGTAATTGCTGTGTACAGCCATGCAGATGGACTAGAGGTACATCTGTCTCTTCCTTTGCAGAAACATGTCTCATCAAAGATGAAGTGGATAATACATTACATTTTTCAATGCCAACAGTTAAACCATAACACAGAATCCATAAATCACTGCACTGGCTAAGTCAGTTCTTCAGGTACAGTTAGTCAGCTGATGCATTGAAGGCAAGGACTTGGTGACTGATTTCCATCTGCTGCTTCTAACACGTGTGTGTGACTACATTTCTTAAGGCTGCATCCATCTAGGACAGGGAAAGAAAGATCTTGGATAAATTCTTGTTTACGAGATACAGAAAAATCAGAACTCAAACCATAAGGAACCTGTGTTAGAGGTACTAACAGGCCAACTCTTACTCCTGCCATCAGAGTGGTTCAAATGTGTTTTTATCAATATGGTGATAGGTGCTTATATATATACGTGTATAATATACGAAGCTTGGAAGTTCCTCGTTTGTCTGAAGAAACTCCAGAATATTTGGTTAACGATACTTTGTTGTGGGGATCTTGGGCTAGGCCTGCATCTGAACTCCCTGCCTTGAGTTCAGGTGTGTCTGCACTCTTCTGGCAAGCAGACTCTCAATGGAGTCTGCAAGAGAAAAATACAGATGAGCTTCTCATGACTGTTTCATGTTTTCATGAATGTCCCAAGTTTCCTTAGATTTCACTTCATGAAACCTGGATTTATACTTTTTAAATGGCCTGTGAAATTTGTGTGGTCTCCAGTTCTTCTAATGGAGTTTCATGCAATGAAAAATGATTAAAAAAAAAATAATAATTCTGCAACCTGATGCTTTTTGTTCAAGACTTTTTTTTTTCTCAATGGATGCATTACTTTTCTGTGTATATGTTTATAATTTGTCTCCATTCTTCATGTTTATATTGCAAATACTACCAGACTGCTATTTACAGCTCTCTCTCTGAGAGCTCTTAGAAGTGCTATAAATGTGTTTATACATAAAATTAAATAATAATCTATTATAAAGCATTGCCCAGTTCAGAAACTTCCCTAGTTTTCATCATATGTTTCTGGTAATCTGATGCTCAAATGACTGTAGTATTCCATGAAGGATCATATGGGAACTGTACAAAATTGGACTGTTAAAATGTCCAATCTGCACTATCTCAAGATGCATATGTGCGTGCAACAGTTGTACTGATCTTTGCAGCTGTGTTGCAAGCTGTTGCATAATTGACTGTCTGCAATCACTCCTAGGTGTCCTTTGTTCTTTATTCCTTGAGTTTTTTCATCTGATTGTGAGCATACATGAGGATGCTTTTTTCCAGATGGATTTAACTGCTTAAGTAGTCTTCTAGTGACCATGCTTGTTTTGTTCAGTAGTATCTGTGGAAAGTGTAAGTTTCCACTTTTCCTGGATCATTTAGGAAGAATTATTATACTGTAGCACAGAACTAACTTGACTCTTTCTCTGTCCTTTGAATAAGGGTTTAGCCAAAATGCCTAGGAAAAAGATTCAAAACATGCTGGTTTTTGATGTCATGTGTGACAGAGGTGAGTGCCTTGTGCAGACCTCCTGGAAGGCACCATCCATAACACCAGTAGGGAGTTTGCAGCCTTTTCTTTGTCTTAACTGGAGCTCCTCCTGCAGCATTTGCAGGAGTCTTAGCCACTGGAGCAACTGTTTTATTTCTCCATCTTAAAGATAAACTAATTCCTGCTTAAAATATACTGTCATTGAGATTTGTGATGCCCTCTCCATTTGCCTGCGACACTGTACCTGTTTTACAATCAGTGAACACTATTCAGAGAGGAAATGGTGTTGAATAGCTATCTAGAGTCACTAGAGAAAGATCCTTTCCCGGTGTTGGTTGTTAACAGCCTTCCCAGTCTGTTTTCAGTGGCCTTTTACTTCCTAAAATCAACAGTAGGTGATTTTATTACAGCATTTTCCTACCTTTTCAGAACACATTGTGACAATATTTGTCGTTGTTATGTTAGACATGACACTAAACTTCTTAAGTATTTCAAGTATTTTAATAACATAGTGTATAATATACTACAAAACCATGTTTTTAATAAGGAAAAAAATAAGTTCTGTAGCATTCTTCTGACAACAGAAGCATGGAATGGAGGGGAAAAAAAACAGCTTTGGAGATTGGTGTGTCCAGAGTCTGAGATAGCAGTTTCATTTTTATCAGATCTCTTTGAGATCATATGCCCTCATTACAGAGTTAAAATACTTTGAATGCTATGGGTGTGGGATGGGATGGATACTGGCCAAAAGCCAAATGGTTGTCTTTCCTCTGTCAATGCTTGTGCTTCTCCATCATGGATCACAAAATCATTAGGTTATCTAGGAAGACAATTAGTGAGGTTGACGCTGGCTGTAAAATTCTGTCACTTGTTGAGATTACTATGCATTTCTCAATCCTTAGATCATTACTTTAAATTGCCAGTTCATTAGGATGCCTAATTATTCCACTTTGAGATCATTCTCTTATTTTTTGGATGGCTCTGTGATGGGACTGCCACTAGGCAAGATTACTACTGGATGGTCTTGGAGCAGATCCAGTCAAGGGTTAAGAGATGGTTATTACTAAAATCCAAAACATTTATTCTCTCATTGCTCATCTCTTCTCCTCAGATGTCATCCTATGAATGCAGTATGACACATCAAAAAGCCCAACAAAACCCTACAACAAATATTTGTGCACGATAGGTGCATGATTCATGAGGCATTGTTCTGCCAACATATGGACATGCTGTTTTGTCCTGTTTACTATTAACTAACTACTTGGAATCTTATGAGCTTCTCTAATATTGCACTGCTTCAGTGTTTACTTTGGAAACTACATATTTTCCTTTGAGATGCTAAAAACAATATAATTTCATGAATCACCATGGCATAGAGACTGTTATAGTTAATGTCCTTAATAGAAGGTGCTGGCATCAATAAGATGTTTCTCACTAATGGGTGGAGATTTATTGTGGGTTTTCTCACCATGGCCTAGGAAAGTCTATGGTATAGTCCAAGGTAGCCTGATCCAAAGTGGAAGCCAGTCACTAAAGGTAAAAATGTGCTTCACCCTGCCGTAATGGTCTAAATTTGGCTTTAGATGCACATGAGTCATTTACTATTTTTTAAAACCATTATTAGAAAAAGGCCTGTGTCCACAGGGTGATTCATCTGAACTATGTAAAGACCTAAACTTAGGATGAGATGATTGCTCTCTGGTAGTCTGTAATTGTTGAACAAGTGTGGCGAAATCCTAGATGAGGTTTAGAGAAGGTACCCAACTTTTACACAGGTAGAAGTAGATGACATGTCAACATCCGACAAGAGTCATGTCAACAGACAGCCATTGTATTCAAACAAAGGTAGTTTCTACTATGTCAGGTACCATCTCACACTCTAAAATGGAATGCTATTCGAAGGGGGGGTGAACTGACACCACTGAAACTTTTTTTTTTAATGTGTTTCTGATAATGTGGAGGGACTTAAAGTATGGTCCTGAATGCAAAAGGAGACTTCTCTACGTATTGTTCTTACAAATACAACAGTACATTATAATTCATTGACTAGTTACATAAAATTAATGTGATTAACTTGGAACATGAAATGTGTCACACAACTTGCGGTAGTTCTCTATTACTACTTTCTGAGTTTGCAAAAGCTTCAGTTCAGAAGGCATTCTAGTGAAATTCTTCTGTTTCAGAAAGCAGGAATGAATCTTCACCAGGGAATGAGATTTAGCAGTGTTCTGTTTTGATGAAAATTCTTGCAGTGAGCCTTAATATGTTGGTGCTGAAAAACTGAGTGGAACAAACTTGTGAAAGTAGCTGCTTTCACTACAGTGCTCACTACCAGTCACCAAGCTTTCTTAAATTCTTTGTGTAGTTTGGGTGTAAGGCAAATAGCCTGTGTTTTCTGAAATGGAGATTGGACTTCTATAAGCTATCATGTTTTAAACATTAGATACTAAATTAAATTATTTTCCTTCAGTAGTATTTTAAAATGTGTCCAGGCATCTGTATCTGTCCAGATGGCTACTGACATCAATGGTACCGCTCAGAAAGTGATTTACTGCAAAGGGTTAATTTCCTTTTTTTTTTTTTTACTCTGGTTTGTATAGTCCTAACTTGTCTTCTTATTCATGCCAGTATCTAGGTTGGTTGATTTCTATTTTCTATAACAGTATTTTATTTTCTTCTCATTCCAGTTCGGCACTGAAGTGTCTTGTGTTTGGTAGTAATATCAATACCGCTAGGCCGAGATACATTATTGTATGCCCTGTTTGAATTCAGGATAATTCAAGGGTACCAGGCAGGTTTTCAAGTATTAGCTAACATCATATTGTAACTGTTGCAGTTAATCAATATATTTCTCAAAATACATTCCAGAATTGGCATTTAGGATTTGAAGAATTTGCTGTTGCTTTCCAGCATATACGTTAGCTGTGTTTGTGTATTTTCTTTTGTCTTTCAAAGCCAACAAAATCTTCAGCAAATTGCTGTTTTGTATAGATTCATAGGCAATTGACATTATTTTGCAAAGCATGTGCAATGTAGATAAGTCATTAAGATTTCAAAGTTTAATGTGCTAGAGGAAGAAAAGAAACCCAATTATATAAACCCTTGTAGCAGTAAATATTTTATTTTGCTTATGTTGTGATGTTCAATGACTGTAAGCCATCCAAATCAGAATTTCTATTCTTTGCTTCTCCAGCTGCTGGTCTTACATGTTTCATTCACAATGCTTTTGCATGAAGCTGCAAGCTGACACTTGCCATGTTTTCTATTCATTTTGAGAGCTCTAGATTGGGATGACATAGTTTATGAACCATGTCTGAATCTGTGAAGTATGTTTGATTTTTGTAGGCAGAAGTCCAGCAGCAGTACATCTCTGTAGCTGTTCTGATCTGAAAAATTCAAAGCATTTTAAAAAGATTAGTATGGTTAGCCTTATTTTATAGTTACAGAAATGGAAGCAGGTCTTGTATTGCCTTGTGTCCTTGGGTCATTTAAGCAGTGTTGTCTGGTCTTCACCCAGAACTCATGTAAGTTTGACTCAAAGGTCTGAGTGACAGTGCCCACTGTCAAAAATTGCTGGTAACTAGGAACTTGAAGCTGGAGCACATGAGTTCTGTTGCTAATTCTCTGAGCTGGAAAGACAGTCAACATTTCTGTGCCTCAGCGAGGCATGAATTCATCTGTTAGCTTCATTGCAAGAATAACTCATGTTTAGAGTTGCTCAAATTAAGTGAAAAGAACCTTGATTAAAGCTTGTCCTTCCATGTTCAACAGCAATTTTAAGTATTCCTTTTATTGAAGCAGAAGGTGGCTTTCCCCCATGTATGTGGCTTCAGGCTTTTCCGACCACAAATTAATAGAACTGGAGTCCTTGTGAGCTTGGTCTGACTAAGAATTGAAGATTGAATTTGAGATAAATAGTCTGAAAACTTTCTATTCCTTTCTTTCTAGGAATCACTTTTAGCTATGAATGAAACAAGTAGGGACAAATAAACAAAATTCCTGAAATTTAAGGTAAAATACTTGAATATCAATGAATTTAAGATAATTAAGTGTTTAAAAAAAATAACTGAAAGAATAATAAAACTATCTGTTGTTTTTAGAAATAACCTTCATATTCTACCTCTTTCACCTCCTTTATTTCAACACACATGATGAAATCCACTGAGATTTACATACAGATATTTTATCTGTCAATCTATCTAATTGTGCTTTGAAGGTATCTATCAGTACACTTTTCTGGTACCTTGTAAATCATTACTTTAAACACATCTTTCCCAGATATCCTTGCTCTAAACATCTGTGTGGAAGTTTGTTGAAAGAAATGGGAATCCTTTGACTAACTGTCATGGATCAGATCTCCCAAAGATACTTTGGCCTAAGTTTCATGTTTGCTTAGGCACAATGATACAAATCAAATTTCACTCTCCTTTAGAGAATGAACTGTTTGTTAACTGTATTCCCAACTACATTGAAAACAGAATAGTACAGGAATTATAGTTTAATCATGTTTAAAACTTAAACCTGTATTTTGATGAGGTACTTGATAAAGGCATTTTATATTAATTCTGAATCACATTTCATTTGGAGATTTTAAAACTTTTTTTTTTTTTTTTTTTTTTCTACTGAAGTTTTACCATTAAAGCAAATACCTGTTGTTTACATGCTGAAATATATTGAATGATATTTGCATACTCACATACTGGCATAAAAAACAGTGAATACAAGTTAAAAGAGATGGCTGTCCTGTCTGATTTCCACTTTATGTATTCTAATTTAGATACCTTAAATAATTGCATGCACTCATCTATGTTCCTGATTGATTTTAATGATATCAAAGTAGCAGAATGACTGTAAATGAAATTCCACACTCAACAAGTTATCTGATAATTATTTCTGTGAAAAGTTGCATAATTTTCCTGAAAAGTATCTCAAATGATTCCATCAGAAGTGAGTGCATTTCTGGGAGGCATCTTGTTGTGAAATTTAGGTCTTTACTCTGAAAATTAGGTCAGAAAACTAGTTTTGTCAATACAAGTGCAATGTGCTGAATATACCTTTAATTGTAAATCTAGTCTTTTGCACTTACCAAAGACATGAGAATTTTCCCAATGAAAATGCCTGTTTCAGAGGCACAGGGAGGGGCAAAACTACATGTGTCCTCCTTTATTTTTCTTTTCCTCTGGCAAAAGCCAGTGAAGGGTTTTAGGGGAGAGAATAGTCTCCTTAAGAAATGAGCAGAGATTATTGTGATGGAGGGAGGGAGGAAAGAGGTTGAGGGAAAGCACAAAGTGCTGCCATTGGAGAGGGCCGAGGCAGCTGAATCAGGGTGATACAGACTTTTCATTATCAGAAACAATTACTTCAGCAAGAACAGCACGAGACTTCATGAAATGTTTTTGAACTCAGACTCCTGATAGGAGAGCATTACATAACTTGTGCTTTGTGAATGCTGGCAACCGCCAACCTACAGAAAGACACAGTCAGAAGCAATGCGCTCAGCTGCTTGTTTAAAAAAATAAAATAAAATAAAATCTGAGCCAAGCATTAAACAGACAAGCCTATCTTTACCCTTCCCCCACCCCCTCCATCAACAGAAGCCTGGTTTTCATCACAGATTAATAAATGAAACCTTCTATCATTTTACTATGCTTCCCACAGCCTGTTGGTAGGAATTAACAATGCTCCAAGTCAACATTGCCATGGTGCTTGAAATGTCTTTGCATGTTTGCTCACTTGAAAGAGAAGTGGCGATAGGGTTAGAGACAGGGTTTTAAACCTCCTAAGAATACAACCTCAGAGACTTTAAGATGGTCTTGATTGCATTTGGTTTGACAAAAATCTGTTGGAGAGCTCTTGCTTTTGTTCTTCAGTTTTATAATAATAATAATAATAATTTTCTAAAAAAGAGTCCTTGTTATATATTCCACTGTCTCCTGAAGTGAGTATTTGTATCTGTAGCTGTTAAGGAAATATGTGCAAGTGCTCAGGAATTCTAATTAAGCAGGCTCAGCTGGAGTGAATAGCTGGAGGATTTCACAAGACGGTTTTGAAATTATAGGCAGGCCAAGAAAGCAGGGAAATTCTTGAACTTTGGGGTTTTACCATGGTGGACTTAGCCATTAAATCTTACCCATTGATTTGAAAGCAAATAAGTTTGTAGGCCATACTATTTCACAATCCCCGCTGGTGGTTGCTTCCCCCCCCACCCCCACACCCACCCCTTTTTACTTTCTCTTCCATCTGCCCTAAGAAAGAGGCAATATTAGCCAAGAAAGCAGAACCACTTTTGCATTTCTAAAATAAGTGTTTATGGCACTAAATGCCATAGAATTTAGTTGGCTTTGGATGGTTTATTTGAGAAAAAATGATTCATTTTCCTTAGAAGTAGAGACAGTTGAACCCTCGAGAGGAACTGTTGTAGGTAATTACTGAATATGTGAAAATTTAACAATTAAAGCAAATGTTGGTTTACTGTGATACTCTATTTTCTGTGTAGTATACTCAAAAACAACAACAACAAAAAAGCAAAAACTTTTGTGTTGTGTAACTATTTAATGTTGTTTATATGGTAAACACTTCTGTGTTTTGCTTTCCAAGGGCCATCATTCCCTGCCTGTCTAATCTACTGTTGCTAACAAAAATGACAGTAACAAGCCAGGGAGCGAGAGCATTCTCTGGTCCTTTGTTTTCTCTCTGCTGGATGAACACGTGTTTTTCCCTTTGCCTTTTCTCCTTTTCTCTTCAGGGATAAGGAAACCATTTGTATGTTGCACTAAGGAAAAGTGATTGAAAAGTGGAAGCCCATACTTCTCTCTTCAGCAAGCGGAGATCTGTTTTCAGTCTGATGTTTGGTGAAAGGAAGCTTCAGAGCAGTGGGCCAGCTGCCAGGAATGTCTGATTTCCTTTCCACCCACTCCTATGATCCTCCCTTTTGGCAGTGATTACTGATGACCACAGCTGTCATGCTAGGTCATGGTAAGCTGTCAAGCAAGGTAGTACATGACATGTACAAGGCCCAGTCCTTGATCTGTGCTGAAGAACAGGATCTCAAATTGAATCTGTTATCAAGCAGCATGCTAGCATACCACAGTAAGCAGCATTGGGCTCATGTCAGCTTATTCTAGTTTCTTGAGAAGATGGATAAGCAGAAGTTCATTCTGTAGCAAACAGTTTCCTCACAACTTTTTCATAGCTAGTGATATTCTAAAGCACAAGGAGGGGTTGTAATGTAGTCATAATCAAAGTCAATGGCTTCTCTTTTGTCAAAAATGGGTTAGTCTTTCCAGCCAGCTAAAACTATAAATAGCGCTTTGGCTTGCTCTTGCTCATAAGAATGCAATAATACAGGAGAACTCCATAATCATACTTCAGAACAATAGTGTTCAGATGGCTGTACTGCATATAGCACTCTGTATAGGTGACCAACTGTCAACACTATGGATGTGGCTAAAAATCACCAAAGAACTGCAGACTTTAGTTCAGAAAATGATGGATGCTATTGTCAGGGACATAACTTCTATAAATAGGACTCGTACTCTATGTAAGGTAGTATTTTGTTAAGCTTCACATGTTCAGTGCCAAGAGCATAAATGTCTTCTGAAGAGGTAGTACATTACTGTTTCATGCTGTACGGGCTTCATAATACACTTTTTGCTGTAGCATCTGTTTCTCTTCTAGCAGTATATTAAATAATGTGACTAAAATCCATTAGGTGTTTGTTCTGTATGCCTTTCTCAAAAGGGGGGAGGCATTTGTAATGGAGTGTTTGTTTTAAAAACATATAAGAACAGGTTGCTTTCTGTTTCCCAGGGAAAAAAAAGGTCAACACTTGTGGGACAGAAGGTCATAAATGCTGGGATTGTCCATTGTTTTTGTGGGAGTTTATTGCAGCCTTAGGCTGGCACAGCCAAAAGACTTGTCTTCAAATTAGCCTTAGGGCATGTGAAATGTAGGTGATACTGATTTCCTTCAGTTTTCATTTAAGATGTCAGGATCTGATCCTTGGAGTCTTAATGCAGTTGGAGGCACATTCACCTTAGTGACTCCCATCTGAACTTCATTTGGTGTGACTTGCCAGACCAGTAAACACAATTTCATTTTTTTGCCTTCTGTTCACACAAAATACTTATGGCTTTGTAACAGATCATACATAAAAATAATTTATTTTTTTAAGCTCTTACACCAGGTTAAGAGAAAATTCCAGGAACCCTCTGGACCAGAGCCAGTTTCTTTACAGACTTGTCCTGGCCAAACAAGGCAACTAATGACTACTTTCACAAGGCTGGGGAATCCACAGCTACAGCTAAGAGGGGTGGGGGAGTGGGGAAAAAAAAGTAATAAATAAACAAGTCTGTCCACAAACCCTTCCTCAGGAAACCAGCATGGGAAGCACAGGCATTTAGAATGACAATCCAACATGTTCTGCCAAAGAGAGACTTTCCAAAACAGCTGTAGAAATGGCTACAGTTTCCTTGAATGTCCATTTTAATAGCATTATAGCCTCAACTGTTTATAAGTTAATCTAATTGTTTTAATGCTGTCAGTTGCATCTATTAGAATTGTACAAAGTTTTAAACCCACTGAAGTAACCCTCAAGAGGCAGTGACAGACTTCAATAAATGCTGCAGTCCATGAACTCAGCTACCTTCCAGCCTCCATTCATTCAGGTACAGTTGGTTTTGAGACTGTGACAGGCGCTGTTGTTCAGTCTCCCTGTGGGATACCATGTTTGCTTCATTTGTGCAGAAAGCTTTTCATAACTGTCCCATGTCTGGAGCACTCAGGAATGAATATGCTTCCTCTCTTTGAATAAGTGCTTAAATCCCAGTGGAAGAGGAGGTATTTAAATAACCACATTGCCATGTAGAGTATCTCATGATTTCAAGCCTCAGAGTCCCTGAGCCACGTATTCATAATCAGCTAGGTGAATGCTCTCTCTGCCTGTTTATCAACTGTGAGGTGGTGTTTCCATTTTACAAGTGTAATTCTGTAACATAAGACGGCTGTACATTTTGTCATTATCAAATTTTTTCATTTGTCTCCAAGAATGGAAAGTACACAATGTAGAACAAACAACCTTCTTTGTATAATCATTTTCTCTTCCTTTTCTTAGCTGTCTTGATGAACTGTGGAACATAAATCCTTTACTATCTCAGCAAATTCTGTATCTGGTCCTTGCTGCTGTGTTAGTGGGTTGAGCTTAAAGTGCATTTGCAACTGGAAGGACCTACATCCATACTACTGAACTCTCCTACACTCAAAACAACAACAACAACAAAAAACAACAACAAAAAAACAACAAAAGCCTTTTGGGAGCAGTCTCTGGCCTATACTAACTCCTGAACTGTGGCTAGGAATTAACTGTAACCTGGCACTCTTCCAAATGCTAGCTGACACAGTCTAAAACTGTCAGTGCTGCTTAACCACTTTAACAGGAAAGGCATTTGATGTTGCTTAACCTACCAGTGTGTGTGTGTAGCTCTTGGCTATAGTCAGACTTGTCTATCCTGGTCAAAAAAAGGAATCAAGCTCCTGAAGTTAGACTCAGATGCTTAAATTTCTCTTCAGGTTAAGAGCCACATCTAATCATTATAGGTTCTGAAAGCCCAGAGATGAGTACAATTGTATCAATAAATTCCTTAAGGTGCATTGTCTTTATTCAGAAGTGATACCATTTTGTCAAGACTAGTGTCCTGGCATAAAAGCACCATCAGAAGTCACAAAACAGGCTTTCCTGATTTGGTATTTCCTGAAGGTCTGCGTTTGGTAGGTCTGTCATGGTGGCAGCAGTGGGTTGAGCACAAAAGCTAGCAGCCATGGCCACGTCTCTTCAGAATCATGGATAGTGATGGTGGTGAAACTGTGAGCTGTGTTAGAGCTTCTACCCAACTGTTCAAAGCTGTGTCTTTCACCTCAGATAAGAACTACCAAAACTTTAAGAGGGAGTACCCTGGGGTTTCTGACTGAGTGGACAATATGTGGATTTAGGATCCTAAATGTGTTACAGATGCATAGTCCTGGTTGCCTGTTTCCTGCAGAAGCCATCTGTTTTCTGTGCTACAGCATAAAGTAAATGGTGATATTAGCACTGGCTGTTTAAAACAAGAGTGCTGCAGTCATCCATGTCCAAAAGGATCTCTGAAGCCCCTAGATACAGGAGGGGTTAATGACTAATTATTACAAAAGCATTCAGTTGTGAGTTTAAGAAGCATTTAAAGGAATGAGGAATTCCAGGTGCACTTGTCCATTTGGCGTTTTCTTCAGCAGATTAACCAGCTGAGGCCTCTGGCTGCTGGATCCCATTGCCATGGGCACAACAGCTTCATGATAGCACAGGAGGAATTGCAACCTGGGCTAAGACTGCACAGCTGTCTCTGAGAGTTGACCCCCTGCAGCAGAAGTGTCACCATATGAGGGTCCCAGTGAAAATGCAAACAGAACTGAGGAAATTGAAGGCAAATGTCCTCAGGTAATAGGTTGACTGTTTGGCTGTCTGCTCCATCAGGAGAGGAGATTATGTCTCTGTAAATACAAAGTGGAGTTTTGAAGCTAGGATGTTCTTGTCTGTCCCAGCAGAACTTGTGCTAGAAGAAAAAGGAGATGCCTGAAATAGCATCACAAAGAGATATTCATGTTCTCTCTTTATCAGTTCTGCGTGTAAATTGTCTACCTCTTTATAGATTCATAGAATCATTCTATGTTCTTGCAGCAGTTCTCTGCATTTTACTTGCCAGCAAATTCTCTGACCACTAACATTTGAGAAATATTCGCATACTTTCTCCCTGGGTGCCTCATAGAGTTTTTAATTGGCTTCTTATGAGTACTGACAGAAGCTATATCTTGAACTTTGCTTTGTAGCACAAACAGGTGATTAAACATTTTGAGTTCCAGGAATCCTAAGAGGCAGGAGATTGTTCTTGACCTGAATATCCTAAGTAGAACTCAGGCTAACAGTTATCTTCTGCCACCGCCCTACTATTTCTCTTTAATTTTTACTGCAGCCAGGTGAAACTGCTAAGGTCTCTCTACTTGATAATGAGTCTGTAATTTGTCTTGTAGGGCATTTTTAATCTACTTGAGAGTGCAGAGCAAATTCAAACAAACAAAAAACCCACCACACCACAAACAAAAAGATCTTTCAAAAACAATCTCAGGAAATGTAGAAACAAAGCTAAGTCCATAAAGCAACTGCTTCAGGGTAGATTTTGGACTCAGAAGGCTCAACTGATCAAAGTTTATATACTACTGATACCAGTAAACCCATAGGATATCAGAGAATATTGAATACCCACTTTTTGAAAGCTGGTTCATCTTGAATAATCAGAAACCAGAATAAATGCTCAGTTTTGAAAGTTTAGATTGACAGCTGTAAAATAAATCTTCCCACTTCCAGCCCAGTATTTTATGTGCTTGGTAAGGAAGAAGTGTTAATTAAAAACTACGTACAAGAATGACATATTTTTGTAACAGGAACTGCTTTTGAAAAGTGGATCAACCCAAACTTTTTTTCAGGAAATCCTAAAACATTGAAGCAAAAAATTAATAATGAGCTTAAAATTCTATTTTTTTTTTTTTTTTTGCTGTGTAACCAGATGTTCAACTGAAGTTAGATGTATGTACATTTATGTTTAGGTCTAGCTCTATAATTTGACAGATAAAGAGGGTAGGATGTGAAGCAGATCTAACAGAAAACTGCTTAATGCTTTGTGAAGAAGAGCATTCCGGTAGGGTTAAGAACTGGATTAGAAGTTACCGGATTTCTCAGGAAGACAACATCAGTCGTGAGGCTGACTCCTTGGAGTGCCCTCAGGAGAACTGGGCAGATCAGACTTGTGAGGAGTGCTGCTGACTCAGGTTGCTGTGGGGAGGTGCCGGAGGCCAGCCAAGGAAATCTCTGACCTTCCCATCACGGCTGACCGTCACATGGGTTTTCCTGACTGGAAGGGAGACGAGGGGCTGAGGTTGTTGGGGAGGAAACAGAGCCCAGAACCATTGACCTTAATCTAAACACAATACAGAAAAAGACAATAAACTCCAGGAGGAAAAACACAGGAGTGATTTACCTAGGAGGAAGTGAGAATATTAAATTCTTTCAAGTAACTTCAGGAGGTGTAGTAGAGGAAGTCTATTGAAAACACACAGAGAAGACAGCTGTCTGTAGCCAATGAGTCCTGCAACATGCTGAAGTGACAAAATGTCCACCATACAGCTAAATAAAAACATCATACGATGGGTGAGCAATTGGCTAACGGGCAGGGCCCAAAGGGTTATGGTAAATGGAGCTGCGTCAGGCTGGCGGGCGGTCACCAGTGGGGTCCCTCAAGGCTCCATTTTAGGGCCGGTACTTTTCAATATTTTTATAAATGATCTGGATGTAGGAATAGAGGGTATTTTGAGCAAGTTTGCTGATGACACCAAACTTGGAGGAGTTGTGGACTCAAATGAGGGCGTAAAGGCCTTGCAGAGGGATCTGGACAGGTTGGAGAGCTGGGCGATCACCAACCGCATGAAGTTCAATAAGAGCAAGTGCCGGGTCCTGCACCTGGGACGGGGAAACCCTGGCTGCACGTACAGACTGGGCGATGAGACGCTGGAGAGCAGCCTAGAAGAGAGGGATCTGGGGGTCGTGGTAGACAGCAAGTTGAATATGAGCCAGCAGTGTGCCCTGGCAGCCAGGAGGGCCAATCGTATCCTGGGGTGCATCAAGAACGGCATCGCTAGTAGGTCAAGGGAGGTGATTGTCCCGCTCTACTCTGCGCTGGTGCGGCCTCACCTCGAGTACTGTGTGCAGTTCTGGGCACCACAGTATAAAAAGGACATGAAACTGTTGGAAAGTGTCCAGAGGAGGGCTACGAAGATGGTGAAAGGCCTGGAGGGGAAGACGTACGAGGAACGGCTGAGGTCACTGGGCCTGTTCAGCCTGGAGAAGAGGAGGCTGAGGGGAGACCTCATCGCAGTCTACAACTTCCTCGTAAGGGGTTGTCAAGAGGCAGGAGACCTTTTCTCCATTAACACTAGTGACAGGACCCGCGGGAACGGGGTTAAGCTGAGGCAGGGGAAATTTAGGCTGGACGTCAGGAGGGGGTTCTTCACAGAGAGGGTGGTTGCACACTGGAACAGGCTCCCCAGGGAAGTGGTCACTGCACCGAGCCTGTCTGAATTTAAGAAGAGATTGGACTGTGAACTTAGGCACATGGTCTGAACTTTTGGGTAGACCTGTGCGGTGTTGAGAGTTGGACTTGATGATCCTTAAGGGTCCCTTCCAACTCAGAATATTCTATGATTCTATGATTCTATGATATCTGCTATATAACACATTTTACAAATCATTAAATCTGTGAACACTGTGGGATTACTGAAATTGTGCATTCATATTGCTTTTCTGTGTCTGGAAAAGTAGAAAGGTAATAAACTAATAAATTCATCGTCATTTATCTGTTCATCTAAATATACATTCAATATAGCAAAATTGTTAACCCATTTGTTCAGCGTTGACAGCGATGTGGGTCATAGTGACTTGTGATCAAGCTCTTCTCCTTGAAGGTCTGCTTTATCCATTTTAGCAATACTACCTTTCCCTCTTCCATGTATCCAAAAATATGTTGTGTCTAAAACAGACAAGAACTTAGTGATATGAGTTGCCAAAGAATTTGTTGTTTTCCTTTTTCTGGAGAGTTTGCATAAATTTGTCATGGTGGCGTTAGGTATTCGCAAGACTTCTGCTTTTTTGCTGCTTTTCCTTACCAGGCTGTGAGAAGACCTTTATGTGATCAGGCTTTTAAAAACAAAAGCAAAAAAAAAAAAAAAAAAAAAGGAGGGAAAGTGTCTGGAAAGTCAGTCTGTAAGAGTGGACAAGTTATAAATAGTAATTTGTAGAGTCTCACTCTGGATGGTAGAAGTTTTTCGATTTTATTCATTACAGTATTAGATTACATTGGCTCTGGTTTCTATACACCAGAAGTGTATATCATATACTTATCACATCCTTAAGTTCTTAGACAGAGATCAATTAACATATGTCAAGGGTAATTCTTATATTCTAACTGTGCCTGTCTGGCCGACAGCACCTTATACATATTGAGGGGACAGAACACCAGGATTTAGGTCCCTTATAGGAATGGTCCTGTCAGCTGCTGATGATTAAATAATGAAAACTACTTTCTTTCTCTCCAGTCTCTTAAGTTTGATAATTGTATAGCTCATACGCCAGACTAAATCTTCACATGCTTTGAACTTGAAAAAATATATGAAATTTAATATATGAATTTATAAAGTACAATCGTTTAAAAAGTTGCTGGAAAACCATGGATTTACATCTTTATTTCCTTCTGTGAGAAAGAGACAAAAAAGCAGCTAATCCCATCCTTCTGCCCCAAGCCAAACCTTAACAACAAAGTAGACATAATTCTATAATAAAGTGAAAATAAATTTTACTTCTATCTCCCAACTGATGCTCTATTGCCAGGTAATTACAATCTGTTTTGTATGCGTGCCTAGGACATTGTGCTCGTATTCAGTGCTATGAAAGAAAATCCAGAAAAATTCCATTTTGCAATGTTGAAAGCAGTTGTTGTTTCAAGGAAAATAACTTTTATGAAGTCAACATTTATGGCTAAGTATGCTTGAGCATTGGGTAATATGGTACAGTTGTAAGCCTCTTCATTTTCTGCTTAATGCTCAAAGCACCAAAGAAAAAGTGTCTCAGAAGCTACCACATAGCATAAAGCTGAAGAAGGAACATACTAGCTTCTTACTATCAACATGTCTTGTTGTTCCATGCTTGGGTATGTCTTTTCTTTTTCTTTTTCTTTTTTTTTTTTTTTTTTTTTTCTTTCAATTCCCTGAAGTAAATACTGTAAATGACTAAACACATGGAATTATATCATATAATTATATGATAATATTATATACCATATAAATTTTCCTTGATGATCACAATTTCAAGCAATGGCATTGTAAAATAAGGAACAGAGAACATCTTTGAAGAAGAATCATTCCGGCTTAAACACTGTTGGACTGGCCAACAATGAGAATGGTTGAATGTTTAGTATAATGCTTGTTCATTCTGGATCATTAAGGCTACATGACATGTGCAAGGGACTCTTAATTTAGGAAGATCTAGATATTAAATGCATAGGAATTTTGTGACAAGGGCTTTAGATTCAGGCTTACTATGCATTTAATTAGAGTAATCAGTTCACTGACCTCGAAATGTCTTCTGAACTGACGTTTTTGGTTGGTGTCCAGCAAGTCTGTACAGTCTAGTCAGTGGTTAAACCCAGCTTTATGAAATTCATCATGTCAAGTGTGAAGGTATTACCAATTTAAAGGTCTTTAGGAAGTTCCATAATTCTTCTTCAGAGAATAAAGTTATTTTCACCTCTGAGACCTCTGTGAGTAATCTCTACTCTGAATCCTCATGCAAATGAATGCTAACTAGTAGAAATACTTCTGTAATTGCAGGTTGACATAATAAATAGGGGTGAGAAATTTCTAAAGCTGTTTGCATTCAGGTTCACAGGCCTGTAGTTTCACATTTTTCTCATGCACTCTGGCAACATTTGCTATCTGAGTCTTCTGAGTCTTCATCAGCTAATGACAGGATCAGTTGAAGCAGTATGGCAGATCTGTGACTGTATACTGTAGCTAATGGAGCTAACTCATGAGAGCTAACTCATCATGGACCTAAACCCAAGAGGAGGCTCAGCCATCTATGGCATGTCAGTGCCACGTATTTGAGGAGGAAGAGGATGTGCTTTGGATGAATAAGGTTATCTTTGAAAAGGTGGTGATCTTTGAAAAGGTGGTGTTCCAGCAGGCCCCATGCCCCACAGTTGGATCTGGGTGGACATGGGGAAAACCTTTGGATGGGAGACTGTCTTAAACAATGCAAATCAGTGATGCAAGACAACTTTGTATGCTATTGTTTGGTCATCTGCTTTGGTAAGGAATGAGAAAGTGGAGCTGTATGCTGAGTCTCCTGGTCCCTTTACCATTTTTCTGAGTTGGCCTTTCATGTTGAATGTGTAGAAATAAGTAACCCTGATGTGTAACTTGCATAGTTTCAACTTTGTCTTAGTTTCAGCTGGTGAAGGAAGAACTGTATTATGGGCAGATTCTGGAGAAGGTAAAACAACCAAACTACTGATGAAAAACAAGTGAAGGATTTTGTGTTGCAGGGCTGAGAAGCAAATGCAGACACCCAGCTGCAGCAGCAGCCTGGACATGCTGGGTGCATGACCAGTGCTTTCCAGTATTGTTTCAACCTTCTTATAAAACCACTGACACTGTTGAACAGACAGTATGTAGGAGTACATCCAGCCTTTCTTTTGATTTGTGCAACCTTCTTCCTTTGGATTATCTAAAGGTAGTTGCTCTTTGGGTTCAACTACAGAAGCTTAGATTGTAAATCAGTCCTAGCTACGCGTGTAAAATAAACCAAATGTCCTGCTGCCACAGAGCTGTACGGTGGCACTGGCACTTGCTGTGGGATGTTTGGTCTATTACCAGGCTGGAGCAGGACAGGGAGTACATGAGGACTTACTGGAATATATCTGACAAGTAATAGTTTATAAAGACTTGCAATAAATAATAAATGCCCAAGGTGACATTCTTTTTAATGAATGTTTTAATGGTTTCTTTTCCCCAGTAGGGGACTCTCAGACTTCTTAATATAGGCACAGAATGAACTCTCTGTGCTGTGGCTGTCTCTCTCCATCACTTTTTGTTTTCTTCTCTCGTGTCCCTTATTGCTGGCTGCCACTGCCTCACTCTGCTTCCAGCTGTGAGGGCAAAGTTTACAGTGTCTTCAAAACCTGCTGTTTGTTTTCTTTGGTTGGAGTAAAGCTCCATGAGGCACAAAGTAAAGTGTGTCTGTACCCTGCCCGCTGGAAATCCCCAGGCAGCAGGGAGAGCATTCCTGCACCTCAGCTCTGCATCAAGCATGAACCAGGAATGGAAGAGCCAAGGCTGTGTCTCCAGTAAGACACTGCTACAGGTTATCCCAGTAGCATGGTGAAGATTAGCTGGATAACTTTTTAAACTATTATTAAAGGCACGCTTCAGACACATTTGCAGGGAAACAATGTATCTGCAGGGCATCCGTGGTCTGGACTCTCTGTAGCTCATCTAGGTCTTTGCTATATTCTTTGCTAGATGCAAATTTCTGATTTTTTTCTTTTCTATTTTTTTTTTTTTTCTAAAATTTCTGAGGACACCTTGCCTGATGGAAAAGAGCTTCATTTCCTGCATTGTTGATCATCCAAATTCCATAACATCACAGAATCTAAATCGGGGTTCTCTAGCAAAGTGTTTTATGTTAAAGTTCAGTCCTGCTGGGAGATTATGCCTTGCCACCTTAAGACAGTTAAGAACTGTATTTTTAACTGGAGTTAGAATATTTCCTAAAGGAACCTACAGTCTGGGATGGAGTCCAGATGTACATTTGAGATGGCTAAAATGGAAAGTCCTGATTTTTATTAGGCATGCCATTCAGAGTGCAAAATGAAGTGTGAGCAAAGAAAGCATGTTGGCATGGTAACAGCAAGTATAATTTAATGCAACAGGTTTCGATTCTGACCTGAGAAAGGAACTATTTGTTCTGAGAGTCAGACTGTAGCCCATAAAAGTTTTTAAAGACAGCAACTCATCCTCATTAAAGGCCAGCAATGGGAGAAATGGATAAGTCAGAGCTCTTTGGCCAACAAAAGAATCTAATTATTCTAGTGGTTGTTGTTCTGGCATAGATGTGCAAAAAGGAAAAAAGGAATTGCTTCAATAATGCATCTATTGCTTACATGATAATCGCCTGCAAAAAATCTCCTTAATACAGGCACTCTATTATTTTTAATAAGATATGTGATGTTTGTAAAACTGTAAGACATAACAAAGCTAAGTACTTCACAGAAAAATGCACACAGTATCAATGAACAAGACTAAAATTTAGGGTTCAGAAATTCCTGTCTCCCAAATCTCTGAATAATCCACTAAATCAAACTGGAGCTCAGCAATATATCCCTATGTGTCTGCTACCTACTACAGCTATCCAACTGAAAAGACTGAGAGAAGAAATGAGCATGGGAAAGAAAGCTGTTTTCTAGATTATTTTATTAAGGCTTGAACTAATGGCAGATAGCTTAAGCTGCACATGTGACACCAGGTATTTGGATTTGAAGGACGTGTCCATTTTCCTTTCAAGATTAGCTGCTCTGGATTTCTGAGAGGAGCTGGCTGCACAAGCCACGTTTGAAACATTTGACTCTTTTATTCCATCAGCTGCCACCTCATCAGTCTCCATGGGAAGAAGCAAATTTACAGGAGCTAAAGAAGGAATGAACCACTTTCCATTTTTTACTTATACAAATAAGAAACACCACAAATATTAAGAATAACTTTCATCTTGCAGGATTGGTAATTCATCCTCTGGACTAAAGATGCTTGAAGAAGGTTGGCTAAGGTTAAGGTATAATCATCCAGAGGGAACTAAAGAGATTCTTGATATGATTCAGGGACTCACAATGGAGAAGATTTGGGTCATCCCGCTGGAAGGCAGGATAAGTGTATGATGTCCATGTGTGTCCACATCATGTCCTGAGAGGATCCTTGTATTGTTTTCACCTCATTGTTTGCAGGTGTCTTCACAGAACAGCAGGCAAAGGGATCTATGCTGATGACCTGCATATGCACTGAAGGCAATAAAGTCTTCCACTGTGCAGATGCCTGTGAAGTAGAATTTCTCTAGTCTTCTGGTACGTCATGCCACAGTCTCACTCTAGACAAATTTTAGTGGAAGGTATATGGGGAAGCTGAGGTGTAGCCTCCCTTGTTGTACTGTGATTTGGTGTTATTCAAAACTTTTATGACTGTCACACAGCTCTTTCTACAATGGAAAAAGAAATTATTATAAAGCACCCCAAGACTTGAGTTTCATGCATTTCTGACATTGTATTTGGAATATGCATCCTGAATAATATAGGCCTATCTTGGGCTATTTTAACAGTATTTTTGTCTATTTAATATTTTTTTTCATTTAAAAAGAAAGGTGTTTCTACTATTTTCACTGCAGATGAAAGTGTTCCACAGATTTACACTTAAAATTCATGTTATTTGGTTCATTGACAGTAAGAAGAACAAAAGGAGGGCTACAAGCACTGAATTTCCATGTCTTTTGATGCAGCATGGGTCCAGTACATATAAGACCTGAAGTCCTCTGTAGCCTTCTTTTATATGGTTCTTCCTTTTCTGCTCTTGGTGAACTTGTTGAAAAGTTCACAAGTTTTATATATATATATATATATATTTTTTTTTTTTTTTCCAGAAGCATGCATATGTGAAATTTTGCTGTTTAATAATGTCACCTGGAGATTGTCTCATTGCTTGCTGAAATCAATGGAGTGTCTCATTGGTTAGTCTCTTGGAAATTTCTTTGCAGTTCTGACATTATTCTGATTGCTGCATTATTTCTTGTTAAATGTGTTTGGAATATAGCAGGAAGCAGTGGTATCTGCTTATACTGGGATAAATTCCTCTAAGCGCGTGCACTATACATGCTGCCTACTTAATATACATTAGGTAAATACTATCCTTGGCTTCGTCACAGTGGGGTGAAGCACAGGAATGCAGTGGCTTAAAAATTCACGATGAAAATACTGAAAATATTACTTTCCTTCTATTTAAAGTATACCATATAGCACTTCCTTTGGAGGAACAGAGTAGTAATTATCATCATACCACCATTTCCTCAGATTGACTAGATTAACAACAGGTTATGGGGGTCCTGAGCTGGGGAATTTAAGCCTTGTTACCATTTATAGTTTCTCTCTATTTCCTATAATACGCTTTCCCATTAGCTGAAAGTACCATTTCAGGAAATTGCCTTCAAGTGTATGGTTTGATGCTGAGAAGGAAGAAAGTTGTTGCTGTATTCTACTGTAACTGTAGGCAGATACTTAATAAGAAGCAGATATGTTTTCCTTTTATCTGTCAATTATTTTTCATTTATCATTCAGTAGAACAGCACCTTCAGGAAGTTCATGCAGGCCACTGCATCTCATCCTTTTACAGGTAGTTTTAAACGAGGTAAAAGAAAGAGGGAAAAGAGGGCAACAAATTGCCTGGTTACAATCTTCTAGCGGTGCTAGTTACTAAATTTTATTAGAGACTGGAATATAAGCCTTATTAATATTAATCATGGTTAAGTGGAAAGGTATTTGCCTGTTATCCTCATGACTAGTAATAGTCCTAAATTATTTTCCTTTTGTGCAACTTTTCCTGACAGGATAACTCCGTCTGCTCTGGAATAGAAGAGGTGACAATTCTGAAAGACATGTATAATTTGAACATCCCTTAAAAACCTCAGTGTTTTTGATCTGTGGTTTGCGAGCTTGCTCCTGTTCTGTGTCTATTGAATTTAGAAATTCATATATGTCCCACAGTTGGATATGTTTGGTCTCAGATTCCAACCTCAATATATTTTCTCTTACTCTTTATTTTTTGTCTTTTTCTGCTTCTGCGGATTTGGGAATAAATGGTTATATTTTTATATGAAGTTCTTTTAATCCAGAATGAATGAGGTTACTGGGTGAAAGAAATACGTCACTTGAAACTCTGGGTAAATATACAAAGAAATAACCCCATAAATGTCTAATTCCTTGCAGAGACATCATAAAATAACACTAGAAGTGAAAGGCCAGGAAAGGTCTCATATGCTAAGTATGAAAAGCAAGATAAATTTTTTCACTTGAACTATTTGATATAAATCTGGAATAACTCAGTTTAAAACTAGATTATCTGAGAACAAATTTATTCCTAAACATCTTGTGAATTCTACTTTCCATCTTTTTTTTTTTTTTTTTTTTGTTTGGCATAACTTCAAAAATGAAGATACTCTTTCAGTGGTAGGTTTTGCACAGTGTACTGTGAGCATGAAACTTTAGTAATGTTGCTGATCAAATAAAAATGATATCAAGAAAAAGCTATCTACAAATTGATTTTTATTCTCATGTGACTTGTTATGAACAGTTCATTTTTTACTCTTTTTTTCCTCCCACTTAATGCAGAAAGCCCACAACATGTCATAGAGTTACTCGAGTGACTGTTAGTATTAGTGATTTTTTTTCTTAATTGTTATATGGGCAGTTGAAATAAGGATTGGTTGTTTTGCTGTAATGTGCCTTTGGATTTTATTTTATTTTATTATTTTATTTTATTTTATTTTATTTTATTTTATTTTATTTTATTTTATTTTATTTTATTTTATTTTATTTTATTATTTTATTATTTTTATTTTGCATAAAGTCTAATAATTCAACTTTATTTTCAAGGGTAGTTCTCTGAATTCTTACAGCTGGATTCTTACAGCTGAGTGCCTCCTGGTCTTCCACATGACTGAGCTTCAGAAGAAAAACAGTTCATATATCTTAGTAAAAAATCTGGTCAGGGATGTTGTGCCACATCATTTCTAACTGGATTGTAATTTGACAGATGTGCATTTAGATAGCGTATCTCATCTGACTGGTGCACAGAACTTGTATTCCTCCAAAGAGACTATGTATCTGCTGCACTCTTTCTGTCTCTATCTACAGATAGTTCTGGCTATTCAAAAGATATCAATATGAAAATGTTGACAACAGATTTTTTATAACCAGAACAGGGCATGACTGGAGCAAATCAAGAATGCCTCAAAGCCTGTGCGCCAAAAGCTGCCTCCTTGACAAGAGCAGGTGGTTGAAGAGTCAACAATATGACATAAGTGCTTTGAGTGTGATCCGAATGAGCATAATTGATTCACTACCACATGATATCCATATACTTTGTGGGGGCGTTTATTTCAGTGAATGCTGTGTTGAGAAATAAATCAGCACAGGGAGATATTTCTACTAGTACTGATCAATGAGATATGCCATTTGTGTGCGAGATGCATGGTTCTGTACTCACTACAGACCTCTTACAGATGCCGCCCTCTTTAATAGAGAATATTTGAGGAATATGTTTTGATAAAAAGGAATTTAAAAGACTTTTTTTTTTTTTTTTCCCCCATAAAATTAATTTTTACCTTATGGATCCTGATTTTCAGTTGCATACTATATGAGAAAATAATTGAAATGTCTCAGAAAAATTGTGCAATTAATAACCCAAGTATTCCTAGGCAGCTGGAACACAGAATGCAAAGGGGGAATAACAAATAATTTGTCAGGAGCAAATTATGACAAAGCAAACTAACTTCTTGCTAAGACACAGCAGTAGGTTCACAAATACAAGGGGCAGGGTAAATCTCTTTCTCCTTCATTACTTATACTTGGCACTATCTTGAAAGACATTTTCATAGGAAAGCTAAGGCAACAGTCTTGTTCAATCTTCAGAGTAAATGCAAAGCTGAATGAAAAACAAAAGTCAGAGAATAGTTACCTAATATTATTGTTTAACTGGAATGTATTTAGAAGTTTCTACAGGGAGTTGTTCTTGATTAAAAATTTTCAAATATTCTTATGAATGATCTGGATGGGGGAATAATATTATATACAGAAAATTTGCATATGACAAGAGATGAGGGATTCTGAACATGTGGAAAGCAGAATTAGAATCCCAAATGGTCTTGACAAATTGAAGAGATCATCTGAAAAAAATAGGATTAAGTTCAATAGTGAAAAATGCAAAGTGTTAGGCAGAAATAATCAATTGCACAAATACAGAATAAAGTAACACAATAGACAGCAGTTCTCTCTGGAAAAGATCTGGAAATGAAAGTGGTTCAAATTAAAAATCAGTTGATGAATTGTTAAAAAGCTAACTGACCAAGTAGTATGAATATGAAAAACAGATCATAGCATGCAGAAGTAATCTTCTAGTACTTTAGACAGGTAAGGACTCAGCTTGGAGCACTGTAGCCAATGAGAATTTGACAAAACTGGAGTTATTAAGCCCTCAAAAAGAAGACAGAAGGGTCAGGGCAACAATTAAGATGTAAAAAACAAACAAACCAACAAAAAAAACAAACACACCAACAAAACACTCTTGTAAAGGGGGAGCAATATGTCCTTTGTGTTCATGGCAGACAAAATATGAAATAACAAGCTAAATTACACCAGGGGAGAGTCAGAGTAGTTATTGGGAAAACCTTTCTAAACGTAAACATAGTGAAGCCTGAGGAGTCACTGAAGTTGCCATCATTAAGAACGTGCATCTGTCACAAGGGACACAGATATTGATTCTGCCTTGAGGAAAACCAAATGACCTTTTCAAGTCCCTTCCAGCTCTACTGTCTATAATTTTATATCAAAACAGGAACAGGCTTTGCAACTCCTGCTTATCTTGAATAGTGCCTAATTCCATGTGGAGAGTTATTGAGTTACAATAAAAATTCTTAGTCAGCAAGAGCAATACTAACCTATATACAAGAACTAGATTTGGTGAAGTTATTGTTTAACATTATTACTGTGTGAATTCTTTTGCTAAACTTATATTGACTTGTACCTGGCAGTATTTTAGAGTAAAAAATCAGTATTTCAGGTTAGCACAAGTATAATAAAAGATACTATAATTTCTGAAGTGAGTTGTTCTACTTAGGGAATAAGGGTGAATATTCAATCAAATCAATTCTTTCTCAGTGGCGTGTGGAAAGTTTTGGGAAGAGAAAGATGAATGACTCATGCCACCTTTCTCTATACTCCTGCTGTTTCTGGCTGCATCAGTCTCAGAAGCTCATAGCTGCAGGAGACCCTTGCAGAATACTGTGTACTTTGGTGTTGTGCACTGTGGCCCTGACCTGAACCTTAAAATCCTTACCAGCAGAATGGGACAAATGTGCTGCACAGAGCCAGTGCATTTTTTACCACCTGGGCTTTGTCTTATTCCCTTGGGGCATATTTTGTGCAATGCGAGTGGGGTGACCAAGGGGCCAAGGAACAAACTGTATAAATTTGATTCCTGTGACTATCCAGAGCTCTCTCTTGTGGTAGGGACTTGATGTTCTGTAATGTTACTTGAGAACTGCTCCTGGTTTGTCATTTGTTTAGGCCAGAGATGAAATGCTTCAGGGAAGCAGTAGTACATAAATATTTGCCCTATCCAAAAATATATGTATTTCTGAATATTTAGGGAAGCTTGTGAAACTCTTCATACCTTTCTGCTCCTTGAAGTCTGTGGTAACTCTTTTGTATGCTGCTTCCTTCCAGCTTTATGTGCCACATGGTACCAAATTACTGTAGCAGAGATTGGGAAACCTCTGTTTAGCAGGTCTGTTTTATGGTTATGCTAAAAATAGAGGTGAAATGTGCAACTCATTTCAAGAACAGTTTCTTCACTGAGATCACAGGATCATTTAAAGCTGTCCAAACACTTAGGATGAGTGTCCAGATAGTCTGGATTTCTTATTTTGATTTTTTCAAGAAGTTTGGAAGTGGGACAGCTTACTCACTGTAGATGATTCATATCTTCATGTCCAAGTTTGAAGTGGTTCACCACACCATGGTCACAACTCCAAAAGCATCAGGTGATCATCAGACATTACTCCTGCCTGTAAGACTCTGATTTTTTCCCACTTTCTAGAATTTTCATAACTTACTGACCTCTCCCCCCAAACCCAAACAATTTAGGTTAAAGAACAAGCATTAGGAAACTGTTTACGAAATAATTAATGTACTGAATTCCCCAATAGACGAAGCTCTTCAAGCCAGAGTTATGGGGACTCAAGTGTAGAGATACTACCCTCCTCATGGACTCCTAAAGCACTTTTCCATGTTTCTTTGCAAAGGTTTTATCTTTTGCAGTTTTAAATCTTTTTGTCTAGACAGCAGTAAGTAACTGGCATACCTTTCTGTCAAGTATGGTGTGGTTAAGTCTTTCAGATAAATATAGATGGATATTTAAATACAAAAATAAATGGTTAAAGCTCTACTTATTAGTAGCATCTGTCTCGTGCTTGATGTGTACTTCTCAGAAATATTCTAATACCTACAGAGGCTATATTTAAGCAACCTTGCTTCTGCTTTGGTGATCACATGTCATGCAATGTCTATATTGTTGATTTTGTTGCTAAGCCCCGCTGTGAGTTCTAGTTTCCAGTGTTTCAGGTTACATGTTTAAACCTGGCCTTCCAACTGTTTCACACTATCCTGCATGTCCTCTTCTAACGAAGCTGATACTCTGGAGGCCTTCTCTTTCCACACTGGTCCACATTGGCATGAAAAATTGAGTGGAAGGAGGAGTTAGTATTACAGATTTTTTGTTTATGATAGTTGTTAACTTTCCACTTCGGAAATGTCACTAAGAGGAAGCCTTAGGAAGCACATATTCGGTGCATGTGGTCAGCAGATTGGCTTCTGACACCTTCCCCCATTACTGGAGAATTTCATGAGCTCTTAAGAAAAAAGCAAACAGAAAATATGAACCTGGCAGGCATCAAAGCTGAGAAACTGAAGAGGACTAGGAGGAAAAAGGAGGAAAAACTCTACTTGTAAACTCTTTTCTATAAGCCTTCGATCTGATGTTTTTCTTTAGGACAGATATGGAAAAAGTTGATCTTATGCACGCTTCTTTGGAGGATTACATTTAGGCCCATTTACGTTATTGGAAGAGAGTTCTCTGTACACCTGTGAGGTTTCAAGTAACTTACAATATAAAGCAGCCAGTGACTTGCGTGGGACTTGGGCTATCCCGATTAAATTGTGTATGATGACATGTCAGCATGCCGGGGCTTCATTTCTGCAAGCAGAAATCCCTTGTGCAGTGTGTTATGGAAATTACTGTTCCGTGCCAAGAAACTTTATTTTACTCCATCAGATGCAACTTCATTACTCTGACTCTCTGAACATTTTCTGTATGTGGCTATGGGAAGTTTGTGTTTCATTAGTGAAATAACTCTAGGTTCTGTGTAAATGTCCTGATGTATTGTACATTTTTTTTGCAGCATGTTACTGCTCCTTTGATTAGAGCAGCCACTGTTTATTTGTTTTTATATTTAGAGCAGTGAAATGCAAACATCCTTACCATCAAGAAGGCTAGGCGGGGTAGTACTGAAGGTAGGTTGTTTTTATCTCTGTACTGCCTGTGTGCTTATGTTTGTGTGTGCCAGTTTTGCCCTCTGGTCCAGAAGAAGTTGAAATTGTTCAGAATGCAATAAAAACTGTTTTCTGAAGACTTGCTTTTGGGGAAGGAGAGAAAGAATCCACACTGAATAAAACCATACGCTGACGTTGACTTCACCTTAGCAAAGTCACTTGGATTTTCATATCCCTATGCAGGTTCATTGATCTACATGCCAAAAGGAGCTGGTTGGTTTTGATTTACAGTTTCTACGTTGTTTAGGAGATTATAGTCTAATTCTGCTGCTGCTGTGGCTAGTCAGGGCATGAACTGCAGTCATAATGATAGACACTCTGTTTCTGGATTTTAGCATGCCAGGCAAGGAAGTCACTTAAAAGTAAAGCTGAAATACATGGAAGAAGGGGTTGTGGAGGAAAGAGCACAGGGAGAAGGAAATTAGATTGACCTTGGCTTATTAAAGACTTACACTGATGAATCAATGAATTTAGGCAACGCTGAAAAGGATGGCACGGGGTGAAAATGATACCTGGCTTTAATTATTAGAGTTAGTGTGAAATGACAAATATAACAAAAAGATAACTGTAAAAAAATCGATCAATTTAAACGGCAAAATGTTTTATTGCAAATGGTTGCTTATTTGTAATAGTATTGTGCTTCAGAGTCTGCTTTGAGATGAGAGGACAGGGAGGAGTTGCACTGCACTTCTCACTGTGCATGCATTAATAAAAGATTCTCTGTCTTCAGTGGTTCCCAGCTCCCACAGGAGTGGAATGAAGGGAGTTCCCACTTACAGGAGGGCAAGAGTTTGACTACTAGACTTTGAAAATGTCCTCAGAATGACTTGGTAAAACGTAGTTTTTGAATGTGTAAAGCTGCTTGAGGCATTGTGGTTTCATTCAGATTTTTTTTTCCTTTTTTTTTTTTTTTTTTAATTATTTTCCTTTTTTCTTTTTTTTTCCTTCTCTTCTCAAGGCTGGCCTGAGATCTTAAGAGACACTGTAGTTCAGACTTTGTATTTTATTAACATTTGGCTCTTTCTAATCTGTTACCTTCAGATCATGTCATATGCCATTACAACACAAATGAAGTACAAGAAGCCTTTGGTTGAGCCTCTGGGTATTTCTTTGTAATAAACAATTTATTTGCTATATTTTACCTCTTAGCAGCCAAACGTTCTTGATATTTGAAATGATTTCCTTAATTATTTTTGGGATTAATTTTTGGGTTGTTGCTTGCTCAAGAGTAGTCTATTGTGTGGTCTAATGACAAAATTTGAGCAGATTAGGCTTGCTAGTACTTGCTTCTATCTAAAATAATGAAGTGTCATTGTGAGGGCTCTGTTTCTGACAATATTTACAATTCTAAACTCAAAAGTCATTTTCTGTGCATTTTCTTCAATAGTCAATTAAGATTCTTTGTTCTGGGTTCAGTCAGTAAATTTACTCATTAGAGCATTTTTTTGCAAGTGCTTTTTGATTGAGACATCTGTGGAAAAGAGACTGAAAAAGTGGTAGCTAAAGGAAAGGTTAACAAGTTAAACTAGGCATTTACTTTAAAAGATTTCAAATTGTGAAGTACTAAAGCTGTCTTAGGTATAGAATAATTTAGATCGTGATTCACCCATTCATCTTCATCCTGCAAACAGTTCAGGCTGGGTACTACACAGAGATTTTAATTTAGGTGTGTAATTCTGCCCTGTTGGATCAGCCCAAGGTTATTTTGCTCACCTGGAGATCTACATCCTGTAACAGACTGAGGCCAAGTTTGTTTTATAACTTGAATTGTATTGAGAAAGCCAGATTTCTTAGGGGAAACTTGATTTAATCTGAAAGCCCAAACACTTCCAAATGGATACGTTTATGCCGTGGCTGCACACATGCACATTCTTTGCCTCCTGGCAGTGAGGCTCATGCAATGAAGCAAAGGTTTCTCTGACGTCGTCACGGTGGAGCCCCAGTCTTTTTCCTCTCGTTCTCTCCCCTACTCTTCAGTTTTGGATTCAGGGGTCAGAGAGGTTCAGTGTGGGTATTGAATTACCATGTTGTTACTGTTTTGGAAAGGAAAATGCTGGCTGAGAATGTGAAACTTTTTTGTTTTCCTCCCCTTTTTGCACAGTAAGTATCCCCACAAGTAAAACATATGGCTGTAACTATGGTACCAAATTAAATGCTATCTAAAGCACAGTAGCTTTAAAATTGTAGAGGTGTTTGAAAGGCTGTTTAATCTTTTACCTGTTATATGTGATATAATAACATTGATATATGTTGAGCAGCCATTTGGGATTTTATACATCAAACAGAGAGTATGTGTATTTTGAAATTTAATCCTTGTGAAATATTTGACATCCTGAATAGGATAATTGACACAGGGACGCTAATTAGGGGGTTGTAATTCAGAAGGTTGTGATCATGTACTTTATACTGACATGTATATTGTCCCCCTGGTAACAATGTTAATGGTGCCTAGACATGTGCATCAGGAGAGGAGAGCATACCCCTGGGAGCTCTGGAAATCAATCTTCTACATAATACCATTTTTATAATGCTCTAGAAGGAGCGGATTTACACATTTTTCCATTTATTATGCTGATCATACATAAAATATCCTGGCTTTAGAATAATTTGATTCAGCTGGTGTTTTCATTCTTAAAAATCTGCAGTGAATAATATCTTCCCCTGAAACTGGGCTTTTCACCTAACATGCTTTGCAGTTCTCAGTGTTCACTTAAAATCTTAGGTAATCTATTATATTCAGCTGAACTGAGTCCTGTTTACCTTCTGCAGGGATTATTCCAGCAACTCCTGAAATGCAAAACCTTCTGTGGCAAGAGAGAAAAGGCAGTCTTGTGACTATGGCTCTGACCTAAAGGACATGCTCTCTTCAAGTATGATTTCATTCAGGTTGTGAGACCAAGAGCTGCATTAAAAAACAGAAGGATTGGCCCTAGGCAGACAGGTGAGCTCTCTTTTTTCTCTCTTTCCCTCCTGGCTTTGTGATCACACTACACGCATAATCAGACTGTCTGCCTGCCCCAAACAGAGCATTTCTTTATGGCATTTCAACAAATCCTACAGCTCTTGGACTCCATTTCCTCATCTTTACCAGATTTTTCAAACTTTCTGCATGGTAATAAGGCTTAAATTAGGAAATAAAGCACTCATTTGCTATATGTTAATTTAATACAGAGAATTATTAGTTAATGCTACTTAATGTACAGTAGTGTACCACTATGGAAGACAGAAAAGTGAAGAATGGGCTAAAATCCAATTAAAATTGCTGGCGTCTAACAAAATTTAAAATCGCCCAGGGGATATTGATCTCATTCTTGAAAAATGCATAGAGGGATTTTTAATTTTTTCAAAATTAAGTTTTTAAGTCTCCTTGTGTGCAACTGCTCCAGAAGCTGTCTTTTTTTGCAGTACAATGTGTCCTCTGATGCTCGTGTTTGGACATTGCTTTAGCAATGACTCAGAGTTCCAGCTATTGTTTCACTAACACCAGTTCCTGCCGGGCTGGGGGTTTCCCCTCTCTTCTCTTTTCCAAATTGTCAGTCAGACTCAGCCCTCTTCAGTTCATAAAATCCAACAGAAGGCCCCATATTGGGCTAGGATGGCTACAATATGCTAATTATGCAATTCCAGTGTTGCAGCTACACTGCAGGAGAAATTATGGCTATTCATCATCATCTGGACCCAAAGGAGGCATCAGTGAGAACAGTCATTGCAATACAGTGCAGATGGTGGCACTTTGTCAAAAATTGCAGTTTGGTACGAGTACATCCTTTCACAGTGGGTGCATCATGCAGTTCTGTGGAGCTTCTCCCCAGAAGAGTCACACTGTCCTTTGTGTAGTTTGTTGTCGGGGGGGAAGAGAATTAAAAGAAGAAAAAAAAGAGGCAGATATGCTCAAAATTGTACTGGTGTACAAAGATCCATGCAAAGTCTGGGGAAGACTTTATGCTATTTAAACAGCAATATGGTCTGACAGAGACAGTGTGTCTTGGGAACAAGACATCAGGTGGGCTGCTCTACTGCAACAGCAAATTCACACTGTATGGGACCAGAAAGGGCTGAGGGTGTCAGCATTGTATGTCCTGAAGCACAGTTGGTTTAAGGGGAAAAATGGACACATGACATAAGGTTTATGCCAATGTTTTAAACATGTCCAGGCCACCACAGCCACCCACCAGGGCTGGAACCTCCTATTGTCTGGTGTAACGCTGAGAAGCTTCACAAAAGATGTCTATCACCAAACTGAACTTCGTCTTATGACAGCTCTCATCTGTGCAACACATATGCCACTGTGATAGGACTGCTAGCACATTACACTTCTGATACACTTCGTCTCATCAAGGCTAATAAGAATAGCCATTACATGTGTTCAGAAGTGTCCTTGACTTACGGCAATGCCGACATCTCATATGGTAACAATCTTCCTTCCATGTGGATGTTTCCAGAAGTCTTTTTTTTTTTTTTTTAAACTCTTAATTTATGTATCTCATGAAAGGCAGAAGAAATTGTTTATTTGCCCTATGTATGTGCATTTCCCTGAACTAACAATTATGCATATTCCTGTTATCTCTGTTTTTTCCTCATCTCCATGTGCGGATAGGTTATTTAATCATCTGCAAATATAGATTACAATCTCTTCTGAGAAGAAGCTACATGGCCTTTACCTACCCTGAAAATCACAGGGCACTCTGAAGTACCACAAAATAATGATACTCATGTTAAAATACTCATATAATTGCATCTGTTTCATATGCCCTTAACCTTGCACCTCCGCAGCAGTATAAATTCAATTAATTTTCTGTTTAGAACTATCCTCAGAGATGGGCTAAGATGAGGAATGAGCAGGTTTCTTAGTCTGCCTGAAAAGTTGCTTGATATTTTGCTCCATTTGTGGTGTTTCAGCATAAGACATACAAATTTCCAGTTTAAGGGCTTTTGTGGGCACTGGTGGTAAACTCTGACGGTAATAAATATGATTCTTCTGCTTGAATCTTAAACTTTCCAAAGGCTTTTTTGATTTTTTTTTTTTTCATGCTTACTGTGCTTGGACCCTCAATATAACATAGAATAATGGTTTATTAAAACAAGCTGCTGTATTAAATGTGTGCTTACTCAGCTGGAAGCTACTTGACCATTTCTGCTGCTGCTCTCAAATTCCCAAGCTGCAGATGGAGTTGGGTTAATGTAACATAACTTTCCCAAGAACCTGCAGTAGAATTTAACATGTTCTTTGCTACATATCCTCACCTTCCAAATTAATCTGAAGATAAATGAGAATTGTTTATTTGTTATTTCATGTTCTACTCTGAGACAGTGTACTTGTCTGTTACAGAAGTTTCTTCCTTATATTTTGAGTAAACCGGAGTCCCTAAGAAGCTGTTTAACACAGATGAGAGAATACTATATGTGGAAAAAAAGTCAAAGGCACACCAGTATACAACATAATTGGGGAAAAATCTTTTTTTTTTTCAATCTTAGTATTTCAGCAGAAAGAAAAAGAAAAGAAAAACAAAACAAAACAAAACAAACAAACAAACAAAAAAAACTGTTAGAGATGGCATGTATGCCTGAAATTTGGTTCAGTGTCTTCCCCTCCTTCTCCAGGCATTTGGCATGCAGTTGTGGGTACAGAATCACAGAAAACCTGAACAACAATAGCAGCAGTGTGGAAATCAACCCATGTACCCACACTTACTGAGTGGTTCCAGAAGATGTGGGAAAGCCTATTGATGGAAAAGCTGATTCATACAATTCTCCCTTCCCCAAAAGTACAACAAACAAAACCACTCCTGTACACAAGTATATTTGGAATCTGTCCACTCAATATATCAGGTGCTAATAAACAATACTCCTGAGAATACTTTTTTCAGGAAAACCAAATGCAATATTCAGGAATAAAGCTTGCAAAAAGCGAAGCTCATAACCATGTGCATGAGTAGATCTGTCTTTAACAGAGAGGACTGACAATTTTTACCCTTTCTCCTCATTAGTCCTGGGACACAGACTAAAATGGTAATGGATGTGCAGCTTGTTGAGCTGCTAGATCTGATCTACTATGCAGACTGACGTTCAAATCTGGTCTGACCAGGCATGCACCTGGAGATGCCTATGCAGCTTGCCTCATGTCCTGTAGCGTACGTGCTCTGTAAGAAAGAAGAGAGCACTGAAAATGAGGTTGGGATCCAGCACCAAGCACCCAAGCTAAAGCTTGTTCATACCAACAGGTGGGTTCCTATTGTCCTCAAAGGATCTTAAATCAGAAAATGTGGGGAAAATGTCTTGAAATAGGTATCTAAGTTTCTGCTATTCTGTTTTTGGAAAGAAGGAAACTGCATTCATAGACAGAAGTTGTGATTCAGTATACCTATGAGAAGCAGCACGGGAAATAACTTCTGTAAATGCCTCCAATTTGTATAAATCAAAACAGGTTATTGGCATAACAAAGTGTACTTGTGCCTAACTAAAATATCTTAGATTCCTAAATTAGGAGTTTGAGTTTCTGGAAGGTTCAAGGGAGAGGGAGTTTCACATCAGCTTAAGAGCCAACGTTTTTCTCTTCACAAGGAGGAAGCCTTCAGTTAGGCCTGTAATATTAGGCAGCATGGGCTTATTCGCCTCTGCCTGGTTCTGTTGCCAACCCTACAGATTCAGTTCTTCATGCTCTTTCTGAGGATTTTGAGTAGGTTTTCAAGAAACTGTTTAGCAAAGTGCTCTTGATATTATCTCAGTTGATTTGCTGTACTGCTTTTCATTAGCTACCTGCTTAATCGGAATATGAGGCAGTGGATTGGAGGACAGCCTCTCAGCTCCTTCAGCACAGACATTTTCTTCTGTCCATAGCATCACGCTGCCAGAGAGCTCACTTCCCAAGGACAATGTTAACTTTTCATTTCTGTCTCATTTTAATCTCATGTGAATTTGAAAGAGGAAGTCTTGATTGAAGGTTAGCACTAATATTTAGGACAAGCTGGAACCATTTCAAAGACAGACAAAACTTAGAGATGAAAATTTACAAATAACATAGAGGCTGCAGGGCTAAGCAAGGAAGGAAATCATCTTGCTCTTCATGTGCCTATGTGACACAGTTCTGTGTTAGAAATAGGTGAACTAACTTGCTGAGGGTTGAGGTTGACTAGGAGTCTTTGCTTAACTCTGACAAAAGCCACACCGGGTCTTCAGTTTCGTGTTCTCCATAGTTGAAAGGAGCAGGTGACAGAACCAGCTCAAAGAAGCAGTATTTCTCCCGACCCAAAATTGCATTAAAGCAAATGACTTGGAAATAAATAAATAAACAGAAACTGTAGAAAAAGACTACAGATAACATTGTGTCCATGGAAATATTAGCACAAGTTTGCTCTTCTCTGTGCTTGAACATTGATCATCATGCTGCTTTCTTTAATCAGTGATGATGATGTTGATGAGGTGATGGTCATTTTTTTAACCATCTTCCCTTCTTTAATGAGATAAACTCTTAGAACTGTTGCAAGTTTTGAAAGGTGTTGGTAACAGCAGCATCAAGAGTGACGGAAACCAGCACCATTGTATGGTTTTATAACATGGGGAGCAGATGTAGCTTTCAACTTGCTAGAAATTACCTAGGCACCTTTCTTATTATTTATTATTATTATTTATTTTTATTATTATTATTATAAAACAGTGGAACTGTTAGAATTCAGTGAGATAAAAACACAGCTATGGGTGCCATGGTTTGGTCTGGATTACAGAAGGAAGTTAAAGAATGCAGCTTCAACTCCAGGGTCTAACAGTCTGTGAAAGAACAAGATGTGAAAGATATGCACAAACAACATATGTGACAAATTCCTCTGAGAAAGTTATTACTCTCTCTTTTCCATTTCATTTGGAATGAAAAGAGAGTCAAACAGCCTATTCTGTTGTGTTCACATTTGCTAACTGTTTACACTTTCTGGTTAATTACTTTCTATAGTTTAATGGAAAGAAAACCTCAAATACCTTGTCTTAAAAGCTTACATTTGCCATACTAAAGAACTCACAAAGTTCATGCTCAATTGTAATTTTCAGTGCAAATAAGATCTTTTGGAGAATTGAAAGAATAAGAGCAAACACCTAAATAGTCTCTAAAATGCTGCTCATGTTGAGACAGTGTAAGATAGGAAATTAAAGTTTAGCAGTTCAAATAGGGAATATTTCTTCAGCTTCTGGGGCATGACAAAGTTGCTCAGGGATTGTGGCATTTTGCCAGATCAGGGAGCCTCCAGGAACTGAAACAGAACAGTACCGGTGACCCTTTGCTGCTTTAGACCAGCTGTTGGAGAGAAGGGAAACACTGATGTGTGCACTGCTACGTGAATGAAAAGAAACCAGAGTACATGGAAATTGTCACATCAGCATTAGTCTGGGAATGTGTACCTTTGTTGGTGGGAATGTAATGTTTTCATTCTTTTTTCCATTTATTTATTAAAGAGGTACATCTATAATGACTCATTCTTTTTCTAAAATGCTACCTATATTTGTGCAGTAGTATACTGCACAGTATATGTAAAACACTGCGCCATTCTTATGTGGTCACAAACAGAAGGACTATTGCAGTGCATGGGATCTGTCCTTCAAACTTAGGAAGCTTGAATTCATGCTCTGGGGACTTGGTTTCTCCCTGTGTACTCCAACTAATGGAGAACTCAGACTAAGGAAGACTCACAAGTGGCAGCCGCAGTGTTTGGGGGATCCTAACGCTATTCAGCCAGGCAGGGTGACTTCTCATTCCTCACTGGATCTACTCTGGGAGCATTTCTGCTGTAACATAAAGAGATCTGAGCTGAGTGGTAGGGACTAAGCACGCAGTGATTCAGCTGACTAATTATTGGTTACCTGCTCTCTGTGCTGGCTGAGATAGAGGGAAGGCATCTGGGCTGATCCTGCCCATGCTACACACAGTCTGTGGGCTGCAGCAAGCCTACGAAGTGATGTGTTAGACTGACGGATAGCCCAGAGTTGTCCTGGGATGTTTGGCCTGCTGCCTTCCTAGACATCACTCAATGTACTTTTGCATCTGGACTGCTGGACTGGCTGGAAAAAAAATAATCAGATGTAACTAAGAGGAAGGGGAAGTTTAGGTCATACACACTGTGATATCGTAGATAGGTTCACAGGGCATGTGAGGATGGGGATATTTCAGTCAGAGAAGAAAAGGAAGAGCCAAATGTTCAGTGCAGGACACGTACTTATTTAAGTTGCACAGTGCTGACACACAGTGGAGGGCTCCATGGTACCCTTTTCAAAATTCACTCCAGTCCCAAGCAGGAAAAGAAAGTGATATTTTGAGTACAGAGAAGGCACTCAGCTAGCCTAGAAGGAGCAGCAGCTGTTGAATCAGCTACAGAGAGGGCAAACCAGAAACACAGAAAGCTGAGCACAAACAGATGAGAATGGAGCAAAGAAGCAGCAGGAGACAAAACAAAAGGATGCAGCCCAATGGGCTGTCTTGTCTACAGCTCTCTCCTAATGCAGAGTGACCTGGGGTGAATGCTAGAATGGGAAGTTTTCATAAAACTTTGTTAGCCCTGAATCTGTATCTGATTCCAATGCCTATTGCCTTAATTTTCACTTATACATCTAAAATTTAATAGTTATGTATGCTGCTATGTAATTATTTTGTAGGAGGGAAAGGGGCAAATCCACTACCAATAATTTTTAAGTGCTTCTTACCCAAATTGCCTGGATGAGAATTACAAAACATGGCCTTTCCTGAAACTCCTCCTTTCTCACCTACATGGGCATAATGCCGCTAGTTTAAACACTTTTCCTCCTGTTTTGAAATAAATCACGTGGGTGGATACTCCTAATGTTCTTGTCCAAGTTGATAGTGCTATGTCCTACCCTGCAAGTCACAAGAATTTGCTGTATTCTTCAGAGATATGTATTTGCAATTTGCAATTAGTCATCCGTAGAAGGGGACTGTTTAAGACAAGCCTTTCCCCCAAAGCAGTTAATTCTTCAAAACGAAAATAATCAGATAATGAGTTCATTTCCGATTTCACATTTAATGCCAAACATTTTTGGGTAAACAAGATATGCTGGCAGAGCTCTCCTCTCATTGTATGTTTTTTATTAACTGGGAAACAGACAGTTGATTCTTATCCTCTCTATCAGCTCAAATAAATTACACATATTTCAGAATGGGAGACTTGTGCAAACTGGCTGGCTGGTTTCAGTGTGGGAGCCCAGCAGCCAGGCTGTGTAAATTGCACTGAGGTCAGCTGCAGCAGGCCCTGCTAGCGAAAACCAAAATCCTCCAAAAATCCAGCTCAGGAATCTCTCACTCGATGGAAACTTTTACCACAGTAACTCATATTTCTCCAGTAAGAAAACAAGTAGGGCAGCAGACAGCCCATCTCTGGCAACTTTATCAAATAAGACAAGCCCAATAGCAGAGCTGCTGCATCATTTCTGCTGACAGCCTCTTGGTAGTGCAAGGGAGCACCTGAACAGCATGGGTGTTCCTGCATGGCTCCTTGCTGTGCTTGAGCTGGCTTCGGCTTCAGCTGCTGGTGATGCATGGGGTAACAGACTGCTGCTTTTTGTGGGAGGGGTTTGTTTTAGAAGGCTTGTCTAGGGAGGTGAGAATATAACAAAGCATGGGGTGAATGAGTGTTAAATACTGTTTTCCCTCCCTGGAGCTCATCTTTGGACTTGCTGTACTTTTACAGACCTGCCAAAGAGAACAGAATCTGGGGACCCTGTAGCCTTCAAAATTGATACTTCTCAGGCAGGAGAAATTGAGAAGAGAGAAATTGTGAAGTTTCATTTGGAAGTTGTATTTATGGCATACATTATGTCAAAAGCATTTAAAGAAACTTGGAAAAGATGTCCCATATTTTAGTGAGACTAAAATATGCAAAATGATTTCTAATTTTGAATATTGTAGTTTAAAATTCAGGCTGGTGTCTCATCTCTCTCGTACAAAGAATATTTTTTCTTGTACAAAGAAAAGTGTGTGCAACAAAAGCTGAAATGTCACGAAGAGAACAGTCATTCATAAACAAGGCAAAGCTGCCTTCCCTGTTGATGCTTTATATTAGCTTAGCGCTTAGGCTGATGGTGCTAGCTCCTGTCCAAAATGAGAATGTAAAAACAATCTCTGTGCTAAAGAGCTCACAGTCTAAACAAAACGAAGAGTCAAGAGACAGAGACAGACAAGAGGAGGGAGTTCAAACACAGCGATAATCCATCAGTGCGCAGCCTCAGTGCAGCAGTAATCACACTGCCATTAAGGTTTTAAATGGCCATTGCAGTTAAGGAGCTTTTCAAGGTAGGATTTGAAAGAGAGTAATGTGATTGTTTTTATCGAGCTTTGCCCATTAAAAAATTAGTGAGAAGCAGTGTTAGGAAGACATAATTTGACCTCAAAAATCTCAGATTCAGATGCGGAATGAAAAAGATAAGTAGTGTTTATTAAGATCATTTTTTACTGACATACAAAATAACTTCCATGACAGTGGAGGATGTAACAGAGCTACATAGGTGCAGCTGGAGAAAGGCTCTGCAAGCTCTCCACAAGTCCTGGCTTCGGCAGTTTCACTGTTCAGCTTTTTCAGACCGACTGAAAAGAAGTTGCCTGGACTTTTGCAGGCGTACAGAAGAGAGGGAGTCTGCTGTCCACAAAATAAAGCCAATGAACACTGTGATTTCTGGGAAAAACAATATTTGCAGCATGGGCTCCAGACAGTAGAAGCTGGGGTATTAGTAACGTGTGACTGGAGACAGTCTCAGCAGTGCAGCTTTTGCTGTCAAAAGAATAAAGGAATGTCTTGAGAGAGCTGCTCCTTTCCAGCCCTCTACTTAGAGGGGAAAAAGTGCAAATATTTTTCTTTCTGCTGTCATTCTGAGGATGAAGCCACCATTTGGATTTTCCTAACCCGGTGTTTAACTTTCAGATGACAGAAATACAACAGTTCACAAGAACATGGTCTCAGCCCTCACACATATGCTAGTTAACACTTTGATGGCTGAATTAAATGCTAAACACATCTAAACTGATTAAATAAGAATTTGGCAAATTACAATAATACCCTGACCCCCCCACCCCCCAAAAAACAAACAAACAAACACAAACCAAAAACAAACAAACAAACAAAAAAACTCACAAAGATATGCATCTCTGCTGTTTCTTTTTTAAAGCCCTTCTCAGATCATTTTCTTTTCTTTTTCGGTAAAAGCCTGATTTGGAAAGTTATTGTCTGGAGGCTGTATTTGCATAACAGCAAATAGAGTCAACCTACATTGTCCAGTTGAGGAAAAAATAACCTTCAGATAAAAGGAAGGCAATTTGCCCTGTTATGAGTCATCAGGAGCCGAAGGAAGGAGACATTCTTGAGGAAAAGGTTGCTGGCATAGGTCTACTGCAAAGGAAAAGCAGCACTATTCTGCAGCCGTGGTTTCTCTTGGAGAACAGTTAACGAATTGGATGTGTGCTCTGCTTTTCTGTTCCCAGGAGGCTGTTTCCTGGTAGATTGATAGGGGTAGGTGTTTGTTGCAGTGTTTTAAAGTTGCTTCAACTGTTTCAAGCCTGGTTATCTGTTCGGGGTTCCAGAAGTTTGAATTTAGTTAGATACCTACCTGTTTTCCATACAAGCAGTGGTAGAGTGGTAGGCTCTGGGTCTGATACCTCCTTAATCAAAAGGTTCGTTCTCTCTCCTCTGAAATTTTTTTTTTGTATTTGTATTGTGTTTGTCTCCAAATTAAAGCAACTTTCATACTATTCGTTTTTTCAGGGGAAAAAAAACTGTGGTGAAGGGACATTCAGAAAAGCACCCAGCTTCTCTGCAGGTTCTTTTTGAGGAACTCCATTGCAAGAAAACAAAATTGTTATACTTGAGTGGAATGGTAGGTTTTTAATGGGTCTTAATGCTTCACTATCAGGTTTGCCAGCCCCTACTATTTGTGAAAGTATATTTGATATGAGCACCCCATTTCATCAGATAGGAAGTATGCAATGACCTTTAATTGACTTCTACACCCTGGTTCCTCTGGAAAATGTGTAGTAAATCTGTTGATAATTTCTCAAATATGGAGTTTCCCTAAGGAATATCTGATTTAGACCAGTCCCCTGACCGCTCCAAGGTCTGTCACAGAGCAAACATCTCCGTGCCCAGACACAACCAAGAGGGCCGCCGTCTCCCAGAGAAATGGCTCATGACCAGCAGCACTACAGCCTCCAACTGAAATGTGTAACGCTGGTTTGTCCTTCAAGTGTAAAGCCAATAAGGAATCTCTACCACAGTTTTTGAACATATTTCCAAGTATGGCAGGGTGCAGTGGCAGGCACATAATAGGACTTTTGGCATGTATTATACTGTGCTCAACAACTCCACTCTCTGATCCAAACATGCCCACCAAAAATAACTTCAGTGAACAGCTTTTATTTTAATTATTCCAGTGTGGGACTCATGAAGTTTTGCCAACAATCTGGTTTGTAAAGCTTTTTGTGTCTAAGCACAGAAACCCTTAGTGTGTAGTTAATTCCCCACTGGGATTTTCCTGATTCAGTCACAGGTCTATTCTGCAACCTCATCTTTCTTTACCTATCACTTGCTCTTAACACTGTTCACCCCATTGACTCCTTGAAATCTCATGCCTTCTTGGCTTCTGTGACTGCTCTTTCCCGGCTTTACCCCCTAATTTTCTGTTTTCTCTTTCAGCTCCAAATTTAGTGGTTGTTGGTGGATATTTGGTGGTTCCCTAGTAGTTCTGATCTCTGCAGGGCTCTCACTGAGCTCTGTGTGTGGGTTCTCCTCTTCCCCCCTTTATGCTCTCTGTCCAACTTAGCAGGGGTATAATAACTGAACAGCTACAGTTTTTGCCAATGACTTGCAAATCTGCCTTTTCCTATCTGATCTGTTTCCTTTTGTCATTGAATCTTTCTGGTTTCTTCCCTAATTGTCTCCCTCTTTCCATCTTCCCTTCCTCCCCATGTCATAAATCTTAAAACAAACATAAGAAAAAAGACGTCCCTGTGGTTTGGTGGTATGAGCTGCTCCATTCTGCAGAACTGACTATGGTTGTTCTTCTCTCTTCTCTACATTCAACTATTTATTTAACCCTTCCTTTATCCAACTCTACTTTGTTTTATGGGGAAGCACTTGCAATTTGGGACATGGCAATGGTGCAGTATTTAAGAGGTTCGTATTACTTTGTGAATAACCTCAGATAGCCAATAAATTGCCCCTTTAAAAAGATTGGATGTGAAAGGAAAAAAAAAAAAGAAAAAAAAATAAGAGTTGCTATGATGCTCAGTTTAGATCAGGTTCATTTCCTGAACGTGACAAAAGAAACACCTTTGGAAGGAAAGAATGGGAATGTTCCAGAGCAGGATAACCTATAGTCTGATAGTTTTTAGCGCAGGTGTGGATAATACAGATCCCTTCATGCCTAGAGGGAAGGGAGCCCAGAGCTTCTGCAGCAGGAGGGAGTGCCCCAGTTGTAGTCCTATTGCGTAAAGCAGCCCTGCAGCAGCAGCACCCACTTCTCTCATTGTTTTGGTGGAGGAGGGTGGAGATCCCTGTCTTGAGATAGGCAACGAAATTCCAGAGAGGCTTAAGATGATTTCAATATCCTCAGCATTTCCTAATGGCTAATCTGGGCAGCTCTTGCTCAGCCCTCTGGGCTATCTGCATTCTTCAGCACCCAAGTTCTGGATCCCACCAGGGAGGTGCACACCTAGGAGTCAGGAGCAGCAGTTTTCAGTGCTGTGGGGCCTAAATCCTGCTTATGTCCAGACCAAAATATTTATCTGTATTTCAGTAAATGCTTAGCTCTACCACATCTTGGTCTTGGTTGCCTTGATAAGTACTACCAATATGAACAGTTTGGCCAACGTGATGTTTATTTTCAGCATTTGTGTAACTTTCACGTGCCATCTGTTACAACATCCATAACACAATGCTTAAATTTATGTAGCAAAACTAGGGGAATGCCTTTGGAACATCTAAATTCACACACTAGTGCAGTTGGACTTGATGATCTTCGAAAATCTCTTCTGACAGAACTGTTCTGTCCTGTCCTGTCCTATCCTACTCATCATAATGTTGCTAGTAAAATAAAAAAATACTATAAATTGATAGGGTATTCCCCTGCCACGTATACTCTATGCCCCTTTCCCAAAAGTCTAATAAGGTATATTGTTTTGTGAGAATCCCTTCTCACTCACGAATTTTCAGACTACTGCTTATTAGCATGCTCAACCTGAAATTCAATACCCAACACTGGTACTTTCATTTTGTCTCACTTTTGGTCTGTACCCTGGTTCTGCTACCTTAGTTTCTGTGCATATGCAGTGTGGAGTATACAGTGGGGGATTTTTCAAAGGTCTGGAGGTCTTTCATTCTTGAATTTCTTGTGAAATTCTACTTTAACATTTTCATAAGACATATGAAAGACAGATATTCTTGGCAATTTACAGTAGTCCTTGTCCAAACTCATTTAAAATATAATTGATGTTCTGAGAATAATAAAGCTAAAACCAGAGAGAAAAAAAAATGATATAGTTAGAAGATCAGTGGTTATCTAGGTATTCAATATTTTATCTTAATGGCTTGGATGGAAGGACACTTTTAATTACTTTTATTGAGTTGCTGTGACAGTGTAATAAATGTTTCTAGAAGTCAGATTTGAATCAGAGGAGGGTTTCACATAAAACTGAATGCTTTTTAGAGAGAGTTGCAAACACTGGACTTTGTTATCTAGTATAAATACTGGAAACAAAATGGTTCACTGATCTTGTTCTCATCAGTCACTTTTCTCCCAAGTTACCAGTGCATTTGCCCATCTGTGATTAAAAATACAGATAACCAAGAAACTGCGGCATTATGGTAAGTGTAAAGAAAATAGAACCAGAAGCTGTGCTTTATAGTAAGCAGGGGGATGCTGCAATATTTGAGCAAGTATCTGCCAGCAGCTGTGAATTAATGAAAGAACCATTACTTCAAAATTTTTAAACTTTTAAAAAACAACAACCTTGGATCATGTCAATTTGGTGCCTACTCACTGGAAAGTCACCAAATCTCACTTGTTTTGCTTGGGCCTCACTCAAACATAACTGGCCTCAAGCTAGTAAGCAAGCCAGCAAATGTTCTGGCTTGTAAAGAAATCTGATCCAATTCTGTAAACTGAACCCAGCCTAAGAGTGGTGGTAAGGGGAACATATGGAAAATTAATGACAGATAATAGAATGGTCGGACAGCCTTAAATGAAAAAAATATTGTTATTAAGTTTATGCAAGGATTCCAACTAATGGTCTTTTGGCTGGAGGGTCTTTTGAGCTAAGAAAGTTACAGAAAAGCTGAGCATTGCTTTTGACTTTGCCAGCACTGAAACCCCAGAAATGGCTGCTGCACTGCTTTTACCCCTTCTGCAGCCTGAAATTCCCCCCCCCCCCCTTGCCTGTTCTTAATTGATACCTGTAGCAGAATTACTTTCTAAGCTGGTTCAGCTGCAGCAGCTCTTTGGGAAGTACAGCAGGTCTGGTCCCACCTGTTTAAATAAATGGGAACCTCAGGAAGAGGAGTGGATTGGAATTTGCTTGGGCTCAAACTGGGTATGACAGCAAAAAGCTAGCCTGAGAACTGCAAGCCTAGCCAAGCACTAGCAGGAGGAGGTAAGAGCGGTATGGGTGTTTTCTTTTTTCCTCTGTGGACCTCCAGGCATTTTGGAAAGATAAGTTGCTACTGGTATGGTGTCACAAATGGGGAAACACTCTTGGGGAGCTTGCAGTCACACACCTCCTCTCTGGGGGGAATGGGTTTCACAAGGAAAGGGAAGGAGGGAGGGGTTACTTTGAAGAAAGAGTGTGCATTGCTGGAGTATTTATATCCTATGTTTAGTTGGCTGATGGCCAGGGGCACTCATCTAGTGTAGACTTGAAACTCTGGTGCCATATAATAGTTATTTTGTGCTAAGAGAAAAGTGGTTTTTATTTTTTATTTTTTATTTTTTTTCTCCCCACTTTCATTGTTGCAAACCAGCTAAAATGCTAATCTGCCTGCCTATAATTTAAAATGCCTTATTTCTCTTCTTCCCCCTTTCTTTTCACAATGGATGAGCATCAAGCTGCCTTTACTCACTGAGTAGCTCAGGTGTGTCTTCATTACGTATGTCCAGCCCCTTCTATCTTTAACAGACCATGTGGTGTAGTGTTCCCTGGGTGATTTCATGTGGTAAACTGATCCCTCTCACTCAGAAGAGGGCTTCACGTACATCTGAGGAAAAACAGCACGGGCTACACTGAGGTGAAATGACAGGTGGTCGTCTCCATCTCATTGCCGCTATGTAATGGTCTATGGCTGTTGGATTATTGTCTTTGACTCCTGGTGAGTAAATTATCAGGAAGAACAGAGCTTCTGCTTTTTCAGTTGTAGCCCTTCTACAGGAGGAAATATGTTCTCATTATCTAGTCTTAAGTCTCTCTGCTCCCTTCATTTGAGGTCTCTCTTGAATGAGGACAGTGTGCTGTAATCTTTGCAAACCCATTCTCGTTTCCCAGGAATTTACCACAACATTAGCTCATTGTTTATAGTATTTCCCATTCCTTGCTCACACTTCCAGTATGGAGTGTGACACACCCTGTTACCTATTAAAAAGTGAAGTGCCAGCTGAAATGGAGTGGCAGCAAAAAGTGTCATATACATGGCTGTGATAGAAGAGCAGACCCTCACCCTGATGAGAAACATTATTACCAAATGTGTTTCTGGCTGCATCTATCCTGTTGCACACATGAAAATATTAAGCTTGATGTCAAGTCTCCCACTGGGAGACCCTTCAGGGCTAAAAAGTGTGACAACTCATCTGGTAATTTGGATTTAAAAATAAATGAAGATCTTGTACTATTCAGCATTATTTATTCCTCCTGAACCTGGTGGACCAAGCCACTAGGTTTGCACAGAGACTAGAATGCTGAGTCCACAGTGGTCCTTCTTAGAAGAACCTTGGAGAGTATCTGGAGAGGACCAGACTCCCTCAGAACAGGTACTGAGGGGTCTCTGTCAGCCCTAACCTTTCTTGCCAAACTGATCACTTGAAAGTACAAATGGATTTTCCAGCAAGTGTCCTTCTTTCTCTCTTTTTTTTTTTTTTTTTTTTTTTTTTTTTTTTTTTCTTTGCAGGTGACTGTCTGCATCTTCATTGCAGTTTAACGAAATGTACTGGGATCAGGATCCCAACAAAGAGGTGATTCTTTTTTTTTTTTTTAATTTTTTTTTTTGGATGGCTTACATTAAATAGATCATCTGATTGGATAATCATAAGGTTTCATGTTAACCTTAAAATTTGATATGCATGAAATAAAACGTCAAAAGCTGAGTTTTATACAAAAAAAATTAGAACACAAGCACATGTATTTTTTAATATACATATTTATATGTGGTTTTATACATACAGAGTGGCAGCACTCATACCAATAGTGCAGCAGCAGAAAACTTTAACTATGTTTAAGGGGCAGCAGGGAATGACTTAGCAGGCAGGGTTTTTTCCTGAGAAATAACTCTTAAACTGCTTCACATGGCTCAGAGACTGGGAATCAGTATCAGTGGGGAAGGAAAGAAATAAGAAATGTTTAGAAATACCAATGTTTCCAAACATAAATATTTCCATTTCTGGTTTGATAAATCTGTTTAAACCCTTTCAGGTTCCCGTGGAGGAATAAAACAGCCTAAAGGTAAAACTTATGATGTAAAAGACTGTTTTCTGTGACCTTGGTGAACCTATGAACTGACCAAAAAAGGTGATGGCTCCAGAGGGCACAGTGCATGTTTTGCTTTTCTAATGTCTAGAAGATTCAATACATCTGAAATATAACGAAAAAATTCCTGCAGGGCAGTGGAGATGTCCTACTGACAAGAGGGAGCTGTATTCTTTTCTCATCACCTCATAAACAGTGGGGTTCTGACTAAGGATGTTAGGTAATGCGTGCCATATACAGAACTCAAAGGGGGTATTACTTTCATTGTATAACCCTTTAAGATCTGAGGCAGTATTGTTTAACAAAGCATATTGTTTTTCCCTCTTGCTTTTACTGAGCTTTGATGCTGATTTTAGAACTTGACAGCTGTGTTTTGACTTGTCATGCATCTCCCATACAGGGGAGGGGGGGCAAATGTAGATGTTCAGGGCAGCAGGCAAAACAAACTGCATTTAAAAAAAATAAAAAATCAAGATTTGCCATAGGGAATTGTAGGGCAGGTCCGTAAAGCTAGCCAAACTCCTATTGGGAGAGCTCTTAGACCTTAACTGGGTGCTGGTCACTCATACACTAGCTGGGAGAACTCTGTGGATCAGACAGGGACTTATAATACCACTGTAGAAAATACTATATTTTGTAGTATTTGCTTGGGATTGTGATCCAGAAGACTTTAAGAGACACACAGGATGCTTGACTTTCCTTGTAGCACTCTTCATTGTGACAATACTTAGGTACGAGTATTTTGCATGAAAAATAATTAGGCTGGAAAAAATTAATGTGTTCCAGAACTTTTTTTTAAAAAAAAATCAATGCGTTATTCCTACTGCAGTCTATGAAATAGACTTTTTTTTTTTGTCATTACTTCCAAACCCATAACATCAAACTAATTTGTATATAATATTAACCTGCTAAACTGTTTAAGTTTATCCCTTATGTCTTTTGAGAGATGTAAAGAGTTCATATTTGTTCCATAGCTGAGTTTTTCAGATGGCCCATCCTTGAACAGTTATGAATACTGTGTGGGCATTCAATACCTGGAGCAAGATTAAAACTGAAGTTCTACAGATATCTGAGGAGAATCTCTTGAATAAACCAGCAGGACTGTACACTGGGAACAATGGGCTGGGGCCTAAATAGGAAAAGACATGAAATCAAGGGATATTCAAAACTCTAATAAAATAGAAATCAGACAGAATCCTGTTCGGGGTCAAAATAATTTTACATACATACATGTGTATGTATATATATATATATATATGTATGTATTTTCCCTCCTCACTATCCTCTCTAATGACAGAAGACTCAAGAATATTCATTTTTCTCAACTGCTACAGAACACCATGACACAAGGGGCTCTTAAGAACTTTCTACCACACAATTCACTAGTCTTATTTTCTTTCTTCTTCCTCTGGAAGAATGACATTTCCATGGTGTTTAAGTCATGGCCCTCTCAGGAGAGGCCTCCTGAGTTTCAGCAAGATTATATCTAAGGGAAGATGCAAAACCCCAGGATCCTATTGATGCTCTTCACATAGTGTTTCTGCATATTCTTGTTTCTAAGCCTTAGTGAATTTTATGAGTGCAGGACCTTTGTAGCAACTTCTGTGTAGGAACACCACTTCCTCAGACCATAAGCATGTTTGTTCTGTAAGTATACTTCCCTCACTCTGATATGGGATGTCTTCACCTCTTTTTTCTTTTTTTTTTTTTTTTTTTTTAACCTTCTTTTCGGAATTTGTCTTTGCTAACTGAGGAATGGGGCATGACGAGCAACCCTTGCACATACTTCAAATTAATTTTTAACTGGGTATCAGAAGCAAGGCTAACTTAATAAATAGTTACTGCTATTAACTATTTCACAACTGGTCAGTTTAGCAGAAATGTCAAATCAATATACTTTTAAGCCAATATAGTACTGTCTGTGAATGGTTAACATCACCTGTGTCCTCTACAAATAGAAGTTAGCATTTTATAGGTCTTAAAGCAGCATGGGCACAGAATCTGCATTTATTCTCATAGAACAAAATATAAAACAGAACTGCCACTTCTAAAGTAAGATGTTACACAAATATCCCCTTTGCTTAGCCTGCAAATTTGGGCCATCTTAGAGATAGAATATCTAAAAGTTCTCTACATATCTTGCAATAATTTAGATCTAGATCCAAACTTCATCGCTTGCAGTGGTTGTCAGTTCCAAACCACTGTGTCTCACAGAAATTTCTGGAATGTGGAGTATTGCATTTAAAAGCAAAGCAAAAGAATCCTTGATAGCCATTCCATCATTTAGCTAAACAAAATCCCATACGTGCACCATCCTGCAAGGGGGGAATGATAAGGATGGGAGAAATGGGGTGGGGGTGGGGGGGAGTGAGATTGTGCATACAGTGACAGGAATGTAAGGTTTGGAACAAAGGTGTAAATATATATACATATTAACTGCCTTTGTCCTATAAAGCTCTTTAAAAGCTAGTAACATGATTCAGAGGCTTGGGTATATTAAATCCAAAGAAAACCGTAATGAAAGACCAGGAAGCCACTTTTTAGTTACCCTTAAACTAAAGATCAAAGCAGAAAGGTATCTCATTTCCATATCTAACTGTGAAGTATTTTATGAAGAAAATCAAAAAATGGATCTTAAGAACAGTTCTTGTTGTGCTGTCTTGCATCAGAAGAATGAGTAAGAAAACTTTCTCTTTGCTGGAGGATGTACCCACACAGTATTGTACAGCAAACTTCTTCATCTGTCTCTTGTAATTTTTGGTTTGTAAAGACCAAGAAAGAGTGAGACAGGTTTTTTATTGCCCTGGGATCATTTTTTTTCTCTTCTCTCATAAACCTTCCATATGCTTCTACATCCATGTCTTGTTTTCAATTTTAGTGAAGGTTTTATTTGGAGACTCATAAAATTCTAATTTATTGCAGCTTCTTTTTATAAGATGGATTGGGGAGGAGGGAAGTATTGAGATAGCATGTGCAAGGCAGCCTAAAGGAATGCATTTGTGAATTTAAAGCATCATTCAGTTTATCAACCACTGCTTCACTTATTGACATATACTTTTCCTCATTTTTTAACCTATGATCATGCATTCTCACTGTATGTATAGAAAGTCTATGTGATTTTACAAGTATATTAATGTACTTTTTTTTTTTTTTTTTTTTTGAGGGGGGAGGGAGGTATGGAATTCAGGTGCTGGCTTTAAAAATCATAAATAGGTAATGCTGATAATGGGTATGGTGAGAGACAGTGAAAAGAACCTGCCTTCCCATTGTGCCACATCTGACGTTATTTGGTAATATCTTCTCAAGCATTTTTGTGTACTATAGTCCTTGAATTCTATGTAAATTGGGAACATGAATCCTGATTTATTGAGCAGCTGCTGGTTTTACCAGCATAAGGTGCACATTTCTAGTACATGAAAAGGTATTTGACTTTGAGCTGCTCAGGACACTAGTTGGTAGAGTCCCTTGGGAGGCGGTTCTGAAGAGCATAGGGGTCCAGGAAGGCTGGGCACTCTTCAAGAGGGAAATCTTAATGGCGCAGGAACGGTCTGTCCCCACGTGCCCAAAGACGAGCTGGCAGGGAAGAAGACCAGCCTGGCTCAACAGAGAATTGTGGCTTGAGCTTAGGAGAAAAAAGAGGGTTTATAATCTTTGGAAAAGTGGGCAGGCCACTAGGGAGGACTATAAGGATGTTGCGAGGCTGTGCAGGGACAAAATTAGGAAGGCCAAAGCTCATCTGGAGCTCAATCTGGCTACTGCTGTTAAAGATAACAAAAAACGTTTTTATAAATACATCAACACAAAAAGGAGGACTAAGGAGAATCTCCATCCTTTACTGGATGCGGGGGGGAAACTTAGTTACAAGAGATGAGGAAAAGGCGGAGGTGCTTAATGCCTTCTTCGCCTCAGTCTTTAGCGGCAATACCAGTTGTTCTCTGGATACCCAGTACCCTGAGCTGGTGGAAGGGGATGGAGAGCAGGATGTGGCCCTCACTATCCACGAAGAACTGGTTGGTGACCTGGTACGGCACTTGGATGTGCACAAGTCGATGGGGCCGGATGGGATCCACCCAAGGGTACTGAGAGAACTGGCAGAGGAGCTGGCCAAGCCACTATCCATCACTTATCAGCAGTCCTGGCTATCGGGGGAGGTCCCAGTTGACTGGCGGCTAGCAAACATGATGCCCATCTACAAGAAGGGCCGGAGGGCAGACCTGGGAAACTACAGGCCTGTCAGTTTGACCTCAGTACCAGGGAAGCTCATGGAGCAGATCCTCTTGAGAGTCATCACGCAGCACTTGCAGGGCAAGCAGGTGATCAGGCCCAGTCAGCATGGGTTTATGAAAGGCAGATCCTGCTTGATGAACCTGATCTCCTTCTATGACAAAGTGACGTGCTGGGTGGATGAGGGAAAGGCTGTGGATGTGGTCTACCTTGACTTCAGCAAGGCTTTTGACACCGTCTCCCACAGCATTCTCCTCAAGAAACTGGCTGCTCTTGACTTGGACTGGCACACGCTTCGTTGGGTTAAAAACTGGCTGGATAGCTGGGCCCAAAGAGTCGTGGTAAACGGAGTCAAGTCCAGTTGGAGGCCAGTCACTAGTGGCGTTCCCCAGGGCTTGGTGCTGGGGCCGGTCCTCTTTAATATCTTCATTGATGATCTAGACGAGGGCATTGAGTGCACCCTTAGTAAGTTTGCAGATGACACCAAGCTATGCGTGTGTCGATCTGCTTGAGGGTAGGAAGGCTCTGCAGGAGGATCTGGATAGGCTGCACTGATGGGCTGAGGTCAACTGCATGAAGTTCAACAAGGCCAAATGCTGGGTCCTCCACCTGGGGCGCAATAACCCCAAGCAGAGCTACAGACTGGGAGATGAGTGGTTGGAGAGCTGCCAGGCAGAGAAGGACCTGGGAGTGATGGTGGATAGTCAGCTGAATATGAGCCAGCAGTGTGCTCAGGTGGCCAAGAAGGCCAACAGCATCCTGGCTTGCATAAGAAACAGTGTGACCAGCAGGGCTAGGGAGGTGATCGTCCCCCTGTACTCGGCTCTGGTGAGGCCGCACCTCGAGTACTGTGTTCAGTTTTGGGCCCCTCGCTACAAGAAGGACATCGAGGTGCTTGAGCGGGTCCAGAGAAGGGCGACGAAGCTGGTGAAGGGCCTGGGGAACAAGTCCTACGAGGATTGGCTGAGGGAGCTGGGCTTGTTCAGCCTGGAGAAAAGGAGGCTCAGGGGTGACCTTATTGCTCTTTACAGATACCTTAAAGGAGGCTGTAGCGAGGTGGGGGTTGGCCTGTTCTCCCACATGCCTGGTGACAGGACGAGGGGGAATGGGCTTAAGTTGCGCCAGGGGAGTTTTAGGTTGGATGTTAGGAAGAACTTTACTGAAAGGGTTGTGAGGCATTGGAACAGGCTGCCCAGGAAAGTGGTGGAGTCACCATCCCTGGAAGTCTTTAAAAGACGTTTAGATAGAGAGCTTAGGGATATGGTTTAGTGGGGACTGTTAGCGTTAGGTCAGAGGTTGGACTCGATGATCTTGAGGTCTCTTCCAACCTAGAAATTCTGTGATTCTGTATGGTCTTTCCTCTTGTAGAGCAGAAGTCAGATCAGAAAGATTTAAGACTGAAAATGGGCATACCAGTATCAACATCAAGAGAGACCTGAAGAATATCCAGGGGCCCAGTGAACTCCCAGATTTATGTGCTTCTTGCATGCACAGACTCCTGAATGCAGAGGGATGTCATATACATGTGCTCATGTACTATTTGATCTGCATTTTCACATTTGTGCTTCATTTGGATAGTGAAACTAGTCTACAGACTCATATTTAATAATAATAAATTTAAGTAATCAGCTGTTTAAATAATTAACTATCTTTTTCAGACAGCAAACTGCATCCACAGCAGAGTGAGAGGAAATCAGGTGGAAGAGCCTGCCCTTGATACAGTGTGCTCCTATAGGAACCAGTTCTTATTGGCCTGTCAGGGATTGCCTTCTGTCCATGCATAATATTTGCTGAATAGCAGTAAGAAATGGTCTCCAAGACACCAGTGACAGCAGGCTCTTTCCTTGGTTAGGAACAGAGGATTTACCTCCAAGGGAGGAGGAATATCTCCAGGCTCACCTGCCTGCTCTGTTTTCAGAACTGGGCTGTGGACCAAACCGTCAACAGATCTTGCTCTAGAGCAAGATTTCTACAGGGGGAAAAAAAAAAGTATTTCCTAGTTACTGCCAGCCTAGTTATTTTTCTTTGCCGTTCTCCAATATTAAGTTCACCAGCTTAAGTCAATGCCTCGTGCTTTAAATAGTGAAGAAGCCAGGCACTAATGTGTTACTGTGGTTCAAAGTTATGATGAAGTTTCAAGTAGCCTCTCACTTCAGTAGAACAAGCACATCTCTCACTAAGAAACTGCATCACTTTTATTTAACCACATGATGTGCTGAAATCACCTGTAAAAATAACTGTCCAGAGTGAATTGTATGTTGCACCAGCACAACCTATGTAGAAGGCCTCATCAGGCAGATAATTAAAAATGTTGTGCAAACTGACAAATATATTTTTGCATGTTTTTGGTTTGATAGACATGTACATATATATACATATATTCTTGGAATATGTTCTTCTTTGTGAACAACTTCCTACTTCAGTACTGGATTTGGTATTGTATATGTTAAGATATGTCAGTAAAACAGCACTTGTGTTGTTTAAAAGTTTGGAGGGAAGACCCTACTGGGAAAAGTTCATAGGGGTGGGTCAACCTGAGCACTGAAAGAGAAACCCAAGTCCTGCAGCATGTTTGAAAGCTACTCTTGTAGGGGCTGTGAGGAAATATGAGAGCTCTGCTGGAGAAAAACTCTTGGGCAATGGATTTTATTTTTCCCTCTAAATAAAATATAGAATAGGCTTTTAATTGTCTTTTCCCCGTAGCAGATACTTAAACCTGTTCACTAATGTGAGGGGAAAAAATAAAATTCCAAGCAAAATTCCTACTCAGAGTAAAGATACAAGTGAAACAAAGTGCACAACATGCACCCTTTTCTTTCCTTCCTGTTTTGTTTGGTGTCTTCTAGCTCTGCTTTTTGGACAGCTGAATGGGGGCTGGTAAAGTGTTTACAATATTTTCACATGATTGAGATGGCAGAGTTCTTGCACTCCGTGAAAGGCCTTCTGTTTTCAGATGGCATTGAAAGTTTACCGTCTTTCCAGACAAAAGGAAGAGAGCCCGTTGCCAGCGGATGAGTAATGGGCATGGCCTCTGCACAATACCTCCTATCCAGCCCTAAATCTACATGGTGTTCTTAGGCTTCCCGGCTTCTCCAAAGCAACCTTTGTCTCTGCTCTGGGAGACCAAAACTGCTCGTTGGGCGAGTGGGGAAGCAGCCAAGAGGGGAAGGCTCAGTGACAACAGTTGCTCAGTGCTCACTGCTCAGTATCTGCCTTCTTACTATGCTACTATAATAGTTGGAAAACCATCAACAATTGGGCATCTCCTATACAAATATGTTGCAGACCATCTGTATAGTTTTCAGTTCCAGAAGATTCCAGTAACTCACTAAGTTTTAATACTTTTTTTTTGTCCCTCGTTAATCTAATGGGCTGCCCTGAGATACGTGATTAAAGCAAAAGCCTGCCATGATTACCTCAGAGCTAAAACTGCACAGAAGTTGCCAATTCCTGTGTTTGTTTTCTCACAAGCAACTTGAAGGAGGCATTTACCACTGTTAATAATTTTTAGATTCTATTAATTTTTTTTCTGGTCAGAAAAATGCTTGGTGAAAATGATCGTTAATGTATCCTTTCAAAATATTTGAACAGACAATTCTAAAGTTTTTTCAGAGAATCTATGCACTTGTTGGCATTATAGAGATTAGTAGGTAATTGTTTTTCTTGTCTCTCTTTAAAGTTTCCTAGAGCTTGTCTGACTGGAATTCATGTATATATGTAATTGTCTAATACGTTTGTCATGTGTGTGTGACTGTCTCTCTGTCTACCTGTCCACAAGAACTCACATTTCGCTCTTGTGTAGCTTAAGCATGCTGAGAAGAGCTTTCTAAGAATTAACCAAGCAGTCATTAACTGCACTAAATTTTGATTATTTGCTCAGCTAAGAATTGTCAACAGTTTTGCTTTTTTTTTTTTTTTTCACCGATTTATTGTTGTCAGGAAAACAGAAGCTAAGTCCTAAGAGATGCTGGATTTCTTAAAGGTTTGTTGTAGCTGGTAGCAGCAATTTACTGATTAACCTGCAGTAACCTGTAGAGCTGACAGTCCTGGGTATACAAGCAGTGCATTAAGGTTATTAGCCAAACTATTCTCTAAATTACCTGAACAGGGTTTTCAAGGTAACTAATTCTATTCTTTGGACTTTTTTTTTTTTTTTTTTTTTTTTTAAGAGTTAGCTGTTTAAAACAGCATTAAAATAACCTGGCTTCATTTCCTCAGCTGAAAGAGCAAGTCAGCTGAAACTTGGACTTTTTGCTGAAAGGAGGGGAAAAAAAAGAGGTAGTTTTTCTTTTAAAGAGCATGACCATACACATTCCGCTTTGGTGCCTTTAAAGGCAACTTCCCTGTTTCAAATGCCCTCGAGCACAGAAATACCAACACCTCTTAATTGTTTAATATATTACAGCTTAAAACATTTACAGAAGTGCTCTCCAAGTATTTCACTGTTCCAGGTGCTTGGTCCCGCACCTCCTAAAATAATAGGCTATTTCCCCTTGCTTTTCATGTGCTCAGTGCCACACCAAGACACAGGCTGTGCAGCAAGGGAAGGAGAAGGGAAGGAAGCAAGCGGGACTGCCTGACACAGGGCCTTGCACTTGCGGCACACACAGACTTCTCTGTCTGGCGTCACATGGCTTGAGGAAGGGGAAAATAACACGGCTTGGACTTGGACTATAAGATCTTTGAGGAGAAAAATGTCATAGTGTTAAGCATTTGAATGTCACCCTTCACAAAGTGCCCTATCAGTGTATCCTCTGAGCAGCATCCCAAAATGACAAATAATTCTAGTACCCAGCAGTGCTGAACACACACCAGCACATGATGCAGGCATCTTGCAGCCATCTTGATGCCATGCTACAAGCTGCATTCAGTGCTGCATGGAGGTGGTGTGAAGCTGAGGTCACATGCAACTGTGCTTCAGATGGGGGAAAATCATTCTGAAAAACCTTAACACTTTAATTTGATTTAGGGGAGGTGAAGTGTGTTAAAACAATTGGCCTGGCCTGTGCTTAACTAATTTATTTTACAGTTTGTCTAGCCAAACTGAATCAACTCTTTTTATCTGCTTGAGAAATCAGTCCCTTAATACAGAGCACTCAGCCCCCTCGTGCTTCAGTGAGTCTCTGCCCTGCCATAGCAGGATCCAAGCTGCTCCGTCAAACTCAGCATCACGTTGTCCCCCTGCTAAGGATCCCAGCTGACACCTGGGGGTTTCAAGCCTTTCACCTGATTTGCCTCTGTGAGGGAGCTGTGCTTAGGAGCTTCCAGTCAGGAGCTGGAGGCAGGGTGGCTGTGGCTGGCCCCAGGGAGCAGGCAGTGCAGAGTTAAATGCTTCAGAGGGAGCTGAGGACTGAACCGTGCAGTGAGCGGGGTTTCAGTCCGCCACTTCCCAGCTAAATTGCCTGCCATCCTTTTGACCCCAAGTCTCCCGTGTGATGGGGCAGTGATCTGGCTGCTGAGCCACTAGACTAATATTGTTCTTTTAATCTCACAAAAATGTGTATAAAAGAGTTTGATTCACATGAGAAATTAAGTAGAAGATCTGTCCTCATAAAGACATTATACCATGAATGCTCTCTTTCTGCTGGCTGCAAGAATAGGTGGCTCAGGGGTGAAAGGGTAGCATTTACATTTAAATACACCTATTGGAATCATACAAACAGAAGGCTAAAACTACTGCACCCTCTCTGAATGCTTTTAGGCTTTGCTGCTTTTTTACACTGCAGCATTTTTTTTTTTTTTAATCAAAAATGGGAAACAAGACCCTTAAAATCCCATAAGATAAAACAAAGAAGGTCTTTGTGTCAGCAGGATAAATGGATGAGCCTTTTCAAACTAATTATTTTACTTTTCATGCTGCTCAAGAGGTGAAATCCAGATATGAACAGCAGCCTTCTCTGCTGTTACACTAACTGGTAGTGCTAGCTGGGTGTGATGCTGTTTACATTTCCCAGAGAAAGTGAACAGCACTTTTTTTTTTTGTGCCTGCCAAACCCAGATTTACCCCCGATAAAACAGAAAGCTCCTTAACACCTGGAGAAAACAGAAACTGAAACACTGCGGAAAGAACACTAGTGCCAGGGTGGCCTGGCAGCCAGGGTGAAAGCTCAGCAAAACTCTTGAAATGCACGCACTTAACCTGGTCCAGGGCTTTTCCCCTTTCCTCTCTGGTATATTCCTCCCCTCTGTGCAGTGACAGAGGTGTACAGGCTAGAGCTGCAAAAATTCAGGGGTTACCATTGCTCTTTGGGACAGTTGGTTGCTGAACATATATACGTAAGCTGTGTATTTTCCTTGACATTTTCTCACATTTTTGATAGCTCTTTTATCATGCCTTTCCAGCCAAACTAGGGCCAAAACCAAACAGGATGAATAAATGCCTTAAAATTACAACATAGCTGGAAATCAGAAATCAGGAGCTGTGTTCTGACTGGTTTTGCACACACTCCCACATTATCACATAACATATAGCTAATAATGCTAATCACTAAATATGTTCCAGATGCCTCTGAACAGTGAATAACTTAAAATCCAGATCTGGATGTGGCAGCTTCTTAAACTCTAGTTAACATTTTTTCCCTTTGGCTATGTATGTAAAACTGCTATCTTACTATATAACATTGTTTTGTTGTCTAAGGTATTTTTATAAACTTAGTGAAATGATAGTGCCTATAGAATCTCTTCCAAATGGAGTGACTGATCAGATTTTCAAAGTGCATGTGAAGAAAAACTGAAGGATCCCTTATCTCTATATTCAGTAGCCATTTATGGATCTTTTTTTAAGAGCATATCTAATTGTATTTTGTATTTTTGTACAGTTTAACCTTTGCAATACAGTGTGGCTGTGTAAAGGGAAAGCATGTCCCTTAGTCTTCCTAGCATGCCTTTCTAGCTTTTATATTATCGCTGTCTTCATATTTTTGGTCACAGTTTAATGTTAAATACACATCACTCATCCATTTTCCAAGCTAAGGAATGTTCTGTGACCTAAGCTCTCCATATAAAGAAGTTGTCTACACATCACATAGTCTCTGTTACACCCTGCGTAGCTTTACTCCTTCTGCTACGCCCTTTTGGAGGTGAGGGGATCAGAGGTGTACATGGTATTCACCGTGAATGTATAAAATGGCATTTGCAAATGAACAAAACTGCTTTGTTCTCTTTTCCCTTCCATAGGACTCCTGACATCCTGTCTGATTCTGACCACTGCTGAGCATTAACATGACATTTTCATGGAGTTTAAAGGTTCTTTGTAAGAAGTTATTTTTCTGACCCATGGATACATAGGGCTGCATTACCTGAATTCAGAGTACTTTATGTCTCCTGTGGAGCACTTTAGACAACCTAAATTGCATACCTATGTGTTCTAATCCTACAGTGCAATGAAGGTGCCTCAGTACTCCTCAAGGAAAATTCCCTTCCAGCTCACCAACAGTGAGCATTAAGCACCTCATCCCACCCTGAAATTTTTTCAGGTAAAAATTATCTTCTGAGTAATAAAACACCATTTAATCTTTTGAGGAATAAAACACCAATTAAAAGCCACGTTTAAAACATGGAGGGTATGGTAGATGTTGTGAGGTTCTGGTTCCTGGCTCGTCTCCTGTTTTCAATAACAGTGTAACCTCAAAGGTCATGTTATTCCTGAGAGCAAGGACCAGAATCCTACAGCTATCTCCTGCCACTATTTGATAGGTAAGTTGTCTCTCTTCTTTCCTTGGGGGACACTTAAATGTTTCTGGGGAAATGTCGTGGGAACTTCCAGGTCAAAGAGGGAAGCCTTCAGTTGCTTTTCAGTTCTCATATTGTTAGGCTGTGTGGGCAGACGATGGTCTGAGTTGTTGTTTGAGGTTAGAACCAGACACTTCCACTCCAATTTAGGCAGCATTACTGGATATGGGCCAAGAAGTTTATGCTAAAATTTTCGTATAATTAAGTTATACCAAGCATAGCTCTACAACAATCAAATACTCATTTCCTAGCTTGAGGCTCTCATTTCACACTCTGAATGAATAAAATATAGCCTGACCAAAGAGAGGCTGTGAGAGGAGTGCAAACTCTACTTAGAGGTTAACAACCTGATTTCTCTCTCATACCAGTTTTACGGTCACTTAGCTCCATTGACTTTGGTGGAATGAGTCCTGATTTACAACATTGCTTCAGAGCAGGTTTAAAGCTGTGCTACACAATAGCAATGCTGGTGCCAGTTCTTGAAGCAAAGTGTATTTGCATTGTGCATGCCACAGTACTATCAGGTCTGAGACCCCAAAGAAAATGTTTATTCTTTTTTGATCTCTGGAGAACAGAGGTGCAAGAAATTATTTAGAGCTCTCATTTGTTACCTTACTTGTATGGTTTAATATCAGTTATGTTTTATTTGTTTGTTTGTTTGTTTGTTTGTTTTTTCCTTCAGTGATTTGTCCTTTATCAAGGTAATCCTGTGCTTTCAAATCTAATATGTTGGGTTAGAGGTTTACAGAGTTCACGTTGGTGTGTATTTTTGGTGGGAACACCCTCAACTTGAAATGCTATCTGATGTAAAAAGCAAGCAAGCAAACAAACAAAAAACAACAATGAAGCAGATTGTATTAGTTATTTAAGAAACTACTTAGAAATTAGTTTACCTCCTGTCACCTCTCCCAAGTGTGATTTTAAGTCCACACACAATAGGCTGCCATTTCTTCAGTTCCTGGTGTTTGATGTGATGTACCAGCACTGGAGGCCTCTGTACCGCTTTCTACCTCACACTGGCATCTTATCTGCAGAGCAGATGGAGGAAACCATCTGAGTGAATACACCTGATCAAGAGATGAGGACCCATGTTCTTAGCTTGACTCATGTTGACACAAAACACTTTTATTGTGGGAAAGCTAAGCCAGCCAAACATGATGGACTTGCAATCTACTTCACTGCTACGTAGATACACTCATGCCTGCTGGAGCCCCTCTTCAGTAACTTCAGCCCACCTGCACTGAAGGTATGCAAAACCTAGGGGTGTGTGACCTTGTGCTTTTGTTGTTTCTCTGATGTAGCTCTTAAATTGCCATAGCTCATCTTTCACAGTTCTTAGGATCTGGTCTGTCATTGGGCAGCTGTAGAAGGATCATATCTGCTTTGTGAGCCAGCCCTTTTCTTCCCCAGTACAACAGTGGTATACTTGTGGAAAAGGTCAACTAGCCCACTGCCTTCTCTTTCCCCATAACATGATCGGTAGTTGGGCAAAAGCATCAGAAGTGCATTACAGAGTTGAGAACAATTCCTGAGAGATGTCATTGTTAGTTGACCAGCAGCAGACTCTTTAAATTAATGATCCTTGTAGAACATGTAGGCCAGCTGATCCAAGACTCACGTTCACGTTGTGACCATTTGATATTGTGTTATGAGTGTTTCTAGTAGGGATAAAGTGTTTTGAAACATCATATGAAGGATAATAATAAACAAAAACATACCTCCGTTATCTCCCAAAAAGAAAACTCCACTATGATGATTTATCTGATGGATCTTGAAGGCTTCAAGGCCTTCGTAGGTGTCAGGGTTAATGCAAGACAGATTGCCGAAGGAACCAGGTGGCTGTGGTGCCACATTTTTATTGTTCTTTCTCTTTCCCCCCAAAATCCTGACTTTAAAATGTTTCTTATGTGCTTGGCTGTTGGGAGAGAGCTTCATAGTTGTGGTCTGTTAGCTCAACATTTACTGTGCTGCCCGAATGTGAAAGCAAGCATGGAGGGTGGGTTCTCCATGACTTCTGTGGGATCTGGAGCAGATCCATGAGGAGTGCTACTGTTTTCAGCACTTCTTTTTCTCTGCCTAAGAGCAGGCACACTGAGATATGAATGTTGTTGCAGCTGCCATATAGTACATGTAAGCCACATGTTGATCATTATTGCTTTAAATGAGAAGGTTTTTGTTTAAAATGCTTGTTTTCTTCCATCTAGAACCTACTGTTTTTGTTTGTTTGTTTGTTTGTTTTTTGTTTGTTTTTTAAATTTTCTACAATACTTAAAGTTTGCATTTTTAATGCTGTTAACAGTATACCTGGAATTTACACATCACAGTTTGTATTTATTAAAAAGACTATCCAGATATCTATTTTTTCATTGTGCAGACAGCTTTATAGTAACAGAGAACTAGCTCCTAATTAGTTGAAACGGATTGGCTATTCATTCTTCAATCATTTGTATTATTTTATGTTGTTGTTTATTAATTCTAGGTCTGCTTCAGTCCCCTCCCCAAATAAGAGAGAATGTTTTTATTTAAAATATAATGAACCGTGTTGCATTTAGAAGAACTGCATGGTCAAATGATGTTACCCTGTCAACCTACTGAATGCCATGCCACGATGCCAGTGTTTCGACTCAATATTGATTGCTGGCTTTGGTAAGACTGGAAAGGAAAGGAAGACCTGGACACACTGACTGCATATAAGCTATGAAATAAAATTGGTCAGAGATTTTTCCTTGATGCCAACTGGCATGGAAGAGCTTGCATTCACACAGCTAAACTCTTCTTACCCTTCAAATCACAGTGGCCACATCCAAAATACCTACTGGAGACAGTCCCTGACATAGGTTAATACCCAAACTGTGCTTTGGCATTGACTGGAAGAGCACAAGCAAGTTTGAGCCAAAACTATGCCAGGGACCAATTTAGTAGTATGGATGGTTTTGAACCCATGTCTCATTAGTCCTGTTTAGTTTATTTAGTGTCAGAGTGAAACCTCAGTCCTACTGCCAGGAGCCAACAGAAAACCCCTATTGGCCTCGGTGACCAGAAGCCGCTGAGAAGTGTAATTATTACTTTGCTTACCTCCCTCATATTTGGATTATTTTTTTCCTCTCATTCTATCTGTTACAAAATGAGTACTGAAATAAACATTAAAAAAAAAAAATATCATAGAGTAATGAAATTGGGTTGTTTCCTGTTCAAAACTTGTTAGTTTTGAATGACCCACAGGGTTATCAAACAGGCTTAGGTTCTGGTAAAGCCAGCTTCATCTCTCTTCTCTGATGGAAGAGCTCCTGCAGCTTCAAGCAAGTAACTTAGATTGTATATGACTATGCACCCCATTTGGATAAAGAGTTAAAAGCTGCAAGGTGTTGAGATACAAACATGCCAGGTACTTGAGGTCACATAAGCACTTGAAACTGATGTGAGCATAAAACTACCTTTGATTTCTGTGTCACTTTTTTATTTTTTATTATTTTTTTATATTATTTAATATATATATCTGGGAAGGGAATTTGTTTTAAATCCTGAAAAATGAACTTGAGTGTGTTCACACCTGTGTCAAGACGCTTTCAGAGTTGAAGGAAATGCTGGGGGTGGGTTTGGATAAACCTGAAGTATTCTACAGGGATGGCTGTGCTAATTTGGAGAGAGGCTGCTATGTTTCCAGAGCTAACTCTCTGCACCTGGTACCCCGGTTAACCCATGTAAAACTATCCTTCACAGTACTATGCTATACTTCTGCCTGCAGCAATATAAATAAGAATCAGGCAATTCATGCTATAATCTTTTTCTCTATTCTAAAGATAAATGGCACTGGAGAACAAGTTGATTTAAAAAGCTCATCATACAAAATGATTATATTAAGCCATGCTGTATTACTGAGATTACAGAAAATGACCTGCATGTATTGAATTAAACCACGATTTTCCAATGATCTCAGCGGCAGCAGAATTGGGACATTTTAATCATTGCATTATCAGTTTGTGAGGTAGGTAACTACTATACCAAATTGCTGCTCAAAATGAAAAACAGTATTGTTTTATCCAGAAGGTTTCTGGTTTCCAGCACTAGCCTTTACTTTTCTCAGAGCTCAGACATATGATTGAATTACTAAAGCTGACAAGTACTGATTTCAACGACATTTAAGCTAAGGTATTTTTTGCCTTGGGTTTGCTACAGGCTAAGTGTGCTGTTAATTAATGCAGTCATTTGATGTGCAGCACCTTGCCGAACCATGAGAACTTGATTGTGGGCTTTTGCCCAACGTTCCTTAGGTTAAAAAGCCTCTTTGTTTCTTAATTGACCTATTCATGGATCAGCCTCATAAAGGAGTCTATAGAGCCCAACATGCACATAGTCATACCTGGCCTGGGCTGTGTGAATCTTTTTTAAGGAGAACATTATGAAGAAAAGGATAAAACAGTTGCCTAGAATGATTTACATAGAAATTCATTTATTTTCTTTTCTTCTTCTGAGCTGGACTTTGAAAAGCAGGAAGTGCTTCAGCAAAGCAGAGGAGGAACATGGAGGAACATTTGATCTATCATCCTTTGGCTCCCTTTCTCTGCCATGTTGCACTGTAAGTCCAAAGCACTCTCTCCCATGGTTGCTTGCGCGTCAGTGACTCTGCTCAGACTGAGTGAGACAAGTAAAGTTAAGGTTTGCAAGGCCATAATGTGTTTATTTGTGCAGTCTGATCTTGAGAGGAGCCTAGGAGGACTTGCATCTCCCTCCCACTGATATCGGTGGTGTTGAAAGTGCTCAGTGCATTCCAGGGCAAAGCCTTGGAGGCTGCTGGTGAGAGAGCTGTAAACGCTGCTTTGGAAGTACACGCAGATTCCTTTGGTCTTCACTGGGGGCGAGCTGGGCCTACATTTAAAAACAACAACAACAAAGCCAACAATAGTTGTAGTGGCTCAGCTAACAACAAAGGGACTTCAGCCCAAGCACCTTCCAGCGTGGGTGTGCTCTGGAATTAGAAATAGGCCTGAAGCTTGACCCAGGGGTGGGTATCTCCCTGTTTTTCCCGTGGGCAGAAGGGTGCTGGCTCTGCCCAGGCCTCAGCATCCTGTGGTGTGTGAGGATGGAGCCCAGCGGCCCATGCTGATGTTCCCTGCTCCTAGCAGAAGGTGCCACTGCAGGCTGGATGCTTCTTCATTCTGTACAGGCGCTGAGCTCTGCCAGGCAGGCATCACCCTGGCTTCAACTCATGCTCTTTCTGACCTATTTAGCTATTTTAAAGCTGGATCCTTTTAGCTTATATTCTCTCTCAGACAATTTTTTTTTCTTCCCCTCTCTACTTCCACAGCTGAACCCACTTTGCCAAACTCCCTACTCCACCATCTATCCACCACCCCATATGTTTATATTTTCCTATAGCTGAGACACATTGTGCTGACCTGCCTGGACAGAACTCCTTTATCACAGAGATAAACATGATGTCCCCCTCACATAGAGTTTCTATCATGTGTGACCTTTCATCTTGAACTGCCATGACTTTTTTTTTTTTTTTTTTTTAATGCTTCACTGTGCTTCTTGCAGCAGCCAGGAAAGAAAATCTTTTGTTTCTAGATAGAATACTGCTAAAGGACATGATACGGTCTTGTTTTTAATCCAGCTAATTAAAATCTGCATGTGCAGTGTAACTGAGAACACAGCCTTCGCCCACCACTTTCCCACAGGCAGGGAATAAAGGCCTTTAGTGCAGCAATAGCTAGCCACCCTTGGATAACAGAGAACAGAGCCCACAATTCATCCCAGCTTTCCTTATCATATCCATGGAGGGCTTTTCCCTCCCTCCCCCTCTCTCCCCATGGAATCACTTGCTGTAGCTATGTGCCTCTATACATCACTTCAGAATGTAATCAAGTTAAAAATATGCTAAGTCTCATTTGTCTATGCACCAGAGAGCTCTGTATATAATTCATTTCCAGTAAGAAAAAGAAGAGAAAGAAATGAGAAAGAAGAAAGAAAAAGAGGGAAAGAAAAGAAGAAAAGAGAGAAAAAGTGTCTATTTCTAGTCACATGTCAAACCTATTTATGTTAAAACTGTTTTGCCAAGAACTAACTGAATAACACGGTTTAGCAGTTCACACTTTCGTACGTTCATTATGTGGGGTTTTAGGATTTGTTGGATGGCTGCGGTTATTACTAAGGCTGGCTTTGTATGTGTAATGGGGAGAGGGTGCCATGGAATGTTTTTTTGTGAAGCATTTCCCTGGTTAGTTTTTCACTTGTTGCTTTTTGTTGGGTAGCTGAAGTGGGGGAGGGAAGGGGAGGAGGAGGGCAGCCGTGTGGGAAGAAGCAGTACGGGAAGAATGGGAAGCACTAAAACTGAGCCTCCACCTGTTTTCTCTTTCTCCAAGTCATGTTTTATATAATGATGAGGTCACAGGGAGCATAAAAATGTGCCGGGAGACTCAAAACTTGGAAGGAGATTGTACAACATTAGCAGAAAATACATTTGAGTGACTGTAAAGAAGCCCTCCCTCCCCCCGTAGCTTCCCCTGTAAAGCACAAACAGGCTTTCAGTGGGCATCCCCTGGTAACCCTCACAAAGAGCTGCTCCAACAGCTGTGTGTGCAGCTAAACACCATCCTTGGGCTGCTCTGGCGAGTGCCGATCTCCATTTGTCGGCTTCCCTAACTCAGTCAGTGTGGCATACATGCAACTAAAACATTAAAGGAAGGGAGTCTGGAAACATTGTGAGTCTGGGATAAATACACAACATCTCTAGAAATGAGTTATGGTCTTATTTTATTTGCCAATAATGAATTATTCATACAATTGTTGTGCTCAGGGAATGATTAAAGAGATATAAAAACATTGTGTTTTGCAATCTAATAGGGCTTACTAGGTGACACCCATCTAACTAAAGCAAATAACTTTTTTTTTTTTTTTTTTTTTTTTAACACCTGAATATTTTAAAAACAGAGAACAGGATGATTAGAAAGTACTGGGAAGTACTGGGCAGTACTGGTCTGCCTATATGCTAAAAGACAATCAAATACAATAGCGCTTTTCATCATAACTTCATTATCTTCTGCTGACCTCTGTAGAAATGAATGAAGAGATCTGTACATGTTCCCATAGTTAATGCCTATGGATGGCTAACACAGAATAAGAAACTGCTATTAATATATTTATATAACAGTGGTATATTACATTTATATGGCATAACATGAAAATATGGTAAACAATACTGTATATTCTCTGGAATAAATATTTAAACAGTAAAGCAGTGAGAGACAAGAAGACATTTATCTGCCTTTTCCCTATTATATATATATATATTTGTTGAGAAATATATTTGATAATTGAGAAATATATTCATTCAATAATTATTCTCCAATGGTTACATCTGTATTGATGCAGTAAAAAGGTTACTAATATTAAGTCATATTTTTATAAAATTAGCGTTCGCTTATTGTTTAAGCAATATAAGATTTATGAAATGTGTGTTTAAGTGTGCTAATCCTAATAAATATGGCTTTTTTATTGTTACTTAGCAACCTTCCATAAGCATTTAAAATTAATTTATATTTTGGGGCAACATGTAATTTTTATGTGCAGATGTGATGTTAAATAATTTCCTGTAATTCTATGTAATTAATAACATAAATTAGGGTGATGATTATTATTTTTATCACTAATAACAGTTGTTGTAAAGTCCTTCTTATGCAGAGGGCACATAACAAGATGTGAAAATCAACCACATTGCTATGTTAGTCACACATGACAAGCAGCATGGCATAAATACCCCCTCAAAGTTAGTGAAGGGTGCTGAACATCAGGGCACACTAAAGGTCAGGCTTAATAATGGGATGCAAGTTTCAGATCCCCACAGTGAACATTTAATATATTGGAAATTGGGAGCCCTAGTTGGTAAGTCCCTACACCTCTTTATGCACTCAAAACTGCATTCCAAAAAGTTAGCTTATGATAGGACCCAAAACTCAAGAGGCTTACATGCCAAAGATGAAAGTTATTTAAAATGTTCAGCTATGGCTGCAATAAGATCCCTTCAAAATGACCATTCTTCTTTCCTGTACTAACCTCGAATCAAAGCAATTTCTTAAATCAGCGCCAAAAGAAGCGAAGAGAATAACTGTGATTAACTTTCTTTTGACACTGCACCCTTACAATCCAATGCTCGTATTTCATTGCAACCCTTCCAAACAAAAGCTGTCTAGTCTAATTGTGCAAGAATGTTTTATAAGGCTATGAAATGAAGGGTCAATTAATTATGCCCTTTCTACCAATGATGAAGACCAGGACAATAATGCTTCATCCAAACTGATGATTCAGGGGGACAGTTTGCAGCTGCTGAACTGCAAACAGAAACATGAGTCACCCACTGACCTGCATAAAAACCGAAAAAATATTATGATCAGAAATTACTTTCCCTACCCTCAGAGCAGAGGAACACAGAAGCAGCTCTTTTCCTGAAAGATAACTAGCTAGGTTTATTACTGGTGGTGAATGGCACACATGCAGAATGATGGCGTAGCCATGTGGCTCTGAAAATGGAAGAGTAAATCTGAACAAAAATCTTGCATAGAGTCGTAGGATATTCTCAGTTGGAAGGTCCCCACAAGGATCATGGAAATCAACTCCTGGCTCCACACAGGACCACCCAAAAACCAAACCCTGTGTCTGAGAGCGTTGTCTGAACGCTTCTAGAACTCCAGCCAGCTCAGTGCCATGACCACTGCCATGGGGAGCCTGTCCCAGTGCCTGAGCACCCCCTGGATGCAGACCCTTTCCCTAACCCCCAGCCTGACCCTCCCCTGTCCCAGCTCCATACCATTCCCTTGGGTCCTGTTGCTGTCCCCAGAGAGCAGAGCTCAGCACCTGCCCCTCCGCTCCCCTCGTGAGAGAGCTGCAGGCCGCCATGAGGCTTCCCCTCAGCCTGCTCTGCTCAGGGCTGAGCAAACCATGTGACTTCAGCCACTCTTCATATGCCTTCACCATCTTTGTAGCCCTGCTTTGGATACTCTCTGACAGTTTTATGTCCTTCTTATATCGTGGCACCCAGCACCTTAGCCATGTTTTACCTGCTGATGATAATTCTATGTTAATAAAAACTGAGCTGGAGACTTGGGATTTAATTAGCTTACTGCTAGCATAATAACAACAACAATAACACTAATAAGTAGTTATTAGTAATGGGAACACAGAGACAGCTCTTGTTAGTTATAGGTAATTAGTTATCAGCAATGGGAAGAGGGTGGTAGCAGCAGGAGCCCAGGGCTCGCTGCCCTGCAGACACTTAGCAAACGGAGTGCGATGGGAGCAACACCAAGGCTGCCTTCAGCAGGCTGAGCATGAGATGTAAGCCACAAAAACACTAAACTGCTTATTTATGGCCTTCATTTACTCATTTATCCTTGGTCTGTCAGTGAGGTCCTAGTTTCTCTCTAGGATGGGTTTAAGTCCAGAAGGAGCCGGGAATTCCAGTATGATCCCTCCTCCACCTGCACCTTCAGTCCTTGGTAGACCAATGGGTGGGTTTTTGTAAGGCACCAAAAAACACATGTGTACAAGGCACACATAAAACCTACAAGCTCTTTACCATGTGTTAAAGCTATTCTGTGCCAGCAAAAGATGAGATGAAAAAAAGAAGCCCAAATTCAACACAGCACACATATGCACTTTCTGAATGAAGTCGACTAAAAGGTCACCTGTGTGATAAGCAGTGCAGTGAAGTACACAGTAAAAGTCATTTTCAGCTCTGCTTCCAATCAGCTTCTTGTTTTGTGACAACACCATTTCAACCTAGTTTCTTGCACCTGCAAACTAGTTACCTGGATTAGCCCAACATTTAACATGGGTCCTGTCTGTCCCCTTCTCTTTCTGAGGGTGCTGATATCTGTTCCCGCTGCCTGTGTGATGGCTCTTGGCTGCTATATGTTTTGCTTGTGCATTGTGACAATGTTCCTGTTCTTGTTTTCTTGGCTTTGCTTCCAGAACTGATTCCTCTGACAAACCTTGTAATATTTTTTTGTTCTCCATCAACTGCTGTTGTTTCATCTGTGAAATAATACCTGTCACATCTTGAAGTTCAGTAGCTGTTCTTTATGTAAATCTGCAAAAACTTCTGAGAGCTGGGTAGCCTTGTCTCATCAACCCCCACCCCCCCTTCTTTGAGCTTTCCCTTTCATATGGTAGTACTTTCTATCACCCCAGAGGTGCAAATTGGTTTTTGTTTGGTTGTTTTTAAATGTTCTTCAGCCCATCTAAAATTAAGCCTGCTGTAGAGAATCTAAGCCTCTTACTCCTCAGTGCTATGTCTCTTTCTGAGGCCTTTTCTCTGCCTTAAGCACCTTCTTTTAATTTCTAGTCCTAGTACTTTTCTCATTTCCTATCTCACATACTTAGCTTCTTACAGGAGGATTATTAACTTCTAACTTTTTCCTTCTTGCATCTCAAATCACCTGAAACTTTCTGATTTCACATATCACAGCTCTTGTCTCAGACATGTTTTTTCAGACCCAGCTTCTCATACCATGTGTTTTCAAAGGGTTTCTCATTTCAATGATTTCTATCCCAACAAGTGGAGTTGCTGCCTCTTCTGTTTGAACCCAGTGAGTAAGCTAACAAGTTAAGGGTCTTTTGTGTCATGTGCTGTTCTTGGATTTTGTTTCTTTCTTCTCAGATCATAATTGGTTTCCATAGTGAAAATGTAAAGTATTAGGCATACAGGCTACACTGAGGTTCTGGAGGGACCATAATCTTAAAAGCAGTGAATTTAGGAAGCAAATGTAAGCTTTATTAGTATGATGAAACTTAATACATTCCTGTATTTTAAGAAATGAGAAGTGCTAATTAATCATGCTTTGAACTTAGCATGTGAGTCAAAAAGTCAACTCTGACCTGCACTTAATTAGTAGCATTTTGCCAGCTGATTAAAATACTTTTTTCTTTTTTCTTTTTTTTTTTTTTTTTTTAAAAAAAGGAGAAATTAAAATTGTTCTTGCCTTGGTGTAGATCATAACATAAATGCAAACAATTGTAAAACCCTTCCTTCCATTTCTAAGCAGTTACTCCTGGAATGAATTCTTCTGAATTCCCTGGTAGGAAGGGAGCATGTCACCTGGCCCGCAGGCTGGCAGAATTGCTGCTTTCATTCTTAACATAGGGCTGCCTTGCCTGCTACCCTGCTTTGCCTCTGTCAGGTTCATTATGAAAATAAATTATCCTTGTCTCCATGTTGTTGGTAGATTTAAATAATTCTTAGCAGATTAGCGAGATGCAGGTTTTCCTTGCAGAAGTCCTGCTGATTAGACTTTGTGACATACTGAACATCCAGCTGTTTTTTTTTATTTTGTTTTAATGACCATTTCAAAGTGATGCCCTGAATAACCAGTAGAGGCTTTTCTAAATGAAGATGCAGCACTTGCTCCAGTCTTCTGCAACAGTCATTGTTTTCTCATGTTCTTTTTTTTTTTTTTTTTCCTTACAACCTGTATGAGTTGTAGGTCTGCTAAATTTTTGCTTCATATATTAGCAATTTGCAGTCTTACATAGCTCTCTTTATTTAAAAAGAAAACACAACAACAAAACACTGGAAACAAACCCAAAAAGAAAACAAGTTTGAGATCAGTCATCCCCTGACGTTCTGAACAAAGGAGACCAATGCAGGAAAATAATCTAGCTCTCCGCTGAAATGCCTCAGCTTTTCTAATTGCTTTCTTTAGGCCTTTCTGACTGTTGTGTGAGCCTTTTACTTCTGATGCACTCACTGATTTTTTTCACTAGCTCTCAGCTTGTGATAAACCCAACAACTCCTGCCCCAGCTTCCTGTTGCTGATATGCAGAACATATGTCAGAACAACTGGCCTAATGAGAAATGAAAAACAGTGAGGGAAATATAAGGTATAAGAAAAGGACGTGTACAGACACCAGTTAAGTATAAGATTTAGGATATTGAAGAAGAGATTGTAGAGATTTGGTTATCATGTAAATGAGTGATTTTATTTTTATTTTTTTTTTTTCTGTTAATACAAAATTTGGGGGGTTGTAAAGGATTCGATGAACACAGGGCTGTTTCTCATTAGTGGTGGCTGTCACTAAAATGAATATGTTGCTGAGTGTTCAGTTTCTGGGAAACGTGGTTGAAACATGAGCAGCTCTCTCAATGCAGAGCTCCGAGTCAGATGTTTTCAGAGGGGATGTTCCCCATTAAGTAATGACAGAGAACCATACGGAACACATTACAAATCGAAAGACTGATTGATGAAGTGCCTGTGGTCAGCTTTCTACAGAAATGAGAATTTTGAATGTATTATCACATCAGCATGGAGCTGATCTCACGTACAATCACATTCTGTTTTCATTTCTTCTCTGCTTCACAATCTCACACATGCTGGTCCAGATCACATTTATAGTGAGCAGAACCTCAGACTGAAGGAAATAAAGCATCAGGTTTGAGCTCCGATGTTTCATTGATTTAGCTCAGCTCACAGAAGCTCAATAAGTCTGACTTTGTTCACACAGCTGGTAAACTATAAACTTCTCCTTAGAACAAACTTCTTCCCTCCTTCATGAGAGCAGGGAAAGGGGACTCAGGCTGCTGGATTGTGCTGGTGGGTAGGGAGAGCAAAGTGGGATCACATGGGAAGGCAGGGTGGTTCCAAGGGTGCAGCCTTGGATTTATCAGACTGTAAGCAAGCTCTGTTTGGGCTTCCCGAGTGTTAATGCTTTTCTTTTCCCACTTACCTCATTTGCAGGGGGGCAGTGAGGAATATCAGCTGGTTCGTGCTGACTTCAGGGTGAGATTGCTTGGTCTGTTTGCACTCATGTTACTTATTACTCTAGCTTCAAGTTCAGGTTTGTTTCAGATACAGTGACCTCTTCTGTTTTATAGAGAAAGCAAACAGGGCTTGTCACATGAAATGTGTGTAGCTATTCACTGTGTACTCTGATTGCAAGTGCATGCATGTCTGAGTCATGGCACATTTAAAGAAAAATGTATAGCAAAATGGTAAATTTAGAAACTCAGGTCAAAGTGTCTAGCTCTTTTTTTTTTTTTTTTTTAATTTATTTTTCCTTCTTTTTTATTTTCTCCAAATAGTTCTTGAAGGGTGCATTAGTACAAACTTGAATGGGAATGGACTTAACTATACATTTAATAGTGTTTCAGTTGTGGTGTGTTTCTGAGACCCCAGCACAGGAAGGTTATAGGGCACCACAAATCAGGTGCGAGAGCCGAGTGTTGCTCACACCTTCACTAATGGAGCTCGCCTAAACATCTCTTATGCTGGCCATAATGTAATGGGCGTTAATGAATGTAAGGGCCAGTAAAATAAAGTATCTATGAATGCCCAGAATCGTGAACAGTGGATCAGATTTAAAATGAAAAACACGGAGAGAGAAATATAAGGAGTTCATGTAAAGCCCATGGATATATTTTAGGGTCTTATTTTTGATGATTGTTGGTATCAGATAACTGGGGCCTGACTATTCAGAATTGTTAAGAATGCATAATTCCTAGCTGAATTCTCTTAAAAGTATGTCTTTGTGACTTACAGAGGAAATGATAACAATCTCCTAGCCTTCTTAATATGTGAAAGGTCTTTTTCTTCTTTTTTAAAGAATTAGCCATGGCAAACTGTTTTCCAGGGATCTGATTTCTGCCCTTCAGACTTCTACAGATGTTCTTGAAATACAGCACAAAGGTACCTTGCTGATAAGCAATTTGCTAGTTCTTGCTTTGTGTTTATCCCTGGCAGAAATCTATGTTAGCATGTATGCAAACAGTAGTGTTTAAATGCTTCGTTAATACAAAGGATAAATAAGTGTAGAATACAATGACAAAATGAGCACAAGCATCTGTTCAAGGATACCAAATGTTAAGCTATCTGTAAACTTTGTAACTATTTCATTGTTCTTTCTCTATAAAAAATAAACAGATTAATGCAGAGATTCAATTGTCTTTCAGATATTTATGTTGTAAAATAATAAAAGTCTGACAGTGATGGCTAGTCACTGGCAAATAGATACAGACTTTTACTGGGCTGAAAGGCTTTATGGCAGGAGTAATGCTGAGAGATCTGCAGTCTGTACACCTTCCATGTGTACAGTTTTCTTAACATAAAAGTTATGAACTCTGCTCTGAGACAAGGCTATTGCAATTGTATTTTTGGTACAGTCTAGAAATGCTTAGATGGGGCATAGATCTGGAGAGGCTCATTAATCCAGTACCTGGGATGAGCTTTGGTTCTCACGTTATTCCGCTAGTCTTGGAGGACCAAATACTTCAGAGTTCTTGCTTAAAATTCTCCCCAGTCCAAAGTGAACAATAGGAGTGGTTTTTATTTAGACATGAGAGCAGCAGGGAAAAGTTGACAGAATATCCTCAAATTTCCTGTGAATCTCCAAGGGAAAAGTCAGTGTGTGACATTCCCACAATGCACTGTAAAACCTGTGGTAGATGATTGAGGCTTTGATGCCATTAAGATTAGTCCTGAAGTAGGTATCTTCCGGCATGGGCACACCACCACATTTCTGACAGGGTAGTCAGAACTACCCTAGATCTGACAGACTATATTAATTAACCAGGAGTTCTCCCAAAGTTAAGATAAAATAAGGAAAATCCTCTTCTTCCCTTCACTCAGTTTCCATATTCTAGTGTGGGCCTAAATCAGGAAATTCAGAATCTAGAAGTCATTGAATTTATCTTTGCATAGTCTTAGTTCTTACACACACAAAGATAACAACGTATCTGTTGTCTCAGATCAAATCATCAGCATTATGTATATTAATAATAGCTGTAATTACCATTTTACAGAAATATGGGTTTTAAAAAAGACTTCCCAATACAATCTATTTTTATTTACTTTTGTTATTGTATCTTCAGAATGGCTTTGTTCAGTTCTGTTCTTTTGAAGATGACTGACCTATTTTTTTAACTTGTGCATTGTTGCATATTTCATCAGTCTTAGAAATAATATTTTTACGTTGCTCAAGTAACTTAAGACCTTCTCTCTTTGTCAGATGTGCTCTGGTGCTTACACGTAGTCCTGAAAATGCTATCACCTGCCAAAGTTCTAGTGGAACTGGTGTAATACACACATCTAAGGCATCTGAGACTTTTGGTCTTCTATAGAAAATCTGGCACCAGTACAGCCATCTAGGTTATTGGATGTGTTTTTATTGGAAAAACATCCTGGCCCAACCACATCTATAGATATAAAGACATACTGTGTTGCTGCTTCTCTATACTGCTGTTTCCTTTCTAGATTGAAATAGGTGATACTGCTAAGAGTACAAATCTAACTGCATCAGTATTAAATGTTGTATTAGCTGTACCTGACATCTTGCTGAAAATTGTGACATAGGCTCCTAAGTACTAGTCTCCTTTGAAACCAAGAGTTAAGGTCTAATTCCATGAAACATCTCCTCCCTCTTTTTAGATTTGGGCTTTTTGTCTGTTCAGCTCTTCTGAAAATTTTTACATTTAGGTTTCTGCTGTCAAAACAGATCAGGATTTAGATGTCAGGTAGGTCATTGGATATTACTATTTCAGTATCTTATTAATGATAAAACAAGGATTAAGAAAAAGGTGAATGAAGAATAAGTCTTCAAACTTTTGGAGAAGAACCAGCTCTCACCAGAGATGAGTCCATGCTAATGTTGTGCTTCTTATATGAAACTTATTTTGAACTTCCTTAGAATTTTTGAGGCAGTCATCTGAAAACTAAGCAGCATGGCTGCATAAAAAGTAAACAAATGCTTTAGATGTGGTGGGCAGATCAGATTGGATATGAGTTCTAAGAATGTACAAAATTAAGTCAGCTTTATTTAGCAACAGAATGGTTACTGCACAGTGGTAGCACCACACGTGACACTTCCCGAGCATTGCAACACCCTTAACCAGAGAGATCCGGCATAGAGATGACTGTTCTTGGCCTTGCTGAGAATACCAGCAAGATGTCTAACCATTGCCAGTTGTCACATGTTGAGGCACATACAGAAAAAAAAAAAAAGTATGTATAAAAATGTGCAGTTGTCCCCTAGTAAGTCACACTGAATAGTACCTAGCTAAGCATTACAGCCTCTGGATTTCAATAGCTCACTGAGGGACTCCTCCCATGAGATATCACATCTGGAGGATCACAGCTGTCCATCAGAGAGAAACATGGGTCTACTGGTTTAACAGGAATGATGGTTTGGTCTTGAGCTTCCCTAGGACTGTCACAGTTGCAATGTCATCCAGTCCATATCATCTATTGATCTGCAGTTTCCTTTTGATTTCAGTATCGACTGTGTAACAGAAATATTTATTTATTTATTTATTTATCCAGACTGTCACAAAGTTTCTACTACCTTTTTGCTTTTCTGGTACTGTGAGGGACACCACCACCACCACCCCTCAAAAAACCAAACAAACAAACAAAAAAAAAACACACTTTTTTTGTGTCTATCTCATCTGTGCAGCACAAAAATGCCTTTGCAAGAAGGGCCAGCAGTTGCTGGGATACTCATCATGCACTGTATAGTTTTGCATCTTCTCCTCCCTCTGATTTTGCTCTGAATTGTCTGATAACTTTAAAGCATCAAACAAAAGAACCATAAAGCAAAGGTAGGACTTTGTCTTTGTCTTGGGGCCATTCATCTCCCAAGAGAACTGAAAGAGGGTCTTTCTATGTCCTGCAGCAAAAGCAAGTTTTCTTTCTTTCTCTCTCTTTCTTTCTTCTTTTTTCTCTCTCTTCTTTCTTTCTACGCCACCTTCCTCCCCCACATGCTCTTTCATTCCTTCTTGCTCTCACTTGCTTTAAAGCATACATCTGACATAAATTAATCTGCAAAGTTTTTAGTCATTTCCCATCCACTGCTGGGGCAAATTAGACTTGCTGATATTGTTTTGGCCTAACCCTGCAGCAGCATGAAAGGAATGGCTCAGGGAGAGAGCATGCTCTCCTTGGCTCTTCTTCCATGTACTCTCTGGCCCGCTCAACAAAAAAAATGAGTTCAATTGGCCTGAAAGGCACTGGGAGATTGAAAACCCCTCTGTAGTACCTTAAAGAACCAAAATTACTTAATTAACGTGGAGGCCATTATGTGTGGTTACCATATGAATGAGTAAGTGGACTGCCTGAGTTACAGAGCAGGAAAAAGGAGAGGATATCTGAGGTCAGCCTTGTCAGGGTAAAGGAATCCTAAACAATGAGGGCATTGGTTTAAGATTGGAGGAAGAATTTGAAAAAGAGCCCTGAGAGTGAAATTAAATGAAGCATGGGAGAGTATTAGTGGAGATTAGCAGTGCTGTGAAGGAACCCAGAGCAGACTGCCAATCGCCCCTGAGCACCGGCAGCTTCAACTTTGCTGCTGAAGACAGGAATTGGGCAGTATGCTGCCAGGGTTTGACTGAAAAGTATTTTCTTGAGCAACATTAAAGAGTTTCTCTTCCACACACCCCCTCTCTTTCGTTGACTTCTGAAAGTGAACATGCCCCTTTTGGCTGCCTTTATTTTTTATTTTTATTTTTTTATTTTTTGCCAGGCAGACTTATGACAAAGTAGAAAAAAGAGTCAAAATTTTAAAAGTGCCCTGGCACTCATTGTAAATGTGAGATTCATTTAGTAGCACAAGGTTGTCATCACTAACATACTGCTTCAGAGAAGGGGATAAAACCCAGTGAAACTAATGAAATTCATGGCAGTGCTAGTCTGAGTTGAATTCAGTGAGGAAAAGGATGAGATGTGTTTGCACACGTACAGAATGGAAGGGGCGAATATTGGTATCGTGAAAACTAGACTGTTTTCCAAAATCTGCAGGCTTAAAATGATCTAAATTTTTCAGAGAGTTCTTTGAGGCCATTTCAAGATTTTTTTTTTCTTTGAATTTATCTTATCAGCCGTAATGGTGGGCGTTTCCAGAAAGCAGCACCTGTGATAACTCAGTTTTACCATATACTTAAAACAAGAACCAGCTGAAGGCGGTATATTTTGGAAAATGTTGGCTGCAGTGTTTATTTTCTTGGTTTTGGTTTTATTTGCTGTCTCTTTGAAGCAGTATTTTCTCATGTGTTCTGGAGTGTTCAGGCTGCTGCATGTGAGTTCTTATCACTTACCTTTCCTACCAGCTGCAAATGGAATTGTTCCTAAAAGCACAGGGAGAGAAAGTGAATCATCTCTCTGAAAGCACTTTTTTTTGTGTGTGTGTACAGAAGACAATGGGCTAGACCTTGGATACCATTTGCAAAACTCTCCAAGGAATCCCAAGGTGAGCCTCATCAGGGTCTGTATGAAGTTAGGGATCATGTTAATTTGGGCTGCGCCCTTCTGTTGTGACTCATGATCTCAACTGACTGCATACATCAGATGAGCCTAACAGTCTCAGAGACTGATTCATTATGCAGAGCTAAATGCAGTTTAACTGTGACACCCACTAGCTGGTTGTATGAGTGTAATCTGAGGGATCTCTTTTTGGAAAGCTGCTTTGTCTCCTTCTCTGCATCTTTATTCCTAAAGACTTTATTTTGCAACTGCAAGTCTCAGTCACTGGGGCTTTCAGAACAGCTCCTATGTGCAGCTGGGATGCCAAGGGAGCCCACGTGCCTCAGCTGCCTCCAAGGAATGGACCTAGATGGTGCGGTTTTGCTTTGGCAATAGACGCTTTAAAACTTTAATGGTTTAAATTCCTAAGATGTTCAGGTGCTTCTGGGAAAGGAGAAGAAGAGAAAATAAACAAACAAAAAGCAACAATTAGTCCTGACTTAATAATCCTAATAAAGTTTTCAAGGGACACAAGAACTGGAGTCTAGCTAGCACTCTAAATTGTAGTAAATTGGTGGGATCCATACAAATGGTGCTTCGTTGCACAAACTGTATTTCAGAAGCAGATTGGATGACATTTTCCAATGTTCCTTCTGCTGCAATTGTTTCATTCCTCTGCAAAAGAACAATTTAAGTAATTGAATTTTCCCTCAGGATAGGAAAAAATTAGTCCCCCTCCCAGCCCTTTCTTTTTCATTTTCCCTTCTATTAATTTAATTGAAACCAAAATTGCTTGAAATATTAAATACCATTGGAGGCCTCCCATTACTAAGGCTAGAGCTGTGTGAGAAATACTTTTCCAACCTGCAAAACTTTTGTGTTTTCCTAAACATTCCTGTTCTGCTCTGGGATAAAACCAAACCCCTTTAAAGGCAGGAATACATGTGCTTGTGTGTATATATATGGGCGTTAGCGTTAGGAGCCTGGCATGCAACCACCAGAATTTTCACCTTCAAAACGCCTCCTCTTTTTCCTGACCAGAGGAAAGAAGTTGCCCCAAAAGTGACTGGTTCCAAGATTTTCTTCTCTACTCAGGACTTGAGAAGGCTTGCTAGCAGGGTGCAGTCTTTCAGTTGAGTGCTCTGCAGGTTGTTACGGAGGCCATCAGACATTTGAAATTGGTAGGAACCGACACAGAGCATAGCCCCACAAACACACTGCATTCAAAATGTAGTCTGGAGCCTGGCTGAGCAAGAAATAAATTCCCTTTAGAAAGCAACGTTGCTGTAGGAGACTTGTGACTCACTAGTCACCAGGGTTTATTTCTGTAGTTGTCACACAGGATTTCATTGGTAGATTTCCAAGCTAGAACTGACTAACACGTTCCACCTGGCCTAATGAAGTGCATATTAATGACTTAAGCTTGACTTTGCAGCGAAGCAGGGGAGGTGCATTCAGACAAGTTGGCCACAGGCTCAGCTGGCAGGCAAAGCTACCTGTTGTGCTACAGATGAGGTTAGTCCCTGATGGCATATTAATTTGGATACAGCAGAAACAGGTCAGGAAGCTCTCCAGACAAAGCCCCTGACTGAACCTATTGTGTGTTTCTGCTTTTACATTTTTTTTTAAAGATAAAAAAAAAGTAATCACGCTATGAATGAGAAACAAAGAAGAAAGTAGGGTATTTTGCTTAACTCTAGAGCGAGGACAGCATACAGAGAACTCACACACCCTCTAAGCAGTCTGCATTGCTTCTGGTAACAATTATGTGTGTGATGCTCCTGCTAATTCTGAATTGACCATGGAGTTACTCAACATACCCTCCTGCACTGTACCACTGATTGTTCAACATATGGCCTAAACAGAGTTCACAGCTGAGTGTGACTTTCTGTTAGCATAAGGTATAATGACCAAATTTTGCCAAGTATTAATCTAATCAGTACTGGAGGACAAGATTAGTTAGAAATGGTTTATCTTCTAAATGTGTTGCTGGCAATATACTCCTGAAGCATAAGCTATCCCCTTTTTCTCCAGTCCCATCTGAATAAAACACAGTAACGCTTTATTTAAAGATTTTTTGTGCTATTTCAAACTGTTTTAACCCTGACAATGCTTCTTAATGAAATCTAATTACAGAAACGTGATTTCACTTAAAGAGCTTTTCTCTGTTCCTGCCAGTTCCTAGTAATTAGAAATCTTTTACATTACTAGTCTTTCTTCTGTGCAAACTGTATTACTTAAACTTTCAACTCTTTTTCATGTGTGAACCACAAATATATTAACTTTCAATGACTCACATATTAAGCTAATAAAAATAAAGGCAAGAGGCTAATAACATCATACTATTACAGAGTTTGGGAATATATGTTTAAATAAAGCTGAAATTTCATGAAAAAGAGAGATGATATATGTAGATCAAAAACTTTTTTTTTTTTTTTTTTTTTTTTTTTAAGGGATTGTGAATAACTAATCAATTATTAAGATTCCTTTTAATGGCTGCTGCTCCTTCTAATTGGTTAAACTACTTAAGGAAATACTTCAGTGCAGTAATTAGCATAGAAAGCCTGATTGTTTATGCCTTTTGATCATTGATGCTATCAGGGAAGAAGTTGGATTTTAATATTCTTGAGAAGGATGAGTAGAGATCTGACTGCCATCCAGGCCTCTTGGTTGTAACACTATATGTCTAAATCCTTAAGTTGCATATAGTTATCATCTTATTTCCTCTCATCAAATGTTTTCATAATAAATGCCCTTTTTGTACTTTTTATTATAAGGTGTCCAGTGAGCTCCTTGAGAATCAAATAGCTTAGAAGCAAGGGAGAGAGAACACATTCTCCATTTTGTGGCCCGAAAGGACTATATTGTGCCATGGAGATTAATGTTAGCTTTGGGATTTTTAATGAAGTATGTGACATCTATGATTCAGTGTGAATAGTCATAGAAGCTAAGCTGTACACTATCTGCATTTCTGCTGTTTAAATTTGACCTAGGTCAACAAGGTCTAACAGACTAAGGATAAAGAGGTATTTATGCAAAGAAATGCGTCAGCTAGTTTTGGTTTGGCAACTTTACCAACATGTTCTTTTGCTCTGAAAACTGAGAAGGAATCCTCCCAGTTGCAGCTTTCTTACATTTCTAGTGCTCCCATCCTTGAGATGCTGTTGCCTTACTGGGAGATTTTGCTGGTTTTGGTTTTGGTTCTTTCAAATAACTGATCAGCCCAACGACCAGATGCACACCATGAAGAATGTCAAATTGAAAACTATGACTGGTCTGGGTACACATTGCAAGTACGTGAAATAACACTTTCAGTAGTCCCTGCCATGTGTCCTGGGCTAGATTCTCTTATAGCATCAGCTGTGCCATAACAGTGCATGGTCATAAGTGACACCTAATAGTAAAAGTCAATGGTTTAGCATCTTCAATCTAAATTGCTTACAAACTATATGTCCAGTGATATGTAGTTGTACATTTCTCGACTGATATCAGCGAGACATTTGTAGTGAATGTGAATGAACTTTATTAATTCATATGAAAGAAATTCATTATGGGTGAATAGGTAGAGCTGAAATTTTCATAGATGTAAGGAAAAGTTAGACCAGTTGTGCAGTCCTGCTACCTTTGACAGTGGGCAAGAATAAAGCTGATTTTAAAAAGCTTGTCACAGCTAGTGTCAAACCATTTTTTGTTAGTTTGGTAGGTAGGGATATTTTATGCTAATCTGTTTCAGAGTGAGACTAGAAAGCGGTTTTTAAAAACACTTGTTACTGAATTCAGAACTATGCTTTGTGAATCATTAGCTGACACTGTACTCATAGGTAGGCTCTATTATTTGGGCTGACTTTCAAAATGCTGATGGGAGCACACCCACAAGAGTAGAGCTGAGCAAATAATGAAACAGCAAATAATTATCCGATACGCTCCGGTTAAGTTCAGGATGTTTGCAAGATAAATGATTTTGAGGGTGAAATATTTTACACTGATGTGTGATCGCCAAGTCCTGGAAAAAAATGCTGTGCTGCCTAGCTGTTCTCTGCCTACATGTGTGCACATGCAGCTCTGGCATGCAGGCTCATCTATGCAAATGAAACCTTCGGTTCTGGAAAGCCACGTGTGCCCCTCTCCTCCCTCCCCCAAACTCTGCTTTCTGCTGATACTTGTGCCAGTAAAAAAAACAACCCCGTGAACTTTTGCAGACACCAGTCATAAAAAGAGGCCCGGCACATCAACAGTTAAAGATTAATAAAGAAATATTGAAAGTTACAGAAGGATTATTAAAAAAAAAATAAATATATATATATTTTTCCTCCCTCCCCCTCAGCTGTGTCCTTAGGATCATTTCACTGGGAAGGGAAATAATTTAGTTATCATGTGACTGCTGTTATAGGTTGCTGAATGTTTCATTTAGGAAAAAGTTACAAATTAGATTCCTTATTTCTGCTTACACAGAGACTTTATAATGTCTTTCAAATAATCCTTTTTAAAAGGTCTTTGAGTTGCTGTAATATAACTGTATTGAAAAGTTCATGAACAGTCATTCAAAGTTCCCAGTTGTGGCCATTGCAATTTAGACTACAAAGGAAAAGAAACCTGAGCAGGGTGCTTGTTTCAGAATGAAAGGCACGGTGGTTGCCCACTTGCAGCAATCTGATCAGAGTTCTTGTTTGGCGCTCTTCTGCCCTACAGGAACCCCGCCAGTTGCAGCCTGCTGTCCCCTGATGCATGCGGACAGCTTCCATCAGCAATCAAGGGCAGAAGAGACAGTTTCATGAGGTGGGTGGGAGGTTATCCTTAATTATAAATTTATTATACAGGCATTTTATTTCAAAACCCTCTGTTCACATGCATGAATCACTCAACGTGCTACATGATTCTTTACCTGACTTGCGAACTTATGTGGCTAGGAGGAAATTCCTAGCTTGGGGAAGTGTCTATCGCTCCCAGTATTAACTCTTATAAAGTTCACATGTTCATCAGATTGAAAGATAATATTTAACTTTCTGGCTCTTCAGGCCCCAGATTCTATAATGTACAGAAAAAACTACTCGCATGCTGCACGCTTATCAGACAGGGATTAGGGTAGACTAACTAGAACATTTGTGCAATTCTCTCTGGACTCGGATCCATCAGTCACCCTTAGTACAAGATTTTTTTTTTCTCTTTAATATAGAAAATGCTAGAAATCCCTAATACATCTTGAAGAAGCATTTGTGGGCCTGAAAGATTTTCTGGCTATACCAGCCGACCCAAAAAGTTCCTCTCTCACCATACAAACCCCACCTCAGAAACATCTGACTTCCAAATTCTCCCATCAGAGCAGAGTGTCTGTTTCCATGTGATTCAGCACTGGAAAGCCTCATTTTTGAGCTGGATCTGTGGTTAACACTACTACTACTAAATCTCAACAGCTTTCTGCCCAAGGGTATTCAAACACTGTCTTCAGTGCCTAAATCAAGAGCTAGCATTGATTTAGATCCAGACTCAACACTAGTATGTTGCCCCCATCAATAAATTCCCAACAGTGATGGTTCTCTGTTGCTTTCCTGAGTAACCTCATACATAACTGTCCTGTTAATTTATCATTTCTCCTCAAAGTATAAGAGGAAGAAGTTAAACAGAGCTTTTCAGAATGAACTCTGGACTTCTACACAGACTGTAGCATTGTAGCTTCAAATGGTAAAATGGTTTGCTCTTTTGTGGTCTGAACTTAAAGACCATTACCTGTCTATTCTAATTAGGGAAAAAAAAAAAAAAAAAAAAAAAAGAGCAGCCAGGCTACAGATGTGTCAACTGGAATAAACATAATGTTCTGAAAATATGCAAAGTGCATCCTGGCCATAAGGTGCTTGTCTTAAATTAACACATTTGGCATCTGACAAGGCAGTATGTGAATTTCAGGAATGTGATAGGTTTCTTTGTTTAATTAAAGGATTTTTTTTTTTTTTTAGCTAAGTTGCAACTTTTCTGGCTGATAGAGCTGTAGCTATCACACAAGAATGTCTGTCTCATGGCTATTTTAAGTACATGCTAAATTATATTGTGTTCTTTTTTCAGCGTAGCAAATTTCTATTTTTAAAGAATAGTTAGACAGTGGTTACATTCTATACCATTGTATTTATCACCATTTAAAAACTTTAACTTAATCAAATTTTCAGAGTCTCACAGGAATTATGGTGATTTACACTGCCTTATATTCTGTAACTAGTAACAGACATTGGCCTCCATCATGCTTTTGTGCTCAGAGCACATGATAGGTGATGCTTTTTAGCTGGCTATGTTTCGTGCTCTCCTGAAAAAAAAATATTTCCACCAAGTTATCTGCTACTGGATTTAATGGCATCAGTGTAGCACCTGACACTGTCATGACTTGCAAGGATCACTTGCAAGTCTCGAGTCCATGCCTACTTTGCTCTTTCTGAACTTGGGGGCCATTTTTGTCATAAGGGCCTTAGAAACTAACCTGTAACTATCAGTATCTTTTCAGACACTTTTGAGTGTCCCAGCTGGCAGGAGCAATCACACCATGCAATAGTCCAGAAGGTGCATTTGACAAAGCAGTGTTTTACAAAAATTATTTTCCCCTGTCCACTCACATCTGTTTGGCTACATCACTGTAATCTAATGAAAATGATACACTGAATGTTTGCAATAAATAACTCATGCCTCTCTGAATTCCCCAGCTCTTTATTTTCTCCAAAAAAAGTCCAAATGATTGGAAGAAACAGATTTATCCCATAGTACTGTTTAGCAATCTAGAATCACCAATCCCAAACTGACATAATTGGTTTAGGACTGTAAACATTGAAAGTACACTATTAATCTTTTAAGCAAGCATTGGGGATGAAGAGATTGATTTGGGGCCTATATTTTAAGTTATGTATGAGCTTTAAAAATCACAGAATCACAGAATTTCTAGGTTGGAAGAGACCTCAAGATCATCGAGTCCAACCTCTACCTAACGCTAACAATCCCCACTAAACCATATCCCTAAGCTCTACGTCTAATTGTCTTTTAAAGACTTCCAGGGATGGTGACTCCACCACTTCCCTGGGCAGCCTGTTCCAGTGTCCAACAACCCTTTTGGTGAAGAAGTTCTTCCTAACATCTAACCTAAAACTCCCCTGGCGCAACTTTAGCCCATTCCCCCTCGTCCTGTCACCAGGCATGTGGGAGAACAGGCCAACCCCCACCTCGCTACAGCCTCCTTTAAGGTATCTGTAAAGAGCAATAAGGTTGCCCCTGATCCTCCTTTTCTCCAGGCTGAACAAGCCCAGCTCCCTCAGCCAATCCTCGTAGGACTTGTTCTCCAGGCCCCTCACCAGCTTCGTCGCCCTTCTCTGGACCCGCTCAAGCACCTCGATGTCCTTCTTGTAGCGAGGGGCCCAAAACTGAACACAGTACTCGAGGTGCGGCCTCATCAGAGCCGAGTACAGGGGGACAATCACCTCCCTAGCCCTGCGGGTCACACTGTTTCTTATGCAAGCCAGGATGCTGTTGGCCTTCTTGGCCACCTGAGCACACTGCTGGCTCATATTCAGCCGACTATCCACCATCACTCCTAGGTCCTTCTCTGAAAGTTGGGAGTCTGGTTAATATCACAGTTTCTAAAGTGTCTGTATTAGGATTATTTCTAACAAGTCACTGCTAATACTATCATCATGTTGATTACCCTTCTGTTACAGCTTTTGCATGGCTTTGAAGAGTAATAAGGATAGGCTGACAGTTGCATTTCATTTTGCATTGATTTTCCGCTACTCATAACATTTGCCTTTGTTTACTTCCCCTAAAAGATATTCAGAAGAAACCCATGTCTCCTTTCTGGTCTGTTTACATACTTAGTAGATATGCTTCATCATCCAAAAACTCTTTTCTGTTTACAAATTCAAGGAATACAACACAATGCACAAATTAGTACCCATATAATAAATTCAGGCATGTATATTGCATAATTAACTCCAAAGGTTCCAAATTACATATTGTACTAATTACATATAACAAAGCTAATTACATGGCTAGAGTTACTTGTTGCTGCTTGTGCAAGTTAGCAAAGCACAGAGCCTCCTTTATCTATACCATGATTCTACAGACATCAAGCTACTGTGGTTTGATGGTTCAGAAGCAGCTAAGGCCAAAACAGGTCACTGGAGTATCCTTGGACATTTGAGTTCTGGCTTTTTTTCTATCCCGACTCAGCTAGGTTTCTGATTCTGGGTTTGGGCTCACAACCTCCCTTTGTTTTCCTGATCAGATCATGGAAGTTGCAAAACACTGATAGAAAAGATACATTGGAAATCCATATTTTCCATATAAATTTACTGCAGTCACTGAGATTATCTTTGTACAAGAGCATTTCATTGTAAATTTTGATACTTTCTGGTGGTAAAATAATGAAATAAGACAATATAGAAGTCACTATTTTCAACAGGATATATTGATGAAATTAAAAAAAAATATTTCCCACAACATTCCGGGTGATAATTGTCCATTTTATTTTCAAACCAGGACTCGTTCAGGTTACAGTCTGGAATCTGGATATTGCAACACTTTGTGAGACAACGAACAACTTCTACAGGATTGACCAGTTCAAAGTGAAAAAGTAAGTATATACCTTTGTGCATACTTCATTGATCTTAACACCACAAAAAAAACTAAACATCTTGCTGTTATCTAAAACATCGTACTTTTCCAAAATTCATATTGAAACCCTGCAAAGGGATGAATTGCAGAAAATTCTTGCTTCTTGTGATGTTGTTGTGATCACGTACTTTGCAAACTGTTCTCATCTGTACTTTGCCTAATGGTGAATGATATTCTTATATAATTCTTAGCCATGTAGGGTAGAGGGCAGATCTAAAGCAAAGATAATTTCAGCAAGCAGTATGTATTTTCTCAAAAGAACAGTAGCACTTTTGGTGGAAACTGAGCAGCACGAAAAGAGGTAATACGTTGGAGAGACATGAATAAAGAAAGAGATCTTTTGTAGTTGTTCAGCCTGTGTTCAAGTTAATCTCCCTAATCAATTAAATGCATGTATGTAGTATTTTTGTGAGTACAGGCTCACTGTATAGCATATCTAGTATTTTCCATGGTCATCCCTCTGTTTTTTTGGCAACTGGTTATCAGAGACTTCAAAAACTGAGGATCTGGGCCCTCAGCCTTATGAACCTGGAGAAGACAGGATTACCTAAATGAAATTCAAATAAAAAACAAGTGTGCAGGACCCATCAATGATCTGACTCATTTCTCCAGGGAAAAAAAAAAAAAAAAAAAAGCCAGCATCATTCATTGTGTTAGCATTAGAACATCCTTCTGTGATTGAAAACACTTGCAAGGCGGTGCCAGCATGTTGCTGTTTGCATCCAAACAATAATCAAGATCTCACACAGTGATGATTTGTTGTCAGTTATTTTTCCTGCACTAAACAAGTCTGACATTAGCAGCCCACAAGCTAATTAACTCAAGTATCTGGCATGGGAATCTACAGTATAGCTATCAGCAGAATATCCACAGAACTGAAATAACCAGCCAATTGGACTGATGCTCCAGGGAGACAAAGAGTGTCTCCTTGAGGTAGAAAAGAAGAAGGGTGAATGGTAATAAACAGGATTTCCAATCCCCACCACAGAAATAAATTTATGTCTTTGGGTGTTTTGGTTTATTTATTTATTTATTTATTTATTTTAACAAAACCTTGAAAGAAAATTTTCCATACTCACTGAGCTGAATGCTTCAGGTTGAATATTGGTCACTTGTCCTTGATTCCTTAATACTTTACTATCTTCCTTCAATCTTACTGGTTTACCTTTAGCTTGTTCTTAACACACAGAACTGGGTTCTGGCATCCGTCTTCTTTTAATATCTATGCAGGTTTCTTGATGAGTCAAGATTGTGGGATGCCTCACTGTTCAAATGCTTTTTGTTGCTCCCTCGGGGTACCATTGGCATCACATACTCCCAGGACAATCAGTATGCAGAAATAGCAGCAATGCTGAATTCTGAGAACTTTTGCTAAAGTGTTGCCATAGGCTGAAAGATGTGAGCAATCCAAGAGGAAAAGGCAACAAGAGCAAATGGGATGAACGGGACATTAATATTTTGGCACCTTGTCAAGGGGCTCAGATTTCAGTTTTGTAATTGTCTGTGCCTCTTGCAGAATTAGAGGTACTGTCATCTGCTTTTGTATCACACCCACTGAAGTCAAGTGGAGATATATATTCTTGGTCCCTTTTAAAATGGGACCTGGGTTGTCATCTAAGCAGGAAAAGGTGCTGCAATAGCATCCTTTAGCCACTGCAACACTGAAAGTGTGAAGTTCTATGTTTTTTTTTTTTTTATATATTGTTTTTTTTTTTTTTTTTTTAATTTATTTTTAAAGACATGATCATGCTCATAATAAGCAAGGAATATATATAGAGAGATCTATACAGGAAGACAGTCTAGTTTAGTTACTGTAAGCAAGGCTTAGGAGAGCTAATGGAGACATGTTTTAACTAAAGCAAATTAAATCCCTTCTGAGCAAACAAGCAAGTGCAGTTGGATCCATATCCATTAAAGAATTTAACCATTTGGCTCACAGGGTCATATTTACACACCAAAATTAAATACTTATGAGCACTGTTCGGTAGAGAGATTTTTTTTTCACTCAGTAAGAAGCTCTTTGGAACCACAGGTCAGCCAGAAAATATGCTGAAGAGATGGCTATTTCTCACAACTTGCCACTTTGCTAAGTGTGTCTATACAAAATCAAGAGTTTCACATCTAAGCTGTGGTGCAGTGGTATGTTCCCATCTATCTTTTGTGTGGCAGGGCACTTGGGCTGGGCACTTGCCTGAGAAACAAGATGTCCTAACTGAATTCACAGAGTAAGAGTTCAAAAACATTTACTTTCTTGGCCAGAAGAGTTAAGAGGTGGATTATTCTGTTTCAACTGTTTTATTGTATAGAAAAGGTGTGAAAGATTTACTAACTCTCAAAAGAGTGTAAGCAGAGGTATCATGGCATGTGTGAGAAGCATAGTCCCTTGGAGAAGGGGAAGCATAAGCTCTAGCAATTAAATCAGTACCAAGAATATCCACAATTATAGGACCATTGGCTAGGACAAGAGTTCTACTTTGGGGCTTCAACAACTCTTCAGTTATGAATGAGGAAGCCTACACCATGGTTCAGCAAACATCATGTTAACTTGTCTGTTGAACTAACTTCAGTGTCAACAATAATTTAACTGCAGTAGCATTAAGCTCATCCCAAGATCTGAGCATGTTTTGCTGAAATCAGTGCTGCTGTGAGCTAGAAGGGAAGAGAATCATTCCCCATTTAGCCTACTTTTGAGCTCTTAAAAATCCTGAAGTCTGATATTGATAGCCTCAGAAATCTGGTGCTAAACTCTGCATGTTTTGGGTCTGATCTGCTTTGGTCAGTCAGGTTTCCTTTGAGAGAAGCTGGGTGCAAATGGTTATGTTAAGTTACCCTTTTAGAAGTATCAGAAGTAAACAAGAGGCCTGCTATATGCTTTTGCCTTGTCCAGATTTGAAACTATCTGCGCTTCTTGGTGAATTTGAAACAATGACTAAACAAAGAAGAAAAAAACAAAAACACCATAAACTTGAACTCTTGTTGTCTGGCCACTGTTTAAATGGGGGCTGAAAAGGATATTTAATTGTACATCTGTGGCAGTATTAAATTCCATTTACTAAGAAATAACTTTTGCAGCAATGTGTATGCTTTTTCTTGCTCACTTTCACACTGAGCTCTAAGGTGCCACTACAGTATTCTTTTCCAGGTTGCTGCAGTACTCTCTCAGCATTAATCATTGAGTGATTTTTTTTTTTTTTTTCTGTTGGGTCTTCCATGGCATTTTCAGATTCTTGTTTTTATTATTATTTCTTAAGCACTGCTTTCATACAACTTTGGGTCATTTACTATTATTCACTTAATCCACTCTAGTGGAGTGGCAAATGAAACTTGCACCAAAGATACTCCTGCGCTTTTTTTTTTTTTTTTTTCCTCTGTAATTAATTTTGTCTGTAATTGTACCAGAGAATATTGTAATGGCATCCTTGTAACATAGTCTGTGAGCTATATGGAAAGTGCTCATGAAAAAGTCTGTATCATTCACAGAATCACAGAATCACAGAATCACAGAATCACAGAATCACAGAACTGTAGGGGTTGGAAGGGACCTCGAAAGATCATTGGGTCCAACCAGCCTGCAGGTTCCTCAGAGCAGGCTGCCCAGGTAGGCATCCAGACAGGCCTTGAATATCTCCAGAGAAGGAGACTCCACAACCTCCCTAGGCAGCCTGTTCCAATGCTCCGTCACCCTCACCGTGAAGAAGTTCTTTCGCATGTCAGTGCGGAACTTCCTGTGTTCTAACTTGCAGCCATTGCCCCTTGTCCTATCCCCATAAACCACTGAGAAGAGGTTGGCTACATCCTTCCGTCCCCCACACCTCAGATATTTATATACACTGAGGAGATCCCCTCTCAGTCTTCTCTTCTCCAGGCTGAACAAACCCACCCAGTTCTCTCAGCCTTTCCTCATAAGAAAGATGCTCCAGGCCCCATATCATCTTTGTGGCCCTCCACTGGATTCTTTCCAGGAGATCCCTGTCTTTCTTGTACCGGGGAGCCCAGAACTGGACACAGTACTCCAGGTGAGGCCTGACCAGGGCAGAGTAGAGGGGGAGGATCACCTCCCTTGACCTGCTGGCCACGCTCCTTTTAATGCACGCCATGATCCCATTAGCCCTCTTGGCCACAAGGGCACAGTGCTGGCTCATGGTCAACCTGTCGTCCACCAGGACCCCCAGGTTCTCCTCCTCAGAGCTCCTCTCCAGCAGGTTGTCCCCCAGCCTGTACTGATACTTCGGGTTGTTCCTTCCAGCACAGCCTTCTGGCACGTCAGCCACTCCTCCCAGCTTTGTGGGGAGGTCATACTTCGATTAAATTAAAGGAAATTAATTTATGTGGAGTCAACATGAAATTACCTGAAAGCTTGGCATCCTGTTATATTTTTGTAGTTAGTTTTCATTTGAAGATGACTTCTGAATCAACAACAAAAAATAAATGTTGCATGCAGTAGTGACTTTAGAAGGTCCCATCATACCCATTTGCCCTTGCTCTTCTTCTCTCCCTTGTTGTTGTCACAGGCTATACATTTAAATATCATCCCATCATCCTAACTAAAATCTACAAGTCCAGGTACAGGAGAAGCAAAAGCCTTTGCTATAGACACAAGTGTCCTAAAAGTCAGAGGCACAAATTCTTCTGAAAAAGATACTGCACATTTTCATTCCAGCTACATTTGGTAACCATTTGGACTAGGTCTGTTAAAACCTCCAAATTATGAATTGTGCCTCTTGATTGCAGTGTGGACATACTGTGAGTCATTCATGAGACATCCTCTGTGTATTATGAAACTACACAAGGATTCAGATCAGTATGCACATCAAGGTAGTAAGTGCAATCATGCCTTAATGCATGTCTGGCCTAGAGACATGTCATGAAGTGTCTTCAGTAAGAAGACCCCACCAATGTTTTTACAGCTTATGTTAAGTACTCTGACTGGCTGTTGAGTGATTTAATTAAGTTTTTTTAAGATAACAAAACCATTCTACAAACAAAGTGCCACATACTTAATAGTTTAATGCTAAGGAAGGCAAGATGAAGGCATGTCAGTAAAGAACAGCTTCCTACTTTATTTGATTTAGAGTTGACTCCCATCACAAAGTATATTCTGATACTTTACTGAGAGCATAATTTTGTACGGTTCCCTTCAATTAGCAGTAAAACCTCAGTTACCAGGAAAAGATACATTTTTACATATAATAAAAGGTATGTTGTTAACTTCATCCAGAGAGAGAGAAATAAAATTAAATAGAGCAAGGATGCAGCACCACAACTCCCCTCTGAATGTATAATTGGCATTGTATTTAATGAGTGTCATTGTACATACATGAGTACCCCATTATAGTCATTCCAAGAGATAAGCAATCAGGATCCTACATGTGTTAACATCTTTTATACCTCTATACTCAGGTTTCTGCAAACGAAGAGCTAACAGATAGATGACATCTACTCATTATTTTATTCATAAAAAACAAATGATAATATAAGAGTTCTTATCCTCTGTAGTTACAACACAAGGACAAATGGAAACACACTGTCTGGCTAACCCAGTTGTGTGTGGTACTTATAAATGTTTTAAGCATGGTTCCTCAAAAGGAGCAGAACTCATAGTTCTCCATGTTAAGTGCTCCTCAGAGGAAAATGACTGTGCTGAGCAAAAGTAGTCTTGGTATGGCCCAAGGAAGAAGTTGTGTTGCAATCTCAATACAAGTTTTGCATACGGGAAAGTCAGTGGGAGTGCAAGCAGTTTAAATATAGGAAAGATCTAATTGCCAGGAACCATGTGATTTCTTACAATTACTTAATATAGCTCTGGAATTAAAAATTTTAAATATATCACATTCAGGCACTGATATATAAGCCTGGCATAAGGATGTACTTTTGGCAGAAGTATACCGTAAACACATAGTAAATGGAAAAGCACTGCCTTAAGGAGCTATCAGTCTTGGTTTTATTACAAGATGCAATCAGAGAAGGAAACAAACAAATATATAAGAGCTGAAACAGAGAAGGAAGTGGGAAGAATAGTGCAAGCATGCTTTTTCACAGACTTGCTGTATAATATCACAGTGAGGAAGGGGGCCTGGGAGCCTCCTGCTTCAAGTTGTGGCTTATTTAGGCAAAACTCCCGTAGACTTCAGAAAGAGTTTTGTCTTAAACAGAACCAAGTAGAAGAAATTAGGGCTCATCGCAAAATGATCAGATTTGTACAAAGAAATCAATGTGTTTCCCACTATTCTGGCTTAGCATTACAAAGAAAAATGAGGCTTGGGAGAAACATAAAGCAGCTTTTTATAATTAGGGATCTTTTTGAGTTAGCCTGAGCCTTCCCCCTTCCTTCCTTTACCTTCCCATTCTCCTCCCAAAATAATAACACATTTTGCCAATAATTTTAAGGAAGTCTCAGTGGGCCTAATGGAATTCAGAGAGAGGGATCTAACACAGTTTCATTTAATTCTTCTTTCTCCTTCCCTGCCCCCTCCCCCCTCCCCCCCCCCCCCCAATTTTCTTGCAATTTTGTTCTGTGCCTTATATCATGGCATGGAGGTAGTGATGCAAAAACAGAAGTTAATGGTACCACCACTGTTTGTTTCTGTTAGCGTTTACATGTGAAATGAAGGCATTTTGGAAGAGAACCAGACTGGCCAGTAAAACCTTTCACCCTCGTAAACTGTACATTTGGTTTGGCTTTGGCTTAGATCCCAGAACTTGTCACAAGCTTTATTATAAAGCTGTAGTTCAGCCACAGTTTTGTTAGCTTTATTACAACAGCTCTCCTCCTTTTTTTTTTTTTTTTTTAAAAAAAAAAAAGGAAAAGAAAAGAAAAGAAGAAAGAAAGAAAAAAAGAAAAAGAGAAGTAAAAAGCAAGCAAGCAAGCTTTTGTTCATTCTGAATGCTCTTCAAATTCTGGAGAAATATACAAGAAAGTGCAATTAGTCAGATAACTGGTCAACATCAATCATCAGAAAATAAATGAATTTTATCTAAAATTTACAAAAATGACACATCACCTCCTTAAAATAGTCCAAGAGTGACTAATCACATAAACAATAAGGCAGCCACCAACACTCAGGCATGTTATACTTCTGAGAAAGCACTGCCAAAGAAGAGGCTACAGATCAACTAAGGAATGATATGGACATCTGGAGGGAAGATGCATGCTACACTTCAAGAGGAGATTTTTTTTTTAAGCTTTCCCAAAGGGGTAATTTTACTCTGCATGAATTCACTAAGGGAATATATAATGAAAGAAAAAAAAAAAAAAAAAGAGGAGGAGAAGGAATGTGTTCTTCAGTATGCGATTACAAAACTATTGGTCTCATCCTACTATCACGCATCCTCATGGACATCCTCTTATGGACAGAGTCCCCAGTTCAGGACCAAGCTCTTTGCTGTGTGAGAACGTTGTAGGGTTTACACGCTGTTAATGGGATTTAATGGATCTGGTCTGTTCAATACCTATTAGTGAATTATTCTACTCTTATTACAGATTGAACAGTTTTTGAGAGGATATGTAGAGCTGCGTGGGAAGATTGTTTGGTTCATAGCACTTGGCTGGGTTTTGAAATACGATCTTGTACTTAAGAGACTAATTTGAGACACAGAAAACTGAAGTTTGGCCCCTGTCGTTCAATTCTCACATGATTCTTGATTAAGTGATCTACACTACCTATATTTCATCTCCTTGTTGAGAGAATGGTGACCAGAAAATCTTATCTGAGGATAGTTTAGACTCATCCAAAGTTTAGACTGGTCTTCTAGTACAGAAATTCTTATTCTAGTCTATTTTGGCTGCAAAACTCTTTGGATCAGGAAAGCTGAATTTGGTATGAAGCCCTTATTTCAGTTGGAATTTATAGGAACCAATTTCTTAAAAAATACTTGTTTCCCCAAAATGCAAATGGACACATCAGCTGGATTATTTTCAAAACACCTTTGTGTCTACTTCCAACAGAAATAATTACATCCCTTCACTCTTCCATGTAACACTGAACTGACAGTGATTCCTTATTCTCCTATTGGAGTCCCTTGTCTCCTTCAGTAGCTGCTGTCCAGGGCTGCCTGGAACCAGGGAACCTAGGGATCAGGACTATTTGAAAAAAAATTCATTTTAGATTTGAGCAGGTTTTTTTTTGTTTGTTTTTTCTTTTTTGTGTGGGAAGGAATTGTGTTTTCCTATTACTACTCTTGGAAAGAAAACAAACTTGGCTCACAAACAGTTAATGCCAAAGCTCTGGTTGGTACTGGTTGTAGGCTGTCCGAGTTCTCTATGGAGCTGGGATGAAAGCTTTACCTTGCTGGGACCAATGTAAAACATGGGTCTGGGAGAATTGTTATCACTGGTGAGTAAATCACACCCAGAACTTGTCCTTCTCTCCTTCCTGGATACCTGCGTTTCCCAGTGGTGCTTTGCTATGGGGTTATTTCTGAATATAATACACAGAGATATCTAACAAAATGCAATCTGCTTTGTTGTATTAGTGACATGCCTCAGCAACCTGTTGAAGGGAGAATTTGTGTAGCAGATGAATGGTGTATGCAAATGACCATTAAGTTCAGTCGCATCTGAAAATCAATTATGTAAGAAGTACCATGTAATACCTTGTAACTGAATTTTAGTTCACAAGCAAGGTGTGCAACTCTCAAGAAGTGTTTGGTGGACAATGATTTGTGAATTTTAATCTGATAATTGGGTGTTTCAAAATATCCTTGAAAGTTTGCTTGAATTACATTTTTAAAAGTTAAAAATTATATTATAAAGGACTTTCATCTATCTATAAGAGGTGGCATAAAACAAAGGGCCCAGTGCTGCACAGCACTGCCCATACTCTGTGAAGTGTTGAGGATGAGATTGTTTTAACGATCAGCGGGAGTCAGAGCCTTGATACCTCTAAAAATCTCTCTGTGTTTTACATTCTTATTGCTTTCTTTGAGGGGGAAGGGAGGTTTGAAGGTCACAGAATCAGGCCATTTGCTTAACCAGAACCAGATGATTAATTACTTTTTTAGGGGTTTTATTCCTCTGAAATTTTTTTATCCCAGAAAAGCAAGAGGACTCACAAAGTGTGTGGTTGAAAGAAAATTATGTTAAGATTACAGAAATATTGTACGTCACAGTTCTATGGGAAGTAGCTTTTCATTGTTTAGCATAAGAAAAAGAAATACTAACAATTCAGGCTACACAGCTGGGGTTTGTGCTGTGTAATAAGTTCCAAATAAAGAAGGTTTATAACAAACCTTTAAATATTGCACCCAACCTGGAAGTATGTATCTTGGAAAGTTTCAGACTGAAAAGGAATTGTTTAGCACAATTAACATTCAAACTAGATTAATTGTCATTTTAGTTTAAAAAAAAACCCTCCCACTCCATTCTTTCATGCCCTCCCCTCCAAAAAATTTGGAACTCATCACTGGAAATATCACCTCAAAAATCTTTTTCTGCTTTCTATTATTTAAACCAGAGACGTATGTACTCGTTTGAGCAAAATAAGAATGAATCTAATTTTTTCTTAAATCAGAAACAGATCCAGATGAGGATTTCAAAATTATGAGAACACTTTTTATTTAGATTTCTGTGCATTTAAGTGGTATGTTCTAGGGAAAATGCTGATTATTGTCAAATGTCGAAGACTAGGTCGCAAAGCCCATTGAAACCACTGGGAAAACTGCAAACAATTTTGATGTGCTTTGAATCAGGCCCTTTCTGGAACAGTCCCTGAACATAACACATGGGATGGGCTGAAACGTATCTCATTGTGCTGCTCCAAAGGCTCTGTTTATCATGGCAAACTGACAGGTTTGAGCACAGGCACACAGTTTGTTTCCTCCTTTGAACCTTGTTTGGCTCAGTTTTGGTCTGGGCTGCTCAGCTTCTCCTAGTTAATGGCCAAAGACTATTTGGGTGACTATTGCAAACCTAATGCTCTTACCAAGACGTATCATGGATGTGGTAACTTGATTTAAGAACAAAATGGAAGGCTGATTGTTATGGACCATGAACATGTCATGCTGTTCATCCTCGGGACCAGAGAATGGTTTAGAACACATTAACAAGCCAAAGATTTAGCAGACAAGAGGTCTCTTTGTCAACTTTTGAGCAAAACCCACTTTTATTTTCAATGATATTTCACTGTTTTTAACTGTGTTTACTCCAGGACACTATTTTTGTAGTTTGGCATTTCTCCTCTAATTTCTTCTAATCTTGTTCAGCATGTGAGCACACCAGCGACACTGTATGAGTATGTTTCCAGGTGCCAGCCACACGGAGCCTATATGTGGAAACAAAAAGAGGCTCATGCCAAGCATTTGCTTCTCCAGAGCTTGGCTGGCCTGGGTTGACCACAGTTTTGCATCAGGCTGCAGGGAGAGGGGATGAGCAGCCGTGCTAAGCTGCTTCACAGCTCCCTTAGAAGAAAGTAATTCCTCTGCTACCTTTCTTCTAGGCTGCTTTCTGGTGGCTTTGTCTTCCCCTTGCTCAACACCAAGAGCTGGTTGAGCTCACCACTTCTAATAGCCCCATTCTTCGATGCATGTTTTTTTTACAAGGTAAAGTTTGACCTAAAGCTTTTGATATTCTGAAAGAAATCACTCTTATAATGAGTGACATTATAATGAAAGGACAATTCTGTTCTCTCACTGGAGTGAGATCAGAATTGGGCTTTCTGCAATTTTTCTTTCCACTTTAGCTTTGATACACCACAATCCCACTGTTTTTGGTGCTGATAAATAAATGTATTTATATGTTATGCTCTTACATTCCTGATACTAACTGAGGAAACAGAACAATAACACACTCTTGTCAATACAAGCACTGCCCTGGGAATTGACTAATTAACATAAAACTCAGCCCTGCAGGGACATTTCCAGGTTCATTTTTTGCTGCCTCAGCAAACTCTAGGGTTTGGGCTGTTAACTACTTTCAGATGCTCTTTGTCTCTCAAGAAAGAAATAAAGAACATCCACATTGCTTTAGGCAAGTTAATGATTCTACAGAATACTTACCTTTTTACCATATGCTTCACGGTGGATTAAAATCCTGAAGGAGCTAAGGATTATATAGCATGTATAGCCCTTTGGCAGAAAAACACTTATTCTGAACTAAAAGTGAATAGCTGAATGCGACATTTATATTCATTGTTTTTCCAGAACTACATACTGAGGATGTTTGATTTTTATTCAAAATAATTCTTCCAGTAATCCCAAACCAGAGGCTTTGTAGGTGCTTTGATTTCTCAGGTTCTCTTAAGGTTATGACAAACAGTTCACAGTAGCTACTGGGAAAACTGGAGAAACTTGCATAACCACGTCTGCAAAGTTAGAAGGAAATCTGGCCTAACTTGACAAAGAGATGTGTCTAAAATTTTGAGGAACTCATAATACTTGGGTTTTGTGTGTAAGCATATGTGTTTGTGTGAATTACTTTTCATTCATATTCTTTCCCTTGGACCACAGAAGAAAAGTTTCTTATCTACAGGAAAAATATGAGAGAAAAGAGAAGGAAATTCAAACGAAATAAGATTTCATTTGAAAATTTATTATAACTTAGAGGTTAAAGGAAAACTCATTTTTTAATTAATGTTCTCTAGATCTGGATATTAATAGCAAATGGTCTCTCCTCCATTTAATGTTTGCCTGTTATTATTAATCATTATTATTAATCTGTTATTAATTGCTATTGCGACTATTTAGGAATGAACAAAAACATGTTCTGCAGTTCATAGAAATCATCAGTAGAAAGTAGCAAGGGAATAAGTTTCTATCACTGTGGAAAACTTTTTAATAGGTCCTCACGTGCAACAGCTAAAAGGACTTACAAGTTACGTTTTGAAGAAGCACAGATACTTTCAAAGTGTTTTGTAAGAGCAGAAAGATAAGCATATGTGCAAAATGCACATTTGACAGAGCCAAACTTGCAGCACATGCAGATACATGCAATATTCATAGTTCTGTTTTGTACACACATTTGCTTGTTGGTGCATGAATATGCGTATTTGGTGAGTGTGCTTCAGGCAGGATTATGAGAAGACTGTGTGTGTATATATGACTGTGTGCACCTATCAGCACAAGTTATTGAGATTGCCCAAGCCTATCTGACCCTGTTGTATAAACTTGACCCATTTGGAATAAAATTTTACATGATGTGTGTTGTGTTCCCCCGCCCCCCCCCCTCCCCCAGCAATTCGCAAACATAATAGTTGAATGTTTGCTAGAAAAGGAAGAAAAATATGTAGTAAAACACATACTGTTTTACTCTTCATCAGGCATCATGCAAAGGTTTCATCTGTGTCACTGTGGCTTTTAGGTTTCAGAACAGCAAAGCGGGATTGAGGGAAACTATGAACTGAACTGGGAGAATTTAGAGAAATCAGAAAGATGAGAAAAAGTAAAATCTGATACAGAACCAGCAGGTAGACAGGACTATCTGGACAACATGATTCCTGAGAAAAGGAAAGAGAGATAGTGACCACAGAATGAGGAGTCAGAGGTAGTAAAAAGAAAATACTGCTATGGCAGAATTTTAAAGAGATGAGGCAGCAAGTGCTAGTCCTGGGGTGATCAGACAAAAAACAGCCTTTGTGCCACTCGAGCACTTGGAACAGCACCAACTGCCTGTGAAAGTCACTGACAAGGTTTTCATTTCCTCTTATCCCCATCCACATGAGCTCTGGCAAGTTACTACTACCATCATCTACTTCAACTGTCGTGCCAGTCACAGAGGTCTGTGCAATAGATTTCAGTGTTCCCAGCATTGCTGATTCTGGGAGTCAGCAAATGCAAAGATACTAAAATTATCCTCATGAAAAGTTAGTATTCTTGTTTATTTGCATACATTAGACACTGCTTGTGTGATCAGTAAAACAACTTCCACTAATTTAGTCTGCCTGTACTCTTGTGAAAAGCCTAAGGCCAGCTAGGCATAGGCAGCTATGTTTTATTCAACTTTTTCCTGCACACAGCAACAGTAGTCGTCTATCATATATTTACAGTATGCTCAAACAGAGGGAACAGTGCGTTTTGCCTTTATTGTCAGGAAGTGTCAAATGTATTAATAGCATAAATTTTGCTAGCTAGCTAAAATTCTCACACTGCAATCTTGTGCATCAGCATTTTTTTTAACCACAGATGGTCATTTATGTAACACTGTTGGAAATTGTAGCTGTGTTCCACAGCAACAGGAAAATGGGATACATCTGCACTGTGTGGGGAAAAACACAAATGAACTAGAAGCTATGCAAACATTTAAATTACAGGGAAACAGGACTGCGATAAGCCCAGGGCTGTAAGAGCAGGAAGAGAGTGTCAGCCTCACCCATGCCCTGAAAAAATGGTCACATTTATGGGCTACTCTATTGTACTGAGTGGAAGTTTGTTTATGCGGGACCTTCCTTCCCTCAGGACTTCCTCTGAGAGGAAATGTCGTCACTGTTCAGTAGGGGTCAATTGTTAGGCATTCAAAACTCAAACATAAAATAGTATCCCTGAATGCAACAAAGTGCAAAGGAATAAATAAGATTTATTGATTTACCTATTTAGAAACACTTACAACAGTTGTTGTTGCTCACTAATACTTTTAGAGAGCTGAGTAGAATCAAACAAGTCTTGAGTAGCTGGAATAATATTGTTTTATAGGTACCCAAGACACTACTCAGTATCTGATGAATCCCACCAATTTTGTCACCTCTGCTATAGCTCTATGGCTGATATGGGAATATGTTTAAACAGTCTGCAGCTGTAAAACCAGGGTGATGCTCTTGTGAGAATACTTGGCTAAATCTGGTCCACGTTTTGGACTGAACTGCTCTGGATCTGAAGTGCTCTGCATGAGCACGTTTCTGAGGCCATATTTGCAGCCTAGACGTTGCTTGAGGTTTTTTTTTTTTCTTTTTTTTTTTTTTTTCTCGTGGTAAGATGAATATTTTTTGAGACTGAAAGCCTATAAAAGAACTAAAATTAATGTTGTTTTACCTATGATATTGTCATTATATTGTTAGTCTCATGAAATAAACTCTTGTTTATTATTAACTCTTGTGGGAGGTGAATTCATTGAGCTCTTGGGCTGTCAGACTCACAGAATGGCTGAGGCTGGAAGAGCCCTCAGCAGAGCACCTCATCCAACCACCTGCTCAGGCAGGATCAGCTAGATTGGGATGCTCAAGGACCACATCCATTTGAGTTTTGAGCACCTCCAAAGAGTGGAGATGACACAACCTCTCTAGGCAACCTATGCCAGTGTTTGGTCACCCTCACAGGGTAGAAAGGATTGTTTCTTATGTTTAAGTGGAACTTTTTGTTTTTCAGTTTATGCCTGTTGTCCATATGCTTCTGTCAAGCTCACAGTAACTGCTGTTCTGACACCGGCCAAACTGGAAAGGTACCAGCTGAACAGAAGCATAATTGAAAATTTTTGTTCTCAATTCACAAGAGGCAGACAGTAAACTTTTCTCACTCAGGTGAGTACATTTAATCTCCAGATATGTACTGATGCTCTTTATGAAATTTGATTTTTAAAGCTCCTACTGAGAGGATCACACTTTTATACCCATTTAGGCTGTGGGACACCTGGAAACAAAGGAACATGGTGAACTGGCCACAGTCTACAGCAGTCTGCAGGGCACATTCGTGTCCAAAATAGGCAGCCCAATCCTGACTAATGCTGACCCAGGATGTTCATGGCATGTTTTTTGACAATCTGCATCTTGTATATTCTAAATCCATGAAGTCTTCCTCCCTGTTGCACAGTCTGTACTAAAAATAAATCTCCCATCCCATGTCGGAGGAATTTTCCTTAGAGTGCACTAAGACAACCAAAGGAACAAGAAGCTGTGATGTATCTTTCCTGTGGAACACATAATGAATCTTCATCCAAGGACAATATGTAAAATAAAGTACAGCACGAGATTACAAACTGGTGTCAATCTGATTAGAGATCTTTTAGATAAAGCACCATAATCTACAAGCTGATTTTATCCTGGCTAGAGACCTGGTCCAACATGTTTCAGGCAATTCTCCCCTCCTTCTTCCCTTTCTCTCCTTCTCTTTCTCCCTTTCCCTCTGACACTCACATGCCCTCACTCTCTCAGTTGTGGAGCAAGTGGAGGGCTTTCATTTTGTACATGTACACGTCACCATCTTGCCAAGCTGCCCGCATCCCAGCCCCTTGGCCATGTCCAGGCCACCAGCCCCTTGCATCACATCTGAAAGAATGTTGCCTGTGAGACAGAAATTCCCACCATGAGAATCGCTCCTCTGTGTCGCACAACAAAGGCCACCGCGTTGTCTTGGTGTTAAGCGGGTGTTAAAATGCGCATATGTTGCCAGAGCTATTGCATAGGAGGGTCCATTTAGGAAGCAGTGTTTTTTCACTACCAGTGCCTGCCCTGAATCCACTCATATTAGCACATTAGCACACATGCGGGTTTTCTTATCAGATTAGCTACAGTTGTCACAGATTAGTTCACCCTGTGAAGGAGCCGCAAAGGTACCTTTGACCATTCATTCAAAAGAGCCAGAAATTTTTTTTTTTTCTTTTTTTTTTTTTTTTTTCTCTTTTTTTCTTCAACCATCAGCGTGCAAATTAAGTGGAAAATATTTCTTTCTGTCTGCCTCCCTCTCTCCCTCTCTTATTTTGGTAACAGGATAATCAAAGGATAGATGTTAGGTTAGGCTAAACAGAAAGACATTAATGAATACCTAATATTCACCTAGAAGATAATTATTTTAACCTGTTAAAAACATTGCTGTATTTCATTTCCTCACCAGCAACAGTACTCTGTTGTTGAGATATAACCTTTCTGAAGCCAGGAAGTTGCTCTTTTATGTTTCTCTCTCTCTTTCTCTCTCTCTCTTCTTCTCCTGTTTATTACAACTAATTTACAGTGTGATCCTGTTCTGCAGATCGGGGGTGGTGGAGAGGAAGACTTGCTAGCAGCTCTTTGCATTATTTCTTTTACCTATCTTGCTCCTTAAAATTTTGTGATAGCTGACAAAGTAAGCAATGACTGAAAATACCTTGGGCATGGTTTGCAATCTATGCAGGCATCAAGACTGAGCCTAGAGAGGACATGACACCTTGGAAGTGTAGTGACAACTGAGATTTTGGCAGACGTCTCTGAGTTAACTTGGTGGTAAAGGAGGCCTATATAGTTACGAAGACATATAGCTGAAATAGCTGGTTAACATTCACACCTTTGGCATTAAAAAATGGAAGGAAACTGTGATGAGGAAGGAATGCATCAATTCCTTACACCTTGGTGCTTTCTAGCACAGGTGTTCCACATTCTTGCTGCCAGGTATAACATTAGTCTGCTCAGTTTGAGCTTGCCCATGAGCCACAGAAGAAGAATTAGAGGGTAGTGTTGGTCCTTCTAATGCCTTTTGTGGATTAACTGTGTTGCCTGTATATGGCAGACAGTGGGCAACCCCAAGATGAAAGCATTGGTCCAGGACTGATGTTCCCTTTGTTTCACAGGTAGACTATGAAATTAGACCTGCAGTCTCTACTCTGTCTAATGCAGAATATTTTCTCTAGGAAATAAGAAAAAATCAAGAACTGAACTGTTTTTGTTTGCTTTTGTTTTATCTCTCTCCTGATAATAGGTTACCAAACTGTGTTATCATTAGTAGGGCTTTAACTGGTAGTTCTTCATTCAGCTTCTTCCGTAAATACTGGAGCACAATCTGAGCAATACTGTTTACCAGTCTGTTTTTCCATGCAGGCCTAAACCTGGCTTGCTCAATGTGCTCTGTTGGTAAACAGTAGGAAGCACAATAGATCATTTGTAAGGGCACTAGGGTATTAACAGGGTTGGAGTTTCAGTGCTTCTAAGCAAACAGCCTAGCTCTGTGCTCTTGAGTGCATGTAATCATATGCTTCTAGGACTACAGGCTTAAAGCACGGACTTCTTGATCTTGGAATCATTTTGGACAGTGAAGCCCTAAAATACTTCCAATCTAATTCTGACTCACTTTGAAGATCCTGCTGCCATGCAGCAATGTTTCTATTGCAGCCATTTTTTAGAAGTCAATACTATATCGTTTTCATATCATAGCCATTTCTTATAGATGTGGCACTGTGAAGGATGAGACAAAACCATCCCTTAGAGTCCAATGTGAAGGAAACCTATACCACTGAAAGTGGCTACCAGCTTGAAATTATAAACAACTTCAATTTATGATCAAGATAGTGAGGCAACAGCAAAGTAAGGAAGGCATACATAAAAGAAATAAGTAATCACACCCTGCTTTTGCCTTAAGTTGTTACATCTCGTTAGTCAATGAAAGCAGTCTCAATACTATAAAGCTACCAGAGGAGTTCATTGTGACATCTGTTTCTTCTTTTGTCAGATAGGATGGTAAAACCTTACAATATTGATTTCCTGTATTGTTTTGTGATAAAAAGCACCCCATGTTTATATTTTTATATTTCCACATGTACCTAATTCAGTACGGTCATTTTAAGTTTCTATGTTTCATAATACATATATGTATCTATATATGTGGTGTTAACTGATCTGTTCCAGTTTTGAATTTACCTTCTGAAAGGGTGTGATACAACAAATGATGGTGAAAGTAGAACTGCAGTTCTTGAAATGATTATTTCCCTGTTAATCTAGAAATGATTTTCTGTTTCTGTGATTTTTTTTTTTTCACTCCTCCACTGACACTCTTCAGATGTACTCTCTGTGAGTCTCTGTAGTTTTCTGTAGTTTACACATTGACTTCAGCCATTAGTCTAAAGTTAGCAAAGACTTTTTTTTTTTTTTTTTTTTTTTTAATCCTTCCTTCTTTATCCCAAAGCAAGGAAATGCCTTCGGAGCTAAAGGTCTAAATGCACAGTAATTACATATTTTTCTCTTCCTCCATACTTTTTTTTTTTTTTTTTTCCTCTTTAAATAAGTATATAGGTGTCTGGTTCAGAATATCAATCTTTTGTTTTCATTAACTCTTATTGTGTTGTCTCAAGTGTCACCTGTCTTGTCAGTGTGAGTAAAGAGTCCTAGTTCAAGAGATTCTGTTGAATATGAAAATGCTGATTTTTACAGTCACTCTTCACTTGATGAAGTTAGGTAAGTGTTTTCTGCAGCAATGAGTTTTGGTGCTGAGGATGTCAGTGAATCTTGTTTCAAATCCAAATAGTAATCTTCTATGCCCCTAAAGCAAAATTTAACCTCAGTCTGCTAAATGTTTGATTTTGAATCCAAATGATAAAACAGTCTATCTTGCTTTCCTTGGGCAAAAGAGATGAATTCAGACCTGTGACATTTTATGCTTTGATTCTTGTAAGTCCCTTGTAGCTAACCCTGCACCTCATTTCTCTACTGCATTATGGCTCTCTCCCCTTCCATGTTGTCAAAGCCTGATCTGTGAGCTGCCAATAGAGGGAGTCGTGGGGTCAGAAAACAGTGGGGATGCATTGCCATTGGGAAAGGAGATGGAGATCTGCTGCCTGCTGTGATCTATGCATGGAGGAAGAGCAGGGCTGCACAGCATGCTCCCTGGCAGGAGCCAAGCACCACTGACTCCCTCCCCCGACCCTGTCATCTACCCACTTGTTTTTGTCACCTCAAGCAGTCCGGCACGCTGGGAGAGAAGCAACTTGACACGTCTGCATGACACACAGTTTTGACCCTTCAGTTTCTTGATGACGCTTAAAGAGGGACCATCGTGACTTTGGTCATTTTATGCCCTAGTTAACAGCAACAAACAATTTTCTTTGAAATATCCATGCATGTTTAAAAACCTATTTCTATCAAAATATCAACGACATGATTTTGAATATTTTGAGTTGCTTGTACTTGTTTGGACAAGCATCTTCTCCTTGCTTTAAGTTACTGTATTAAACTCACCCTTGACCAAGCATGAATAGTAAATTATTTTACATACAGGAGAGCTGCTTTTCTTAAAACAAGCCTTTCCCATGCTGATGAACTCCTGCAAACTTGATGGGTGCTGACCTGGTCTGGAGAGCCTTGTTCTAATTTATAATGTTGCTTATTGTGAGAATACTGCCTACGCAAGTCTTGACGCTTGGTGTGCAGATTTGCATTCCAATACTTGGAGTGCTCTGTACGGGTGCACAGGGCTGGTATGAGGGGGCTGGCTCTCAGCACAATAGGAATTATGGATATGTGTCTCTGGGCCAACAATTATTTCCATGTGCTTCCTAAATGAGCACAGAAGAGGGAAGACTTTCCTCTTGTTTAGTCTCTATCACTGTCTTTGGTGCTGTATTGAATTTTAATACAAACCTCCCTGCCACTATCTCAGCCCAACCCTGTTAGATATTTGCCTGGCTTTCATTATAACTCCAGTGCATGAATAGCTGTAAGTTCACAAGGCTGGAGGGCATCTTCTAGCTGAAGCTGGAATCTTTGGTAAATAACTTGCTGTAGTTTTAGAAGTGTTAAAAGTAACCAAGCACTTAATGAATGAGTACCTAAACAATAGTTAGGCAAACTACTCCCACCATTCCTTTTTGCTTGTAGAAGTAAATAAATAGTGAATGTTTTTTCAATCACTATATATTGTTGGCAGCTCATGCTCCCTATCATACATGTAGAGGTTCACAGGGCTAAAGAATATCACATGAGTGTATAGTGCCCTGAGAAGCAGTAGACACTAGTATAGTCCTGCCAGAATAGACTGTACTACAGAAATATTAACATCAGAGCAGCAGCTGGCTTAGTCACATAATGCTCTTCTATATAGTCTGGACTTCTTGTTTTCATTTCACTTTCATTTGTTTTCGAGACAAAAAAAGGAATCCCTTGGGGGAAGAGGCTTCCAAGCTTATTGCTTGACCAAAATTAGCTGCCTCCAACATCAGTGGTCTTTATTAAGAAGAGCTTTGACTTTTTTCTTCTTCTGCATGTAACGTTGACATTGGCACTTCTGTTCAGCCACAGAACTAGTACTAAACAGGTCCTGGTGCAGGGCAGCAGACATTTTCATGTTGTTTTTCTGATGAGTTGTGGTGTCATCCACTGCAGACTATCCCTAGGGTTAATATATAAATCACCCTATACAGTCATAAATATCCAAGACTCTGACCTTTGGCTGCCCAGTTAGGTATCACTCTATGGTGTGTAGCTGCTATTTTAGGAAATAGCTTGAGATCACCAAATTGTTTTTCACAGGGAAGCAACAAACATTTGCCATTACAGGCTGTACTCTAAATTAAAATCTGTGGCCTGTATCAGGAACCGAGGCAGCTACAGTATCGATGGGGAAAGGGAACAAGTGGTAAATACCGCTCCTGCTGCACTGGACTGCTTAGTTCAGCTTGTTACTGATCCAGCTGCCCCAGACATCTAATTCCAGTACACTGTTCTGAAAAGACACAGTGAACTCCCAATAAAACTGCAGTGAGGAAAATACTCCCTGCACATACAGAGCAACTTAAAACTGTATCTTCATAGCCTTATGCAGTTTATCAGTGTGATACGCTGTCTCTGTTGCTTTTTCTGCTGAGCTATATGAATGGCAGTCTGGGTTCCCGAAACAGCAAGTAAAATACTTTGTCTATAAGGTCACTTTTGTTATCACATATGGTGTTGCAAGGAAATTTCTAACTTAGTTTCAAAATAGGTTTGGCAGAACATAAGATTCAAACCAAGAAAGCCTCCTCCTCCTTTTCCCAGCTTCTGTCAACACCCGATCAAGGGGTGGCAACCTAAACCCAGCTCATATGAAGTTGGCTAGCTTTTTTTTTGGTATTTTTATTTTTTATTTCTACAGGGACAAAAGCAGCCTTCATCCTCCACTTCATTCCTGCAGTAACTGAGGTCTAGAAACCCTCTTCTGAGGTGCATCTCATAATCTAGATTTTTGCCTTCAGTTCTTGTGTTAGGCATGCAGCATATATTTCAGTTTAAACAAACACTGCTTCCAACATGCCTAGCCTGTTCTTTTGACACAATTTCTTGAACAGGATTTTACTTGTCAGCTAGCTGACAAAAGGTTGGAGAAAAGACAAATCTTCGTTTGGACAAGCTCTATTGCACTAGTTACTTATACTGGAGATCACCTTTGTAATAACCAGCTTTTGTTTTTCTCATGCTATATCTCATGTGTTTTGCTGGAAATAGCACTTTCCTTATGTCCTTAGAGTTTTTCTGTGGGTCTGAGTTCGTGTCAAAAATAGAAACCGTGACATAAATAGTGTTCTGTATCCCATTTCCTGCCTTTGAAAATCACTACAGACTGCAGATTCAGCAATATTCAGCAACAGGTATATCTAGGACAGGTACCCATCATTCCACCTATGGATTTGGTCATGAACAAATAGCAAATAAAACCTCATGAAAGGTCACTGATCATGTGCCTCTTCCGACCCAGCAGGCAGCTGCATATGGATGCCAATGCTGGATCCATGAGCCTTGAAGTATCCCTGGCCGTACCTAGTCAGACTCAAGTAGCTTTCTTTGTCTTTTCAAAGGCTTTTTGAAGATTGCTTTTTTTCCTCCCTAGACTTCAGGCATGCTACTAGTTAAGGTGTTCTTACTTGTGGAGAGAGCTGTTCACTGATTTTTAGATTTTAACTCCTCTGAGAGAAATATAATATGAGCTCCGATAACAAACTAGCTGATTAATTTTACTCTGACACCTTCAATAGCACAGCAATTTCACCAGGTATATGAGATTCAAAGCATTCCACAGAGCATCTTCTTTTCATTCAGAACTGCCCCATCAATTCACTAGAAGGTAATAAAAGCCCAGTTTTCAGAGAAACTCTGTATCGAATTGATCAAGGCGAGCCCTGGATGTTCTGATTTAACATTTTACTGTTATTGTAGGAGATCTCCACTTTCTTGACTTTGTTCAGTTCCAGAGAAAACAAAACAAAACAAACCTACCTCTGTATACAATCTTAAGTGCAGAAGCTGAACACTTACACTGAACTGAAACTGGCTGGGACAGGGGAGGGGAAGGTTAGGAATGGAAAAGATAGAAGGTGTTGGGAAACATAATAGGTAGTGGAAAGCTAAGTAAAAACTTTTTCTTTTAAATGAAAAAAAAAAAAAAGTATTGGAGAGCGTTGCTATAGTGAGAATAATCTTACAACCTAATGTGTGAGTGCTCTCAAAAGACTTGATGTTCCAGTTCAGTGAAGCAAGATGGCCCCCTGCAGTATTGTTAGCCCCCTCACAAAGAAATTTTGCTTCTAATCTAGGAACACAACTGTACGTTGCACAGACAGTTCTGTTGTGGTTTACCATTACTAGTTTCACTTAAAACACAAGGTAAATATTCTTTACTTTAAAACACTACTCAGAAATAAAAGTCCTCAGTTAGATTTGTCTTTGAATGCCTCCTGCATGTTGCTGATGTGAGACTGAAACAAAATTGGTTTAAACCTCTGAAGAAAAAAAAAGAAAAAAAAAAAAAAAGGAGAAGAAAAAAACCTCTCAAACTTAGTTGGTAGAAGTTGTAATAGGGTAACAGTAAAGGTTGAAAATGAAGTCTTGCTGGAGTTGGGAAGCCAGCAAAGAAGTAAAACTTCTTCATGAATGAGGAGAAGGTAAACTTCAGGGAGAAAGCACTGTGCTCTGCATGCATTCTGAATAGGACTTTGAAGTGTATTGTGTGCCTGAAAAGCTTTTTCTTTCTCCTGTTCTATTACATTTCTCTGACAGTAGTGAGAATAGGATAGCATACTTCCTTGAAAATAAAAAAAAAAAAAAAAAAAAAAAAAAAGGAAAAAGATAATATATCAGTATTTTGGCAACATTTGGGACTTTCAGGTTATCAGATTCTTTTAACAAATCACTATACTATATATATATATTGTGCTTTACAACAGCACAAAAACTTCATGCTTTTAGAACTTTTATAAACATATATATTGTGGACCCCTATATGTGTAATATCTGTAACCTGTGCCTCATAATACGCAGCAAAGTGCAGAATTTACTGATTATTTTATAATTATGTATAAATATACAGTCAGACTTTCTCTGAAGTACGTGAGTTTTCTCTGACTGGCATTTGCAACTACTTCAGGTCTTGCATTGCACAAGCTAGGAAAAGGAAAAGAGGACAAGATAAAATGGGATTCAAATATTATTTTAGCAATTAAATGACATGGTTCGTAAGGTTAATGAAGTCAAATAAATGCCTTCCCTAGTCCTGTTTCCTCTCCTTCCTTCCCTCACTTTGTTTACCTCTATGATTTCTATCACTGTTATTTGCAAGAAGTAACCCTATGACCAGTGCTTGACAGAGAGATGTGCCAGACAACCAGAAGAAAAAGCACCAGCAAAGAAGGCCATCTCATACATCTCATAACATTTCTAATTCACACTTTAGCCTGCTCCCTTCAGATTTCCAATATAACTCAGAAAAAAATCAGAAATGGACTTGGAAAATTTGAATGAGTGTAAACTTTAATAAAATTTAATTTCCCCCTCTACTTCCCAATGTTGAACTTAACACATCACTCACAGAAACCCACCCAAGCTCTAAAGAATCAGCGTTGTGAGGTCTGTGTGGCCTTCTACAGGCTGCTTTGGTGTGGGAGCTCGGATTGTTTTTGACCCTGTGACACTGAATGGCCAAGAGCTTCCATGCAAGCACAATGGTGCTGTTAGTGCCCATTACTAAAAGCCTTCTTGTTTCTTTCAAATGTTCACAGGCCTCCTAAACAATGAAAGAAATCCATACATCATTAATAAGGAGATTTAATTTAAATACTGCTCTAAGAGAATTCTCAGATATCCTCCTCATTTTTTAAAAGTGAAGATTGCTAAAGTGTGATGTAAGGTAGAATCTTAATGCAGAGAAGAGTTGGGCCTTATTTAGGAATGCCTGGAAACTAATGGGAATTGTAATCATGGAGCAAACTGGAAAACAGTACTGGAAACCCAGTTCCCATGAAAGCCCCCTGAGTTTGGGATAAATCAGCTAATGAAAAAAAGTCTGTGAACCTTCCCATAAAATCACCCTTTCTGGCTTGAGGAATTGTATGACTTTTACATTTCTAATGATGATAATTTTATTCTTATTGAGACTATATGTATTCAAATTTTTCTAATAGCTATTTGTCATTCAAAACAGACTCATTTTCACTAGGAAAGGGAATTTCTAAATTCCAACAGAAAGTTGATGTGAAAAAAAAACAAAAAACAGGATAGCCCATATTCACCTTTGTAGTGAAAAGTTATGAATCTACACATCAGTAATTTTACTTCTAATTGTGAGCACATGTCAAATTTAAAAATAAGCCAATGCAAAAGTGGGTTATTTGTCATATGAAAGTATCATGAATTAACTTTGCCTCAGCTCTCTCTCCACTGTCTTCAGTGGATTTAATTATATGAGGAATGAATGCTGATTAGGGATTTCAAAAAGTTTATTTTGCTGTCTCTTTGAATTTGAAACCATTTTCTTGGTTTGATATTTTTGAAGAAAATAACAACAGGAGATTTCAGAGGACCCTCTAAGTTGGAGTGTATTGCCTGAGAGAATGGTTTGTGTCGCTAAGATCAGTCTGTCTGCCAGACTAGGGCCAGAAACAACTAGTGCTTACTTCAGTGTAGACATATGTAACATCTTTAAATGTTTAAAACAGATTCCAATGTATATGTAATCCAGAGTAGGCCAGCATACCAATGATTAGGCAGAGAGCAGCTATGGTATCGTGTTCATTCTTCACAGGTTCCAATAACCATGCTGAAAAACTTATTGAGTGTGTTTCAGTAACATACCAGATATCTATCTATCACAGAATCACAGAACTGTAGGGGTTAGAAGGGACCTCAAAAGATCATCGGGTCCAACCCCCCTGCCAAAGCAGGTTCCTCAGAGCAGGCTGCCCAGTTAGGCATACAGACAGGCCTTGAATATCTCCAGAGGAGACTCCACAACCTCCCTAGGCAGCCTGTTCCAATGCTCCGTCACCCTCACCATGAAAAATGCGTCTAATCATCAGCTGTGTGTCTATGCCTACCTACCTACCTACACAAGCACACAGAGTGATGCATATACATGTGTTTAGAAAGAGAAAAAAATAATCTTCTCATGCTAAATCTAAATGAATGCTTTTGAATTAAATAGCGTTATTGTGTAGTTACACTAGACTAACTCAGGGAAAAGTCTGTATTGTGGATAGTAACTTTATTATTACTATGGAATATAAACTGAATTATCTCTCCAGTGCATTCCTTGTATGGCTCATATATAAGTCCTTTTATGTGAGATGAATCAAACTGACTCCTAAAAGAGGTTACATACATATTTACATAAATTTGGAAATATATATTAGACATATCTCTCCAAATCTGCTCTCTGATTTGTGTAATGGCTTCCAATGAAGGTAGCTGGAAAAAAAAAAAAAAAAAAAAAAAAAAAGAAAATTCCAGAGACCTCTCTAATGCCCATTTAGTGCTTCTTTTAACCCAGGTTCCTTCTCCTCTGTAAACTTGAGCAGGGTCTTATCAAAGATGTCACATACAGTTTGTAAATCCTTAAATTCTTTTGCAGCTGCTCCCAATGTGACTTGAGGAAGACACAACATAGGGCCTGTCTGGAAACCTGTCCATTTTGAGTAGAGTGTGGAGCTTGTCTCTGTGTCAGGTTCTCACCCTATACTGAGTAAATACATGATCACTTTACACAGCAGTGAAATATAACTTAACTTCTTTGCCATAATTGTTTAAACAGCAATATCAAACATCAGCTTAAAGCAGGAAATTAATAGGAAATAGTAAAAGATATATATGCTCTTGAGGATGAAAGATTTCTTTGGACTTTGGGTATGTCTGCATTAGCATTTCAGAGTGGCTCAGGACTCTGCTTTTTTAAGCAAATCTCCTGCTTGTCTCCAGCTACCATGTGTTGGTTCATATCAGACACAGCATAAACTGGATTCCTTCAGGATGTCTTTAAGCCAGAAGATGCAAACCTAATACACTCCAAACCACCAACTGGCAAATAATTCACACTTGAATATTCCTTTGAATGTGTAAATAGGTTCATGTTGAGCATGTACAAGTCCTTGCTATGTTTGTTTTCACAAATATTTGAGCAACTGAGCCTCATTAACTAGAACACTATCAGAGCCTCGATCACAAAGTCACTTGAATGAATATGCATGAAATCACCATTAGTTTTGCACTTAGGGTAATTATTCTGTATGCATATTTAACCAGGAAATGGACAGCAAAGAAATCACTACACTCATTCCCTTGATCTCAGGAGAGAAAGGTATTTCAGGCCTGCTTCTACTGCTTTGCATTTTGTATACTTCTGCAAAGTGAGTGTGAAACATTACCATTCTATTTTGAAAACATTTCACAACGATGAATAATGCTGTTTCAGTAAGTAGTTGTGTTATTCATTTGTCTGTATCTAATTCTTGCTTACGCCTAGAATGTAAACTTTAGAGGACAGGGACGTACCCTATTGGTACTGTGCTGAGCAGAGTAAGATCTTGTTCGGTGTCTGGAACTCCTGTGAACTGCCATGATATTGCAGTGTAGTTATGCAATGTTGAAGATGCTGGAGGTTCAGTCATCCTGTATTTAGAATCTTGTAAAATGTAGAGGTTATATGTAGTCAAGCTATATGTTAATATACAAATTGAGTGAATACTGATCACTAATTTGTACAAGAGGCAATCAGAGAGATTCATTCCATTAGCAGAAAGAAAGGCAAAACTTACCGATCAAGACTGCAGTTAGGAATTAATACCTCGGCTCTAGTAAATACATATAAGGGACGACATTATGATCATGTCATACCATGACCAAAAATGGAGATTCTAGTATGAGAAACATTATTTTCTGCTCCCTCCCTTCCTCCTCTACTCCTCCACCCCCACTCTTTTGTTCTTTGCCATTCAGTGTTTTGGTTCAAGTTAATTAAAGATTCCTGTTGCAGCCTCCTGGAGTGAAATTCTGGCAGTATGCCCAGTGAAGCCATAGTCATCTGTAAGCAGCCCCTCCAGTGAGCTCCATAATGTCTCTAAGAAACTATACAAAGAGGAAGAAAGAAACTGAATCCAGATGGAATGGGAAATCAGATATTTCTTCCATTTGTGCTGAAATCTGTGAAGGCTGCCCCATAGGTTGAAAGAGAAGGCAATTCACATACTCTGCAGTCCCAGGGAAAAGCATGTTTTCTCCCCCACCCCTCCACCCTTCATTGAAGATGAATCTGTGAGAAAGCTTACAGTGAGACTGTGAACTCAGTAATGCAAAACATGTTTTCCCAACTCCGCTTTACTCTGCTAGCTATAGAAAGGTGTAGGATAGACCTGTCAAGGGAACACAAAAAAAAAAACAACAAAACAAAGGAATCAAAAGAGCGACCCAGGCAGACAAATACTCTTCCTAATGACAAGGTTACAAGAGCTAGAATTTGATATCCAAACCAACATTTTGACACACAATTCATAGTGAAAAGAGGACTTAAGACATTTTAAGCACCCAAAAGGAGAGTAAACATGTCTAACACACTAAGCAGTAACCACATCCTGAACTGCTTGTTGTTAAAAGGAACATTAAAAGGATTATAAAAATGTATACTACATAGTCATTTCTTAGATCTCACATGCATAGCAAAAATGAGGAATATTCCTGGAGAAGCACAAATGTAGTGTATTTTCTGTTTGTGGGTCTTTATTAGCTTCAGTGCTCTATTCTTAAAACATAGTGCTACACTTGATTGGTAATTATTGAAGAATCCTCCCATGGGTTAATGACATTATCACTAGAAATCCAAACTGTGGTTATTTGCAGGTATATTTTATACATAAATTACTGTTTGCTTTGTGGCATATTCTGTGCTCACTAAGGATGTTCTGGAATTTGGTGGAGGAAAGGAATAAATCACAAAACCATCTGCAGTATCACTTGGTTTCTGTATGCATTTCATTTTACTGTCGGCACCATGAGAATTTGTTGCTCTCTGATGGCCTGGTCACTTTTTCAGGAGTTTGGTTGTTTGGGAGTGGAAGGTGTTACACGAAGAATAAACTTTGGCCAGGGCAATTATGGACAAGAAGTCTTAAACTAAACAGCTGATTGCTATGGCAAAGACAAACTTTTAATTTTAAAATATCAGGGCAGAATGATTTCTTGCCAGAGACAGCAACATGTTGTAATGCGGGAGATGCCCATCCGAGGTAGGAACTTTGGGCAGAGGTTAAGATTCAAGGTGGTGGAGTGTTAACTGATGGGTTAGAGCAATCCTTTAGGTGAAAGGAACTCAATAATTGCAGTGCAGATTTCCCCAAATAGCAGGTTGACTGGAATAGCTCTGTTTTCCCTGTGACTAATTGGATGTTTTGTTTCCACTTCTTTTAAAGCAACAAAAATGGTCCAAGAAGCTGTCCAGGTGAAAGGGGTAATAGATGTATGCTGATAATGGGTTATGTGTGTTTCTTGCCCTTTCACACCTTTGAAGCCAGGCTGGGGTCAAATTACTCAAGCAGAACAGCTCTGTTGACAAACATGTGGTCTTCAAAAAACAATCCCAGTATGAGATGTGCTGCTAATTTAAAATAACAGAGGGGGAGGAAAAAAAAAAAAAAGAAAAAATGAGAGGGAAAACCAGCACCAGACTACATGAAACCCAACCCAACTGCCACCTTCCCTGCTAGCCGCCTTTTGTGTGCCTGCCTTCCCTGCAGCGTGAATCAGCCATGGTTGGGGTTAAATGGGTAGCTTTTGTCTCCTCACAATGGCTGGGAGTGACAGATTGAGCTAAATGATTTACTGGTGGAGATGATTTGAAGGACAGAGCAGTGCAGCCTTGGGAACACCCGCACAAGAAAAGGACAGTAGCCCAGCAGCCTCTCCTCCCCCTCCCTCTTTCACGGTTTTGACTGAAAGATCACAGAGTGGGACTCTGACAGACACAAGGACCATTGAGAAGCTATTTTTATTACTTATCCATGGCAGCCTTGCTTTGCTGAGAACAGACCTGAGGTTAATTAACCTTTACCTTTTTTTTTTTTTTTTTTTTTCTTAATGTTGTTGTTTTTCTCATTGGGGATGCAAGCCTGTAAGTTGGCAGGGTCACATGCCATGGGCAAAGGGAAAGTCTCTGTGTGAGACTTCAGTGCAAGAAAGCTCAACAAACCCATCCCTAGCCAAAACAAAGCTTTCCCTTAGAAAGGCAATGCAGCGGGGGCCACAGCAAAGGCAGCTGCTCAGAGCAGAGCTGTCCCAGCTGTTGTCAATTGGAATGTGCTAGAAACAGCGGCCCCCCCCCCTTCCCGCCTCCACCCTCCCTCCCACCCGCCCGCCCTGTTACTTTGCCCCGGCAGTGGTACCGAGCATGAATATGGGTCCCAGATTGTTTCCCGATGGCTGTTTGATCTGGCTGTGTGGGCAGGAAGGAACTGCCTTGTCGAGATGCAGGGTGTATTGGAACGCTGGCACGCTGTGCGTCGCCCCTCTCCTCATGAGTGGGGACAAGATGGTGGCCAGGTCATGGGCCCTCAGCTCTGTCTCGGGGGAAGGCAGATCTCTGCTTGGAGAGTGGGGCACAGGGTGATCAGAGAAATCAGCCCCAAATCCCTAATGTGGATGAGGCTGGCAGGGAATGGGCACAGCAGAGAGCAGCTGGGAAGCACTCGTTGGCCATCATGACTACCTAGAGCTCACTGTGACACCCGCTCATCCTCTTCTGCACCTCCGTGCTCCTGCAGGCTGGGCAGGAATTGCTTCAGGTCAAGCACTACTTGGCTGTGGGCAGTGTGGCCTGGCCTTAAAGGGGAGCAGGAATTGGCCTCCTGTGGCCTCTCAGCAAAATGAATCACAATGCTTTTTTCAGAAGATGCTCCTCCACAAATGGGAGAGGAGAAGTGATAGGGCTTTTCAGACAGTTGCTTTGAATTAGTCTGGGGAAAAAAAAAAAAAAGGCGGAAATGCCATAAAAGATATTAAGTTGGGTTTATGGGTAAATCAGAACTCATAATAAAAGCTGTATTGCTCAGATGAGGCAATGCTTTCATTCTGTTCCATATTTTACTTGGTCTACAATTTGCAAGCTATTGCTAAAACATAGTGGAATAATATGTCCTGTCACCAGTTATAACATGCAATTGTCATTGTTTGGATCTGAGAAACAGATAACAACAAACATTCTTCAATGTCCTACTGCAAAACCACATTTTTTCTAGTGCTCCAAAACACTGTGAATCACATTACAAAATGTGCAGCAGAGCTTTATTCCAACATAGTAAGCTAACTTCAAAAAATGTCACTCAACAAATTTTTCAGGCATCTTAACTCATTGGGGAAGAAGCTTGAACAGTAAAACCACTGTGTGTGACAACGCAGCTTTTTTCTGGCTAGATTTCAATCATATTCACATTTTATATAGAAATTTTAATGAGATTTTTGTACTTATTCAAAATAAACAATATGAACATGCGAATATGATGGCAAAGCAACATTACATATTAGTGAATTTGAAAGACAGGACACAATTTAATGGAAAGGATCTATGAAATGGCAACTTTAGTTGGAGACCAGAAGTGTTTACTGTTAATTAATTTATAGTACTGTAGAGTTGCATGCAGTATGGTATCACATGATATGTTTCTAATGGTCTCTTGAATGTTCAGTTGCAAATAAACACTTCTGTTTTCGAGTACAAAGAGCAAAACAAACTAAATCTAAAAATACAAGAAGGAACTATGGTATTTTTTTGTCTATGAAAGACAGCAGTGTTCGCAAAAGATGAAGCAATTCTTAAAAAATCTTACCCAACATTACTCCAAATACAGATTTGCCTCTGTAAGAATTATAGCAGGTGAAAACAGAAGAAGAAACCTGTCTTTTGTATATTCTTCCAATTATAATCACTGTCACTGTCCCAGTGTGCATGAGGAGTATTAGGATTATGTCTTTTTTGTACTCCCAGAGGTATAACTGTACTTTAGTACATGCTAGGTACTGTTGTCTATAGGTTTGTGACCGGCTTTACAAGGAAGGGGTTTCATAAATCTTATTAGTGACTAGTTCTGTATTAAAAAACCTAGCCAGAGAGATCCTGCAATTATATTTTGCATCTTTTTGTGTCCAGGCAAGCTTTCTGATGCCTCTCTAAGAATTTGTATCTCTCAACCTGTGCCTTCACACCTTAAGTCCTACTAATGCTGCTATAGACATCATCATCTCCACATTACTGTGTTGCCCATTCTACCTAACGTGCAATTCTATGGGGCTGGGCTACAATCCTTGGCCTGCTTAAAAAAGTGTCTCTTGTAAGTGGTGAAATTTATAGAGTGCTTTCAAAAATAAAGAAAAATGTCTTATACATTGCATGGATTGCAAGATAGGGTTTGAGGCTTAAGAGTCACACTGCACGACTTATTCTTGCTCTGTGAGTGTGATTTGCATTTAGTTCTTGCCTCATCCCTTTAGTTTACATGAAATTAGTGTAAAATTCCTACAACTTTTTATGTTTTTTACTGTGGATGATATGTCCTTTCCTTTCTTCTTCTGTGATCTTTCTCCTTACTTTAACTCTTTTTCTTTCTCTCTTTCTCTCTCTCTTTCTTTTTCCTTCTCATTTTCCATACCTAGTTCTCTCTTCCTTTTAGCTTATTTATTTATTTATTTATTTATTTATTTATTCCTCTATGTATTTCCTTGTCTCATAATCTTCCTTAGTCAATGCAGCTGTAATAGTGTTCACATGCCAGAGGGGCTGAACCAATTGGCTTTGAAGGTAAAGATGAGAAAACTATGTAAAAGTTGGAAAGAAACAAGTGTAGGATGCAGGTTCCCCATTTCATTCATTATTTTTCATGCTGTACTATTAGAGATACAAATTTGCTCTTCCCATTTTTTGTATGTGCCTGATGGATGCCTGGGCTGACCTCAGCTGAGTGGCTGCTTATAATCTGTTGGCAAACAAAAAACATTCAATAAGGTTGTATTGTCACCCTTAGGAGGAGCAAGATTGAGTCCCCGCAGTCAGAGGGACAGGGGACAGTATGGACTCCATAGGCTTTGTACTGCAGTTTCCCCCACACAGCTGGGAAACAGTGTCTCTTCCATCCAGCTGCTTTCATTGATGGTATTGGGTGGCCTCCTGTGCTTACATGGGATATGTTGGCTGGTCTTCGGCACAACCCCAAAGCACTGCTTTGAGCCAGCACTGAATGCTTGGGTAACACCAACCCCTCAGTTTCTTCCCATGCTCAACAATTGATTCCTTCTAGCAGATCTTTCAAAACCCTTTCTTTACATTACAATTCTTCCATTGCTTTGCAAGAGGTTACGTCACATCACAAGACTAAAAAGCAGAGTGCCACTTACTGTAACTTGACCCTGATCTGGCATTTCTTTGTGATGTGTCATGTCAGAAATGTAAGGAAAACATTGTCCTTTTCCTATTAGTTTGGGCACCAGTGACCACTACATGTTGCCTTATATTCTGTCTGGAAGATGTAGTTGATGAGACTAATGAAGATTCTGTACTAGAGATAGGAGAAATCACAGTTATGAAGCTGTTCATAATATCTGGAGAGCTGCATGTGAGCTTAACAGATAGCAGTCTCTGAGTCAGTAGTGCTGAAGTGGTTGCAGAGAAGCTGGCAGTAGCATTTACAGCCACTGCTACTTGAAAATGAACACTGATGAAGGAAAATATGATAATCCACTGTGTTGTTATTTCTGTAGATTTTCTTTTTGACCTACCAAATTTCAAATCCTTTTCCATATGCATTTTCCAAAAGGGATTTGAGACAGCCACAAAAAGCTAAAATTAAAAAAAAAAAAAGAAGAGTGAGAAGCTCTAGAGCAACCCAGACCCAGTAACAAAGTACCTCCTTGTACCGAGCCTAAGCAAGACCTGACAAACAGCATCTGTCATATCCTACATCACGTCTAAAACAATGACATCTCTATTTGCATTGAATATCACATTCTCAAGAGCCTTGCTGTTCCCCATGCAAGGATCAAGTACTTCATGTTTTTAAAAGGAGACTTATCACTCTATCACCTTGGGGATGATGAGCATGAAGCCCTGATTTGAAAGGCTTACACGATAGTATGGCTTGAGGATAATTTGCAGATAAAACATGTTTGGCAGGCCTCAAGTGCTCAGTTTCCAGTCCTGCTGCTAACCTGTTGAGTGACCTTGAGCAGCTCATTCCACGTTGCTGTGGCTCTGTTTTCCTTTGATTATTTTGTTTATTTATTTATCTTGCAATATGCTGGAAGCTTCTGTATAGTGAAATGAGTCCAGATCTTATTTTGGTTGTTAGGTGCTGAAGAATTCAAAAGAGTAAAATAATTTAAAGCAGATTATTAACCCTTTCCCAGGCCTCTTCATCTTAACAGGCCATGGTGCCTTACTGAAACATGTGGCTGTTTTTCCTGAAATATTCTATCAACACATCAGTCATTCCAGCTTTCTGCTTACAAGAAAAGCCTTAGGTCAGTCACATCTATCACAAAACTATGATACAATTATATATACATTTTACAGCTGGAATTCGTAGGTAGTTGCATCAGCACAACCAAGATACTAGTAACACAGTGTCAGAAAGAAGAAGCTGGCACAAGGGAAAGCAGGAATTTCTTAAGCTGGCACTACTGCTGGAGATACTTACTTAAATACCTGTAGCAGTTTTACTGCTGCAGCAAGAGGTGGTCTTTTGTCTTACATCTAGCATTAGTAAATCCAGTCCTATATTATGTACAGTTCAGTAACTTTTATAACTTAAGGAGGGATGAGGGGAGCAGCCTAAACAAAGTAAAACAGATCTTGGTACTACATGGAGGCTTTTGGGCAGAAGTCCTGCTCTCTGGTAGTCCCCTGCTCAAGGGGAAAATGCCCAATCACAGAGGTTGCATAGCTGTTCTGTGTGCATCTTTGGAGGCAAGGAGGATTAGAATGGGTGGATTAGGGGAAACAGAGACATAGTTCACTAACATAATATTTTGAAAGATGTACAAAAAAGGAAATTGTTCTGAGCTTCCATACCTACTTTCTGTGCAGTGGGGAAATATTTCACCATAGGTTCAATGTATGGGGTTAGCAGTTCTTCAACTACCTGCCTTATGATTTTGCAGAGAGATTATACTCTGTATCATAGTCTTTTCTTATCCTTCATACTTTCTCAGGTGAATAAGGTTACTTGAGTCACCTCACAGCTTATGATGATAGTATTAATTGAAATGTCTTGCTTCCACTGATGTTTTGCCTTTCTCTGTGAAAAACAGGTGAGACCATGGTTGCTCCACATTACAGAAAACATTTGAATGAATAGGGCCATTGTAATTTTGAATCCAAAGTCTAACAGTGGATTCGTTATTCAGTGGCTTTATTTTATTTTATTTTATTTTATTTTATTTTATTTTATTTTATTTTATTTTATTTTATTTCCCCAGAAGATAACATTAAAAGCAAAACCAAATAGCATATAATGATAACAACAACAACAACAAAATCTCCAAAACACCTATAAGATTGCTCGTGAGCCCAGGGTAAAATGAAACACATTATTAATTGTGGTGTTTATTTCCTTTATTTAAGAATCTTTATTTTACTCAAAATTTTGATAAAATAATATTTCATAAAATGTGAGATCTATCACATATATTTTAAAAGATTTCATATGTAGCTACATAGGTCTAGATTTTGCCTTTGGAGAGAACAGGCAACCTGAGGATAGACTTATTTAATTTGATGTTCAGTAGACTTCCTAGAGATCTGCTTTAACAGGAGATGAACATTTTGCCTGAAGTGCTATTTCTTTCCATTCACTGTAAAGCCAGGACAGACCGTTAATCTAGATGTAAATGGTGACATTACATATGGCTGAGTTTGATCAGATGAATTGACCAAACTGCTTGTACAAGAGCTTTAGACTATAAATGCCCAAGAAATGTGTGCTAAGTTAAATGGAGGCTTAATTCAAAAGTCTGTTAAATACACTAGCCATCCTTTATTATCTCTGAAAATGTCTATTCTTAAGTCAGTCCAAGTGGAAATGGAGATTTGTTAGTGTTTGTACAGGCATGTAGAGGCAGTACCAGCTGAAAGCCTCCTTGGGACAGTGGATAGAACTGATTTATTTTTCTCTGCAGATGGCACAACACAAAGGATTAGAGGTCAGGCCAAAAGAGAAGGAGAGCTGGTGACGACTAGCAAGTGAAAGGAGTTCCCTTTTCCTTCTCAGGTGTAAGTGAAGGTGCACCTTTACACCTCCCTCAGTGGCAGCAGTAGCCCAATGAGCACTCTTACTTGGACTAGTACCAGCCTCTCTACTACTCTTGGAAAAGGTAAGGATTATTTACCTTTATTGAACCTTTAAAATTTTTTTTAATTTTCTTTTTTTTTTTTTTTTTCTATATCAGTAGATTTGACATTAAAAATCAGACTGTCTACCTAGGCATCTGTTTTCAACATGCCTAAATTCTGCCAAGGAGAGAGACACTGACTGCATACTGCTCTGGGCTACCTGCACATGGGAACTCCTAGGTTGCCTCTTTAGATGAGAGTTCCCAGGATGGCTTGCTCTCATGTTCAGAGATGTCCCATCCTGAGCTGGCAGTCACATAGACACCCTGCCACCTCTCCTGTGGGAGCTGCCCAACGCTGCAGAGAGCAGAGTGGCTGGGGCAGGCAATGCAGGGGGCTGCGTCAGCCCATGTGACATTTGGTGTGGATCTCCCAGACTGCCTCAAGTGTAACCTACTGAGAAGTAGGAAACATTTCCGTGGTTCTGGCTTTCAGTTTTCAAACTGTAATGAAATCCCTTTTTTTTTCTTTTTCTTTTTCTTTTCTATAAAGACCTATGATCTATTTTAGCTGGATTGCCAGGAGCATTTTTTAAAAAAACTGCACTGCCAACTGTACTAATCCATCTCATGTTATGTCAAGGGTATCCACAGAGTATGAATGTGCATGTTAGCTTAGCATCATTACAACTCATGAGTAAACAAACAGTAAGCTTTATTATTCTTAGTGGGTTTAGAATATCTTCCACTTACTAAATATATGCCTGTATGTTATACACAAACATTCAGCAGAGATTTTCAGGAAACCTTACTTGCAGTTAGAAGTAAAGTGTTTTTTCCATATTTTAAAACGTTGAAAAATAAAGACGAGAAGTCAGGCTGAAGAACTCCAGGCAGTGCCCTCTCTGCTCCGCTTGAATTCTCCCTATATTTATCCAAAGCAGATGTTCCAGGCAGGATGCACACTGCAGCCAGAGGTGAGGACGGAGGTGTACAGGACTTGAATACATTTCATTGCAGCTCCCACATCCTGTTTACACATAGCTGCTGGCCCAGGAACAACACAGGGAAAAAAAAAGGAAGGGAGGGGGGGTATGATAGGAAGGAACAGTTGATTGGAGTCATGATACTAACACCACTGCTACAGTGCTGTAGATTTGTGGTTCTCTCCACATCTCCCATCACCAGGAACGTTTTCTCTGCTGCTTTGTCAGGTGCTGATAGGCATGCTGTCTCCTGTCATAGGGAAAGGGAAAGGAAGAGAGAGGGAAAAATTCATTATAAAAAAAGAAGAAAAAAAAAGACAGTTCACCTGCAGAGACCCTATACTTTCTCTGCTATTCAGCAACAAGTTGAAGAAAAAACACAGCTGAAATTTACTGCACTAACTTTTGTCTTAAAATCATGGGTGGATTTTTAAGAGTAGAAAGGTACTTACTGAATCACTGATAGGCAATGAGAGATATTCATAACACTGAGCCCCATTTAAACAGTCATTCTGCTGGGGGATGGATTTTTTTTTTTTTTTTTTTTTTTTTTCAGGCTAGATACTGGCAGTTTGATTTCCACACACACACAACAGTGAAAGGCCTGTTTTTCTGTGCACAGGACATGCACTTCCATTTCATCCCTCATTCCAAACATACTACAGCAATTCCACATCATCCACACATATTCCTGATTAATGCTATGGAGATAAAGAAGAGGAGTATATATACTTTCTATCTCTTTTGTTGACATTTAAACAAGATCACTGAGAGCCCAGCTTTTCCTTGTCAAAGATTCCTAGAGCTGCTAATGGTAAATTTCCTGGGAGGCAGAAATGTAAGAAGCAGTTTTTCAGGGTTGTTTTTCACAAAGTTCACAACACAGGTTGGGAACACTATGTATCTGTTAGGTGTCCCTGTAATATTATATTCTGCAGAGATTGGCTACTGGCTTAACATCTACGTGGTCATGCACAGATACAACATGGGGTAATTTGAAGGACGTGTACTTTCCTTTGCTTAAACGCTATGAACTTATCAACACCAGAAATGTCTCATCAGCCCATATTTTAAAATGCTTGAGAGGGAAAATGTATGTGAGACATGTTTAAGGTCAGAAATAATGAACTAATTTGTTTTACTAGAATAGAATAAAAGAAGCTCAAAATTATTAAGAAGTCTGGAAATCTACATTATTATGGTTTTTATAGTCTATTTTTTTCTATCTCCTACTAATGAAAGTGTAAAAATGATAAAATTGCATAGAGAATTTTTGGAAGATAGAAGGAAAATTTAAATTCTGTTTTATTCTCAAGCCTTTCTTTTAAGCTTCAATCTATTTAGTACATGAAACTCAATCTTCAGATAAGGAACAGCAGTCAATCTCTTTGTTGTTCCCATCCCTCCCCTGTTTTTTTTTTTTTTTTTTTTTTTTTTTTTTTTTTTTTTAATAAAATAGGTTATCAAGTTCCTTTTTCCCTGAAAAGACCATAAAAAAGACAAATTAAGACCTTACTGTATTATTACCAGTAATCCCATCTCACATTTACATAGCTTTGTAATTACAATGTTTGTTAAAAGCTTTTCAAGCTGCATATGGAAAAGGCACCACATCCGTGCTAAAAAGCATCTGTCTTAGGGTCAGGCAAAGGCTGCCTGAGAAGTGTTTAATTTGGTGTTACAAAAAGGTTTAGAAGAGGGTGAAGCACTCTAATTGGAAATACAGACATTATTTGGGGAAGAAGGCCTTTATCTTTCCTAATATTTTCCATTTCCATATCTTTTGTGGTAGTTCATTGAAGAAACTGGTCTTTTGCGCCAATTTTTTGATGGTTTCTCCTAACTTCTGGCTTAAAACTCAGCATTAAAGTTCATGAAAACTTTACATTAAAAACTTTACATTAAAGAAAAACAGTTACTGGTGGACAATCGACAATATCCAATTTTCTGACTTGAGCCCTTGGCCTTCAGTCAGAGGGTATGCTTTGGAGTGTCATGGGTAACTACTGCAACTTGGAAATACCCCGAGATGGTCCTTAAGACAGAGACCTTATGAATAACAAATATAATATCAAAGATGTGCCGGAACTGAAGAATGACAGTCATATTAATGATATAATACTCAAAGATACTCAAAAATAGTCAAAAATACTCAAAAAAATAGTCAAAAAGACAGTAGGAGCTGTAAAGAGCTAGGGAGACAGCTTGGGTAACAGCTCAGCTTGTAAGTTTTAAGCCAGACTTCTCTTCTATTCATCTTTTACTAGAGTCTTCAAAAAGAGTAAGATTATTAAAGTTAAGATACTTAAAGTTGGAAATAATTACATTCTAACTGTTAATAAGAAAATACATGATATAACAGAAGCAATTCAGCTAGGCAGCATGAATATCGTATATGGACATTTTATAAAGGTTTCCAGCAACTCAACATTAAAAATAATCCTCTTTATTTGGAAGAAAATAATGAGTCCTACCAAGATCAGAATACAATACGTGTGGTCTGCAATCAGGGAGGACTTCTTTATATTTCACTTATGATGAATAGAGAAGATAATAATGGCAAAATACCAATATTTCTCTGCTGTTTCCCACTTCTATATTGCATCTCCAAGGTCCTAGTTTACAAAGTAGAAGTGGAAAGAATTTCAGATTTGGCTTCTAACAATGCCTGTTACCATTTTTATCATTATCTATTTATACTGTAATCATGCACAATGGTCAGAATTGGTACCTCACTGTGCTGACAGTTATAAGATATATGAGAAGGCAGTTTTTGTTCCAAGAACCCTGTTGTTGTGTGATTGGAATAGACACTGAAATGTTTCAGTAATTCCCCCATCTTGATAATTTTTAGAAAGCACTTTAATTCTAAGTAATTTTTGTTTTGTGTTTTGAATTACCGGAAATATTTGTAAATACCTGAAGATATATATATATATATATATATATATATATATATATTCCCCTCTTATTCAGCTCATTTCTGAGTTTTCTGTATAAAATTTCCTATCCATGCTGATGCCTGACTTGCCACGAATGCTGTGTTCTCTCAGATTTTTCATATATCCCTTATTACCAATAAATGTAATCAGCAGCAGTATTGGAGTTTCATGGGTAACTACTGCAACTTGGAAATACCCCGAGATGGTCCTTAAGACAGAGGCCTTATGAATAACAATATAATATCAAAGATCTCTTGCAACCCGCTTTCTCTTGACTTAATATTCTTCTCTCTTCCTTTTTTTTTTTTTTTTTTTTTTTTTTAATATACTAAAACACTTCCAGTACTGTTTCTTGATAATGACAGCTTTTACCTTTGTCACAGAAAAGAACTCCAGGGTTTCATCTCTGAAATCTTTTGTTTCTCATACAAAATAAAAAACATGCAGAAGGGATGTGGGAAAGTCATTCTGCTAGCTTATGCAAAGGAAAAATGAAGCCTTGGAAGAGTCAAATATCAAGGTGAAGACAGTATCATCTGCAGGATCTGACTGGGCTGTGCTTATGGCCAGCAGACAATATATGTCTACATGAAGAATGCATCGAGGCAATTTTCTCTGACATAGCAAGGAAGAAGTCCATGGTAACTGAGCTGTCTGAATCTCCTAGATCTGTGGCCTCACTTGAGCACAGGATAAATTGTGTGGAACTGGATACATTTAAGGTGGGTAATAAATAATATTTCAGATTCCAGAATTTTTGAGTACTCTATTTGTAAAAACAAAAACAACTGATTAACAATTAGAGAAAATAATGATTTAATGATTTTACCAAAGTGAAACATATCCTTGAATGGACATGGACAAATACTAAGTGATAATTAGCTCTAGTGTATAAATGTACAGAGTGACATTCCTGTGTATCTGCTAATACCACTGAGGTGGATTATAAACATTTCACTAGTCCAAGTGCCCACAAAAGCAGTAGAAAATCAGACACAACTGACTCTGTGCTGTTCACACCCATTTCCTAGGCAGGCTAAGGAATTCCTTTGGCTCTTTTTCCAGTCCTGAGATGATGAGGCTGAATGGGGATAAGTATTGCTTTGGTGGCAAATTAATAAGAAATGGTGTAGAAAACATTGAAAGCATTTGGCATTCATACTACTCTGCAATGATACTGAATGGTGTTCATTCTCATGAAGGGAATAAATGCTTCGATAATGCTTAACTTTCCGTTTGTAGTCATTCTTATGGAACGGCAGAAACTCAGAAACACAAGTATGAATCTAATATACCTGATGACAGTGTTAATTCTGTTAATAGTGAACTTGGCTGCTGTGAGATTTTCTCATTCTTCCTTCACATTTTCTCCAGGGATAAGTATAGATGTACTCAGTTTAAGTTATGAGCAACACATATTCATATTGCTTATAGCATCTGGTTGTGAACTTTACTTGTAGGCTTAATGTAAGTGACTTAATTGAGAATGTGACTTAATTGAGAATGCTTAATTGAGAATGGTAAGGACAGATAGACAGAATATCAATTATTTATTTATTTATTTATTTAGCCTTAAAGAGCATTGTAAAATATAAAGCAAGAAAAGGCAGTAAATCCAGATGGAAGATTTCAAGCCATGCAAAGTTTTTATTTTTTTTATTTTATTTTTTTGTAATTTTAATGTAGAAAAGACAGGTTATACTCTCAAACTACAAGCTACCACTATATGTTTAGTTCTGATGAGTGCCTAGTATTTACACTTCACAAAACCAGAAGGAGGGTATGGCTTCAAAAGATTATCTATTAGTACCACACTTTCTGCCATTTCAATTCCATTTCTCTGTCCCAAGTGCAGAATAACTAAATTTAGCTGAACACAAACTTTTGTTAATGACACTTTTCATTTAAGTGTCAGGAGAGTAACAGAGTAAGCCTCTGTTTTTATCTCATAACATATGACTAACCTTTAAAAATATTTTAAGGTAAAAATGTTAATGGATCAAATTATGCTTACAATGCCTGCCAAGCCTTGTGCACAAATGTACCCTGAAGCCTAATATAACTGCCTGTGAAAGAAATAAATGCATAAAGATTGAATACATCATTAAAGACAAAACTGAGGTTATCGACCAATGAGGTACATTTACAGACATGCTAACAATATTTTAGATGCTTATTTTAGTAGATATTTTTTTTAGAAAACTGCAGTATTTATAATGTTTCAATAATTATGCATTTTTAACAATATTAACGTTAGTAATATTTTAAAACATGGACAAAACTGTCATAGTTAATGACATTGGAATCCTTAGCCTTTTAATTAAGAATGGAGTATTTATCAGTGGCCTTTGTGGAATTTGCATGGTAGGAAAGAGGAAAGTAACAAAAAAAGTCTGCAGTGGAAAACTAAAATATCATGAAGAGGTCTGCTTTATATTTATGATTTAAAAGAGATTCTGTGTCATATCAACCAAACTGTCTAACAGGTGGTTTTATTTTAGGGAGCATAGAGATTAGTATTATTCAAAAAACATCTGTTAACTGGGGAACCATTCATAAAGATATCAGCCTCATTTTATATGTTTTGCCATGCAGCCTTCCATTGTCTGTACTCAGCATGTTCCACAGTACTGGCACGTTCAGAAGGATTTGTCCATATTAGGCTTTGATGTACAGCTGAATTGGTGTTCAGGTGTTACATTACACACATACTTAACTAAATCTGTACCTACCATATCTATCTATATCATGTATATTTATAACCTCTATATCTATGTCATTTATGTATCTTATCCTTCCTTTAGTCACCTTATTTCAGTTTTACTGATGAGCTTGCTCATTAGAGTGACATCAGAGTGATGTCCTCAAGAGAGACCTTGGGAGTGATGGCACAGGGTAAAAAATGAGGCCCATCCCCAGTGTGTGTATGCAAATGCACGCAGACAGGAAAAAGTAGAAGGTGCTAGAATTCCACTCATGGTCATAAAATTGCAATATCACTGGGGTAACTGTGATGTGGAGGGACAGGTCACATGGGTGTTGTGACAAACGGATATATGCTATTTGGTACAGGCATAAAGGGAAGACAGTGATGGTGGTGGGGATGGTATGGAGATCACCCTTTATGAGAAGTAGGATCTTGGATGTATGGAGCTCCTCTATGGGATGGATGACAATCTTGTTGATAGTATACGGGTTAGAATCAAAGAAAAGGCCAACAAGGGTGATACTGTGTTGGAACTGTGTTAGAGACCAATGCCTATGGGTGAGGAAGTAGATGAAAGACTGGATTTATGGACGGAAGGAGAACAGTTGTTATTCTTGTTTCAAAGTTATTACACTATGGTATTGATAAGTGGATGATTGATGGATAAAAATGTTGAAGAAAAAGCCTTAAAAGGAAGTGAATAATGGATTAACTCTATCTGGAGGCTGATGATGAGTGCAGCAGGATGTCTGTCCAGGAGCTGACCTATTTAGACTCATTATCAAAAACTTGCTAAAGGTAGTGAGTGCGTGTCTCATTGAGTTTGCAAATGACAACAGAGATGTACAGCCAATGAAGTCTAGGGTGGAACTGCCATCCAGAGAGACCTACACAAACTGAATGAATAGGCCCATGGAAACCTGAAACCTTTTGTCCTTGCAAGGACTAATGCCAAGTCCTACATCTAGAAGCAAATATACTCCTGCAGCAGTACAGGCTAGGGATTGACTGGTTGAGGAGCAGCTCTGCAGGAAAGGGCTTGGAGCTCTTGGTAGCAAGGTAGACATGAGCCAGAAGTGTGCCTTGGAAGCAAAGGAGACCAACAGCATCCTGGACTGTATCACCTAAACCATAGCCAACAGATCAAGGGAAGAGAAAGTCTTTTGCTTGGCACTTGGGAGACTACATTTAAATACTGAATCCGGTTTTATCCCTCTCAGAACAGAAAAGATATAAGTTGTAGTACATTCAGCAGAGGGCCACTGCAATCATTGATGGGGACTGTGGGAAGAGAAGCTGAAGGAATTGAGCCTCTTCAACCTGGAGAAGAGCAGGGGCAACCAACAGCCCCAGTGGTTCTGCTTACCAGATTTACCAAAAGAATGGAGCCAGACTATGTACAGTGGTGCATGACAGCAGAATGAGAACCACTGGGTATAAGTCGGAAACAGAAATATTCAGGCTAGAATGAAGGTAAATATATATATATATTTTTTTCCAATATTGTCTTAGAACAACAGGTCATGCAGAGGTACTGTGCAGTCTCTGACCTTGAAGATTTCGAGTCTTTGTCTGGATAAAGCCCTGAGCAACCTGCTCAGACCTCACAACTGAGGCTACTTTGAGCAGGAGGTTGGACTAGAGACCTTCTGAGGCCCCTTCCAACATAAATTATCCTCTAGTCATATGACTAGGAGGAACAAAAAGACAAGGCATGCAAAGGGAAAGGATAGGTTTCATTCAGATCCAGTGTCATTTTATGATGCTGCCTTATAATCTCTGCACTCTACAAGAAAAAATTACAGAAGTGATACAGTACAATCTCCTTGCAAAACAACTACCGACCTGAAAAATCTCAGTTTTCCCCTGGAGCACAGGGATGTTCAGCAACAATCCTCACATTAGCAAAAGAGCAAAAGAGAAATAGGTAGAAGTAAAATGATTTTAGGCTGTCCCTGGGGCTCTACTGTCACAGTTTTCCCTTAATTTGTGTTTCTCTCTCTCTCTCTCTCTTTTTTTTTTTTTTTTTTTTTTTTTTTGTAGAATGACTAACATTAACCAAGAGGCATAATTATAATTCTACCCAATATAGCCTACTGATGGGACAGGGGGTGGTGGTAGGGATGGGTGGGAGACATAGAGTATTACTATATCTCAGACTTCCTGGAGACAAGAGTTTCAGGTTTATTTAGGCCTTTAAAATAAACAGTTTGAGGAATGGATAAGTGGAGTCTAATTATTTATTTGTTTGTTTGTTTATTTTACAAAGGTAAATATTGCCTAATCTTGGCAGCTCTGCTGCTACCTCAGTCATATATCAGAGGACATACTACATCCTTGATTGAAAAAAATATTTTCTACAGCCTAGGCTTAATGGCATAAGATAGAACAGATAAAAAAAGAGTAGCAAAAGGTAATGCATCGTCAGCCACGTAATGTTAAGAATAATGTAGTTGTTTGTAAGTCAGCTGGGTATTTACAGCAATTTCCCCAGTGAGAAGGGATATTGGTAAATGTTACTAATAAAACCTTACAATAACTGTAATAATATATTTCATTTTTAATAGTGTATTTGATCCTAAAGGGGCAGCTACTTTACTGCATGTTTTCCAATTAAAAAGGACATTCATACTTTATGGCCTTCATCCTATTCATCCTGCTTACTGGCTTTTTAAGGATAGAAGGAATAAACCTGTAGCTCTGGAAAATCTAAGACTACTCTGCACTTCTATATCCCTCTTTATTGCAGGGTCTCTGCAGGCTCTCTCCATACGGAGTGCTGTAGGGTGACTCCATTTAGCTCCAGTCATTGATATGGTTTGACACGGCATTATGCCTCCTGATGTATGCATTATATTATATCCTTTCATCTTAAGATCTCCAGACAAACAGTCACATTCCATTGTGCTAGATGTTGTATACTGATTTATTAGAAAAGGTAGTTTTGTTCCAGACAGTCTACTGTCCAGGCCAGAGAGGGCAATGGAAAACTTAGACATTTGATCCAGTGAGGTCCACAAACACAGGAATAGACTTTAAACAACTTACCAAATTCATACAGGAAGTCTGTGGAAGAATAAGGAACAAATAATCTCTGGGCTCAGTTCTGCTTTCACACAGGATAAATTTGGAAGAGATCAATTCTGTTCTCGGGTCATGAACCAACAGAAAGTAAAGAGCTGGGTTACTCTCCCTGAATTTCAGGCTCATCTGAGATTCATAAATGATTAGGCTTAGACCAGAATATTCTAGACTGTAGCAAATTGTTTACTGAAATAACTTGAGGAATCAAAAGATTTTTGCCTTGAGTCGATTCTTTCCTTCACATAGTTGCTCCTTTTTGGACTGAAGTCTATCTAGTAAATATAGCATTTTTATAAGAACAGACTTTCAAATTAAGCATAATTATTTTTTTGTTTGTTTGTTTGCTTTGTTTTATTTATTTATTTATTTATTTATTTGATTGTTTGCTGAGATTTTAAACAAGTATGAATAAGGAGTTAAAGGAAAAACAAAAAACAAAGCAAAATCATTGCATTGTATAGACCGTGTTGCACTGCAAACTTTACTGCAAACCTCACACTGAGGAGGAGCTGCCTTACAGAAATGTCTCAGCATCCCCTCCTGCAGTGCCAGGGGAGTTTGATAGGTTACAGAGGGAGTGAAACGGTGATACCCCTTGAGACTTCACTTGTAGTGTTGTCCTTTGTCCTGTAGTGGTACTGCTAGATCTTGGTGGTTGATTTCTTGTTTTTAACATCTTGAAAGATTCAAGCACTATTGTCCAGTTCTGTTTGCAAGGAGACCACAGAAAAGGACTGCATTAAAATGGTATAACACTGCCTAGTGGTGATTCTACTGAGCAAGCAACAGCTTGAAGAAGGTCAGGAGGGCATTCTTAAACTAGACTGATTTTTCAAATACGTCAGATGCTTCAAAACAAATGGCTTGACTCTCTGATTAAGTCTTTTGGGTTTCCTTGAGGGACAAGAGATTTCTTGCCTTTGTGTTGATATGACAGTAGAATTAGACTAGTCAGATGTCTTAGTTGGTATGGTCCATATAAGTTTTTAGATCAGTCAGAAGTTGATGGATTAGGCCATCCTAATGAGACTCATTTGTCAGAACCTAACACCACTGCTGCAGAAGGGCACTGGACTGAGCCAACCCCACTATATCTGGGTAATCCCTGTGCAAAGAAAAGCTCCCAAGTTTGCTCTTAAAAAAATCAGTTTTATAACTCTTGCAGCCTGAGGAAATGCAGAAGATATTGCAAGCTAGGATCAGACCCTAATATCTATTTAATTATATATCAAATTAAATTAAAAAAAACCTACACTGTTGTTTGAATACTTACCCAGACCTTGTCTACAGCACTTCAGCTTCCGGTCTTTAGACATTGTTTATGCAAACCTATACTTTTTCTTGCATTCTGGTGTTGGACTGGAAGATGGATATGTAGAAGGAAGAGATTTAAACTGAATTGAAAAACTATTGTAATCATTTTCAAATCTGAACAAGCTCCAATACTGTATTTAAACATGGGTATTAATATTAGTCTTTCCAGCAGTGTATGTAAGGGTGTTACACCTCTCACCTGTGTTCAGAAAAATATTTTTTTGTTTTCCAGTTTTTCTACTACCTTGGTCTTTCCAGTATCAAGTTACACCTTCTATTCATGAGAAATACATAGACGTATATTTGAATGTATATATAGCCACTGTAATGGACAGTTTTTTAGATCAGGCTTAATACTTGCTATATCCAAATGAAAAAAATGTTCAGTCTTAAGAAGCATTTGAATTCTTCGAAAGTGGAGGGATTTGTAAATCCACAGCTGGAACAAAATGAATTGCAAACCTTAAAAGTCAGATAATGTTTCCAAAACATGAGGACAAGTATGACCTTACTGTAAAATTATGTGTTTTAGCCTATGGGTAAAGGTGGTGCATGAGGGGATTATTTATGTTTAGGTGTGTAAATAAATAGTAAGCCTTTGGACACCCCTCTCATATTTCCAATGGAGTCTGCCAGCAGTCTTTTATTTCTGTTATGGCTTCAGGATATTGAGACCACAGGCACATAGCTAAATTGGATGTTGCAAATGCAAACTTATCTGTGGCACCTCTTGCTTTCACATCTGAGGTCCCTGATTCAGTTAACACTTGCTTTATTTAAATATAGGGATAGTACCACACTGGTATGCTGCTCCTAGTATAAACCGTTGCTCTAGGTAAAGGTAGCAGAATCAGGTCCTTGGTTTTGTATCTATCCAATACTGACCATGATTGCAGCTTGGAAATAAATCTAGGCAAATATTGGCTGCATTTATACAAATTCTTTATTTTATATGTCTGTGGGAGGAGTAAAACTATGTTAGTCACTGACTGATACACAGTAGATTTTGTAGAGGCAAAATATGTTTAAAATAATTGAAGGTGAGCCATAATCAGTAAGTCATATCCTTTTAAAATTTAACTTTTCCAAATCCCATCTCTTTCTGAAGTATTGCTCCATTAGAAAATGATATAACAATGACAACAAAAAGCCCTAGTTTGAAATGATCCTGAAATGATTATAACCAATCGCTGGACATTATTGTCTTCTGTTTTTTTTTTTTTTTTTTTTTTTTACACATGGACAAAATTAACACAATCTGATACAGACATCATCTCTGCCCTTAACCTGGAAGCTTCTTGGATGATTGAAAGAGCTTGTTCTCAAGTGGCAACACTGTATGATATCCTGCACAGTGCTCTGCTGTAGTCCAGGCATAGGCAGAGAGTCATAAAAATTCCACCTTAATCTCCCACAAAGTTAGATGTGAGCACTTAGCACAAGCACTTAACACAAGCACTTAGATGCCTCAGTAACCATCCTTTTGCATAATACTCTACTAACTCATTGGGAATTAGAAGTTTTGTGCCTTCTTCAAGCTGAGAATGCTTGAACCCCTATCTTTCAAGTATTAGTGAAGTGCTCAGGCTGTGAGGTATTCTGGTTAACTGGTTCTCCACCCTTTCTCTTGAAGTGCAGCCAGAAATGCTAGCATTGTGGGCCAGAAGGAGTACAGCCAAGAAGAAACCTGACTCTAGCCTAAGGTTCAGGCATTTTGTTAGAAAGGGAAAAAAAAATAAAATATAGGGATGCCAGATACTCCTTCCTAATATAACTGTTAAAACAGTCCTGAGAGAAGAGGTAAGAGCCATAAAGTCAATTATTATTAAGTACCCACCAGAGAAGATGGGTAAATATGTATTTTCTTTTTCTGCTTGTAGTAACCCTGAAAAATACAGTTTCAATGAATCGTAAGCTGTCCTTTCTCAAGTCTATAGGTAATATCATTTAATATCAAATAAAAGCATTTGTTGCTTTCCTCTTTTTCTTTTATTTAGCACTTGATTGCAGTTAAGGGCTTTTGAATGTGTTCCCATGTGCCTGGTTGCCAAACAGATCATCACCTTGTGATGATCACCATTGCACATTTGGAAGACTGTTTATTTGGGCTATTTATTAAGGAAATACAAGAACACTTGTTTTAATCATCTGCTGACACCAAATATGATGCAACACCACAGGCTGAAGTGAGAAGCAGTGGAAACAATTGTGTAAGATTTGTAGAGTATAGTTATCAGTATGTTCACAGATCTTCTCTGGGATGTATGTAAGTGTTACATTCTGCTTAAACAAATAATTAAATATAATCCTTACCCTCAAACAAAGATATACTAAGAAAAAAGGGAAGATTAAAAATGAAATAGGAAAACAAGGTAAAAATCTAGGTGACCTGCAAAAGAACAAAACCAACAGAGACTAAGCCAACAAGATACCCCATGTTTCCAGCACCCAGCTAAATGCTTAGTATGCCATACATACCATATTACCTTACCTGGATATATTTTGTTGTTTGAAACACATAAATTCCATGAAACCTCTGTTTAAATGAAAACTACCCTTTCATGCAATTAGACAAGTTATTAATGTACCTTGAGAACAATGCATCATAGTACTTCTGGCCTCATTGACTTGCCTTTTCTAATGAGAAACACAAACATTCTTTGATCTAAAAAAAGGCCTGAGAATTTAACCCTGAAAAGCAATATAAAAAGCCATTTGTGGGAGGATTTTGAGTGCCCTGAATGTAAAGAATATAATTGGTGATTTCAATTTCTAACTGATTCTTTAGAATAGACTTTTACACAGACTTTTATAATATTACTACATACATATACATGCATACATACATATGTGTGCATATATATATGGGCAATTTCTGCTGTTTATAACTGAACAATATTCAAATACAAAACTGTATATAATTTGACTCTTTGACAATACTATGCTGCATGGAAAAAGTTAGATCTTGTCTGGAGTACAGAATGTCTTCTTGGATCTTCTTTGACTTTACTGCATATGCAATTATTAATTCAAGATTCAGAATATAGAAACAAAGAAGAGGAAGCTCACCAAACAGGGTTTTGTTTGAGAAACACAGAAAAAAAAACACCTCCCTAAGGTATTACTAGCATTGAAAGATGATGGGAATTCTTGACCTTTCAGTGGTCAGGAATATGGTTAGACTATACTGTATATGATATGATCTCTTAGTGGGGCATCTTTTTAGGGGTCAGCTGCTCAAAGGAAAGGTTAATGTTTGCTGGCATGTACAAAATGGGCCCTGCAAAACCTCAGTCAACTGGAAACCCTTGTCAGTTGGAAGTCTAATTAGATTAATTCAGCTTAATTATGTATAGTATTTAACAACAGTTAAACAGAGGCTAACTAATATACTTCAAATGTCTTAGTCTCAAAATGATGCTTAGCCTAAAGTAGTCTGTATGTCCTATGTACCAGTTTAAGTATTGCTTGATTTACATAAAATATATTAATATTACTGTATTATGCCAAAACAACCCTGTCTAGTATGTGAAATATGACGTTTCAACTGTTTATTTCAATTTTTTGAACAAAAAAGTGAATAGTTGCTATAGGAATTGTTACTTTGTAACATATGAAGTATTTTCTAACGAAACAGAACAATAATGGCTGAGGTTTTAAGCATTTCTATCACCTGCATAGTAAAAGCAGAGGAGGACATACTCAATAAAACTTGAAAACAACAGTCTTTCTGCTAACACATGCTTTTAAATTGAATTCTAGAGCAGCAGACAGATTTTCTGAACTATTTTCAAATTGAGCTGTGAAAAAAAATACACATAAAGAAAGAACCAAATGCATTTTATATATATATAGATATAATTAATTTTCTAAGCTGTTCATTACAGTTGTGTGAAAATTCTGGTCTCAGTTCAACAACTGATCTATGAGCTCTTTCCAGAACATTGCTACCTTATGAATACATGACTCTGAAGTGGCCCGATGCAGACAAAAAAATTGATATGTATCAGCCTTTTGATTTGCTCTGTGCTGTGTCACACACCTACTCACATGCAATTATTCACAAATTAAACTTTCTTACTTATGTAGGGAAGGACTATTCTTGACAGAGCTTTCTGCCAAGCATTTCCAAGGATTTTGGCACAAGTTGAGGGTAATGAGCCAGAAGAAGATTTGAGCTGAACTTCTGAGATGTGCTTCAGACCATCACGGGGAGACTGCAGGAAAGAACATGCCTTTGCAGTCATCATGTAAGATAGTTGTGGGGGTGTCTTCAATCTAAGTGGACTGTTGAAAGTATGTGTCTTCAACTGTTTTGCTTTCTATATTGTATTCAATTGATTACATTGTATATTTCAAGCGTATCTATGCATGAAGAAATATTTTTCCATTTCCATTATTTCCATTTAAAATTAAATTAAAATTTACTTGTTCTGTGGAAACGTGCATGAAAATATAAATTAAATGCAGCAGAGTGCAAGAAATGAAAAGCATCACATTCTCAAGAAGAGATGAAACTCTTTGTTTTTACCCTTTCCAGTTCTTGCTTAGTTGCTTCATTTCTGTTCCTTAAAATATTCCTTACAACATGGCCATGAATCTGATCAATGTATTCAGGTCACAGGAAATAACAGAGAGAAAAAGATTGAAAGTGATTTACTGACTAAAAGCTGCTTCTTTACTACCCTCCCCAGATATCTTGCCTTCAGCCCATCCTAATTCAATTAGGAGAGGTAGTAGGAATGTCTCAAATTACTGCAATTGCTGCAGCAGAAGGGGAGGAAGATAATAGAAAAGTACATACTCCTCAACTATGTGGGACTTATCCAAAATAACTCAGTTACATGTTATAAAAATAACTCTGTTACCTATACCACTATATAGTGGTGATAGTTATGTGGGAAATGGCATTTGTAAAGCACCTTTGACCACTTCACCTGAACCCAGCTCACTAATCCATGTGGCCTGGGACAATTTCCAACACTCCCCATCTGTCAACAGTTCCAAGCAGCTGCCATTGCAAAAATAAAGCCAGCCTTTCAGACAAATGTCTTCTTCTTTCCGTCAAGATCTGGAATTATTATTTTCTTTGCTCCTCCTCTCATAAATTCCACTGATGTGATGGGGGATCAGTTACTGGTTCTTGACAAGGTGACTGAAGAAGTGGCAGATCCAGTAGCTGATAAACCATCTTAAACCGAGATAAAAGATCAGTCACACTCATGATCTGGGACTCTTGATTCTAAAAAAATATGGGAATCATTTCTGCCCAAAATATACAGTGAAACGTTATACTCAAAACTGCAAAAAGGGTACATAAAATCTACTTTTTACTTTTTTTTTTCAGAGAGTTTAAGATATTTTTGCTTACATGTTTATGAAAACTTCTGTGGGAGGGCATTCTATCTTTATCACAATATTAATCAAAATACTTTGATTTGATCAAAGTATTTTTATCTTTATCATAATATTAATCAAAATACTCATTAATCAAAATACTGTAGTATTATGATAAAGATAGAATTTACAGTAAATGCAAGAATGATAAATTCTTATAAATTATAAATATAAGTAAATGCAAAAATTTACAGTAAAATGCAAGATGAAGTGATGACAGGGATCTGTTCAAGTGAGGAAGGCACAAGTCCTCTCTGCTAGTCCTTTTTGCTCCAAATTGCCATCTACCAAATTTCCATTATTTTTAACACAGCCAGAATTATATCTTTGGGAGTCACCTGAGAGAAAAACAAGAGCATCCATAGGTATGAACTACAGGGAGGTTGTGTGAACATGAACCTTCTACAGAAAGCAGTAGGATTTATTCGTGTTGAAGTGTTCTTCCCTCTAGGTAAGTTCCTCCAGCACTGCTCCCTAATGAAGTGGGAGGAAGTAGTTGCAGCTTTTAAAAAGGTACAAAATTCTTTCTCAGCATGTTCTGTCAGTTCCACCATCCTTGACCATCTTGTCTCCTTGTATTTGGAAAAGAAAAATTTATGATGAAAATATATTCTGTGGGACCCTTCCTTCCCCTTGTTTAGGACAGTTCCCTTCTGATGCTGTCAAACTATTTATAGGTGTGGAACTAGTTAGAACAAAAATACCTCTCCATTGTACAACACAGAGATGCCCTGTAACACAATATCCAGAACAGAGGTTGTCTTGTGTTTTTAGATCTGCCTGTTGTTACAGAGTGTAAATGTATCCACATTAAGTGGAAGAGGTTAAACTCCTGTAAAGACTCAACAGCAAAATTTTAAGAATTTTCATTAAGCAAATACTTATTTTCTTCCAGTTGGCTGATCTTTTCGACTTGAGGTAAACTGATTTTCCAGTTGCAGAGAGACAGAGCAGCACTACCAAGAAAACTGTTTAAATATGCTAAAAAGTTTTAAGATTATTTTCCTTGTATTCCTGAGAAACACTGTAATAGTAACTAAGAGATGGTTACAAGCACGGTTTTACTTGTATTTGTTTTTCTGTTACTTGGATCTTTGAGACACAAGTAATATGATCATTCCCGATGAATGCCAGCATCATTTTCATGAAACATCAGAAATACAGATAGTTTTAAAAGCAAAAGAAGCTATCCTATATTAACAACCATAATCATACCAGACGATATATTTAAATGGTGGCTTTTTGCATCTGTGCTTCATGTGGCATTGTATATGGAGCTGTTGTTGGAGCCAGTCCTACCTATTTCTTCAGTTAATTCAAATGGAGTTGCAAGTACTCAATGCTACTGTGGATCTTTAAAAAGGGCCCATAGACTTTGGAAATGGAAAAATTCCCTTTAAAAAAGGAAAAATTTAGAACTAAGCATTTACTGTATAAATTAATAAAATTTTGGATAAAGATGCTCTAAGAAAATACTCTGTTGAGATTTTGAAATATCCTGCAGAATTTAATAAATAAGACTACAGTTGGTGCATAGGAAGCAGGAACCTTTAAAAAACAAACAAACAAAAACAACAAAAAAACAACACAACCATGCAAAGCATATATTCTATATCAAGTCATCAAATGTTTTATATTAGTTTGTATGGGGCCTTATTAAGTGTTAATAAAAATATGAGTTTCATTAAGTCCGTGTTCTATCATTTTTTTTTTTTTTTATCCTCAGGAGACACTGTTTAGGAATATCAATTTTTCTTCATGAACTTTCCACTAAAGCAAACAAAAGACTTCAAATCTTTCCTGGAAACAATCTTTGCTCTTAAAGAGCAATTGGTGATATCAGTTATTCCAGAACAAGTCCTTTTCTCAATTCTAAGTTGTTGCTGTTGTTGTTTGTTTGTTTGTTTTTTAATAGAGATGTTTAGAAATCCATTCCATACAATCTGGATATTGTGCAATATGCAATTTGTCTCATTGTATTTATCTAGCTAGCTGTGGATAAGAAAACTTTTTTTCTTTTATCTGAGCACTAGTGAATGGTGTTTTTCCTTTAACAAATCCCATTTCACTGTATTAAAAAGGTGGAATTCATAGTCAGTCACTTAAATGAAATTGTTTTAGTCTTGAGCTGTCCCAGTTTCAGAAAGGTTTGGCTTATGCTTAAAGCTTTGGTAACAGTACAGTCTGTGTCAAGGAGTGCATTAATCCACACGAGACAGTGGAATCAGAAGCGGTGAAAATTTGTCACTGCTTCTTTATGCAGATGCTATGACAAAATAACCACTTTTTTTAAGGAGAAAAAAAAAAAATCTTTCAATGTTAAATTTGGTGCTGTATCATCTGCAGTAAAAATAATACCCAAACTTCTACTCTCTGACATATCCCAGGACTTCATTTTCACGGTAGTATTTCAGGACTTCAAAAATATGGAAACTCATATTGTTATTTATATGCTGTGGCAAAGTTGTCCAGAGTTTGTTTTTTTTTTTTTTTTTTTTTTTTTTCATGAGCAGAGTTGGGTGTTCAGAATTTGGAAGTAGTTTTGTATCTAAAAGTGTTTGGTGTAACATCCTAATGTGACTGATATTTGAGAATTCAGCAGCACTCAGAAATCCTAACTCCTAAGATGTTATTCTACTTTTAATTACAGACCTGCGACTATAGGAGTTACTGAGGAACTGGCCACTGGAACATGTTATTACCCTACATTCCCCCCAAAAGGGAAGGGTGTAAAATGTGTAACAGTAAGGTATGGTGACCATAGGCCAAATGGTCTGAGAGAGGGGTTAGGATCAAAACGGCTTTACCTTAGAAGCTTCCTGAGTGATAGGAATAAAGAACAAAGAAAACAGTACTCTGAAATAATTTTTACACCTCTCTAAAAGTACAAGCAGAGTCACTGTGGATTCATGATGAAAACTTTATAATACCACAAAACCAAACAATACAAAACCGCTTACCTGGTCACCCTCTTTAACCTCTGAATAGAGCTAATGTATGATTGATAGACGATAACTATGGAAATATTTCACAAGGAACATAAAAGTAAGGTTTTCCATGTGGCTTATTGTTTTCAGAAACTTGGCTCTGTAAATAGCTCTGGTTCATGTAAAGGCAGAGGATGCTCTGCAGCTATTTATCTCTGTTCTGTAGCTTGGGGAGGCTGCTGACTGGTTTTACAGAGCTCCCATGCATGCCACACAGGAAAAATATGCCAGGTAGCCAGCACAAGTCCTCAGGTGAGAAAAGTCTTTCAAGGGTAAAGGTTGCTCAGTGACTTTTACCCACTCACTCCTCAACTTCTGCAGGTGACATGATTGTACTTTTGGACACACCAGCAAAGACAGTTGGGTTTCTGTTCCTGCTGCACAATGAGAAGGTTAAGAGGGTGACAGCAGCTCAGAAGGGAACAAGCCCACATCTGCAGGGACAGAAGAGGCCATATATGGAGGATTTTTGACATGGGGCCCCATTTACTTTAGTCATGAATGGGATTAGAATGAGGACACACTAATGTTTGCTAGCCACAACAAAGCTCATACTGATGAGTCTGTAAAAACTCCTTGGGGGCTTCATGGAAAATAGATCCCTGTTTTAATTCTGCTCTGTGATTCTGTGATTAGTTACTGTTTCATACTTTTTTCTTTTTTCTTTCTTTTTTTTTACACCCTCAGATGACACCCACTGATTCGGCTCACTGATGACACTCACTGATTCGGCTCACTGTTCTGTGCAGTTTATAAACCAGAGTTTACTTTCTGTTAGCACAGTAGAACCTCAGTGCCATGTGAGAACTCAAGGCTTTATGTATTAATGGTGCCTACAGAAAGGCTATTGAGGTATTGAGGTCTTACCATGGCTTACATTGTGAAATCCTTTTTTTTTTTTTTTCCTAGCATTAGATCCACTGAAACATCTGTAAGCCTGCCTCACCAAATAAAAGTGCCTGACTTTTAGAAAAGAATGAAAGCAGCTCTTGTAGATTCTGTGTTTATAACATGTCATATGGTAGAGCTTGGTCAGAATATTTTTGAAGTTAAATAGTGTTTAGAGAAGTTCCAAAACAAAAATCAATCCAATAAAAAAACTACAAATAAAAGATTTCAGTTTTCTAAAATGTTGTCAGCCCTGCTTCCTTTGAGTCAGGCCACTCAAATGGCTTTGTCTGTGTAACTTTTACATGGGGGATTGATTTAATTTTCTGTTTCAGCTGTAATAATTACACACATACAATCATGCAAATATTGTGCTGCTTTATTTCAGAACAACCAGTCCCACTGGGGAAGGATGTATATTTGCCCTGCAGCTTGTGTGTACACAAGGACATATGTCCCTGTCCACAGAGGAAATTTCCTATACTAAAATGTCTCCATCCAAGGAGACTGCTTGAGTATGAACAACCTTATTCCCTTGTGCCACGTCAGCACAGGCTGTAGAAGGCCAACCATCTTCAGAGAGGCTACTTTGATCTTTCTGCTCCTCGAGTCCACCACTAAACTAAACTACAAGTGAACATCCTAGTTTAGCAAGTTTTAGTAATCTGTATGGGAATAGGATTATCCCTGAGAGCAGATGTAGAGCTTTCTCTTTCTATCCTTCTCCCATAAATTTATTTTGTTTTTGTTAGGTTACATGTTTTATTAAGTTGTTTTCAAAGCTACAAATTCCCGAGCAGGCTTCTGATTGCCTAAGTACAGGACGTACATGTATCAGTAGTATCCAAGTTCCCCAGTCAAACCACAGCTCATGCTGACTCCTCTGCCTGTCCTCTATCAGGGCTCCTGGGAATTTCCACTTGTCTCAGGAAGGGTTACTTGTCATCCATGTGATTTTGGTTCTACTTTACCTGAGTCTCATGACAGTGTTTTTAGCAGATAATCCTCAAGATCTCAATTTCTCTTAAAATAGCGAAGGAAATTTCTGGCTTCTGTGATTTCAGAAAAAAAAATAAAATTAAAAAGTTGGAAAAAAAAAATTAAAAAAGTGGAGCTCCTCTAAACTGCAGAATACAGAAGGCAGATAAAATACTTTCCACCTCTTTATTTTTGAGATTCTTAAATTTTATAGCCAGTCCCTTCCTTTAGGATATATATATAGTTAAAGAAATTGATTCAAGTGTTTATTTACTTATTTTTTATTCTTTGAGACTGGCAATGGACATTGGCCATCTGTCTGTCTAAAAGTGAAATCAGGGTTATGCTATTTGTGTTATAATTAAAAGAAAGGGCAACTAGTCTCAAAGTGGCAGTAGCCACTCCTTCCCAAAAACGAGTAAGGTCAGTGGGCCACGATGTAGCAGAATGAAAAGAAGAGCCAAAATGACTCCTTCCTTTTCATACTCATTACAATTCTAAGGGAAAGGCTAGAGTTAGACTCTAAGAGGAGGTACAGCCTGCCTGATAGTATAAGTAGTCTATGGTGAATCTGGGGAATCTGCAGAGCACATGCCACACCACCTATTTTCCTCTAAGTATTCCAAGAAGGGTGCAAGAAGCTTTGCTTTTACCTCTTATGAACCCTGCAGCCTGAAAGTAAGGTTCTGATATGGGGCAACAAAAGCTGTGCATTTCTTTTTTAATTGTTAGCTCCTTGCCTATGTAATTTTAGATGTATTTTTTTTTTCCTCTTTATTTTCCTTTTTTTTTTTTTTTTCTTTCTTTCTTGCATCAGTGAAAACAAAATATCAGAAGAATGGGAAAATCAGAGCAAGTGGAAAGAGTGAAAACAGCTGTTTTCCTGGAATATAATGTTATGCCATGGGGGGTCCGAAGCAGATGAAGCTGAACAATGACAAAAAAGAATGCCTTTATACATGCATTTCTTCTTGTTCCTTTTCTTAGCCATGAAATATTTGAAGTTACTAATTTTACTGCATAAACAATTATTTTTTCTAGTCTCTGGGCAGCTGGATCAAGATTTAAGCTTCTGTTGAATGATTGCTATTATTAATATATATATACACTTAATTTTATTCCTGTCAGTATATTCAGTGCCTGTCTAAGTACAACTCATGTTGCTCAAGAAAGATTGCAACAGACTTTATTTGTATTCTGTACACCCAAGTTTAGTTTTGTATGAAGCAGTAGCTTTAAGAATTATTCCTGATTAATTGTAACTCCTAATGAAATCAGTAGGCCTTCTCACATGTTTCAAATTTAATATATGATCAAGTGCTCTGCTGTATTTGACAGACTGTATCCTTCAGTAGATCCAAACATTTTTAGGTGATTTTCTTTTTTCTGAGAAAAAATCTGAAGCTGGTGAACTGGAACACACCATGAGATCATTTCTGTTTTACCTCACTGTTAATGTAAAAAAGTAAATTGTAACCAGATAAAAAAGATAAAAATGTTTTAACGTTTTAAAAATGTTTTAACAAATTTTCATTTCATTTAACAAAAAAAAACACCACAAAAACAGTATTCAAAGATTTAACATTTTGTATTATAGGAACTTTTTGTCTAACTTTGTTAGACATGAAATGAAATTTTCCAGACTATTTGATTCCTACAATTGTTAAGGCAACCCAAAGTGGCTTTTCTGCTTCAATTTTTATAGAGTAGTCAGGAAATTTGTTGTTTTCCTTTTTCCAACATTCTTCTCTATCTGGTAAGTGTGTTTTTGAATATTAGGAACTTGATGATATTTAACAGTGTTAATAATTTAAACTTCTTAGATCCTTTTCAGCTACCTCAGACCTTGGGAAAAGAAACATTTACACTATTAGAAATAAACTCCAGTTGACTCACCACCTCCAAATTTAGTATCTGCATTGAAATAAACATTACACAAACATATAATTTTTTATTTATCCAATCTTCTAATACCATGAAAGAGGCAGTAGTTATAACTTTAAACTGCAGAGTAGCAACAAAGCTCAGTGTTAGCAACTTTTTGCCTTTGAAAAAAAAAAAAAGGCCGTAAGCAACAGTAAAGAATTTACATTATACTTCCTACAGATAATGTTCTTATTTCACAAGCTGTTTGCACCTGGCAAGATGCCGCAGTCACCAGCCCGTTAAATTCACAGACACTCATTCCTGCTACCACTGAGTAACTTAACTATTTTATTTTGGCTGAGAAGAGTGACTTTCCAGCTGGACAACAATCTGTAGCACTTTACATTTACAAGAAGATGCCACATAACAATGTTAAAAAAATAAATTGTAAAGCTACTGAAACTTTGACTTGGTACCCACCATTTACAGGAGCTTGCTTCACTGGCTATAAGAGAAACAAGAATACATGATGCAACTTGCCTGATATTTTTGAGCTCTGAAAAAAAAAAATTACCCAGGGTGAAAAAGGCTCATGTAAAAATACTAGACCCTTGCATTGTGACACAGAAGTGTGCGTAACAACAGAGGGACCACCTGGACACCTAAACTGATACTCAATGATCTTCCCCTTGTTCATTATTCAAATCTTGCCCAGCTACTCTAGAAATCCATTGCAGACATCTTTTCAACTTTAGCATTAGATACAGATCTTTTATTTGATGTAGGGCTTGGTAGAACTCACTGCAGCCTGCAGGATTGCTTCTCTCTTTTCACGCTCCTGTGAGTTGTGACATGTCTTGGTCACTTGCAGCTTTGTCCAGGCTTCCTTTTTGCCATGTTACTTTGTGTAATTTACTGATTTTACATTCATTACATTTATAAAGCAGCTGTTTCTCTGTCCATTTTCTCTATTCATAATCCTGGAGCTGCTGCTGCTTTCCAGTCCCAGGAGAACATCATGGTCCCAGAAATTCTTGTTTTCACCAAAAATGAGTGGTTAACTGATTCTTGTGGTACTTCCCTGTCCTCTGTGGCCAGGACATGCATCCCTGCCGGACTAGAGGGAACTCTGTGTACATCTTCTAACCTTTCCCTGCCCTGGTGTGCCGGGGCCTTCTCTGCTGTCAGAGAATAGCTGGTGGTAAGGTTGAACAATGGTTAGCAATGGTGACAATTACCATGACATCAGAGACCATGTGAAAATTACTGATCCATTGTTTTCATTATGCTTCTTCAGCACCCAGTGAAAAAAGTGCCCTGTGTCTTACTTCCCCTCAGGTCTCAGTATTTTAATGCATTTCCATTTTGCTGAGAATTTTTCTTTGGCCTCTTCCTCAAAATATACTTTTGTGACACTCCCATCAAACCACAAAAGAACAGTCAAGAGTCAGAAAAGGCCAGAGTGAAGGAACTTGCCCCACCTCTGCAATCAAGCCACAGCAAAAGCCAGGAATTGTAGAGAGAAATCAGAGTAATAATGAACTGGTTGCTAACTCCAGAACTCAGTCCACTTGCTTGTGCCTTGTTGGTGATATGAGGATCTTTTTCCATCTGTAATATACACAGTTTAACTCAATAGCAAGTTATTTGATGTAGAGACTTCATTTATAGATGTGATTTTGGAAACTAATGGTTCTGTAAAGCCACTGGCCAGTTGAGGGAGACCTGAAAAGAAGTTTCTGATCTTTTATGGAGGCCTGAGCATGTGTCTTCTGGAAATTAGACTCCTCTAAGAGTTTGTATTTTCTAGTTTCTCTGTCACTCTGGCAAGCTCTTGGGCAGGTTGTGAAGGTTCTTTGAGGAGAAGTTTTTAAAATGCAGTTAAGACAAATCCCTGCCAGGGATCTGGTACTGGTCATATAACACAAATAACACAAAGTTTTGAGAAGAAAACCAAGTGATGGCTGAGAGTTAAACAACAAAGAGCAACAAGCAAAAATAGTTTGAAAACAGTAAAAACCAAACAGAAAAGGGAAAAAAAATAGAGCTAAAACAATTTCTATTCAAAATTTTTTTCCACAATGAGTCTCAGAGGAGCCTTTGGGACTGTGGTCCCCATATTTCAGTCTGCCATGCATTCCATAAAAAATTTAGAACTGAAGATTCATGGAGTTCTCAACTGTTCTTTGCCTACTGGCTTTTGTTCTTGGTTTCATGCTTTTACCCAACACCTCAGCAGTCATATTATTCCCTTGGGACTTAAAAAACCTGTTTTCTTTTCCTCCCTTTGTCCAACAGAATTCTGGCTTAAAAAATCTTTCTCCAAATATTTCTGGAGGATGCCTTGGGGAATTCTGGGATGAGAGGAGCCTCTGAATATTTCTGTGGAAATTGTTTTATTTTGAATGGAGTAATTAAATTCTTGTTAAACCATTGGCCTTGAGGTTAGGGAATTTGCCTGGAAGGGGAGAGATGAATATTTCAGACTGCTCTGATTAAGTTCTCTACTTATGTTAAGCCAAACAGGGTATAGACCCCTAGCATTCTCCTTCCAAGTAAACCTTACTTTAAAGTCTCATTCACAAACTTATTTGCTTGGTATTCCTCCTTATGTGCCACTCCAAGCCAGGTGAGGGGTATAAATACAATGCAACTCCAGGGAAATCTGGAATTTTGTGCTCAACATTTCCTGCTACCTGGCTTTAGCTTTAGTGACTATCCAGGCACTATGTCAGCCTTTGCAATGCCTATTTTTATATGCCAGACTCTCCCCATACAGCCTTGGCACCTAACTGAAGTCTGGTGAATCAGTATACCTGTAAATCCCATTGGTGGATATCACCTCTAACTGATTAATTTTCAATCTCTTAACCAAATTCCCATTCAAACAAAGAATACGATAAGAAAACCCTCTACCAACTGTAACCATCTGTGGTTTTTGCCTTTAGCAAAGTATGTGTATCAATGGAAGCTGTGAGATACCGTCCGCAGTGCCATGGATGGTCTAAAGTTGGATACATAATTTGAAGGTCAGCTGTACTTAATCTTTCTCCCTTTCAATGCACGTCAATCACATTATTTGATGCAATTCAAATTTAGCGTGAAGAAGATGCTTTAACATTCTTTGTACATTCTTTCCTGGGGTTTCCCAATTGGTGAAGAACTGTCAAAAGTACCATCTTCTGCAAGATTTTTTCCCAGAGACAAAGAATTCTGATGGACTTTTTCTAGCAATATTACAATTATTTATTTATTTTCTCCAAAGACAGGGCATAAATTGTTCCTTCAATGGGTGTACAATAAGAAACAATTAAAGATTGTTTTAATGTTTTTTTATCCCCACAGTTCTGTAAGTTTGCAAGTTGGTGGATTATCTTTCATCCTTTTTAAAAAATATATTAGGCTACATTGTGGTGGCTGCCACTCCTAGTATTAACATTCTTATTTCAGTGGTAGATATCCTATTGTGATAACAATATGCAAAATTATTCAGTGCTAGATATCCTAACCATATTCCAAAAGATATGTTGGCTACAAGAAATCTAAACAACTCTCTTCCTTTAGCAATTGTTGTTATGGATAAGGCAAAAGGAACCTATGCACTTGCAAACTATAAAAATTGTGCCTGTCTGAAACACCCCTGCAGAGCTATTTTGAACTTCCTGGAAAAACAGAGAGGATATGAGATTGAATTAACACCTTGCTTCATTTGGCACCTCATGGGAATCAGATGCCTGGGAAACTTTAGTTATCTATGCTGAAAATAATAAGCCAGTCTCTTTTAACGAGTACTAGCTAATTTACAGTATTGCTTGCACGTTATGATGTTGCATTTACTTACAATACAGTGAAAAATTACCTGTCGTATTATAATTTTGATTGTCTTTCCCTGAAGTGTGTCTTCCTTGCAGCTGCACAAACAAGCAAACAGCTTCAACCATTTGAGTTGTTCTTGGATATCTGGGAAGTTTTTGTTTGAGTTTCAGTTCCCCCTTAAAGAAAAGCACTAAATTTCTTGGGTGAAACCAGCAATAATGGTATCACCACTGTGGTCACCATGGGGGATATATCTAGGATGCTGAAAAGCTGAGAAATACAGAACTTTGACTGAGAACAAAAGTGATGACTCAACAGATTCTGTTCCATTGTCTGCATTACCCTGTAAAACATTTATCCACATTGGTAAGAAAGACAACTAAATAATGTTTAACTGGTTATACTGTGAAAACTGTGGAACCTAATTAATTTCTATCTATCTTCAGAATAGAGAAACAAATAAAATTCTAAAAAAAAGCAGGTCTGAGACCTCTACTAAAAGCCAAAACCTCTGTTTTCTTCTTTACCATTTCTTCAGTGGTTCTCTGTCTGGTAGTGGGTGGTCAGTCTTTGCAGAAGTGGGGTCTTGTGAATTGCTGGCAGCTAAAGGATGATTTCAAGAAAAGGGGATAATCTTCATTTCACCTGGGGAAGCAGGCAGTACTTCTTAGGTGGAGTAACAGCTAGAAATTCAAAAGTTTGTCTGGTTTATTAATAACAGTGTGACTGACATGAGACACAGATATTATTTATCCTTTCTAAATGGGAAAATGTAATTGCAAGCACAAAACAAGAAAAACACAGCAAAAGAATTACTGTCTTTGTTAGCAAGGCTTTAACATTTCCCATTGCTTCTTATTCGGTTAAAGTGTCTTTAGATCTTGACCGCTGCAGCAGAAATGGTGCAGCAAATGGGAGTGAGTTTTGAATGTGTTGAGCAAAACAGTTTCAGAATAAGGCACCATGAAAAAAACACAGCTGAAGCACATGACAGGAATATTTGCCCACACCACTTTGTTTCATGTGATGTTAAAGTGAACATTGAATCTTGGAACAAACTCAGTCAGCCGAGGGCAAAGGGTTTCATGGCAATATTCTAAAAACCAATCTGTTCCATCCTATTTTTTTTTTTTAACATTGGTACATTTCTGTCTGCTGACCCTGTTTCTTAAGCATATAGATACGTCACTTAAGGGTTTAATAGTCAGAGACGCTAAGAGACTGTCCAGATCCCTCTTTGACAGTTCAAGAGACAACTCCAAGAGGTTGAAATACTTCTGGGATTTGAAATAGTGTGTGCAAAGAGTCTCAATTTCTTCAGCTAGTTAAAGTGGTTTGTTTCTATAATTTCATATGCATTAAAAATAAATGTATAGCAAGTAATATTTTAACGTAACTTTCTGTTATACTGCTGGCATCATCTCCAAAACAGTCGTGTGTCTTAATGACATTCCATTTATTTAACTGCTTTTCTCATTAAAAACACAGTCATGGTGGTACTGATTGCTCAATGTTTGACTGTCTAGATTATACGGAGCTGCCTGATCTGAAGAGACAAAAGCCCAGGGCAGAACAGCAACCACAGGGAAGGGAAGTTCCCTGCTAGGAGTTTATCAGGTTGAGGAACAATGTCCGTTGCCTGATGCACTTAATAGCCAGGAAGTTACTCATCACTGTTAGTGATTCTTACTGAAAAAAAATAAAATAATTTCCAGTACTTCATCCAAGTGTCCTTCAGTTGACAGTGGATCCAGCATTATTAAAATGGTCATGCATGATTCTGCACATCAAATTTCTGCAAATAGAATTAAACACAAAAGTTTATGTGGTATCATTCCTTTCATCTTATTTTATTTAGCCAGAGAACAGATTTTACCAGTGCCCTGAGTGGGTTTGTTACAACACAGTTCAGAGCTGGACTATGCACTTTGAAAGCCTAAGTTCTTGTTTTTTCCTTTCTTTGTAATGCTGATGTTTGTGAGACTTTACTGTGAGGCGAGGCCCCTGAGCTAAAAAAAAGAGTAGGAAAAAATATTATAATATTTTTTTATTCTTCCAGTATGAGAAAGTTGTTTGCATTTAAGCTCTCTCATAGTATCATCCTGGAGCTAAAAGTTGTTTTTTCCCTTACAATGCAAATCTTGGGTATCAACAAAAATCATTACCACAAATGGTGAAAAGCCATTCAAGATACCCTTCCCCACTTGCACCAAAGGATGGTGACGTTGTGATGGCCCCACAGTCCTCAGGAGTTCTTTGAAGGCTTGCAGTGAGGGCACCAATGAAGAGGTCCCATCTGCACCACCCCCTGGAGGAGGTACCTTAGGAGCACAATGAAGACCTAGCCATGATGCAACAAGAATATATGCTAGGTGGAAATGTTACTCCAGGACATGCATGCGAAGTTTTTGTTTGTTTGTTTCTGAAAGGTACCAGGTGCTCTTAGTTTGCAATGAGTACTTAGTTGCCCTGAGGCTTGAGGTGGGGAAGAGATGCTGTTAGTCCCCAAGAGCACTCTGACCACGTAAAAATGGCACCCCGACTCTCTGGGTCTGTGCAGTATTTTGCAAGATGTGCATCCCAATGATGGTATGCTCAGCAGAGTGTCTCTAACCACAGGGCAGAAGCTGTATGTCCCATTTCTTGTATTCTTGCTTCAGGAGGCTCTATTGTGTTGCACAAGACCAGATATTACATTACACAAAATCAAGATTTCACGTAAATCTCTGAAATCTGTGATGCTTATATAGGGAAATTCTAGGAGCTAATCAAGAAATATAGCTACAGGTTAATGCCTTGGTTTTGAACTTTGTATTGTTCATGGATCACTCTGTGTATAAAGGTCAGAATTAAAACATGGCTCAATAGGTTTCTACTTGGTCTCAATGATATGTGGACCTGAAAGACATGAATAACATGCTGAGATTGGAGCAGTGTAATGCAAACATTTCAGTGATGTACCGGGTGTTGCCTGAAAGCACCAGCTTTCAGATGAGGCCTTCAGCACTTTATCTGAGCTCTACTGCTCTGTAGATAAATGATCACATTGCACTTTTGAAAAGAGCACAGGGACAACTTCAGGTTTGTAACTAACATCGTCTTTCTTAACACATAATATAACAAGCAGGGCTGTTCCTGACTGAAGCTTGGCTGTTAATGTTTGCCTACATAGTCACTATACTTACCAGCACCTAATTCATCTGAAAGCAGTCTTTAGGATTCTGAGAGAGATGTTAAATAAAACTAAATTACATTTTTCCATTCTGTCTAACATATAAATCACTATAAACATAAACCAATACTATGTGTGCAGTTTGAACACAAGCTTTGCTACTGAGTAGTTTTAAATGAGTTTTTTACATCCTTATTTAGAGGCAGTATCATTCTGCCCTGAATGTTAATAACATACTGAAATGGACTGGAAGATTTACACAAATATTACAGTCGTGTATCTGAATAGTAATGCAACTCACAGGTGCCCTTCTCTTGTAGCACTTTGCTGAACACATGTCTGTGTGTAAAGCAAAAGTCATTCAGGCAGCAGAACTTTCCATGCTAGCACATCCTCATTTGTTATCAACAGACCCAAATGATTCTTCTTCAAGCAGCAGTTAACATGCAGGGGTTTAATTCCTCTGGAGCCTGTAGGCTGTTCCCTGAAAAATGCAATCTCACGTTAGGACTTAATTATTTTAAGAGTTTGGAGAACAAAAAGATCTTGACAGGAAGATAAGTATGAGCTCAGGGAACCATGGATCCTGGTCCAAGTCATTTTCCTCTGCTGATTATGGATTTAGTGAAAACGAGATTTAATTGACAGAGACAGAGACAGAATCTTTGGATGCAAAGTCAAATAAAGAGGTTCATGTGCTGAGTTAATAATTTCCTGGAAAAATTAATATAGATTAATGTGGCCACCAATGCCTGTGCAAACCTGCAGTAATATACAGAAAGGAATATGAGATGGTGTTTTGAGAATGAGATGTATTTTCCATTTACCCACGACTTATGCTACGGACCGCTTTACTTTGTTATGTGATCTTCCCTCATAAGACTCTTCACTCTTCTGAACAAAAATCTAAATCATGTAAATCACATTTATATGCATAATATAGAGAATGGTCATTAACTACACACCTAACACACCCAGAATTTTGTGATTTTATTTTTCTTTTGAAGTTGTACATAATTTTTTCCAGAATTAAAAGAAAAAAACAAACAAGGAAAAAGACCATGAATATAAACATTTAATACTGACACAAAGCATCAGAGAAAAAAAAACAACAACACTTTTTTTTTTTTCTTTTTCAGGTGAGAATACATTAGGCCTGGGAGTTTTATTGTTCTATTATTTATTTATTTATTTATTTTCCCCCAGAAATTGCAAGAGAGGGCTGGGCAGAAGATAATACCAAATGCACCTGCAGTCTGTCTCAGATTTTTGTAGCTATGTCAAGTTTTGAAATTATTTAAAAAACAAACAAGAAGAGAAACTCACAGTATGTTTATTTATTTTCCTGGAAAAATGGGATATATGTGCAGATTACTGAAAAAAAGCAAGCAACAATTGGATATAATCACATATCTCATAGTATAAACATGTAGAAATACTGAAGAAATTACTTATAAATTTTGTGAACTTTTTAATGCGATGACCTGCTATGTGAGAAATGTTCAAAGTAACAAAATTCTTAAAGAGATCAAAAAAGAACAAAGAGATTCTGTAGAAACAATGGACCAAATATATCTCAAGGATAACCCCACTGAGATCAGTGGAATTGCACTAGGGATATACTTGGCCCAGTGACTCCAGAAATGATGTTAATGAGGAGCCTTAACACCACTGCTAGAGAAATCTCTATTTAAACCATGCTGTGGCAGTTCATGTGAAAAAGTAAATGGGGCCTTCACACGAACTGCACAGCATGTGAGTGTGAATCAACAGGCTATAATAAATTGGTTTGGTTTCCTTCTCCCAGACTTAAGCAAATGTATTATATTGTTGCATTTGAGATGTTACAATGAAGGTTATGTCATTATTCCATTATGTTCAAAAAAGCCTGATTGTGTCCAAAAAAAGCCTGACATTGAAAAATAGTTCTTAGAAAAAAAGAGAATCTCTAGATCAAAATTAATGAGTGATAAATCCTTGGTAAAAATCCTCTGTTTGCCTAAAACTTGATCTGGTAGGTGTCTGAATGGCTCTGAATGAGGAAATGTTTGTAATATAAAGGCTACATTTTTTTTTTTTTTTTTCCAGGGAAAGTAAACCTGAGTGGATCTGTGAAAAAATTATGCTTCCTAACAGAAAGAAACAATGATTTCAGTAGTGTGAAGGAATGCAGTATCTGGCATTCTATGACATGATATATCCTTAAACTATTTGAGTTTAAACCAAACTTGAACTACCAGAGAAAGGAGTGACCTTTCCAACTTAAACTGCTAATCATAAAAAGGTAAGACAAGATCATGATTATTTTAAAATTAAGGTAAATTTATCACATGTAACAGGAGCTGAAGCTGCATGGATTGCTCTGGCCTGCTTCAGACTGAGTAAAAATACAATTTAAAGCTCTTCACCAGCAGATCTGATGCCACTTCACAGTTATTGTTCCTTAGGTACAGATGGGGAAACTGAGACGCAGAAAGCTAAGGTGGGCACCATCACTGAGATGGGTAATAGTGGTGACATCAGGACCATGTTGCACCTACTGACATGCCAGGCAGAACCCCTCCTCAGGTCATCTTCATGAAATATGACTGATTCTGTAAGGTCTTTTCTGCTTGAGGGCTCTTAGGCTTCACTTTCCACCAAAAAGAAAAATCTTGTTTCCTAGTCTAGTGTCTGTTTGCAGGGAAGTGTTCAAACCACCAAAAATAAACCCACAAAACCAGTCTGTGAGCATGTGAAAAAGATTATAAGATGTGTGCACTGGGCTGAATTCACTGCACTGGACTCAGTGACCCCAGGGGTCACTTCCAGTCCTCTAGCCCTATAAACAAGGAAATCATGTTTGGCTTCTTTACAGAGATCACAGAAAAAGAAATGCAGCATTTCAGAGATTTCATCTTGGACATTCAGAATGATCATGTCCTGACATTTCGACTGTTGAAAAGAGACAGTATTTACTACCTAGCATGAAAAAGACCAGAAGGCTAAAGTGCATAACAAAGTAGAGCCATGATATGAGACAGATGAACTCATTTAGATAAAATAAGACAAGACTCAACCTTCATCTGAACTTCAAATTGAAACCAACTTACATGTTTCATTGAAGGAAGATAAAAAGTTACCCATTTTATTTATCTTCCAGTTCTCCTTTTACTCAAGAGAATGTTATTGAAGTGCTGGCTGAGATGCTGGGGAAAGCAGTTCCTGCCATCTTCCTAAGCAATATTGGGCCAGGCCCTTAGCCTCTCTTGTCTCACTGTCCAGTCATGTTCTGGTATTCCTCCTTTTTCTCTTTTCTGTCTGATGTATGTACTTTAAACACAAAATTCAGATCAATAACTACCTTTTATTATGTGATTACACAGTGCCTGATATCCTTGTTTCAGCCATTGTGTGCAATGTGTTTGCAGTACAAATGATGTTGAGGAAAATATTTTTCTCTGTGTGTCCCCCAGCGACACATAGATGGGAATTATTGATAGAGATATATTCTTCATGTGCTTTCTCTTTGGTTTAACAACCCAAGTATAAATCACTTTGATTTAAAAAGTGCTAGAAGAAGAGAGAGAATTGTTGCATGCAATTTTGCCTTCACTGTATGAACTCTATCGTATTACCATGACTGCAGCAAAATGTTAGAAGCAAGCAAAGAGATTGACTACATTTTAATCCCTACATCGTGGTAAGCAATTATCATTCTGCTATGTGTTATTTCCCTTTATATTGTTACAATAATGTTCTGGATTTTTGCATGAATCCTTTGGGTTATAAATGTTCCACAAAATATAATGGAAAATATTTTTATAGAAGAGGATGTTATACAACCCAGCGTGATCCCACTCCCCATCATTTGTTCTAGGATAATTCAGAAATGTTAATTTCTCTATCTGGATTTCATAAATATCTCAACAGAGCACAAAAATTGCTTATGTTTGATGGGAACTGACTTTTTGGTCCTTTAACTGCTGTTTCTAAATTAGCTATTTTGGTCTTGATTTTAGTTGTCATGTATGACACAGAACGGTGTTGGAGAAACACCTCTGCTCTTCCTACAAATGTTTGTTTGTGACAGTCTTTAACCAAAAGCAACAGCCTTTATGATAGTTCAGGATACTGGAAAAAATTAGATCTTGAAGAACTGTTATTGATAGATTTCTTCAAAGGAAGAGCATAATACTCCTTCTCCCTGAACAACAAAAAATATCTAAACACAGAGGTAGAGTAAAACCAAGTACAGAAAATGAGGATAGATTTTAAAAGAAATAAAGTGATGTTTTTCCCCCATGCAGTATCTTTCAGCCTAACCCAAAACATGCAAGAAAATGAGACTGAAAATCAGCCTGAATATCACTATCACAAAATAAATGCTTGAGGCATTGCTGAAATGGGGAGTTAAGGTTTGGAAGATTAATTGTACCTAGAATTTTGAATGAACAAAAGAGATGATCTAATGCCACTCATTACATGGTCTCATGATATAAATTAATACCAGTGAATCTTATTTTACTCAGTACAACAAAAAACAAGAAACATTAATGAAGGCCAATGGGAACAAGTAGTTTTCAAAGGAATGTTTGTTAGAAAGAAAAAAGCAGAAAGTACAGAAAGAAAATGGTGTGGGGTTCTCCCATAATTAACATGTGCAGTTTGACATAGTATTGAGTCTACTTGCCTGTGAAGTATTATAGACTTTGAAAAGTCTTTTACAGTTGTGCTGAACAATTTTTGAATGTTCCCAAAATTCAAGTACGGGTAGCTATTATAATAACGTAACATTGTGAATCAGCCTGTAATTATCTGCTAGTCTACTAATAATCAAAGTATTAATCATTTAAATAGCTTGTTATATTTCCATGATTTTTGAATTTTTATTTAAAAGTGTTTCCATCATCCTGGCAAGGTACACTGCTGAGTTTATGTCATGTCACTCACTATGTGGTTAAATACTTATTTGAAAAACCTATCCAGAGATAGGTCTACTCTGTTTTCAGAGTAGACCAGTCACAACGATTCAGTGAAAGACAGGAAATGTGTCAAGACAATAGAATATACTTTTGCTCTAAGATTTAGGTAGACAAGCATATAAATCACCATGACATAGCGTCTTAGACATTGCAAAATGGTCTCAGCTGTAACAGCACACTGCAGGGCAATATTTACTGCTAATTCTAATGATTATTATTATGGGTATTCAGCTTTGGTATTTTTATTTCCCTAGCACCACTCCCTGAAATTATTTAAATTACAAATTTCTATTCTTATATAATAATTTAACCTTAGTGCTATATGTCAGCTCACATTCATAGTCACTTCTTCAGTTTACATGTAGTTGTGGGCAAATTAGTTCTTGCCTTTTACAAGTCTTCAGCCTGTTCAGTTCAAATAGTACATTGAAATAAGTTTGGTTTCTACTGTAGGGAGATTAGGGAGAGTATTTCAATTTCAGTTTTTGCTACATTCCACACTGTGTTTTGTTTAATATATTTTCCCAGTGGGACACTCAATGATGCTGCTCTGAAGATCCACTTGCTGAAGAAGAAGCAGTTTAGGAGGCCTAGCAGAACACTATATTAACTTATAAAATTAGGCAGCAGCATCCACAAAGGGAAAAGATTGAGTTCTAAAAGAAGAAAACAGTAGAAAACCCAAACTAGAACAGGATAGAGATTGGTCTATCCTACCAATATTGCAAGGAAAGTGAACAAAAAAGAATCTGGAAAAAAATATTGCCTACCTTATCACAGAATGGTTGAGGTTGGAAGACACCTCTGAAAATTGTCTAGTCCAACTTCATGACAAAAACAGTTAACAAAAGCTTGTCACTTTCAGTGGACCACATCCAGTTTTGTTTTGAATATTTGCAGGGGCAGAGATTTCCCAAGTTATTTCAGTGTTTGATTAGCCTCATAGTAAAAATACTTTTTTTTTTTTTTATTATTATTTTCTTTTTAGATGGAAGAATGGAAGTTTCTGTCTGTATTTGTGCCTATTGACTCTTAGTTTTCACTGGTACCACTGAAAAGAGCCTGGCTCTGTCTTCTTTACACCCTCCCTTAGGGTATTTTTACACATTGATGAGATCCCTCCTGCATCTTCTCTTTTTCAGGCTCAACAGTCCCAGCTCTCAGCCTCTCTTCACATGTCAGATGCACTAGTCCCTTAATCATCTTCATAGTCCTTGGTTGAACTCACTCCAATATGTCTATGTCTTTGCTGTACTGGGAAAGCCAGAACAAAACCCAGCACTACAGGTATGTCCCACCAGTGTTGAGTAGAAAGGAAGGATCACCTCCCTCGACCTTCTGGCCATGCTCTTCCTAATACAGCCCAGGATGCTGTTTGGCCTTTGCTGTACTTGCATATTGGTGGCTTATGGTCAAATTGGTGTCCACCAGAATTCCTGAGGCCTTCTTTGCCATGCTACTTTCCAGCCATACATGCCCCAACACATGGTGGTGCCTGGGGTTACTCTTCCCAGGGAAGTGTGTTTGGCACATTTCTTTGTTGAACTTCCTATTAGCTCATTTCTCTGACCTCTTAAGGTGTCTCTGAATGGCAGCACAGCCATGTTGTCTATCAACAACTCCTCCCAGAAAACTTGCTGAGAGTGAACTCTGTACCCTCACCAGGTCATTAATAAAGATGTTAAACAATACTGGCCCTAGTATTAAACCCTTGGGTATACCACTAGTGACTTGCTAGGCTTCATGCCACTGGTCCCAACTGTTTTCAGCAGAGCAGGTCAGCCAGTTTTCATTCCACCCTACTATCCATTTACCTAGCCTGTACTTTGTCAGTCTGTCTAAAAGTAAGTTATGGGAGACGGTGCCAAAAACTTTGCGAAAGTCAGTGATCTCCCCTCATCCATTATTAAGACATTTGTTCTAGAGTTTACTTGATGCTGGTGATTTGCTTCAGCTGTTAAATAAAACCTTGTGTAATTTGGGTAACTTAGCAGATAAACCCAAACCAAGGTGCTTGGGCTGTGATTTTCCACTTTAGGTATTCCACAATGAATATTCAGAAAATAGATTATAGCAGTTTCTAAGTTCTAGACATTCTGGACTGTATATCAAAAGCATAAGGTCTTATTTAATTTTACCAGACTTAACAGTGTAATCAAATTCCAAAATACAACTGATATATGACAAGAAAAAGAACCCAGGTTGGTAATACTTACATTTTAGAACTCCCCCTCCTCCCAACTCCTTTTTTTTTTTTTTTTTTTTTTTTTTTTTTTTCTGTAGCACATGTATACTGGGACTAAAACCAACTTTTCTCCTTCTGTTTTCCCAACCCTATATTTTTACACTGTTTAAATATATCCTCAACTACATGCTTAGCTGAATATCTAAATACGAAGACACCTGTCCAAATGATACCTGGCCTTTTCAAAAGTTAAACAATGGAACCAGCTGCCTCAAACCGTTATGAATATTACCTCAGTTTTCAAGACCCATCTGGTAAAAGCCCCGAAAAAACTTTGTCTGACTTCAGTATTGACCCTGCTTTGAGCAGGAGTTTAACTGTATGACCTACCAGCATCTCGTTCAGCCTGAATTATTGTATGATTTTTATAAAGATTTCTTACTTAAATACACATTGTCTATGAATATTACCAATATTAAAAAAAAAAAAAAAAAAAAAAAAAAAAGAGTCAGGGAATGCTAGAATTAGATATGCTTGCACAACACTAATTCAGTCCATGTGGTAGATAGATTCATTCAGTCTACAAATGGGCAACCCATACATGTTTGTTGCCTCTTCAGTCTTCAGGCTCAAGGCCTTATTTTAACGTTCAAACCCTGCTCAGATGAAAGGCTTCATTTTACAGAGCCTTTTCAGTGTAACTTCTCAGTCTGCCATGAACATTCACAGCACCCCTGTGAGGCAAGGCGGCATCTCTGCTCCAATTTTACAGCCAGCCTCTGGACTGAATTTTTAGAGAACTTTGCATTTAATTGCACTTTAAATGCCCCCACTGACTTTAGTTGCAGCTGCCAGTGCTCAGCACATTTGAAAATCCAGGCTTCTAGGACTGCAGACTGGCTTGTCCAGCACAATTAACTTAATCATAAAGCACAATGTTTTTATCTAGTGAGATAACAGTTTGGAACAAGGGAAAATCCCATTCAGTGGAATCTTTATGGTTACAGCTCCCCTGAATCACAGCCCTTTCCACACTCCTTCATTTCTTAACCACTGTACTAGATATATAGCATGTGGTAATGAAATACGAAATGCATGTATTTTACTGAGCAAATATCTCACTTGAAATGTGAGGTCTTCAATTTGAAAATAAACATGAATCAGGGCTCAGCTGTGGAAGTGTATTTGCTACTCCACCAGCCATGTCTCTCTGTCCTTGCTTAGTCAGGTCTTTCATGCAGCATTATCTTGATCTTACACTTTCCATGTCACAAGCTTCCAGAAGTAAGTGTGAAAAGGCAGATCACTTTCCACTACCCACAGGAAACAGAATGACCCATCTGTTGTCTGTTGGATGATACATGAGCTGTGTCCCATGCAGAAGCCACAGCTAGTATGGACTTGTACTCATTAAAAAAACAACAACAAAACAAAACAAAACAAAACAAACAACTAAATATTGGAAGCACATTTAAACTGTAGGCTTTAAGCTGTTCATCTCTAAGGCTGAGATGACGGGTGATGCCACTACAGACTTTACCTCTCACTTATAGAGGGAACGTGGGTTAGGACCACAGTAGCCATAAACTGCACTTGCTTCTTTAAAATCTTGAGGCATCTCAAAGTTTTAATGGCCTAATATAACAGTTCTAGAGTAGTCTAAATTATGGCAGCCTTATCCCACATGCCCACTATTCAGAAAGTCCCCAGTTAATAACATTGCCTCTGCCGCATGCTCTGCACCCTGTGCCTCTGCTGCACCAAGCAAACTACAGCTCTCCTGTTCATACAGGAGAACATCCTGTTCATACATACAAACACCCTGTCTATACAGCCCCAGGTCCTGAAAAGCAAGCTTTTCAGGGCGGAGAGATCCACTCCAAAAAGCTCAGGCCCCATTGCTTGAGAAGCTGCTTCTTTTCTTGCAATCATCTATCACAGCTGAAGTCCAGACCAAAGTAATGCTTTCAACAAACATTTCTAGAAATGGGACAAGAGGAAGAGGATTGCTCCAAGGATGGCCAGCCTCAGACAGAACTTTTCTGACTTTCCAGGCACATGGGAAAGGTAGTCTGCACTGCTTTACTCAAGTTATGCCTGGGGATGGTATATTAATAGGTATTCCTTCTGTTGTATGTTTAATTTCTGAGACTGATGACCCAAAAATGATATGAGCACTGACAGACATTGTAATTGCATAAACTTGGGGGAAAAAATAAAATAATCATAACAAAACCAATTGTCAATAATAATAATATTTTCCTTGTAGTGTAATAATAGTGTCATTAATTATTAAAGAAGAAAAAATAACAATGAATCATCGAGACTAAAAGTAAATGAGCCTGGAGACTGCAATTCCTTCTTATATAGGAGTGCCCTCTGCAGTCTAGTGGTTTGGGAGTGATGCTGTGCCAGCTCACACAATATCTATACCGGGGGAAATTAGGAATAGATTGGTCAAAGCCAGTGCTGTAAATCAGGATGTGGAGTTGTTACTAACACCTGTAGGATGGGATTCACTGTATTAATACAGAATTTCTTAGGATAAATGTTAACACCTTTTTTCTTACAGAAAATCTCTGCTCATTTTAGAAGTTGTTTTTTCAGATGTAAACGTTGAAGCTAAGAAATAACAACTTTCATCTCTGCTGCTTGGACATGGGGTATTTTAGCTTGCATTTTAAAGCCTAGCAAAAACTGTAAAGTGATCTTCAGGAATTTTCTTCAAAGGAGACATTGTCTGTGTCCTTTCAAGATTTTAAGCTCTAAAGCTGGTCACATGCTGCCATAATATTTTAATGTCATTCCTAGCTGGCAGGTAGCAACTTGCTTTTCATCAATGCATTATGTAAGTAACCCAAGCGTTAAGATGTAACCTCATTTTTAAACACACACTTCTCTGTTAACTGCAAATTTTACAGAAAGGTCTCTTCCGCTTTTATGATGCTTCACAAAAATGATTATATTTTTTTTTTTTTTAAAAAAAGGGGAGTATGTAAAAGAATATTTATTTTTTGGGGGGGAAAAAACCCTAAGCCTCTAAAAGTTTATACCGCCTCCAATTACTTTTCATGCTTGACTATGTAGCAAGGAATACTTCATTATACCAGGTCACCAACTTTGACATCTCTAACCTCACAATAATAGCCCTTTTTGTAATGTACCAAAATTGAAAATCAGTTTAGTTTATGTTCTCACTAGGTTCATGGCTCCAGTGCCTAATATATTGCTGACTTGTATGCCAGCATTACTCCCCAGTGAGGAATATTAAATAGCCACAGCATATATTAGAAGGGGTGAAAAGGTCCAGCTCAAGTCTGCTATGTAGTTCACAATCGTTAGTGCTTTAAAAACTCAATAAGTTGCATAATGTTTCCACTTATCCGTGAAATTGTGGCATGATTCATATCATAGGCATCTTTAAATGATTTGTAGTCCACTATTTAAGTAGGTATTCTACATAAATAAATATTTCCTGGGTTTGTATACACAACTTGTGCTAGTCAGTATCATAAAGAGGCACAATAGTGCCTGACCTTTATTACTGTGGCAAGTAGTTCATACTTCTAATGAAAACCCCCTCAAACGACCAACAGGAATGGCGTAATATAAAACACCTCTGTCTGGAAAAAGCATTTTTGTAGCTTATCGAAATATGAAAGCTATTTCCCTCCATCTAAAAATTTCTTTGCTTTCCACTCCCAACATTCTCTATGCCTTCTGAAAGGTTCACACGCTGTGTCACTAAAGTTAATGCTAGTATATGAGATACAGCATTTGGCTGCTGCTAGGTGGGTTGCTCTTGATGCTGCTAGTTTCTTAGCTCTAATTTCTGGCACAAATTGGACTAGAGCCCCCTCTCTTTGGGAGACTTACTTCACTAGTAAGAATATCTGCCTTCAGTAGTATATTGTTTTTTCTATGTATGCGTTAGTTTTGCAAAAGAGAAGACACAGAAGCTGAAGGATGATAGCTTCTGTGGAATCCATGTTTTTCTCTCCCACCATGATATGGCTCCAGTGTGTGGTAAATCATTTGCAAAAAGTGGAGGATGCTAAATTGAAGAGAACAAAAGAAAAGCTTCATCAGACTCACCAATAGGAGGGCTCAGTCAGCAGTCTTCTAAAACAAATATGCTGGCCTCTAACTTTCAACTGTTTCTGAGGGGTTCTTTAGGAATCACTTATTCTTCCTGTCAAATTTCTAGGAGTGCTAAATGAAATTTCCTCAAAGTACCATCAGTCAGAGAATTCAGTAGCTACCATGTAGTCCTATCAGAATTTTAAATGACTTTCTGGAGCATCCTTAACACCTCTTGTTGCATGCTTGTGCAATCATAGCCATTGATGGCAAACCTATGCATGTACCTAGCCTGTACAAACACAATGTGAAATGCAGCGTGAAGCACAATGAAGCATGAACATGATCTCTACGATAAGGAACTTCAACATGAAGAATTGTTCAACACTGGGATCTTGCAAAATAAGACTCGGATTCACTGTCCCAGTGTATGCGTATTAGCAATGGATACTACAGTCATATTATGAAGGTCTGCATATTCCCCCTGTAGGTCCAAGTGATGGCTCTTGTGGCTAAGCCGTATGCCCCATTTCACACCATTCTGTCCAAAAGCCAAAGCCAATCCCCAGAGGGCTATGTACAGTCATCCTGAAGGGCTGACACTAGGTAGTTCTGTCTTCTGCAGGGCAAAAGTGGGATAGTTCAAGAAAGGGCTCATGCCTTTTGGTGCTCCTGCTAGTCAGGTACCAGGAGAGATTCTCACCACAAGAGAAGTCCAACCATCTGCAGACTGAGAAGACAGATGCAGAAGGGGATAAAGGAAAGAACTTCACATCCAAGATCATCTCCCCCCAGGCCCAAATCCTTACAGAATGCTTATCCAGAATGCAAGACAGTAGTAGTTTCAGTATCAATGCAGTGTGAGCTTCACATGCTATTTTTCATCCCTAATGTGGATGTGATTAGCTCTTTTAAAATCATTGGAACTATTAGCATAAATGAAAATGCTACCTATCAGATCACAATCTTTTATTTAGCAGTATGCTATTACAAGCTTGGTGAAGGAATTACTGAGTGAAATTGTACAAGGTAATTTATATGAGTCAGATGAAATATTGATCATGACTGGTTTTTGTTTGGCCTCAATGCCTATGCAGTTGTAGAGTCCTGGCTAAATAAGAAAATACGGTCTTTTTTAGTTCTGATTTCTCTGATATATTTTGAAAATAATAATACCTTAAAGTAATGGTACTTTCCGGAAAAAAAAAACAAAAACAAAAACAAAACACCTTGCATAATATAGAGGGTTTTTGTTTGTTTGTTTGTTTGTTTTCACAATGAAGTTTCTTCTTTTCTTTTAAATGTATCATTCCCACAAGGTGAAAAGCAAGGCAACGTACAATCTCTATACATCAATGTTTTGTTTTATCATAATGATGATGGACATTTTCAGCTTCTCACAGGGGAAAAACATTGAAATATCTGTTCAAGCTTATTATTTATACAAAGTACAGTATTGTTTCACTGAATAAGACAGCCTAACTTGTCATATTAATACTGATATAAACTGCATTATGTTCTTGAGTTTGATGCTAGGGTAAACCTATGGTTTCCCTTTCCTCTGTACTCCATGCCAAATTACCAAAAGCAAGTACAATTAACACGCAAAACATTTAGCATTAACATGCTAAACTGCAAAACAAGTTGCCTGTTGTGTAGACAGACTTTTCAGCTCAAATATCTGAACTGAACCTCCCCTGCAACGTGGTGTAGCAAATCCTGATGTCCTGGAGCATGTTCCTTATGCACAGTGCCATGCAGATGACCTCGTTCATCACATCTGGGCCCAACTGTGTTTCCCTTGCAGACCGATTGCCTCATGTCTTTTGGGCTGGTGACACAGGTATAGTCTCACCTCTTTCCTGGGAAAGTATATTAATTCTCCCCATGGCAAAAACTGCCACTGGGTCTACATATCCTGTCTTCCCTACCCACATGTCAGAGTAATTACACTGAAAACTGTTATTTTCTTGGTCAGCAAGGTGAGAATAGGGTCCTCGTTGTCCCCTTCAACTCCGAAAACTTACATATAATACATGCAAATAGTCCCAGACAGGACAGAAGAAACAATGGACTCTACACCAGCATAGCAGGTATCTGTAAATGATACTATATAGGTTCAGGATATATGATATGGCAAGCAGAAATGTTCAGATAAAGCTATAAACAAACAATAAAAATCATTATTGTAATGTGAGAACCAGCCAGAGAGTACTTGGATATAAATCACTTTGTGTGAGCAGAAACGCAAAGGAAACATTGCCAAAATGTTGGCTGGCAGCCATCTTAATGGTCAGATTTTTTTTTTTTTTTAGGTGAACCATACCTAAAGGCATGATACTTCTGTCTAACATCTTCTCCCCTCCTCCCCCCCAAGGATTGCAATATTTTCAGTCAACACTGTGCTTTTTCTCTACATTAGAACATGTATTTACGAGATAGATAACAGATCAATTCCTCATTACTCTTCATAATTTCACCATTATAGCTGCCGTACGTGACTTTCCCAGCTGCAGCATTACACTAATCTGCCAGTGAAGGAGACCCCTTTTATGATGGAGCCACCTGAGTGTTCAGAACATGCAAGGATGTTTTGGGTAGGAAATCTGCCTGGACAAGAGGCAGGACTAATTCCTAGCAGCCTTGCACTCTGGGGACCGTGAGAAGGACCACTAGAAGGAGAGTTTATCAAAAGGCTACCTATTTAAGCTGGGACCAAAACTCCCGTATGGCTCCAGGTATCTCTCCTGTATTGCACTGAGTGCACTCAGGAGATCTGAGCTGCTGAGGTGACTGCAAAAACATGTTGCTTTGCAGAGATGTGTGAAACTCACAGCTGTACTTTCTTCAGTCAGCCTCAGGGTTTTCTAAAGGAGGTCATTCACAGTGGTTGTGACTCAGGGTCACTCGCAGGAAGTGGCAGGGACAGAGAAGGGCAAGCAGGGGTAGGAGAAGGGAGAAGAGGGCAGTGTCTGGGTCACTCACAGCATGGGGGCATTGGACCTAAATGCTGTTCCAGTAGCTGCAAGGGTATGTTTCTGTGATTGGCACTCTTTCTGCTCCCTCAGAGGGCTATCCCCACCATGGCAGGGAGATAGGGGGCAGGCTGCCAGCTGTGTTTGGGAAAGAGATGCATCCCAGTGCCCTTTCTAGTTAAGAAGGGCAAAGCACCCCTTGGCTTTCAGCTCTGCCTAAGATGCACAGCTCAGTTCTGTGACTACATTGCAGAAGGTGGGATTTTTGCCTTCATACATCCTGCAACACACTCACCAAACTACAGGAGAATTATGCAAAATCCAAGAAAGAGCAGTCTTCATGCATTTGTTAAAATTAATGCTAAACTACAAAAATTCCCCTTTCTAAGGATGTGGGTATTGACACTTTAAAGCAAACTGCAATGCACTCTAAACAATGTTCAGAGCCCTGCTGAGGCTTCTGTGGCTAAATTGTACTTTATTCTCTTTCTAACCCAACCATGTACATATTTTACCAATTTAAACTTTTTATAGATCCTCTTAAATTCTTCTCTGCTGTGTGATGCTTTTCTCTTAGTATCACACTTGTTTTGTTTTCTGTTTCAGCCCTTGCCCAAGTACAGAGTGCCTTCCTATGTCTGCAAAATGCCATGCAAGATGGTTCCTATGCCTCATAGTGAAACAGGGCTAAAAGAAAGAGCAAGGAAGGAAACAAATGGATTTTTCATTGTGTCACACCTTTCACTGGCTCTTCTCTACAAAGTAACACTTAGGAGTCTTAGTCTTTGCATAAATTACTGGTTGAAGACATGAAAGGTACTAATGGAATTATACACTAATGAAACCTAAAGCACTTATCACCTGAATAACTCATCACAAAGAAAATGGTGTGGATCTACAGTGCTAACTGTACAATTAGGTGCAGGCATACACACCTGCAGTTGTAAAAAGGGCATAGATTACTTACAGATCAATACCATATAGTCTGCTAGGCAGTGATTAAATATATATGCACAAATATAATTATACATTATGTATATATACACACATTTTAAATAAAACATTTTTCAAACCAGGAACAACCCTTTTGAGTCCTGTTATTTTCAGCTATAAAACAACAGCTCATTCCAATGGTCTGTGCATCACTGTTTTTACAAGACACTGTAAGATCAGAATCATGCTAAGCCAATGCATTAATCTTTTAGAACTTCTTCCCCAGCTAAAACTTATTTTTGTATTTGTATAGTATAACAAGTCCTTCAACAATTCAAAAATATACTCCCTAGCAAAGCACTATAGTTCAGGACTAACAGCAAATCTGAAATCTGAGAAATAAAAAGAAAATGCTGTACTTTCTCTGCTGATAATTGCTGCCTTCTTATGTAAGATTCCTGTGCTGATATGAGCTGATTATAAAAGAATAGGAATAGGTTTCCTAGAAAAAATATAAATGTTGTTTTAAAGAAAGATACTCCACAGATCTAATGTACTAGAGTTGAATTCTCTTTTCAAATTGAAATAATACAGTAATAATATTTATGTAGAAAAGAGCAATGTGCAAAATGTGTGAGGTTTTTCTATTAAGCAAAATTATTTCTGGCAGTTACACCACTTGAGATAAGGGACGATGGAGACATGAGCAAATATCTTGGCATTTCTTGGTGTGAGCTTGGAGCTCTGCCTAGCAACATTTCTAAAATGAATCAAAGCTCATCTGGCATCCTGCTTAATCTTCAGCTAATGCATACACTGGGGCTCAGGCTTTCCCTATGTATTATGATGTTACTAACACCCTAGTGACTGTTTCACTCCAGCATTGTATACAAAGTTGTGGATATTTGGGAAGGTATACCACGACAGGGTAACAAACATACCTTCACTGAAAGTCATAGGGTGACCCTCATTTATGTTGACACTAATCACAAAATAAATCAGAATATGTTAACAGCTTAAGCACAGAAAATAAGGCACACTTCACAGATGTGCCCTAGAGAGTGTACACAGAGCTCCAGAAACAGAGTTGAAGAATGTGGCAGGAGAAGGAAGTTGAGTGGAAGATGGGAATGACCATTTCTGGTTATGTTTAACTCAGTGTTATAGTTTCCTGAACCCTCCCCAGGACTGCACTGGGACACACAGAAGTCCAGGGAGTCTGTCAAGCCCCAGAATTAGCTGTGTGACACTGGATGGAATATTTTCTTCATATAGAGGGTAGATAATTTTAGAAAATGGCATTGGTTTATTTTCTGCAAAACAGGAAAGACTTGCTTCAGGCAACTAAAGAAAGCAGCAATTGCCCTTTTTATTCTTTCTTCTCCCTGAAGGGTTATAAGGCAATGAGTCAACTTTGATTCTTCCTTCAACCCCAATCTCAGAGAGGCTTCCAAGTATATACTGGATTCCCAAGGGCAAAGCAGTTATTTGTGATACTTATCCCTGTGGCTAGTGCTGAAAATTAAAGACACATGATGTTCAGACCCAAAACAACATGCATAGCTTTCCAAAGACAAACAGCTTCTTCACTGTCAGAGCAAACAATTAGGAATTCAGCAAGGCTATCCACACAGCCTGCTTTCTCAGTGGATGGTTTGGTATTCTTTGTCATGAGGGGAGACAATTTTAATGTTTCAGAGAGGTGATAAAAGTGATTATTCAACACCCATTTTGTCCAACTGAGGAGGTAAGCGTGTGTATCTATTCAGATAGAAAAAATAACTGAAGTTACTTTCTAACTGAGAAATTAGGAGGTTAACCATCATGATCAAAACTGAGAGGAATTGACAATGATTTAGATTTTTTTTTTTTTCCAAATGGCTTCCTAAATGGAAATGAGAGAAACAGACATAAATCAAGTTGTCAAATTAATTTTCTTCCAGCTAAGCTTCATGTAGGTCTAGATACCAGTTTGCTGATGTGGTCCAATTCCAACAGAAGCCACAATATAGCATGTGTAACAACTCCACCACTGTAGTTAAATTAACAGAGAGAGAGAGACTAGATTTGTCTCTGCTCAGGAGAATCACTCCGAATTTATCTGAACAGGACTTAGCATTGAACTTTTTCCATACAGTGATCCATATCGTATGCAAGCATGTGAAGGAACTCCAAATGTTACATTACTAAACTTCTCAGCAGTATAATATTTCTGTGTAGCATCTTTTCAGCTTCAGATGCACTTGTGCACCTGTCAGTGCACTGTGCTTCTGCCAGTGAGTATCACTTCTTGTACTTTGTCTAGGCAATTGATGATTATTGACTAATGCTGACAAAATTGAAATAACTCTACAGTTCAACAAATATTTCAGTATACTGGTGGAAATTGTGGAAAATGCTACAGAACCATGAACAGAATAAGTTGCTGGGCACAGTTGTAAAGTCCTATAAAAACTGTTGCTGGAACATTACAATACAGGCTGAAAAAGAGTAATATTTTTTTTAAAAAGGACATACTTAACAAGGTTAGGAACACATGCACTGTATCAGTCACATATCAGATATTCAAATTAGCATCAGCTTCTTCACCTATAGATGGCAAAAAGTCTGGATGCCAGCCTTGTCTAAACCTTGTCTAACTCTTGACCTAGACGGTGACCAAATCTTGGTTGACTTTCTACACCATTTCTAAATTTCCCTATTCTATCTGGGCAGAACACTCTCAGAAAAATACTTTGTATAAAGCTGTTACATGCTCCTTGTTATTTCATTTAGTGTTATCTTGACTTGAGAAGTCATGCTGAATATTCCACCTCCAGTTTTACAGTTTAGTCTAGTTCTTGGAAATCAAAATCTTATTTGATATGTTACAATAATACTCTCACAGGAGTCTAAATGCAAATAAACAAGTAGAGTGCACACAGACAGAGGCTTTTACATTTCTAGCTGTCCAAATATTGTTGGTTTGAAAAATCATCTCGGAAGTGAGTATGATAGTATGTGCATTCCCTCAAAAGTGATAAAAATAAAAAATAAAAAAAAAACACACACACAACAAATAAGCCAAGGTAGGGAATTAGAGAGTCAAAATATAAAGGAGTGGAAGATAAGAATAGTAATAATAATAATAATAGTAAATGATTTTATCCCTATCCACCTATAACTAATCTACATATCTATAGAATCTATATATATATCTAATCTAGAATCTACATCTATAGATATAGCTAGATGAAAAAAGATGAAAAGATAGGAAGGAGGAAAACATATTAATGTTCAAGATAAGATATCATTAAAGAACATACGTTGTTGAGTGGCTGATCTTCATAGCTTTTTTTTGAAGACCTAGATCCTTTTAAATGATCTTAATGTAATAAAACCAGTAACTTAATATCTGTTCAGAACACATTTGAACCTGCCTTTTACTGAGGCAGTCGTGATTTCTGATCAAGATCACTTTTTTTTTTTTTTTTGTTCCTTTCTGCTAATAACATTATGTATATATCTGAATGGTTCTATGGTAAATACAGGTCTTAAATTACTGGGAGAGGGGGAATTGACAATTCAGATGAACCATGTGAATGTTTGAAAACTAAATGCTCTTTATAGAGTTTACTGAGAACTTGGATTTCAAGATGTTATTCATAAACTGAACTTTCTTAAACAGATTATTTGGTAGTTTTAGAAAATCAGCATAGGACCAAACAGGCCATCTTTTTTTTTCCAGAGTAGTACCTTCTGAGCAAAGGTGGAAAAATATGTAGTATTTTTAGGGGATTTTTTTTTTCTCTGAATAGTGCAGAAAGAGTTGTAGATACTATATTTGTGAGCAGACAATGATGTTTTCCAGTAAACCTTTCAGAAGCATTAAATTCACTCTATGAAAACTTCTAAAACTTGGACTTTCCCTGTGAGCATATGATACACAACTTAATAACAACAACAACAACAACAAAAAGCAACAACAAAGAATCCAATTAAAATCCAAACCACAAACCAATAATAAAAGCCTATTCAGTAGGAGGTATACTGCAAGTAGGATCTGTTTCTAGAAAATGAAAAACAGCTTTGCACTCTTTCTCTGCATGCATACACTGCTGAAGCATGCACTTTGGATGCCTCTGTCTGAATATGCTACACTCTGGCAATATGGCAAGAAGCCAATAAGATAATACACATCATGAGATCATATTTTGTAAATCAAAACTTTCCCAAAGAGCATTAGTGACATAATAGATTTAGAAATTAGTAAAAAAATATCAGTAGTTTCCATCTCTAAGAGCTTGTTTTATCTTTATACCTATTTACCATAATCTAAGGTTATACAAAATTCATAAAAGTTATGAGTGCAACAGTTAAAACAGCACTGAAGAACTGGATTGGATCACCACTTTAGGGACGTGGATGACTAGCTCTGAATACAAATGTAAATGGCGAAAATTCAGTCTGTGTTATATATCTGTAAATCGAACAACACTTCTGATGCTGCTGGAAATCCTGTGAAATTATAGAAATATAGTGGAACTCAAAGTCTGCCCAAAATCACTGTAATGTTATCATTCATTCTTCAACTGCATGAGAATATAAGTATTTACTAGTACAGAAGCAGCAAAAATAGATTAAAATTCATTAAAAGAGTAAATTGTCTAACAGAAGAAAAAAACACACAAAGATTGAAGAGATTGAAAAGATTGAAAGTTCTGGAATTACGAACTCTAACAATTAACATTTTTTTTTTTTTTTAATTTTCTTTCAAATGTTCCACACAGCTAGGCTTACAAGCAGGCTGTATTCTTAAATTGCCTCTATATATAATACTTATAGAAAGATAAAGGCTGCAAACAATGAAGCATAATTAAAATCTTTCGAAAAATGCCTGTGCAAGTACCTATGGTTAATTTTATCTTTAGTTTGAGGCAGTAAGTTTCCCAGAATTCTATGTACCTACATTATCATATGGATCAAAGTGCTGGGCATGTAAAATGAGAAACAAGCTAGTACAAAACCGACAGAGTTAATCCATGGTATACACTTTTCCATCACAGCAAATGCTGTTTCTGTGCAGTGAGCCATCAGTAATCTCAGTCCCTTTTCCTGTAAATAATACACCCCTGGTTAGATCAATTCATGCTTTCAGGGTTACAGTACTTTAATTTGTCCTGTACTTTAGACTTCTCTGCAAAACTGCATTCTGATGGATTCTATGAAGATGCAACAAAAATATTGTTATGTGTTCATGGTGCAGTTCCAAAGCCATAGAGCTTTAACCTGCTAATGGCTAGATACACCAAACTTCACAGTTTCTGTTCAACTTCAGGACATTGCTGTTTGAGTGATATTTTAAAATCACCACAAATAAGTGCTCCTTTGTGGCAAATATTTAGCCAAGTGAATTTGTTTTTTTTTTTTTGTTTTCTTTTTAATTACTGTCACTACAGAGTTCCAAAATATGTTAAGAAAGTTGTAAAAATAACAATTGCAGTGTCCATCAATTAAGTTACAAGTGCCGGTAACTTAGGCCTGTAATCCCTGTACAAACAGCTTGTGGACCAAAGTGAAAAAAAATAGCTCATATAGTTTTAACTTGACATACAGCACTTACTTGAATCTGACCCAAGCTCACAGAGCTCACTTTAAAAAATACGTCAGTCTGTGAGATACTGCACCTGAATTACCTATTGCCTTCATAACTCGGCAATCATTTGGTACTATCAGTTGCATAAGCTCTTTCTGTTTCATAGGATTACCAACAAGATCTCCTCTTCTGATTGCAAAGATTGTAATGTGTAACATGTCATTAAAAGGCTGTGATTTACACTGATCTTTGACAATGATTAATTGTGTTAGTTATCTTGGATTCCCCAGGATCACTACTAGAATGAGAAAATTTTCAGGCTATGTAGGCTGTTAAGGAGACATTCACCTGCATGGGTCCTCTCCTCTCTTGGTAGAGTGAAAGGTCTGTGAACAGCACATAAGACTGTAATCCAGGTTTCACTATCCCTTTAATTTTCTGTCACATCTCTTATTCTCCTTATTTGTATACATCATGCACAGCAAACTTGTTCTTTTCAAAGAGAAAATAAGGATCTTCCTCAATTAGACATCTTCTCTCAAATCAAAGCAAATTTTTAATAAGCTGGCAAGCAATACAAAACTTCTAACAACACCCTAAAGAAGAAAAGTATATTTCTTGCCAACCCTCAGTGAACTGGAGCCCACTTTGAAAACCTAGTTAGCTTCCTGCTTTGCAAGCTACTGAAATATTTTTGGCTCTGGACTATAATCAGAGAAAATGAACAAAAGGGAAAACAATTATCATAACAGGTTTGTTTCTGCATTTAAATCCTGCCAGCTCCTTCAGTTTTGCAGACTGACACGTTTTCAGACTTAGTCTTTGTGATAAAAACCCTTTGCTGTGTTTACAGGACCAGCTGAGTGGCAAATTTCCACTACAAGAGGATCAATGGGGCTTACACCCCTGCTCTTGTAGCAAACCAAAAGGTTTGCTACAAACCCACCTGGCTCATGAACTTCCTGTGTGGTTTTGCCTTTGAGTTTGTAGTTCAATCTTTATTGCAGGCTAAATCTTCCCTAAAAATGGAGACTTTCACCTAAAAACTGGCAGAGCAGTTCTTATTTCTCCAGTAGTCATGCAGAAAAAAATATCTGGGCTTCGAACAAAAGCTCAGTAGCTCTTTCAAAAGGACTTCCACTCCTTTTGGTGTTATTTGCTTTAAACATATTAGGAAGTAGTCAGTGAGAGGTGATGGAAGAAAAAGGTTTAAAATTAATTAAGGCCTAGAGCATAATGAAGGAAAAAAACACATTAGAGATGTTTTTTTTTTGGGCATTGCTTCTTTTCAGTCTTTCTCTGGGGTTTCATGCTTCCAACAGAAGCCCAGCTGCCATTTACACATTCTGTCTGCTTCATGATATTCTCTAGATGAGGTGCCCAGTGCCCGCTGGCCAACTTTCAGAAAATGCTCAAAGAATCTCAAGAATTTTTGCAAAGGTTTGAGGATCCACACAGACTTCATGAAGCCAAGGTCTTCTCTCCTGCAATCGATTCTGATGTTTCTGAGAGTAGGGAAGGAGTAAAAGTATTAATCTAGGCTACTTCAGAAAGAGGTATGCTAGATTGAGAAGATGCCTGTACATTTTAAATTCTTGAATCAAACTGGGCATCTTACAATATTCATAGGACATGGGGCACTTCCTGTGGACAATATACATTGCAAATGCTGCCTTTGTAGAAGTTTGAAGAATGTGAGGATAGATGAGTTTTAAAACCCCAATATAAAAATATGAAACCAAGAAGATCAAATTTTAATAAGAGGAAGAAGGAGAATAAGAAGTAGTGCAACTTTCTCTGAATTGGGTCAAATTTCTAAGGCTTTTTACTCTTACCTGAATGGGATCAGCTTTTTCTTGTTGGCACAGTTATATGCAAAAATAATTGTATTAGACACTCACACAATCTGTTTGTACCAACTACTACTTTGCAATACTATATATCAGCATTCCTCTCCAAGATCTTTCCTAAACAGCGGGTTATCTGAAAGAGGAGCACATGGAATTTTACTCCAGCTGAGAAACCAAAGAGGATTCACATGAATGTTCACTCCCACATTAAATGGGAGAGGGCAGCAGAGATACTGACATTCAAGATGAAACTCTACTTCAGTCCTGTGCATCAATTCTTGTGGAATTAATCCACCGTACAAGGCACCTGTTACATGCTTTGTATTTTGAATATGTAGTGTGACATAGCTTGCTGTTGGTGTGTCCAGAGATACCCAGAAGTGGAGCAAACAAACACCACCAACAAAACTAAACAAACAAAAAATCCTCAACCAACTTGTGACTTGAAAAGGTCAGAAATTAAAATATACCAGTACTATTAACTAACAAAGTTAGAGCTGCTCTCCCATTCTTTTTTTTTTTTTTTTTTAACTTTTTAATAAACTACTGGGAGAGCAGGTCCAAGAGCTATTATGAAAGCATTTGTAAAAGTTACTTACAAATAGCAGTGAAACCCAAAGGTAGGTGTAATCAAGGGGATAAGGGCTCCCTCTGTGCAGAGAGATTCCCTGTCACAGAACTGGAACAGAGTGCCACAGTGAAAGGTGCCAGCAGTGGGAGGAAGCACATAAAACAAATTAGCCCTCTCCCCTTTCCACCAGTAAATCCGTCTGGTAACAGCTGTTACCTATCCAGTTTATACAATCTCTTCTCCAAAATCTTTGATGTTTAGAAGACTGGAAAATCTAATCGTGTCTTGGGACAGAGAATAACAAAAATATTGAGAGAGTAATAAAAACACAAACAATTCTCTTACTGCAATACTTGCTGAGGAAGTTCTCCAGATCTGGTTAACTAGCAAACTCTTTTATAAGCCACTCATGAATGGATGAAATTTACTATTCATGGTTATGGAAATAAAAAAAAAAAAAAAGGACTTGCTTCATTCAGCAATTGTGAGAACAATGATATATTTTCATTTTCTTTGCTAAGGACAACTTGAAAATGAAAGCATTGAGGCTTCATTTGAAAGTCTGCAGTTTACAAAGCCAGGGCACAGTTTAGCCCATTAGCCCGGGAGCCTGATTCTCAGTTACATCAGCTCTAATGGAATTGCACTTGTGTAATGAAGGCGATAATGAAATAAATAGGTCATAATATCTCTGGGTACTACTATGTGACCGAAACAGCTGGATACACCATACACCAGGAGGTCTGTGGTAAGGCATCAAATGTGGAGCAGCTTGGCTGGTGGCTGCCATGCCATGCCATGGCTTCCCAGATTGAGAGGCGGCTTTCCTCCAGGAGAGGCAACCACATGCTGGGAATGACATAAGTCCTGCCTTAGTTGCTGACGAAATGACTTGAGGTATGCTACTCATGACATATGCCCTACAGTAGTTAAATGAGGAATGAGAGTCCTCCTCTATCACTTTTGTCCCAGACAAAAAGTGGAGTTATGCAAACAGGCACCACTTGTGGCATGTAAAGAGGATGCAGCGCATCGCCATACCCAGAGTGGGTGCACCAAGCTACCCAGCCATTCAGGTCACACAGGCCTTGGCAAAGGGCATGAACAGAAGCTCCTTCTGGAAAAGAGAGGGACCGTACCAGTCTCCAGACACCTGCTGAAACCAAATTGAATTCAAAGTCAGGTTAGGAGTGCTGATACCTGTTCCTCATGTGTGGATGCTGCAGGCACACCTGTGGTACCTGGCAGAGTTGGTAAAACAGCTTGTGCAGAGGGGACCCACTCTCACTGCTGTGAAACAGGAATAGCACTCATACTAAATTTGACATGCAAAGTGGGAGCGAGAATATGAATTTCAAATGCAAATTTCAATGCTCTTCCTGCATCACTGTGCCATACAGGGGCTACATACCTGTGGCCCCTGTGCACACAAATCTACCTAAAGAAGCGCCTTAGTTGCTTGTCAGAGCATAACCTCCAAGACCTATTTTTCCCATTTGGAGATTATTCAGCACAAACTCTCAGCCTAACTATATGGCTATTGTTTTACTCTTCTTCTAAATCACTACAGACTTTTTCTCTGCTTTTGAGGGGGAGGAAAATAAAAGGGGAGCTGATACATTTTAAATTTTAAGGGAAAGAACCCCTCTAAAGTAAGAAATATTTCAAAGACAGGCTTATGCAGTTTGTGAAACTTGTGTCTGCTGTTTATAATTTGTACCACAGTCTGCCTCCTTCACCCTCTGACACAAAACAAGAAAACTGGATTCAAAATGAGATTGCACCATGGTGAATTCATTCCTTGAATTGCATCGTATGTTTCAGCAATACACAGCGTGGGAACACGTCGATTAGCTCTTGCTTTGAAGAAATTGGATTTGCAAAGGTCAGCAGTGGCTCGGCCCATTTCTCAGCAGATCTTTGGCTTGCTTTTCATCCCAGGGCTAGCAGGGAGGAGGTCAGAGAGGAATGACAAAAAGAGCGAGCTTTTTGAAGCAAGCCCAAAGAATTTGACCATGCTCACAGTAGTGCAGAGGTTTCTTTTGCTACTAAAAAGGTAGTTTTAAAATAAAATTTAAAGGAATAAGTTCTGGGTTTACTTTACATATTAAACAATTCATTATTTTGGTATAAAATAAGAATGCTTTTGAGTTTAACTCTCAGTCTGGCTAGAGTTTGTGAAACTAATTTGCAGAAACAGCCTGCTCCCCCTGCATCACTCTTGCTGTGTAAAATGGAGTAGCCAGGCTGGAAAAAAAAGGTGGAAAGATGAAGAACCTCAGCCCCCAGTGGAAGTTCTAAACCTCAAGAGTTTGTGCTCTGTATTTTTCTCTGAAAACACGTTTTCCATTTGTTTAACTTGCTCCCATGCCAGCTTACTGAGACAGAGGTAGCTTCATTACCCTTTCTAGCCGGAAAACTCACAAAATATTTTGGCCACCCTCCACACCTTATTAACATAAACTGGAGTTTCCTACCAATGCTGGCAGAGCAAGGCGCTGGGAACGTGTGATCACGGCGTTTCGGCAGCTGTCGCTGAGGTTAGCACTAGGCCTGCGGTGGAGTGCTGCTCCTGGATCCTGAACAGTGGTTTGCTGTGGGCACTTACGCCAGGAAGCCACAAAAGAGGGGAGGAGGTGGGAAAAAAGAAATGAGGGCAGGTTAGAGAGGAATCCAAGAAAACCTAAGCAAGCCTAAGTTTCTTCACCTGTACATATTAAATATCACTTGCAGAAATGCAGCGCATACAATCCAAGAAATGTCTCCTAGAAATTTGGGAATAATGGGTTTGTTTGCTCCATTCGTGTAATTTTTTTCAGCAGGTCACTTTGTATGTCTCAGTTTCTCTAATGCAAGGAGAGAGTAGAGAGAATATCTCTAGCCTCTGTCTAGTCTCTGCGAGCTGTAAAAAATTTCTTTTCCCTGTTTTCCAACAAATAACATTGCAGTATTCTGGCATAAAATATAATTTAGAAAGCATCCAAATCACAGAAAGCCAATTCCTGATGTACTATAGGTTCCTGTGAAGTACCAGGTGAAGTTCCAGGTGAATTTCCCATCACATTAACTGATCAAAAGCTGAATGCCAGTCTTTGCCTGGTCTGATTTATTCATCTCAGAGAATTCCTTCCCAAGCTTGTCCCAAGCACTCCTGATGGCTGGGCTGCTGTAGAAGGTGCCTGCAGCAACACTGCAGAGCTTGTGAAACCTCCTCTAATGAAGCATTTATAAGATGTATAAAAGAGGTGTAGCGCAGAGCAGTTCAGGAAGATGAAAAGAGAATGGCTATCATCAAAAAAAAAACCAAACAGATGAGTGATGTTTCAGTGACCTAAAAAGGAAGTAATAAATGCTGGTTTTAGGCTTTCAGTGGGGAAATGGCTTGTTCACCTACTGCTGCATAACTACACCAGGTTTTCCCAACATCTCATCATCTCCATGAAAGAATGAGTCTATGGAAGGCTTGTAACAACCCTGCCAAGGAGATTGTGCCAGCTACCCTGCAAGTATTATGTTAACAAGTATCCAGGCGTACCCTGAAGTTCCTCATTACCTCACATACCAACAACTCTTCTGCTGAGCCTTCACTTCCCAGTTAAAGATGTAGAGGAAAATAAAGGATTTGAGTAAGGTTCCTCTGCCAAGGAGATCTCTCTTCAGAAACAGATCCTACAGTTCTAGCACTTTGTGATAAATAGGGGAGCCCATCCAGAAGTTTGTTTCCAGCATCTCTACAAGGAATGTATTTTTTAATTGGACTGACCTCCACATAATATGACCTATAGGAAATTGTTATTTATACACAAGTCCATAACTGTAAATTTTGCATCTGTGTACATGCAGGTAAAGTATCTAACACACAGAATTTAGGCATATGGAGTATCTAGATTACCTATGCACAGCCATTCATGTTCTGCCAACAAATACAAGTAGCATCCTCTTTGTATTTAGCATCCTCTTGCCTATTTTCATTTTTAACACACTCTATTTTTGTTTTCTATCAACACTCACTTCAGCTTCCTTCAGTGAAGAAAGGTGTCTTTACTATACCTTTTACATAAGAACAAGCTTAGTAACTGAAAATACAAAGTGTTGGTTTTAGTTTTATTTTTTAAAAACAAAATTTTGAAAGTCAAAAGGCTAAAAAACTGCAGTTGAGGCTACTTTTCTGAGCTGCAATAAAAAAAAAAAAAAAGAAAAAAAGAAAAAAAGGACTGGTCCAAACACACATTTTTTTATTAAAAAAGAATGTGCATAAATAACAGCTGCTGACCATGTAGTCATTCTTTTTATGAGGTGTTTCCCTATACCCATGTATGATTTCCACATATAAATTCCCTGTTGGTCTGAAAACTGCTCACATGAAACTGGTGTTTTTCTTAATAAATTGTCCACAGGATCTGTATTTCATCTTGGACATAAAAAGTTCATTAGCGAAAAAAATCATCCCAGTGTCCCGGTGGAAAGCAATGCCAGGCACTATCCAAGCTAAAAAAAGATCTGACTGCATAGCCTTTGTTTCCTGCTTTTCTACCTAATTATTTTCCATAATTTAATAAAATTCAACATAACATTGCATACAATAAAAGTGCCTGTGGTAACAAACATCTAGTCCAAGGCAGAGAAAAACAATTCTTTCACTGAGGATTTCACTATGTTAAATTTTGTTTCCTTTAAAATTGTCTAGGAGAGGGAAGAGGCACCTAGCTCTAAAACAGTCTGTCTCTGAGCACAGAAACTCTGAAGAACCCAGAAAGAGCCTGCTTGACCAGATGCAGCTCCAAGTCTGCTTACCAGGGTCTTCTCACTGAGGAAAATCACTGGAACCAGAATCAGATGTTCTATATGGGGGGTTCAGTTGTAACTCTAAGAAAGAAATAAAAACGTGAAATTGTGAAAAATTGCCTCCAGTGCACACATGTAAATCAAAATCTACATATGTCACTATCTCATACTAAACAGTATGGTCATTAAGGGTCACCTACTCCTTTTAGTATGGAAGCACAGCTATCTCCTGAATAGACCTGTGAATTTGGCAGATTAAAGAATGTACTCCTAAGAGATTCCTGCTTCTAGAGAAAAATGCTTGGTTTGACAAACTGCTGGATGTGCATCAAAATGTGACAGACAGGGGCCAATTTTTGCCATGCTTCACTGAACTAGTCTAGCAGAATGTAGTCCCCAAAAGCACAGTTGCTTTCATTCCCATAATTTACTTTCATCTGTCTTTTTCAAAACCTTCCCTAATTAAGCTTAATTGCCATGCAGTCACACATTAGTGCAGCATTCTGTCCACTTACAGACCACCCATAAAATGTTTCATAGCATTAATCCTGGAAAGTGGTAGATTGCTTGTTTTGTTTTGTTTTCTAATGTGCCTAAGTGCCTATAATGCATAGTGATGGCTTTCTGGAACTGATACTTGACTCTGATTATCACAAAAAGATTCTTAGTTTATATCAGAAAATTAGTGAGGTCAGAAGGGTGCTTGTGTTTGGGGAAAAACAAGCAGCTGTGATGATTTGGAATCTAATGTCTTTGGTGTGTAACTCAGACATGGGGATTCCCAGCTCTCTGTAATATTCATCTCCTTAGGACAGTTATGGAGCAGACTACAACAACTGGATACTCTCAGCTTTTGTGAGTTAGCTAGGTTCTCTGCATCACTTAATGTCTCAGTGACTTAGACTCACAATAAGCAATGATTTGGTGACCAGTGAAACCCATGAAAACTATCCTTTGAACTGAGCAAAGGTCTAGTCTGGAGGATGCCGCTAAATAATTTGTAGGAGACGATCCATAGCAGAGTGTTTAGAAATAGTGAAACAACAGCAACACAGAATCACAACGAAGTCAGTTGAAATGTTCCCACAAGTGGCTGATAGTTCATCTCTAAAAGGAGAGTTTACTAGAGTGTAGTAGCTCTCATACCTTTAAAGTCAAGATGTTCTCCAAATTTCTAGGATGGTCAAGCAAAAGCAGCAAGTACCAGGTATCTCAGAAGAAAGCCATTGCAAAGATGCTTTCAGACAGAAATGCTCAGTCAAGCTGGGTGGGCTGAAAATTCACATGGCCACGGGTACAATGATAAATAAGACAAGCAGAAAGTAGTGCTGGATAATGCAATCAGAACTTTCATATCAGTCTGATAAAACCACATTTTATAGAACTGAGATTCAACATGAGGGAACCCCAGCCTTGCTGATTGTTGAGAGCTGGAGTTCACAGCACATGACTAAAAATTTAATTTATCATTTGCACTGGCTACTCTTTCCCATGTTTTCTGGGCACCACAGGGCAATGCCACTATCTTTGCCACTGCTAGAAATACTTCTCCATCCAGAAATGACATCGAGAAAGGGAAGAACAAAATTCAGGTCCAAGTTAATATTTCTAAATTATTAATAAGTTGTTAAGTTGCACCTAGCCCTTTAAAAAGCTTTCAAGCTTTGAGGGATGTATATGTTGGACAGGGAAAAGTAACAGAAGAAATACCAAGAATTGTCTAACCAGCAAGGACTAGTTATATATGTAATTTATTAGCTAAATTTGTCCAAACTACACAGTACTAGAGATGCATATCCTTTGAAAAAAAGTAAGAACATGTTATGCATGTGAAGCAAATGTAAAATAGAGAACAGGAGACACATACGTTATTGCCTGTGAGCCCAGAGGCAAGTTCTGATGCTGATTAAAAAATTTAACATCAGGGAAAATAATTCTCTTCAGTAACACTTTTGTGAATTTCAAAACTGAGCAAAACAAGTCTCTCATAGTTTGATTTGAATAAAAATGCACACATTTCATTTGTATTTTGTTTGACAAAAGCTAGAAAATTTCAAGTGACACAAAGTTTCTTTTAAAATTTCTTAAAAGTCACACACCTAAATAAATAAATAAATAAATAAATAAATAAATAATACCCCTAATTGTTATCTACGTTGACACTATCTCTGTGCCTTATTTACTACCCAGCCCTACCTTTATTTCTGGGTGGGACTGGTACAAGACAAACACTCATGTAGAAACTGAAATGGCAAGCAAACAAGCAAATCAGAGTAAAGAAATAAAAAAGTGTATATTTGTTCTCCCAGCTATGCTGCAGGACACTGAGGGTATGATAGCTGCAACTGGGTTAGTCCTAGAATTTTAGTACATCCTAATAGAGGAAATCTGACACATATTGCAAAACAAAAATTCTCGGCTCTGAAATGCTGGTCAAGTCCAGTTGGAGGCCAGTCACTAGTGGTGTCCCCCAGGGCTCGGTGCTGGGGCCAGTCCTCTTTAATATCTTCATCGATGATCTGGACGAGGGCATCGAGTGCACCCTCAGTAAGTTCGCAGATGACACCAAGTTAGGTGCGTGTGTCGATCTGCTTGAGGGTAGGAAGGCTCTGCAGGAGGATCTGGACAGGCTGCACCGATGGGCTGAGGTCAACTGCATGAAGTTCAACAAGGCCAAATGCCGGGTCCTGCACCTGGGGTGCAATAACCCCAAGCAGAGCTACAGACTGGGAGAGGAATGGTTGGAGAGCTGCCAGGCAGAGAAGGACCTGGGAGTGATGGTGGATAGTCGGCTGAATATGAGCCAGCAGTGTGCTCAGGTGGCCAAGAAGGCCAACGGCATCCTGGCTTGTATCAGGAACAGTGTGACCAGCAGGGCTAGGGAGGTGATCGTCCCCCTGTACTCAGCTCTGGTGAGGCCGCACCTCGAGTACTGTGTTCAGTTTTGGGCCCCTCGCTACAAGAAGGACATCGAGGTGCTTGAGTGGGTCCAGAGAAGGGCGACGAAGCTGGTGAGGGGCCTGGAGAACAAGTCCTATGAGGAGCGGCTGAGGGAGCTGGGCTTGTTCAGCCTGGAGAAGAGGAGGCTCAGGGGCGACCTTATCGCTCTCTATGGGTACCTCAAAGGAGGCTGTAGCGAGGTGGGGGTTGGCCTGTTCTCCCACGTGCCTGGTGACAGGACGAGGGGGAATGGGCTTAAGTTGAGCCAGGGGAGTTTTAGGTTAGATGTTAGGAAGAACTTCTTCACTGAAAGGGTTGTGAGGCACTGGAACAGGCTGCCCAGGGAAGTGGTGGAGTCACCATCCCTGGAAGTCTTCAAAAAACATTTAGATGTAGAGCTTAGGGAAATGGTTTAGTGGGGACTGTTAGCGTTAGGTCAGAGGTTGGACTCGATGATCTTGAGGTCTCTTCCAACCTAGAAAATTCTGTGATTCTGTGATTCTGTAATAAACTAATGTGTTATAATTCCAACAACAACAGGGCCCTTCCCAGGGAGGAGCTACCGTCCTTCTTTCGTTTCAGACTCATCTGTCCAGTTTCAAATTGTCTTTCAGACGTTAACCAGCCTAGATCACACAGATGTGGCAGTCCTGGGGATGGCTGCACATGGCAGGCAGGCTTGTTTGCCACAGGGATTCCATGCTTTTGGTCCTCAGTGTCACTGGTTTGGCCTACCTAACCCACGGGGCATAGGCAGTACTGTTGTTATATATATATTTTGTGGGGTTTGTGGTCATCTGGAATGGCCTTGTAGCTAATTCCTCAGAGAAAGCATAGTGTCATCTCTCTGGCATTGTTGCCATGTATTTTTTTTGCTTGCTTTTAAAAATAAGTGAAATGTCTAATCTCTAAATATACCAACTGCTCACAAAAGTATACAGTTCCTTAGGGAAATGAGGTTACAACAGAACTGTGCTGTGAGAATGCTCATCTATCATCTGCTTGCTCTTTCCCCTCAGTTTTAACTAAATTTTACAGAAGGACAGAGGTCTCTGTGACCCGCAGACCCTTACAGGCCCTGCTCAGAATGGGGATGGCCAGAGGTGAGGGAGCTAAGTCTCCCGCTCCAGGGAGAGAAGAGCAGGACGGCCTTGCAGACATGGCCAAGGTGTGCTGGCCATGCACATGGTCCTCCCTGCCAGGCCCTGGACAAGCAGCAGGGCTGGTGGTGGTGGAGAGCTAGAAAGCAGATGACGGGGCTGAGGAGACAGAAATCCATGGGAAATGAGGCTGCTTTAGTTTGGCTGCCCACAGGTCAGTCTGCTCACTGATTTATACCATTTTTTCCCCACAGTTTTTAAGTTCTGCTGAAAATTATTTTTCTGCCAACCATGCTTTCCAGGAAAAGACTGCAGTGCTTGCTTCAAAACTTCTGACAGTATTGTTTAAATGCTGAACAAGGGGCAGAGCAAACAAGTTTTTTCTTATGTTTTGCTTTAACATTACAGATGCTTTTCCAGTGAACTATGAGCCAAATTCTCCATTTCAGTGAGTAGGAACAAGTGAGTAGATACTGACATCCTGAATCCCGATTTTTCATATTAAGATCACATTTCATTAGAGAACATCTGAGCCTGCAGACCTCCAAGACTATTTTCTCCTAAGTACTAGTCTCACAGAGTAAGCAGTAGTCTAAGTAGTAGTGGGAGAACGTGTGTGGGTTGAAGGCTCAGTACTGACCTATACTTTGTAATATGTTTTATCTGGAGATGCAGTTACCCTGTCCCCCAGAAAGTAATATTAAGTCCAGGGCCTGTTCTTATAGATCCAGTTTGAACATGATTAAACAAATGAAATCATATTCATATTCCATAGGCTTCAGTGCTCCTGAGAGCTAGGAAACCCAATAACACCAACAAATCACGATTAAAACCATAGGAAGCCTCATCAGGGAATGATTGCATATTTTGTAGTTTGTTTTAATTCATATTTAAATTTGGCACAGGCAGAAACAAGAATACAGTTAAGGCTGAAAAAATTATTTGTTTTAATGAAAGTACTTTGTCATTAACAATCTTACAACTGTGAATAATAAAAGGACTGTGATGAACTCTATTAATTTATATATATATATATAAATATATATATATATATATATATATTTTAGAATACCAAATATGTATGTAAGGTCCTAGGTGATAAACATCAGTTACCTGAGGCACCCCAGCACAGAAACAAACACGGTTGATCAAATACATAATATTATTTCATGGTTTATCTGGATGAAAAGTGTTAAGTAAGTTTGCATAGTTGATGTCCGGATGACTGCAATCTAAATAACATACAAACCTTCACAATCAAATCCAGCAAGAGCCAGACAAAGAGAAGCACTTACCCACCCAGGAGCAAATAACTCTTTTGTAGAAATGCTTTTTTAAAACAAAATATTAAAAAAAAAAAGAAGTTACTCTTACTAGAACCTAATTATCACAACAATATCACCAGCCTAGAAGTGTATAACTTTGAATATTTAAACATATCTGTATAAATGTGGATCTGAGTAATTTTATCTGGCTCATGAATGTAAAAAATTGTCAGAACAGAAGTTTCTTGGCCTTTAGATAGACTTTAACAGTTAAAAAAAGCCCAGCATCAGAAACAACACCCCAACAACAACAATATTTATTCTTTCTGCCGAAGCCATTACCCAACTTTCCAGCACTAATCCTGAACTCTGCCTCTCGCTAGCACTGTGCTGTAAGTACGACAAAGGGCAGACAAGGGCACCAGACAATATAAACTGAAATGTTTGCTTGAGCGTAACTGGAGAACCGCGATCTGCCAAATTCTGGCAAGCCTGAGCTTGCACCACTGTTAGGGGCAGGTCATTAAGGAGAGCTCACTGGTGGCTGCTGCTCCCACGGGTCGAGCTAAGGGCACTGCTGGGGCTAGGCCAGAGTGTGCAGCACCACGTGCCCCAGAGCCACTGTCAATCTAGAAGGGAAAAACAGCGTGTGACCACCGTGCTGCACGACTTCGACTTCATTCTGAGGAAGGTCTCACTCTCCAGAAGAGCAGTCTGTTTTGGGATGGGGCAGACCCTTTGGAATGACAAAGCACCATGGGGATGGCTCTGTCACTTTAGTCACAGTTCACAGGACTGTTCCCCCAAGCAATCCCAAACACTTGCAAAAACCCCATATAAATATGGCTGTAAAGCTACCAGTGATCTTTAACCATAAAGATATAATACCAAACATGAAACCTGAGGGTTTTTGTTTGTTTGTTTGTTTCTTCTCTCCTGCACATATGAAAAATAGCTTTAAAGGAGATTAAATGCTATTTAGGAGTGATTTTGAACCACTTGCAATTTCCTTTATGCAATAAAAGATTTTATTTGCTTGGAATTTTCCTGTTTAGGTTGTGTATTTGGACTCAATATATCATAATACTTCCCTCAGTATCCCTGCTTTTAATGATGCTAGCAGTATTTGAGCCATTCATCAAACGTGACAATTGAAACAGCTAGGAGTTAATGGGAGCATGAGCAGTTTGACAAACACAGTCTATTTGACAAGGCTGGGGTCAGGACTAAAAGAACTGCTCTTGGTTAAATAAACAGAAAAGCAACAAAGTAAAAGCAAAATCTTTGCAGCCATTTATCAACTTTAAAAGCCTTTTTGTTATAAGAAACATAAAGTGAAGCTGCACACAGAGATGGGATTTAAATGGGGTTGGTTGGATGAATTCAGTTGGCTTCTTTTTTGGGTGAAATTAAAACACCCAACTGAAAACAAAGAATTATGCCTGTAAAACTGACATATAGTTACATAATATCTAAACCTATGTGTTAAAACCATCTGTTTCTGAACTGCCTTATTATTTTAATGAACCCAGTCTTTCCCAAGTTAACAGACTGATTCAGGTGACAATGAAAGGAGATTGATACAACAAAGATTATTTTCCTGACTTCTGCAAGGCAGGACAGCACTCTGCAGACACGGCCAGGACCTCACTGAGACTGCACTGCATCCATTGCTGATTTCATAACAAATTTACCTGATATTAATCTGTTACCTGGAAGGCAGGCCTTCCAGAGAATCTTTGCAAAATGTCAGAATTTTGCATTTGGACACAATATAGCCTGTAGGAAATTCCTGAATGTCAAATGACTCCTAGAAACTAATAATTAGTGTGTTCTCTAACTTCCTCCCTTATTTGGTTCATGGGCCATTTCTTTTGAATAGAGGAGATTATTTTGGGTTTGCTTCTTTCTCTCCCTCTGTCCAAGCCTCTGGAGAATCCAAGAAAAGTAGAAGCACTGACTCTTCTTGCACTCCCTGAGAAAATTTTTTTTTCAGAGCATTCAGCAGACCAAAATAAAATAAAATAAAATAAAATAAAATAAAATAAAATAAAATAAATAAAATATGTCTTTTAAGCACAGAGAGGCATGTACAATTAAATCCTGAGTATCCCTGGTTCAGTCTTGCACCCTATACCACAGAAACTCTCCAGACATTTTAGCATTAACTTCAACGTGAACAAGACTGGCCATCCTGTGATTCAGCTTTCCTAATGTATACATTTGGGAGTGATATTACTGTCATGACCAGAGAAGACAACAGACAACACAGATTTAGACACTCAATCTTGTAGCTGTGCAGAGATTTTTTTTTTTTTTAATTTTATTTTTATAATTTGATTGCCATAACCATATCCTTGTGTAATAGTTTATATCACTATCCAGAAACCACCAGAATCATTAGGGAATTTCCATCAGAAGCAAGTAATCTGGCGGCAAAACTCAGTAAGCAATCCTGAAGTTTCAGGAAAGAACTTTATGACTTTTGGGGTGGACAAGTTGCCAGAAGAAAAATCCCTTTTCTTTTGAGACTTCTCCATCCTTTCTATTGCTTTCATGATTTTATAGGTACTGGCAATTCGGAGACAGTAAGAAAAAAACACATGCATCTAGGCACAAACACAAGAAAAACTAAGAATGGTCATAAACTTATTGGTTAATTTTGTGTATCTTTTTTGTTTCTCATAACTTATTTTTTTCTTTCATAGGGTAATTTCTACAACTAACTAATATGTTTAAAAACTCCTATGGCTGCTGGAAAATCATGAAAGACTTCTTTTCCTGGAAGTGATTGATTATAGTCTGGACAAATGAAATAATTTTCCCTCTTCTCTTCTCATTATGCTTTGAGCAAAACACCCATTACAGGAGCACTGTGCAGCCATTTGGAGCTAGGAAATGTATTCCATTTAGCCTGTCAAACACAGTTAAACTGCTGCCTTAACACTGCCTCTTTTCCCAACCTCCTTTTCAAGACTGCACTAATATAACCTAATTTTGTCAGAGAATTCTGGACAGCTCTGACTCTTGAGCTCTTTTCCATCTGGAATGGCCTTTTCATCTGCTTAATCCTGGGGCTTTCTGGTTAGTTTCATTTAGTTGTTTTAACATACAGTTTTCTTATAAAATAATTCATAGCACTTACTTGGACACCTTTTTGGAACTTATTTAAAACAAACAAACAAACCCCAACCATACCCAACCAAAAAAGCCTAATTTTAGTTTTATTTTTCTATAAAAATATTTTTATCCAAAATACAGGCAAAAATGTCTGAAGATTGCATTGTCTTTTCCAATGTAAATGATACACATTTATTTTCTAAAGGACATAATATTTGCTCTGTGTCATGGTTACTGTCCATGTTGAAAAACGTAAAATATATTAAAGATGTTCAGGTTGATAAACTGCCTAAGTACATTTAATGATGTGATTGTATTTAACCTTCAGTAAGGCAGGATCCTGGAACAGAACACAAACAGGGCAATAATAATTTTAAGATGAATTTTCAGGAGTTCATGCAGAATATTTAGAAATTATATTACTAACATCATTTTTGGCAAGGTCTGGATTCAAAGATTCAGAAGGTCCTTTACAGTCTCATGTCTCTTGTAAATATTTTATGGATGGAATTTTTTCTGTGCTATACAAAGAAAATCCCATTTTACAAAGGTGGGTTAGTTACCTACTTGAATATTGGTTGGCTTTTCCTTTTTTTTTTTTTTTTTTTTTTAACAAATAAAAATAAAAAGAAAAGGAAAAGGAAAAAGAAAAAAAAAAAAAAAGAAAAGAAAAACCAATTTCTGTGATCAGCAGTATGCTAAACCGCTTAAGGAAATCAACCTTATTCATGCTTTTGTCCTCTTTTCTTAACCAAATTAAGTTTGAGTTGAGAGATTTCTCACTGCAACAATAGTAAAAGCCTTCTCTTCAGTCTAGTCCTGGGGAGGTGGAGGCTAGGATCCACATTCTGCTTTCACTTTACAACATTATTGCAATCAAATAATAACAGCAAAGCCATTATTGTTTATTTCTATTATTCAAAAAAGATATTCAAGCACTGACAAACTAACAAAGTCCTTTTGAGAATTCATCTTAATTTCTTCCCCATCACTGGTATTCAAGAAAAGACCTTAAGACACCTCAGTAAAAACCAGTATGCTTCTGGCACATGGAGCAGCAAGGACTGGAGGACTAAGCAACTTAGGAGAATTTTGATTTGGCTAAACCCAGAGTAGGACTGTCAGCTGCTAAGGACCAAGTTAACTACTATGCTCTCAGTCACATGGTCTGAATTTTTGGGTAAACCTGTGTTGAGCCAGGATATGGACTGGATGATCTTTGTGGGTCCCTTCCAACTTGAGATATTCTATGAGTCTATGATTCCGCAGAGCAGACACTGCAAATTAGGTGTATGTTAGTGGCTCTTTCAAACAATATTGAACAGGCACGAAACAGACAGCTTGCTTAATTCTGGCATAATTAGTCCCTAAATGAGGAACTAAGTAAAGATACATACTGCAAAATATGAAGTGCATCTTATTGGCTCTCAGGAAAGACTATCCTAATTTTTGTTGTATTTTACTTCAATAATAATCATTCAGCACACACCAAACATCCTTGTTTGCTGGTCTATAATTACGTTAGTGCATTAATAGAAAATATTATTTTGTCCCACATCATGTGGGATGTGTTTTTTGATAATGACAGCAGGCAGAGAAAACTTTATATTAGGATTGCTACACAGTCACCAAAAATTATTTAACTTCAAAATATTTTGTAGCTATAAATTTTCCTTTCTTTTCTGTAATTCTGTAACTTCATTATACTTGCTTTTGTGAAATAAGAAACATTTATTAAATGAGCTAGATATTGACCTAGCCTCATTTTATTAAAAATTTAAATACAAAATAGTGATTTGTGATGGTAGGCACTTACATATCCTATATCCTTTCAGTTGGGTCTATTAACGTGGTCATTAGAGACTACTTGCCCTTTAAGCCAATTCTGACGAAGACCAGAACAAACCTAGGCTGCAGTAAAAGATACTCTGCAAGGATGCTGGGCACATAGGTCATGTGTGAGAGCTCCAAAACCTTTCTTAATATACTGCAGATGTTTCTAAGCTTTGACTTTTTTTTTTTTTTTTTAGCTGTGTTTTCATTTACTATTTAGGTGGTCACCGTGTTACAGTGTTGCCAAGAGAACCATTGAATCTGCTAACTGTTTAAGATGGGAATTAATTGTATTAATTTTTACAGAACTGGAAAGATTGAAAAAGGGTCAAAATATTAATTACAGGCCTTCTGTCCTGAAATTTGTAGCTAAACCAACAGATAAGTCACAATTCATCCACCTCAGCAAACAGTTTTTGTCTGTGAGCTGAAATTGTCACTATTGCTTGACCCACTGAGAAATTTTTGCTGGAAGAAAAGAACTGATACAAGAACAGAGTCAAACTCAAACACGTTCCACAGAGCCTGAAAAACAGTAGCTTCAAATAAAAGCTAATAAATAAATACTTAATTTCCCTTGTCTCCCAGCCTTTCCAGTTTTCCAGTCTGCCTACTATAGCATTTCTGCCTTTTTTTTTTTTTTTTTTTTTTTTTAAATGGTAGGGGACTGAAAACTCATGTATTTGAAAGGCAGAAAACACTGGGTCAAAGACATCGTCTTGCTCTCAGTGTTAGATGTGTCACTGAATTTTCCCTCTAACTGCAAACACTGCCAAAAAAAATATTAAACTTGAGTTTAACAGAACCTTGAATTTATTTGATGTACCACGGCACTGTTGCTCAAACTACTATCACTGTTCTTATGTACACCCAGAGGTTATGGCTTCTATTGCTGAAATGACACTCGCTTGAGAGGAACTAATATGAATGTAGATAACCTGAGCAAACATTGAAGGGATCATTAGAAAACTAACATCCAGAAAAATAAGCTGCTGGAAGTTTATTGCCCCTAATCCTGTTAATAAAGTAGGTTACTGGGCTTATTCTTCTGAATATTTATAGTGTTCTTTTGTTTATGTTTTTATTTATTTATTTATTTATTTATTTATCTATTTATTTTTTAAGGGACCGAAGCAGAGAGGAAAGGGACAGATTCACCCTCTGACTCAGAGAAGCATAACTCCGAACACGTGTTACTCTAAAATGCCTGGCTGCTGGTATTAATCGGGATAACCTTCTGAGACTGACACAGATGTAAGACTTGGGTTCTGCTGCAACACAAGCTCTGTCTTCACCTTTATTAATTTAAAAGTAGGATCTTTCTACCTACAAGCCAGCTCTGTTACTGCAAAGAGGGGAGAAATCATGTCCTGATATTGGGAACAGAAACAAAATACCTTTCAAGCCAACAAAAAATGAGGACTTAAAATTATATACCATTTGCCTGCTTAATAAGAAATTCAGAATAACTTCTGTATTAGTAAAGAAATTAGACACCTGCAATCCAAATCTGTATGTAAGTTAGTCATTTCTGAGAGAGAAATACAGTGTATGATATGCACATATGCACACTAGCTGTAAATGTATTCTGTAAACTATTTGCAGGCCCTGAATTTTCTGCTGTATATAAAAGTTGGATCAGTGTTAACTCAATGGCTAAAACTCTATTGGAAGAGAAAATACCAAGTTTTCTAACAATATTTATCTGCCTTGGCCATTTAAGTTCACTACAATACTACAGCTGAAAGAAATACCAATATAAGAGTGGTCTATGTCAAACCTCAGACCATTAATGAAAAAAAGTGTACTTTATCAGATCGAAAGGAAAACACTATTTGACAGTGTCCAAAGTACTACTACTCATTACATATCTAAAGGCTACTGATCAATAGACAGCACTACGCTCTTTCGTTGAATAGGTTCAAGCTTAACTGATTTTCATGGCTTCTTGAATGCTTTTATGAATAACAAGGCATGGTCCACATAGTGCTTTGTCACTGATTTGCACATAATCTATAAAGTAACAGTAATAAATCACAAGTATCATTAATAAATTACCAACAAACAAAGCAGAACACTGAAAAACAATGAGGATAATGCACAGATATTCCTCCAAATGCTTTGGTGAGTAAACAGCACTAGTTAAGAGCTGCAAGTTCAAGTCATAGTAAATACTTATATCTGAGTTTTTAGAGATCTCCTAAACAGAAGCAAGCTCTGCTTCTATGTTTCTTTGGGGCAGATTTATGGAAAAAAGAAAAAAGAAAATTAAAACAGAAAAGAACCAAGAGAAAATAAAACTACTTGAGAAAATAAATACTTGGAGCGTAAGAATATAATCCAGTCTGGTGAGGCTTATGCCATTAAAATCACATTTAATGCCTGTTTACTTTATCATTTTGTACCTCATAAATACCTACAGTAGCTAAAACTGTCAGTGATGCCACTTCAAAGAGCAGTGCCCCTAGGAACAAGATCATTGAGGTTTGGTCTAGCCACAGTGTGGTTAAGGTTATCACAATGTCTCTTTAAATCTAGAATCTAATTGGCAAAAATCCATGAAAAGTACGCATACCTTCAAATGCAAAGTTCAGGATTCATTTACTCACCCTTCAGGTGTGGATTTAATGAAAGCTGGGCATTTAATGTGGTAACAAGCTCCCACTGAATTCATAGAAAAATCCAGCTCCAAGATACATATAGCAGAAGCAAGGCAGTCATTTTGACTCTAAACATCACTACAAAGAACACATATGCTTAACAAGTATTTACTTGAGGTAGAATCCTAGAAACACAAATTTGTAACTGTCATACAAGTTAGCTGGTTGAGGTTAATGCTAGACCTCTGAAACACTTTTTTTCTATAGTGAATACAAGGCCCAATTACTTAGCTTGAACCATTTTGAATTAAAAGCCAAAAGGTTTAAGTTGTTCCTTTTGCTTGTAGTTCCTAAATTTAATAAAGAAGTGGTAAAATTATAAGAGGAAGTCCACTTTCCAAGAATTTTTGCCCTGACGAAGAATTTTTGCTAATACCACAAGCAAGCTTTTTCCTACAAGATTTTCAGTTCAATATTTTAAGGCTTTACTTGTTCTAATAAGATGATCATCTAAATTCTTGAACATGAATGTGAATCAAATTCCATTTAAAATCTTTAGGTCCTCTCAGGCACTTCTCTGGTGACCCTTGAGCAAATACATGTTTGTATTACCCCAGTGGCTTGAGGTAAAATACATAATTACAACCTATATTAAAACCATCTTTCGTGCCTCCAAACTTTAGAAACAAAGTTTGATTCAATACTAACAACCATAGAAAAGAAATAAATTAGGTAGTGGCTAATACCAGGGTGAATAATGACTTTCCCTCAGAAAACCAGATGGAGAACTAGACTTTGGTTTATTATGGCAAACAGGATAGGTATTACAGAATGTTATTTACAGGCAAAACTCCCATACTCTGAGGCTGACCATTCCCTTTTCATCTATTCTTGAGAAATAAAGTCACGTAATGATATCAAGTCCAAGTCCTTAACAAAAAAAACTAGCATTTTTCCTTTAAGGTGATCAAGAAAACTGGTGAGACACAACAGAAATAGGGACAGCAAGAACGTGATCAAGCTGCAGGTAGGAGAGGAAGACTCAGGTGTCTTCCCAGCAAGCACTTCTGGGAGGTGTTGAACATCTGAAAGCTCCATTCCTCTCTGCAAGTTCACCAGCCTTTCTGTAGGAGTTTGACCCCAGCACTTACCACATCCAAAGTCAAGAGTTGGGAGTTTTAAAAGGACATATGTGGAACTCTCTTCAGAATATCTCCTGGAGAAATAGTGTGGATAAAATATGAAGTGTGGGGCCATGGCAGGAGTTTCCACAGCCATGAATTAGACCTCAGTACCTATGCATTTACTTAGGAAAAGAAAAACAGTTTTGCCAAATTTAATGTGCTTTTACATGCCATCATTTAAAAAAAAAAAAAAAAAAAAAAAAAAAAAGTCAGTGTTCAGCAGGCAGCTGGATAATACCCTTAATAATAAGCTTTAAATTTTGTCTAGCCCTGAAGTGGAACCCTTCTAAATGAACTATTCTATTAAAAATACATTGGACAATGATGAACATTTTGTTGAGAAAAAAAAAAAAAATATATGAAAAAGAACAAAATCTCCTACAGAAAAAAAAAAATAAAAAAATTAAAGGACCTTAAAGAAGTTAACATTAACAAAACAAACCTAAGGCTTAAAGTGAAAATGTGAGCCCATCACTGTCTACTATTCTTGAGCATGTGACTTTATTATTTTTGATCCAGAGGTCACAGCTTGCTTTAAAAGTGACTGCCTTCTGGGCAGAGTTGGCCTCATTGGCCAAATACTCAGCTGAGCCACAGGTAGGTATACATGAACGTGAGTGTTTACATATCTGCTGAAGTGTCTAAAAACTTCTGCAGGTAGATTTAAATTGCCTGCAGACATTTGCTCTGCCTGTACTACACAATCATTTGTTTTGAAGCGTTCTCCTGGTTATTCACATAAGCCTTTTTAAATGCTTATTCTCATATGTGTGTAACAGTAAAAAAACACTCAACATTTCAACTTCTATCTTCCCAAGACCAACCCCTTAACAAATGGTTTTGCTTGCAGTTACCTTCGCTAATTTTCATCTCTCCTTTTTCCTGTCCTCCTGTACCTGACCTTTTCCCCTTAACAGAGGTTTTAAAATAGAAGGTCCTTGCCCTCACCACTCTGGGACAGCCCTTCCTAGCATCTTTCAGACAGGCACAAGATATATGAAGAAACTAACTTTTTCCTCCTGGGTAAAAGACAAGTCTCAATACTGCTCTTTGATTTTTCTTCCTGATACACATGACACCCCCTCAAAGCCAGCACCATTATGCAGCGATCGTGAGCTTTGCAGCTTAAGTGGGAAAGGTTCAGATCCAGAACATGTGTTGCAGCCAACTGAATTTTCCTCTTTGATCTTCCACTCCTGCCCCACCATCCAGCATGAAACTTGGTTTTGCTCTAAGGGTGAAACCCGCTCCATGCAGAGTGGCCCACACAAGGTTTGCTACGCCGCTTAACCCCGCAGCAGAGGGAGGGAAACAGCAGGGAACCTGGAAGAATCAGTGGTGCAGCGCGGCCCCCAGCCCCCTCCCTGGGACGCTGTGGTCTTTGGTGGCGTCTGCTCTGGCTCCGATTAGGTCAGCTTGCAGGGGAATTTGAGGGGAGGTTAGAGGAGCGTCTCCTGGATCCATGCTTCTGCAGCAATAGTGGAAAGGAATTCCCACATACGTGGTGCAGATGGGCCACAGCCCCATTTTCAGGCTGCAGGCTGCAAATAAACTTAGTAGCAGCTGGGGAGGGGAACCACCAGAGCCTCATGTGCTTTAACGGATCCTGTGTTTCTGCAAATGTGAGTATTCCCTCCCCTCACTAACCCATGCAAATCCTTCTGTACAGTCCTATAAACAAAGCAGTGGATATCATTTTGAAGGAGAAACTTGCCACTGGGGAAAACAGTGGTCAGAAAAAATACAACATACCTTTTTCTCCAAGCAGAGTATTTGGTGTGCTTTCACAGATTAAAAACAGATTTAGCTGGTTTAAGCAAGCAGGAAAACTTCTGACCTTCTTTTCACATAATAACCCCCACCCACTACTGGTCCCTAACCTGTCCTAAAATAGCTGTGTGGGGGATGGAGCCTGTAAGAGATGTCTGCCCCATTGCCAGGTGGGAATGCTTGTCAGCATGGTATGGACACATCCGTCTTGATCTAATAAAGTAGTCTAATGTGTGATTAGCTTTCTGTTTTCAGGAACTGGCCCTCAACAGGACCTGAAATCAAACATTTATGTGAACATTTTTCTGGATCATCCCCACTGAGCTCAGTGCTTGCAAGTTGGAGATGTGAGCACATGCTGAAAAAAGTTTGTGGCTGAGAGCAAGGTTGTTTTAAAGCGAAGTATGATTTTTTACAGCTTGTTATTGAGTTCAAATTTAGAGGAATTTGTGATTACTTTTAGTTTAGCCAAGTGAAATCCACTGGAAAGAAACTTCCTGATTCCAAACCTGTGTCCAAATGCAATCTGAGTGCCATAGTCGTTAGTGAAAGAAATTTACCAAGAGGTAAACATGCTGACTTCTTTTCACAGGTTTGTGTGCTCGCTAATGTTTAAACTTGGAATTAAATGAGGAATGGAAAAACTGAGGTACCTGAAAATTCAAAAGCTGAATTATATCTGAGAAATCATTTTAGACAAACTGGCTGCATCATAGTCAGTGGCACCAATAATAAGTGGCACTCTGATAATACACATGAGCAGCAAGGTATGCCTCTGCATGTGTCTGCAGATACAAAGAGGAGATGGTGGTTTGTTGCTGCACTGTCAGCCTCACTGTAATAAACTACCGCTTTCCTCCAAATGCATTCAGTTCTCCACAACAGCCAGTACCTGACTAGATCTTACATGTACTGTAGATGGTTGCCTGGTAGATCTCAGTTCAATTTTTTATTCAAGTGGACAAATCTACAAGCATCATTTTTCTGCTGTTTGAGATCAATGTGAGAGTTTTAACTTATTGTTTCTTTTTTCTTTTCCTTTCTAGATGAAAATGTAGTAAACAGATTATTGTTAGAAATGTTGAGAGAACAGTAAAGACACAATCTACTTGTCAGGATTGTCTCTGAAAATAATGAATCACAGTAAATTGGAGATATTAAATCAAGTAGCAGTCTAATACTCTCCCTGAGAATGATGCTGCTGCTGGAAAAATCAGATTATTGCCCACATTAATTCTTTGGTTGTTTTCTCTTTTAGCATTGAAACAAGAAAATGAAAATTTAATTTAATTTTTATAGCTTCTCTCATTGAACTATAGAGCAAAACAAAAGCGATGATCAGACTTTTTGTTTGGTAATGTGCAAACGACAGACAAAAGAATATGAATGGATGAAACAACAACTGACTCCCCCTCCCAAATTAAAGAATAAAGAAACAGAAAAAGCAACAAAAAAGCAAAGCATGTTAATGTAGTACTGAGCCTAGGGCAAGGAGCTGCCTCTGATCCTTAAGGCTTTTGTGTTATTTTTTCTAGGTTAGTTTTAAGACACATTTGGGGTTTGGTACGTACATGGGTCACAGTGTCTGTGAGGACGTCAGCAAAATATGAAAAGGTCTGAGGAACAAGCTATTGGAAGCCATAACTTCTGAGCTCTTTTCTGTTTGCTTTGGCTGTTGGAGTTGTGGTAGGTGTTTCCCATTTTTAGCCTTCACACCTTTATTATGTTTGGGTTGCACATTAGAAATATTCCAGATGCTGTGGATGGAGACTTCCTCTTGGCCCACGGAAAAAAAGGTTTCAGTCTCCTACGGATTTCCCCTCTGCTGATCAGGAGACTTCACCTACCGTTATAAGGGCTGAGTTTTGTGGTACTGGTGTTGATGCTTCCACTTGCTGCCATAGCCTGGAATTGGCACATAGTATCCTAAGTCTTCCAAGCCTTCTTTAAGAAAAAAGGACAGAATTAGCAGACACTTTCAAACTCAATGGATCTTTTAATTTAGACCTATAAAAACTACCCTTTTCCTGGCCACTGCCACTTGGAAATCAAATATGGCAAATACTCAGAAAAACGGGTCGATGTCTTGGTCCTTCCTTAGGCTGCAGGTGTGACCTCCGTGGCTCTGTGGAGGACTGTCTGCTCCTCCTAAACCAAGAAAAACTGCTGCTGGCAGGTCCCACTGCCTCTCCTCATCACTCCAGGGCAATAGCCTAGTTGTAACACACTTCACTTCAGCACAAAGTACTGCTCTCCAACCCACATTCACTGAAGAGCTTTCAATTCATGTTTTAAAATGTCATGCATTAAAACTGCTTACAAAATTATTTTGAAGCAGTGACCACACCAATACTGTGTGACCCCTGACATGAAAATATGAGCTTAAAAACAGAGGATAAAGAATCTGTTTTATACTGATTGCCTGCATCTGGCAGCCTGTTGCCTGGTTTAGTCTGACCCACCTCATCACTGCAGAGATGGGTCTTCCCACAACACCAGAATATCAAGTACTAGGATTGCTTAAAACCTTCTGCAGCGATAAAAAGCAGTGTAACGCATGACAACCCCGCCTGGCTCTTTGTTCTGTAAAAGATACCATAATAAGGATAAACTCTACAACCACCAGGAAAGAAGGTTAGAACTGCAGAATGATTTGGAGATGTCAGCACCCATACTATGCTCTGCTGTGTTTGGTGCAATCCCTGCTGAGAAAGCCTGCACCTAGTATCTGCTTTACGTGTTTTAAACATTTCTTCTTAGTCCTCACTCACTAAGCTTATCCTTTACAGAAGAAAAGGCTAGAAAGCCTTGAACATCATTTAAAAGAAAAAAAGAAGAAAGTAAGACTTTGCTTCTCTTTTCCAATCCTGTAACCCTAACTGGCATGACTGGTCTGTGTTTACTTCCCTCTGAAGTAACATACCGACATATGTTAATTAAATATCACTGTCTCTTGTTTCTTTCCCACATTTTCCTGTTTCCTGTCTTTAGATCTCCTTCCATCTCCTGTTTTTGTATTTATGTATTTTTATTTTCTCTTTCACTTGTGCCTATGACTATTTTCCGTCTCTTTATCTTTGTTACTACCTTTCTGACTCATTTTCGTATTCTCCTTTTTAAGGCTACTTCATTTTATCTGCCTATAAGAACTTTCACTACGCTCTCCCCTTTCATTTTCTCATTCACTCATTCCTTTTTACTCTCTCCCCTCCTCCCCACGAGTGTTCCCTGTCCCTTTCCCACTTTTTTCTTTTCACTTTTTGCTTCCACTGTTTTAGAAAATAGCATTTCACTCTCAACTTGTTCCTTTTTTTCTCTGCGGCAGGGTAGGTCAAAGTCCTGTTCTTTTTCTGGAAAAGAAGCTAGTCAAAAGTTAACAGAAATATGAAGAATGTAGAGATGGCACACATGAAAAATACTAGGTTACTTCAGCATTCATACATATAATTGTTTAGCAAAGCTTTTTGCAAAAGATACCTTGTCTAACTTAACGATTCTTCTTGTGTTTCTTTTCACCTGGTATTTTTGGGTCAGCTAACACTTACTTCTTAAAGGATTCTAAAAACACCTTATAATTCATAGAGATATAACAATGATGTTTTCTTGGGGGTGTTTTCTGCCATTTCAGTTACAACTGAAGACTGAAATAGGAAGCACCATTTGTGGAATACAGTTATCTAGAGTGGAAGTTTTTTTAGGACAGTGATAACTTTTAGGTACACTTTGTAGACATTATGAACTGAGCTATGATTTATAACTATTTTCCTTCGTAAGTATAACTGTAAACTGTTTCTGTGGCTACTACTAACTCCAGAATACAAAGCAGACATAGAAACAAAACCACATCTTTGATATGCTTTCTTTCTCCCTCTCATGCAATACCAAGCTATTTTGGCTCTCTGTCATTCAGTTCACATCTCACAGATACTTGCATTTTGAGCAGTAACAGGTAATCATGAAATATTTTACTTTAGGTTAGCATTAATGCTGCAGAAGTGATTAGCTATCTTACTGCAATCTGGTTTGTTGAAGGAGCACTGGTTCATCTCAGGCAGCAGTGGAGATAACGCAGTTCCTGCAAGATCTTACCACTCCTGGGCACTTTTGAGGTTGTTTCCTTGTGGTATCAGATACACTATGGTATCCCATCTTCTTGTCCTTTCTTTCCAGGATGATACCTATAGAATCATAAAATGGTTTAGGTTGGAAAGGACCTTGTGGATCATCTATCTCCAACTCCCCTGCCCTACCTTCTACTAGACTGGGTTGCCCAAAACCCCATCCAACCTGGCAAAGGATGGCTCATCCTAAACCACCTTGCAGCATCTCAGCTGGGTTTGTCTAGGGTAAATTCAATATAAATAAATAAATATATAAATAAATATAAATAAATTCAATATATTCATCAATTGTATATTAATTCATCAATCATATTCAATATAAATAAATTTAACAGCTTTGAAATGCTACTCAGAGCATAGACCACCAAGAGTAGTTTTGTCTGGTTTACTGAAGCTGGCTTGTAAAATCACAGCCATTTCCCCAAACAACTATTAAACATAGAGATGACAAATTCTACTCTGCATTATGTTGCCTTTCTTAGTGGGTGCTGTGCCACCTTCTTGGCATGAAAAAAGCCTCCCCCTCCTCCACTTGTTTTAAGCACATAAGAACCAAACCCCACGTGAATGTGTGCATGGTGGTGGTGGTGGGGAGATGAACTAACCTGCTGGGTCCAGGTTCCCAACCTGCATCTGTGTCTTCTGGCCCCACATTTGGAAACTATTGATTGGTCTTGGGCAGCAGTACTCCTAATCAAGCTGAGGTGCTTCAAAGCTGCAGAAGGGATCTGTCTGGAGACAAGAAAATTTTCAACTAGCATGTTCACTCTTAGAGGAGTTACATTTGGTCACAGGTGCAAACAGTAACAAAACAACTACAGGATTTATTCAGCTTATACTGAAGTCCAGTTTAGACATTAACTTGACCAAGATGTGAATTTAACATTAGTTTGTAAATATATAATAAATCAAATTGCGTCCCTCTTCCCCTCCTTCATGCAACATGCAGCTAATTTCAGTACCTGCCAGACTGCAATTATAAAACAAAGTCATACACACCTGACTGTGAGAAATAGGAAATTTTCACTGAAATAATTTCTGAGATATAGGACAGCATAAAATGACTATCAGCTCTTCAATGTGCTCTTGCTTAGGCAGGTTAGGAATGTCGTATCATTGTGAAGTTTTCCACAGGAACTCAGAGAACTAGTTTTGGGAGCAGATGTGTTTTTATGGTTGATAGATATTTGTCTTTTTTTTTTTTTTTTTTTAACCCTCTGATGTGTATTACCAACTAATACATGAAATAGAAATATTTCCAATTAATTTTTTCTTAAATCTATTTATCTCCTAAAAACAAGTTCAGATCAAATATGGTGTTGAAGCACAGCAACATAACAAAGCTTTGCCAAGCATAATAGTCAGCCTTTCAAGGTACATTTTTCTTTAGTGATTTTTCTGCAGCCAAGAATAAAATTAAAAGAATGAGAGGAAGACAGAGAGGGGGAATTAGTACGTTTGACTCAAATATAAACAACCCACGAAATATGTTACTCATCAGGCAGATTCCCATCATCCTACTTATCATCTTGGGGCAGACTGCATGTGGTTTCTCCACAGATGTGCAGGATAGAGAGGAAGCTGTTCTAGGACTACACACAACAGTAACTCTTTGAGGACATACAAATGGGATCTAAGAACCATCCTAGCAAATGCTGTGACTCACAGCATGTTGTGTTTCACACAGCACACAATTAAATTGTGGTGCTCATTGACACTGGATGATGTAGAAACCATAGTGGATTCAGAGAAGGATTAGATATTTTGGAGTTGGTAGATCCGTTTCTGGTTATTAAATATAATGATCAAGATGAGCTTATTTCAAAAACTTTCTCAGCTGCTGACAGTATCTGGAAGGAAGCTTGGGGAGGGAACACAGGTTATGTGCTCTGGTCTTAAAGTTTTCCAAAGTAAAACACAGCATCACTAAGAGGACATATGGGCTGCTGGTCAGACATAGCTCTGTGGCTAGGTAGAAGAAATCAATTAGTCTTTTGTTTATTATCTTCCACTATTCATTGCCATTTTAGATTGCACTTTCTTCTTGCTCTGGGTGTGGGAAAAGTTTAACTATCAGTAAGGGGTTATCAGTTCTCTATCAGTTAGCTATCAAAGGCTATCGCTTCCAGGCCAGAAACTTTGATAGAGACAACAGGGCTTTACCAGCAAAGTATCTGAGATAACAGTGATATATGCAGGGTTGTACCCAAAGCTTGTTATTTTTATTTTTTTGAGATGCAGATAGTGGCTTTAATTTAAAAAATCCCAGGTATTTTTCATCCTAAATGTAAAGAAATAAAGTTAGATGATAGCACTGAATTTAAATTTACAACATTGAAATGAATTACATTTTTTTCAGAAGCTCTTAAAACTTTATGCTTTTTGCCCTTATACCTGCTAATATTACATGATTGGCTTGTTAATATAACTAACTCACCAGCAGCATTCACATTAATTTTCACCTTTTACTATGTACTGGTAGTGCTATTTATTAGCCAGACAGACCATTTTTAGTAGTGTTATAGGAACAGAGTGTGCATTACACAACAAACTCAGTTACACCTGCAGCTGACCATTTCTATATTTGTGGCTGTCTGACATCTGTAATTAATGGCAAATGGAAATTTTTTTTTTTTTTTCTCCTTTGGCTTAACAATTATTTTTTTTTCATGCTTTAAAAATAAAAGTGAAGTGAAATACCTGACATTAATTAGGGGTTTAAAATATCTGCAAGTCTCTTGCCAAGGTGCCCTGGAGAAACAGAATGGATCCTTAGGGCAGTGCACAGGAAAGAAATCATTAGCCAACTTCAACTTTCACTGGAAAACTTGACTGGAAAAGCCCAGATTACATTACAGTTTAATTTGTAATCGTATCCAGCACCTTTCACTTCAAGTCTTAAGAACTACAGCCTTTCATTGTATGGGTATAACTTTAAGATGGGAAATTTACCATGTATCCTTTACGGATGATTAGATGTTTTGCAAAATTTATAATAACCTTATGGATTTCAAAGTTTAATGAAGTTAGGTAACCATCTCTATACAATAATGTTTATCTCACAGATGTCAGTGAATTATTATCAACACATACAGCCTATTTTTTCTCCTTTCCCACCAATTATGCAATACAGTCACAATACAAAGCAATACACTGAAACAAAATTGAAATTCAGCCCATTGTGTAAAATTATTATCACTTAGAGATTTGAGAGGGTTTTTTAGTTAAAAAAAAACAAACAAACTGTAGTTAGTCACTGACTAAAAAGATACTATGATAAAGAAAGGGGTTTCGACAAAATAAGATCGAATTGCTTACGGCACACCTGCAGATAAAGTAAATACGTACTGAGGTAGACTCTTATGGAGCAAGTAAAAATCAACAAAACAAAACAAAAACAAACAAACAAATGAAACGAAACCACAGCCATTTGAAACAAAGCTGGAGACATGGACAGCAGTCTGAGAACAATTAAACTATTTTGACTCAGGACTGAGCTTTTTTTTTTTTAGGAATCCTTGATTGATTATGAACAAAATTCTGTCCAGATTTCATGGAAAAAAATCATGCTGATTCAATTTGATTTCTTTTTTCTTATATTCAGTCAGGGACATTAAAAAAGACAAAAAAAAAAAAGTTTTGTAGGCTCTTCTCTGTTTCGTGCAATGCAGAAATCACAATGTGAAAAAAAAGCCATAGTGAACATGGCTTTCATGAGGAGAAAAGCGAAGGCTTTTTTTTTTTTTTTTTTTTTAATGAAGAACTGTGTTCTTTCTATGACACTACCTTTGGCACACTTCAAATAAATTCATTTCAGAGAGACCAGACAGAAGTTTATCCATAGTACTTGAGAGAACCCAAAACACTTGAACTGAACAGAATTTCACATCAGTTCTGCAATATCAGCTTTTAAAATGAATCTCCCAAACCTCTGTGTTTGGCTTCACTGTTTGAAATTACCAAGATATATTCTTCCCAGAGGCAAAACTAGGGGGGATTTCCTATTCTCAAATTCTTCTGCTATTCAGCAAAGAGCTTTGTAACCTACTGACAAGACATATATCACCCTCTATATAGCTGCCGATACTACGGAGATTATAGGTTGACACAACCATTGGTCTTTCAATCACACAATGATTTAGAAATAAGTGAAATGGAAAAGAACAGAGGAATATCCAGATTAATTGTTCCTCAAAGTTAGCAAATTCCATATTTGTCCTTGTGCTTTTCATTTTAATGAAAGACATTGAGTGAAAATGTATTGGCTGGATTTTAATTCCAGCTGTTCATAAACAGCATTTTTAATGACTGTTTTAGTGTATGCCTTCATATGAAAGATTTTGCTGTCATTCTAATACATGAGAAAATTATCACTTTCCATCAGCTCCCTTTTCATGACTTCACATAGACACACCAAAGGGAAACATTTACAGCATGGTATGGGGATTTGATAGACAAGGTATTAGCAAAGCTAATCATAATGTAGTGAATGGATATTCTGCCTTCAGCTCATCCTGATGGGGCTGGTAGTAGGAGTGGTTCTTTTGTTACTTTTTTGTTGTTTTTCTTGAGGACATTCTTGTGGGTGCAATTAAATTGGTGCCAAATTACCTGAAATAATTTGTGGTTATTAAACAAACCACTCAGCATTCTCTGATGTGGAAAGTGCATTGTTCCCTGACATTCCATAGGCCTGCATTTTTTTAATTTTTTAGGAGAAATTGTAGTAACTGATCTATGAAAATAATGCTTTGTGTATGTTCTTTCTTGGGTGGTGAAGGAAAAGACTAAGCCATGTCACAGAACTGCACATACAATCTACAGCTGGCATGTCACATTATAACCAAAAAAAAAAATGACTTCATGACTTACATATGATCTTTAAGGAGGCATTGCTTGCAAGGTTAATGGTAGCAGACAATGAAAAAGACAAGATGCAAACCATCATCCTATTTCCCTGACACCAAATAATGTTGAAGTGTTGTATTTGTATAGTCTGATTCTCCATTGGGTATTTATTCATATTTACCCTATTTCTAGAGCTAGAATTCTTGAGCTGCCAATCACTGGTTTGTAGTTTGCTGGAATGGGAGACCTTTGGAACTTTACTATTTTTGCACTCAGGTGTTTGACCAGCTGTTTTTTGTAACATATGAAGGACTCACTTGTCCAAAACAACGTGCATATTGCATTTTTTTGTTGTTCATTTGTTTTTGTTTTAATATAAGCAGAGTTAAACTAATAAATTAGACTATTTCTTCACATAAAACCAGCCTTTCTCGGTCTTTCAGTGAATAAGGATTCTGTATCTGTACTCATTTAAGTATTCTCCATCAGTTACGTATGACAGTTGCTTATGGTTCCTACTGCTTGGTCTTTTGGTTATTTAGCTATCAGATTTCTTATTCACAAGGGTCTTACCATTTCCACTGCATTCACTGAGGAATTTGATACCCACCAGTTTACTTTAGTTAGGGCAAACTGAGGCATGTCTACATTGCCCAGTCATCCATTATGTCAGGACTAATGTCTTTCCTCATTTATATTGGTCTGAGCCACATGTAACTTGGCCAGTATCAATGGCATGAAGTCAATATAAAACTCATATAAATGAGAGAAGAACCAAAAGCACGTGTTATCCTGTGGTATTTCTAGGGCAACTCCATTAGTTTCAGTATTTGAATCTGGTTTACACTAGTGCAGAAGAGAATTTAAAAAAAGCCCCACTTTAACTCATTTGACTGCTTGACACAATTAACTGGGAAATCCCAGCTTGTCTGTCAGATTCTTTTGACATTTCCCATAGGAAGTATCCATTTTAACACAGTCAATACCTTTCCTAGACACTTGTCGATCTGTTTGGCCAAACAACATTTACACAGTCAGCAAATTAAGATGTAAAAGAAGCAAATCAAGACCTCTTCGGGTACTTTCTTTCCACAAACAATGTACAATGCTTAATTTCCTTCCAGGAAATTATAGCGTCTACTGAGATTTCAAAATCTGATTAGTTTCAGAGGCTTGGGTTTTTTAAAAACCTGTAATTCAAAATAAAGATATAAACATTGCAACCGCCCTATGCCTGAAATCTGGAGAAACCTTGTTACTGCAGCCCCTTTGGGGAAAGAATAGGACCCTTCAGATTTTTTACTGATAAGGTATGAATAACATTCTCATAAAGCTCAAAGATTGCCCAGATATACACATTTAAAATAATTATGGTAATTAAATAGAGTTGCAAGCAGCTATAGCTCCAGGCAACACCAGTTAAATGTAAAGAGAAAACATCTTCTGCATATGTTTGTGATTTATGTAATTACATGCTTCTACAAGCTACACACCATTCATTGGCAAACAGCCATCTCTTCTTTCATTACAATTTAGCCACAGTAAGTAACATACTTCGTCTGTTTGAAAAGCTCCACTTAATAATGCCACCGAGGATGCATACAACACTGTGGAGCAAATGTGAAAAAATTAAATGTCATTTGGTTGTGTTAAAAATAGCCTTTGTGGGCCTGTTTCTGACGTAAATCATGAATGACTCCATTTTAGACAACTAAATTACACCTTGTGTCAGTGAGAAATGAATAAAACCCAAGGTGTGTTTCATGTATGAGATTATGTGTTTGCTCTTGAGAATTGCTGTTTTTCTGAATGTAGTAATTTTGGAAAATTAATCTGCACCGGGCCACTCTGAGGCAAGTCCTTACCAAATTCAGTGGGAGGATAGCAAATTAAAATGTTACCTGAACAAAAATAGATTTTAAACTCAAGGGTTTACCCGGTGCACTGGCTTCCCTCTGCTAACAGAATCCCAGACAAAGGATTCCCCGAATACTTCTTAGATGAAGCCTCTGGACTCAGTCACTACAAACTTTTAGTCAAACTCCAATTAAAATTTTAAAGGAGCTAAGAAGCAAAATGATAATAAAAGTTTTATGTACATATTTTCATATTCCATCAGACTTTTAGATTTCTTACCATTCCCAGCATACAATTATGAGTCCATACAATTAATGTCAAGCAAGTTTTTGTGATTATTGTCAAGAAAGTTTTTTTTTTTCAGTGCAGTCAACTTGCTCTTATTCCTTTATATATTGTATTTCCTCAGCTGAACTAGGTCCACCAGATACAACTAATTTTGAATTCCCTCCTAAAATCTAGTTTGTTTGCACAAAAGGGCTATACTAACTGTAAGAAACTGTTTCAATACAACAGTGAGAATGCAAATGAGAAAAAAAAATGTTTAGTTACTTGTGAAAAACAATGTGATTGTAAGAAATCTTCTATGCCCGTAAAATTACATACATTTCATTAATAAATCTGGTATTTTGCTTATGCAGTTGTTTTTCCATCTAGGTGTGCAATTGTGTATTGAACTATTTAGCATTTTGAATTGCATAAGATGCTAAAGTTGTTATTTTGGAAAATATTTCTAAGTAACAGTATTCTCAACCACACATGAAAAAGTACACAGTTAAAAAATACATTATATACATTACATTTACTTTGTACAGTAATACTCTCATATTACTAAAGTGTGATGTCTGAGACTGAGTTGAAAATATATTTCTGCTCTGCCAGAAAATACACAATGAATATGTCATGAATATTTAGTTCTTTCTAGACTCTCTGTCATTCCAATGCCAATGTGCTGTAGTTTCTAATATACTTTTGGGTTCTTTACTGCATCTGTTAAGGATTTCAGACCATGATTTTTTGCTGTCAATCTCTGTTGCAGCCACACTGTTGAAAATGAAGAAACTGAGCACAAAGGGCACTGAAAGGCAGGGGTCCCTGTCCACCTTGGAAGGGAGTGGCATGAAACCAACTCTCTGAAAACACTGCTCTGTTCTCATCACTAAACTCTGAAGCAGCTCCACAGAGCCAATCTCTCTCTTCTGCTCATGCAATAAATAGTTATTAGTTTTCAAAGTACATCATATTCAACAGAGAGTAATGTGAACATTTCCCCACAGAACCATCACTACTCTCTAGTTTAGAATATTTACCTGTGTAGGGAAAAGCCAAGGCTTAATCCTGGATCCAAATCACCCTGGACTTGAGACCTGCACCTGAATCTTTCATATTCTGGGACCAGGAAAATCCAATCAGAATTTGCACATTACCATGGAGGAAAACCAAACTAAACCAAAGAAAAAAACAAACACCAACAACCTCCCCCCCCCCAAAAAAAAAAAACAAAAACAAAAAGAAACAAACAAAAAAAAAACACAACAACCAACCAGACAAACAGAACAAGATAAAACAAACAAACAAACAAAAAAAACATCAGTTAAGGTGATTTCTTAATAGATATTCTTATTTTTGTAACTTCTAGGTATTTTCCCAAATGCGGGTTGAGTTGGAGGGAAAAAGGTGATGCTGACTTAATTATTCCAGATGACTGCTGAATGTGCCGCAGCCCACAGTGAAAAGCAGGAAGATGAATAACTTGGCCTCAGAGAGGACTTGTTTTAGGAGGATGTTAGAAGCTGCATGAAGGTAGCAGTGGAAGGGTGTTCTGTATCTCAGCCACTACAGGCCACCCCTTAGGATTATCTATGGGTATAGGAGTCACTGTTATAGCCATATCACTGTTCTATGATGATCTTAGAAAGTTATGCTAGAAACAAAGTAGACTATATCACTCTGCACATTTTAAATCAAGATTATAAGCTATAAGCGTGATCACCCAAGACTAAACGATTCAGTAGCAGGAACTTAACTTTTCCTCACTGTGTTTGTGAAGTACAATGTAGCTTTAGTCTGTGACTGACATAGTCACTGATACAGTAAAAGTGTAACTAAAGGTCACAATAAATTCGAGTCAAGTCTATAACGTGTGTTTGGAGTGTTTGTACTCCTTATCTGCCAGCCCACAGAACATGGGGTTACATGTTTAAGCAACATCTGTTACTTAAAACTTCTGGTGCTGTAAGGGCTCAGATGTGCCACAGTATCAGCTCTCCCCTGTGGAACTACAAGACACTGCTCATGGAAGAAGGATGGGGACCTGGTATACCTAGAGTTCATGGCAACACTATGCAGCAGTCAGATCATGTCTGAAAATTGCCACCGTAGAAGCTATGGAAAAAGAATTGAAGATAGGATTTTCAAATATAGTAAGAGAAATAGGACTTTAACAAGATTTAGATGCTGAACATTTTTAAGCCCTTATGAAAATTGAAATTTGTGACACCTTTCTCTAAATCTTTCAGAAAAGAGAAAATTGTGAACAAGTGTGAAATCATGACAGGCCAAAACCTCCATGAACATCCTGAGCAGTTCCTAACAAACATGGCCATCTCTATTTCCAACCTGAGGGGAAGTTTCTGGATAAGGAGCCTGGAAAGGGAAGTAACACTTGGTGTGTCTCAGCTGGCTTCCAACTTGTAGATGTTGGCCAGCAGAGAACCCCAAGGTTGGAGCTCACAGGCCCTAAGTGACCTATTGTTTTCTTAGTGGAGACCACTTGCTACTGGGTTTTGACTCAAGGAGACTATAATGGTCTGATAGCCTTGAGGGCACATTGCCATGGTTTTGTCTCTGTTGCCCAGGAGAACGGCAGTACTTTATTTTCTGTTTTCTTTTTAACTTTGGTCTGCTATAACATTTTACTAAATCTCTGGGGATCTGAGTAATCAGGGACTTTTTGTAAATTAAGAAAGTAGATAAATAGAGGCTTTTAAGAAGGCATTTTCCCATCATTCTTTCCAAAAGAAAGCAGGTGTTTAGCTCAAAGGGACTTGTTCTCTTGATAGTGCAGTGGGAGAGTAAAACTGCATTGTCCCCTAAAGCAAAAATAAATAACTTCAGAAAACATGAGAACTGAGCCCTTGGTGAGGAGATGAAATGAGTGTCCACCCTCTTGAACTAATTTATAACACCAAAGATGTCAAGTGACATGCTGAATGAAGAAATGATTTGTGGCTGAGAAAAGCTTAGCAGAGATCCCAGAGGCTTGGCCAAAGGCAACTGCATCTTGATAGAAGTGATCGACTGCCAAAATAAAGCCTAGTGTTAAGAATCTCATCTGGGAAAAGGGAGAGAGCTGCCTTTTCCAACTGTGGCTCCAGTTATCCATAGTCTTTGCCAGACTGTGCAGCCAGGATGAAAGCATGCCAAGCATTTAGCCTGTTCACTGGGTGCCCTTTGGAAGGACACATAAATCTTAAGGAAAGGTTTCAGGACTTTAAATACATCACAAACAAAATAGCATCAGCAGTACAACTTCAGAAAGCATGCAACAAACTGGCATCTAGCTCTTCAGGCACTTGGCACTGAGTGAAATTTTACATGGAGGTTGTTTAAAACTTGGAGCCATGTGCCTACTTACCTGCAAAGCTTCCTTGCCTTCTTATTCTTCTAAGAACCCTAATGTGTACAATCAGAGTTTGTAATTCTCATGGGAGAGGCAACAGTATCATAACCAGTTTATACAATTTATACCAGCCATGCCAGAATACACATTCTGGCTTAAACTGGTGATTACCACGCAGAATACACATCTAATTCCTGAGTGAGATAGCCACCTTGGGAGCCCAACACTCAGAGCACACAAATAGGCAGATACACTGCTTTATTGTAGCAGTGGATCAGCCTGATGAATCAAGGCTGTGGGATGAGTTGTGTCATTCACATGTCCTCCTGCAATTAGAGCAGCAAAGAGGTATTGCAACACAGCAGAGAAACATGTCCTGCAATTCAGGTTGCAAGGTGTGGAAAAAAGATGTCAGCAGTGATATCAAATTGGCAGCTGTGTGATGTGGTGATTCTCTATCTAATGAAAAAAAATAAATTAACACATTAATATTTTAAAGTTAAGGATCTAACAATTCCAGTTTAGAGGGTTATGATTCAGCCAAAAGTAACATGTTGCACACCAGAGGAATTTAGCCTTTGACCTGGAATCATCCAGTTGCATTTTACGTGTGAAACTTCACACAACCCTAATTACTGAAGCCCTGAAGAAAAAGGCCAGAGGTGTTAAAGAGCTGGCAGGTGTGAAAAAAGTCAGAGGTATGGGCTCCTTGTATTACTCTCCGCCTCCTGAGAAACAATAGGTCAGAAATGATATACACTTTCATGAAAAGACTTTCTAAAGGTGAAAGGCAGTGGAAAGAGAGAGATTTTCTATCTGAATCCTACCTGTGACTATGAAAATCCCCCCTTTGTCTGGAGTTAACAAAGCACTTAAGAACCTAATGAAACACATTTTAATTATGATATGTGGGAAATTACTCAGAAAGATCTTGTTGTTGCTGTTGAGAGCAACTCATTTTCTAATGATGTCTAATAATAGCACAGAAAAAGGTAATTAATACAAATGTTAGTAGAGGAAGGAAAAAAAAGGCCCAGAGTTAAATGCACTTAAGTCAAGAAACACTAAGCAATCTCCATACAAAAATGCTGACTGTCTCATACTACATGATTAGAGAATAACAAACCTAGTTCCTGTACTTCAGAGTGGGACAAGAATAATCCGAGCAACTGCAGAACCCATCCTGGCTGTTATTCCATAACATCTGAGAAAAAAAAAAAAGAAAAAGAAGTAAGGTTAAGATAAAGACTACTGAAAGGAAAAGGAAAACAGAATAAAACACACTTGAGGTGTGCCAAACATAGATGACACACTAACTCTTGTCACATACTTTGATAAAAATATGTCTTGGTCTACCTGAAGGTTCCAAAGGAAGAAATTAATTTATTATGAGAAGGGTGAATATAGCAGCATTTCAACAGTTATAAAAAACTCAATGATGATTCATCATATCAAAGACACAACTAAAAGATTGGAAGGTTATTAGATGATCACCTAAAAGGCTATTAGATTGGAACAAGATGTATTTAATACTTGTATTAATGACCTCAGTAACAAGCAACTGAAGTGATCTAATGAAGTTTAATGATCACACAGATTTGGGGAACCCTGCCCATGGTGAGGAAGGTAAGAGTATTACACAGGAACCATTTTAACAGAATTCAGCCATGTAGGTTGCAATGTTATATCAACAAGGGAAAAACAGAGTTTCTCTTATAACCTGAGACCGTGATTTACGCAACAAAGGAGGAAAATGAGCAGTTTTTTATTTGATCATAGACAGCACTTAAAAAGGCAAATGTAACCTCAGGAGGCTTCAGGCAAGGTAGAAAAGGGAATTATTAAAACTATTGCGCCATGCCCTGGTACTAATTCACCTAAGGCTGTGCATATAAATTGTCATCACTGACATTTAATAAAGGTAAACTCAGACTGGAAAATGTACAAAGAAGTACTATTCAGATGATAAGAGCAATGGATAGTTTGTCTAATGAGAGACAAGTAGGGAAACTTGGCTTATTAGCTCAGCAAAATGTAGGCCAAGAGGGACTTCAATGTGCTCTATTTTATCTGTGCTAGGCAGCACAGAGAGCAAAGAGCTTGGCACAGCCATCGGTGTGACTGGAAACTAGGAGAAAATTCCCAACTGCTGTGGCAGTGTGCTTCCAGCACAGCTTTCTAGTAGGACTGTCCAGGCAAGAAGCTTTTTAAGGTTTAAGATGAAGAGTATTAGATTTATAAACAGGATTAGAGTGATGCTGTTGTCTGCTGCAGTGAAGGAGTGGGGTCAATGAGCCATAGTTATTGTTTTTGTCAGAGTTCTCTGATAATCAGATTCTCTAACCACACTCAGGGCTGTGGTCTAAGATCAGCAGCTACACTACCAAGTGTCACAGTCACTACCCAAAATGCCAGAACAGATGCAGCAGAAGTCCAGAAACAGAGATCTCAGATATAACCCATAATACACATTGGTTCAGAATATCTCCTGCCAGACCCCCAGCTGATATACACTGAATGCAAATAGCTCTTAGACTTGGGCTACACTGTAAAGATTTGTGCAAAACTGTTTCCTTCACTTATTCTGATTTACTTTCCCTTCCTTGCTTTCCTCCTCCATTGTTTTAGCCAGATCTCTTAATCTCATATTTTAATCACATTACGCGTAACACCAGTGCTTCTTTTGATTTCGTGATGGAGGTCATCATTTTCCTCCGACATGTGAGATTAGAAGTCATAAAGGGAAAAAGCAGAAAGTTTAGTATTGAAACCAATGTGCAGAACAAACAATTAAGCAATGTAATTTAGCAACTCATAAGGCTGACTCAAACTGTATCTTTGAACATTATTGGGGAGGAGGGGGTGAGAGCGCTGTAAGATATTCTGATAGTAGGAATAACTATTTACACCAATATGTGAAAAATGTTGCAATTATATTGTTGCAAAAGTATTCATCTTACTAAATGGTTGTTTCATGGCCTCACTGGAAGAAATCGAATTCCAGCTCCAGTTTTCCCTACCAGTCTTACAAACTTACTGAAGACAATAACAGATACAAAATGCAGTGGAATGACCCTCATTGCGAACAAAGCACCATAAATAAATCTGTTCTGTTACAATTTTTTCCAGGACCCAAAAAAAGCCCTGCTCAAAAAAGTTGCTGCATTGTGCTGCCTATGCTTTTCAGAAAAGTGCCTAGTGGAAATGAATGAGAGAAAAGAAAGCTCAGGGTTGGTTTGGTTCAGAGTATGAAACAGGGGTCCTGCTAAACTTGATGGACAAATCTTGATCCAGTTATTCACTTTGACCATTGGTTACATATGAAGCCACAGAATTAGTATGATGCAAAGTTAAACGGGCTTAGTTTAAATTATGTTTTCAAAACTGTCACAGCCTTTGAAATGTCACTGTTTTATTCAGAGAGAGGATTAAGGAAAAGTTACTATTCTTTATACTGTTTTAAATACACTGGAAAGCTGCTTCAGAGCATCAAAACCCCTGCCTCAAGCACCCTGCTCTGTTTTATATATTCCTCTGAGCTGTCCTGAGCTCCTTCGTAAATACAGAGATTTTGTATAGTAAAGAATGAGCAACAAAATAAGACACTTGTTACCTAAGATATTGTTTGTTATATGTGTGACATTATTACTTTTACAATTTACATAGCCTTTGTGGAAAAGTGGGATTCATTTCCTTTCCTAAGAAGGACAAGTAAAGACAGAGAGAACAATCAATATAAATACGAGATTATTTGGCGGATATTTTTAAGTAAGCTTTCTGATAATTATCATATAAGCCCAGGTTAAACTGAGGTTTCCTACAGTACATCTGGATGATCTGAATTCACTAGTTAACAAATGACATAAACACTGTATTTGGCTCATGATAGTCTGCTAACTTGCTGTTTACATCTTTGAAAGAAATAGGAACACAAAATGAAGTTTAGTTACAAGCAGTGAACAAATAAAGTTGCATTTCAGGATTTATACTTCTAGAAAATGTTTATATTTTAAAATCATCTAGACAGTGAAGAAAATTGTACATTTTTTTCAGTCAACTACCAAAGAAGAAGCCAGGTGGAAATAGTACCATCTACACATAATTATCAATCTAAAAAGCCAAAACACTTTAAGAGGTATGTGATATAGTGCATATTCATTCACATATTCTGAATGTAAAAATTCACACACAACTGAGCTTTCTATCTTTCTTTTTGTTTCCCCCCCTTTTTTTTTGCAAATTGGACCCATTTCAGTCAGTGTAAAGCACAAAATATAAAAAAAACTGAAGTGAGGCTCACACTTTCAGAATATTTTCTCCTGAAGTTTTCTCAGCTGATACTGTATACTAGATTCAGAAATACAAGTAGGAAAACTTGGAAAAAAGTGAAACAGAAACTGTCTGCAGTGTTGTTTGTGATTTTCTTTGTAGTTGGTTTATAATAACTCCTTGAACATTTTTAGCAATGTTCAGGAAAGGCTTTAGTTGAGACTTAAACCTTTCCTAGTTTTAAGATGGATAAAAAGGGGATCTTCATTCCAATCTGTCCAAACTGGTAATTAGCTTAAATAGGATTCTACATCTGGAATATGTAATTTATTTCCCTTATTTTTTTAAAAAAACTAAAGATATCGTGCCAATACTGCCATAAGTAACTGGTTAAAAAGTTTGAGATGCAAAAAAAAAAATATATATATTTTTTATATTTTCCTGGCAGAACCAGAGAGAAAGAATAATTTGTAGTTGAATATTGGAACACCATATTTCGTGCTTTTTTAAAAAGGTATAAAACTTGTTTCACCACAAAAGGCTTCATTCCTCTGCAAATGATAACATATCAGTTATTTCTACTTCACTAGAAATTCTTGTCAAAAGTGAAGAGCCATAGACACAGATATATATATGTGCGCACACACACTCCATATTTAATTATATATAAATATATTAAAAATGTGTTGTCTTAAGAAGGGAAAATACCCTTCTTAAGAAAAAACACTGCTATTTCTGTGGGTCTTATTATAGTTTTCTTTAGGCATCCCATTAAAAAAGACAATTCTAATGTCATGACCAGCCAAGAATTTCATAAGCCTCCACTATACAATAACCAGTCTGTACTTCAAACAAAAACAGCATTAGAACTAGAGTCCTTATTTGTGAAAGGGAAAAAGGAAACAAGAACCTTTCCCACATTGTTGGGAATGTGATACAGGAGACAATAATCTTGTCTCCCTCTAATACAAGATACTCATACTCAATCCTTTTTTTGTCAATTAGTTGATTGCCAATATTTAGAAAACAGAGGAAAATTTTAACGGTGTTCTTTTGTTGGAAACAGTTAAACACTTGACAGCCTTTTAAAGTTTTAATTTTGATTTAATGCTGTCTTGTATCTGACTTATGACAGAATGTCAAAGAAATGCGCTTGAGGAACCCATTCTGACAATATCAAGACGTTGCATCTAACTTTACAATACACTAATGGTTTGCAGACAACTTCTCCTCCTTTGTTTATTATGCAAGGAAGTGGCTGTCTTCTCATGGGACACTAGCCCATCTGTTAGACAGCTAGACAAGATCAGCAACAGAGCTGTTCTGTTAGATTAAAAATGGCAAGATCTTATTTTCTAGTATTGTTTCCTATATCTTGCAACAATTATTGGCAACATTTCATCAAATTGGGTCAAAATCATGCCATAAAGTTAAAAAAGTATAGGGCATCACTATGAAATATAAAAACACAAGACAACTGATTTGGCAAACTAGTTAAACTACTGCAGAACTGTGCACTTAACAACACTGCATATAAATGTATCTTAACTATACAACAATAGTCTAACTGAAGGAAATAATTCATTTTCCAGTTAAGAGATATTTATAAAGCACAGCTGGAGAAGGATTTTAACAGAGGGTTACCCATAGCTAAAAGTCTTGAAAGAGAAGAGTCTTTTGGCAGCATCTGAAGTTTGAAAATCTCAAATCTCTTAACATGAGAACAGAGCTGCAATCACTCTGTGAAACATCATTGTCTGAAAAGAAATTATTTTCTTCATTTTCAGGAAGGAGAATGTAATAAGGAAAGTAAAGATGACTGGACTCCATAAATCTTATTTTTCTTTTGTGAGAGTGAGAAAGTTATTCAATATCTTTGTAATTTGTAAAAAGTTATTCAATCTCTCTAGTCATTTGTAAAATGGGAGCACTGGTACTATTTTTCAGAGAAGTTTGGGGGACTGTATTAAAAATCTCAAGGTGGCAAGATACCAGTAATGGATTGCACAAATATTTGACAAGGATTTATTGCAAATGTCATTAAGATGATACCTATTAACAGCAGAGTAAGAAATAAAAAGATGATGTGAGATCAACTCTGTGAAGACCTAATTTAAGAAACATCTAAACACAGGCTTGTCAATTCCTATCCAGAATCATGTTTTATCTTGTGCTCAAAAGCTTTTCTTAATAGCGATGTTTTTCTGAATAAGCCTCACACTCACTAAAAGAGCCTTGAAAGTTTTAGAAAGAACAGCTTGAAATTCATCTAACATAACATAACTCTCCACTTAATCTCTTCAGAGATGCATGAATGTGGGCAGCATGCTGTTGCTGAAAACTTTAACTCTTCCAGTTTTGAGCACTGTGAGTACTCAAAGGCTTATGGGAAATCAGGGTAAGATGAATACTTTCTATTTCCCAACAGAGCTAGTCCAGGAAAGACTGAGAGCTGATCTAATCCTCCTGAAACACTTAGTCCAGCTGATGGTAACTGCTCAAAAGCATTAACTGGAAGAATTCCAGTGTGCATTATCTGAGCTTGATGCAATCTTTTATAACATTTACTTACAGTATATGAATATTTCAGACAGAGAAGCTAAAGAAACTATTTTATGAATAAAGACCAAAGATAAACATGCTTTCTTAAGGGCTTTGAAAACAAAACTGGAGAAAACTGCAAGAATTTAAATCCAGTATCCAACGGGAGGTGGTCTGGGTGCTCTTATCAATACTGGGGACATAATCATCATATATATATGTTGTCGACGGAAGGAAGACAGGGACACTCAATATGAGTGATCAGCAAGCTTCATTTTATTGCCCGAATAGCCTAACTTTTATAGTGAACTTAACAGGGACAGATAGTGTCCCACTCAAGATTATTGGTCAAAAGCACTCAGACAAACAACTACAAGAAAACAACCCCACCTGCAAGAAAACAACCCCCTTGTGATTAGCAGTCACATAGACCTTGTCCTTGAGGCCAGCTACTGGTAACAATATTTTCCTGAATTCCTCAATTGGGCGATGTGGGAACACTGTCATGGGAACTTCTCATAGTTGCCCTGGTAGCTTAGTTTGCTCAGCTACAGCAAGCCATGGGATTTTTGCTGTTTCAAAAAATCCCTCAACATATATAAGCAGTGATATGATGGTCTACATGTTGCAGAATTTCAGCTGATAAATTAAAATCAAGCCATACTGTAGTCAGGACCCAACAGGTACCAAGGGAGGTTGACAAAAATGACTTGTTTTGTTTTGTTTTGTTTGTTTCCAGCTACAGTGGAACTCCCTGACTAATCTGTCATTTGGGCAGTTCCCAAAGCACAGACCACAACCTCCCTTGAGTGTAATGAAGAGGAAGACAAACAAACAGAAGGTGCATGACAAAAGTACTGCTCCAAGAAAACGGCAGACAAGCCAAAGCTTAACTAAGAAAGAGCATGGTGCTTCCCTAGACTAGGTAAACAAGCTGGTGCTTGCCATGAAAGTGTCTCAAAGAAAAATCATTATCCAGAAATATTTGACAATTCAGAGATGTTGTGTAGTCACTGTACCAAGCAGTAAGGGACATCAGAAACCTGGAACTTAAGCAACAGATGTGGAAGGAGGAGACCAAAAAAACAGGAACTAAAAGTACCCATCTTAGTAAGAGATATCCACCTGGATCATTAAGATTTCCCCAGAACAAACAGTAAGGCCATCCAAGTACTCTCCTGAAAGTACTCTCATCCAGGTGGATCTCCTGGTGTTATGACAGTGTGAATATATATTTATATACATACACACCCACCTATTGCATAGACTTCAGGACATTCAGAATAGTTGTCAGACTTCAGATCTGAGAAGCTCTGAGAGCACAGGGGCTGAAGCTCAGATCAGAGCACAGGGGCTCAGAGCACAGGGGCTGCTCATGGCAAAGATGCAATTTGTGGAGAAAATAAATCCATCTGATAATTGGCAGAGGGTCTGTCAGCTGACCACATATCTCACAGATATATAAAGATCCCTGAAAATCGAATCAATGCTTTTATTATTTTCTTTTAATATGAATAATGTAAGCAGACTTGAGTAGCCTTAAAGTATAGGATTAACCATCTTTGCCCTTTTGTTGTTAGCAAGGGTTTGAAATTGTTCCTGAAAGCACCTAACAGAACTAGCACAGACAGTAGTTGTTTTAGGATATAAGTACTTTTGGAATCAAGGCTTTGACATCTCTTTCATCAAAAACCTATTCTAAGGAATGCTGCTCTTATCTAGCAGATGTTCCACTAAAGAATTTGCTTTGCCCTTTGCAAAATATGGCTCAGAGCCCATATCCACTCCACTGTGGAGATAAGAGTGTTGTTTTTAAGGTAATGAGGGAAGTCTCTTTCCCCATATAAAAGCTCTTTAGGAATCTTTGACTATGAAGAAATAAGCATTTCCCGATGGGGATTTGGAATGTCATTTGTAAACAGTTCACATTTGTATGCAGTTTTTACTACATGAATTACTGTTTCCTTAACTGAAAGAGCAGAGTTGGGCTTATAAAAGTATAATTAAAAAAATAGCTGGGTAAAAAGTTTGCAAGAAATAGCTTGTTTAATGGATTTAATCCCTTTCTCTACTCAGAAATTATCTACAGTCAGTCTTTTGTTATGAATTCCTTCAGTACTCCTCTTTGTTAGTCAGAAGTTTTGTGCAAACAAATTTCTCCCCACTCATTGCACTCCAAATGCTGACTGTAAGTGTTCTCTTTAGTATTTTAATATGTTCACCGCTTGATAGGTTCAAGCTGTGCAATTGGGTGTCTAAGTCACATGGTGTTGTTTATGTTCTCAGAATCCTTTTGCCCCTAATGATTTTCATATGGCCGAGACATAAATTTTGTTTTATGATTAAATGAAACTTGGCTCAGAGGAGCCAAAATTAATTTTTCAGGAGCATTTTGTACAAACAAAACTCCACTGACATAAACACATTAAAAAGGGGCTATGAGCACAGCCAGAGTAAAAAATCTATGTAGAAGATGCCAAAGTGCTAGAATGTTTTGTCCTAACAGACCCAATAGCCATTTTTTTTTCCTTCATCAGTCCCTAATACTATAGACATTATAAACTTCCTCAATTAAATATGAGTCTGTTCGTAATATTATCATCATTTAAACTTTCATGTATAGCAATTTTACTGAAAACTTGAAGAATATAATTTCACACCACTGTTTGTGCATAAATATTTCCAGGGCCAGCTGTCAGTCTGCCAACTGTATACAATAAATAATTTGTTATTTCCACTCTCCTAGGAAAGCAGTTTTCTTTAAAACAAACCTTCACAATATGTGTTGTTTGCTACCATTTCAAGGCCTGCTACACCAATGGAAAAGAATGTGCTAAATGTAGCATTATCATGCAGGTCAGGCAGGGCAGCCCCGTACACATTTTCCCACAATCTCTGCTCATTAACATCTAGTTCCCCCATTGTGCAGATTTTTGGCTGTGTTCCATCAGACCAGAGAAGAAAAATGTTTACAATATGCAAACTTGGAGGGACAAAAAAAAAAAAAAAAAAGCTTTGAAATGTCGGTCCTTTGGGATGAAAAGTTTCAAAGGGGAAGGTAAGTCAAAGGTTACTAATGGGATGTCTGCAACACCTGCTTTTAGTGGAGGTTTCATAAACAAGCTTTACTTCTCAAGAACAGCTTGGCCTAGACAAAATACCAGCTAAAATATCTGTGGCTAGCTTGAGCAGCCTGGTACCCATGAACAGAAAAGGTCAGGTTTGTTATATCCTAACATGGCCTCTCACCCTACTTTTATTGATAAAATGAGATTGCCTCAGCGGCCAGCATTGCTTTTCACATCGTAAGGCTGAAGGCACCGGCGGCATCTGCAGGGGAGGAGGAGGAAGGTGATGTTTAGTGTCACTGTTGCAAAAAGCCCTGCTGTCTGAGGAAGAGCCGAACTGTCGCACATGGGAACGAGTTTTTCAAACTTCAGAAGTTTCCCAGCTCTGCTAAATAGCCCTCATGAGGCACTTTCAGTTATCATGAGCAAGTTTCACAACAATCATAAGAAACTTCCAGTACTATCTTTCCTCTGAAAGAATTAATGCATATTTCTAAGATTTTAACATGCTGAAGCAGGCAAGAGAAGTGAAATCCTGCTAATATTTATTACAAAACTTTAACCCGTACAAATGCCTTTTATCCACAGAACATATGTGAAACTGAAAAGCAATACCTTCATCTCACAGGCAGTGACCGAGGTACAAGGCTGAGTAAAATACTTGTCCTCTGGCAGAGAGGTCCTCAAGCAGAAACAGCATCCAAGTCCCCAGAGACAAATTCTGGCCTCCCCTTGACACCACCCTTCTCGTCCAGGGAAAACAGGCAGCAGGTTCTACAAAAGCACAAAAATATTGGGTTTTAATACAGAAGCAAGCAGAAAGCAGCATGATAGACAAGGCCACAAATTGGTGTTTGGGTCTGATTGTATGCAAAACCTGTAACACAAAAAACTTCCTCATTTCTATATCATGGAACTAATTACATTTACACAAAATTGGTATTGAAACAACAAAAGAGAAAATTTTCCCCACAGGAAAGCATAGTCAAATGTCACCTGCTCTCCTGTTCCTACCATTCATGCTTTCTGATCCGTAGCAACTTAAGAGAACTGCTTCAGCAGGAACTGTGCAATTAACCATTACCAAATCAAGACCTCTTTAACAGTCCGTATTTAGCACTAATGCGGAAAAGAAAAAGCCCCAAGATGATGAATAAGACAGTGGGCATTACAGTAGCTATAAACATAGACAGAATTCCAGGAAACTTTAGGAAATTAGTTCTTAGGCTTTACTTAGAAAAAGTATTTGTTTGCCAAGTGTCTAAAAGGAGCTCAATTTGTGGAGCTTGGGTGTTTACCACAGTTGATAGAAAATTAGATTTGCTGAGATCTGATTCCTTCAGCTGAATTTCATAATCTCCATTTTTATTTCTCCAAAGAATTGTCAGCACCAAAAAACACCTCACATGCCACAGCTGCGCACCAAGCTGTTACTTGCTGGTGGAGGACAGTGGCAGTATGAAGTTGTCCAAAGTACCTAGTGTGTTTTTAAGCATGTACCTATACAGGAAGAAACCATTCCCTGTTCAAAACCCTTCTGTAAGCTATAACCATCCTAATAAGAAATAATATACACTACCTGGTTATAGCTTTATGGTGATGATGATTCAGTCACATCATTTCTGAAATGGGTCATATCTGGTCAGCCCAGAGTATAGAAGAATAGAATAGAAAGGTAGAATAGAACATAGGATCATCTTTGCCTACATTTTTCTATGTAGATACATCGACACATATATATATATATATTTCCTTTTGAGACAATTTTTAGTGCAATGTACTCTTGTAAATAAAATACTTAATTTGATTTCAATTCACACACAGAGGTCCTAAATCTCAATAAATTTCATTTTTCCAGTTACATAGCCTTTCTATAGGAGGGTATAGTTTGGTCTACCTTCAGCAAGTGGCAGGTTGAAGAAAACCTTTAGACAAACAGCCATGAAAAAAATTAATAGATTTTAAAAAGTCAGACAATGGATGATTTTAGTGTAGTCTAGAGATGGCAGAAACCATTTCTTTCACGTAAATAGTTATCTCTGGAGAGTGATGTAAACAGAAAGAGTGCACTTTGTATGCTTCAAAAATGCAAGCTAGGCTTATTTATTAATACATTGAAAGCTGAGAAATGTCTTCAATAAAGTATTTGCATTTTTCATGTTTGCAAATATGCAAATCTAGGAGTTCATTTGGAGAGATACAACAACATTTAGATAAGTTTGCAAGGATGATCCTGCTTCTTATTTCACAGAGGTTTCCCCTCCCTTAAGTTCACTAAGCTTTCATCAAGTGCAGTGGGGATGGTTCCTTTTTACACTCAGTTGAGATCAGAGCAGGGCCTTTTGTAAAGGGTATGTCAAGAGATGTGCTTGAGTCAAATGTAAGCCTTTAAAGTAAGGGTTTTTCTTTTGGTTTACATGAAGAACCTATGTAGAAGAACCTTCCTATTTTATATTCCTTCCCTTCTCATACCACCCATGACTCTTTATATTTTTTTTGGATATTTTCTTCTTGCTAATCCCATCATAGACTACTACATTTTTTTTATTTTTTTTTTCTTCACTCTTTAAGCAGCATATTGATGTATTCAAACGTCCTACTTTTTGACTAGAAAAGCATTCACAATTTCTAGTGGGGCTTTCAGTTGGGCAGATGTCTGTGTGCAGGCTGAAAGTTAACATTAAGTTCTGAAAAGCAATAAGAGGAAGCTCTGAAGAAGCAGCATTGGCAGCTGTCAGTGTCTGTTCAGCAGGACTCTCAGAGTGAGAAACTGCTGTTTTGCCCCAGGCTGGTCCAAGGAAGTCATGTATCATTGTATGGGTGCTGTATCAGTAGATGACAGCATCCCCAAACAACACTATTCTGGTTACCATGTAATAAACAGACCAAATATAAATAATATTTGAACTCCAGTTTAACTGCACAGAACCAGAAGCATAAACAACCAGAGGATCAGTGTGAAGCTTTGATATCCTTTACATCTGCTTAAAACCTTCAGGGTACATAGGCTTTATGCTGTTGTGCATCACAGAAAGGCTGACACATTAGCTGTTTTGAGTAGGGCCGCTCAGAAACAAAAAATACTGCTTGAACAACCAAGAGCATTGTTCATTTTCTTATCAGATTCAGCATTTGGGCAATATTCATCTGTATCAATTATTTCAGTGACCAGTTTCTCTTTTCAGGATTGGATTTATGTATCAAATTCCTTTTTAAGGGTAGGGCTCTGGAAATGGGCTTAGCAGAGAAACATGAATATGTGGTGGTGGAAGCCCACCTCCCTTAGGGCAAAAATCTCAGCTAAAGCACCTTGGCAGCATATTAATAGCTATAAAAGACTCTTTCTTTGCTGACCACAAATATGCTGTGGTCAACAAGAGGTCTACTCACTGTTTTGTTAAAAACAGTGATGATTTATTTTGCTTCAGCCATGTGTGAAACTAGTCACCACATTATGAATAATAATATCCTCTTAGTCTCAATGGAGCTCTTTTTATACAGAAAGATCCACAAGGCATTTAACTAAATACTCAGTAAAGCAATGTACTTGCTGACCACTAAAATATAGCCATATCTGGGATGGAACACTGCTGCTATTTAACAATGCATGGCAGCAGAGCAGACAAAGAGGAGGAAAAAAAAATCTGTTACAAACCAAAGAAAGAGCTGAAGTAAAATAGAACTACCTTAATTAGGCATGAGCATAGAGAAGAGCTAAAATTGTAAGTTTGAAGAGTGCCCTGGAATCTTTCTGCCTGCAAGAAACCAGGAGTTAACGCAGCATTTCTTGAGAGGACCAACTCCAACTGCACAGTGCCCTCTACCGTGGAATGAAATCTGTAGAAGTTCTGAGGGGAGAAAATTGTGTATTAAATCACTCGGCTGGCTTGCTTTCTGCAGCACTGTCCTGAGGTTATAAAATCTGAGGAGGACTGAATGCAGGTGGTAAAGCTTCAGTCTGGACATGCAGGACCAAGTTGGAGTCCTCGGCTGTGTTTAAGATAGTTGGCATCTGCTAAGCCAGCTCACTGCAACTATTTCCAAAATGGCAAATGAGATGAGTAGAATAAGATTTAGTATGCCTAAGTGCATTTTATACATGTACAGTTCTAGTAGTTTTGATAATTTAGTTTAGTTCCATATTTGAATCCACCTCAGTAACAGTTTGCTACACAGGCAAAATTACAGAGTTGTACTATTTGTTATACCTTTGAGTGACAAGCAATACCAAAATTGGCTAGATCTTGCTATGTGAAAAAAAAAAATGTCACTTTAGTAATAAAAAATCCCATCACCTAGCACATCGTGTCCCTGATGCTGCAACATATTCAAGCTAAAATTATAGAAGTCTGCTTGTATTTCTGACATTGAAAATGGTTTTCCAACAGAGTACCATGCTATGACATATTATTTTGCTCTCTGAATGCATACTAAAAGCATTCTACAGAGCAAAAACATAGCAAGGATTTTCCAGCAGGGTACATGAAGGGACCTGGTAAGGTTTAAGTATGTGAAGCATCTCAGGTGACCAAAAGAAAGAAAAGTTAGGTCAATTGCAATGGGCAAATCCTGTGACAAATCACACCTCTGTTCAGGAGGCTCACTTGAGCCCTACAGTGGTTCCCTTTTCCCCCTCTCCTGCAGTAAATGCTGTCAGTAGGGCTTACTCACCCTTCTGCTCTCCCCCCCCCCCCCCCCCCCCCACCCTCAGGAGCCAGGCAACTCTAAGAAATCTGCAGCTGGTGCAATGTTTTCCCTACCACCTTCTCTAATCTGCAGGAAGCAAAGGTTCTTCAGGGAGTTTGCTTCATAAACTTTGTTTATTTAGGGAGTTTTTTCATAAACAAACTGCTTTTAGCTCCAGCATAAGGCACATTTCTTTCACCCTTCTATTCTCCAACATAAATATAAAGCAGGTATGGGAACATACATTTATTCTGAAACAGATTACCAGGTGCTCATGGATAGGACCAAGTTGCAGGGGACAACAGCAGTGCTTCATGTGCTACAGAAGACACTCAAGGCAGGACAGCAGAGAGTACAGACTAAAATAAAATAATTTTCTGGATAATTTTCAGATCATATGGAAGAGAGGAAACATCCAGAAGTGCTCTTTATTTCAAAAACTTCTGCCTACCAGCTGGGGTACAAATTGCTTGCACATAGCTCTGCATGGCCCTTTGGTGGTTTTAAATAATGCCAGGATGAACAAGCTACTTGTCGGTCTCACTCTGCCAGAAGACTCTGGATCCACACTTTAAGTGGCACTAGCTAAAGACAGGTGTAGTTTAGTCCTAAAATAAAGTTCTGTGCATTTCCTTGGGTGTATGCCTTAGGTTTTTAAGAAAATATCATTACTTGTCAATTGCATATCTACCAGAACTCATGTTAAAGAAGGAAAGAAGGTAAAAAACAACAACAACCTAGAAAGAAGTATGGAATAATTTGGCAACGTGACTTTTTTCTTAGTTATCGAGTTTTCCTATCACAGTCTGAAGAGATTTATACATCCTATGAACTTAAAGAAGTGCTCAAAGCTGGTGGCAGTGATTTGGCTGGACATGGGCTGTACATCAACAGAGATGGTAACTAGCTTCACTTCTGAAAGTCACCTTTTGCATTCCCTCTTTATATGCACAAATCTCTGGTCTGCATGCAAAATGCTTAATATCACTGCCCCTTCCTACCATATTATTTTTTTTTTAAATCAATCTTTGGAAAGTCTTTGTGTCCTGGGAAATACAGAGTTGGGGTGATGCAGGGAAATGGAAATGTGTGTATTTTCTGTATATAAATAATCCAAATAGGTCAGATTTCAGCCTAATTTACCTTAAAAGGAACAACGTTCTTTAATTCCTTCTTTTTAAAAAAATCAGCCCTCCTTTAAAATGCTCATCCAATATCAGTTTTGAAAGTCTAGATCATACATGAGTTTTTATGTGTAAAGTTACTAAAGAAACATGAAACTCTTTCACTATTATACTTGAAAAAAAATCACAGTTATATTCTTATATTTCTCTCTCCTGGCTAACTATTTGATTTAATTTTCTACTAGTAAGGAAAAAGAGAAGGCTGAAAAGAAATGTTGATGATTTACAGTTTAGAAAGGCTTTCAAATACACCAAACATTTGCTTCACTCAATGTTCTTTCACTGCTGTTAGCATAGTCCAATAAGCACAATAGCAGTGAAGCTTTTAGATAAGTTAAAAGCCTTTTTTTTTTTAAAAAAAAAAAAAGAAGAAAGAAAGAATAGAAAAAGAACTTGTTTACACTTTAGCAGCTGCTTAAAGATAACAAATTTAGCTTAAAAAGACATAAATTAACATCAACACAAGATGTTTCTCAGGCTTGAAAATTAAAAAAAAAAAAAAAAAAAAAAGCTTTTTTAGGCTTAGACATTGATATTACATGAAAAAGAAAAATAATGTTTTCCTCTTGTATTTCTGGAGATGGACACTGTTTGCTGAAGAATGTAAAATTCAATCCTCCAGGGAATCCCAGAGGCGTTTTGGCAGACACTCTGAAACTCAAGTTGACTCTTTTCTGTAACAACTAACATTAGGAAGAAAAAAGTGGAAGAAGAGGAGTAGGAGACATAATTACTTTCAATGTTTACATGGTTCTGGCTCCTTGAATCTGAAGAAGTATCAGACTGTAAGGACTGGACTTTATACAATTGACAGGTGGACTACAACTACCTTTAATTATTCTAAGTGGGCATTTTATTATTTATCTTGATTCTTTCTAAAATAACAATGGGAAAGAATAGTCAAGTATATAAGCAAAGGATAATATGCATTCTCTTATATTTGTACTTGTTCAAGCTCTGTGCCATCTAACAATGTCAGCTTTGTGCCTAGAATGACCAGTTAACTAGCCTAACATCAGGGTGGGCATGTATTTTACTGCCAACATCCCTCCAAACATCATTTAACAAATGTTCTCCATTCAAGCTGAACAGATGGAAGAAAAATTACTCTGAGGAACTGTAGTTCTATAGGCATAAATTATATGGATGCTTAGCAATAGGAGTGTTCAAGGCTCAAGAGGATAGAGGTTGCTATAAAACTGATGTGCTTGCTTGGGCATGCAAGCCAAGGGTATTTGCACCCTGAGGAACTATAGAATAGCGATGTTACTTTCATATTTTTTTTAGGACATAAATAGTCTTGCTGGCATTTTTCAAAATACCTTCTAATGAAGTAAAGTGTCAAAGATTATTAACAAATTAAAAATGCTCTGATTGCACTACCCTCCCCATAGTTCTTTCTCTTCTGTATTTAAAGCTTTTATGATTCTATGATTCTGTATGGTTCAAAACCATCCTTTCAATTACACAAGACAAAAGGAATTATACAAAAAAAGGTAATGCATGCATGAGTGCTGCTGTAATGGTAACTGATAAAGGGATAACTGATTCAGATCCTACTTGTTGAATGGACTTAGGCATAAACTGGCCTACTATATTGACTTTAATCAAAAGATTAGTTCATCTAAGAACCTTTCCTGGTAAATAGATGGTCTTATCTTGTATTAATTATAATTGATTACACATATCAACGCAATGATCTTAGAAACAAGTATGCAAAAAAAAAAAAGTTCAGACAACTCTCTATAAGTGGTGGAATCATGGAATTTATGCCACAGAATCATGATTTTAGAACACTGATACCCAGCTTTATTTGAATTCTTTGGGCTGTGGTCAAATGATTCTTCTGACAATGGTAGCCTAAAGCAAAGTTTTTGGGATTACATTTGGCAATCTTAAAGCAACCCCTTCAAGGTTCTCATTCGTTAATACCACGTAACTAGGTTACTACCTAGATTATGCAGTGAGAATACCAAACAAGAAACAATTAAAGCAAAGAAAACACCAGGTTTCCAGACACAGAACTAATACTGCAAGTGCTGCTTGCTGAATTTAAAAATCTGAGCAAAGTTTGGACACAGAAGTAGGAGGTATATTTTTTAAGACAGTGATCCCTCCAGAATGACCAGTTTCTGAGACATTCTCCTAAAGAAAATAAATGTAGATTTTCCACTGTGCTTCAATAAGCACATAACATGGACAATATAGGGATGCAGTTTCTTATATCTTTATTAACACTGAAGAAAAACAAACAAACAAACAAACAAAAAGGAAACAAATACACTGTCTGAAAAGCCATACCTTTATCCCTTTTGGTCTGGTGTAGTGTGTGGTAGAGGTCCTAGCTGATGGGTTAGCAGCACCTTTTAGCAAGCACAATATGGCACCGTGAACAGGCAACTCTGATAGCAAGAGCATAGTAGTAATCTATAAGAAAGAAAAAAAGTTTTTAACAGATTCTGAGATTACACGTGTATCAGTTCTTCTAAGTACATCGTAAAGGTTACTACACCAGGGATCCATATATTTATTAGTTAATCTGTCCCAAAGCCATGGAAGGTAATTAATGAAAAAGATAGTCAGGCATGGCTTCAGGCAGCAATTTAATATTACTGAAAATCTCTGCATGAGCAAACCCATGAACCAAAGAGGAAATGCATACTGTACAAGGACACTAGTGTTCTGAAACGTGATCCCCCATGGAGTTTTCAGATGAAGCACTTTTCCAGTGATTAACTCAGTACATTTGAATTTCATTACTTAATGGTTTAGGTGACTAGTTGTTTGTAGCGCACAGAGAGGAAAATAAGTTTTCCATGAATAAAATCAGAGTAAAAGTCAGATAATGGCTAAGCCATCTCAGGTCACTCAGAGCCCCATTTCTCCCTGCTGACCTAGTAGAAAGTTCAGTGTGTGCTCTTACAGCTCTTTTGATAAATATGTTATATTTTCCTTACCTTCTGCTGACAATAGCTTCATGCTAGCTATATAGAACTCATCTCCCTTACTGGTACATACCTTCCTCCAGGACTCAATAAAGATCAGCAGAGGAAGGTGTGTGTGGCATACCAGAATTTTAACATATGCTGAAAATGCCCCAGTTGTACCAGTCTTTACAGTGGTATAACAGCCTCCTGCTCCAGGACCCTGCATGCTCGGTGCTTTTAGTCAAAAGAGCTCTTGTTGATTTTATAAAAGATGAGAGCCCTCAAAGCTGCCTCACAGGTGCTGCAAGGAATGTGCTTGGCTCATGCTTCTCCAAAACTCTGGGAGAGGCAGAACATTGTTTGTTTGTCTCCTAGTCTGTTGTTAAACAAGAATCAATTAAGACATCTGAGGTATTCATCAAATTACAAGATCTCTTCAGAGAAATCCATGCCAGATAGTGACCGCTGGATGCCTATTTTCTTTGCCAAGAAGTGACTGGTCCTGCTATACTTCTGGGAAAGCAAAATACCAAGGATTAGATACTAAAATTCAGCAAGGAAATTCAGGAAAAGGTTAGATAAAAATAAAACTAAATTTCAAAACTTTGTAATTGTCTCTTTATTGCACTGTCAGTCTTCTTTCTAAATCCACCAGGCACTGGATTTGGTCAGATATGCTACATCAGACTGTAGTTTTACTCTCTACCAGAATGTGGTTTTTTAAGCCTGTTTATATTCTTTTAGTTCAGCAGTATTTTCATGGGCTGCTTTTCCCTTTTACAGATCAAAGACAAAATTCAGACTGCACTGACAAACTCAATTCTGGATTACATATGGATATGAAATGGTGTTTCTGTACAATTAAACTGTTTCAGCTTTCAAGCAAAATCTTTTCCTGTTCCCTGTTGGGATGAAAAACAAGGCCTTTTGAAGTTTTATGTAAAAAAAAGAAGAAAATAATAAAAAAAAAATAAAATCAGGAGGGCCCCATGCACTGCCAGTTAAAAGCCTGGTGGTCAGAAATCTAATTTTTCTGATTTGGGCTAAAAGCTTGTGACTACGTTTCCCTTAGCCCAGGGAATATCTTTGAACACACGGTTACTGAAATGTTACTGAAATCCCCATCAGCCTCTCTATTTTTGGTACAAATTCTGTCCTGGAGCAGAAAAGTCTTGGTAGAAGCCTAAATAAAATCAGAAAATTTGTATAAGAATTGTAGTGAAGAAAAAAGAAATCATTCAGACTAGTCCAGCTTTTATCAGGCCTCTCACCAGAAGCAAATTATACACTAACCACAGATGGTGAGACATTTAAAAGCAAAGTAACACCAAAGAAACCCCACTAAAAACCAGAAAGGCCTCAGCTGAATGCATTTCTGGTACTTGTTCTGACATTCTTGTATGTAATATCTTTGGCTTCCTAGTTCAATACATTAACAGGTAGCAATTATCATATTTTCAAATGTTAACTATAAAGCTTTACAGATTTTGCTGGTCAATTTTCAAAGCATTACCAAAGGCTTGCAAAGTCTGGTGTTTAACATATTCTATATGCAAACAACAACAAAAACAAAAAATATGGCCTTCTGACCTTACTGCTGAGGAGGTAAGGGCTGAAGGAACACCTCTGCCCTATATCTAGGCAGCCCCTACCTGAAACTGCAGCTGTTTCTGCCCACAGTGCAGTAAAGCAGTACAACAGAGATCTCTTTGTAGGACACTGGTACCCAAGAAAATGAAGGTAAGGCACCTCTAGATAACTAGGCCCTCATAAGAGCCACATCTGTGTTTAATAAGGTGGCACACAGTGATGTGTTTATATTCGGTACTGCCAATGTTATTTCAGGTGACTCTAGAAACAGCTCTATACAAGGTTGCATGCAAGTGGTCCTGGTACCTGTGTGAAGCCAAGAGGAAGTATATGGAGAGGTACTCTGCAGAGCTATGTCAAAGCTCTGAGGTCAGGACAGACTTCTGAGTGGAGGTTGCTGCAAAATCAAGACTTCTGTGTCTTCAAGACTTTGCAAGTTGAATGTTACAGCACTGAATAAGCAAAAGTGGACTTACAGAAAAAACGTGACTGATTTTTTCTTGTTTCTAACCTGCAAGGCAATTTCTCCCTTTCTCTCCACCTTCCCCTTCCCTCTTTCTTTGCCTCTCTCTTTCTCTTTTATTTTTTTTTCTTCCCTTCCCTTTTCTCTTTCTGAGAACTAGATTTTCAAAGCTCTATGAAGACCAGTAGAGAGATGATTACTAAAAATGCATTTCCTTTCTCATTTTGTCAACAACTTTTTAGAAAACCTTGTTCCATCAACTGAGAATTTACATCAGCCACTAGGACTACTTTTAATTAACAAAAATACATTTAGTGCTTAAAAATCTTTATTTTTTTACACATTATTTTTGACTCTATATGCTTTTTTATTCAACATTTTAAATTCTTGTCTTCTCATTTACTGAATTGTTTGAAAACAAATATTTTCTTTCATTCGATGCCAAAAAAAAAAAAAGAAAAAAAGAAAAAAAAAAAAACACAAAACACACCTTTCAACTACTGCTAGAAAACCTGTGACAGCAGTACAGACCATATGTCTCAGACATCTTTACCTGAACATTTGATTCAGAAGATCCCTAGCAGTGGCACCTGAAGACTCCAGTGGACTCTTGGCCACCAAAATATCAAATCTCCTGTGGCCCATGATGGCTTTTCCTCTATGCAGTTCTTCACTGCAGTGAGAGTATGTGTTGCTTCCTGTTTTTGAAAGAAGTAAGAGAAGTATCACAGGTCAAGCTTGCCCCTCAATTAGTACTACCTCGTTGGTTATTACTCCTCCTTTCTCCTCAAGGCAAAACAAGGTCTGTAAGCATTTGCTGGTAGTTGTCCTTGGACTCCAGATGCAAGCTACATTGCCCTTTTGGAAATATATATTTGGAGATATATATATATTCAGAATTCTTACACTTGGATGTAATAGAGGTAGCTCACACAACTCTGTTTAAGGCCTTCAGCAGGCTCAGGAAGACACTTTGACAGTTACATTCCATTCATATTTTTAACCTTTATTTAATCATCATGTATGAAAACTGAATTATAAACATTTTCATATATGAAAATTAAATCACAGAAAATTATTGTCTTTTTGAATGAAAATCACCATATGGCACCATCTTATCTGCCTATGGCTTATTCCAGTCCTGTAACTACTGGACAATTTTTTTTTTTTTTAATGCACAAGTGATGGTGAGTTTCACACTGCAACATTCAAACCCTAAATAGAATGAGGTAATTATTTAAAAATTCCATTGCATTTTTAATAAAGGTATTGTTTTTGATTAAAATGTTAAATGTCAGAATGTAATTGTTGTGATGACTGTAACATCTCCATATTATAAATAAAATACATGTGTTTTAGAACAAAAACTAGAACATGCTCCACATACTTCTTCAGTTGTTGCTTAACATGTCTGGAATACATTAAAAAGTCATATTCAGTTATAATTCAAACAGTGCACATCATGAAATATACTCTCTTTGTTATAGAGAACTAATGTGTAGTTTGAGTCCCTTTCTCAAAGGGACACCACCACTGCGTGAGTGCCACTCAAGCTCGCACAGACACCAAATTGTGTATTTAACTCCTACACTGGTCAAGAATTCCTTCCCTAAATTCAACTTTATTGGCTGAGTTGTCTCTCCAAACATTATCCTTAAAGAGTAAGAGTCAATACCAGCACAGCTTGCTTACTCTTTCCTGTTATGACAGCTTTACTCTACCTGAAGTTAATGACGTAAAAGTGGAACGACAAAATTTCTGTAAATTAATGACAGTAAGAGTTCCCCTTGTTCACAGGCAGCTCATTCATAGCCTTCCAAGTCAATGACAAAGATTCCATTGACTTTAGCAGTGGCAGACCTTTACCAATATGAAGCACAGGTTTTGACCCCATCTTTAAAATGCATCTATATTCTTGCAGTTAAATATTTCTTCACAAAACTTTGGAAAATAGGCCGTATAAAAACACAGAAAATATCTGCATTTGTCTCTCTAGGACAACTACTTCTTTTAAATGCTAAGGCGTATGAGGGCTATAGGATTTTGCTTATTTGAATAGGAAAATGCTTGGCCTCAAATTCAAATCACAGACTACTTCTGAAAGGCAGTGATGTCACCCATGTGATCAATCACACCTTGTTTACTGTTAGTGCATTCTGGGAACACAGATCAGCACTACATTCCCCCAAGGGCTTTATTCAATTTCCTCTGAAAAACTATGGAAAGACGCTCAGAGACTTCAGTGGTGAGATAAATTTGAACATACAATTTCTGAGATGGAGCTGAGAAGCTCCATAGTGCTTCATATAGGGTTAGTTTAAGTGAATATTCTTGGAGAAAAAGACCTTGCTTCCACTGTATATCCACTCATGCTAAGTTCACCTTTAGCATTCAATCCTGGAAGTCTCTTTATACTCAACCAGTATAATTACCCTACTTGCCAATGAGATGCAGTAGAGAATTATTCTCTAATTTTTAATCAAGAAGAAAGAACTGCTACAGACTTTGGAAGTCTGTCATAAATATTTATTTGTTCCTTTCAACTGTTTTATTACTTCCTTGCTATTTAACTGCAAGTTTCCTTAACAAAGGGAGCAAGTAATAAAGCACTTCAGTAATAACTGCAAACTTTTAATGTTAAGTTAGCAGAAACAATCCAATTTTAATAACAGTCTCTCTTGGTAACCTTGTATTTTGACCCAAGGTGAAAGGTGAAGATTAAATCTCCTCCACCTTTCTGAATGCAGCTGCTGTGCATACAGACTTTAATTGATGTGAGACTTAGCTTTGTAACTCAAGACCATCTCCTGCCTGCAGCATTGAAAATGTGCGATTCAAGGCTCAGTTACTGCTGATAGCAGGTCCCACTCAGCTGATGGTCTGGACAGGAGAATAAAGTCTTTGTCATTATCCATTCTCCATCAGGGTGCCTTTTCTTCTTCATAACTCCAGTATTCAGTCAGGCCTGTAATGATGGCCTCTCAGTAAAAAACATTATAAAGTGCAATGTGACAACATTAAAATGTGACAACAACCCACAGGTGAAAAAAGCAGTAAGGCTGCAGCATGATCTACCTGGTACTCAATAGACAATGTGTGTGTGATTTTTTTTTGGTGGGGAAACTGTTTGTGCAGACATATATTTATGTGTGTATATATTTATATATACACACACACATATATGTACACACACATATATTTCAATTCTGTTTTGCACTTCAATGAATATAAGGTATTCTAAATCCAGAGCAATTTATTTGTTCTTTTCCTATCTACAGACTTAGTATTTGTACATTCAGGAATTAATTTGGTGGCCCTGGCATAATGGCAGGTCTGGTTAAGTTATTTTTGGGATGCTAAACCAGACCTTTGAAAATCTAAAATCATAGCTTCAAATCCTCAAACAATATTAATATTCTTGGAACTGACTTAAACTCTTCTCTCTGAAATCAGGGACCAAGTCAAGACACGATATACAAACTAATAATGTGGGTAAGATTTCATAAGACTTCCTTTGCATCTATTGATGTGCAAAAGTATCTGAAAACATTAGAAGCTAATCAAAGCCATTTTACAATTCTGATTTAAATTTGAATAAACAAGTAAAGAAGACTTGCTGAACAGCACTGTGCAGTCTTCTCAGAGACTTAGATATTGCCCGACATGAGACTCCAGTCACAAAGCAGTACCTCTAACACATGGCAACCAAATGCACATGTTGAGTTTAGATGGAGGACCAGTTTGTCCCATACACATTGGACTTATTACTTCAAAACTAAAAGGGGCGGATTTTTTGATGTATACTGGCAATGATGAAAATTGTGTAAGAGTATTCCCACAATACCACATGAACTTTTTATATACAAGACTATAAAGTTAACATGTATTATATATGCATGATCTAAACAATCTGCATTGTTTGCACTGGAAAAAGAAATAATTAAGACAAAAACAAAACAAAAGAGCAAAACCAAAGAACAGTATGTACTTCCAACCTAGTTTCCTATGTCATATCTTTTTGGCAGGTCTACTTCTTTTATAAGAAACTTGGCTTCTACCACCTTGTGATTTTAATTCCAGCATTTGGCAAAATTTAGATTTCTAATAGCTGGCTGAGTTCAGAGGTCCAAATTACCAAAGTGAAGATTTTTCCCCACTGCCTGCCAAGATGAGGCGATAAGAGCGTGTCTGCTCTGTGGCTGCCAGAACACCCAACGGTCTGTGTAACTAGATAGCATCACATTTAAAAGCTAGTGTACTATAAACTATGCTGGAGCTGGGGGGACATTTCTGATGAGTCTCAAACCACTCCAGTAATCCTCTGAGACTCCAGACACTTTCACAGAGCAGCATTACCAGAGGATCACCAAGTACCATAGGCTTAGTGCAGGCAGTTCAGAGAGTTGTTTTTTTTTTTCCCCACCCTGAATAGAACACTTTAATGTGGGAATTGCAAACCTTTTAAGATAAATCACTCTCAGATTATGCCTTAGAATTCATTAGCATCTCCAAGGAGAAAAATGACCTTCCCACCTCTGAGAGGTGAACTCACCAAGACAAGAAAATAAGGATGCCTAAGGATACATAGCATTTGGTGGACTTCTCTGGATTCAGAAATGTTTTTAAGGGCTCTGAGCAATGAATCTGGTTTGTTGATAACTGCATTGTTTTTGAAAAGGTGGTAGGAATCATGTCACCAAGAAACCTGAAAGGCATTGGAGCAAGGTCTATGCAACAGTTACAGAAAGCATTTGTAAAACTTAATTCCTGTGCAGCTGGTAGCTATGTAACAGCACCAGTTTGCAGGCATAGCTAGAACCCTTTTCCCAGCTACTCACTGCTAGTTACATGATCATAATTATGACATCAAAGTTATTACTACACCAGAAAATATATATATATATATATATATATATTTTTTTTTCCAAAGTCTGTGGCATTTTGTGTGTTATGACATGCTCTCCTCAGAGCTAATTGGCAATAGCTATTTAAATGTGGCCAATGGATATATATATATATTTTTTTTTTCTTTATCAAAATGAAGAAAAATAGCTTTCCAAGGGACTTAGCAGAATGTCTTATATGAAATATAGCTTACTGTGTGTGCTGATTCCAAATGACTCACTAATTAAGCACCAGGTCATCTGTTAGTTGAAGTAATTACTCAGGGTTCAAGAGACCTTGAAGCACATAGCTATGATATTATATACTTTTACATTCTGTAATTGATGATGTACTGTACGTTGGTCTACAGAGGCTAGAAACAGAGGTGGAATATGAAAGTCAGCATCACTAACCCAGTCCTAAGTTACCACCTGATACATTCTTATGCTAACCAGTGTCTGAAAAAAAAATAAAAATAAATAAAATAAAGAGGAGGTAGAGGAGAAGTAATGGTCAAAAATGAAATAACCAGGAATAGTCCCTATTTTAATACAAAAACTAATTCAGGAAATAGGCTGAGGGTGCAGGAGTTGTTAATACATTACTGTGCTGAACTCAGAGCCAACAGGCTGCCAGTTATACAGGAAAATTACATTTCTATAAGGCATAATATAGTCCATCTGTCAAAGCAGTTTAACATTTAAAGCCACAGCTCTATATGGTGTTGCATGTGACACAAATACCTATTCAGATCAGAAATTCCTTTCCCCTTTTCTCTTCCTGGAGATGTAATATGCTACAGGACACGATTAAGCCCACAAGAGTCCTAAGCAATTGTGGTATATGAAATCAGAAAGAAATGGCTCACTTATTTCTCTCCTACTCCTCACATTGAAAGGGTCAGCCTCTTGTTTACTCAGTTCAACAGAGGGTATTAATTTTAGGGAGGAAAAAAAAAGAATGACCAATCATTATTTTTCCATAAAAATGTTTACTGAAATATGGGGGTTGGAGGGGAGTGGTTTGTGTTTAAAATTCTAGTTGTATTAAATGCAGTAAGTTGAGCCTCCCTTCACTTTCCACGGACTTGCTCAATTCCGTTTCTCCCATAACAATCCAGCAGGGTCTACCTTTGGTTTGTATGTATGCACTATATGTTACTGAACACCAAAACCCCATACTTAAAATCTAACTTTCTTATACCTACTTCTATGCCTGTGTACCTGGCTAAGAACAGTTGAATTGTTCTAGTGTATACAATTTTGAACAATCCACATGACTTCTGAATATTGAGCACTAAGGCTGCACCAAACCACTGGTACAGTGAAAGAGCAGTTTCAAAAGTGCTAAGCCTGTGCTACCCAGATTTCTGAACACTGTCTCTGAAATGAGAATACATCTGCTTAACTGTCTATACAAAAAGAAAAAGCACTACTAGCTGGTATAGTCCTCAACAATTTATGAACCTTACCCGGAGTATCTCTCAGAACGGTAGACCATACCAATGCCTAGTTATGTGTTGTACACAGCTTACAAACCATGGTATTTGACTTTACTATTTATATGTGCTACATTTGCACTACCAAAATCAGGAGACACAAAACAAGAGATACAGTACCATCTATCTACTCAGTTTCTTTACTATGCTGACAGTGAGGTTTACTGGCCTTGTGGTAGAGAATATTCACTTCAGACTTGAGGGCTAACAAAGGCAATGAAGACGTTTCAGACAGAGAAGTTTTCCAACAAGATGACATGAAGGCAAGCGTGGAAAAAGTTGCCAAGGGGAAGGTTAATTATGTAGCGTAGGGAGTTGTTATTGGGACTGATAGGCTAGAAGTAGAATTTGGGGTCCTTCCAACTCATTAAGCAATGTCTTACAAAGGGGTTTAATTGGATAAGATTTGAGATTAGTATGAAAGATCTGCTGGACCTTTTTGCCTCACAGGTCCTATAAGGGGTCAAAAGGACTCAAGAAAATTCTTCTCAAATAAGGACAACTGCAATTAAGGGTACTTACTAATGGTCAGAATAACACAAGTAGACCATGAAGCTTGAGTGAGATTCACAGGTACCTAAGAAAAAATGATAAGTTTGACTTTATTTTGCAATCAGTTACTTGTGAGGCAGATAGAAAAAGTCACAGACCCTCTTTCCCAGGAGCAAACAATCATTGGTGAACAAAAAGGAGAGTAAATGTAAAGACCAGATGTCGTCTATAAACATGACTCTGTATGAAACAAAATCTGTCAGTTTAACCTAATAAAAAGCACTTCTCAGAATTTCTTAACCCTAAGATAAAACGTGTGATACAGAATATGGAGACTTCTAGCCAATAAAGCTTTAGTAAAATTCTGGTATATCAAGTTATTATGGCTACATGATTATTTACTATGCAATACAGTGTGAACTAAACTTTCTTTATTCATCTCATGGGCCCAGGTCCCCAGATTTATTTAAATGCTTGTCTCTCAGTGGGAGTTGTCTGTTTAAAGAAGTTTTGAGGGTCTGGGCTATGGCTGTCAGCTCTTCATTCACTTAAAAAATGTGGTGTGACCGCTTTATGCAGAAAGGGACTTTGACCCAAAACAGCATCTTTGTAAGAGGATTAGAAAAATTCCATTCTTTTAATGACTGGCTAGATATTTGCTCTCCTTTACTTAATGCTCTCTGTCTGTTATTCTTAATTATCAGCATAAATGCTTTAAACCAATGTTGTAAGTAATCTGTCATTTTAGCCAAGGTTTTGTTGAATGGTTCTTTTGAAATGATCTGATTATTGATTTCTTTAGGCCACCATTCAGCTAAATTCCCATGCCTGCCTGTATAACGGCACCTCTGCTGTTTCTTGGAGCTTCCGCTAAGATCCACAGTGGTACTACATTTGCAGTAGAACCAGCCCAGACAAATCAGGAGTTTCACTGGAGAGAGAAGATGTGCATACCTGTGCCAGAAAAGACTGTCACAAAATCTATTTTCTGATATTATTAGTGTTACCTGGTGATTGCTGCAGCATTTTTGTTGTTGTTCTAAATGTCAATATTCTCACACTGTTCCAATAAAGATGAAGGTTTCCCCTCTTCCCCCACTCTCCTCCCCAAAAAACAAAACAACAATTACAAAAAGCCTCATACCAATCAACTCCCTTGAATCCTAAATAATTCAAAACTAGGCTTTCTGTTTACATGCCTAGAGATGGTCATCAGCACCTAACATAGTTCCTTAAAAATCCTGGTTAAAGACTAAATTTCATCCCACTAATATAGTCCTATGTTACTGGATAGTGTGTGATAACAGGCCTTTTAAAACAATCACGATGTATTTTGTAATTTAGAAAATGGCCCTGAGGAGCCATTTGTTGGTTTAATGAAAATCTGAAACTACAGGTTTACATAATAGAATTAATTGTAAGGACTCTGCTGGAATGATTTCTTTCAGACAGGTTATTTGAAGGATTGAAAGAGGGATTTCACAGCTGAAAGGAAGAAAGGATTTGTCCTAAGACCCGCATAAGCAAAACACATTTAAATTTCATAATACAGTGCCTTTGACTCCGTGGGACTATTGTTTTCACATGTCTTGAGATGTAGGAGATACTTCTATTCACAAGTCTATTCAAGAATATCTTGAAAGAATTCAGTCCTTTCCTTATGCAGGTGTTCATCACCTACAGAGGGCAAAGGAGTGCATTTACTTATTAAAAGGTGACCTTATAGATTTACAAAGAGTTACATGGGTTTATGTAACATCCCTGCAAAGGTGGAATTATAGAGTAAACAGAAAAAGTATTTCTAACATGGAGAAAAGATTCAGGCCTTCAACAGGCAACATTGGTGGAAAAACTAAAAAATAAAAAAATAAAAAAATGTCTCATATATATATATATATATATATATATATATATATATATATATATAAATTACATAGCTCAGAGCGAAGACACCATCACCCAGGAGGCTGCAGGGAGTCATCAGCTTCTTATAACTGAAAATGTAATTTCACAATAAGAGTGGTGACATTACGGGAGAAAATAAACCTTAATAATCCTATGTGCAAGTTTGCTGCACAGGTTCTGAAATAATGTCATTATTGGCTGTATCTTACACTCTTCATTGGTTGTTATAAACTTCTGAGCATGTTGTGTGTTTGTGCCTGCATGAATGCAGCATGCACAATACTTTGGGCTGTGGCTCCCCCTACCCACATGATCATTCACCTTCAGTCCATCGGAGAGAAGGTAACTTCTGTCTCTCACCATTTTTTTCTCAGTGACTGGAAATATTCTATTAGCCATTTGGTGGGGGGAACAAAAATATTTTGTATTCTGGCAATTATGTCCTAATAGTGTTGTATCACCCATCACAGCACAAGGGTGATGCTAACATCAAGCCACAGTGTTTCAGCTAAGCCTTGTCACAAAGTGGAGAAACACACAAGTTTGATTCCATATGGCAGCTGTTCTCACCGGTGACTTCTTGGCCAGTAAGCTATGCCCACGACTGGAGAGCGACACTTAACAGACAGGAACAAATTACACGGTCACAGATGCAATAGCACGTCTGATGCACTGAGAAAAGGAGCAGGTGGGGTGAGGGTCCCAAAGCTCTGACCAAAATTGCAACAAATAAACAGCAACAGTAGATAGTGTGACATGTGTAAAGGGCGAGAGGCAGCGCAGTTTGACATCTTTGCCATAAGGCCTAGATGGGCTGACTGACAGCTCATGTCCTTCTCCCTCACAGCTGCAGTTACCATATTGTGCCCATTCTTTCCTTAAAATTCTGCTGAGTATTCAATATGCAAACACCACAGTTTGAGATCGTGGCAGGAAGACCTTCCTAGTGCATGGACTATGTAGGGTATTTAAAGACTAATTCTGATATCATTATGAGATTAATTCCCTATGCTTTGGTTTGAAACCTTTCCCATCTTACATACACTTTTACTCAAATATGCAGATATATTTTCCAGCATATGCAATTGTTGCTCTGTGTCCTGCTGTAATGCAAATGCCAATGTGTAAAGTAAGGTGTTTACTTGCCTTCTGCTTCTCAGGCTATAATTTTCTGTGGGGGGCAGAAAGGGAGGAAGAAGGTGGTTAAGCTACATTTCTGAACTAGAAACTTAAAGTGTTATTATGGTCATAGTAACACTAGAACTATAAGAAATGTAGCCATCTCCACTGTGTGATTTAAAATAAAAACATAATTATCACTGTCTTGGGGTAGCAAGGTAGATAATTACACATTGCATTTGTGCCACTTGTAATTCTGTGCAATTTCTTCCAAATCTGTTATTTGACAAGTGTAGGAAAGCACAACTAGAGGCTGGAATTTAAGGGAGTGTCTTGGGAACTGCCATAAGGTAAACAGATGTTAGTGAATCCCCAGCCCCAAAAGGCCAAACTACAGAAGCTGAGCGCTGTTAAATAAAGCCTACTTGCCAACCTGTGAGCCACCTGCAACTTCGTCTCACTGAAGCAAACAGCAGCGCTCAGCAAACCTCAGTTGTGTATAAGGTATATTTAAGACCAACATGTTTTTCCAGAAGGGTATGAAATACTGATTTGAAGCAGTACAACACTAAAGCAATTGCCATAATTAGGCATTCTCCTCCCTAGCATGGCTCTACAGCAAGGGAGTGCATTTTTGGTTCAGCTGCCTTGTATAGGAAAAGTTCGCCTCTTAGATTACAATTTACCCTGTATTCTTTGTTTATAGCAGTTCTGCACCCCCCATGCCACCCAGAGTGAAAGAGGGTTCATGACACTTTTGATGTGTATTTTACAAAGAGAGCATTTTAAATAAGCTAGGGAGGTTAACTCAAGATCCTTTAATCCCAGCATATATCTTTGTTAAGGAGACATAGACCAAACCATTGAAAACCCCAGCTAGAAAACAGGTTTGAGAAAATCCCTCACCCTGAAAAAAAGCCCTCTCTGTCCAAATTCAGTGATGTGCATTCGGCTTCTTTCTGCAAAGAGTCAAATGTTGGTGTGGGGAGAGGAGGAAGCACCATCAGGTTGCAGATTCACTGGTACCCCCATTTTAGCCCAGCCTGGCCATGCACTGTTCAGTGCCCAGAGCTGGACGGATCCTGTACCTGAGTGCCAAGTACAGAGGAGCTCTCGCTAGAAGTAGCACTTAGAGACAGAGCACGCTTCCAGAACTAGGAGGTAATTTGTATTTTGTCTGCTGGATGACAGAGCCGGGCCCTGATGGGTCTCACCCTGGGAAGGTGCAGAGGAGGAGGAAGGGTCTGGAAGCACCAGGCTCGCCACCCTGCCAGTCATGGTGCAGAGTAAAGGAGTGAGGGGGACTGCTGTAGGGAGCATGCCAGCCAGCAGGACCCACAGATCCACAGGCCCCCTGACTCTCCCCTGGCACAAGCCTGGCAGAAAGGCAGCCATGGAAGGTTTGCTGAGCCTTCTGGGGGCCAGCAGGCTCCGAATATGTTGTCTCACAGAGGAGGGGATGAAATTTGGAGAGGGGTAGAAGGTCTGGCAATGGAGCAGGCTGTCCTCTATCAGGCAACTCTCCGGCAGGACAGTTTGCAAAGAGACACGTGCATCTTTGATCAGGATGGACTGAAAATAATTAGCTCTGTCCCTCTTCTCTATTTCTTCATAATATAATGTCCTCCCTGCCTCCCCTCCCTCCTTTTTTTTTTTCTCTCTCAGTTAAAGGGCATCAATATTTATGCATGTAAGTAGATGCTGCCCCAGTTGACCTAGCTGGATGTCCACCCTAAGCCCTGAGAAAACAACCCATTCTGGTTACAAATGACCTCTATTACCTTCACTGACAGCTCGATGTATGCCTCCTATTCATGAAGTGAAAACAAATAGGCTAATGGACTGCACTACCTGGCACTGCTCTATCTCCACATGTAGCAGGAGTTGTAAAGCCTCTAGCAGTTCCAGGCCAGTTAAAACGCTCCCTCAGACACTCAAAAAATTTAGTATTTTCCCATTCTATATTTACTTCTGTTTTGGAGCCATCAGTCCGAGGGAAGAGTATGGCAAAACTGCATGGCAAGCTGAAATGGTTTGAAACTCCAATTTAGTTACACTGTAACATTTCAAAATTTCTTTTTTTTTATAGAGCAAAGTACCATAAAGTAGCAAACAATGCATGCATATAAATACCTGCTTACACCAAGGACCACGTAAACTCATGCTTAGCTCTGGATAAGAAGTGTTTTCTGTTGGTTACAAAAAAAAAAAGGAAGAGAAAGTTTTTTGTTTGTTTGTTTTTTAAACTGAAGCTTAAAATATTTCAAATATATAAGCTTAATCATAGAAATATTTGTTTTCCATAGAAAGATTCCAAACCAGTTTTACTATTGCTGACTTGTGATTTTTTCCCCTCACATCAGCTCTGCTCATTTTTCTCTGAACTATACTGAAAAGACGTTAGCTAAAGTAAACATTTCACAAACCAGAACTGAATCTAGTGATCCAGCACAACCAAATCAACATCTCATAAAAAGGTTTTTCAGTCTTTATTAAGATGACCATTTTTTAAGCGATGACATTCTTTCATGTTCTTTTATATCAACCAGAAAAATCCAACATTCAAGAAAGTAGTTAATAGCTTCAGCAGTACATAAAATATGATAAAATAGCTGGTAGAAGAATTTATCAACCTTTTGAATGTTCTCTGAAAGTGAGTAAGGCTAAAGTGAACTGCATTCACTTCAGGCTAGAAAGCCAAAATTCCTAGAAATATTTGCATGCCTAGAGGTGAGTCCTTTTTGCTTGGCTTGGTAATTTTCCCCACTGCAACTGACATGCTGTCAAGATAAGATAAACTTTCAAGATGTCCTTTCATCAATTACTAATTCAGTCTCTGATTAATTGAGAAGTTTTAATAGTTCAATTTATATTTGTCTAAGAATTTGCCTTGCTCTGTTACATTTTGTTTCTCCTAAGAAGCGTCACTCTGCTGCGTTTGCCTTTTTTTTTTTTTTTCTTTTTTTCTTTTTTTCTCATCAGTACAAAATTGCTAATCGGTTTTGCTTTCCAGTAACTTTTTCATTATTGTTATTCCATGGTTTTCCAGAACTGAGGGAAAGTGTTTACAGTAAAGAAATACTTCCCAGTCAAAATTGCTTTTCTGTCTGGAAGCTGTGGCCTCCTCATGTTACCACAACCCCTAAGATCAGTAAGGGGCAGGCTCCTTGCAGAGCCAGGAAACTCAGGAGAAGCCTGGGATGATGATTCCTGGTGTGATGTCCTCTCACCAGGTGTGCAGTGGGAGAAGGTCATAATAACTTTTCTGAGGTTGCAGATTACTTATTGCCATTTGCCAGAAGCAGTTACCAAGGGCATCACAGTTCCTCCTGTAAACTGAATTAACCTGCCTGCAAAACAAATTACAGGAAGGGTTCAGACATAACAAGTGCCAAAAATACGTAGAGGGGCCAAGAACTTAAATTCAAAAATGCAGAAATGCAACAAGCAGGGACCCAAAAAGCCTCAGCGAAGGCAACGCCTTACATCATCCCCTTTCCAGCTCCTGGTCAGACCATGATGGAACACACCCTCAGGGGAAAAGCAAGTAAAAGCAAATAAACAAGAACCTTGTGAAGCTTTATTTAGAGAGCTGATCTTCGCTGCTGCCAAATAACTGGTTTTAAGAATAGAGCATTGTAGTAAAGCTAAGTTTGAGGGCTTTTGGACCCACACTTGATACAGTTGGAGGACCTCTTGACTGAGTGTATAGGACAGGGTAGTAACAGGAAGGAGAAGAAAGAGAGGCAGAGAAATGGACTGTGTCAGTTTCATTCTGCCATGACTTTTGACAGCCATTTTTACCAAACCAGACTGAAATTGCTTTGATAATGCACAACTAGAAAGATAGCTCTGTGAGATGCTAGGATGACTGAAAGAAAAATGAAGTTATGAGTGTTTCTTGCAATAGGACCTGCATCTTTTCTGCATTTGCAAATCTGCATTTACAGAGTTGTGACACAGCTTAGGCTCCAGATACTCCTGGACTGCTGAGCTGTTATAGGTCACATTCAAGTCTATGTGAAAGGGACATCACTGTGCACAGGTCATCCCACAAGTGAGCAGTCCTAATGGAAATATGCTTTTGAGACATCTGACCAAAGCTACTCATCACCTGAATCATTGAATCAAATGTACATCCCAAACCCAATGACAAAGAAACAGTCCCAGACTTGTTCAGTAAACCTACTGTAGTTGGAAATAGAGGACCCCAGAAGTCAGATATCCAAGACTTAAAATAAAATTTTCAAAGGAGCAGTTACCAGGAGCATTTACTTTACTTTGTATTAATGTGCCTCTACTTCCAATTGAAGGTCTGTGTGTGGCCTTAATTTAAGCTTTGCCTTTAGAGAGATGCAAGCAGAATTTTAAATATTTTGTAGTTAAAGGTCCCCACTGTCTTTTTAAAATAAAAATACATATATCCTCTGTGGAAAAATGACAAATTCATGTTTGCATCAATGATTTTCCTCTACCCCTCTTCTCCTCCCTACAGTCCTTTAAGGAATATTGTCTAAATACTCTCCAAGGATTTTCCCTGCTCTTGGCATGCATATGAATCTGCTATTAGTGTCAGTGAGAGTTATGTCTGCATATCACAAGGAGAATAGATACCTAAATAATTCATTAGACCCATACATAAGTATGTTTTTCTTGATGAACAGCTACTATCAACATTTGTGGGAAGGTCCATTTCTAAATATTTTTCTAAACTAGAAGTTTCAGTTATTAAGACTCTGCTTACATTGTGAGTGATTTAAACCAGAGAAATGTAGACAGCACTGATTCCCTAAGACTTTCCACAGCAGCATCAGTCACTGATGCTGACACAGTAAAAATACAGGGAAAAGGCGATCAATGGGGCTACGTTTTGACTTGACTTAATTCATTAATATTTGAAAACAAGTAAGACTGGTTTGCCCCAGGGACAGGTAATAGGATACAAGCCTTTCACCTCTAGGTCAGCAGTTCAAAGCCAACTTTGGTCAGTACTGACTGAAAGTCATTACTATCTATACGAACACTCTTCAAGAGTATATGTAAAATAAGTTGGTGGTCTCTGTTTATTTCCTAATGGCTAAGGCCCTGATTCAGCAAAGCTCTTAAGCATGTACTTAATGAGAAGCAGATGTTTAAATCCTTTTGAATTTGAACATCTGATTACAGTTAAGCACGTTCTTAACAGCCGTACAGCCACGGGTAGGCTGGAGTACACACTTATGGAGCTTTGCTAAATAAGAGCCTCAGTGTATCAGTCTGTCAGTTGTACACATGCACATACAGAATGGACAAGAAAGCCTCTTTCTCCTCCCCCTAAATATTACCCACATGCTGGCACTGTGTACTAACAATGGCAGAAGAACGGGACTGTCAGCTGAAGAAGACTTCCGTTTTCATTCACCCATATTAGTGACGAGGTGGGGAAAAAAAATCTTGAATTGTTGTTATAAAGCAGAATGTAAGGTAACAGAACTGCCTTGCCTTTCTTGCTCACCAGCCCAGCAGCTTTCATAAACATAGAATATGCTTTAAAACAAAATGGAACAGAAATGTGGCACTTGCATAGCCTCCCTGGTGCTTATTCATGTATGTGCTGTGCTAAAAATGTATGCGTATATGAATCTAGTCTGGAAGAACTCATAGCAAAACCACACTCAGTACTTGCCTATAGATGAAGCTCATTTCTTATAAGGCATTTACAGGCAAAAAATTTCTTTGGAAATTTAATGTTTTGAATTCTTATTTGTACTTCAAAATCATTAGGATTGGCATACGGGTAGAAGTTTTTAAACACTGCTATTGAAGCCGCCATCTACTCCTGCTAGATTAAATACCTTCTAAGATTACCAGTGTATCGGATTTTGTTTTGCTTCTTTTAAACAGAATTGTATTCTGGGATTTTTCCATGGTGCCACTGCTCATTGTCTTGCATGATCAAAGTCAACTGCTGCAAAACGTAAACTAGTGTTTCAAACCACAGCAGGCTGAGAAAACTACCATTTTAATACCACAACTGTGATGTTAGCAAGGCAAGTTGAATTTCATTAGTTACCAGTGCTACTCCCCATCCCTAAAGACCTGTGCAATAGTATTATTTGTACAACCTAATAGGCCTTCTCACAAAGAAGTGAGGCTGAGCACTACGGAGCATATTCTGGTCCCAGTTTTGCTGTGCTTCAGTTGAAATCAGTGGAGTAAATTATGTCATGGAACTGAGATCAACATCTAGTGCTGCATTTGGTAAACCTGGCAGGTTTTCATTTGAATAACAAAGAGATAGCCAGAGATCAAATTGGTTCGTAATGAAACGATCACACCCAATTTCCTGAGGCTTAAGCAAAAGTTTTCCAAGTATCTAATCTCAAAAGATTTCTATCTCACAGAATTTTGGGTAAGGTTTTGATAAACATCCTTTACTAAAATGGATGAAACCACTGACCTCATTTAAATTTACCCATTGCTAGTGGAAAAGCAACCTCCTAAGTCAGCATTAATCAAATGTTTGGCATGATTAAGAACTCTCCAGACAGCAAGAATTCTCAGCAAAGACTTCTTAGAGTGTGAGTGTTTGCTCTCTTTCTGGAATAATCATAAAAGGCTGTTACCGAAAATCTTTCCTCACTGTCTCAGGGAGCTCCATGCTGATCCCATTGTTGTGAACCTTTAGAGCTTTGTTAAGGCTCTCCAAGACAGGCCTTAAGCTCTCATGTTCCAAACGTATACAAAGAATTCATCCAATTTTTCTTTATTTACAAGATTTGATTATGACTAATATACTGTATGAACATGGTATATTTCAAACTATCAATGATTTTGAAACAACTTACCTTGGGTGTTTCTTGGTCTTAAATTCATTATACATTCTTGTTTTTGCAACCTATGATTAACCACCCACCTCCATAAAAGACTAACACAACATATAAGCAGAATCCAAATAGGTGTCTTGCATCATGTCGGAACTGGGGGGGAGGGGGAAAATCACTGCTCAGCCAAGTGATGCAACAGTTTTTGTTACATTTCACACAGTTCTGTGAAGTTTGCTAGGAGAGCCCCCCCAAAACTTCATGAAAGTAGTTCACATTTATCTGGGATAATATTGCTGTGCTCTGGGGCCAGAGCTATGTTTCTGCTCCTTTATTCCAGGAACCTTTTTATTAGTCACAGTAGCCACAGGAAATTACAAGTACCACCAAGACACACTGACAATAAATAAAGGTTTGGAGCTGCCTTCCCACTCCCCCCACTGTTTATGGACGAGGTTTATCTGTTATGACAGTAACTGCTAGGAGAACCAACTTCATTCCAGTTCTCCAGTGTACGTTATACTTTGTTGAAAACAAAGAAGAGATCCTGGTTCATTATTTAAAATGCTATGACTGTAACTCCAAAGAGAAAAAGCATAACAATGGGTGCTCAATAAAGGAAACACCTGTTTTTCATTTTCCTGTATTGTTTAAATGAAGCAAATTAAATAACCAATTGAGGACAAAAGTTTAAATCCAGGTTAAAAATCAGAGCCATTGTACACTACTTGAAACTGATGAGTAGGGTAAACACATGTTTGATTCAATTTAATTTTTGGTGCTTCTTAATTGCATTTAAGAACTTGAATGGAAAATGTGCTATCACCCTTTATGGTCCTATGACAGAATTCCTAATGTCTTACTGCAAGTGCATTGCATTGAGATCTTTTTGTTATATGTGTAACAGTGACCTAGGTGGGGGATGTACTGGATAACATCTACATTAAGATGTATGATAGAGCACAGTGCTGCAAGAGACACCCAATCAGACTGGGAGACATCATTTTGTGAACCAACTAGCCATGCTGAGAAATAGTATGCACTAGCTTCATGCAATAACACAAACAAGAAGCTTCTGGCCTGCACTCAAGCAGGCCCAGCTCCCTGGGAACAACATTAGTATATCCACAGAGCTCTGCATTGCACCTCTGAAACTACATCACTGATGACATAGGTATCAATGAATTAACATGGCAATTAAATCACTTGTTTCCCATCCATTTCTCCTCAAAAGCAGTGGGTGGTACAGCAGTCCTCATGGCCTCAGGCTTTATAGTAGGGCAGGGGGCAGGCAGTAAGATAGCTCAAACCCCGCAGAGCGGTACACTGAAGCCACTTCCTCCACAAAGGAAGAGAAGGGGGAAAACTGAATCATGACACCATGGATTTGCGCAGACTCCACAGAAGCCCCTTGCAAAATGTAGCTTGCAACACATTCTGCAGGGGCTGAAGACTGCAGCCAGAAAAAATTTACACATGCTTATGAGCTAATCCTCTGCCATATAGTGATGCATTTTTGATGCTCTTCATGTTTTCCCTTATGCTAAGCGTGGATGGGGAAAGAAAAACTCTTTTTAATTCAGAGAAATGCATTTTTTGTGTTTATGAGGGGACACCCCAAACCAGCCAATTTCCAGCTGGGAAAAAACCATGTATGTCAGCAGTTCTTCTCTCCCTTCCTCATAAAATCTGGACCGTTTTCAAATTTATAATGAAATGTGGAAAAGATTTAATTGAGAACAGTTTTGCTTTTCCATAGGAATATTTTGCATGACATTAGTTGGAAACAACCCAGGTCTGTTTATTTTTCTTGGAAGGCCGAAGTTCATTTAGTACAAACCTCTGAAGACAACACTTGTGCACTCTCCCATCTCTCTCCTTTCCTTTGACTTCTTCCAGAAGTCTCCAGACCCCAAATTCTTACGTCAGATGTTTTCGGCAGGGTTTCTCTGGCCTGCTTGGAGAGGGACTTCCCTTGTGAGGAAGGCCTTCTGGGAACCATGGAGGGTTGGGCTGTTGTGCAGGGACTCCAGCGACCATGTTGAAAACAACCACCACCACCACAATCAAGCTAATGTTGCAAAGACAGAATTGTTGTCTAATAATAACATTTTGTTAAGCAGGAGGGGACTTATGCAAAAGATACATTCTATGCAAGTTGTCTATTTGAACTCTTAAGCACTTTAAACAACAATATTTTAAAGACATGCACTTGTAACTTAAGATGGCAGCTAGGGTTTGGAATGAAATTTCTCTTTCATGTGTTTCTGCCAATCTTCCAAGTCATATCTGCAAACAGAGCATGGGGAAAACATATTCCTAAAGGCTTCATTTCAAAGCTCTTCCCATCCTTCTGCTTGTTGGACAACCTTTCCTAATAAAACAGACTGGATGCACAATAATTGTTGGTAGTGAGACTCAGACAGTTACTATACATGCCTATAAACTTGCGTTTTTTTTTTTTTTTTTTTCTTCTGACTATAACACAGAAGAATGGTAACTTCAATAAGCAAAAGCAATAAAACCTTGAAAAAAATAATAAAAAAGGAAAAACAGTGGAAACAGCATTAGATTTCATTCTCTAGGTTCTCAGAAATTAACAAAAACTTATTTGGACACCTTCACAAATTCAAAGAATCACATCAGACTCACTTTGTGTTAAACATTATCAGGAATCTCTTCATATACCAGCTCAAGGGCTGGAATCAGCTCAAGGGACATAAGAAGGTATGATTACACCACATTTCCAATTTGACTTTGAAGAGTCAGTAGGGACTTGATCCAAACCCTACTGAAATAAATGGAAAAAAATGGTCTTATATCTTAGTTTAGACATATTCAGTTTGGATGCAGTTCAGAGAAGTACTTGTACTTGGCAACTGATGTAAATGAAACATATTAACCTATCATTAGAAAAAGAAGTGTGCCAGAATGGATCTATAAGTATTGTTTTATGCTGTCTAGCCATTCCAGGATTCCAACAGCTGAACAGAGAGGTGAAAAACTATTTTTTTCTATTCATACAGATTTTTTATAGTGCTAGTTAAAATCTGAGTAAAGATCTGAACCTTTTTTTCCCCAATTATTGTCACAGACTAATGCAAGTCTGCAAATAAGTAAAGAATTATGTGAAATTAGCAAGGATATGCATTGCTTGTCACAACACCGTTCTGTTTTCTTTAATTGACATTCCATGAAACTTTTCTTCTATTTGTAAAGGAACGAAGCATTTATCACAATAATGAGATAAAACTATAAAATCATTCCTAGCTTACTTGAATATTTGTATTTTAATGGTAAAGTAGAACAGAAAAATGTCTCAAACTGTAGCACAGTATTAATTGCTAATTAGTTTACCATTATGGCTGGAATGCCTTCTAGCATTCTAAGTCAGTTTTAATCCATATAAACAGCCCAGGAATGCTCTATCTCAAAACATGTAATTATGGGGGATTATATTACACCTCCAGCATTTTGGCAAATGCTTGCAATGGCAAAAGATAAAAAGTAATACCGGTCCTTCTTGTGATTTCATATAAACAGAAAAAATGGCTAATTATCACCCCCCCCTCCTTTATTTTTTTTTTCCCCTTTCATTTTCCTTTCATTTAGAATCAGAATTATAGACTTTATATCAGACAAAATTTTTCTACTACATTCTTCTTTACTCTGTTCACATCTCTACTGAAATAGAATTTAGCAGAGCTGGTATTTATTCTCAAAATTTCCAAAAGAATTACTGTATATCACTACCACATGCACTACATTTTATTTTAAATAAGTTTTCAGTTAAAAGGAAAAAGCAAACAAACTTTTTGCCAAGAACTAAGTGGCTGTTACGTGCATTGTTTGCTGGCTAAATGACAGCAGTTTTAACTAGTAATCATGCTTACAAGTGACACAGTTCTTTTAGCTCAATTTAAATTAAAGAAGATAGCTCATGGGCGTTCACCTACCTTTTCAGAAAAAACAACTGTCTGAAGCAGTTATCTTATGAGATCTTAGTCACAGAGATATTAACAAGCAGATGAACTTCATCTCCACCCCCCATCTTCCCCCCCCCATCTCCCCCCCCCCCCATTTCTCTAGGAGAGGCTACTGGCTTCAGATAGCTAGATCTCACCAAATATCTTAAAAACTTGTAGTCTATCCTACAGCCTTTCCAAAGAGAAGTTCCCCCTAAAAATCTTGTGCTGAACCATGGGCCTTCTGCATCCTGAGAGCCTGGCTCATCTCACGGCTTAGGGTGATGGAGCCACCAGGCTCCCGAGGACTCTGCTTCTACATGCCAGCACTGCTCGGGAGCGTTGCTGGCAAGGTCAAGGAAATGGCAAGGGCTTCAGAAGGCTGGGAGAGGGGAGCTCTACCTGCTGGAGCAAGGACTGTGTGGAGACCTTTCCTTTTCCATGGCTTTTTGCCTTCCACTGGGCCTTTGTCATTAAGCACAGGTGGCCACAATTAGGAGCCCTGAAGGAGAAGAATGAGAAGGAGCAAGGAAATCCACCACCAGGGAACAGCAAAAAGAAGAACTTCCCTTCTTTTGTCCTACAGCCATTCAACCGGTTTCTTTGTTTTAACATTTTAGCAAGCCAATTTCCCTTCAATTCAAGCCCTGGATTTGCCTGAGCAGACTGTGGATCTATGAGGTAATGATCCCGCTGACAGACATTCAGGCATCTCCTTCCTCACCATGGTGGCCACCTCTAGCTGCACCCCATGTCATTCAACTCTTTGCTTTTGTACAGCTCTCCTCTTTTGCATACTCACAACTAGAAAGCCTTTTGCCATATCCCATCCCACCACTTGCATCACTGCTTTCCTACCTTCAGCTTTTTCAGAATTCTTGCTTTTTCTAGAAAAGTAACACCTCTGTTTTCAAAGAGATGTAGGCTTAGCCCGCATGGATATCAACCGGCTCTGCTGTCCCCCTCTGAAGGCTGCTCACCACATCTGCAGGCTCACAGAAGCCTTCCCTCACCTTCCACCATTCCTGGCTGTACTTGGACATTCTTGAAATTAAATGATAAACTGTTTTTCAGGGCCCTTCTGCCAGCCAACTTTAGGCTTACTACTGACTATGATTTTCAGCACCTGTGGGTTTTTCAAGAGGCCTCTTTCTTTTTGTCCCCTTAATGAAGGGCACATTTGACAAGACAGGTCAGGATTTTGAAATAAATGTATATGGTCACTTTCTCCTATGATTTCAGCAGCGAATGAACTGAGTTCTTCTAAAGCTTAGGTCCTGCTCCTTCCTTTTTACATTAACCAAAACCATAGCAAAAGAAAAACTTCCAGACTAATGGTCTGAAACACAGATTTCTGTTGGAGATGTTTTTGAATCCAAGTCTGTTGCACTTTGGCAACACACTGTTGTTTTCACTTAATTTTCCTGACACCCCGCCAATAAAGCCAAAAGTCTATTTAGCAAAAGTGATTTAAAGTGCACCTTTCTCATCTGAAAAAGTGACATCTGCTGTTCTAAAGATAACATGGCATTTCCGATGGGAACAAGATACTAAATATCTAAGTCTTGTTTGTCATCAAAATCTGGGAAAACAACAATACTTATTGGAAAAAAAAAAAAAAAAGGACTTATTTGGAAAAAAAAAAAAATGTTTTTGAAATGCATGCTTTAAGATCCTGCCCTCTCTTCTCAGCTTGTCAGACATTTAAATTTTGAATCCTAAAGTAATTCTACTGCTAAACATGATGAATTCAATTTGGCGTTTAAGAAAGTTACCTTACCCCATGAGTCATTCAGGTCCTCTCTTGAAAGTAGCTTTACTGATTTCAAATTTTTCTGTTTAGTAAACAGGCCCATCATTTTCTCTGTTGAAAAATCATCACCTTACAGATGGCTCACGCAAGGACTATGTGCCAGCTGACTCACATCCTGAGATAAAAGTTACAATGGTTTAGGTGATTTTTTTCTAAATCCATTAAGTTAAACCAAAGAAAAATCCTTACAACCTAAATCAATTGAGATTTAGCACAAGTCTGAATTTAGTTGGAAAGTTTTTTTTTGTTTGTTTGTTTGTTTGTTTTTTCTTTTTTTAAAGCATTTGAACAGCTTAAGTTTCTCAGTATAAACAAAACCTTTAATGTCACTTAAGTCCTGGAAAAAGGGTTTATTTGTCTTATGGACAGATAAAGTCCTATCCCAAGCAACAGATCTCATTCTTTGTCAATCTGGTGTCTTATGCTGTATTGCATGGATAACAAGGCATGCATAATGCATAAAAATCATGAGACACTGGAAGTTAATTATAATGTTGCAGAGTTTAAGGGTCAGGATTAGCAGGCTAGGATTACTTGTCAGTAGGAGTAAAATGACTAGAGAAGAAGAGGTCCATCATAGTATGGTAATAAATGGGGGCATTAAAAGGACATCTGTGAAGACTATGTTTTTTTGTTTTGTTTAATTATTATTATTATTATTAAATTAAAAGGAAAAATCTGATTTTGAAAATTGGTCCCAGGTATCTAAAATTAGAGAAAGTTATTTGATTTTTGAACTTTAAACTTTGTGTTCTTTAACTTTGTATGCATTTCCTTTTTGGCATTTGGGAAGCACACTTTCCCTCTGATATTAGTTCCATTCCAAACTTGTGCTATGAAAGGAAAAACTTTATGGAAAGAACACAGTGCCTCGATTGTCCCTATATATTACAAATAATAATAATAATAAAAATCTGGAACAAGCTGAGCAGCACATGGGACTAGATATGAACTAAATACATGTTATGAAAAGAAATGATACCAGCTATAGTTTGCAGCCACATAACATTTTCAGATACATTTAATTTCCATGCTGCCTCAGTAGTATTTATCTCATGAATGGCTAAAAATTAGATTTTTCCAGTGAAAAAAAAAAAAAATATAAAAAATATCAGAAGGATTTGGCTTGGCTTCTCCAGAAACCTTCAGCTGTTTGTATTCAGGGAGTAGAGATATTTAACGTGGGCCTGGTCCTCAAGACTTTCCTCAGTTTTATATTCACTCCCTACTCTGAAAAAATTTTCCAGTTGACTTCACTGGATACTTTTGCTGAATTTTAGGTTTAACTGAGAGCCAGTGCTGAGACTCTGCACATGATTACTGTTGGCAATGAAAGTCAATAACACTGTTTACTTGAGTTTTCTTAACTTTTCTTTGTACCCATGAACAAAGTTTTAACCTTGAGGTGAAGAGCCTTTGATAATTTATCATCAAAAAGGGAAAATGTACTCTTCAGAAATTTTCAAAGAAAATTAAAAATCCAAATCAAAAAAGTCTCTTTCTGTAAAAACAGACAAAATGGGAAAGCAAGTGTCCATGTACTAGCTACTTAAAATATGTGGTGATAGTATCTTTGAGATACAAACGACCAACCAACAGGTTCTTAAAAAATAACCCCCTTCTTTTGTACACGATATGGAGAATTTCTCTGATTTGTTGCAGCTTTGTCAAACCATTCTCTGAAGTGCACATATGCTGCTATTGCTATTCCTAGCCCTTGTGGTTAGATTGCCACAAGCCAAGTTTCCAAAAGAGAATATTAAGTTCCTCCAACAAACTAAAGTGTCCAGTAACATAGTGCAGTATAGTTAGATGTTAAGATAGTCAGTAAATAAAATAATATATTGCTTATTAGTTATAGGACAGCTGAAGCCAAGTCCAGGAGGTGGGTAGGATCTGAAGACTTCTGCCAGACACTAAGTTAGCATATGGTGCTAAGACAAAAATAAATAAAATAAAAAATCATAAATTGGTGGGACACATTCTTTTGTTGCACATAGTCAAAGGGTGAAATCCAAGCCATGTTGAAGTGACCAGGAAAAATCTCTGTGAGCCAGGATCGCACCTTATTAGAAAGTAATTAACCTCACTACTACTGCCAAGAGTTTGAGTCTGCAGGCACCAACCTAAGCTGGGAAACTTGCCTATGCTACAAGAGCAGAAGTTGCAAAAATGTGCAGAGCACAGCAGGAAGGAAGGTTGATGTTTGGAAGGTTTGGTGTTTCCATGATTTTATAGGAGTGTCTCCTTTTAGCCATTATCAAAGACAATAAGCAGTGATGTGTAAAGACATAAGACATAAATAACAAGATGGCGTTTCAAACATTGTTTTGGTGGTAGACAAAACTCACAGCTTGCAGATCTTACAACTCTGTCTACAGCATAGAAATGGGCCCAGCACCCTCAGATCTGAGTATTGGTTTGAAACTTGTGCCCCAATGTCCCGACTGACTTATTTTGAACGTCTGTTGCCTATACACAGACACTCTAAGTTTTGGAAGGAGTCTACATTGGGTTTATTTGAGGGAAATCTCTAGTTTAGAGCTGACCACATTTTAACCAGCAGATTTCTTCCCTTTCCGTTACACCTACATGCTTGTATAACTCCACTTCTCCCATCCACTTTGAAGGGTATAGCAGTGGTGGCTGAAGTAGGAGAAAGGACCTATGACAAATTACACCTTACCAATAGAAAAAAATAGTAAAGCTAACCTATCATATTGAATATCATGTTTATTTTGAGATCGTGTTACTCTTTGTTAGGGCTGCAAAGTAACCTTTCAACCTTAAAACATATAAACCAGAGGTCTGTTGGAAGAGTGCTTACAGCATCCACTGAGAAAGAGATCACAGAACAGTCTTCTACAACATTACTTAATGCAAAGACTTCTTCATGACCAGCCAGGCTAAGAATAACTAAGATGGGTAACAGAAATTCACTCAGAGGAAGATCTCTTTATTTGAATTAGTCTGGAAAAGACCAAAATGATGCTGACTGAAAATGGTAAATGTTCTAAGTGTGAAACAAGATGTCATCTCCTCTGCCACTGAACACCATCTTCCAAAGGAGCGATATGAAGCTTTAATTTGGATGGCTGGGTAGTGATGTAAATTCAGAAAGATTCTTTTTTCTTCTAACATTACAGAAAAATCTGACCACAGTGAGACAGATAAGTGCTAATTACAGTAACTGACTCTCTGGAGCTGAACATGAGCATGATGCATGTTTTAGCTGCTAGAAAACACCCTTGCACTCTCCCCAGCACAGACCACCATGTCTCTACCAGGCCTATTTGACACTGGCATTCATTCAGCTTCGTTGCTGCAATGCAAGTACCAGACTGCTATTTATCTTAGAGGCACACTGTGCTAAAGGGCACCATGAAATCTGAACTCCTGTGATAAAGATGGGGTTACAAACCCCAGGAGAAAGTACACAGGAACAGTAGAGAAAGCATTTCTGAGTCACTGAAATCACTTTTCAAAAGAGCTTAGAGTCAGGTTCTGGCCACTTACAGGAACTGCAAATTTATTTATTTATTTTTCTTAAAACGCTTTTCAAAAAAAAAAGAAAAAAAAAATAAACAACTAAAGTTAACATAAAAAAATCCTCCCAGATTGAAAAGAAAACCACATCTGAAATACTAAAAACCACTGCAAACACCAACAACTCACAACTCAAAAAATTTTAACCTCAAAGACACTGATGTTCAAATGAAGAGGTTCAAATGAAAGCATGGGGGTTTCTGTTGAAATTAGTGATGTAGACACAATGAAAATACGTAGAAGCAGATAGCTGTTATAGTGGGGGCTCAGGTATGGTTCTGGTTTTGCAATCACAATTCCTACTGTTAAATACAGATTTCTTTAGGCATGGTCTGAGGATGACAGAATATTTTCTGAAGTCAGTAGCATCTAAGCACGTACTGGAAGGCCTGAGGTCAGCATCAGACTGTTAGCATTTTAAAGATTGTTTTTAAGTTTTAAAATTTTCCTTAGATGAGAAAAATATTCTACAAACTATTTTCTCCAAAGAGGAATTTGTGAAAGTGCTTCTACTCTCATTCAAAGAGTATTTTGATGTTCGGATGCAGTGATTAGAAGTGATAAACAGTAATGTTTCAGTAATGTTTTCTGGTTCAGTAGTGATGGATTATGCAGCACACAGTCAAATGAACATTATTGAAATTGGCCTGATATTAGATATCCAAAGCATATGTTTTCAGACTTGTTGACTCTGATTGTTAATATGATTGTCTACCATTTTAACTACAGTTTATTTCTAGGGAGCAACTTCTACAGTTTTAAAATCAGTCTGTACATGTTGTACTTAAAAGCAAATGAAGAACATTTAGAGAAGGGAAGTAGCACATGTATATTTCCAGAAAGAGAGGAGGAAAAAAAAAAAAGTGCCCCTCCCACCCCCCACCCCCCCAAACAAACAAAGAACTATTTCAGCGGAAAATGCATGACAATAAATACTTAGCTGTAAGCAGCCTGGCAGCAGAGCACAGACACTTTACAAGGCACACTGGAGAATTGCAAAACACAAATAAAATAAATCCAATACATAAAACTAGACTAAAAATCTTATTTTCATTTGTGTTTATGGGTAGTAGTATCAGATTGTAACTCTTCTTAGCTTAAAAAATCTAGAAAAAAAAAAAAAGAAATATCAAGAAATTTTCATTGAGTAAGCTACCATGATGTAGCCCACATTTTCACATTTGAGATAACGGAACAAAAAAATGTTATATGATTCTGTATGGACAAATAGCACCGCCCTACTAATATTTAGGTCATATGAGTTGTGTCACTCATGTCAGAGTTACAATATCCTGATTCCACCTGTTTTATAACCTACTGACATTTCTTTTATCCACAACAAGGGTGCAACGCCTACCTGAGACTTGATCTGCTCACTTTTTCTTTGATGTTCCTTACTCTGCGCCAGGGGTCATAGTGCTGGCAGACATGCCGTGGGGTATGAATGATTTAAAGCAACAGGTGAAAGTCTTTAAATGAGTGTATTTACTGCCACCTTTCAAGGACTCTGCATCAGCTATGCTTGATCGTATTCCATGAGTGTTCTCAGATGCACTTTCCATTGTGTTGCTGTTTAGTAGCACGGTCATATTTCATGTAAGTTAGCTATTCCATGAATTTCACATGCTCATCCTGTAAAGCTGTTCTTGCATGGATGGTCAATCTCCCAGGCTTTCATCACTCAATAAGGGACAGATGCTCTTCAGTATCAAGCAAACTAATAGTATTTCCTACATCCCCATGAAAACACTTCTGCTTGCATCTCATCTTCTTGCAGTTTCTTCAATGTCTACCTCTCTCACCTCCTCTTCTCACTACAAAAGTCTGAAAACATTCCTATGCCTTAAACAAGTTGCTGTTTCAAAGTGATCTTATTTTCCCTCCTTCAAAGCGTTTTCTTAAAGACCACGTCTTCTAGAGCTATTTTATTCCATTAAACTTTGGAAGCTCAGCACCACTTGAGGAATGAAGTGACCTTAAGCTGAAATTCTAGCACTAGCCTCTGATCAGATGCTCCTTGTTTGCACAAATGCAAATAAGAAGAAACACCAGAAACACCTCTGTTATCTTCTACTACCTCCCAAGGTTTTGCTACTGCATGACAGCTCTAATAATTGCAATCCCAATTGTGCAAAAAAATAAAAATAAAAAAACAAACAAATCAAACCCAAAAACTGCAAAGACCCTTAACACAGGGGGAAGAAATATGGAGGACTGCAAAGTGCAAAGAACATCATTGTAGGTCATCTGCAAATATAATCCTATTCACTAAATAACAGACACAAAAATGACTGCAAGAATGTGAAACCAAGTTTTCTGATCTGATGCTCCAGTTCAGATATAATATATCTGAAGTATAAAGTATATAATTTTCTATACTCTGTTATGAAACTAAAATAGTTCCTTCTTATCTACTTTCTTCTTCATTTACCTCATAGCAGAACGAATGGGTTTATCATACAAAGTAAAAAATAAATAAAAAGAATAGGGTGGTTCAGGGGCAATTCAGGCTGGATATCAGGAAACGGTTCTTCACCAGGAGGGTGGTTAGGCACTGGAACAAGCGTCCCAAGGAAGTGATCATGGCACTGAGCCTGCTGGATTTCAAGAAGCATTTGGACAATGCTATCAGACACACGGTTTGATTTTTTGAGTGATCCTGTGGGAGTTGGACTCAATGATCCATGTAGGTCCCTTCCAACTGAAGATATTCGGTGAATATTTCTTGACATGAATTAATCCAAGATAAGAGACGGTCAGTCAGGATATTATGATATTTAGTTTACATATAATAGTGAGATCTGCTCCTAATGTTGATAATAGAAGTCAATGCAGATAAATGGCTGGAGAGCAGATCAGGAATTAGAAGACCTCAGTTCTAATATAGGCTACACCACTACTTAGTTAAGAAGCTACTACTACTACTATTTAGTTAAGAAGCTGTCCAAAATACTTAATTACATAATGCCTCTATTCCCACTACAATGTGCTTCACAATGTGCTTCTACTATGTAGCAATTAAAATTATGTAAATATTTCCTTAATAGATCCAGTAGTCTCAAAAAAAAAAAAAAAACCCACAAAAAAACAACAAGATCCATCCAATGCGTTTTTGAGTTTTTGGCAGTATCCTGCAGCATGTCAGGAATTTAACATATTCAGGTGCTTAGATACATCTAAATAACACTTTAAAGTAAATCTTTTTAAAATAAAATTAAATAATAAAACCTCATGGTCAGTAAAACACTGGAAGGGAGATAGAATGTTTTCAGCAATAGCTTATGTCTGAATCAGCAATAAAAACAGTCTCTGAGCATCGTCATCAAGGAGCATTTGATGTGAACAAAGTGACATCTTGTTTCATCAAAGGTTAATGAATACAGCAGCTCTGTCAGCAATATATTAAGACAGCAGTGTCACTGTTTGTCATACTTGGTGAGCTCAAGGTAGACTGAAAGCATCACCATTTGTGAATTTGTTGGGACTTCTTTTACCTCCTGGTTCAGTAAGTTTAACGTGACAAGTTAGCATTTTACTATAAGCAACTCTACCTTGTTTTTCTCCAGAGTAAAAAAATATTTCCCTAAGACCAGAACTTGTTCTGACTGGAAAACTAGAGGCTTTTCTCAGAAAATTTTGTTCAACTAGAAAGTAAGGCAGAAAATTGTAATAAGACATCATTAACCACTTATATTTTTTTTCTTTTTTTTTTTTCCTTTTGTTTTCTTTCTTTTTTTTTTTTTTTTTCTGTTAAAAGCCTTTGATAATTTGTTTTGTTTAAGAAAACACTATATTGCTTAAACGTTTTCTTTTCAATAAAAAAGTCTGTAAAACTTTCAGTTTAGATATTTATCCATAGCTGTTCATTAAAATCAGTGAAAAGTGTATAGTAACATCAACAGGGAGACAAGGAAAAAACAGCAGTGAAATGGAGCACAACCAAGTTCAGCACTCACTCAAATTCTCCTGTTACGTTCAGTGCTGTTGAGCAGAAAGATACTTCAACCAGCTCCTGAGGTGGTAGAGTTTTATGTCAGTATCTCAGCAAATTACAATGCCTAAAAAAGCACATGATTCCAGGACAGATTAAATAAGTCCTGGATGCATGAATAAGACTTTGGGATCCAGATCTTACATGCAACAGCGCTTCTCATGTCCTATCATCCAAGTTTGTAACAAGTAACAGCTGATTTTCTTACTGGTTAATATCTTATCTTTCTCTAACCTTGGAGTGGATGTGGACAACACTTCATCTCACATGGCACTGGCTTCCACAATCCATGACAGAAGCCAAGGACAGGAAACTTCTTTCTGCTCAGAAGCCACCCGGGTGAGGTTAAAGTCTCTGTAGACTTTAACATGTCAGTGGTGTTACAAGGTGTTTACTATACTACCATTTATAAGCTGTGCTGATATTGTTGCTTCAAGTGCTTCTGAGGCCTGCTGCTATTGGCAAATCATAGCTATTTTCAAAGGCTTAAGTTTTCCCTCCTCCGACAGCTGAATGACTTGTTCGGGACAGTTTATTTCCATGACCATGTTTGTTTTACATGAACTAAACTTTCAGCTCAGTCAATGTCTGGCTAGACAAACCTTCACTGCAACAGCTTATTGCACAAAGGTCTTATTTACATCATCATGTGTTTCACAAGGCAACCTAGACTTTATGGAAAAATCACAGAAAACATGGTTCAAACAGAGCTCAGGTGGCCTTATAGTCCATCAGGTTTTCTTATGCGATTCCTGAAAGAGATTTGTGTAATCCTGATCTAAAAAACATGTAATGACAGACAGCCTTTTCCCTGTACAATCCATTCAACCTTTTCATTAAAAAGGTTCCCGCTTCCCCATAAAATATCTACCTTATCTCTTTCTTGATACAAAACTTGTCTTAATCACCATAAACATAGAAAATAGACTTCTCTTTGTGTCTGTTGCAAGGTTTACCATGTATTCTTTCAGTCATCTCTGGATAGCTCAGGTCCACATGGACCTAGGAGTGCTACCACCTGCTTTCCTCATAGCAAGCAGTTGTACTGAATCAGGCTATGCAGTGATCAAGATTTTAACTGGCATTCTGCCTGCTATATTAATGTACAGCACAGTCCCATTTGCATAGTAAATAATGTTATTTCACTTCTTGTCTAGTATCCCATGCTATTTGTTAGGAATATAGGTAACTTGGAGTTTGGAGATAGTTTTGGCAAATGCATTCTCTGTTTTTAAAAGCAAATGGAATAAAGAAAGTCATGACTTTTGCCCTGGTTTCCTAAAGAAGTCAGTCCTACACAATCATGCTACACAAGGCTTTCTGTCCACTCATCCCACACTCCCTAGCAACTTCTAATCCTGTAGGTCGCTTTCAGCCTGATTTGACAGGAATGAAGAGTTCAAAGACTGAGTATCTGAAAGATTTGTGGAAAAAAAGAAAAGAAAAAAAAAAAAAGAAAGCAACCAATAAAGAACAGAGCCTATCTGAATCAGAATAAGCAGATAACTTACCAGGCATTCAGAATACTTTTCTGAAAGAGACCTACAAATTATCTGTTTTGTAGGACAAGTTTCAGCTGAAACTTGTTCCCTATTAGAGCTGAACTAGCCTAAAACACGTATGGGACTTGCGAGTTCCAGAACTCCTAGGTCCATTTACATTAGCCTGGAAAATGTGTTTGCCATAATATAAAATTCTTAGTGAATAGGGTTATTATTCGTTTCTGTGAGGCTCCTTTCATCAGAGGATCTGAAAGTATGTGACAAAGAAGGCCTTGAGCATTATCTGTTATATTAATTGAAGAACAGAGAGGGGAAGCACCTTGCCTGAGGTCAATAGATCAATGGCAAACCCAGGTGTCCCTTAAGCAGTTCAAGCAGTTGTCCGTGCTGCTTCAGGCACACCTCAGACAGAATCAGATAACTTATTTTTACTATCCTATTCTTCCCCCCTGTCAGCTTGACGCTCAGAGTAGTGGTCTAGGCTACTTTTACAGGACAGACAAGAACCAGTGAAACACAACCTGTTTTCTGCAGAAAATAACGTGTTCTCACAAAAGCATCCAAATGCAAAGGTAATTCCTACACACATTAGTTGCTTTTGAAAATTAAGTTTTCTGTGTTTTTGAGTTAACGGAGTTCAAGAATCATCTTCAGCCATAGCAGTTCTCTTGCAGTCTGAAGGCAGAAACTTGCTGAATTTTGTGCTGGGTTTACTATAATTGTGCAGAGAATTTCCATTTGCTTTCCCTCAATCATGTAATTCTGTGCATTCAAAATCTCAATATATAATTTGCTTCAATACATTGTAGGAGATTCTGTAGCCCTAACTATTGCATTCAGCTATGCTAAATAAACCTGTTCCATAATCAATGCCTATTCACAAGCAGCTTCTAAAATCAACCTGCCTAAAAGATTCTCACACTGAAAATCAAATTTCATGGAGAATTCATGGTCATTTTACCAGAACCATTTTTATTATTCCAGACAAATCCATTCCATGTAAATGACCATGGGTAAAACCACAAAACAGTGTTCCCTCTGCTAAATATTAACAACAAAAAATGATTCATTTGAAACAAGACTTCCAACTGTAATTCTACACCAATAACTAAATAAATGAAGTGCTAAAAGCACTGAAACCCAGTGATCTCTCTAACACAAAAAAAACAACAACAAAAACTAGCTTTTACCACAGAACAACATTTAAAACAAAATTATCTGACAGCCTCTCTCACTACCACAAGTGGTCCTTCTGATGTCCTCACTTTAGTAATGCAGATTTGAAGGGTCTTAAAATATTAAGATACAGCCATTAAAAAGGATAAAGAATACTAAATGGCATTAGCTTTTAAAATCTAGTTTCAGATACCTCATTCTGGTCATACGAAACCTTGATTTTCTTTCCTGTACCTTCTTCAACCCTGTTACAAAAATGCTAACAGTATTATTCCTTCGAGTCCCAGTGAAGCAAGTGACCCTTCTTTCTGTGTTTGGCATTAACCAACATGATTGGCAGACATAGATATCCAACCAGCATCATGACTAAAAATGTGATGCTGAATCACAGGTATTCTAAATATGTTTTAGGCATATACACTTATCTAATTCTGCAGGGATACATTTATTTGACCTTTTTTATTCTAGCTTTGGGCATTGCTCCAGTGAAAGACTTCAGCAAATGTTTAATTTTTGTCATGTATGCAACCGAGCTATCTTCTAAGCAGTGCCTCTGCTTCAGTCTTTTTTCACCTTAAGTGCAGAGAGGATTTACACATGAGCCTGTGCTGAAAACCTCATGCTAGTTACAGAAGCCAAGCTATTGATAGCAATCACCTTCCCAATACTGCTGGAACATCATGACTGATTATTTAATAAGCATTAAGTCCTGCATTCTCTGCTAGGAGAAATAATAGCATTTTTGAAAAGGATGTTTGACTGAAGCAGTTTCCAATAACAGATTAAAAACAGCACAAATATACTGCAGAGAAAACAAGTGAAAACTACGTAAATCCTCCTAAAATGAAGGATTGTACCAGACATGGACAAGAACACTATTCTGAAAAAAAAGTATCTGTTTTGATGTGTAATGCACAGAAATACTCTGATTTCAATAAAGAACATACACTGTTAATTAGGTCTGAGTTAGAAGTAATAGCCAACACTGCGGGGATTACAGCAAAGTCTGAAATCTTGCTCTTACACTGAGTGTGATTTTTCTGATTTTTTAAAACGTTATTATTTTTTGGTGGGTTAACATTAATGAAAGGAGAAAAAGAACCAATGGAACATGAATGAAAACCAAATTAATTAACCCAAGTGATTTTTAGATGCATAATCAGTTTCAGAGCCTAACACATTGCTTTAAATGGCTAATTAAAATATGACTTGGGATGTAAAGGATTATGTATGTGCTTGAACAGAGAAATTGGGATTTGGATTACTTCTTTGATCATTTAGGGTATGACACTGCAGCCTTTTATGCACATACCTAAACGGGATGGCTCACATGAATAAAGTTAGTCATGTGCATGTGTGATGGCCAAGGTCTTCACAAACACAGCAGGGGACTTTAGGAAAGCCTAATTCTACACTTTTGGCTAAAGAGAGGGATTCACAAGCTGTGTATTGTCAGATATTTGTCAGATATCTACAAGTCAGATATTTGTCAATCAGGCACAGAGATAGTGCTGCCACATACAGGATTATATGTTTGCAAGGCTGTGCTTCTGATATGTCTGGTGGATTTGCTACACACACAAAAAACAAGGACTGGATGTTCTGTTTTTATTTGCAGGCTAGGATCCCACTTTGAAAACCATTTGATTTTAGCAAATCAGTATAGCTGCTATCTAAAATGAGATACATGAGAAACAGAAGTCTAAGTGAAATCTTTTTCCCCACCTGCTTTCAAGAAGTCAAAAATGCACATGCAATGTGTTTACTTTCTGGTCTAAGAACTGCCCTTTTCCACATATTCAAGCCTTCAAGATTTTTTTTTTTTTTTAAATTGTGAATATTGTTTTGAAGTATATAATCTAAGATTTTAATTTGGAAACAAAATAGCATATAGTCAGTTGCATCCTTAACTTCTCTGTGAGCACCCTTCCAGACTTTCAGATATCAGAAAGACAATGTAATGTGCTATGTAGGACTTCAAACTCTCCTACATCAATGCTATCTAGACATATCCCCTCCCCCCCCCCCCAAAAAAAAAAAAAAGAGAAACAAAAAAAAAGATGAGTAATCAGGTACTTTGATCTGCCTTCCTAGCAGTAAGTGATTTATCCCCAAATATATTTACAGCTATATCCCAGGTCCCCACAAAGACTGCATGCTGGCTCCTTCAGTCCGGCTAACACATCCCTAGATTTACCTTTGTATATCACAAATGGACAGGAAAAGAAAAAAAAAGTCCTTGTAAAACTGTTTTTGTTACTAGTTTAAAGTGACAGTACAAGATAAATTCTCTAGAAATTCTCTAGTTACCAGTAAAATATTTGGATTCTTATTTACTCTGAATTCCTCTATATTGCAGATCATGCTGCGCATTCACAGGAATGGTCAGAGTGCTTTAAATGCAAGACAAAAATACTTATTGAACAGTGAGACTGAGTGTGTAGTCACTGCATGTACAAGCTCAATATATCCATCTCAGATGTGCAAATCTTGAATAAAAATAAGTACAATGAAAATACAAAAATGCAGAAATGCATAGCAAGTATTAGAATGCCATCTGATCTTGCTTCACGGTCTGGTTGTGACTTTGAATGCTGAATTATAATACAGAGGCTGAAGATGTTTTTCTAATACCACGTTTCTATAAAAATTCTTTCTAAATATAAGAGAAGGAATACTGCATTTCTAATTGTCTTTGAAAACCTGATGGAATACTAGGCTTATAAATTGTGCGTGGGGAAAAAAAAAAAAAAAAAAAAGCCAGAGACATTGTAGGGATGAAGGTAAATTGCAATTAGTCAAAATCAATAACTGCAGGTCAAGTGGCATGAATTTGCTTAGGCTTCTACATCTCAAGAAAAGTTAACATCACCAAGCAAACTTTGATCTCACAAATTCCCAGGATGTTCTTTTAGGAAAAGATGGTATCAAGAGGAAAATTTCGAGCTAAGCTCTGATTCGCTGCTTATCTTCCAGCCTACCTTGCCTACAGGTATTTCTGTAGTGGTCCTGTCTGTCTGAATTGCCTGCCTCATGTTATGTTTTAACTATGACATGCTCTTGGACAGAATCATCATTCTTCCAAAAAGCTTAGCACAATTAAGTCCTAATCCGTGACAAAGACTCTGAATGCTAAATATCATAAAGTAAGGGTCAAAAAGTTTCAGATGCCATTCCCTTATCATTGACTTTCTGTGAAGGAACAGGCAAATCTGTTCTCCTTCTAAAATGGGCTAAATACCACCATCTTTAGCGTAATGACAGTTACTTGTTTAATACTCCTCGTTTTGAACTTTTGAAGTAGTTGGACTGGTCAATTATTATAAAGACTTTTCCTTCTCTGCAGACACCAAAGAAAAAAAATGCTGACTAGGACAGAGGAAAAAGTAAAGCTGGATGGATCCAAATCTGCAAGACTCAATGAAATCTAGTCTTAACTATTTCAGGAACTTATCAAAATGGTCTTTGAACCATTGGAAATCATCTCTGTGAGTTTTTGAGTTTGGGGGGATGGGGTTAAAAAGAAAAGAAGATGGAATCACAGACTGACTTAATCATAGAATCATAGAATCATAGAATATCCTGAGTTGGAAGGGACCCTTAAGGATCATCAAGTCCAACTCTTGACACCGCACAGGTCTACCCAAAAGTTCAGACCATGTGCCTAAGTTCACAGTCCAATCTCTTCTTAAATTCAGACAGGCTTGGTGCAGTGACCACTTCCCTGGGGAGCCTATTCCAGTGTGCAACCACCCTTTCTTAAGTCAATTCCTGGAAAGATTTTGGAACAAATTATTAAGCAAACAATTTTCAAGTACTAGAATATAACAGTGATAAAGAGTAGCTAGAACAACAACATGGCAAGTCAGTCCAACTTCCTTCTTTGATAAGTTAATAGCCTTGGTAGATAACAGTAAAGTGGTGGATATATTTCAGCTTAAATAAGACTTTTATAAAGTTGTGTACAATGTGTCAAAAATTTATCAAATAAATATATGAAATGTAAAAACCCAAGGGTAAGTTCATAACAATAAACAGCATAGACTATGTTCACAAGTGACTGAAAAAGAACATCTATTAGTGATTCACCGCTAAAAGGAATTCTTACAGAGGAATGAGTATCTGAAGGATCCTTGATGCATCTATCCTGGAAATAATTCTCATTTAATGAATGATTGGAACAATGGAGTAGGACAGGCAAATGCTGCATTCTTGACAACTATGAAAATAGTAAAACATAAGGTGATAAAACAAGCTAAAACAATCAACATGTCTAAAAACAGAAGATGAACTTCAGTGAAGGTGACTTTGAAGTATTGTATTATGAAGGAGAAAACAAATCACAGGTAACCACAAAACAGCTAAAGGTTGTAATACTGCAAAGAAAAACAATTGAACAGGAGCATATAGTGTGACAGTTTAAAAACAAAACAAGTTTTTGTTCAGGTCTTGCAAGGAATGTTGTAGAACATAGATCCTGCAGGTGAGACCTCAACCTATGTATTATATCATGAAAGACACCTCAAATTACTTTTTATATATTCATATAAAGAGACTTTTGTTAAAGTTACATATTTCTTCTTCCAAACACTGCATTTGCTTGTGAGCAAGCCTTGTTGGGATCTAGGTACTTGCTCAGCTATTACAACAACAACGGTAACCCTGGTCATTTCTACAGGGCATTCCTCTACTGTGAGGAAAAATGCTATGGGCATCTTCAATGCCACTGCTAATGGCAAAGAAAAAAAAAATCCTCTGCTGAAGTCCTTGCATATTATTATTCATAGCACAGCTATATGATCAATATAAAAACAAAAATTTATAGTTGGTCAAGCAGATTTTTATAAGCTGCAATATGCTGGTTTTCTATACTGTGGACTGTAGAAGTTTCTCATAAACATATGAAGATTTAGTAGTTTTAGCAAGGAGGAATATAGGGCTCAGAGAAGATTCCAAAACAATGCAAGTTCAGTCAGTAATATCATGACAAATTGATATGTGTTTGGCACAGCTCTTGCTACCTCTCCTAAGCTGAACCATCAGAATTATATGCAACTACTTTTCATCATGAAGGCAGCAACTACGAGATTTGGCAGAGCAATTAAGTGTTATGTGCTTCCTTCCTCACATTAATTCCTTCCTCATTTCTTCTCCTCAGAGATTGCTCTTATGTTATGGTGTCAATGACTGTAAGCAAGTAGCTTTTTAACTGCAAGATAACCAGTATGAGAAACAAAAGCATCTTTTCCCCTACTTAAGCAACTGTGTTAATGGTAATTGGAAATAGGTGTAAAATTGTTATGCTATGTTTAGTATTGACAATCTGCAAGTCTCCATGGGTTCAGAGCTGTATACATGGAACACCAAAAACTTCCAGCCCTCCTTAGCCACCAAGGTGTAATTTTGGCATATTACTCAAGAAAGCACCTCTCCAGCTCCTACCCCATCCCTGCCTGCCACGAGCACATGGACTATATACAGATAGCAGATATCCAGCAGAGCATACAGAAAGAAAACTTTTTCAAAACAATTAAATTAATTCAAGTAAATACCTACTTGACTTTGTAAGGGGGGGAGGGAGTAGGTGGTCAGCAAAAAAATTGCTACATAATTGGGCTTTGTTTTCTCTGTTTGAACTTTCAATCCATCCTCACAACATCTTTGAAATGTTGTTTACAATGAGAACAGGTTACAATGGAGCAAGCTTGATAAAAGTTGGTGAAAAACAAGGTCCAGAAAGGACTTCACATACTGAAATCCATTTTGCCTAGGAAATCAGTGAAGGATCACACTACAAAATAATTTGAACCACATGTATAATTTCTCAAACATTTTTGAATATTTTGGAATGAAGGGAATAAAATTAGGCATTCATACAACTGAATTGAAATTCTAGTCAGATATTACAAGAGTACAAAAAAAAAATCCTGTTATTTACTGGATAATTTGCTGAATTTTCTTCTAGGATGTGCACTGTCATGAGCCAATAGAAGAGCCAAGACAATAAAGGCTGACTAGAGGTATGAACACGGGACTGCTTGTGAGGCCACACATGAGACATGTTAAGCTACACTATGCTTTGCTTTTGGCATCTAACAAACTGGTCTGAGTGAGCATACCTGCCAAAAATTACATTAGCAACGAGGTATCTTATGTCTGTGCCAACACATTTCCCTTCAAACATGGAAATAACCTACCCCACGTGTCTGGCTTTCACTCATGCCTTGAAAGCTGAAACATATCTGTTGTAAATTAATTCAAGTTTTTGCTTTGGATGAAGGGACCAGTCTGCTAGCTTCATGGGATTTGGAGCACATAACATAAGAGGAGAAGCTAAGAGAACTTGGTTTGCTCAGTTTTAAGAGGAGAAAGTGAAGGGAGATTTTATGGTTTGTTTCATCTATATAATAGACATTTTTAAAGAAGACAGAGACAAGCTTCTGGAGATTTACAGTGAAAGGAAAGAGGCAACAAACACAAACTACTGCCAAGAAAATTCCAATTATATACATTTTTTTTCCTTGCTATGAGGCTGGTCACAGACTGGAACAGGAGAGCAGGGAGATGGAGGTGTGCCCATTGTTGGAAAGGTTCAAAACCTGAATGGATACAGCCCTGAGCAACCTGAGTTATATTTGAAGCTGGATCTAGCTTCAAAGTTGATCTTGCTCTAAGCGTGGCAGCCTCCAGGCTCCCCTTGCAGGTTGAATTATTCCCCAGTTCTCTCAATGAAATCTGCAGCAATGCTCTTAGAAGAGTGTCTAACAAGAAACAGGGACTGGTCCTAATGACAGCAAAAAATAGAGGGTCAGCTTTAACATGATTCTCTCTAGGTCCCATACACCAGTGGACTATTAAGAGGCATTATTGGATTGAAGATTTGCCCCATAATTTGTAGTGTATGCTGTAAAAGTATAAAAGTATTTTTTTTTTTATTGTCTGTGCAGAAAAATGAACATGCAGACTTCTTTTTTCCTCCGTTTTACTGATATAACAGAACTCTCTTCTTTACAGTTGCATGGCATACGATAATTCTGTCTTCTTAAAAAGAAAAAAAAAAAAGGCAAACAAACAAACAACACAAAAACTACACAGCCTGAAAAGATTCCTATGGTTAGAACTAAAAGCAAGCAAACAGAAAACCCAAACAGGATCTGAACTTCATGTTACATTTGCATCCAGCATCTGTAATATGATCGCAACAAAACAGAGGTTTTGTTTAGAATTAATCTGAATTCTAAACAAACAAGAATTAGAAGATGCTCTTAAATCAGATATAAATAATGCATTAAATAGGTACTGCACTGACCTTGGAGACCTTGCATTTCCGTACAAATACCCTAAGGATCAAGATACTTTGTTTTTCTCTTCCTTGGTTCTCCCTCATAAAAAGAATTGAGTGTTGCCTTTTTGCTGCTCTTTTCCAGTTTGAACACATGGGAATGCAAATTCAAAAGAAAAAGAACCATCCTACTATAGCATGGACCTCAGTGCAGTCAATTTATCAAAAATCCCCAAAGTAGTTCTAACATATAATGAACAGAAAGGAAAAAAAAAGAGCACATATTCCCTTACAAATATATTCTTGATTTGCTTAATTTAAAAGTGGTCAAACTTTGGATGGCCAAGACTTTTCCAACATCCTTACACAGCACACACTTCCAATTATTCATGATATGCAGAGAGTATCCATAAAGATCTCCTTCATTCAACTACTATAAGGTAACTTGTTATAAGAAAAAACAATTCTTATTTCTCAATGAGATCCAGATTTAGAAACATGATCCCATCCAATCTGTGTTAGGAACCCAAAGGAATCTAAACAAGTGCATTGAGAGTAGAAATCTGACACACCAGGACAGAGGATGGTATTGTGTAGAACAGCATCATCCTTCTGAAGAAATATTTGTCTCTTCACAGTTTGCATAGATGTGCATAGCTGGCCTTGTATTACAATGCCTTAAGATACCACATGCAGATACCCTTTGCAGAGTGCAAATCTAAGTAATTTAAATGAAGGTAAAATGCAGAGCAGGCACATTATGGAATGGAAGAGGTTTTTCTCATACTGTTTTTGTTTCTAGCACTGTTTCTTAGAACGTTCATCCTTAGGCCTTATGGTGAAGAAGTTTCTCAGACCCTCTTAAAGCAAGTTTTCTCCTTGCCTTTGTCTGCACATTCCTAGACATTTTAGAATCCAACTATGACATGTGCTATCTGGAAGCAATGGCCACAGAAAGGGCCTGCCTGCCAATTTATCCTGACTAATGTAAAAGAACAAATCCTCCATTGTTGCCCGCGCGCCATATGTCAATACAATAAAATCACTGTCTTCTGTATTCAAGGTTACATTTGTTTACGATTACAATGTTTGTTTCTTGCTGTGAGACTATAGCTGTGCATGCTCTTTCTTCTGTTAAAATACAATTTTCACCACCCCCTGTTAATCCTTTTCCCACCCCCGACCCACTTCTTAACAGAGCACATAGCCAGAGGAGGAAAATTCTCTTGTATATACATAAAATACCCTCATGATTTGTTTGTTTGTTTAAGTGTTAAATTTATAAATTTATAACAGGTTGTAATAGCACGCCTGTAGTGATGACATCTAGGTACAAAATTTTATTTAAGTACCCATTTTACTTAAATATAAGCAAGTTGGTATTTCCACTGAAGCCAACTTGAATAGTTGTATATCTTGCTGTGCTGGCATGCTACTGGAAACACCACAAAAATAAGGAGACCCAGCTTTTATCCCTGCTTCTCCTACTTGACCTATAACTCTGCAGCAAGTCTCTTTTCCTGTTCAGTGCTTTCCAACCCAACATAGAAAAAAAACACATATGATATTTTTTCAAAGTGCTTTGAAACCTGAGGAAGGATCATTACAAATAGATTGTCAATTCAGATTAAGATGTCTAAGACTGCAAAGTTTTCATAGAATCATAGAATATCCTGAGTTAGAAGGGACCCATAAGGATCATCAAGTCCAACTCCTGGACTTTCCACTTGAAGAACATAGTCCCTGTACTGGAGAACAATGCTGCTTTCAGGTTTCCATCAGAGAAGATGGAAAGATGGTACCACCTTTTTACAACTTGGTGGCACCTACAAGAGCTCTGCAGACAGATGCACAAGAAAAAGCTATAGTAATCTTCCTTCATGAGCCTGCTCATGTCCGTTGGGCTCACTCTCCACTAAGAAAGAGGACATAGCTCTCAATGTTTACTAACTACAATTTTCTTTTAAATAACGCAATGCTGTAACACAAACATCAGGCAAGTCAGACTCTCCAGTGCTTGTAACAGACTTAATCCCGTAAGAAGTGCTCTCTAGGGCAATCAGCTGTTCCAGAAAGGTTACAGGATGTAGTACTGTCAACACATGTCCCAGTGAAAACCTATCCCCCATTAGACTCCTGCCAGAACAATAATAAAAAGTTCTTTGCAGTTTCCCATGGGAGTGATAACTCTTGCCTCCCTGGTGTGGTTATTGATAAAAATCCGACTGGGGTCAGGATGAATGAAGGTAGCCGCCAGGTTCCACCCACTCACACAATATACACTTTGTCTAATGCGCTGTTGCAATACAAGCTACAATATCTTTGAAGTAAATATTTGGCTAGTTAAGCAATTATGCTGAAAGGCTTCCCTATCTTTATTATACTAGAAAGAAATGCATAAATCACCTGATCTTATATCTTAGAAGAAATTTCCTCTAATTGGGGCAGTGGGAAGTGATTTTCAGGTTGTGAGCTGAAGTAAAGAAAAGGGAGGAAGGGGGAGGAAGGAAAGGCATTAAGGCACTTTTTTTTTTTTTTTTTTTTTTTTTTTTTTTTGTCAGGCAACAATATTAAGTATTTGCTGATGCCACAAAGATTTCTAACAGGTCAAATGCAGCTGCATGTAAAAGGACAGGTGTGTTACAGCTCTGAATGCTCTTTTAATAAAGATAACATCTTTATTGTAAAGGAACAAAGTTCATCATTTCCTGTTAAAGATGTCCATGCAATACTAGTGCAATAGTCATAGCTAAATATTCACTGTTTGTGCAATAGATTTCATTCTTGAGCTCTGCACATGACTTGCTCTTATAATGCAAGTCTGTGCCGTGACAGCTATCAGACTTGAGCTGTTCTGCAGAAACAGGATGAAATTACAAGTTCCTGACTTTGGTTTTTTTTTTTTTTTTTTCTGCCTCTGTTTACAAGGACAAGTTGCTTCACAGTTTCAGAGGAAGTCATTACTATAAGGATAATTTGCTTGGATATGGATGAGAAAATACTCAGCAGCTACATTTCTGTTTCTTCTGCCTATCTCTGGATGTAAATTAACTTATTAACTACCAAGGTAGGTCAAATAGAACAAAATAAATAAATAAATAAATAAAAAAGCCAAAAAAAAAAAAAAAAAGCCAAAAAAAAAGGCCTTGGAGACACAAAAGACTGACCTAAACAACTCAAAGGCCTTGTGAGTAATAAAACATCTAATATTTGCTTTTAGAAATGTTACCTCCCTGAGTGACTGGGGAAGTGCGATTTGTGCAGATATCATTATTAATTCATACCAATGAATACCAATAAAAAGTACTAACTCAAGCATCAAGTCACAGTATATAAGCAGAAAATGGGAGATATTTGCAGTCCATTTATTCATTAACTGTACTATTTCTAAAAGGCAGAAATAAGGGTAAAAGATGGGTACAAATAATTGGAGATGAAAAAGCTGAAAATGTGATTTTCTTTTGAACAGAACAGAGATTTTCTTCCTCTGTAGATTTTCAGTTCATTCATACAACCACATATGAATTCGCCACTGAACAGTTAGGACCATGAGAAACTATTGACTGTGGTGTTCCAAACATAGCTTTTCTGTATGTATGTGCAGTACATCAAAGCCACAGACAGGAAAATGGTACCAATGAAGAAGATTGCAACATATATCTAAGAACTGTTCTCATACAAAAGAAGAGAATAGTTTGAAGAGCTAGAAGACAAGAATGTCCCTCTAATTTCCCAACATGATCTAAGAGACACCCTGCAACCCTCATTAGACCACACTTGGGGCATGCAACTGCAGGGCATTTACAAAATCACTGAGTCAGGAGTCCTGTTACAGAAGAAACAACATTTGAACTGAAAATAATTAATTTATGGACTTAATTCAAAAAACTTCCAACCCTCTGGGTTGGAAGTTTTACTGGGGGTGGGAGGGGGATGTATCAGAATGCATTAAGAGTGAATACTAGATTCCTTGCCTCACCTGCCTCACCTTTTCTACTCAGGCAATATACAATGTTTGGCTTATAACTTGGAAAGACTCACAGATCATTTATGCATAGCATACTATCAGGAGCAGCCAAGGATACTTGTATTCAGAAGGAAACATCTCAGTACTTGGTAAGAGTGCTTGCCTCTATTTATCCTGCTGAAGCCAAAAACTCAGCCTTGACATACGAAGACTAATCTTCCTAATAACAACATGAAAGCTCATGAACCAAGAGGGTACTCTTTGATTACTGATGACTTTGCTGAAGGAAAAAAAAAAAAAAAAAAGCTATCTGAAATTTCACATTAAAATATCTCACATCACACTAGTCTTGTGTCCTGCTTATCTTTCTGTTATAATTAATAAAGGAACTGTAGAAAGGTTTTGAGGCTTCAGAATGTTCAACAATTTTCATTATTAGCACAGCAAGTAATTAAGAAACAATTACAATAGCAAACAACAGCACGAAAGAGCAAGAGTAACTCTATTCCAGTCAGTTCCAGAACCACAATTGTAATGTTTACACTCAGTCTGTTCCCTCACCACTCACATATTTGATAGATCTATTGGGATTTTATCAATGAAATGAATTATTAATTTTCAATGACAAAACAATTGATTATTTTCTACAAATTAATGTACTGTTGCCACACAGTTCTTGCCATCCTCTTACAAGGCATAGTACTTACTAAAGGAAATTAACACTTGCAGTGTTTTTAGTTTATTAAAAAGGACTTTCTGCAGAATGTTGATCTATGTGATAATACCCATAAAATTGTTCCCATAACAGAAAGGAAAAATCAGTGGAGACTAAATGGGAGAAGGGCCAAGTTCTCCTATCACTGACCTCACTATAAATCAGTCCTCTGACTTAAGGTCAACTATTTCAGATTGGTACTCCATGCAGCTGAGTACCTGGGAATGATAAAAAAACAGAAGCTAGGCAAATTTTACTTAAAGAATTTGTTCTCAGTAAGAAAATACATATATATCCTAAACTCTATGCATGACTAGCTTAGATTACTTCCTCTCATAGAATAAAATACACTTTTCACTAACACATCTATCAAATTTGTTCAGGTACAGAAGAAAGAGGAGTTGAGAGAGGATCAATCCAGCTGCTATGAATAATTTTGCAATTGTTTGCTCCCAAAGCTCAAAAGACTATGGATTAAGTTTCCAAGGTACAGAAACCATTCTCTATATGTATTCATGACTGGGACGGGAAGTCATAGAAATATTTTGTTTTTACCTGTCAACATCTCTGTGTTTCCTTGATACAACCCGTAACCTCAGTCTACAAATTTGAGTACTAAAATGAGGGAAAAACATGATTCCTAAAAAAATAACAACAATCATAAAAAAAAAAATTGCTCATGGAATTTCTCTGAGTTTAACAGCAAATCATAAAGAATAAACCAAGTCTCTATTTCAACCTTCCACATAGATGAAAAACAAACCAAACTCTTGTTATTGTGTAAATGGTCTTTTATACTGAATACTTCACATGCAATTATAGAGTTTGTATGAGCCAAAGCAGCTGTTTATGGCAGAATATAGAAGAGTTCTTACCACTGGTGATTCAAGTACAGATATAACTGATCACATATAACTTTGATCAATGTATTCTCAAGGCATTAATACTTTCCTTAAAGAAGACCTTGTTTCTCATATAACTGAATGGCTTGCTTCAAGATAGCAGGTCTGATACCAGCTTTCACATCTTAGTAGAAATTCTAAGTACACTTTATCCAACCTCCTAAAATACATGTTATCCAATACATTGGGCCTCTTTCAGTTAAATACTTGCCTAGTAACTTTATTTCCCCATATTGCAACAACAGGTTTGCTTTGCAAAATTTAATCACAGCAGCGTTGCCCACAAAACTACACACGGCATGCTCTATTCCATTTTCCCACGCTTTTTAATATTTGTCATATTTCATCTTTTAGTGCAGTCCTAATGAGAACATATTGGAACACCACAGAACCAGGCTCATAAGAATGTGGTCTTGAAATAAAACATGGAACAGAAGGAGCATTGTGTTACAGCCTCTGTTAATGTTTTAATGGTTGAGAGATTTCCAGCATGTTGGCAGTGTCAGGACAAACCAATTTAATAAATTATTAACACTAATCAAACATTTTTATGATGGCAGTCAAAACTTCCTTGGCAGTTAAGGTTAATTCTGTTGAAGTTTGACAAAGATGTTACTGTTTGATGGAAACCATGTTTAAAACTACAGCCTCTTCAAATCAAAACCTCGCGCTGCACTAAAGAAATGGTTAAACAACATGTCTCAAGTACATAAAGAAACAGTGAACGCAGGGCTACAGTGTTCATAGGCAGAGCAAGAGCTGACAAATGTAAAATGTAATTTTACATAATAAGTGAATAAGTAATAAGTGAAATGTAAATTAATTACAGCACATCTAATATGCCTGCCACAGTTTGGAAAAGGATAGAGACTTATCGGGAAGAGATAATGCTCAAGCTGTCAAAAGAAGAATGCTAAAATCAATCAATAAATAAAATCTAGGAATTCCTGGCATTTGACAACAGGGGTAGAGAATTAAAATAAGAGTTCTGCCACTTTTGAGGTATTAAACTTTGGAGAAAATATTTTAAAAACTCTTTCATTCAATAGGTAACTAATAATAACAATGCCAGACAACACAACATTCAATCTCCAGCTCAACTAGCCCTGCCAGTTAGTTTAAATCCAGCACAGCAGAAGCTAATGAGGGGTATAGATTAACAATACAATGTTTCTTAGGCCTTTCTTAGGCCTCCCCTGGGGCATCCAAAGTCTATACATCATCAATCTCCTGCAAATTGATGTGGTCAGCCTGTGACAAGGTTCAGGTTTCCAGGACCAGCTACCAGGCATGATCTAGTCATTTTGAGTTAACCAGACAAAGCTCTGTTCTGCTGAGCTCCAGCCATATAAAATTCACAGTTCCCCAGGCTTTTAGTGAGCTGAAATCAAACCATAGAGAACTCTCTGTTCTCCTCTATGACCTCTACTTTCAGATCAGCTCACCTTTCTGTGGTGATACAGTTAGTATTTTGCTCTCTTACACATGATGCCACCTTGGAAACCTTAGGCTCACAACCATATACTAACCAAACTGTTTTCTTTTTATTTATTTTATGCTGATTAATTAAATCAAAAGTAGTGACAAGAAGAAACACACTTGTTTATTTTAAACATACAAAAGCAGTGAGGAAGAGAAAACGGTGCTCAAAAACTTTTGTTTGCTCTTTTTTATTGAATAAGCACACACAGGATCTTTCTTTTATCCAACAACTTAAGGGCCGCTGTTTTTTCAAATACTCTGTGAATTAGCTCAGTATATGCATATTTGTGCAGCCATCTATTAGCTTAGCTGAAGTCAGTGGATTTGCATGCAAGCTTGGTAAGCATGCCTATGTTCACAGTCACAGCATTGCAGCCTTGTCAGCTGCACTGAAAAGCACCCCTTAAAATAGGAAGAGACAAACAAGCAACCAAGCATACAACACAGAGAAAAGTGAGACGTTATGTCAGTAAGGTTTGTGCAGCCTGAACTAAAGTAGTTTTGAGGTAATAAAAAGTTCTCTGTTGATTTCAATGCTTTTGATGGCATCCATAGTCCTACAGAAACCGCAGCAGATAAGATTTACATAGTACCTATAGGTTTAGCACCACTTAAACTTACAATTAGTAGTTATTTCCAAGGGTAACATTCTTAGCTGTTAATCTATATCTGAAGGATTAAAAAAACAAACTGCCTTATAGGGAAAAAAATGGATTATAGGATCCCTGCTACATGAAAGGCAGATTTCTGAGACATACAATGTACTCCAGTTAACATTAAATATTTGCAGCTACTTGTGATCCAGAGATGTGAACAACAAGAAGAAAACAGACCTTTGTATCCATGTGGGAACTTAAACAAAATTCAATATATTTGTTATTCATAATGTTACTTTGACCATAATCCAGAAAAACATTTTAGAATGTGGATGTTCACATAAGAATCCTTGCAACTGTTACTTGTGCATTTATTTAAGCAAGCAAACAAAAACAAAAAAAAAAAAAAAACAAAAAAAAAAAAAACAAAAAAAAAACAAGCAAACAAAAAAAACCAAGCAAACAAAACCCTCAAATTCATTTTGTATTTTGTCTGCTCCAAACGGATGGCAAGCACTGAAAAACGGGCAAAAGAAGGGAGCAAGACACTTGCGGCATGAACATCTGATGAACATTTGCTCATATTTATTCATGCAAGCACTCTGGAATTTCTCCGTCATGGACAGTCTTCCAAACACAACGTCATGCATATGAATGTACACAAAAAGCAAATAAAAAGATGCACTAATACCTTTGAAGTAACTTCGTGGCTTTTATCTGATGGATGCTTGTAAATGCTTTGTTTCATTATTCAATTTATTTTTGTCTTACACACTGCCAGCAGACTTCTACAGGGGAAAAATCCTCTCAGCGGCCAGGCAGCCTCAGTTCTTGTATTTCCGCTAGCTCCCTTGGGCAACAACATGGCTTGAGTAAGTTTCTGAAAGACAACTACATGAACGTGTTCAAAATTTAAGCTTGTACTCAAAAAAAACTTCCAGGGTTTTTCAAGATGAGCTCCCATCACTAGACTAGCCAGCAATAACAATTCACCTCTTTATTACATTATCAAACTTTTTACATTGATTAGGATGTAGCCAAGGATTGTTTGGGGTTGTAATATTAGGATTATCATCTTTGAACCATCTTGCAAATGGTTGTAAGAAATATTAAAAGAATTTGGAAGGAGTAACACAAATATTGAGAAATTATTAATATTGAGAAGACAGAGATACATCGACAGAAGAGATATACCTTTGATATGTCAGTATCACACATCACTAGAACTATCCCAATTCAACCGGTAGCTCAAACATTGGGAAACCAGCATGCATTCACCCGCATGTCTAAAGGAATTTCAGAGGGATGCTAAGGGAATACCAGGGCAACTGTGCCCAATCTGTGGTCTGTAACACGTAGACATCACATGTGCCTTTTTGAAGAAATAATATTTAAGCCTTTTGAGGTTCCCCAAAGGCATACTTTATATCCTACATTTAAAAATAAATAAACAAATAAATAAATGTTTGACTTGGTGTGTGTACATTCACCTTTGAGTGCCTGTATGTTTTAGGCACATAAGCCATCAGTTAAAAGCAAAGTCTCAGTTTAAGCTGATATGAGTGGAAGTTTGAACAAACAATGATTGCAGCTCTTTCTTTTAGTATATTATCACTCATAAGTGATTTTACCTAACAATTTTGCAGGTCTTTTGATTTATTCTGTACTAAAGACAGAACATACATTCACATTATTGGAGCTGGTTACTATTACAGTTGTTATAAGGAACAGGCATTTTTAGAATGGCTGATAATATAAGAAGGAAATACATTATTAGAAATCAGTGTCAAGACTTTATTTAAATACAGATTCACCTGGAGTGAACCGTGAGCTTAAGTTACTTTCTTTTTTTTTTTTTTTTCTTTTTTTTTTTCCCCTTTATTAGACAAGAAGAAGGAACAAATTTCCCCTTCAGCGGAACTATATGCAAAGATATGCTCACAATACAAAAAAGATCCTTTAGAAATTGCTTATGGAAATCATGCTAGTTATCCATCTAAAGTACCCAACTGTGTGTATCATAAGTAAGAAGTATGCAGGTCTGTTCCACTTTGTTTATGCAACCAGTGGCCCATTCAAATCCCACCTTTAAATGGAAGCCCACTAGCAAATCTGTTCCCTAAATGAGCTCTGTGCTGTGGACTTCCATTTAAAATCTACACTGCCGCTTTGCCACTGCTGAGAGTGCTCATTAGCTTCAATCAGTAGCTAAGGATGGAGGCTAAAAACCTGAATCACAGGGAAAATGTAAGCCATCATTTAGGCATGAAGAAGATATCTATCATATCTGGTGAGGGAGCACATTAGCACCAGTCATCTAACCCTGCCCCACCTAGAACAATTGCCTCCATTCCTCCTCAACCACAACAAGCCCTCCTACACAACTATTCATTGCAGGAGTAAGAAATTTTATAGTGGCTACTGCTGTGGAGGAAAACTGCTGAAAGTCTAGCCTCCGCCCCCAAACCAGTGTGCGCTATTATAGGCCAGGTCCAACTGCTCCTCCACCTACAAAACTGTTACTGGCATCAGCTCACCAAGTCAAAGCCTGTTCTTCCTATGCTAAAGCTGAAAACAAATGCCATGCAAGGCAAGTCAGCTTTCCATATAATAATAAATCAGGCTGGTCTGCCTGTATAGTACACAGGAGAGACACTTCTAACTTCGCATGAAATTTCACTATTCCCGTCTGAAAAAATACGGTTCCTCTTCCCACTTTAAAGGCTTCCACCCTCCTCTGCTTCTCTTCCCACCAATCTTTATTTGGCTGCTTTTCCAAGGGCAGACAAGAATGCCGGGCAATTCTCTGAATCTCTTATTTTGAGAGAACAAAATATCTTTCCCCCCATCTAAGAGAACTGATGCACTCTGCTGGCTTCAAACTCTAAGAACCATTCTGCTGAAGCAGCTGTTGAATAATTTATATTTCTTAGAACTGAGCTGAGTATATGTACATTTTTGCTTTGATATATACAGTATAGTTGTTTTTCCTTACTTTCCAATGCCATCTTGGTTTTCACTTAAAATTTCAAGGTAGGAAAATTTGAAAGGACTTCAGAGTCTGGGAAAATGATTTGGGTTTAGGAAGAGAGAAAGGCAGTGCTCTTTTGCTTACCCCCCCCCCCCACCCCCCCCCCCCCCCCTTACCCACACACACACACAAATGAAAGGAAAAAAATCCTGAACAGCTTGTAATTAGCAGCTCTGAAAAGTTAAGGTTTCTTCAGTGGCACACAGCATGCCAAGTAAACCTACAAGAGATTCCTTAGTTTAACACGCCTGAAGCTGGACACAGTTCCCCTAAATAAAAGCACAGCTCACACTAACAGTTGCAGTATGTTAGTGGCTGGATGGTTACTTTACAAAGAATTATAAAGTGACACAGCAGTCTGGTTGAAAAAAACACACACCACGCTTTGATGTTTTTAACCACTAACTTCAAGAGGACCAACAGAGACCTTCCTGTTTTTATTGCAGCCCCTCTATCATTCCTCCCCCTGCTCCCTCCCTCCGCTCCCACTGTTAGATGGAGGACTGTTATCTTTCAGTCACTTTGTAAGGTTGACTTGTTTACAGACTGGATGTCTCTGTTTAGAGGCCTATATCAGAGAACAAACAGGGCAAGTGTGACTTCCTAGAATCTGAAATGTGATTCTTTTTCCTCTTGGGCAAGCAGGAGTGGCAAGGGAGGGGGAGAAGAAAGATCCCATAATTGTCCTTCTCCTGGTCTGTTTTCCCTCCAGGTTAAATGCACACACCTGTATTGCACCAAGGTATTTTAAATGAGCCAACTGCTTAAAAGTCAGCTTAGCACAACTCCACAAAAATGAACAGCAATTGTCTCAGCAAAAAACTGGTCTATTTCAGAATCTGGTTCACGAACAGTAAAATCAATGCTAGACAAAGGCTTCTCTTAAAACTACTATTTTTAAGGTTTCATATTGTAGATACATTTAGGTGTTCATTTAGGGAACCTTAAAAGCTTATATCACATTTTACAGGGGACATTTAAAGGGTGTCAATGGGGTAATTATAAGCATACATACACTAACGATGAAATTTTAAAATCTATTAATAGCATGAGTTTGGGTACTCCTTATCTTGAATAATATTTTACCTCAGGCAGGGCCTTTACCCAGTCAGTAAAAATAGCCTTTAATAAGGTCCTCAAATGACATGATAGACAGTTTGCTTATATTACTAATAGCAGATTTCTTTTCGTTTCTCCATGACTCTTGGGTTATAAACGCTCCAGACAAGGTATGGTTCATCCTTACTAAGGGTGTTTTATTTTTACACTGATTTTTTTTTTTTTTTTTTTAATCGTAGGATTCATTTTTATAAGTCTTTGATTTCAAAAGGCTTTCTTTCACACAAACGCACTTGGGAGCACAATGGACTTTTAAAGGGTATACAAAGAGGCACATCACACTCATTCCTGCAGTACTTCATGGTGAGAGGGTAAGCTAGCCAGTTTTGAGCTTGATCTAACTAGGCTCTCTTGCATGTTGCTCACCAAAGGAGACTAAAATACATTTGAACTCAAGAAAAGGTCAAGATTTAATTCAAATGAAATCTAGGAAGTCAACCCTTTTAGAACAACTCCCTCCAAATAAATAGAACAGACAGGACAGGAAAGATTTTGCGTGTGGCTCTTCTTTCAACATCCAGGTCCACATAGGTGGGACCGTAAGACCCGGGCACTTAGTTAGACATAGCCCAGTTACTCTGTGAGGAGCAGCAGCAGTGCCCAGTCCCTGCTGGTTCCCTGCTGGGTTCTTCACACCTGCTCTGAGCCCTGTCTGCTCCTTGTTCCTCACTACCGTCTGAGGCAGAGTTGGCCAGTCTTCACTGGGACTCATAAGTGCTGTGACTTCTGGTCCTTATTCTCTCCAACATCCCCAGTACCTTCCCAGCAGAAGAGTGAGTTCCCCTCCCTCCGGGGATTTCTTCCCTTCTTATTGATAGCTCACATCACAGCTTTGCAAACCAAGGGCTGGAATAACTGCTGCCTGCCACACACCTATGCTGTGCAATAAGACGGACAATCCAGTAGGAGGTCTGTCAGCTCAAGTGACTGAACTTTTGAAAAAAAAAAAAAAAAAAAAAAAAAAAGTGAGAATTTGGTCTCTGCTGGAGTTTGGGTACAACTTACTTAAGCAGTAAAAAACACAGTATCTAATTCAATTTAGCTGAACTGCAACTAATGTATCCCACTGCCTCTCTGCCCACTGCTAATAGCAGTGCTGTTTCTCCTTAGCTGGCCTAGTTTGAAAGCATCCAAGGTTACAAGTCTTTTGGTTTTCCCCCATAGCAGCAGATTTACATGTATCTTGCCAGAGACCACCTGAATCCTCCTAGCCCCTCCAACACACTATGTTCTCCTTCCACTTTCAGGGTTGGCCTTGCAGGAGGTGCTGGCATGTGCCCTTATCTGGAATTTCACACCTGCAGGGCTTCCTCAGCCCCAACTGCACAGCTCCCTGTGTGCGACGTGGGCTTCTCCCTCTGCGGTCTTGTTGCTCCGGAAGCTGTGGGCAACAGCAAGCTCGGTACACTCTGCTCCTGCCAAAAAGCAAGCAGCAAGTGAGGAGACAGACTAACCCTTCACAAAGCGCCAAAGCCTCCCGGCACAGCTCTGTGTAAAGGGAGTGCAGAGGTTGCGGCCATTCTGTTTTGTTTCAAACTAAACTGCATGGTCCATCCATACCCCTTTCAGTTTTTGGTCTCATCTCAGGAAAACAGGGGAAATTAAGCTATATGAGTAGAAGGTGGTTTTTAATCACAACCACTTTTTCCTTGGAGACCAAAAGCATATGTTTGAATTAATGGACTCTTTCCATTAATCACAAAAGGCCTAGGATAGCTGCAAGAGATGTTAGGTTTTCCTCATCGTGCATGAACTTCCTCCAACTCTCTTCAGCAGTTTCACATGGGGATGGTGAAGCCATTTAGTCTAACAAAAGAACTGGCTTGAATCCTGGACCAGAATTCACATACACATTAATTTATGTTTCTGGCATTCAGATATGATTAACTCTTCTTCTGTTCATTTTAGACAGATTCCTCCTTTGAGAATGGCTGAAAAAAAAAATGCTTTAATGCTCAGTTCTAAGTCAGGCAAAATTTGAAACACATGCCTCTGTTCAGCATGTCCTACCGGAAAGCGTAAATGACTCTTTCCCCTGTACCTCGGTATTGTTAGACCTTATTCTGACATGTGTAGTTCTGTGTCTGAACTACAGACACTGAATTTAACTTTATGGATTCTATCGTGTAGGAGACACCTAGGCACAAGGTGACAGGATGTTTTGCTCCTTGTGCAGATCTATTCTTTACCACAGAAATCTGTGGTATATCAGACAAACTCTGCTGTGCCTGAAAGCCAAAAAAACCCTTCACAACCCTGCACAGCTGGAGAAGAGATGATCACATGCTGCTACTCATTGCTCTGAGGATAATCAAGACTGAACTTCTCACAAAATATGTCTAATTGCATGAATATACCTATCTAATTTTCAAACTAAAGATGCCCCAGTCTCAGAAAGAGTAGCATTCAGACAGCATTATTTTTTTTGTAGCTAATAAGAGCTCAAGACAGCTCAGATGGACAAGGAAATTCATGTACCGGCCTTTATCTTTCCCACTCGTTCTGTCACATTCTAGCTGGATTGCCTTCCCACATGAATTATCACACTGTGTCAGTCCCTGAGGGAAACTTCCCTCTCTGAAAGTACTAAGATAACGAGTGTAAGTCTCAACATCTACTGAAGGAACAAGGAAGTCCCAGAGATGATGCACCTCACCCAGGGTAAAGGTATGAGAGGTAGAATTGTATCTGAGCTGGGCTGGCAAACTGACTGAACATGGGCTTCTTGAACTCTGCTCCTGTTAATAGCCAGCACAAAACACTAGTTTTTCCTTTTTTAAGCTAATTCTGCATGCTTCAGCAGTATGCCCCACAAAGTAGGGCTCACAGGCAAACGTGTTCCTAGAACATACAGTCATGTTACAGAAAGCATTGTTGTCTTCATTGCATGGTTTCCTGAGTTACTTTGCCCTGTGAAATCCAGCACAAACAAAAAGAACCTGGAACTTCAGAGTTTTTCCTGAGAGTTTGGGTGCCAGCTGTTATTTGTGTTCCTGTATGTATATCTACAGTGATATTCAAGATTACAGAGAGGATCAAAGCTATGACTCCACCAGTGGAAAACAGCTGACAGGGTACTGGGGCTGTTCCAATTCCTTTCTAAATAATGCCACTCACCTCTTCTGAGACCTTTGTTGACGTCCTGTGCCCTCCAAGACCAATTTGTTCCCACATCTCATATGCTGAAGATGTAGAAGCTCTAGAGAAGCCCCCCACACCTGCTCTGTACAGTGTCTGGGACTGCATGGCTCTATTACAATGCAAGTGCTAATTAACAGCCCAAGCAGGCTTTGTGCAATGGCTGCCAAGCTAAGTTCTCTGCCTTGTACTGAATTGTTTGCCCTGCTTATCATTTTAAGTCTTTAAGTTCATCATTTACTGTAATGTACTAAGTTATATCACAGAAATTTTAGAGTGACTCCCCTCCACAAGTTACTTTCAAACAATAAAAAGCCATCACATACTTGTTCCTATGCTCTGAGGAGTTTTGAACTTTAATAAATTAATCCTATTTAAAAGTAACAATGCTGCCTTAACTACATCATTGCATGAAGTGTCAATTTGACATCCTCCGTTATACGCGTTCATTGCAACTTTCACATACTGGAAATTAAGAACATTTACACTTGCAATTGGTGTTAAATAAATACCCGTAGAGCTCCTTGGAGATTAAGCAATTAGAATAGATTATGTAGCACAAGAAAATTTGTGAATAATACAGTGTTTTGTTATTAAATTACTACCTTCATGAAATAAGATTAAAAAAAAAAAAAAAACACACACACAACAAAAACTTGCATGTTTAATACTGTAGTTAAGTTTTTAAAAGTGGCCTAGAAAAAAAATACAGATGTGTACACATGGGTCATTTGCATGGTTGGTGACAATACAGACTTCAACCCTTTTGTATCTTGTACTTCATTCAAGGTACATGAAATCTTTAAGTACATGTAGAATAGTATGCAAGCAATAGTCTAAGTGTAAATACTTAATACACTCTAGCTCCTTGCATGTGACAGCGTGTATCTTATTTATTTGAAGTGCAACATGCACACACACACCTAAAGTAAACTGAAAATAACTACCTTCATTTGCCCTGTAATGTGTATGGCCAGTACTCACCGAAATGATTGGTTATATACCAAAATTAAAGAAGTGGGCAGGCTGAGAAGAAATGGACAATGAATTTTATGTCTTGAAGTTCAAGGTTAAAGTGAGCTCAATTCACTAATGCTAAAACTTCATAAGCAGTGTAGAGAAAAAGGGGGCACATTACCTAGATAAAGTTGTGTGCCTAGCACATGGAATTCAACATAAACATATAAAAGGCAGGCATAAAAAAAAAAAAAAAAAAAAAAAAAAAAGTAGGTTTGGGAACAGAGTGCAGTTTGGAGTCACACCCTGAGTTCTAAAGTCAGCAGAAGTACAAAAACCTATGCTGACACCCACATGGGGGTCATCCCCCCCGCACCCTCCACCATACCAAAAACAACCCCTGCTCACCGAGGTCACCACCAAAGCCACATACACTCCATACAAAGCAGCTCATTGTAACCAAAAGCTTTCTAGAGCTAGTTGGTGCTGGGATACAATGAAGGTGGTGTAAGATGTGAATTAGTTGAGGTGGCATTTATTTCACAGGAAAAGAGGGAATCTTATTTGCAAGGGAGCAGGATTTAAGTGTCAGGCATTTAAAATAAATAAATAAATAAATAAATCGGAACAACAACGACAAAAATCACAACGTAAAACAGCTGCGGGGAAGTTGTTTTTCCACTTGATGCAGCCTGTAGAGATTGTTTAAAAGGTACGCCTGTGGCTCCGAAGTCACCAGCTGCAAGAAATCCCAATCTCAGAGTGCCAGCGCCACCTTCCTGCCAAGGATTCAGTCACAGGCTCTGAAAACGGAGGCGTACATCAAGGGCTGCTAGCTTTTGCTCAAGTCCAAAGCCTCACGGCTTTCTGTCTAGACAAGACACCGGTGTGCACCGGGAGGCTGATGGTCCCACTGCCCTGACCGCCTGTCCCCAGACTTCCCCATGCGTCCCGCGCTGCAGCGCCGGGAGGAGATGGTCAGATCCCTCCCGTCACCACAGCATGCTCATGGTTCTGCTCCCCTCAGCGAGCAACCAGCAAAAAGCTCTTCCAAGGAAAAGAGTTTAAAATTCACAGGAAGACACTGGAAATTAAACTTAACCCAGCCTCCTTCTAGAAGCTGTATTTTTTTTTTCTTAATGTTAGAAGACAGCCTTTCTGCTGAGAGAAAAAAAAAAAAAAAAAAAAAAAAAAGTGTTTTCTTGGGTGTAAAGACTTCTCTCAGTAATTTGCTAAGTCAGGGGAAAAAAAAGTTTCTCCCATACAAGTAATTTTTCCAAAGGAAAACATCACTGCAGCAAGACTTTAAAAAACAAACAAGATGTTAGTGGGTGTTAAAAAGATTACCTAAAAGTAACATTTAGGTCTAGTAAAATGTCATATTTCAGGGACTTAAATATATATATTCCTCACCACTCAGAACCAGGAATTCACCTTTAAATCAGCAAGGGAAAGACTAAAACAGCCACCAGCTCCCTGGAAGAGAGGCAAAGTTCCTGGCTGATGAAACCTGCAAGCCACTAAGGAGCTCCACTGACAGGAGCCCAATAGGAAACCCATCTCTTCTTCCTGTGTAGAAAGGCCCACAGCTACAATTGGCAAATCATCTGCGTGAAAGGAACCAGCAACACAAAAATTGCATCTCAAAGAATTTTGGAGTTATGAAGTGTGCCAGAATGGGTGTCCTTAAAGCTACAATGTGCTGTTTAGGTATAGACATGGTGCAGAACTGGCATCAGCAGAGGAACCGATTCTTTTTTACGGTCTCAAAGTGGAGTAAATATGACATGAAAAGACATATACTACTCCAGGCAAGTAAATTCTGAGCTTCTCCAGCTTATTCCTCTGAAGCAACTGCCACCAAGGGCTTCTCTCGATGCCACCTACAACAGAAAAATAAATCTACCCCTCTGAACCATTTTAGGTGCTTGAATCATTTATTTCAGATACCACAAGCATAATTTCACTTCAGTAACCAGATAGTACAAGTAATGGCCTACACATTTTTATATGTCTCCTTTTCCTCAGTTTCTACCTCAGATGGATGTGGAAACAAAGTCCCACAGCAAATCATGACATATTTCTGTTCAAGTGTAACTTCAATACTAAAACATTCCAAAGCAATGAGTTTCTTCTTTAATACAGTTTTGTAGACAGCAGTGCATCAGATGATTCAGATAAGTATCACTGGATACACATCAAAAAAAAAAAAAAAAAAAGGAAAGGCCCTTGAACATTTCAAGACTTGCTCTCCCCTGCAATCCTCAGGTTAGAAGTGGAATAGCAACCACTGCAAAAGGATGTGACCTTTTAATCTCATCCAGGAATTGGCACTTGCCTGTCCTCGTTACATGGATTAAAGGCATGTGACGACTGAGGAAGAGATGAAGTAGAATTAAAGGGCAGTACATGCCTAGGTTACCCATCTCTGTGAATATGCACAAAACCAGATTTATCAGCAAAGAAAGGAGTTTGGATTGTACTTCATAGCAGAGTAGACTGCATGTGGTATTAAAATCTCTCACCTATTTACCCATCCATACACTATGAATTTTAGCTACTTCATTGCTGAAGCTATTAGTGAGCTGTCTACCTTCTGAACACACTGAAATTAAAGCCAGATCACCAGCATTACAGATTTTTGTATGTAAAAATGTATAGACACACACACCTGCAATGAGTATTTAGATAAAGGGAAGAAAAAATGCAAATGAAGAAATAAAAAGACAAAGATAAAGGAACTTTGGATGAAGACAGAAAACACACAAATATAACAGCATGAGAATTTGTCAAATAATATTAATAATAATATAATAATAATTAAGTATTTTAAACTTGCAAGTTTTGAAAATGTCAATTATTTACGCTCAAGTTGGAAATACTGTACTTCACAGTGCTTGTCTTGATCTGAGGGACATTCAGTCTGAATACATTTAGCTGCTTAAAAAGCAGCAGCAGCAGTTTGAGCTCTGAAGTGAGTGTGTACGTGTGCCCTCATTGGGGCTACTCAGCAACTGCATGCCCCGTGAGCTCTGCTTGCACAACACAGTCAAGGAGCAGTCACACCATGATGGATGGCTGAAATACATTCACACAGTATGAACTGGAATGTCACAGCCAGCACTCCTGAAGGAGTGGTAGGGTGCAGGGAAAAGGCGCTGACATGCCTTGCACCCAAATCCTGCTGTTTCTCCCTGCTTAGATCCCCAAATCACCCTTTCTATCACTTTGGGAAGCTCCTTCTCCCTACCTAGTGGATGACTCCAATAGCTAAAGCTGAAGCCTCCTGCAACCCTACCCATTTCCTGTCAGGAGCGTTCCTACATACATATAAATGTATAATATGTATATATATATTTAATATCAATTACAGGGAAGACAGGGCAGTCTTTCAAATGTCAACATATTGTACAAACAGGAAGTGGCACTGCAGCAACAGGTCATTAAAAAAGTCTGCAGACCAACCAAGAGTCAGGAAAGTCATGTGAAAAAAATGACAGAAAAAAAAAAAAAAAAAAAAAAAATCTGGCCTTTCTCACCACAGTTGGCACATCCTAAATCTCACAGTTTCATACCCTCACAGAAGAGAGAGACGTGTTTCATGAAATTCATGAAACTGCCAGAGTAAGCAGCTTTATAAATAATCACATATTTTCACCATACCTTTTCCTATGACTCCCTATCACTTAATTGCCTCTACTGTTTTGCTCCCTCCTTGATACAAGCAAAAATCCTATGGAGGGTGGGGAGTGGTTGGGGTCTGAAGAGAGTCTGGTCAGAAAGCAGTTTCACATATTCTCTTATTTGTTGGAAGCCTTTCCATTGAAAAGACATCCTGAAATCACTATCCTGCTTTCCTCTCCTTGAAGGCTTTAATTCCTTCCCCCTCCCTGCCTTGCACCTTGAAATGACGTTACAAGGAGAATCAGGACTGATTTCTCAAGAAGCTGATGTGGGATCACAAGCATAGGCTGGCAGCTAGAGGTAATCCAAGGGGAAAAAAAAAAAAATAGTTCTACCCACCTCAAGTTCTTGTTCATGACAGAAGTACTGGGTAAAGATAGAAAAGCCCATCACTTGCAGCATCACTGTGGGCTTACTCATCTAAGAGAGCATCCCCATCAATATTTCCTATCGCAAAAACAGCTGAATGTGACATATCCTAGTTTGACTGAGAGATCTGAATGGCAGCTCTAAAAAAAAAAAAAAAAAAAGTGAAAACAAAATAAAATTTAAAACCATCGTCCTTACCCCCAGTATTCACCACTTTATAACCCAGGCTATCCCAATACAGCATGAGTACGCAAACCACTGGCTATGTTTTTTTTTTTTTTTTTTTTTTTTTAACATCTACATCTGCTTTTCATTTTCTTAACAGGAAACCAACATGATTTCCATGACAAAGGAGGATGCTGGTGTTATACTCTCATTTATCTGTCATGTGTACGCTTGGCAGCATTTGATCTTTATTCTCTAGACACTTAAGAAATAATCTAGGAATTATTGCTTCTTGACAATACAAACAAATAAGGGTATCTATAAATAAACCTGCAGTAAGGAGGGAGAGGAGGTTTGCTTAGTGCCCACAGAGGGACTGTTTCAGGGCTCATCCCCATTTATTTTTTGGCCACTGCCACACTGGAGAAGTCACTTTCTCATCGGAGCGATGAGTGTGCCCCTTGGGGAGAGCCTGAACACCTGGAGCATGGTCCACTTGTGCAGAGGACCCCAAAGAAATCTAAGGGCTTCTTCCCCATCATAGGCACATTGTCCAGTGCCTCAGAGAAGTGTGAGCATGGAATTGGGGTGGCAGGGCTGCAGCCAACAAGCCACACTCCTTCCAACCTCCTGCAGCATGCATGGAGGGTGAGTATGGTGCACCGAGGAGGAGGGGGAGGGAAAGAAAGGCCGCAAGCAAGCTGCTTATGCTCATCTTGACTTAATGAGCCTCAGCTTGGAAATCCAGGAAAAAGAATAGCATTTAAACAAACTGCAGGCATGAAAACATTGTTTAACATTTATGCTATACTTATGAAGAGCATTCTCACTAGAACCCACAAAAAGCAGCTAGAATTTTATTTTTTATTTTTAAGTGAGGAAGTTGTCGCTGTTTCTAGGATCTCCCCATAGCTGTTCTTGTTTGTTTCGGGCCCAGTCCAAGCAGCTCTTGAAGCAAACATCCGGAATGCCTATTGACTCCTATAAAAGTTGAATCAGGGCTATGGGGAGTAACAGATACAACCCACCAAGCCTTTTTTTGAAGTCTATGGAAGTACTATCAAGCCCATTGATTTACATGGTACTAACAAGATATATTTCAAGAGGCACAGCCTTTCTTATTTTCTTATCATTCTCTTTCCTTCTATGCAAAAATATTGATGGTTACTGCAAGATACATTTGTAAAGAAATCTTCACATTTCATCAGAGCAGATTCTACAAGAAAATCTTGTCAAGACAGAAGATTAAAGACAGTTGTTAGAACTGTTTCAGTTTAAATATATTCACTGCTAAATGATGAGGTTGACCCTGCAAATGCTTCATCATGGCCGGGATTTTCTTGGAAGTGTAGATCACAAATCAGTTGAGTGCACATTCCAGGGTCATTTATAGCCAGATCCAATTAAAATAAAATGGCATATTGCCTACCTCCCCATGGCATCCAGAGGCTGTAGGTGTCTCAGATTTCTATATGGTTAATGAGAATTAGGATCCTCAGTACATGAGCTCGAGCAGCCTTTGCACAAGAAGGCACAACCGACATAAGTGTGTTCAGCATGCAGCTTCTTGAAACAGCCCTACAGAAAATACTGTGTGAGCCATTGCTGCAGACACTGTCCTCCCCAGGGTACGAGACCTTTGCTCCTTGCTGCAGGGAGGTATCATTCCCTATTTGAGATCAACAGCCTGGGATATCTCTTCACATAAGACTGTCTTGCTTTTCAAACAGTCAAGGAGAGGTTGTCCTTTTAAATGACACTTGGTACCCTAAGCCATATTTAATGCAATAACTCTGTGGTTGGAGCATTACCCTGGAAAGTAGGAACCTGGGCTCTAGTTGTTTTTAAGCCAAAATGTGAGCCATTGAAAACTGGCCAGAAAGATTAAGTGTCCAAATGAGAGTACTGAAGAGACTTAAAAGTGACAATAGCTCTATTTTTGTATACGCACTTATTTATATTAATCTTAGCTCAGCTCATTTCCTTATTAAAAACAAAACAACATTAAAAAAAGTTATTTTTGTCCAAATAGACCTGCTTAAGGTTTGCCAAAACATAACGATCAAACTTTTAAAAAGCAGAGATTTAATGCCAGAGGTGGTCTTAAAAAATAAATTACAAAGACATAACAAAACAAAAAATCCTTATTTTGTAAGCTCTCTAAAAATAGAGGAACAAGAGGTTTGATCTACTTAAGCCATTAAAAGAAAAAAAAAGAATGTCTTGGCTCAAGGAGTCAAATTCATAGGTGAAAGCACCCCCCCCTTCAGGATTTGCATTTAGATTTCATTTAATAGAAAAAGAATAGGAAACTATAGTTATAAAAGTTTTATTTTTTTCCTGTCTTCATAGCTGTAACTCACATGACCGATCTCACTAAATCTTCCAAGTATTTCTATTACTAAGTGTTCAATACTGTTGAAATGATACAGTTTGGCCTACAGACAGCATTAAATCAGGAGGAAAAAAAATCATACAAGCATATGTAATAGTATTTGTGCCTTTATTGACATGTATCATGTTTCATGTCAAGCAAACAGTTGGTACCAAGTGAGGAGGACAGGAGAGGACCTAAATGAGCTTCATGAATAAAAAAGTTCTTTAAGCTTTCAGTGATTTCTTTGCATTATTTACTTTAACTGATAGAAAGAATGTGTAATGCTGATTTAAATATGTAATGCATAGAATATGTGGAAAGTTACAGTACCTGAGAGGCAGTTCTCCATTTAAACACCTATTGTTTACAGGACATATTATATGTCTGACTGTCCACTGGGAAAATTTTAACATATGCAGTTTTAGATGAATACAAGTCAAGATATTTCAGCTGTCAAGAAGCAACAATTTATCTGGGGTGAGTTCAACAATAATTTGTGCCTCGCTGAGATGCCACAAAGATTCATGGAAAAATATAGATTGGATGTCTTTCTGTTTGCCTTTGCGGGCTGGCTACATACTAGATTTCACCTCCAGTGACCTCTGCAATCGTCCCTTTAGCTGAATCATAAGTAGTGGATGATGGAAATCTTACAGACAGTATATTATGAGAAACACAGTCCAGCTATGAAGATTGAGCCACAGAAAGAGACTGCTAGTTAGCATTCTCCAATCTTCAAGCTATTATTTCATCTCACAAGCTACACACGCTTCTGTCATCTTCCACCTAAGTGAAGTGAGTTTTTACCAATGAATAAAGCAATTAAATGACCTGGCTGACTTAAATAAGCCTGTGCATATTGACTGGTCTTCTAACCCAATCTATATCTTCCTCCCATGGCCACTTTTAGTAGGTCTGGTCAAACAGAGCACAGATAGGGTTCTTGGTTTGGTAAATGCAAAAATAGCACTTTATACCATTATTTCTGTCTTATTCTAGCCTTCTAATCTGCGTTCATTGGCTTGATGTAAGAGTTGCTATTAGCAGCCCTGTTGTACATTTGTCGCTTAGGACTTCACGAGTGGAGTTCCCATCAGACTTCAAATCCGTGCCACTGGTTGAAGGCAAATCAAAAGGAATTAAGGATCCATTCAACAGGTTTCTCCAGGTCCAATGACTTGTGCTTTCACACAGTAGATAAATTGCACAAGTTCTACTCTAATAAAAAGAAACTTGCAATAAAAGTGGATCTAGAATGTTCGTTATCCTGCCTCTGTCAAAAGGATAACATCTTATTCTCCTGTCTTGCCAAGGTAAGTATTACATCAGTAATTATAGGTGTATGTGTGTGCGTGCATTCTCCACACACATTTACAAATGCAGCTTTATACAGGGAATGTATGAACATACATATGTATGTACAGAAAACCAGCTCAGTTCTCACATGGCTCACAGACAGCCTTTTCTGCCATCTAATTATGGCTATAAATGAATAATAACTCCAGGAAAAAAAATAAAATAATCTGTTTTCAGACTCATGGAAAATGTTACATTATGTTTGGCACCCATAAAAGAAAAGCAGGGTGATAAAAGAGTGGGTAGAGCAAGGTCCAAGTTCATCTGCATTTTCATGTGTGCATGCCTATTGAGATGTCTCTAGGTTCTGTTTACTTTCATAGACTCAAGCAGCACAGGTTATGATTACATTTATTCTATTTTATCACACTGTAGATATAAAGAACACATTTAGGAGTGTACCTTATAGATAATGTGTAAATATTGTAAGTATAACAATTTGGTTTTATGACCTGATCTTCATACTCAGCCTATAAAAAGTTTGAGCAAATTAGAGAGAAACCTTAATGATTTACTTTATTTTTGCAACATTCCTCATCTACTCTCCAATGAGTGAACTTAATCCTTAAGGAAATTGATATGAAAGTAAACTTACTCATAGCTTTTCACTTTGCTTCCATAAGAATGAAATCCAACAATTAACAGCTTTCTAATCTGTTCTGTCACCCATACTCCTAGCCAAAGATACCTGAGTAGTCCTGCCATCCAAAGGAGAAAAGACATGAGAGGGAGGAAGCCTTAATAAAACGAGCAGTCTTGCCCACAAAGATCTGAAACAAATTCAAAAGAGAGTCTAGTACAATGTTTTTGTTACTGAATTATATGCCACTCCTTCATCAAGCTGTCCAGCCAGAATGCATGTTGTGCTGGCTCTCTCTGCCATCCTTTCACAAATCCAGAATACTAAAGAAAAAAGTTGGGCAAAGCCAAAAAATTAGATTCAAATACTCCAAATGCAGGGAAATAAAAATATGAGATGTGTATAGTTCACGTAATGAGCTAACACACTCTTACTACTTGTGTCAGAATACCTTATTTTCATAGATGTGCTTTCCCCTCCTCCTGCCAAAAAGTCCTAAGACAAGAAGTTGTATCTGTGCTAATCTTTCTTTTTGCTACTATATGTCAGCAGGAAAATGGCTCACTGAAGTCTCAGGTGTTGTCACATCCTGATGCACAGTCCTGAACCTCCAAACTACATGTATTCAATCCTACCCTGTTCATGACTTCTCTCTTCCCTTCCTTCCAAGAAAAAAGCTATTAATCAATCCGGTCAACCTGTGAGCATGCGGGAGATAGCAGTGCAGACACAGATCACCTGGATTGCTGAAGTCCCACCTGAGGTTCCTGAACATACCTCCTTAGATTCACTCTCATGCAAAAGAAATGCATGCCTACCAGAGGAGAAGCACCCATGAGGAAAGCAAAGCCTGTTACCCTTGTTGCAATTGTCACTGCCTTGCAGCTTCAACAGACAGTGCTCTAGAGGCATCGTAGTGTCTATACACTGTCCAAAGGGGCAGCAGAGAACTTTTCATTATAGGAAAACCTTCCAGCTTTGAAAAGCTAATTTGGAGTTACCTCACTGAGCCTCTTGTTATAGGGGTTATGGCATTTCTTGACAGTGGAATAGCCTGGGAGCTAAGAAATACTTTCTTTCACTACCAGGTTGCTGCTCAAAACAGGGCATGCACTAACATACAACAGAGTGCTTTCAGTCCTGCTTTCAGCTCAAGACTGATAGACAGAAGTGTCTCTTCTCTGAGAACCTGTTTCTTCCCTAACGTCTTCTTGAATGTTGATGAACTACAAGCACAGTACTTCTACTGTAAGGCATGATACACCTAAACAGTTCATGTATGGATGCAAAATTTCCTTAAAGTTTCAGATATCTATCTGGTCTACGAGGGTTATTTCTGCACAAGAGTCACCTATGAGACAAAAATAATTAATGAGTGTTTCTGAGACATCAGGAGTAGAGAAAGATAAATAAGCCATGAATCTAGCACCTTCTCCCATATCCACAAGCCTCCACAAACAACACGTATCTGATATACTTCATCAGATCATATACACACTTCCATGCTTCTATTCCATAGGCATTAGCACAGCAAGTTTACCAAATTTTTGGCAGTAAAATGCATTCAGAGAACCCACTTTGATAAGTCAAAATCAATGGTAGCTTGCATGGTGGAGTAAGTGCACAGAACTGGATGCCTCAATAACCTGGTCAGTAACGACCTTCCCCGATACATCCTTTGTGTCATAGGTAATGAGGAGTATTTGTTATGGCCTCTGGCAAACAAGAGTGCTTTGATGAAACAACTTCATAGGAGACACTGACCTTCAGTCTTTAGTAAGATATCTCTGCCTGTGTACTGAGGTTTGGGCAACCAAAGTACTTTTCTCATTATGGTTAGAGTAAAAACACTCCACAAATGGGCACCATTCCTATGATCTTCAGGAGAGTTTCAGTCTCCTTATCCCAGAGATTAATTTGGTCAAAAAGTGCAAAAATAAATTTGCTCTGCCATTTTTCAGTGGTATACCAGCCACTAACAAAAGCAGTTCCTATTAATGATTAAATGGGAAACTTTACAGTTCCTCTCCCACATGGGTCTTTGTAGGTCTTTTTGGCAAGAGAGACAAAAAAAATAAAAAATAAAAAATGCATAACTGCAGCTTCTTTTCCTTTAGACCAAGAACTGAGTTTTCAGTTAGCTGTGTTTTCAAATTTGGATTGGAAAAAAAGTTCAAACTCAGTTTCATTCCAGCAACTGAGTCAATATACAACATGGACCTGATTGTATAGGAGAAATAAGCATGCAGAAGGAAAAAAAAAATAAAAAATTGTACACAGAGAGCTTGCAGGGGTAATGTATGTTTGCTTGTAGAATCTGCCAGGGTAGTAGGGTAACCGAGCTCGCATGAAAGGTACATAGTAGGCCAGTTTTAATCCTTTTTTTTTAATCCTTGCATCACGCTCTGTGCAGGCCTGCATCCTGATCTTCAGGATTCTGTTTCTACAGGAACCTGGCATGCTAAAACAGACTGTGGACACAACTTATAAAACTGTTCATTGTTTTGAACAAACTGAACAAGCTATTATGTTAAAAAAATAAATAAACAAATAGTTTGACAGTACAACTGTATCTCTATTAGATAGTTCTGCTAGGATTGCTGTGCAGGTCAGGAATCATACCTATTTGCATGCAGATGGCCGCAGCTATTCTGACAGACATCTGTAACACAGTGCTCACCTCAAAGGAGAGAAGACAGCTGAAGGAAAATTTAGCTCATGCTGAACAGTTTTCAAGTGTAAATTGATTTTACAGAGCAACATCTAAAGTGCTTTGTCTAACCTTGTTCTAATGGAGAAGCCTCAAGAGCACTGAAGGCCCTAGGGGCAAGTGGCATGTCACAGATCATGTTCCATATAGCTGAACTGTCTTCTGACCCTTCTTGTGTCTAGGTGTTGCACCTAGCCTATGCTGTTCCTTGCAGCTTGCCCAAGGACTTGCTAGGAGACTGCCAGCTGGCACAGATTAAAACCATAGTAGCAGGACAACTTGGGGCACCTGCAGAAGAGCGCTCAAGGCCATGAGCAGGAGCAGTTAAGTTTCCTGCTGTAGACTGAGTTTCTCTGTGTACCACTGCATGCACAAACTCTACATGTAGTTTATCTTGGAGATCTATAGGAAGCATAGCCTACACTTCGTTCTTATACATCTTTGGCCTATCAGGTAACTCAAATGCCCGCGAGCACTTTACTGGAAGTCTAGTTTCACATGATGAGTGACCTATTTTGAGTTATTTTTCCGTTATGTAGACACAAAAATAAAACACGTGGAAACAGTAGTGAATAGCATGGAGATATCACTATAACAATTCATTTTCTTTGTAAACTGTTTCAAACAACCTACTGATTCAGCTGCTACAAAGAATGCAACATACCAGCTTTAACTTCTCCACAACAAATATTTTTCAAGAAAATCTGGTACAAGCGATCTTTCATTGAGTTAATGAAACATATATTTATTTACCCTCCACCAAAACAAAAAGACAGTTGGGGATGAAGAATTTTCAGTGTTGGAAGATTTCTTTTGCAGATGAACATAGTCCTAGCAAGCAATGAAAGAAACAGGTGGGGAGAGGATTTTTACTGAATAAGGTAGGGTGGGGAAGCATTCAGCCACTCACATGCATGAAATAGTCCAGTTTCAGAATTACATAGGTGCCTCCATGCTGTCCAGCTTTAGTCCATGGCCTCTTGCATGACAGCACAATCAGAATATAGCAGCTACATACTGTAGCACAGAGGTGTCAGCACATGGTCACCTGCTGAGGTCATTTAATACATGCCACTGAATAATCATCACTGCCTGGGTATCGAAGCTTATAAACTATATTCCTCTGACCCCTCACACCCTCACACTCCCCCCCAGAAAAGAAAAAAAAAAAAAAAAAAAAAGATGAACCCATGACTTAAGAGCACAGCATGTCTCAGAAAACATAGAAACACAAGAGCAGAGACAAGGACAGACATCTGTTCATCTGCTTCATGTCCCCAGTCAAAGCACAGCCAGCTTAAGAGTTACATTAGGCCAATAAATACCAGTAAAATTTTAATTACCCAGACTTGTAGGATGGAATATTTTACTGCATCTCAGTTCAGCTGCTCCCATGCTTAATCATCTTTTTAAGTCCCAATTACCCTACAGCTTGGGCTCTACATAACCTCTGATTTTATGCAACAATGTTTGAAGGTGACCTTTTTACACAATACATTTCTACATAACTTTTTACATAACTTCTGCAGGATTTTTTTTTAATGTGATAGAATATAGAATTACCGTCTCCTTCCAATTCCACAGAGTATTTATGTCATATTAAAGTGCTTTGATCTCATCAAATTGAATGCAATAAAATAATTAGTAAACAGTTTACATTAGTATCATAGGTATATGAACACAATACACATGAAATGCATAAGAACACAGGCATATGTTAAGATAGGAGAAAAAAATAAAGTCAGGATGTTGTACTGCCCACAGAGATCAACCAACCAGAGCAGTATATTGCTATGGTTTACTTATACTCTAAATGAAATCTTTTAGCCCAGCCATAACCCAAAGAGTCATTGCAAAAATGGGATCATGCACTTGTGTGTTGATACCAGATTCCTCAAAAAAAAAAGAAAAGTATTTTTTGTTTCACTCGTTCACTGCCAGCACCCAAAAGCCACAAACTGTCAGATTTCAATTCTGCTGCCACCTCTGATTTTCCAGCATAACAACAAAGAGAGAAGAATCAATGTCCTTTAGTAAAGAGCTGTATAGCACTGCTTCCCATTATGCCACAAAACCTAGCAAGATGCTTCAGGTCTCTTGCTTATAAACAAGAATAAAAGGTAAATACAATGAAGAATCCTGATTACTTTCCTCTCTACTACAAAGTTTCCAGCTATTCCTACTTATTTAAAATAAATATAAAAGATCATATAAACCTAGAGAGTACATCTTACCTTCTTTCCATTCTTCCTATTGACCTTTAGCTTTACTACTAACTTACTACAAGCACTAGAGTAACATAAGAAACTCCTGAACTTAAGAAGAGAGGAGTAGTTTGCAAGAGGTCTTTTTAAAAGTATAATGGCTTCACCTCCAATCAACCTGTATCAAACAATAGATAAGAGGCCTGATTTTAGCACAGCATTGCAGCTTGAATAATCATTTACACTTGTGCAAAACATTACCAGTTGATGAGGAAGCATTTTGCACCCACTTTGCACTCACTTTGAGCAAGTGTAAATGACTGCAAAGTAAAGGATACTGGAGGTGGGGGAAAGCTGAAGGTGTTTCAAGCACTCAATTATTATGCTATTAAAACTCAGGTGTTCCTCATAGAGTTTCACCTCTATTAAAGTCTTGATATTTATACCAAGAATAGAAATATCTGTACAAAGTACAAAGCATCAGAGAAATGTTTGTTTAAAATCATATCAAGACATGTTAAAATTCTTGTTTCTATTAGTACATTCCTTAGGAATCCTAATAATGGCATATTCATTCAGCCCTCTGAGAAAAGAATACTCAATTAGCAGAACACTAGCCTAGGGAAAAAAATAAAAATAAAAAAAATAATCTCTATTAGCAAACTGAATCAGTTCATCAAGGGATGAGAGTTTAAACCAGATGAGACCAATGGAAAAAGAGATGTGAGTCACCAGATCTGTTATCTCATCAAAGCAATATGAATTATAGTAGAAGGCAGGGAACCAGAAAGCAAAGCAGAAAGAAACAGTGAGGTGATGAAGTTATCAAAGTAGGTGATTATCTTAATATAAGAGTGGTATTATCTCCGTTTCCAACCCGATACTCATTTATTCATACCCAACTGCAGATCTTTCAGTGCAGGAATGCAGCACCAGTTGCGAGCACTTGGAGTTCTAAGGTGTTGCACAGAACAGACTGAGGGGCTGAAGGCCTCAAGTGGACATGTTCAGAGCTGCCTAATATGTGAGGATCTTATTTAATACAAAAGTATAAACAATAGTATTTTTGAACATGAAAGCATAAAAACATGTTTATTGCATATAATCTAAATAGCAGTTCAATTTAGTTTTAAGATTTTAATTTGTCTAAGTTTCACTTCTGTAGTCAACCAGTGCTATAACAGTTTTACTTTCTTAATGTGGTGTTTCACCCACAGTTAGTTTATGCTAGATCTTCAGCTGCCATAGGTGGCCATGCCTTGTCCCTGTGTCAGCATAGTTGTTTGAGCAGCTTTGTGGCAGAAGGCAGAAGACAGGGTGCTACCTTTGAAAGTTGTGCTATCTCATGTGAGTTGAAAGTGTATTTGAAACTATAGCTTAAACTTCATGAAGTGATAATCCCCCAAAGATATTCGTACCTACTCTATGAACCTGCTTATCCATTGCTTTTCAACATGGGTGATCATTTACATCAGTTCTTGGATGAAATACAAAGTTCAACAAAATATAAACACCATCAATTTATATCTAGTCAGCATAGCTGCAAATAACTGCAACAGGAACAGGATAAGCTGTTTTGTTGACTTTCAGGTTATATTCTATTAATTTTTACAGGCTCTGGACCCACAAACCTTCTCTAAGCATGACTGATTTCCTATGATGCCTAATAAGGATCAGGCACTGATTCTGACCGGGATCGTTACAAAAGGCATGGGAAGGTGGAAGGAAATTTTCTCCAGGGAAGAGTAAAAATGGCATTGCACCAAACAGAAAGCCCATAGAGCTCCTCTGGACCAACAGTTACACAGCTGGAGCTCTTTTCAGCTGCTCTGGAGACATGTACTTTGAACTATTTTTAATGTTTTATCACTTTTCCATAAAAAAATCACTTAGACTGAAACATAGTACTCAAAGATACAATATAGGAGTGTGAAGAGTTTCATAAAAATCCTTTTTTAAAAAAGAAAGAAAGAGAAAGACATATATTGTGCTTAATTTTAAGTTAAATATACACAAAAAAAACAAATAGGCTTACCAGTTTGAACTGCCTTCCCTCCCTTGTGCTTGTGGAACTTAAACAAGCTTTTATTTGAAACATGGTATTTTCCAGACCCTTAAGACCTTTGCTTGAATTAGGCATTCCTGGAATTTCTGATTTAAAATTGAAATGACTGAGTGGCAAATACAGCAGAATAAGAACACAAGTTCTGTGCTTTGGTAACTTTATTTATAGCATATTTTATTGCATGTATCAATATTAAAATCTCTCTATAAAGTTTAACTAAGGATTGAAATAACAGTACATATAAGATTACATTCCCATCAAACTATTCTGTTGTTTTCATGTTATGGCACATCACAGGACCAATGTTTCATTTTATCATTAAACAGCCACAGTTTCTTTGGGCCACAATTCACTACTGCGTTTAAGCGTGTGGCTAATGTTAGGCATGCAACTGATTCCATTGGTTTCAAGAGGACTATTCACTTTATGTTAGACAAATGCTCAAACGTTTCAATGAACTTGGGCCAAGCTCAGCTTTAAACAGAGATCCTTCTTCAGTTGACTGTCTGATTCGCTATATGGGGGGGAACACTGGGCATCCTGGTGAATTGCAAAGGCTATGAACAAACCTTATCAAAAATGTTAGAGAGAAGAGAAAGGATAAAGACCAGGAGACTGTCTCCTCCAGCAATAAAATCTGTATATACCACTGATCATTTTCATTAGGATATCTTGGATTAATAATGGACCACTGGACTTAAAATTTGATTTTCCTGGCTTCGATGGAAGTATGATACATATTTAGCTTTATTTAAACACAGTCCCATCCTGTCTTTCTCCCCTCCCTTTAATTCATTTAACATGTACTCCCTTTGGTTTCATTATGGAGCAAATTTTGAGCACATATAAATCCTGAGAGTTTTACTACCTAATTAAAAACATGTTCCTGTTCCACACATTGATGGGAAACTCATGTCTCAAAGGGTTAATTAACAGTCTTTACACATTCTGTATTTAGCTCAGGGTACAAAGCCAAAAACATAAATAATGTCTTAGACGGAAACAGGAGGTACAGATGGTTTTTAAATTTGGTTCTTAGTGCATTTACACTAGCCAGAAATATGCACTGTATAAAACCGAAACAATGACTCAGTAACCATACTTAATGTACAGTTACATTTAAAGTGTTCTTTTCCCTATTGCAATTTTGTATCTTTTAGGCTTATAAAATAATAATCATAATCATGCTGCAGTCAGATGTCTGTAAGGAAGAAGCCTTGAGATGGGAGTGCAACAAAGATAACTGAGAGACAAATGACAAATATGAAATTACACATAACAGATAATCATCTGACAAAATCTGACAAAAGCAAAATTAAGCAGAGGGGTGACAACAAAAATTAACATGCTGATTTACTAGCTCTCCCTTTACAAATCAAACACCTTATAAAATATCATTGATTTGGCAGTTTCTTTTAAGTTTAAAAGAAACAGAAATATTGTCTGAGAAAAGCAGCTGAAAACAAAAAAACAAACCAACAAAAAAAAAAACAACAAAAAAAGAAAGCATCCCTCTGAGGAATAAATGTTTAAAAAATTCCATTATAACGGCAAAAAATGGAACATCAGCCCACAAGAGTCCTGCTATTCCCTCACTAGTTCTCACTTACATAAATATTCTATTGAATCCAAATGGCAAAGGGACCCAGTAAAAGCCAACGTTAATTGAGACAGCTGAAAGAGACCATTGACTTAGGGGCTGCTAATTGGGTAAAAGCGTTTGCAGGTTTGAACTCACATACAATCTACTGTGAGACAGTGGAAATGAAGGAATCATGAGATGAATACAGAAAACAGCCAGACCATTTCATTCCCTGTTCTTACTAGTTATTCTGTTCCAACAGCTAAGTGGCCTTGGACATGTCATGACATTTGTGTCTCACTCTAATGTCTCTTAATGGGACTTAAACTTTAACTAACCTCTAAAGGTGCCATGAAAGTGAGCTAATTTTTAACAGGCATCTTGTAGGAGATCCCTTTTGTGTAAACTGATGGATGTGTGAAATGCCAGTTACATGTTTGTGAGGAAAAAAAAAAAAAAAAAAAGCAATTTAGGATTGCACTGGTTTTAAATATAAAGTACAAGTGTTCTTACAAACCACCTACTGCTAAACTAATACTCAACTACTCAACTCTGGAACCAGAGCACAAGCTTAAATCCTTGTCTTCCTGCCTCCTTTAGTAAAGAGGCAACCTTGATATCTTGACATACAACATCTAACAGTTAGGATCTATTGACCCCCTGCTCCTTACTTCAGATCCTTGCAAGAGCATGTTTCTATGTTTATGAACACTCTTCTGCCTCTAAATCACTTAGACATCATCAAATGTTTGTGTAGCTAGAAAACACAGATCTGACACTTAAAAGGCAAATATTATACAGCTATTACTTCAGATGATAATGTGGAACGCTACAGTTAGGTTTTCAAATATTTCCAATTTTGCTGTAAGACTTTATGAAAGAACACAACTTGAAAAGTCTTCAGACCACCAAGTACCACCTCGCAAATCAGCCCAGTCTTGCTAAACGGGGTGCAACTTGTGGCACGTACTGTATGTTCCAGCATTAAAGTCACATCTGTCAGTGAGAGGCATGCTTCTCTTTCTACTCAAAAGACTAGTCTCTTATTTCTGCTCTGTCCAGAAAATGATAAAACTGTGGTAGTGTTCACTATCTGGAGTTGGTAGTAATCATTGAAAAAGAGCTTTCTTCCAAAAGTAGGAAAGTACTCAGGCAGCACAGAGGGGGTAACTTATCGAGAGCCCTGGATATCAGGGCTAGGATTCAGGCAACAGTTTCATTGCAAAAGGTGAAGCAGGTGGCCCGATGAATAAGGTGTTCAGTCCCCAGGCCTCTGATGTGGATGCTGGCAATGTCTCTGCCCTGTGTGTGTGTGATAGTCTACCTGCTATCCTCCTTCTTTTTACTTCTCTCACTTCTGGGTTAAGGTCAGAGCTGTGCACAGTGGAAGCTCCTCTCCCTGACACCCCTGAGATGGCAAAGTTGCCCAGCCTGCAGGAAATAATGGTGCAGTGCTAATGCAGAAAATCTCCATGCAAGGACTCGTAGAAAGGGATTTTTTTTTTTTTTTTTTTGAAACAACTGACTTCACGGACACTTATACGCTCATAGTCCCCCAGCTAACAAGCACTAAAGACTTGATGCATCATGGTGGTCTGCCCAGCATGCAGGCACCCAGATGCTCCTATCCAGGCTTTTCTGCAGTGACACAGAGGACCCTTCAACTATAAACTTCTCATGTATTCTTGTCTTTCTCAGTTGGAAACCATGTGCTCATTTGGGATGTGCCTTTTTGCAAACCCTCAGGAGATGACAGTGATTAATCCCTCCATCCTGTTCCACCTCTGTGATCCATCAGGATTTACTTGCTCTACTTTGTCTCCCAGTCTAGGTGACTTGAAAAGCTGCACACAGATGTGTTCTAGGAGACAATAGAAAAAGGAAAGAGACACCAGGTGAAGAACAAACAGTGGGTGAAGGAGAGTGCCTTCCAAGAAGTATCTGTGAATGCTCTGTAGGGAAGCTGAACTTCTCAGTAACGGGAGTGCAAGTTTGAAATAGAAAAACACTATGAACAGTGCTCAAGGCTAATATAAATATAAGATTTTGCATAGCTTGTATATGACATTATCTCATACAATTGTTCTCAACTAGAATACTACAATAATAGAGACAGAACCACCAGCCAAGGACCTAAACCAAAGGGATTTCCAGAATGAGGTCTGCTGGTAGCATTCATATTGTCAGCCACTCAGTATGTCATCTATACTCACAAAATCCATATTCATATTCTTCTCTGGCACTAGATACTATACAGCTCCATATGGGACCTAAGCGCAAACCTGAAATTTAACACTAGAGCATCTCTGAGTAGTTACAGCCTCCAGCACAAGTTGAAGCCCTCTGCTCCAACGTATAGAACAATATCCAGGTTTCACCTGGTGTCAAAGGCTACTCTACGATGTATAGAAATAGAATGTATACCTTGATTTGTGTGAGATTATTGGTGAGAAAATGAAAAAAAATGAAAGAAAGAAGAGTGAAGTATTTCCACAAAATATGGATGCAAGACTATGCAGCACAAAGGTAAGGAATAGAGATAATAATGAGAAAAAGAGAGAGAATGAACAGTTAGATCCCTTAACCCTCTGATATTAACCTGATACTTCAACTCTATTACAACATCTCTCAAGTGTCTTGCTCAGTTTTCCCCTTATTGCTCTCCCCATTCTCCAACCACCATTCGAGTCAAATAACTGCTTTCCTTTCCCCTCACCTAGTTAGTTTTAGCAGACTTCACGTTTTCCCAGCTTGTTTAGCTCTCTTGAACCCTTCCAACAAAAATATAGGCATATTTATCCAGCATAATACAGACATTTCAGTATGAAATGCTTAATTTCAGGGTTCACTGCTGCTACCCACCAAACCTTATGCATTTCATACTTTAATGACTGAACCATAAAAATTACAGCTAATTTTGAAGCACTGCTGGGGACTAGTGGGAAGAGGAAAAGAACCCTGGAATTAGAAAATTACTAGCAGAGTCTGGTTAGGAAACTGATAATTTTCTACAACTTGCTTTCTACAAAGAATACAAGTGAACAGTGACTTTTATTTTATTTTATTTTATTTATTTATTTAAAAAAGGTATCCACTCTGGATTTCTGACTTTATTCAATTTGGTTCTTTTCTTTTAATCCTCTTTTCCACCAGTCTGTTTAAGTTCTGTTTCTAGGAACATCTGACATCTTGAGCAGAGGCAAACAGAAATATCCAACTGTTATGTCACAAGAACAATTTTTTTTTTTTTTTCTGTTTTCTGCAACTCACTAACTTTTCATTTTTTTTTTCTTCTTTTTTTTTTTTTTTTCTTTTTTTTTTTTTCTTTAAACCAATATAGGGCATGAATCCAATAGGTAGAGAGTTCTGACCCCGGTCTAAATCCATCCCCATCTGGACTGAAGATACTTTTTGCCTAATGAAAAGAGGAAGACAGTTAGAATGCTTAATACGCAAATGATGCTTTGTTGTCCGAGAGATGCGTTAGTTCTTTTACTTGCTGTGCAAGAATTAGTTTCATCTTCTAAAAGTTAAAATAATCTCATTTCTCATGCATGCAACACAAATGGATGTCCTGAAGAAAAACAACCTGGGAGTAAATTGTAGCTCTTCTGAATCAGCAACTCCAGTTCATATACTGGAACAGCATCTACAGTCTCTGTCTCCACTGAGCAAAAGAGTTAGGGCTAAATAATCTGGAGCTGGTCCAAAGACCAATGAAATAAAAGGAAAAACTTCTTTCTCTTTCAATTAGCTTTAAATCCAGTCCTCAGACATTGAGTATAACCCAAGTCCAACCCCAGCTTAAGCTCTCTGCTTTGTCTAACCACATACTGTCTCGTCTCCAGGTAATGCAAACCTGAAGCGATAGAGGAGGTACTGAGCTATCCCTATGCCAACATTGCAGAACACAGTGTTTGTGCATGGCCTTCTGCTGGCCTCTGTCCCTTGGTAAATTTCACTTCTATATTTATATCAGGATCAAAACCTGAACTCAACATGGTTGCAAGGAAATCAATTTTTGTTTTCTCAAATATCTGGATCTTTTAAGACTTTTTAACTTGGTAGAAAAGAGGATAAGAAACATCTGTAAAGTGATGGAAATATCACTTAAGTAAGCTTTTGGTGCAGAATCTTGGAACTGGATCCAAAGGAAAATAAGATTTTGTATCTTAATCTTGAAAAAAAATGGAAAAATTAAGTTCAAAATGGATTGTGCTTTATTTCTTGGCTTGCCAATGGAAAAACAAACAAAAAACAGCTAGTCCATTCAAGCGCACGTTATGTACTCAGAGTAGCGTGTGTGTGCCAAGAACATTTTCTACTACACAATTCTCTTACTATGTATAATTGTATATTTCATTTTGCCTAGAAATAACCTCACAGCATCACACAGTAGAAAAACAATGGCCAAGAAAATTAACTACCCACAAATCAACATTGCTGTATGAGCTTGCAAGCCAGCACTTCAAATGATTGGGAAATCCAAGTCTATTTTTAATTTCATATTTGTCCCCCAACCATTGCTTCATCAGCATGATAAACATTATAATTTGTGGCAAAAAAAAAAAAAAAAAAAAAAAAAAGACAAAACAAAAAAATCTACCCAAGCAAAACCATGTTTATGCAATTTTGTATTCCATAAGCACCCAGAGTGGAACAGTGGAACATGTGTATCTACAAATTTAAACAAAATAGTAATAAAGGAACAAAGAAGTTACCTTCAGTGTTTTCATTTATGCTATGCTGTTATATTATCTTTTGGTACTTAATGTAACTAGAGGACATAGGAATCAAAGCTCTTTAGTTTTGAGAAGTTTGTGAACTCCCACTTCCTGCTGTAAGCATTTTGTTTTCTGCCCAATGTATTTATTTTTTCTATAATGAACTACACTGTGGGACCTGTTGAAGGGGCAATGTGTAGTGTATTTCACTACACATTGTATGTGTGTTTTCTTGACTTTCCTAGTCAAGAAAAACAGGCAATATTGAGAGACAAATCTAACATACTCTCTTGATGGTTATATGCTTCATCAATTTATACAACCACCAAAAATAAATCTAGTGTCCAAAGCAGACAGAACAAGGAAATGGAGCTGATGAATGGACAGAGTACATAATAGAAATGGCTAAATAGAAACACAGCCTAAGTGTTACCAGTGTGGTGGAGCCAGGGAAAATAAGTACAAAGACCCTGAAATATTTACCTGCTTCTTGTCACCATGATGAGTCTGTTGTCAACTACAATCTATTTTTATATGGTAATTTGGACCTTTTACACAGACATTAGCATCCATTATCTATGAGACAGTTTCTTACTGAACCATCTGTACTGAACGTGAGCACATTTTATTTTCCCCATTTAACCTTCTAGTAGAGAAGAATTTGGAAACAGTAAGTTTAGACATTACATTACTATGAACAGCTGAGCAGAGATGGGCAAAAAACTTTTAGGGAGTACATTTAGCGATTTCAACAAAGACCCCGATACTGCATATCTGTTTCTACCTTTCCTTTGATAATTAGAGACCATAGAAAAGAGTGAACAAAATGAATATTCCTCTTCCTTTTTGAAACTCTCCTAAAATAAACTGTATCATTCTAAACTCACTACAAAGGAGCATTTCTTCAAAGTGTGAAGGGTCTTTATCAGGTTAAAAAAAAAGTCTGTGAGACAACGTGTAGCCATTTCAGACAGTTACTCCCAATACAACACTATAATATATGTTGCTGCTGATGCAAAAGTACAATCAGAGATATGACACCTGGAAGAAGGTCAGAGAGATATCTCTTCTTCATCTTTCTGTTACATTTCTGTTAAGATTTCCTGCAAGGTAGTGGAAAGACACCCTAGAACTTTTATTCATCATTCATAAACTTGTGTGTTAAAGCTAGAAAAATGAAAAATGACCAGAGAAAGTCAAAGGAAATAACAGAGTTCATCACACATCCATTGGAAAATAAGGAAAATGTCTTGATAGTTTCTCTCATTCTTTTTATTCTTCCCAGACCCCAATATCTCCTTTTTTTTTTGGCCTGAAGTAAACACAGCTGATAATTTTGGAAGTTTGTCTTTCCTTTGTGAAAGCTAGAGATCCCCCTGCTCAGCTAGTGTGTGGCATATCTTAGGCATTAATACACCTCACCTTGGTTGGATAAAACTGTGCTGAGGTAATTGTTTGCTATCACCACTTCTCCCAGAAAAATAGAATGGCAATTCTACTGGCAATGCAGTAGGCTGTGGGGGTTACAGCATGTAGGTCTGTGCAAACAACAGCCTGATCATGCAAGTTTCTTGTGTGAAAACAACTTCCTGAGGAGAAATAATTGAAAGATAATAAAAATACCCCAGAGCCCCTGCCACCTTATTGATTTTGAGTAGTGTCTAAATACTTTTGTAACAATATTTCCTTTATTTAACCTCTGCAGATACCCTCTTGGCAACCCAGTGTAGGATCCTGCAGAAGAGAACAATGGTGTTAGTTTATGACCAAAAGCAAGTAATTGGGATAACTTAGTGGCAATTTGAAGACCTCTGTCCTTTTTGAGGGGGACTGAGCTCTGGCTGGAGGCCCAGCAGGATATTGTGTGTGACTTTATCTACGTGTGGTTGTTTCAGGGCGATCTATGCATGGGGATGCCTGTGGGTTTCTGTTGTGAGCTCTGTTAAAGTAGTTATCCCCTTCCCATGGACAGAGCTTTCTTTTTTTTTTTTTTTAATTTTATTTTATTATTCCCTTCCTTGTTTCCTCCTTCTTGCTCCCTTGGCAATAGTATAAGACAATGGTAAAGAATCAAGAAGGAAACATTATCTTTCAACATGGGGCAAGAAACATTATTGGTATGAGGAAAACAGCACTTCCAATGGAGGTGGTCTGTTTCTCACCCTCCACTTCACTAAGGGGAGCTTTTGCCTAGATCTCTCCGTTCTCCATTCCTTCCTGACCAACTGCCCAATATTGTTTAAAAAGTTTACAGTACTCTTCACAAGAGAAGGTCAGAGGTATTTCCAAATGTTGCTCATATTTAGTTAGCTTCTGATGAGAGAAAATAGTTATTTCTGAAAGCTGCTAGCACCAACCTCTCCTTGAAAAGAACTGATTTTCTTCTGTGTCAAATATAAATTCTTCACTAAGTACAAAACCACATCTAAAATACTGTATTTCTTTTAGAGATGAGGTGAAACTGGGCTGCACTGAGTTATTTTGTAATTTTGAGAATTAAGAATAATAACAAAAAAGACGTGACCACAAATTTATAGCACTTTTTTTTTTTTTTTTTTTCCCCAGTACATACGTGACACATAAAAAGCATTAAAGTTGCCAAGTTAAACACTCAAAGTCAGAAATGACAATATACTTGACCTTACATTGGTCCCCTTGTATATAACACAATGATTACATATAACACAATAATTACACATCCAGGTTATTTTGGGGTGGGTGGTTTTTTGTTTGTTTGTTTTTGTGTGGGTCTTTGTCTCATTTCATGAATAGAATGAGAAGTGTTCACAAATAAATTAAACAACAACAACAACAAAATCAATTGCCTATTTTGGCTTATTCTTCAGTGTGTAATCATGGCCTTTACTTGCTTTACTTTACTCAAAATCTGTTTTCAAGACAGCTTTATTAATTTCCTCAAGGCTTTTTCTGTCATATTCAATACAATAGTATCCAAGTGTTTCATATGTTTTAATTATCTTCACTGTATAGTTTTCATTTTGCAGCTGAAATGGTAGCTATTTCAGTTTTTTAGTTGTGACACCTCGGACTTAAATTTTCATAATAATTATATGCCCAAAGTACAGGTCATTTTGTTCGCACTTGCACCTCTAAGAGCGGGATCCAGAAAAAAAGGAATGTCAAATTCTCAGCAATATCTGAAAAGGCTGGTTTGAATGATTTGCTTAGTATCATTGTACTGAGAGAAAGATAGGAAGACACCATTCTTCCTCTTCTAGTAGAGCTCTTCCTCATTTGACATGGCCCTATAATCTCTGAATCCACCTCCAAAAGGCAATGGCCTTATTGATTTCACAGCTGTGGTGCATCCTAAAAGGAGCTATATCTTCTGCACTGACTAATGCAAGGGAGCTATTGTTTAAAAACAAAGTGCATGATTAAAATGCAAATGCATGACCTGAACTGAAATTGTATATGCAGTCTTAAATTTCACTTGCATAATTTTAATTACTTGCCTCAGAAACATTAATAACGTTCTTTTAACGTGGACTTGCACATGTAGAACATATGCATAATATCTGTTGTGGAAGGTTTGCTGGATCTCTTAGCCTCACTACTATACTGACTTTTTAGCCATGCATATGAGAAAGCTGAATAAAAGTGAAGGAATACAAATGAAAGAGGCAAAACACAGTATTAATCCCAATGTCTTCTACTTTCAGAATCTAAATAACATTTAATTGGTATAAATATCTTCTGATGATGGAGTCAAATTTTACATGGCTTTTATTAACATCCCTACTATTTTTAACTGTCTCTATTATTAGAAAATAAAGCTTAACTAATGCTTAATTAATTAATTAATTTTCTAATTATTATTAGAAAATAAAGCTTAATGTTAACTGCATGAAGTTTAACAAGGCCAAGTGCCGGGTCCTGCACCTGGGGCACAATAACCCCAAGCAGAGCTACAGGCTGGGAGATGAGTGGTTGGAGAGCTGCCAGGCAGAGAAGGACCTGGGAGTGATGGTGGATAGTCGGCTGAATATGAGCCAGCAGTGTGCTCAGGTGGCCAAGAAGGCCAACGGCATCCTGGCTTGTATAAGAAACAGTGTGACCAGCAGGGCTAGGGAGGTGATTGTCCCCCTGTACTCGGCTCTGTTGTGGCCACACCTCGAGTACTGTGTTCAGTTTTGGGCCCCTCGCTACAAGAAGGACATCGAGGTGCTTGAGCGGGTCCAGAGAAGGGCGACAAAGCTGGTGAGGGGCCTGGAGAACAAGTCCTACGAGGAGCGGCTGAGGGAGCTGGGCTTGTTCAGCCTGGAGAAAAGGAGGCTCAGGGGCAACCTTATTGCTCTTTACAGATACCTTAAAGGAGGCTGTAGTGAGGTGGGGGTTGGCCTGTTCTCCCACGTGCCTGGTGACAGCACGAGGGGGAATGGGCTAAAGTTGCACCAGGGGAGTTTTAGGTTAGATGTTAGGAAGAACTTCTTTACTGAAAGGGTTGTTAGACATTGGAACAGGCTGCCCAGCGAAGTGGTGGAGTCACCATCCCTGGAAGTCTTTAAAAGACGTTTAGATGTAGAGCTTAGGGATATGGTTTAGTGGGGATTGTTAGCGTTATGTAGAGGTTGGACTCGATGATCTTGAGGTCTCTTCCAACCTAGAAATTCTGTGATTCTGTGATTCTGTGATTAAAATAGCATATTTAACACAATGTGAAATCCAAATTCACTCCACAAAATTTCTCTCTACTAAACCAAATGCTGTTTTAAAGAAATGAGTAAGCAGCAACTGTCATTCACAGTTCATTGCTTAACCTGCTTTTGTGTCCATCACAAGAAAATGTACCCCTATTAATTGAACACTGCATTCGTACACCCCATCATCTTAAAGAGTTCTAAGTACTGCACAAAAATGTATTATGCTTAGATTTCTTGTAAGGTACTACCATAGTTAATTGAAGACACATCAAGGAAAATTCTGGTGAAATCTACAGAGGTACAAACCTGAGTATCTTGGACTTCAAATAACATAATGAAACTTCTCAGAAAATTCTTCCTGAGATTAAAAGAAAGGTAGCAAGTGGTTCAAAGTTGGACATAAGAATTTAAGGGGTTTTTCTAAGGTCCTTGGGGAATCAATTTTAATATTTAGGCTGCATTCAATTCTTTAGGAAATTACAGGAAGATTTTTGTCTTGGTAAGAATAAATGTCTGTCAGAGCTCCTTCATATGGAATATACAATGTGGTATCCCTGGAGGAGTCAGAGGATATGCACAGCTGCAGCCTGTACCTGCAGGAGGATTCAGGAAGCCCTGTGTAGTGTCTGTTCCTCAATGAAGGCATGGACATAGCTGGAGAAAGTTTCTTACTGTACACAGTAAGGCATGAGTTCATACCAGAGTCGTAGATCCAAAATTTTCTGAACTGCTTTATATCTGAGTCCAGGTCGAGAGCTGAATGTTAACATTCCTCCTCACTTTGCAATTGGCTTAACAATTCTCTCTCTCCTCTTAGTACAAATTGAATTTGCAATTTGATTGTTTTTAAGTTTGAAGGGAAGAACTGGAATTTGTGACTTGAGATGTCTTTGCAAAAGCTTGTCTGCCTCTGCATACCTGAAATTTCTTATGAGGATATGTTAGCTAGCTCTCTTTTACTGATAATAGAAACTTAGGCTATTCTGATACTAATCCTCACTATCTGATACTTCATGAAAAGTCTGGTTTTCCTGATGAACTTTAAAAAAAATAAACAGACCCTAGATTTAGGTAAGAATGAGTTGCTTATATATATATATAGCCTGATAAAATAGAAATTCATACCTGACAAATTGTCTTTCAGCTGAACTAATAGGGCCTACACTGTTGCTGCTGTAGTGATGATTGCTAGGATGAATAAAGCATCCTGTATCCCGGCAAATGACCCACTTCATGCAGTAATCCAGAAACTTTTGCAAACATCCTTTGGGGACCAAAAGAAAAGCATTTTCCAAGCAAGATGAAAAAGCAGGAATAGTGAGTCCTCACAGCCTAATCTCAAAGCAGTGTTGTGAAAGAGTTAACAGCAAGAGCTGAAATTTATTTTCTTCCCATGACTTGATTAGCACATGCCTTTGTCATGTGATATTATAAACAGCATTTTCCTATCTGAAACACCAAGGCATTAGGATCATGCTTTCTACTATTCTGAAATTTAAGACTCCCCATTGACATTGTAATATTGCAGCTGTAAAACTATTGGGATCTTTCTCTACCAAAATACAGTGCTAACGATCAAAGAATAAACAGAATCTGCTTCTGAATCAAGAGCTCTCATAGGAACTGCTAAACAGCTGGGAAAAGAAGACAAGCTGGTGTGTTGGGGTACATGCTGCGTGTCACACTGGATTCCAGCTACAAAAGTACAACTCAATTTGAAGGGAGTTGCAGACAAAATGGGACAGACTAGGTAGGTTAGATATGACCCCACCAGACAGCCTCCCGGATCTTTATTCATTTTTAGAACCAGACTGGGACCAAATGTCCTTAAGCTCTTGGAATTTCTGAAGAAGTGTTTTTTCGATTTCACTGTCCAGCTAGGATGGGAAACAGAAGTGCTGAAAGCTACAGGAAAAATGCTGCTCCAGCCCAGTTTTACAGTCTCAGAAAATCTGGAGAGCTTTTATAAACTTTGGATCAGTGACTACAGCTTTTTCTGAACCAAACCTCTGAACTTTTGAAGTCTGGCCAGGATTCAGATAATTTGTTGACTTTCTCCGCGAGACAGTTAAAATACCGAATGTACATGTCTGCCCAGTTACTGCCCAATAACACTATGTAAACACATGGAGACTACTCCCTTTTCACCTGGAGAAGACAGTGCTATTGCCATTGGGGTCCTTTTCTTATTTCTCAGAGAATAGTCAATAGCACTTATATTCTGAGCTCAACAGTTAAGGCTACATTTCCCCCTGCATTTCCCCTACCTTTTCCTGCCAAAAGGGGTTGAGTACAATCCACTGTAAAGAGGCTTTTGACTCTTCAAGTCTTGTGATATCTACTGAAAAAGCAAAGGTTTGTAAAGACTCTTTCCTGCTAGCCTGCTTCCATCAACAGGTCCTCAAAGACTGGAACAGTTTGTCTTGGACACCCTTTGTCCTGTCCCTCTGAACACAGCAATGTGAACACTTGACTTGAGAAGGTAAGATCAGTGTTGTCCTTCTCAGTGAGGGATGACCAACAACACACCACCACATGATCCTTGACTTCAAACTTGAGAAACACACTGTGACTTTGAAAAGCAAAACAAACAAGCAGCCTAAAGCCTAAATCCAAACTTGTACCAAATATTTACGCTTCGATGTTTATAAAATACTCCACCTTTTTTATTTACATGCAAATAGACTGATGAAACAGATGAAGTAAAAATAGAGAACTCAAGCAGAAATAGTTATCTGCCAAAGTGACCAAAGTGGGTAAAAATCAGAGCATATCTTTTAATTTATTAAATCATCAGGAAATAGCTTGAATAGTACTCAACAGTTGTACTTTCTATAGCATTCTATTATTTTAATAAGGAGGTTATTGTACATAGAGCGTAATTGCTAGTTCTGGACAAAATTAACTATGCTGACTTAATTGATGCTATTTACTTTTGCAGTCCATTGGCAGCAAGCCATTTTCTGTGAATACCAGTCCTCCAATTAATCATGATGTTCCCTCAGCTTGCCAGGGTTTTCTGCAATGGCAGCTGCATTCTGGTAGCAACTATCATGTCTGTCAGCAAAAGAGCATTCTTTCTCTTTAAATTTAAGAATAGATTGTTTTATCACTCAAAGCAATGTCCTGAGGCATGATCTTCTGAAACCTCTTTTACCATCATTGACTTGGTCAGTTTTAAAGGCCATTCTACTTTTCTATCTAGTGATGCAAAACATCACAGAAGAGCTACTGAAAAACAAAACAAACAAACAAACAACAACAACAACAACAAAAACAACACTCAGGTAATACATATTATAAAATATTAATTTTTTCTTTAATACATTTTACAATCATTCAGAAATATCCTGAGAAAGAATCAGTAGACTGAAGGGTAAGTGGGAAGAAGAGTAAGAAAAATGTTGCTTTTCTGAATCCAGAAATCTGAGGCCCATGCTTGTTCATCTCAGAATACTGTTGCCAGAATGAATGCCTCTATAGTTTTCTACAGGAAATCCTCAAACCCACTCATTCTGATGGCATGTTATAATGATCCAAGAAGGTGGTATTTGTAGAACTGAAAACCAGGAAAGAGTACATAGTATTATGCCTTTGAAGAAATCATCTGGATGCGGGCCCTCTTTTGACTCACCTTCAGCTTTCTATGACTGATGCCTGTTCTTGTTAGCCTGGCTAAAATAATATTTTGTTATTGTTGTTGTTATTATTTCAATATTTAATGGCTAACAGATGTGAGCTAGTACATCCCACTTCCTCTCACTACATATACAAAAGTAAATGTCTCTGCAGTTCATATACAAAGAGCTGGAAGCACCACCTCCTGGAACTGTAGTATTATGGAAAAAAAAGGGTTTATTTATACATATATGCACTTATGTGTGTATATATATGTATAAATACAAATACATACCTACATATTTATTCATAAAGAAATGTAAGCTAAGCAATGAATTAATCTCACAAAGAAATTTAGTGAAGAATAAAAATCTATTTCACAAATCCATGTGCTGATTCAGAAGCATTACTTAAGTGATATGCTTTGACCATATGTGTTCTGATCCTACTGGGATTTATCCAACTCAGAGTTTGGGCCTCATGGAATGAGGGTGGAATAAAGATGAAGCCAATGACATTCTCTTTCCATTAGCTGGAAAAACTGGCTAAGAGGAAAGAAGAGATGATACAACTGCATACCCTCTATTAAATTTGCTGCATAGATACACATTGTGTGTCAGCACCAGGAAAATGATGTGTTATAGCACAGATACACCTGGGATTTTCTTTGCACAAGATGCCCAGTCTAGTCTGCTGCAATTTTCTAGTGTTTGATGTTTTAGATACATCCTAATCAATTCTATACTGTTACTACTAGAAAAAAGCATGAAACTCATGCTTAATCAAATAATAAATATTAATAATAAACATGTATGTAACCCTCCATTACTTTTTCTAGGCTTCCATACTTTTCTGTTAGAGTATACACACACAAGTATATATATATATATGGTATATATACATCCATTTTCTGCATACACGTGTATTCTTGCATCTATTACAAACATCAAACATTCATGAACTATTTGAAGCTACACAAAGCCTACTTAATAGAGTCTCTGTTCTAATACACCAATAAAAACAAACAGATTTGAGAGCAAATCTAAAAACCTGTTTTCTGAACATAACCAAATGGGTCCTCAGAGTGCTTACATCACATTTCTCCTGGAAAGCCATCTGAGAGAGGAAGTATGATAAAGTCTGTGCTGTATACACTATTTCCCCAGTGCAGTCTAAACTCCAAATTAGACCTTGCAATGAAACTGGTGAAATTCTGAGGTACAGTTTATAAGGCATACAGTGTAACAGTAGGTGCACAGAGAAGCACCTGTGTTGTTAAACCCTACTAACCTTTGTGGAGGGATTTGCAAAGCCACTGTATGATTTTTGCTTATGTACCATTGTTCATGCTCATCACAAACGTCCCAACAAAACTGCCGTACATTATTGTGTTTCCCATTCATTAGAGCAAGGATTAGATACAGAGCAAGCCAGTCATTTTGGATGAAATGAAATTACCTTGCAAATGATCACTTGTGGAACCTACTATGTTTCACTTAGAACTGCTAAGGTGTTTGCCAAATCCAACTTATGGTTCTGAGGTCACAGGTAGAAGAAATCACAGAAGAAAAAAGAAGAAAGTGATTAGGGATGGAGAGGAGAAGAACATTAAAACATCTCAGTTCTCATGGGATTTCACAGCATTTGACTGAGGACACATCCCGCCCAAGCTTGCTGTTCTGCGGGGAAGGCTATGATTCCTCCTGTGAGTCCTGAGATGGCTGTTTCAGGGCCAGCATTTGAGATCCCTGGCTCTCAAGGCAGAGCTCCATAGACCTCTGCAAATGATCAAAGCCTGAGAGCCTGAACTTTAATCAAAGTCATTCTACTCATCACTATCACAAATCTTTGTACCTGGAAAGCAGAATTGGAGGAGATTCAAGTCTCCAGGCAGTCAAATGTTACGATGAATGTGACAAAAATATGGACTGACTGGAATAAAGAGAGACTAACCTGGTAGTCTGAGGAGCACAATACATTTTAGCTTTGTTTTAAATATGACAAAATCCATTGTTGCAGAAGCTTGTTCATCACTTGGGTCCTACTTATTAATCTAAGAAAACTATACTTCTAGCATTGCTTCAAGAACCATGTTATAGATTCCACTGTTATATATCATTGTTTATATATCATTTCAATATCATTACAAAGAAAATAACACATTTCACCTCAGAGAAAATAGGTGTCTTAAACAAGCTCACTAAAAAGAGAATTGAAAACAAAGCAGGTTTAATTTCTACTTTCCTATTGCTAAACCTTTTTCACATTAAGGTTGCTGATTCGCCTGTCACTATGAGTCTTACCAAATTCCATCCATGAGGTTCTTATGATCAAGATTCTTGAGTAGACCATTTAGTTCTGGATAGATTCAGATGTATTCCTTCCCTCAAAACCTTAGCAGCATTGTTATATATTCCTTTTGACACTCTCCAGATAGGCTCCTATCAGCCTATTTGTGTCTACATTTGTGTCTGCAATAATGCATGTTTCAATAGAAACTGTTAAACATTTTTTTTTACAATCAATTCTAAACATTTGCAACTAGAGACATCCATTACATTGCAGAAGCCTAGTTCAGCATTAATATAAAGTGTCTTGTTCTATGACCTTGAGTCAGATGGGAATTCAGAGATCTGCCAGATGTTTGGTTTCTCAGCTGAATATGAAGGGAGTTTTCTTCCCTGCTTAGGAGTAAAATAGGGAATGGTGGAATTTCAGGCATTTGGCAATGTGTTTGGTTCTGTATGACACAATACTAATTGAGATAAACAGATGCACTCCAATAACATCTCTTGCCAGGTGAACTTCCAAAGACTAGTTTAAGAGAATATTTCAGTCAGCAAGAAGTCTCAAGCTAATGCTTACCTCCAAGGACATGTTTAGTTTCCACTCATTTCAACAGGACTTAAGAAAAGGCTCTTCTAGTTGAGGGCTGATATAAAAAAGTGGTTAAGTACCTTTCTGAGTCAAGGCCAAAACTGGAATAAACAAATAACAATTAAAATATCCAATGCAATGTATAACATACTTTCATTCCATACTCTCATTCCACTCATGACTTGTTTAGACATATACTGTCCAAGCACTCATGCTGCATACTGGCTGCCTACTCTAATACAGGTCCAAATGTCCTTTTTTTTTTTTTTTTTTTCTAAATAAAATAAAAAAAATTGGATACTCTGCAAGTTTCCAATGCTTATGTTACTGTGGAGGAGGTAAAACGCTTGTGAATTTTTTGTTATATTTTCTTTTAATGAGTCCTGTAAGCAATTGTTTCACAATACAGTCTGAAAGGCTAGAACAATTAAATGACTACAGATGTGTCAAATGATGCAGGAAAACCATGAGACACTTCCAAATGAGTAGGCGGAGGGTGTGAGGAGACCATATCCTGTAATATATGAATCTCAGATTCTTTGGCATGCAGTTTATTTTTATGGAAATATCCCGGTAAGCCTGGAACAATCTAATGGTTTTCAAAGTATTTCAAATCAACAGCATAAAAGATCTGTTGAGAACAATCTTTTTACCCTATGGTGATTTTGAGTTGGCCTGGGAAATATGCCCAAGAATAAAGAATATGACGGAACTGAAAGGTCCAAATTATTATTACATTTGCAAGTTGTAGGTGGGAAAAAATAATAGAGTTCATTAGTGCAAAAGGCATAGAGGAAACAATGCCCATTGCTTTCATCTACTTTTGCTGACTCTAAGCTTGGATGTCAGCCATGGACACAGCTTGCAACAATATTAGGGTTACTCTAAGTTATGCCATTTTCATATAGGCTTTCATGAAATCTTGTCTTGCAAGTCATTGCATAGGAGCCACATTTGTTACTTTGTCTTCCAAATCTAGCAGTGAGTGATTATGCAAGGACCAATTCCAGCCTTTTTCTCTCCTATTTTCTCCTATTTTCCTGAAGGAAAGAAGGTCTGGTAGTTGTGATCTCATGGCCTGCCCCAAGTCCTAACTTGGAATGACCTACCCTTAATAAACAGAGGTGGGAGTATGTGTCTTTTCATAAAGAAATTCAGACAGTAAGTTCCTTTGCATGTGGAAGCCCCACACAAAACTGTGTGCCAACCCCACCTGACTGCTAAGCCAAACACTGCTGGATGTGGTAATGACTCCATGTGTGAGTAGAAAGGGAAATGGGTGGGCGGTCAGGGAGATGACAAAGCTCCCCGCAGGAAACATCTGATTTCAAATTGCAGAGTCCTTCATGGGACATGTCCCTCTGTCTGATGCTGTGCTTTTGCCTTGTGCATAAAAAAGACTGGTCAAGCTTGTGAAATCCCAAGAACAGTATGGTCTTCTCTACAGCTTCATGCTTTTTTAACAGAAAAATAAATAAAATAAAATAAAATAAAATAAAATAAAATAAAATAAAATAAAATAAAATAAAATAAAATAAATAAATAAAATGGTAGTCTTTGTTTTAATTAAAGAGGAAAAGATAAACAAAAACCCACAAACTCCAATTAGGCTCTCCTACAGTACTGAAGGTTTACGGAAAACTGTCAAGGAAAATCAAACATGAAAAGTTGATTTTAGGTGAGTGTATTTCCCAGCAGCCGATAGTCTGAGAGTCTCTGTACCCATAAGGCTGTAGATTGTTACAATATACCACTTCAAGAGAAGTTGCATGTCTGAGCTTCTAAGCTTTTGTGCATTAGCACTGGACCTTAAAAGAGAATGAACATCTTGCCAAAAAGACTTGGAGACAACTAGGGCCTGAAAAATAAGCCTCCACTATTTCAAATATTTTCTTTTCAATAAGTCCCTCCCCACCACCACTTTTTTTTTTTTTTTTTGAGCATGTAATTAGATTTTCTAGAAGTCTGAGTGCACATTAAAAGCTTTTATATAAAACTCTCTAACATAATAGACAAATGTATAGAAACAGATATAACCTGGAAATTTAGTGACATACAGCAAATTTGTATGATTAATGTTTTACACTGTGTGAAAGAAAGACTCTGTTTAGAAGAGTGTTATATAAAATTGCGTTGTACATAATTGTCAGCAGATACTAATTACCACAATAGCTTGTGAGAATATAACGGAAAAAAGTCATCAGGCCATAGGAGAAAAGCTATTAGACAGACATCTTGTTTAGCCTTCTAGTCACCACAGTTATGTCACTATTTATAGAGATCAAGTAATAAGGGTAATTTCTATCATTGTTTGGGCTTGTAAAGAGGTCTGTGGAAAATTTCCTATGCTTTACAGCTGAATACAAAGGAATGGGGGTCTGTTCCCCTCTCTTGTCCTGTCCAGAAGCAACGTCCTATTGGATAACCTGAACTTAATATGGAAGTCACAGTGAAGTCTGTACTAAGGCAATCAAGAGTCATTCTCATCACAATGCAAAGTTCACATCCAAAACACAGGACAAAGCAGGGCACTACAACAAATAGAACTATCAGGAACTGTCAAGGACAGCCCAGGTACCATACCATTACTTTTCAACACATGCAGATTGTTCAGGTTTACTGTAGCATTCCCATGACACTGAGAGCAGCTAAAGAAGACTAGATTCCCCATAGAGTGACCCATCCAGTTTTGGTCTTACTCACAAATTTTTAATGCAAACAAAACCTAAACTCTGACTTTTCCTCCACCTTTCAAGAAAAGGGAGTTTATCTGGATCTATTTTTCAGTTCAGAGTAACTAATACAGCAGACAGTCATAACAAATAAATTAAGTATTGTGTGTTTTGTAAGTCAAATGGTATAATCATTTTCATCAAAATGCTTTTCTTAATATAAAATATAAAAATAATTTGAATAATACTTTTCTTTATTATCCACCTGTCCTTAGTGGAGCATGCTGAGTATTATTATTAGTTGAGAGTATTTTTCTTTAAAACATTAATGGATAATTCCTTTTAGATTTGCTCAACTCTAAATGTAACTAAGGACATTATAATATAAACACTTGTGTATGTATTATGTGAAATATATATAAGCTCTAGCAGAATCAGTTTTAGAACTGTGATATTTTAAATAGATTTTCTTTTTCCATTAGAGAAAATTTTCATCATTTACTTATTAGCTACACTATCTTCAGTTTTGCAATAGCACCTTCCATCCAGCCTCACTCAAGTCAGCGGAAACGTCTTCCTCAGCTAAGAACTTTGGATCAAAGATCAACCAAACCACCCACACACCACACCAAAAGGAAGGCTGAGGTCTGGGAAAAGCTGGAAATGAGTAAAAGTTAGGGCAGAAAGATTTCCAGGTACAACCCTTTGCTATGTTAGATACTTTCAAGTGACATCTCTGAGGCTTATCAGTACATAAAAAGAAACAAAATAAAACAAACCAACCAAACAAAACTACATATCACTCTTTTTCATTTAAAGGTCATATATATATATATATTTTTTATTCATAAAAATCCAAAACCTCTTTACAAATTCAAAGCTAGTCTTGGAGTAATTTTTTATATATGAACATCCATGGACTAATCCTGTCTTTACAGATCTGAAATGAAAAATATCTTAAATTTGTACATGTTTTTGTCTCACAGCAGAAGAATTGATTTCTCTGAAAAGGACTATATACTTCAAGGAATGTGGAAGTACTGTAGAGCTACATAGAGCAGCATAACATTTAGTTTGCGTGTACTACGCTCTCAACAAAGTATCTTAAATATTTTTTACATCTTCCCCATGTAAAATAGAAACAAAACAAAACAAAACAAAAAAAAGCATTCCAAGATCACCAACCAGGCCAGCAGCTTACTTGACTTGATGGGAAAAGAAAAGATGGGTTTAAAAAATAGAATGCCACTTGTGGCTGAGCCTTCAGGTCAGGATGAGCCTGGTCCAGCATGCAGCTGGGTCCCTGCCTGTAGCTGGGATCCTCTCACAATGGGAGAGTGCTCTGGGAGGAATCTTTGTGCTGCACAGAGTGGCACAAGGTTCTTGCAACTCTGCATATGAATTCAACCCATATATTTTCTGTAGGTTTATTCCCCATGATTTAAAGGAAAGATACTCTATCATGTTACCCATGGTTGCTATGTCACTTCTTTGGGTGACAAGTTACACCAGTCCTCAGTATCTATTCCTTTATGTTATTCCCTGCCATGCTGCTGCCTTCTGACAGCTGTTGCTGCTGTTACAGCTAATTCCTACAACTCAGCTGAAAAAAGACTTTGCCAGCTTTGCTATTTAGTGAGTCCTTTTAACCATTGTCAACAGCTTGTCAGATGGCTAAAACGAAACTGAGAAACTTTAGCACAGAATGAATCATATTCACATCTAGAAATATGACTGTAAATGTTTAATACCTCAGAAGACAATATTTCAAGCCTCTTTCCTACAGTTTAGTTAACAAAATTTGTATTTTGCAATGAAATATTGGGAGGAAAATACTGAGTAAAGTGGAGCAAAAATAAAGTGCTTTCCCAAATTTTTCATGTGCCATAAGAAGCAAGCCCTACCATCTCATGAATTAGAGTGATGTTTCTTGTGTTCAGTGAATGAACACAAAATATAGTTCCTCTGTGGGTTCAGAAAGTAACTGGCTCTGAACTAAATCAAACAGAAATTACCACAATGGAGCAGGTCATAAAATAGTGAGCATTTTCATGGCAGACTTGGAAACAAAAGGGAAAGCTGTTTTGGAATGGAAAAAATGGAAAATGGAAAGATGTTTTTTGGTTTTATCATAAAAGTTCCTAGGAAATTCCAGAGAAAAGCAGAGGTCATGTTTCTGAAAAGAAGGATCATTATCTATTTAGGTCATTTTATTATGAAAAAGTGAACTTCCCCTTAAAAATGAAAAAAAAATATATAATAAAATAAAAATAGAAAAAGGACAGTCCATTTTAGTTGAAAATATCTTGAAATAATAATTTAACTTTACTTTCCTGTAAGGAGTATAGCAGACTTGGATTGAGTTATATGGCATATATATAATGCAAAAATGTTTTTGAAAGCATATCATGTACCTCATAAGCTAGACATTTTCATTTGTAGGGCAAATGCCTAGACTTTACATTGGAAAACTAAATTCAGCATATGTCCATACCATTGCCAGATTTGCTCAGCCTTGTAAGTCAGGGGCAACAGTATTCCAAAACTGATCTCAATTGTGTATAGCAAATATACAATATGATATATGTGTTTGTTCATTTCCTATCTAACTTCATTTCATCAGCTTGACTTCAGACAAAACTTTTGATTCCTTTCCCTTCATAACTGCAGGGGCTTCATGGGTCTGTAATTAAAAATGTATTTTCCTGGCTATGCTATATAAAATACATTAAGTATTTGACCAGATGCTGAAGACTGGCTATTTTGATCAAAGAGATGGAGAAATTTCAATAACAAAATATGGCAATATTGGAATCTTTATAATTTATACAGGAGAAAGGTCTAGCTCCTTCATATATTTAAGAAATTAGCAGACATTTGAGAAGTAAGGAACACAATGTCTTTTTTGTTTTGTTGTACTCAATAATTTATATTGATTTTTTCTGTATCATCACATGAGGAAGAAGCATTGATTTATAGTATTGAGTCTGATCAAGGTCTATGTTTCAGGTAAGAGTTTTTCACCTACTTTTTAAAATTTTATGTGATGTACCAATGAAGGAGCATTTCATTCTAAAACTTTCCCTTAATCCAGGAGTCAGTAACGTATAGAAAACAAAAAATCAAGAACATGCATTCACTGAGATTCATAGCATCTACTTCTTCATATTTTGCAAATATTCTTTTAAACTTGCAACTATGTTACAACCATTTTCTCTCTTTCACCCCCCAAAAGGACTCAAAATCCAAGATTTTTTGAGGTAAAAGTTTGAATATTTTGCCCCAATAAATGAGGAGTAAACAAAAAGCTCATGTTTCAAGCAATAATATCAGTTTAGAAAAGTTTGTGAATACTGGATACACAAGTTCGTTTTCACCTTTATTTCTGAGCACAATGATGAAATTAGAAGATTCTGGTTAACAGTTGATACTTACAGTAAATACATATATACAACTCAAAACCCCCCACCCAAATCCAATACCGTCTTTTAAAATGTTTTTCCAAATAACTGTACCTTTGTAGGTTTTTAATCAGTATACTTGATAGACATTCAGGCTCAATTGTTTTCACACAATTTAACCTTACCTAATAGCTATTAAAAAAAATAAATAAATACATAAGCTAGAGTTAAGCATTCTGAAGTTTGCAATTATAATTATTTTTATTTATTTTTACTCTTCCTCTTTTTTTGTGTAGTTCTGTAACCAGAAATATCAAAATACTTGGGCCAGCCCTGTGGTAGTTCCTCAGGCGTAAGTCTTGTTGATCTAGGCTTTTGCTGGAATAAAGAACTCAGAGCTATTCCTATTGCTACAAAATATGGCATTTTCTCAAAAGTACTGAATGCAGCTACTAAAATTCTTTCTCTTTGTTCCAATAAACATGAGCTGAAAAATAAAGTTTTCTTATATGATATGAATGAAGTGTGTATTTAAATTATTTCTGAATGAAATGGTGAAAATCAATTTAGCACTTTGAAAGATACAAAGGAATTCAAGGTAAAAGAGAAAAGATTATTGTTACAACACTGACCGAGGAAGAAGTTTGAGGTTGAAGAGGGTTTATTTTAGAATAAAAAACAGAAATCAAATCCTCCAGAGATTAGACTTGGCATTCAGAGTCCTCCACATTAAGGTCACCAGTTCAAATCTAGTGTAGGTCACTTACGAAGTGGTCATTACCAAGTCATAGTTGGTCAATGAGCTGGTGATCTCATAGACAGGAATCCACACCACTAAAACCTCTGCCACAATTGGCACCTTTATTGGATATTTCACTAAAGAAACCAAGTACTGAGTTAGACACAGAGACAGAACAATCTTTTTGCCATAAGAGATGATGCCTCAGGAAACAGGTTAGTGGGATTTAGGGCAAGCTTGTCTTAGCTGAAAGTTACTGCTCACATTTTAACCAATAATCACGACAGGAAATATATGGGTCAGATTCCTTCTGCCCTGCTTCAGTGTTGCGATGCCCAAATAAATGCCCAAATAAATGCTAGATAAACAAGTTATTCCTGACTCTTTCATCAGGGTAGTGATTTCTGTATTACATCAAGAGAAGACCACATAATTATCCCCATATGGAAACCATTTCTTTCTCTCTCTAAATTATAATTTTAGATGTTGATTTCATTGCCAAGAAGAATATTCAGTTCACAACTAGATTAAAGTAGGTTTTCTAATAATACTTGACTTTTAATTTTCATGCACAAAAGGATGCTCCGAACATTCATAGCACCATTTAGAAAGCATGCAAAGCAAGTGAAATGAAAATATCAGGGCTTCACATATTTTATGATTCAAAGACAATTAAATGCACTGCTGAGTTCATTCCTCCTCACGGGTCCTTATTTTACAGAACCAGCTTACTCTTATATGTTATGATACATTTACAGAGACATAAATGTATAAATGCCTGAATCTTCAGAATTTGGAAATGTAATGGTAGGTATGACTATCTCTGATCACCTCACACACACTGCAGATGCCATCACTCTATATTCAAAGAAATAAAGCATTTTTTACCATATTCTATAGAAAAAAAATACAGAAGTCAGATGTTCAGTATTTGTTTCTAGGTCATACCAACAGTTAGAACCTTGTTAGAACATAAAAGCATAAGTGGCTATACTGATTCAGACCAAGTGCCTAGCTAATCAAATATTTCATGGTCATAACTGACCATGTGAGAAAACACAGCAGGGTAAGTGTAGATGCTATTTCATCTCTTCATACTCTTCCTCTCTGCAGCTGCTTTTCACTCAGCAGATTTTCTGAGCTTGTAAGGATGTAATCTATTCGGTAACTCTGGGGGCTCTCTGTTTCAAGCACTTCTCCAGTATTTCCTTGAAGCCATGTACATTTCCTACATCTGCAATGTCTTTCAGGAAGATGTTCCACAGCACAGCCGTGCACTTTGGAGTTCTGTCCTTCAGAAGAATTACCTACTTTTGATTTGAACTAGGCTCTGACTAGCTTCACTTGTTGGCCCTCAGTTTTCACACTGAAGAAAATTTTGAACACTTGATCACTACCAAATCTCCTCATGCAATTCATGGTTTCATAGATCTCCTTTGTGTCCTTCCTGAGGCTGGAGAAACCCTAACCTTTGCAATCACTCTTCTTATGCAAGCTACTTCATAGTTCTAATCATTTCTGTGCTTTCTGTAGTTCTAATAAGCTGCTTTTTTAGGTAGGGAGGCTAAAACTGCACACATTATTCATGTTGTGAATGAATCATGCATGATGGTGTTTTCCATCCTATTATTTTTCCATTCCTAAAAAAGCCTAATATTTTGTCTACTTGCTTAACTGCTATTAAGCACTGAGATGGCGTTTTGGTGTCTATCACAGCACCAAGGTCTCACTCTTCTGCAGTTGCAGTCTGTTCAGAGCCCATTATTTTATCTGTGAATCTAAAAATGAATTTTATTGTGGGCCATGATACTTCACTGGAGCCAGTCAGGCAAGAAGCTACAGCTTTAATCCAGTTTGAGCACTTGGAGAAATGAAAGATAAAACTGCGATTTAAAATTGGACTGCTAACTAAATAAAACAGGAGCAAGAGAGCTGGCAAGATACACTTTTGAAACTGACTGCAATCCTCTATTCTGACTGTCAGCAACGATTCTGAAGCCATGATGACTCTGAACTTGGCCATAGAGGAGACATTGTAACTGCTGCACTGGGATTTTAATGCCATTGGAAAAAATAATTCCTGAATTTTACATCCAATAATATTTTCAGTTACTTATTACAGTTGTGTTTGTACATTTGCATGAGAGTGAAGGGGAAGTAGGGACTTTTAATTCTGTTACAAACTTGACAATAATGAAGAAATTACTGCACTTCACTGTGCAGTACAAACTCAGTCCCTGTTAGCACCACTGGTAAGGAGGAGTATGAAGAATGAAGGATAAAGCACTTGTCTAAAGTTTCCAAGAAATTCAGTCTGAGTCTGCGACTTAGGAACACCATACTGACATTGCTGTGAAGAAAGCTTTTGTTGCAGCTGCGGAGATTTGACAGATAAGTTGCAAATTTTAAAGATCGATTGAGTTTTACAGAAATTTGAAATAGTATGCCTGGAAGTCATTTAATAGTTAGCTATTGAGATATTTCTTTTAAATTCTATTTGAGTGCAAGGATGGTCTTATGTCTAAGGCCCTTCATTGGCTTTCAGAATAAATATGTTAACACTTAAATTAATTTGGTGTGATTGGGGCTAGTTATTCAAATTCATTATTTCTCCGCTTTACATGAGACTGAGGGACAATGAAAAGACTTTTCTTGTTTATATGTGGGTTTGTCTTACAATACGTGACTGATTGCATTACAACTTTTCTAGCAAATGTTAGCCCATAGAGTTTACGAATCATAATTATAGCCTTAGTTGTCATCTTTTCAGCTCATTTTCTCTTTCTACTCATTTCTATGCTGCCAAGTACACAAAGTCTCAATTTCTGTGCACAAGTACCACATGTGGCTAGTTTTAAGTGTTCTCTTCCTGTACTGTTGGAATGACTACAGAAACTGCCTTTTCATTTGTTGTCTATTCCTTCAGTAGACTGCTATGGATGCCTCCTCAAGGCCAAAAGGGATGCCAGATTAAGGCTGAGGTTTAATCCACAAAATAAACAAAATAAAAGCTGCTTATAGACATTTACATAAAGTGGACCATTCACAGGAAAATGAGAATCTCTTTCAATGCTTAAGACTTCTGCTATTTTTTAACACATATTTGAACCAGAAGAAATAAGCCATGTCCAAAAGTGTGTGTAAGCCACATGGCAAGAGCATAAGGGCAGTTTCACAACAGGGAATTCAAGTCTTATCTCCTATCAAAACTGGAAGTGACTTCTCTATTAAGATTTTCCCTTTATTCTGTCCCCATACATAGAAGCTATTTTAATCTTATAAACATACCCAATAAAATTTTAAGATGTATTAAGCCAAAGAAAATTGGAAGCCCCTACTAGAAGAGTCTCAATAAAAGAGGAAACTTCATCATATTACAAAGTGTCATGGACCCACATTCCCTTTCCAGGAGAACAAATGTCGCACAAAGCCCATTTCCCAGCCTTGCTATGGACTCACATTGTCACAAGCACCGGAGCTCCTGTCTTGTCCTAACTGATTTTAAGTGAGAGTCTAATTGTCAACAAATTCTCTGCTACACAGAAGTCTCACCTCTCATCCTTTATCTCTCTCTCACCCTTTGCCAGGCATGCACAGGAGGATATATTAAACCTTTTCTAACTGAACTCTCTGGGACTGGAGGAGGGTACAGGCTGAAAACCTGGTATGCTGCCCATCCTACACACTCCCCTTTAGAGCTCTGTAAAAGATCCAAGAAAGGAAAAGCCAACATAAACCAACAAAACAAAATATTTTCCTTCTAATGTCTCATTGAAGCAGTGGGTTTAACAAAACATCAGGCATCACTTACCTCAGAATTCTTACTAAGAGCCCCTAATTTTTTCTTGGAAAAAAAAAAAAAAATAAAAATCTATGAGCCTAGCCAAACTAATCCCCTGAAACACAAGAGAGACACAACCAGTGCACCTTGGGCGATTGCTATCAGCTCATTTTTTCCTAATCTGAAAAGTTCATCTCCAGGCTAGGGTCTCCACCAACATGACACAGGCTAAGAATTAGCTTTTAACAGGAACATACCTCCTTTTCACTTTGTCTCATTGGCTTGTTTACTCAACGTTGTCATTCATTAGTTACTTAAAGAAACAAAACCTGTGCTATAGCATTCTTTTCTGAGAAAGAATTCTTAGATGCCTGTAAATCTGGGTGTCAAATGTTAGTAAAGGCATACAAATCTGAAACTGAACAAAGCCATTACAGATCATTATGATCCTAACTAAATGTCATTGTACCTGGTATGCAGTAGTTCAGTGCCCTCAGTATACAGCAAAAGGCAAAATATTGTTTTTATAAAGTACTGCATGAAATGCAATCAGCTCACATGACCACTGCTGTGTATGAACAAAATCCAAAAACCATACTGTACTGGGAGAAGGTCATCTCCTTTGGGCCTTCCACAGTGTTATCACTTCTTTTTATTTGGATTACTTTTTATTGAGCCTTCAAAAATACAACTCACCAGCAAAACCAGAATGCTAAATAGTCACATTTATTCAGTGAATATTTGTATCACATTGCCCAGCAATCCCTCATCATCTGTCTTTAGCTTGCACAAAACAACAGCCCAGTACTATGTGGTGATTTTTCAAAAGATTCTTACTTCACTCAAGTCGTTATCAGGACAGAATCTTGATCCGATATATTTTGGATCTCAAAGGGTCTGTTAGTGAAGACTCAAGTGGACATCAGCAGTGTCATCTATTTCCCATTATTGTTTTTGGCTGAGCGAGCAATCTGAGCTTTCCCATTGTAAATACTTTGGCCATCAGACAGCTGTCAGATGTTTCCAAAGCTGCCAGGTTAGCCATAAATACTAGACCAATACTTTAACACAGTCAGGAAGATGCACTGAAGCTACATAAAGTCATGACACTCATTCTCTACTGTTTTTGTTCAGACACATACTGAATAGACAGCCCATCATGTTTGGGAATGGAAAAGAAACTGTTTAGCTCAGGATGACCACCAATACTTGCAAAATGCATCCATGTAGTTCCATATAGAGCCGTTTACAAATGACTCCCCAGATTACCACAGACTACTCAGTGAGTCCAGCTTTACCTCTGAAATGCCTATTTCCCAGCTGTTTTTGGTAGTGACTCACTCAGAAATGGTTAGTATTACAGCTCATCGTGGATAAAGTGAGGCTTGGGCGAATCCCAATGGCTGGTTCTTTCTCTCACTGAATAATTAGGATTAAGGCCAGTCCTTCCCATGCACACCAGCTGTGCACTCCTCAGCCATCACTAAGCAGATGCATAATCTGGAACTAGTAGTTCCTGTCAGTCAGCTGGCTGTTACTACATCGGGCACAGGATAATCTCCAGGACATTTTGTGAGGCAAGAGGCTCTCAAAAGAACTTATTGACAGTGCCACATGTGCAAGAAGAAGTCAATAAGAGAGAAACCAAACTAAACAAACAAACAAACAAAGAACAAGATGAGTTTTCCTCTAAAAAACATGCCACTGAAGCATGCTTAAAGTTTGAAAAACCCATACGTTCCCTTACACCAACGCTCTTGTTCCTAGCAATGTTCCTGAGCCTATTCAAGGGGCTCTTCTTCCTGTAGCCTGACAGATGACAAGTCATCACTTGTGGAAAAAAAAAAAAAAATCATTTCAGTAACCGTCCTGCTTTTCCTGAGCATCCTCTTCCTATTTTATTATTCTAGATGTAGAGCAGTAGCAGGCTTTCCAGGGTCACATCAGAAAAACTTTGTTGTACCTGTGAAGATCAAACACTCACACAAGCAAAAAGACTCACACTGTAAAGAGAAGTGGGGTAGCTGAAACCACAGGTGTTTACATAGGTCCTGCTCTCAGTGCAGAAAGACACACTGCATATAGACTATTGCTTACATGGGGATCCTTCACCTGGCCAGAGCTCTAACACAAGACATTCCTCAGCTTCAGAGCCAAGGAAGTAAATATGTAAAGAAATAGATCAGTTCCGGTCTAGGAAATACAGTCATTTAATCAAGATGATGTATCTGTTTTGGATCTTGTCATCCCAGTGTCAGTGTTCAGTGTAAAAACTTATCAGAAAAACTCCTTTTACAATTAGGTATCTAATGAAGGTGATTTACAAACTGCCTGGCACCCACCAGCCTTTTGAAATGTACAAGCAGATTTTCTAAAGAATTCATCATGTCAAAGTGCTGCACTTCTTTTTAAAATCCGTATTTGTATTTTGGGAGTTTCCTTTGATATCACAGTCAAAAGGGTGTGGCTGTGTGTGGAGCTCTAAGCACTGTTGGTTCTACAGTATGTTTTATATTCCCCAGGTAGAGATCTCTATATTTCAGAAATGACATAACATACCAAATACCAGCAAAATAAATTACTCATTTCAATTTGCTTTGAGAGTTAACAGGCAGGCTTTAAAATTCAGCACATACACATAACCCTTCATAGCTAAAACAATCTGTCAAAATGTCATTTATAAGGCAGTTAATCTTCCAGGGAATATCAAGTTTAAGAAACATTTAAGAGCAATCTTTTTTAGACAGCCTGAACAGTACAGTTTGCCTGACCTTTTTGAAACTGTTCATCAGGACACAATATCTCTTAGAAATAAAATGTGTAGAGAGAAATACTTCTACTAAAAACCTTCCTCAAAGAAAAATCATGAGGTGAAAGAGCTATAAACAGTCTGGCCATGGATGCTGCCCCCCTACCCGCTCCCCCACCACTCTTTTTTCTGTCTGGAAAGAGTAACTTCCTGGATTAAGAAATGTGTTGTGGACCTGCATACATGCCTACAAAACATTTCAACCTGGAACACTGGCAAAAACTACAGTTGGGAGTTTGAACAGGCACAACAGTGGATGTGGCAATTCAGTTTCCTTTTAATTACAGCAGGTTGGAAAAATTCTTACCGAATAGCGTTTAATTGGAATTTGATGATTTGGCAAATTTAGAACTTTTCACAGACACAGTTTAATTTCAAAGATGTTCTGACAGATCCTAGGCAGGCTCCAATACAAGCTTCACTGCCAGGCAGGTTTTAAAACTCGGGTTCTTGCTGGCTACCTCATCCAGTTTGTTGGCAGCCTATGTAGCAGGCTGCTGGGAACCTGGATTTTCATGGTCTGTAGATCACCAGCTGTCCTTCCCAAAACAGTGCAAGAGCTCTGTCCCCATTAGTAGAATATTCCAAAAGTTTTCATTCTCTTTCTTCATTTGGAACAAAACCAAATACCTAATCAACAAAAACCTCCGAGGAAAAAAAAAAAAAAGAAAAAATAGTTCCATCTCTGTCTGATTCTAAGATCAAGGAACATAACTGAAGGATTAAAATGCCACTTGGTGGGAAATACTTCGTATGGAGACTATCATCACTAATAAACATAAACCAGATAATGAGAGGAAACAAGTATGTCTGCAACAGAGTCTACTTTTGATTGATGTATTTTACACATTTGTAAAACATCACAAAAGGATTCTGATTTCTTGGTCAAAATGCAAAATATAATCAGAAAAACTACACTATTAGTAAAGGAAAATCATTGCCAGACCTTCCTTCATAGTGTTTGAACTTTAAAGGTAAAAATAAGGTCTTATCAATTATCATTAATATTCATGCAGTTCCCACAACTCCAAGCTGAGATGATGACCTCATTCTACTATGCCTCATACTCTTCTATCCTAGTGAGCACTAAGTTGGATTAGATGAAAACAAAGAATGGAAAAAGAAATAAAGCTACAGGGTGGCTGAGGTGATTTAAATGCTGAAGTGAATTGCTGCCCAGTTTTCAATTTAGATTTATGCATGTGAAAAAAGTTCCTCTTTTGTTTATAACTCCTGTGGAACACTCTAGAAACATAATTTTTTCCTGTGTTTCTATTTGCACTGAGATTTTGCATTTTTGAATTTGAAGCTTTGGAAAGTTAAAGAACAGGAGTGAATTTGTACCTGTGCAGACAGCATTGGCCAGCTCTTTTAAATCCTGTGTGCCACTTAGCAAAGTGTCTAAAAAAATGAAAAGAAGAGGAGAGGACAGAAGAGGGGAGGGAAGAATTGTTAAGATATATACTGCAGCAGACTTCACGTAAATGAAATGAATTTGTTCATCCATTCTCTGTGTGCCTCCCTTGAGGTACCTCTGGGTATCTCATTGGTATCTCAATGCATATACTGGACATTTCATCCCACCTGTAACCTACCATGTCCTATAAACTCCACCCAACTTCACTCATACTTCCATGAGAAACCTTAATTTATAAATTTAAAGCAGTATGTCAGAAACTACTGAATGATCATACTGTCATAGTTATTATCCTCAGAACTGCTTGTCTGTGAAATGTGTCAGAAGCTTTTATTTATAATTCATAATACTGGAGGTGGATTTAAGAATGCCAGGTTTAGTCACATGCCTGTCTCATCCTGCTATACAGTTTCAATATTTCTGTACACTACAGAGTAGATTCTAAGTGGTACCCTTTTCCCATGTCACCAAATCTGACATAAAAGGTAAAAATGCTATAATGTAAATCCTTAACAGAAAGAAATTAATTAAACAAAATACCCTTTTGAGGCAAAGAAGTTTTGTTGTTGTTGTTTTTTTCAATGATCCTCCAATGTTTTTCCTAGTGAAGTTCTCTGTCCTCTCTTGCAATCTAACGATGTAATAAAATAGCATAATTAGAAAACTGCAGTTCCTGGGGAGGAATACTATTTAACCTCCCCTTTTCTACTTCCACTGCTCTTAATTTCTGTATTAGTGAGTGGAAAAAGTTCACAAAAACTGCTGGTTGTACCTGGCTCATCATCCAAAACATAGAGGCAACATTCTTCCCTTTGTCTCAAATAGATGTATGTATTTATGCTGATTCAGCACAAAGCAAGGGATTACATGAAAATATTCTGCCTTGAACCATACAGATTGAATTCAGAATAATAATAAGAACTGTTCTGTTCTGTGGCAACAAGGAATCGGGGTTTTAGGCCTGGCAAGGACTCCTGGGTGTTAGAATTCAACAGGCTTACATTACTGGCAACAACATCATATATTTATTTTCCTCCTATTTCAGTAACATCATGAAAAATGTTTAGATCTTGTGGTAAACATGCTGAAGAGGAAGTAGTCTTAGTGTTCAAACATTACCTAGAGGACTTCCATGAAATTATCCATGACATAGTTGTCACATATACAGAGAACAACAGACATGTCAAACCTGGCAGATTTTCCTTTATGGAAAGTAAAAGCTGTACAGTGTGGGGAAATGTATATGCAAACAAAGGTGACAATACAAGGATAAAATGTGACGATCCCTTTAAGAATGAGAGTCACTCTACTGACATTAAACATGCAGTCATCAGAACTGGGAGGTACAATGATGAACTCGTCATTAGGTCTTTAGGTGCCTGCTTTTTTTTCCCCATATCTCATCTTTCAGAAGAGGTTCTTACTAGGGTCTGGCAGACTATTTACATCCTCTGTTTATACTCAGGTATGAAATTCTGTGCCTGCAATCGGTTTTCAATATAATCAGTTGTATTTTAACCTGATCACTTTCTGTGTTAAAGTTTCCAATCTCTATTCCCTTATTTAAATTTTATTTAGAGAACAGAATTGGCAAAAGGGCTCTATCAAGATTCAGACCTGATTAATGTATTTTTTCTTCTTCGTTTTGACTAACATCATCTACATATCTAGGGTCAGCCCTTCCTTTGTTATTGAAGGAAATTACAGAAGAGAATGGTACCCTTGCTCTTTGATGTACTTTCCCAGAACGGAAAACGTCCTTGAAATTATTATTGCTGCCTGGTGTAATTTTTGAGCACACATCAATGCTCTTTTCTGAAAAAAACATTCACACAGTTTTTCCCTGGGTTTTCAAGATTGCCATAGGCATTGTAATAAGATTTAGAAAGACTTAATCTAACCCGTGTAACTTCTTGTCAATTATTATTTTGGAGAAAACAGGGTTAAAATGAGTTCTTATCTATGGCAATATTGTATACAAAGAACATAAGATCAGATTCTAAAGTAGAAGCTGAAAATTCACACCTCCAGGCATGGTCAATTAGAGTTCCAATCAGATATCAGTCAGGGAAAGGTGCGGAGAGTCTTTACAATAATTTCATTCCCTGTGGGATTTGGCCTAATGACCTTGAATTTCATACAGAATTCCATACAGCACCCATATGCATGGTGCATTTGGGTTAACACATCTTAAAACAACCTCTGTGCTTTCCTTGGATTGTTCGCCTTCCCCACAAATCTAGATTGATCCTCGGACTAACATACTCATACTTGCAGGTCTACATTATTTGTCTTACCTGCACCCAATTCACTAATACAATACTGCCTTAGCCTCATGCTTGGCCTAGGCATAAATGACTTTTTTTTTTTTTTTTTTTTTTTTTTTTCTGAGGAGTCTCAGAAACCAGCCTACATTCTAGGTGACAATTCTTCACCAGGGGGGTTGGACTAGATGGTCTCCAGACCTCAACCATTTTGTGATTCACAGCATTTGTGCCTGAAAAAACTTCCTTTCACTGCTACCAAAGATTTAAGTTCATATTTTGCGTAGAATTAAAAAACATGAGAGTGTAAGAGAAAAACAGATAATGTTTATTACAAGTAGTTTAAAAGTTTCATTTTCAGAGAAACCATGTTGGGGAATTCTTATCCTTTCTCCTCTATATGTGTATGGACTCCTTTTGGGAATAGTGCAGGAGTGAAGAATGCAGTCATGGTTTGATATTCTATTAGCACAAACCCAGTGATTTTATTTTGAGTACAGCAAATGGCTAGACAGGGAAATTCCTTGCTCCATGAAGTATAACATCCTTAGTGTTTAGACTACTTAGGATCATTAGTTCTTTTAATGATCTATGGTCTTTTTGGGGATGATATCCTGCTTTTAAGGCTCAGCATACTATGAGTAACACTTCAGAGAAAACTCAGTCTTCAGTATGATAGAACCAGAAAGAATGATGAGAGAAAATCTGGAGAAATAACTGCATTTCTCAGTGCCTGACTCTTCCCTCATCTTATTTTCTCTATTTTAACAGAGTTGTTTTCCTAACTGATATCATGGTTACTTTTGTGGGCAATTTCATCAGAAATCAGTTGAAATAAAAGATAAATCCCTTTCCTGACAAATGTCAGAACATTTGCCTATCAAATACTATTCAGACCAGTAGCAACAACAATAAGAAAAAAAAAAAAAGTAAGCTATAAAATATGCCTGATGTTTCCCTTTTGCAGAAAGCTATGGGCAACACAGAACAGCTGGTGAGACCTACTCTAAGTACAAATAAAACTGGCATGCATTCTTAGGAATACACAGAATTTAAATGAAGCAACAAAGAAAATGGAGATGGAGTCCTGGAGCTGAAAAAATGAAAATAAACACATAAGGAAAAAAAAAAAAAAAAAAGGCAGTTAAAATGCTCCAAAACACAAAAATGGCATAAGACTTGGCTTCCAATTTTCAAGGGAATTTAATGTGAAGGTGATTTAAATTATTTTTATGCTACAGTTTATTTCATAAATGGCACCAAACTCACCTCACAACTTTTGGAAAATCTGTCCTAAGGCACTCTGAAAAATCTGTTTTGACTGAAAGCATTACACAAACAATGTGTGGAAGCCCTTTTCATTAACCTTGAAAGCCAAACAGAAAAAGGTAAGCAAAAGGTATGGGAAAGGCAACTGATGGGTAAGGGGCAAAGTCTCTTTTTCAACACTTTGTTCTTCTGTCTTTATCTCAGAAAAGTTACTTGACACTAAAAGATACTTACACGCTGATTTAGTATTATCTCTTCTATCTAGTTTTCTATTTTTGAAGCTATATTTTCATGCCTTTATAGATTAAAGTTACCTGCGTTGATTTGTATCACCTTTATTTTTCACTGAGTAGAAGAAAGGAAACTTGAATTGCAGATGACACTGAACTTCCCATGGTCCAACATGGACCAGCATGAAACCTCTAGCAACTGTGTGAAATGTTTTCAATTTATGTTCCCAACACTGGTCAATTCTACTTTCATTCACAGTGAAACCTTTGAAATGTTGCCTTTTTGGTTTTCATAAAAAGGACTGTGCAGAATATAGACTGAAACATACACTAAAAGACATTGGAAGGGAAAAGTAGAAACAATTCTGTTGTATTAACAGTTTTTGTACTGTTAGATGGAACCTGCATTTCACTTACAAGTGAACTCAATTTTGGTTCGTTAGGTTTTAAAATGAAACTGGGTTTAGTGCCACAAGAGGAAAGGAAGTGGCTTTAAAACCTTGCTAAGGAATTAATATTATGCGTATTTCATTGCATAAGAGTATATGGTTTATCTGTCCTATGTAATTATTAGGTCTTTATAATTATAAGGGCTTTACATAAAATCCATTCCAAGTTCAAAACAGACTTGGTTAACAGGATTTTTTTTTTTTTTCCCCCCAGCCAGGAGCACAAGCTTAATTGCAGACACTTAATGCTGAAAGTTGTTCTCATGATATCTCTGTGCTGGCAGAAGGAAATGAGTGCTGGAAAACTCATATGAAAGTCTGATCATGTAACATTTCCAGCCCTATTTCCAGACCAAAGAGGTTTGGACAAGTTTTGGTTAAGCAGACTAAATTTTGGATGATTATCTGAGCCGAATGTTCTACATTTTTTTTTTTGAGGTTCGGCATTGGTTTTTATCCATTTGAAGAGCTGTTGGAACTTCTATACATATAATCAAAAAAGACTTTCATTCAAAACACTTCCAGCTTGTTCTGTTGTGTTTCTAGTGTATGCTCATAAACTGTCAGTGTTGAAAAAAAGCCTTTTTCTGAAATAAAAATTAAAAGAAAGGTGGTAATAGGTTCTTCAGACAAAAACTGTTCCAACTTTTCATGCATGCCTTCACTTAGACAATTCTAAAGTGAGGCTTTGTCTCTCAAATACTACAAAATCTGCTTCAAAGAAGCTGTGACAATGGGATTTTGGTTTTATAAGCCATTAAATCCTAAAGTGAATTTAAGCCACCCACCTAGTTTTACTATTTCAGTGGAAAAAGTATCTCTAGAGCTGCAAAAGGCTGCTTTGAGATTCCATGATTTTCTGTATCTAAAATTTCGCACTAGAAAAAGTTGTCAATATGGGTGTTATTTGGATGGTGGATGGACACAAATTAATTATATAGCTGTTTCTGCCCTGGACTCTTCTATGAATTTCTTCAGCTTATACAGAAGGTATCTTGTTTAGTTGCAGGGTTTGTTTGTTTGTTTGTTTTTAAATTGGACCCCAGAATTAATCTTAGTAAAGCAGCATGTGTTAACGTGACACACTGTTCTTCTGGAGCCAGCAAGAATTTATTGGGATCTCTGGGATGCATAGCATAAGAAAGGTCTACAGAAAGAGAAAACTGGATTAATCCCTCCCTCCCCCCAACAAGAAGGATTAATTTAGAAATACTCAACATGTTCATGGAACCTCAGCAGTTCCTTGCTGTTTACCTTGCTGAATTTCACATTCTACTATAAAGAAGTCCAGTTAGTTTGTTTATTTTTCTTGTCAGCCCATATTGTACCTTAATAAATCTTTTCCATTTTAGTTTTCCTTCCTAGCTTTTTCTCTGCGCTAGATCCTCCTTCTCTTATTTGCAGCTTCACACTGTGGAAACTTGCAGTACTATGACTAACGGAGGAGAGAATGATTCATAAATTAGTCACTAGCAAGACAAGCATCTTAGCAGCACCACAGTGGTTTAAAACATTAGACTGGTTTCTGACCCAGGGTAAGGCTCCTAGAGATCCTTGGGTACACAGATCTAAGTAAGCGCTATTTAAGATTATTGACTCTTAACTGTCCACCTGTAAGGAGTCCAGATATACAGCATTCTAACAAGCCAGAGACAAAGGGAGACAGGCATCTGCTCATGAACATCTTGTAGTCTTTTCTAATCCTCCTTGCTATGCGAGGAAGTAAACATGATATTAGGAATTTGCTTTTCCAGTCTTTGTGACACAGGATGTAAATTATAGTGCATTACTTCTGTCCACTAACTGAATGATTTGACTATTGCTTTTACCCAAAACAAATTAGGTTTGGTTACTGAAAAAAGTTCAAAACTCCTCAGCTGAGAACACCTCATTGTATATCACTCCAGAGAAGCATGAAAACGAGGCTAATAAAGCAAGACACAGTTCCTTCCTTGACAAACTATCCACATAGAGGCTTACATTGCCCTGACTAGTTTCATGGCAGAAGGCACATTGACACATATCACATGTTGATAGGACAAAGGGTAATGGCTTTAAACTAGAAAAGGGGAGGTTTAGATTAGGTATTAGGAAGAAATTCTTCTCTATGAGGGTGGTGAAGCACTGGAATAGGCTGCCCAGAGAAGCTGTGGATGCCTCATCCCTGGAAAGATTCAAGGCCAGGTTGGATGGAACTTTGGGCAACCTGGTCTGGTGGAAGGTGTCCCTTGTGTCCCTGCCCATTGGAGGGCTGGAACTGAATCATCTTTAAGGTTCTTTCCAACCCAAACCATTCCGTGGTTCTTTTTAAGTACACCTGCTAAAATACACACAAGCCAGTAAATCTAAAGCTGCTGATTCCCCTTCCTTTCACTGAAAGGCTAGTTTTCATGCTGTATATTATCGGGCACAAACTTTGTGTACTCTCCGCCATTTCCAAGGAATGCTGTTCACAAGCAGGCCATGCTCTGAATGCACAGCTCAACCTCAACACACTGGGTAGCAGAACCAAGTTTCTATCACTCCCCTGGCTCACCTCACATCTTGGAACTGTGGGTTCTGGTGATGCATGTAGCTTCCTACATAGGCTGGGGAGAATCCAGCATCTGCACAGTATAGTCCTCTAGTCAAGCTGTTGAGCTGTTTTCTTATCCTCAGTTAGGGCACATGCCTCACACTCATAGCTGGTTCTCAGCTGAAGGGAAAATACCAGTTGTACTGGTTGACAATTTAAGTGGCAGCAGCAAGCATAACCGAGAGAAAAATGAGAATGAATACTTTTGTAGGTTGTTACTGGTGGCTGCAAGATAGTAATATGATTCTCTGGCAAATAGCAATTTTCTGACCTGGACTCTCTTTGACAAAGCCATTCCCAAGCACTGCCATCAAGCCACTTTACAAGATAGAATAGAAGAATTCAAGAGGGGGATTTCTAAGAGAACATCACTAAGTTTTCAACACTACAAAAAATCAGTTCCTGCAGGATTTTCTCTGAAATGCAAACTGGGCACAGATTGCCCAGTACCACTCCCCTAGCAGGAAACAGACTATCTTTTTCAGTTTTAAGTACTCCCACTACTCCTCTTGTTCACTGATTGATTTTGTTTTGCTTGACTTGACAAGACCAGTTTGGTCAAATCTGAATTATCTGCATGTTGCTGACTGGATGAGCTGCAGACCCTTTAGTATGCTTGTCATTTAGTCTTATAAATTACATTAATGAGATCTGTAAATCTTTATTCTCTAAGGACATATATACAATAAATAAATAAATAAATAAATAAATAAAATTCGAAGCTTTAAAAAAGCAAGGACATCCATAACATGCCGGCTGTTCTTTAAATTCATTGTGTCCTCTCTTGCCCTGTATTTCTTTCAGTTAGTTTTTTAAATGTAAGTAACCTTAAAAGAAAAACTAAGCCTACCAAAGAGGTCAAATTTTGTAAAACGTTTTCGGAAGAATGCAAGGAAAATGCAATTGCACAAATTGTGAAATACTGCACGATTAAAAATATGCGGCATAATGTTGTGCAAATACATTTAGAGTGGTCTATGAGTTTGTTCTGGTATCTTTAATCACAGAATTCATGGATTAAAGTGATACCAGCTTCTAACCCATAAAATATGATGTAGTTTTTGTCCACCCTCTACCTATTCTAATCTAAATAAAAAATATGAAAAAGAAATAAAGACTGGCAAGACATCAATGCATAAAAACGCAATAATTTTTAGAAGGAAGAACCTGCTTAAAATTGAAGTTCCCTGACTTTCAGTACTGCAAGAAGTATAAGATGTGTCAAAGTCCATTCCCAAAGTCAATTTCCTCTGGAGTCAGTTGGTACTGGTTCTTCAGAGAAATAGAAGGTTCATTAACAACTATAGTGCTACAACACTCCCACCTTTTCACAAGTTTTCTTTACAAAGCATTTGTCATCCATCTACACATATTAAATGAACAGTCTGAGTTATATACTAAAGTGTAGGTTGCAGCTTACACTGAGGTGGCCAAGACAAGAAAGAAAGTTAACAATATGACTTCAGATGACAGATATTTTAAAGATTTCTGTCATTTGACTTTGTTTAGCTATGATAGCATGAGCTATATGTATATCACTTCTACACAGTGATATATATATATCTGTATTATAACAGATTTATCAGTTAAAAAAAAAAAAAAAAAAAGCAAGAAGCTAAAATAAATACATTGCTTTTTTGAAATGATCATAAACAAAAACCATACCATCTTCTTTGGGGAATCATACTACAAGACATATTATAAGATGATAATTAATTTCTTGCAGTATTAGAATTCTCTATCTTCCTCTTCCTCATAGTCTTGACTTTCTTTTATATGAATACATATCAAGAAGTGCCTTTTTCTTAAATTTGGTTTTCATACAGCTTCTTTGCTTGCACACAGGGACTGGAGTCCATTACTAATGCACATGCATTCATTGGTTTGACAGGAACACGAGCATTTCACAAAGTGAAATCTCCCAAGAAATGTCAACAGCTACAAAAATTCTTTAATTCTCTGCACCTCTGTGTAACTGTGCACTTTCCACAAGCCCTGCAAAGGTCTTGTTAACACTATTCATTGTCTGAACTAGGCTCATTCCATTAATCACACAGATGTGTATTGAGTAATGCAAATGCTAAGGGAATAATGGACATGCCAGTACTTCTCTAATGTCTAGCAATTAATAAGTTCCTAAGTAAATTTCTGCTTATTCTGAGAATTACTCATTTCCTAAGATCCTTCCAACTCCCATAGAAAAAAAAAAAAAGTGTGAATGTTTATTTGGATGTCTGATCATAACATTTCCATGTGAGAGAATTATTCTCAGAATGTTCCTTCTCGAAAGTGTGCTCTACTTTCTGCAATTTCAGAAGGTCCTCTGTGAAAATGAGCAGGAGAAAGGAGGATTAGTGATCAGTAATTAAATTGACAATATCACCATATTAGAACTCTCTTTTTTCTCTCACGAGTACTACATATTAAACTAAAGACATAGTAACTATTTGATATGTTATTATCCTAGGTATTTTCAGTTTTTGCCAATTTTCTTGGAGCAGTTCAGTTTTAACCTGTCCCTTGATTAACTCGTACAGATGTATCTGTTTTCATTACTTTGATGACACCAGCTAGCTTTCTGCATGTATCTCCTGGAGTCTCAGAACATACCCTTTTGTGTGGTTTACATATGAACACATCATTTGTATTTTGTAATTGTGCACAGTTCAAATTTGGATGCCTAAGTCCAGGATACACTGGCACAGAGAGAATTATGATGCAAGCCCAATCCTTTTTCCATTCTAGCTTATGCTGACCTTAACATTACATTATGATATCAGGGTAAGAGACACAGAATTTCAGTTACCACCATCTCTTAGGATCTATAAAACACAGTTAGTACATCTAATAACATATTTCCTGCTCAAAGAAATAGGTTCCACTCGATCTTCATTTCATCAATTTTGCTAGCAACTGCATACAGGCAAGTACCTAAAGCTGGTTCGACCCTTCCATGGATCAGTTCAGCTGTTTAACCTTCCTGAAAACTAATTAGCAAAGACCAGGGAAGGGTAGGAAGAGCAGCAGAAAAAGAAAGCAGAAAAGTCTGCCCTTTTTCAGTGTCAAGAAATTTCTCAGCTGCCCACAGTACTATAGCCTCAAATACACTTCAGAAAGGGGTATGTCTTGTAAAATGAGTAGCTATAAAGGATGGCATCAAAATGTGCTCAGCAGATGTTGCCACAAGTCTTGTTGACACATTTAAGTGTTTCTTCAAAATGGGAAACACTGGCTGTGCAATTACCCATAACAAGTTCTTTGTCTTTTAAAGTAGTAGTCTTCCATTTCATTTGTGACCTGTTTTAGTGACTTCCTAGAAATTTCTCTTTTTTGAAAGCCATGGCCCTTTCTTTTTTTCTAAGTAACACAGAGACGTTGTTTTCACTGAACATTTTGTGGCTTCTTTGATCAAGCTTGGGTATTTCAGTTTCATTCAAAATTTTGGCAACATCCACAATGGAATAATCAATGGGAATCTGATCAGTTCTCAGAAGGATATGTTACAAAGTATATCCCAAAATTACACTGTATTGCAATTTTGGAGGAATACCACTGACATTAAATAAATTAAAAATGTCTTCTGACTAAAAGTACTTGGCTCTCTCTCTGTCCTCCCTCACTGCTTATAACAAATGTGATCTTCACCATAGATGTGAAATGTATCCTTCAACCCTGTAATATACCTTAGAAATGCTGTAAACAACAGAATAATTCATCAGAACTGTGTTAACACAAGCATCAATACTGAAAGTAAAACTGAAATTGTAGAAGTGATATTTATGGGGAAACCATAGCACAGATGAAAAGATACTGCCAAATTTTACTAACTGCCTATTTGTCTCATTTTTCAGCTTTTGCCAGTTATTATCTTTGCTCATGCATTACCAAGCTACTTGCTAAAGCAGGGCCTAAATGAAGAGAAATGAAATTTTACTGGAGTAAGGCTGCAAATTTTCTGTTTTTTTTTTTTTTTTTTTTTTTTTTTTTTTTTAATATATATATTATTATTATTGTTATTAAAATTAAGTTATTATTCCATAGCAAACATTTATAAAATGGTTAGATGCGATACACTTCTGGGCCTGAGTGCAAGTAAACTAATTTCCTAGCATTACAGTAAAATCACTTATCTCATCTACCACCTATCAATTACTATGTTACAAATACTGGAAAAAACACAAGGCCAGGAATGTGGAAAACCAGGTTATAAGGCTCCTTAGACATTTTGCCGTAGTCTTTTCATTACATTCAAACATAATTACAGGTATTAGTAACAAAGACAGCAGTGATAAATCTGATCAATGAAATTACAAAATGAGATGGTCTGTTGTAATTTGTGATGGCACTGCTCAAGAAACAGTAATCAAGATACAAATTTTAGAGCAAAGCGCCTACCCCAGGTGGCTGACTATTTGGGGCAGTGAATGTCACTTCTGCTGCCATACATCCAACTGGAATTTATTACCTACAGGGTATAGAAAAGAGACTGCAAAAGAAATCTGATCTCTGAAAGAATGACTACACCTACTGAAAGCATTCATCTCAAACTGTTTTATTTCCTAGCTTCGATCTTATGGCAAAATTAATTTTTACTGTAATTATAAATCCTGAAAATTTAATCTTATAGCCAGCCAACCTGGCAAGAAATCTTACATTGCCACTGTGATCACCTACCAGAAAGGGCAACAATTTTATTTTAATAACATACAGCTTTAAGAGACAAACTCTCATTTCTAATCAGATCTGCAAACAAAACCCTGACAAAGGTCAATAGGGGTTTTGACTGAATGAGAACTGAGTTAAAATTTTGGTCTTTGGGCCAGCATTAATAATTTTAACAGTAAGCCAATTTTGTCTCTGATGTAATTTCACCCGTTTCAGTTGACAGCTGGTCCTGTCTCAAATTGTACTATTCATTTTAAAAGCATTTAAGCGGTCTTACTTTTAAGAAACATGCATAAATCAACTGATAAATTCATCCTGGAAACTGAGAATATTTTCAAAGAAAAGGAGCCTTAATTGTAAGATAAAATTCTATAGATGTAATTCACAGTTTCACTATAACCTATGTAGATCACCAAAGAGCTAAATTAACAGAGCCAAAAATGATTTCTGTGTGCTTACAAAATATGCATATCTAAAACATGTTAAAATCTACTAAAATGTTACTGCTTCTTTAAATTCACAGTTACAAACAGATCCCTAATGCAAAACAGTCTATTCCATTCTATTTTTATGTTCAAATCCATGATAGAGGTCTGCCCAGATTGTTTTTATGAGGTTAACAAACAAACATACGCACATAAATGTCCATGCCTTCATACAAATATGGAGCTTCATGAAAAAATCAGAAGGTTAGGTTGGATCCAAGGGAAAATATGCCTGATAAAACGTCCACTAAGAATTGTGTGTTTCTAGAGAACACACTAAAAATATCCAGAATGATCTTTGCTTCTTTTGACTTCTTTCCAGGTCTGAGGGTTTGTAATACATCTACAATTTGAACTGAAAGATTAGAAACCCTGTTGAACCTAGACTGTCTTCAGCAAGGTAGGATTTGGGATTTAGGCTCGTTAAGGTCAGTCAGAAGATACAGTCCATCTCAAAAAAAAAAAAATTTGTCTTCCTTGAGGTTTAACTGGCTTCTCCTAAAAGAAATACCCCGGATATACTAATCAAGAGAAAATAAAAGCACCTGTATATTTAACAATGTTTGAAAGATAGACACACACAGCATTAAAACATTTATATTTACAATGAAAAAGTGTTTTTTTTTTTTTTTTTTTTTTTTTTTCCATTTTATATAATGGCTTTTAAAATCCCTCCATGATTTACCAAGTAAATATCTATGGATGTTTTACCCAGTCATAAAACTTGGTAAAATACCTTAGGGTATGCAAAAACTAATTCAAAGACAGAGCCTGACTTTTTTTTCTTTGTCATGCTTAAGACTGAATAAAATGGGGCTTTTTCTTCCCGCAGCCATTTTCTTCTGTTTTGCTTTTCCATTTCAGTGATGAGGAATGCATCAAGGGACAGATGAATTAATCTCCAATACCATATGTATACATGTGAATACTTCAGGATGTTCAAGGAAACAAGGCTTTTATAACTACTGTACTCACTGATGAAGGAGCTTTTTTTCAGTGATTGTCCTAAAAGTACACTGTAAATTTTCTCTTTCATAAGTCCTAAAGGCTCTGAGCAAGACACTAGAATTCCATCTGTACAATGCATGCTTTCATCTTTGTGATCACCAACACATGTTGAATATGTTTCTGAGTTTGTTTTAAAGCTCTGGCCATGGGACATCATGTGACCACTGAATCATTTTCTTCCAGCTGAGGGTACATTTTATCTTGCCAGACATTTCCATAGTTTGTGCAAGCAGTTCCTGAAGTCTGATTCAGCTGCTCATGATGTGGCTGTCTGCTTGTCTCAGTGCAGGAGAAGGTTTAGGATTTCATACTCCTCTCCACACTGCAACTTTTAATACTCTAAAATGTTTCCTGAGCACTGAACATATGCTGGGTTGATTATTCCTGGCAAATGGCATTTAGAAATAGTTGTTGATTAATTCTAAATCATACTGTGATGGTCTTCAAAGAACACCTTAATAATTTTCAGTTAACCATGAGGAAAAGAGCTATTTTCATCCAAAATACCTTCTGCTGAAACATTTTTCATATTAATGAAAATAATATTTTCATGGCGTGTTAGGAAAGCCTTTGGAGGTATGTAATGTTCTTATATGCCCCATATTTAATAGGATTTATTGCATACAACCCCCATTTAATAAGGTCAAATGCACACAGCAATGTCTGTTAACTAAATAAATTAAGTCTAGCAGCTGCAGACTTCAGGTAACTAAATCAGTAGAACCAAAGATTTAATAGCAAACTATGATTATCCCTAAAAGTGTAGTGGATTTTTTTTAATGCCAGATCAGTGTGCATGCAATACCTTCAAGCTACCAAAATGTTAACCAGAAAATTAGGTTAAAGCAGTGAGCACCCTCAGCCAACTCCTAACCTCAATCAACCACTCCTAGTACCAGCAAGTCAGAATCCTCCACACTGCTTAGACAGTCAAGCTGTTATACCACAGTGAGACAAACAGGTACAAATCAGTAAGTATAGGTGCAGCAGTTCTCTTTTCAGAGTTACTGGGCTTTAGTTTCCATCTTATTTTGATTTTTTTTTCCTTGAAGATTTTCCTGGTTATCTTTACAAGTGGGTTACTGAAAACTGCCTAATATAAACTGTTTGGTATAATCAGTACCAAAGATGAGCTTAGGCATATGTAGGCAATATGTGAAATTGTACAACTTCTGATTTCTACTAGATGTCAGAAACACAGAAGGTCTGCTAAATGATCCAGCCCATTTCCCAGTCTCATTTATAAGCTAGATTTTTCTGTGCTTCATCCAATCTAGTTCTACACTGTCCTAAGTAATGTGGCTTCCTCTACTTCCTGCAAGAGACAATTCAGTACTCGAATGGATCTTGCTGTCAGTATGTTTATTCTGCATATTTCTTCCTTTCTTTTTTTTTCATCTTATTAGTGCAAGTTATACTCCCTTTCCCTTAATTTATATCATTGTTTTTCAAAGGAAACATAAGAAAAGTTTTAATGAAAAGGAAGCCTGTCTTGTGTAAACAATAAAAATCCATGTTAGAAAGAAACATTTGCCTTACTTCTGTAAACCAGGGAATTAATACGAGGAATAGTAATACGGGGCCATAGCTCATGCTGTGTTGTGGTTAAACAGAACTCCAGCAATAAAGTTGCAAGAGTGTCACTAATTCCCCTACCTATTATTCAAGTGGGCTATAAATCTGGTAAACTTTTTCCATTGGCCAACCATACTTACTAATCAAGTTTAATTAGCAATTTACGTAAGGGTTTGATTCCAAGGCCTTTGAAGTCAGTGGGATTCTTTCCATCAGTTTCATTGGGATCTGGATCAGGCCTACATTACACACAAAAACGCCACTTCATTTAATAGTATGCCAACAGCCTAAAAGTAAATAGTGTGGGAATATCTGGAAAATACTTTTACACAATACCTTGTATATATATATTACTTCTGCAAAAGTGTCTTTGATGAAATCACCTGCATTCTACATTTATAGAGCAAGGCAATTTTTCAAACCCGCTCAATTTTCATTTTAAAATTATTTATGTTGTAACAGCATACAGAATGAAGTATCAATTTCTTTGACAAAGAATTCATTTTCCATATGGTTTCAGTAACAAAAACCTTTAACCTGTTTACAGTAGTTATAAAAGCAGTAACATGAGTACCTCTCCACAGTATTACTGGACCAATTTAAGATAAGGTTTCACCTGTGTATTATCACTTTCTTTGTTCCCTCTCTATAATTATCTGGTCAATTGAATTTCACAGAGCAAATCTCCATATGGGAGTACAGAGGAAAGTGCTAATAGCAGCTGTATTCTACCTCTCTTGCATGAAGTTCAGAGATGTTAAATGCATTCCAGTGTATGCTCTAGAGCAATGCTGTGCTCAGCCTCTCTCAGATAGCTTGGGGTCTTTTATTTTGATAAATGACTTGGCATTCTGAAAGGTGGTCAGTTTTCATCCAAGCAAAACAGGCTGATGTATTGGCAATGAGATAACATCTCACAGCTTTGCTCAGCGATGTATACTAAACCTTCTAAGCAAGGCATGAAGGCATATACGCCTGTATCTGACATATGGACTTCATCTCTTTCCCTTGCCTAGGCACTCTCTCTCCCCTTAGCTATGTACAGGCAAAACTCCCATATTCGTGCTAAATCGTTGCTGGTCCAGTTAAAGTAAACAAAGTAGAGATAATGCTGCTTTTCTTTCCAGCCAGAAATGCTGGTTTCCTGCTTAAATGCATACCTTTGATGGCGGTTCACTGGCAGAACTTGCCTTAGGTAAAAGAAACATAATTATGCAATTTTCAGCTAAAATGTTTTTGCCCTTAAAGAGAGAGGGAAACTAAGATTTAATCCAATCTCCCAAGGAGTGTCCATTTGTGAATTTAAAACTGTTTTACTGCTCTAAGCGAATGTCAAGTTCAAAAAAAAAAAAAAAAGTGACCAGAGTTTACATGAAGCTAGCAAGCAGAAATCTAGTGGAGCCCTGTGGCTTGCATGAGCTTCACAGTGAGCCAGCAAGTCAGAAGTTTTAGGAATAAAGTATATTACATTCACAAATCAGATATATAGAATGGGTAGGATATATATTTTTGTACGATAAACATAGTAATACAACATGAAGTACAAACTGTCTGCATTATTTCTACATTCCCATATTCTAAGGTGAAAGAGGACAGTTCTCTCTCCTTATCATACTGTCAATCTTAGAAGCCAGTTTCTCAGACTTGAAATGAGTGAAGCTGAAAGGCTTGCAACATGTCATATTTAATGGAACTGACTGAACTAATTGCTGTGAAAGTACACTGTCACAGTCTAATAAAACGAGATATGAAGCAAGGCTATGTTCACTTTACACAATATAATTATGATGCTGGATCACAAAAGTGGTGTTGCAGTTCAACCTAGAGTAGTGACATGTGGTTATTATAAATACTAGTTAATAGACAAAATGTGAAACATCATATTTCTCATGATTAAGGGGTCCATGCTATTTTACTGTTGATATTAACTGAGATGTTTTCCTCCTCCTCCCATTATCTAGCCTACAGAACTCTACCCAGAAAGCAGCTGGGAAACAATCCCTTGCCTGAAGCTCCTACAAAAATACATGCACAACATACAACAGGCTAATAAAACTTTCTCATATTTTCCCTGGTCATGTCTTTCCTGATCTTTTCAGTGCCTGGGAAAGTTCTGATGCAACCTTTCATGGCTTGGCACTTCCCCCACTGGGCAGCAACAATCATCAGTACTTAGAAAGTCCGCTTTTCTATGCTGTTATGAAAAGAAGCAGTTAAATTTGTGTTTCTCAGCAGGATTTAGCATGGAGTTGGTCATGTCCCAAAGGCAGTGGATGCACTAAAAATGCTGTTCTTCCCTTTGCATTCATCTACCTTCACCAGAGCAAAGGCTCAGATGGAGCAGAAAGTTTCCCTCCATCTGTGAAATGAGCATTGTGAGTGATTCTAAGCCTCCTGAGGTCCTGCATGGATCATAACAACCCCATTTCAGCTGCAGGGTATCTTCACTGACATCAGCAAATCTGGCTCAGTATCTTCCAATAGATGGCCAATTTGTTTTCGTAATAAACAATACCACAAATCACAAGAAAAGCAGCATAGCTGCCAAGATGTCTTCAGCTCTTATAAGAAAAGAAACAGACTCTGTTATAATCAAAGGATTTTGTTTTCATTTTGGTGAAGTGGAATATTGCATTCCGTCGGAGGGTTTCTGTCTGTGATACCACCAGTCTTTTGGCATTAAGGATAGTAGAGACTCCCCTGTGGTATGGGTATGCGTGAAGCCACTTTGGAATAGGAAAAAAAAATATGAAAAAAGTATCAGGTAGATTTCCAACAAAATTAAATGAGAAAACTATTAGAAATAATTAACTGTATGAAAGTAATTGTATGTTACTAAAATTACTAGTTGTTTGCTGTCTGCTTCTTTGAGCTACAACAACCATTTTAATTTCTTAGACTTTCTGTGATGGATGGAAAAGCGTTCTTTTTTTCTTCTGAATGAGCATTAAACATTTAATAAATTTATGATGGATATAGCAGGCAAAGTAAATAATGAATAGAAAACACTTTAAAAGAAATTCTGAGTAGTTCTTGGTGAAGCTCATGTACATGGAGAAGAACACCTCAGACAGATGCAGTTTAATGGTATATTCAAAGTAAATAGCACCCATAAACAGCTGCTATTCACCAAACATAGCAGGACTGGATTTGGATGCATGTCCATGGACATTTCCATAGTTTCTGATCTGCCCTCTTCTTAAACAAGTAAAAGAGAACAGAGTACACTCTGTCAGTACCATTTGCTATTCGAAAAGATTTCTGTACGCTAGCATGCAGTGCCCCCAAAACTATGTAGTTAGGTTTTTGAGAGAGAACTTAGCAGTGTTAATTATGAATTTGTACTTGGGGGAAAAAAAAAAAAAAAAAAAAAAAGCATAGCATCCATACGTATATTTATCTGCCAAGGACATATTATTTTGCCTTTACATTTTATTTCAATAAGGTTTTTTTTGTTGTTGTTGTTTGTTTTTTTTTTTTTTTTTTTTTTTTTTCTCAAACCACATAAAAAGGCTCGAATCCCTTAAAGATAAATTATAGCTAAGACAATTCTCTTTTGAAATAAACACGTATAATACCATTTTAAATATGTTTCAATGGACATGGAAACCCCAAATATGTCTTTTGAACTTGTTCAGGAATCTGTTTGATAGTTTGGAGTCTAGTGGAAAGGTCCGATATTTTCTTGTTCAATTGTAACTTCACTCCTCTATCCTAATGCTGCTTGTTCCTGGCTCTTAACAACCCACAGCCTCCTATTATTGCGGTGCAGGATGTCCTCTCCTTGGCTTCAGAGGAATGTGGGAAGAACATATTCCAATGTATCTGATGTTCAAGACAACTTTGAACTGAGACCTGGACTATCGCTGTAGGCAGATAATATGTTTCAGAAGTAATTTTTTCCTGTAACATTTACTTGGTATGTGATAGTTTTGTTCATTTATCAGAAAGAAGCCACAAAGCTGAAAGTATGGAAATACAATTTTAAAATGTACATTCTTTTCTTTCCCTCTCCTAAGCGTCACATCTCTAGCTGTTGGAAGTAAAACCATACCCTGATATTTTTACATATATTTAGAGAAAACTGAGTTCAGTTCAGACTTTAAATTTCACTGGACTTTGAGTCACTGTATTAGTGAGGGTGCTGGAGAAGGTTTCTCCTTTTTGAATGGAAAGCAGAAGGAGCAAATTCCCATCAAAAAGGCAAGATGGAGAGCTGTTATTTGAATATTGGAAAGCTTGATATGCATGTGAGAGGAAGGAAGGACACAAATTACTTCAGTGCCATATCAAGGAATCATATCATAGTACACCTTGGGTAGAAAGGGACCTTAAAGATCACCCAGTTTCAACTCGCCTGCCATAGGCAGGGATGCCACCCACTAGATCAGGTCACCCAGTGTGTCATCCAATCTGGTCTTGAACACCTCCAGGGATATGTCATGGAGAGGTACCTAAATTAGTTTTAAGCAAGCAAACTTTGATGGTAGTAAATCAATCACAGCAGTGCAGTGCACCACACAGATGCATTTTCTTCACTTTTTGGAGTTCCCTGGTTCCCTCCTGACCTGTTTCTGCCTTGTGTCATCCAAAATGAGATGACCCAGACACATCTACATTGGATTGCAGTTTCCTTTGTGTCTCCTTCAGTATGTGATAAAAAATGACTACAAAAATCACTGTAGTTTTTCATTTAGGTTTCTCAACTGAAGAGTCTTGCTTGAAACTTAAATCTGCTCTGTAAATTCCACATGCCACCTTTACCTGGAATTAATGAATCCAGTCATTCATGTGTCTGCACGTGTGTGTGTATGTAAATGTATATATATAAATAGATGATACCGGAAAATCAAGTGTTTTTAAAAAGAGCAGACAAGCAAAGCGAGATTCGCAGCACTACATACCACAGGCAGCAAAAGGATACTAGTCATAGCCTACCTTGAGATCAAAAATGTCAATTAATAAGAATGCTAAGAAGAAGTTAGCACTTCTTCGATTTAAGTAAATTTTTCAACAACTGAGGAGGAGAGATAGACATAACACTTGTAAGATTTGACCATGATTCACATTGAGGCAAGACCTCTTTAGTGTTTCTAGCAGGATATAAAGAAATTTATGAAATACTAGTCTCTCTTTGGCTGTCAGGGTGAAATAAATGAAACTGGCCACAGAATACCTTGATTTACATTATATTACCCTGAAATACAGTGGATTACTTTGAAGATCTGGCAGATATGGTCAATTCTTTCACTTTCCAGGCTTTGAGATCATAATTAAGTTTTCTACTGAAGAACATTAACTTTATTTTAAAACCAATGCAGGGTGAAGTGAGGTTAAAGATGCCCACTGATTGTTCCTTACATATTCCACCATTCAAGAAAACAATAGTAGAGCTTTACACAATGGAATATCTCTGTCCAAGACAGAAAAAGAAAGTGAGAATAGGTGGCTGGAGTTTACAAAACCACAGAGCGATTTTAGCTAATTATATGATGTTGCCATTAATGTTATCTGTTTGACTGTGCTTTGTAAAATAAACACTTCATAAAGTTACCATTCTGATGTTTTTAACCTTTTCCACTATATATATACATATAATATACATATATATAATATATATATTTATATATATATAAAGTTTCAGATCTGTCACCTGCAGAATATATATATATTATAATATAATAATATATTATATATATTATATATTATTATATAATATATAATAATATATTATACATTATATAATAATATATATATTATATTATATATAAAATAATATATATTATATATAATATATTATTATATATTATCATATATAATATAATATATATAATATATATTATATATAATAATATACATATTATATATTATATAATATAATATATATATTATATATAATATAATATAAAATTTATATATTATATAATATATAATATAATATATATTATATATATATAATATATAATATATTATATATTAAATATATAATATGTATATTCTGCAGGTGACAGATCTGAAACTTTTACAGTATTTGCCAACCGTCTAACACTATATACAACTAAAAGCAAAGTATTTCCTTGGGGACAACACTGATCAGGAGAATGACTCTGCATATGTTTTCTACATAAGTCCAAATGGTGACATGGAAAGAGGGAAATTTTAAAAATGTAAACCTAACTTTACAGGACAAGTAAAACAGACTTCCTTTTTTAAAATCTCCATGGCAATAACTGTATAGATAGCATAGGCAGTGCAGGCAATGTAGATTGCATTTCATGGAACACTTTTTTTAATATCTAAATACACTAAAAATATATGGCTGCAACCAGCTGTGTATGGAAAGCAGTACGGACACTGAAAAATTACCAACAGGATGCACAACCATCAATTTGCACATACACAGACTAGAACAACATGCACTGGAAAACTTGCAACAGTTTATCAAGATGTGGTGTTGGAAGTAATTGTGCTTTTGTATTTCCTATTTGCTTATGGACTTTATGTAATCTTTCTCTTTTTCCTTTTTGCCACAGATGTGGGTAACTCCAAACATGCAGGCTTCAAAAGAGACTAAAGTGATATAGCTGATTAAAGAAGTAGTGTATGCTTACAACATTAAACAAATTACATATATCCAAGTTACTAAGACCTCAAAGGAGCTTGGTTACATGCATATAAAACTGAATTTAGCTAATTATGGTACTGAATTTGTACCAGACATAGTGCAATTTCTGATAGTGTCTATGACACAAGTTCTGTTGTGCAGAATTTTATTTAAAATATTTCAAAGACATTAATCATGATATTTCCAAAGAAAATGTCACTAACAGACCAATTAATTGATTATTTGACGAGGAAAATCACTCAGAGCATTTATTAGCAGTAGACATTCCAACTTCTCCTCCAAACTCCTGTCTCTATAGATACTAGGATTACATGCATGTGTGTCTGTGTGACTGTTTCCCAAAAGTACACTTGCAAATACCTTACATCTTATTTTAACTGAATGATAATATTGAATATTGTCATGCTATAAACATTTGCATGCAAAAAATAAACCCTGGAATTTTCTCTCTTCCTTTTTTAAATCAATGACAGAACTAGTAAATTAAGTGACTGTATGAAACCATTTATTTCACAATGCCTAAAACATCTAGTCTATTAGTTTTCTAGGCAAACAGAAAACTAGCTAACTTTCTCATCCATGAACATTTGGTTTCACTGCAGAAACCCCAAAGTATGATTTTTAGGTATAAAAATATAAAGAAACATTTTAACTGGACACCACTACATATGGTTTTTACAGCACTGTTGATCTAAACTTAGTTATTAATTATTTTCCTCTTAATGTAGAATTTATTCTGCAGACTGGTTATTTTATTCAAAATAATATAATGAGAAAAACACCATACTAAAGCTGTATATCTGTTACAGTTATAACAGAATCAGATTTCTGTTCTTTTAAAAATGCCAGGGTTCTGAATATTTTCTTGTTCTGCAACAGAAAGTAAGAAATTCTCCACACTTCTCTTGAAATTAAACTGGAAAAAAAATATGTAGGGTTGAGCAAACATTTTTGTTTTGAAGACAAGCATGCTTTAAACTTTTTCAGCCCTTACCAAGAACTGGTTTAGAGCAGAAAAAGCAGAATGTTTAAAGATGTAGTTGTTATGTTTGTTTGGTTTTCAATAATCACTCCATTACTAAGTTAAAATCTTTCCGTGAATCACTTCTGTTTCAACAAAACAGCAACAAAGCAGTATTTTTGGATGAACTTGAGTTTACTAATATGGCCGAGACAAAATACATTAATATTTTAATACATGCATTTTGTTTTCAGTGAGGTGATAATTTGATTCACAAATAATTCTACAGCTCTGGTTTCAACAAAGTGAAAACATTTATCGACTCACAGGCTTTTTTTGAGATTTTATGTTAGCTGTTTAACCCTAATGAGAGCTATCTTAAAGTTTGATGTTTAAAGTTAAGCTCCTAAATTAAGCACCCTGATAGAGCAGTTCTGCTTTCTGGTATGCTAAACCACCAGTGACTGTCAGTGGTCTGTTGGTGCAACAAAGAAGGGAGGAAACTGTAGTGAACAAGGCACATATTTTAAAAGAAATAGGTGACTTATTTTGAAAGAAATCGGTGACTTCTAAGTCAGGAATCAAGGTACATAAAACAGTTATTCAGGAGAGACTTCATACTGACAAGACCACTTTTAAAAATAAAAGGAACAGCAAACCAAACTAGGTGTAGGGAAAAGCAGAGTTGCTGTGCAGTCAGCATGAGTGTGCTTGGCTAGGTCTGTGGCTATGACCACCTCGTAGCCACCCTATTAGAAAACATGTTTTACTACAATATTCTTTTAAATCAAAGGAACCTAGTGAGGACATACCAAATATGTCCTCATTTTAAATCCTATAAAATAAGATACCTGTAACAAGACTGCTTTACAAATCAGAGATTACATGCTTTCAGTTCCCCTGAGGAATAGAAATAATCAAAATGATGATGTACACAGAAGTAAAGGCTGTTCTGTGCCAAGAATTTTAATCGACAAGCAGTTATGTCAAGACAGCAAAAGACAGCTGTGTATGCTAAAAGAAATTATTATTATTATTTATTTATTTTTCTCCCCTAGAAAAATAGTATGGACTTCTTCAGCAATCACAGTGTTATTTTGCAGGCTGACATACCAGTCACTAATGGGATTCAAGCAGGTGGGGCAGTGCTCAGAATTGTTTGGGAGTTTTAAAACTTATTTTCAGTTAAGTGTTTGCAACAAGAGGCATACGCAAGCTTTCAAAGATGCATTACTAGAAGAAATTAAGCAATCAAGAATTGGAACCATTACACTGTTCAGCATACTGATCCCCTTTTCTGAACTGGGCACTGAGCAGTAGCCCTGAAAATGCCATTGCATACTTCACTTTCAGGCAGACACCCTTAAAAGATTTACGCTTGCTAACAGAAGATAGGGAGTCCAACATCCAGAAAGAATTCATCCTATGACCCAGCTAGATGATTTGCAAAGGACAAACACACGAATGTATTATTGAAGGATACCCAGAGCTTGTTGAACGAGATGTTCAGTCAGTCAGTCAAAATGTGTGTTTAGTTTCCTGGAAAACAATCATCGCTGTTATCTGAATCACAATGAAAACAGTAAGTTGGAGAACGGAAACTTCCTTTATTCTGCTGAAAATAAGCACAGACCTTCAGGGAGACCTGCCTGTCTCCTTTCAGGGACATCAGAGTCCTTCCTTAACAGATGACTTAACTGTCTTCTGGCAGTTTTCTGCAAGGACTGAGAGAGGCCTTGGCTCCGTGTTCATCACAAGGACAAGCAGGAGAACAAGCCACCAGTCAAAGATACATTTTCATGTAGTAATAACCGTGTTGCATCCTGCAAGCTGCTGGCTACCTAGGTGTCACTGCTTTTAAGGTATCAATGTCAGGACAGTGCAGGTAAGATTGTAAAACTGTAGGTAAGACTGCACAGGACAAAGTCTGTGGGTTTCTTTTAAACACAATGCCATATAATCACAAGTAGACAAAATCAAAGAGCAAATTCCTGGCAACTTGGTGATACAATGCAAAACCAAAAAGTTTTATTTAAAAAAAAATAGAAGCAATCTGAATAGCTCTGCTCTCTGTCATATGCTTTTATTCACCCCCTCAGTCAGTAAGTACTTCTTGGGGGAGGGGAGCATCCTCCAAGACACACAAGCTAGCTGTGTTAGGGCACCTTCTGATACCACACATGGTCATGCTGCTCTGCTAACAGCAAGTTCATCCCAGTTGTTACAAAGTGAGGCCTAAGAAAGGGTGATCAGAATCAGGATAGAGATTTCTCTAATGTCCATAAAAATGCTGCCCACTCCCTCATTAGCCTTCTCCCCTGCACAGTTAGGAAAATCTGTGTACTATTACAGGACATAACTGAACAGACACTTGACCTTGTAGCCTAATAGTAGATCAGCAAGTAAAATACACTTTCCTGAAGCAAGAGACACTTGCTTTTAATGTCTTTGGGGAACTGAATAATAGATAAGTTTGTTCTGGCCTTTTACATTTTGTCTTCAGTGCACAGCATGACCCATGATACAAGCCCTTAACTTGTTCTGTTGCAGACATATTTCAGTGGTGTAGAAACAGAATACTCTTGAGAAATTTGTTGCTTATCTTGTAGTGAAAAACAGGCATTAATGTCCACATATTTTGTTGTAATTCTCCATCTGATCATACATCTTAGTTTGTTTTCTAGTAGTTATCTCTCCCTTTTCTGTTTGAAATACAGCATGATGAAATGTGAGAAGCCATAATATCATCAGAAATCTTTTTTTGAGCCTTAACATCCTGTTTACTACTATTGCTGGAGAGGAAAGTGGGAATTCTCTTAAATTGCAAAGATAGTATCTCCTCCATTCAAAAATCTAAGGTATACTTTATTTTATATCCAAGGACGATATATATTGATTGATTCATGTGGCTGTGCTTCAACACAGAGCAACGTTAACACTACCAAAGCACAGCGACTCTGAATGATCTGCATTGATGTCTCCAGTTTTAAAGCTTAGCATTACTGCAGCATTGTGCAATTTAGCTGTCTAGAAAACCTCTGCAAATTGAGAAAAGTTTCTTTCTCAAAGCCAAATACAAGCAATGAAACAGAAATACAAGAATATGTCTGTGCATTTTTTTTTTCTTTCCTTACTCTCCAGAACTGCTGGATATCTTGCTAACTGTGTTTGCCTTTCAGCTTCTATATTGAACAAATTGAAACACAGGAATCTCAACATGAAGATTAAGTTTTTATGGTGGCTACGGGCATACATGTAGCTTTTGCTTATATAAATTATCTCGTATCTCTGCCAAGTGGCATGTTTTTCACTTTCTGGTTTAGTTTTGGCTACTATGTGTAGTGTGCAGAACATTTTGTTGTAGTGACTGGATCTCTTTTCCTGTATCTAAAAGAACCTCAAAATCTGAGCTTACGTATTTCTGAAACTCCAAATAACTTTTGGACACAACTACTGATGTCACTGGAGAGAAATTATTTAGATTATAAACTGATAATTATTTAGCTCTTTCTCAGAGAAGGGAAAAAACAATGGGTGTGAGGAAAAATCAGAACTAAGCTGATAAATATTTAGGGCAGACAGCATTCAAATTTCTTAATCTATCTTCAATGTTAGACATTTGTTAGGTCAAAATGATTTTTAAATATGCTGAGCTCCATCTTAGATGAATCTCTTTAAAAAGGAGAAAAAGAGCAGAAAGGTCAAACTTACCAGGATTTCAAATCCGATCTTGTTATAGAATTGAAAAGCTGATTCCTTGTTTTACTACCCAAGATCTTATCAAGCTTACAGGCCAACATCTGGGTATCAAAACCTCAATCATGGACATGAATAGTCTACGAAGGTGCTGTCTTCAACCAAGAAAATACAGCAACAGTAATTCATAGATCTGGTTTTGATTTGAAAGTACTTTTGAATCTCTATGGCTTATTCCATACACAAATACTAAAATCTGATCTTTCTCCAATGCGGCTTCTTGTAAAGAATAACAGCGTTTGGAAAGACTATGGAAAACAGCCCATTTTCCACCCAGTGGAAGATCATTCCACTTCAGCACACTACACTGGGCTTTGCTGAGAATCACTTTAAAAACTCCAGACAACATGATTTATACTTTTCCCTAAGTTGTCCATTCTGCAGCCAATTTTATCACACTGCAAGGACTGTGGTGAGTGTGCATCTTCAATGCACATTTACTTTGCATTTTACTTGACTTCATTTCTTTTGTCTATACGTTCCATGATAAATAATTTGACCTAGGCCATGGAGACTGAAACTTAACTAAATCAACGGAGCTGCTTAACTAAGTCAATGGAGCTATGACAATTGACAGAAACTGAAGATCTTCCCCAGGTGTTTAAGCCCTAAATTCTTTGCTAACTGAAGTCATGCTAAACTGCATATATTTATTTTTTTTAGACTTCATAAATTAATACTTAGAGCTTTATTAATGCTAGCTAAACCTTTTCCAGTGTGTCAGTATCTTTATTGTAAGACGTTATCCAGAACTCCAGTACTGGCTCATCAGTGATTTTTGCTTTTGCAATGAGATGACTTCTCACAAGCAGCCCAAAATACTGTAAGCCTTTTCATATCCATAGTGTTTGACAAATTCACGTCTATTTGGCATACACTGACATAACCTGATGTTTCTTAGTATTGTTGTTTTCCAAGAATAATTTTTCTGTAGAGAACAAAATGTTTTAGGATAGGTTCTTTGTTCTTAAAACTTTTTTGTTGTTGTTGTTTAGTAACAGATTAGCCTTGTATTTCTGCTTCTCTCCCAGCTATCTTTTCTACTGCGATATCTTTTTTTTTTTTTTTTTTTAATGTCATTGTCTAGACTGAGCTTCAGACTCACAGCAGTTTTGGGACTGTTAATTGACTGAGTGGCTAACTCCTTTTCCAAGTCAGTTACAACGACATCACGTGCAACAGCTCCTAACTGTCTAACTAGAACTACTGTATGATTTCACTTACCATACTCTAAATGTACCTGACAGCTTCATTTCTTACTGTCATCATTTAGTCTTTTAGTTAGGCTTTATTCTGTTTATATTTTTGTGCAAAGTTGAATTAACTTTTTCCATACTATTTCATGAAGCAGTTGTCAATGAAGTACTAAAGATATGTATGTATTGCCAGCATGTTGCTTTCAGCCATTACACAACAACAACAACTTTATTTTCCAGCATAAGATTAATGTCTTGATCAACTCATTTTCTACAGTGTAAGTTTTCAAGGACTCCAGCATAGCAATTAGTCTAGGTCTTGGTTAATTTCAGAGATGAGAGTGGTCCTAGTGATTTTAAGACAGTACACAGTAAACCCTACACATGGTGAATAAAGGACATGGAGGCCATCATAATATGGCTACTTTCACATAAATCCATGCTGCTGCTGAAGACAAAAAGCCACCCCCAAGCTCATTCCAGGCACCACCATTGTGCCAGCACTAGTCAGTGTAGTACAGCAGCAGTCAGACCAAAGAACTGACCCAACTGAAATCCAAATTGGTGCCCCCTACACTCTTCACCCCAACCCTCCAAAAGAGCTTTCCTGCTTTCAAGAAACCAGAATGGTTCCATGCTTCAGTGATCCAGCACAATGCATGGCACAAACAGTAACAGACGAAAAAGTGGGAAACAGAAATATCTGGAGCAAGGAGAAGGGAAGATCACCCCTTTCAGAATGAGCAAGCATCAAAGTGATCATGTACACATCTACAACTCCTACTGAAATAAATTTGAAGAAAGAAAGTTTACTTTTCTCTTTTGCTTGCTCTTGCAGTGCTTATGAAGTGTGAAAGTGGTTGAAGGATTTACCATGGTAAAAAGTAACATGAGAATTGTCACACTGGATCAAGCTAATGACCCTTATAGAACACCATGTCTGCATAGCACTGACATTAAATTCAACCTGAACTTGGAATCTTAGAAAAAATAGTAAAAGCTAGCTTCCTACACATCTTCATTCAAACTGACCAAAGACAAAACTAACCTCGTAGCCAAGCTGCTCTCCCACTCCTGCACAAACCTTCTCCTTAACATTTATGATGACATAAATCAGCAACAATTTTATGGAAAACGCTGCTGGCATTGATTAGTATTTGCTTATACGTAGTTCTTTCTAAGGAGATAAAATCAAAAGTGAGAAGGAAAACCCTACAAAAAAGACAGAATTCATAGACAAAACATTTGACAGCCCATATGCCAGAGAATTTTCTACATCTTCAAATGTAATTGGAATCCAGTAAAATAAAATGTTTTATTTGCAGGCATATCTCTCTAAGGCCTCCAGAAATTTAAGTCCTTTGAGAAAACATACAATATTTATAGAAACAAGAGATCCATATCACACTTAGTCTAGTTTATATTTGTCAGTATATCACACTGCAAATTATCACATGCTGCTATTGATTATTTCATGTAGATCACAACACAGGGGAGATCTGTCTGAGAGAAGTTCTTTCTTCTAAGAAACCTGATGAAAGTAGGAAACAAAGGAGGCATTTTAAGTTGAAACATATGCCTTAAATGTCTCAGCAAGCCTGGTTCTTGGTTCATCTGCTTCGTAAAAAGGTTAGGAAATAGCAAGGAGTCCTGAAGAACATAGGAATTAATTTTAGATGGATTTTCAAGATTTCTCCAACTTCTTTGGAGCAGTTCTCAGACCTCTGAGGTTCCTTCTCTCTTAATTCCATTCTTGGAGCAATATATCACATTCTTCATAATATCAATGACATGATTCTTATGTTCAAGGTGACTTAAAAACGTTAAAGAATTAATTCTTTCAATATCTATATAAACTCAGTTTTGACAAATGTTAGTCATTCCTTCCTAGCTAAAGTCTCTGCTGTACTGACAAGAGTAAATCTCTCTTACAGCCAGGATTCTTACAGAAATTGTGGGAATACACACAAAATCAAAGTTCTCTGCAGAAAAAAAAATTATTGAAACAAAATTTGTCAATTAACCAATAACAAACACAGACAGGAAATGGCAAGGTGGTAGTTTTAGGTGAGTAATCTCATCCCTTGGCCTTCTTTTAGATTAGTTTCCCATCATGAACCACAGCTACTGATCTTTTGAACTAGGGTGATTCAAAGTACTTATCATCTCCTGAGTAGCCACTGTATTTCTGGGGGACTTAGACCTGAACAGTGCCAAAATTAAATATTTTGATATTTCTACATTATTTTTGTCACTATTTCAGCTGGCATGTCTTAGTTCAGAAAAAAATATCTTTTTTTTAATGGAAATTTTGTCTTATTTTGGAGGACACATTATTCTTAAAATTATTAATACTCTCTGCAAAATGCATGTATGAAAATGGCAATTTTCTCCCCCCTGTTTGCAGCTTGTAACAGGGTGAATTTCATGAGAACAATGAAAGGCACTTCACTGCCAAATTTCAGCACACATCTCCAAACCACAGAGGATACACAGCTGCTCAGAAAACCAAATGTAGAAAATGAACACTGACAAAAACACCTGTTCTTTACTGACCTATTTCTTAGAAATCAATGACTTATTCTTGTTGAAACTTAAATATATGTTGAAGGAACAATCTATGGAAAAAAAATCAGCTTAAATTATTATGATGAGCTAGCTGGAAACAACCAAAACCCAAGTATTGGCAGAAAGTGTTAGGCAATATTCATTGCCTCTCGCATGCCTCTAAGCTCACGTGCCTGCTCTCTCCAACTTGCTGCATTCCCATGCCTGTCAGCTGTAAACCCAGCACAGGGAGGTCTCTATCTTTGCCCTCTCCAGCTGGGACAACACTGCTGCCTGCTTTGCAGGGAAGAGGAGGTGAAGCTTGGCATTGGTCTGATGTCCTAGTCTGCTGCCTGACAACTCACCCAAGCATCTGTTGCAGAAAGTCACAGTAACAAAAAGCCAGAAATACTCCAACTAATTTTTCAGAGAAATATAAGCCTTGTTTTCTAAGAAAAGTCTGGAAAGTATATTTCTGGAGTTGTGGAATATTTGGAATATGCCTGAAGGCTCAAAAGGCCTTGATATTTGCAACAATGAAATTACCTTCTCCCTCCCCAGATTCCTCTGCTGCTTAGAGGCAACAAATTTGGACAATCTTTGTAAAGAAGCAGGGTTTCATTAAAGACACTGAATTTTAGGAAAAACTACAGGACCTGCTGACACAGCTTCTTGAGCAAAATGGAAAACAGGAAGATGGTTTGATTAAAGAGGCTTTAGTAAGTACAGCAAACAAACAAAAATTGGAACTGCAATGTTTTTGCATATGGTGATTGAAATGAAAAAAAAAAAAAAAAGTCTCTACAAACTACTTATTTAGAGAACAAACATTAGTTGTGTTAAATAAAGAGTTAATGCAAAAAGTCAAAACGTACATCCTTTACCATTACAGGAGTAGCAAACACCAGAGAACCACTGGTGAAAGATCTCTGTAACTTGCTGTTGAGCCTTGGCCCAGCTTATGATGTTCTGATTACAGTCATTATTTTGTCTTCTCGTTCACAAGTTGTGTAAAATGTTTTTAAAGTATTCATTAAAAGCAAAGCACTTATGCCTAGGAGCTGCAGGCACAGCCTTCATGCTTCCTATGGGGAGAACCGTTTTACATTTGGTGCTGAGACTGCTCATACAATCTGCATGTTTCAAATGAATAATTACATAAAATTACACAAAAACTATGTACTTCAAGTGCATCAAAGCAAAAAAAAAAGAAAAATAAAAAAGCGCAATCCCCCTTCCTCAATCATGCTATTGTCCTGAAAACCTTTTTTTAATTCAATAGTGACAAGATGCAGACTCTGTGGTGGTTTACATCACTTGACCCTTTTCTTTCTAAAACATCCCCAACTATTATTATAACCCTGTTTCCGCTGCACAGGCCCAACATATCCTTAAGCATCTGCATAAATATAAAATCACTCCCCAAGTTTTGGAACCAATTTAGACATTATTATACAATTTAAATTTTTTTCTACTGAAAGACTAAAACACGCTTACCACAGAAATACAGTCATAATGTTCCAGTCATGACTGGAACTCACCACACACACACACACACACAAAAAAAAAAAAAAAAAAAATATATATATATATATATATTTACATTTTCCATAGCTCAAAATGGCTTAAGTGTAGAAGTATGTTATATTGATTATGCATCTTTCATTAGATATTAGCTTTGTTTAAATGCCTTAAAATGTGAATATTTATCTGAACTGGATGTGTATTTATCATTTTCTCTCTTAAATAACCTGTGTCACATTGTAGATAAAATAGTGACTCCAAGTTACTTGACAGTTTAGAAATAATCTGTATATACTATTTTGCCCATCAGTTAACAAAACATTGCAGAATTCTCCCTGGAAAGCACACCCATCCATGATTTATTTATTTTTTTAAATTCATTTATTTTGCTAGAAAACATCAGCTGGTTGAAATTAAAGGAGGAAAAGACAGTTTTAATTAATGTCTCCTTCAGGAACAAAGTTCCTAAAGTTGCTGAAGTGATCCCTTTTGACATTTTCAAAACAAAAAATCCCATTTGTATGTTTGAAATGATTTTTCAATTTGAAATTTAAGACACAAAAAATACTAAGTCCAATGAAAATGGAATGTTTGGATTGCTCAAAAGCAAAACATTTTTTCAGATTTCTGGCTCACTGAAATTGTGCACTTTTTGTGCTGATGTAAATTGTAATACAAATTCTAAAATATTTTCAATATATCTATGTGTATACACACGTGTATATAGAGATCTCTCCCTATACACCCATATAGACAAACCTACATATACAAACACAAAGATGGAGAAATAAGTATTCACACATATGTATGCATATGTGTGAACACACAAATGTGTGTTCACATTTATATGTGAACACACATTTATGCCCACAACAGTCATCTTTGAAATCTAATGGGCTACTTGATGGCAATCAAACATCATCTCTAAGGCGTATATGCTTCCTGCACTGATTATCTCAAGTGCAACAATAATAAACTAGATTGGTTGTGTTCTATCTCAAAAAATAAAATCTAAGTCAATATAATGTGCTTCTTGGAAGTATGAAAGTAAATGGAGGGAATTCAAAGCTCTGAAAGGAATTCAAAAGGGCTCCCACTATCTGTTTCAGAGTTTACATTAGAACCTGAAGACATGCTAAGGCTTTTGAAAGGGCTTTTAGCTATAAATATAGATTTCTAGAGGAACAGCTTAAAACTTCAAGGGCCATTTCTGGTATGAGAAATAACTGATGGATACTTTAAAGAAAATATCCTAAGTGCTGATAAGTTAGCTGATAATATAAAAGATTATAGGCCATGTTTAGGAGAAAGCAGAGAGTGCTGAGCTGATTCAGAGCTGGTTTTGTTTTGTTTTTACCAAACAGCTTTCAAAACTGAAAAACTTCTCAATTTTTTAAATGTAATTAAAATTCAAGGCAAAATGATTTATTTTACCCCTGTCTTTACTTGGCACATTTAAAAAGATTTAACTGATAGTACTAGGCTCGCTGTAGAGTACTGCATTTAGTGTTAGGTTCATATTATCCCAACTTAAATATTCCACACAGCTGGAAGTTGTCAGCACAAGGAATAGGAACAAGGGGGCTGCAAACAGTCTCCTTCAAGTAAGTACAGGCATACTGGCACTTTTCCAGGTTTATTTATTTTTCAGGTTGTGCTAAGGATATAAGGCTTTGATTCCATCATTTGTCCTGGTTTTGTCCCCCTTGCTGACATTGCATGATCCAGCTTTCAAACATACTGCCTTTAAAAGAAATAATATTTAATTTATCTTTGTCCTACAATTCATATGCAGTGAAGCTCCCACCTCCACTCCAGTGTGTCACATGAGCATCTGAAAACAATGAAAACTGCATAGATTTTGATCTTACAGGCCTGGGGAAAAGCAGGGGTGGAGAAGGACAGTAAAAGCCTTGCTACAAAAATAGTCCTTGAAAATGACTCCTTACAGTTTTCATTTCCTTCTAGTAACTGAGAGATGTAAACAGTCAGAAAACCAACAATCTCCACCATTGTGCACAAACTTAAAGAAAGTTTGCATTCAAGTGTTAACATCAATTTTAGAACTTGAAATGTTTATATGACAGCCCATACACAAACACAGCCACCAAACTGGGAACATTTAAAAACAAAATCAAAAGAATATTCAAATTCCTGCTTCTACACTCTCCTGCAATACAAAAGTCTGTAAGTAAAAGAAAATAGGAAAATTCTTCCATAGACCATAAGCCTGGAAGCATTTTGTTACAACCATCTAGTAAGTTCTGCAACTTAAAATTGATTCAGGAATTTAAGGGATTCAATTTGCATTTTGTCAAATTTAACAATAAAACCTTCATGGACATTATTCGCTTATAGATGGAGGCCCCTTCAGACCTCTGGGGGAAAAAAAAAAAGAATCAAGTAAATTACACTCAGTCAAAAAACAGAGTGCATCCAAGTCTGCAGGAAATTCTGATATTTGATTTTAATCTCTCGATGGAAACTGTTCATCTCTTAGAGGCCATTTGTAAGGAAACAGTTTTTCTTGGAGCTACTTTATAGTCAGAAGAAAATAGGTAAGTTTTCCTTATGTCTACAAAACAATCAATGAGCTGCAAGCAAAGTCCAAGTCCAAAAAATCTGGGCTTTAATCTCATTTTAAGTAATCAATCAGTGATCCACCAATGTACTTTAATCAACTGCTCTGTTATTTATCTCTTATCAACATATGCACTAATACAAGCAGGATGTCCATTTCACTCACAGCTGCAGAGGTCTCTGGCCCTGCGAGACGTTAACCAGATGCATCTGCCCTACAATAGGTATCCCAAGACATTCAGTGTCATTGGTGAAAAATCGAGAAAGAATTCAGAAAACATTCCTTTGACTGAGCCATGATGGAAATCCATCAATCTACGTGTTCCAAATACAATGTTTAGGTTTTAAGGAATTAGCATTTTTCATTAAAGCTTTAATGGCACTGCAACATTTCTAATCTAATCTAGCAACCTCTTCCATATTTTTATTTTAATACTTTCTTTCAGCTTGGAGAACAGTTAAAAGGAGTCTTCTGTAACTAAAAAACAAACTCTGAGGAAGTGAAAATACTACTCTATAGTGTATTACTGAAACAGTTGTATGTAAAAGATTTAATAACATTTGATGCATGTCAGAGCTTGAGAAAAGACAACACTGTCCCAGTGACAGGGAATTTGCTGTACATAATGCTCTTCTGACACTCAATTAATTGTTTTTCTTGTCTTCTGCCCCACCTCTGACATTTTCCACCCCTCCTCTCAGCCCACCACACAGCAATGAAACATTTACCTACATAACATCATTCATGCCATCCACATTCAAATACTGATATATACGTATATAATTTTCTACACTGAAAATGTTGAAATATGGAACTGTTCTTGTATTATTCTGTTACTAAATTAAAAGTAATAACATCCTCTACTACCTAGAGCAATAACATAAAGACAACAGAGGAAGATTCTTGCCTAAAATTTACATGCAAACCAGCACAGGCCAGAACAGGATATTTTAGAATATGATTTTGTTTATTATTGTTTGCTTCAGTAGTACGCTTGAATAGTAAGCCTTCATGCATTCATTAAGACTGGCAAGAATGCACATGGATAAATTTAAAAAATACATACTTTTGGCTTAAATGAGACTTGTACTGGAAAAAGAAAAAGAGGAAAAAGAAAGGAAAAACTTCAAAACACTATAAGAGAAAAATGTTAAATTCTGCTATAGTAAAGGCTGAAATGAATACACTCAGAAAGCATAATTTTATATATATATGTTTAGTAGAAAAAAATATAAGATTGTCAAAGTTGTATATAGTTATATAGAATTGTATTAAATTTAAATATTTTCCCTTTAATTTAGGAAGTTGCAGCTATCTTTCAGCATACTCAGGGGTGTATTTCTGTTAGACAATAATTTGCTTTTTCAAAATTCTCAGCATATAAAATTAAAAATATATCTGTGACTGAAAAGGATGGAAGGTCTTTTCACATTTGCAGGAATTATGGTGTAGTGATCATGCTCCAAGGATACAAGAAAGAGGTATCCAAGGGTTGTATCAAACTTACTGCCTCTGCTATGGTGGAAAAAAATGGAAAAGCTTTTGATATCAGCCCATTCTTCCTACCCATGAGGACCAAGAATTTGCCCTTCTATCACCTGATGACAGGGTTATGTGCTCAAAAGTGTTACTGGTTTCCTCTAGTGTAACAGTATAGTAAAATATGCCATGTCTGCCCACAAATGCTGACTTAGTTTCATTTTTTTCCCATTTTCCTTGTGTATAGAACATTCTTGAGAACACTTCAAATAATATTAAGAGCTTATTTCAACTTCACAGAGATGTTTTGTCTTTCAGCTCTCTCAATGTGCTAAGGACACAGTGTTTAATTAATTTCATCAAGGGCTCTATGATTCATAAACGTTAAATTGTTTTCTTAGTAATGTTTCCTTGTTCACTGTTGTTCTCTTCCTGCTTCCTTTATGTCTGACCTGAACTAGTCTCATTTGGCATTCCCAGAGCAGAATAGTTTTGTTTTTCTAAAGCCATGGGTAAAGCTAATGGTATAGAGATTCCCATGAAGTGAGTCGCATAAATTGAGTAAATAGCACCTGATTTCCGTTGACCAAAGACAGGATCAGTAAAGTGATGAGAAGGGAAAAAATAAATAAATAAATAAAAAATCTAAAAACAAAGCTCTCTAGATACCCTAGATACCTTTAAAACGGTGGGAAAATTAAAAGAATGCAGTGTTATATCTCTCAACTGAAGGAAATTGAACTGGAAATAATTCCAGTCAGGAAAGTATACTCAGCTCTGAACTTTGCTTTTCAAAGATGAGAGCTTTCATGCAGTCATATTGTGTGAATGGGTGTGAATTCATGGGAAATAACTTCTGAAGTAGATATCCAGATTAAATTGAAAATTACACTGCCTGAATCCAGAGTATAAATGCTGATTTGACAAAAGGAAAATCTTCTGAAGCAGAAATCTCCTCCTTACCTATCTTTTACTCTTAATATTGCTTTCTCTTCAACATGTAAAATTATCTATGACTTTTCATTACAAAGCAATAATTATGAAAGCACTGAGAAGAATGGAGTGAGAATAGATATGGTGTGCCTTCTGCTTGATTTGCTAACGTGGATACAGGAGAATGCCAAATGTTTTAGCTTTTTAAGAACTCTTGATGGCTTACACTCTTAAGCTCCTCAGTATTTTTCAGCTAACATCTGATCCAGCTATAATATGAATGTGTTATAACAATAATATGTAATGTTATTATTAACTTGTTATTAACAAATAATTTGTTATGTTTCTGAGAAGAAGACAGCATTATTAAGTAGAAGTCTGTAAATTCCATATCAGGAAATTAAAGAGTATATCAAAAAGCAGTAACTGCTCACATGTATACGTTACTTGCACTAAAACAGCTAAAATGTAAATACACCTCAAATTGGAAGAAAAATAGGTATCTTCATACTTACTAGCATTTTTGCTTCCTGTGCATATCTAGAATATTACAACTGTTTTCAATGACCCTTAGTTACATCTAGTGAAAAACACGAGTTTCTAAAACAGATCTGACTCAGATCTGAGGCCCAGATGTCCAAACTGAAATACAAAATGCTTCTTAGCAAGACTTTATTACTGCAGAGGGTGTTTAAACTTACAGCACTCCTCCCCATTTGACCTGAAAGTTTCCTAGATGCCTGCTTTATACATGCTTAGAATTGCCCTAGTCTAAATAACTCAGTGCCTATTTCTCACATCCCTCCCAAGATAGGATCTAGTAATTTGGCAAAGGAATGCATAGGTCCCCTACGGCATCCAAAACATTAATCTTTACTGAATAATACCAATAACATGCTGACAAGATGAGGTTCCTCACAAACTGTGGTCTTGCTCACTGCCTTTTAACAGGATGGATGGGAATCCCAATCTTCCATGCAACAGCTTAATGCCTATAGGACTCATCAAGCAAGAGATATGGATTCAATGCTATCCTAAGCCTATAGACATTCAAGCCTTACATCTCACAGCCCAAGAGAGAGCCCTAACTACCAATCACTTACACTGGGTGCACATGATGATACTGTCAATGCTAAGCCACTCTAGAGAAAGGAACCCAAAATGAAATGGGCCATAGAGAGTGAGCGAGGGACAGCATGATGTTCCCCCATCCTGGTTCATGTGGGAGTCATGGATTCACATCAGACAGACAGAATTCAGATCTCCCAGGTGACAGTCCTAACTACTAAGCCATTCAAGACACTGCCTTCACGTCATGCTTCAAAAGAAACAAAAAAGAGTGCTGTTTTTCCTTTGGCGGAAAGGCCTCTGCTGTGAAGAAAGCATCTGCTATGGCCCAGGGTGTCTGCTCTGAAAACTGTGGTGCAGTTCAGAGATACTCAATCTAGCTTTAAAGAAATTAGATCATGCATTGCAAGGAATTACAACCACGTCAAGTTCTATCGCAACAAATGCACCTCAATAAAAATATGCCTGAGTGGACACACAGTACCACACAATCTAAACTCTGTGTGAGTCTGGGTTTTCAGATATGCCATTGGTCCCATATTTCTATTTTAGTTAGCTGTATTAAGCACCCTAACTGGCCAGCAACTTGTTTAAATTCGGCTTAGAGATCCTGCCCTGTGCAGAAAACTTCACTGTACAAATGAGAATTTAGGATTTCCACTACAGAGACTAGAAAGGATAACTTCAGGGCTCCTAAGTCATATTATTCAGCCTAACCTTACATTTTCGTGGTTGTTGATAATCAGACAGTGCTTGAGATAATAGACTGATTTGATCCAAAAACTCACCAGCAAATCTAGTGCCCCAATTAAAGATTAATTGCAGCGTGGGGCTTTTTTAGGAGGCTGTGAATCCATGCAGATGTTATCAAGCACAGAATATGAAGGCAGGAGAATTGTATGGATATTATTAAAAGCACAACCAACTTTCAGAATCCTTGTTACTTTTGTGCAAAATGGAAATGTGACTGTTTTGCACTTTTCAAGCTGAATTTTCAGAATCAGTAACTTGAAAACAAGCAAACAAAAGCCATCTCAGCTTCCTGCTTATACAGTAAGCATGATTTAATAGTAGCCCTGTGAGATACAAGCAGCTCTGTAAATACCCAAAAAGCCCTTTTAGCAGGTTACAAATTAAAATGCATTTTAAAATTAAACATTTAGCTTGTCTGGAAATACATATTAATGAGATACAGAGAAAGAGATTTTTTTCCTGTCCCAGCATGAGCTGCTCAGGTAAAAGAAAATTATGTCAGCAGTATTTCTTCCCTTAGGACTAAATCTTTGCAAACATTAAACGTAAGTTGAATATAAAACATTCATACTTAAGGTTGATTTTAGGTTTTATTTTTAGTTCTAGGTAAGTATTTTTAAATAACTTAAAGTAAAAATGAAAAGAAATAAAGCAAGAGAATGTTTTCATTATAGCATATATGAAATGACCAGTTCAGCGTCATACTATGGTGATTTATTTAGCTTTGCTGATTTGTTGTAGCAGAACATACTGTCATCTGGATACGGATTAAATCTATCTTCTTTGGCCACCAGGAAAGAAAACTACAGTACTTAAAAAACAATTTTTAAAACAATGCATGCAATTTCCTGCATTTCCTTGCAGGAAAAACATATGTAATAGAAATTACTGGAATTAAATCTATATCTGGCATGATGGTTTCGATTCAAAAGCCTTGAGAACATTTTTATGCTGTGCAAGTTTCTATCTCTGAGCTTTACTTCCAATTTGACTCTTCCCTGACAAGATAAATGTTCCAACCCATTGTTTCCCAAAAGTCACTGTATCAAACTGACAAGTATTGTATAATGACCACCGAAACCTGAGCTGAACATCGAGCAAACAGCCAACAACTGCAGTCTCTGAAGCCCTGATCTTACACTACTGGAGCTAAGAGGAGCAAAGCAAGTCAAATGCAGAGCCTTCCCAACTAGATCATAGGGAATATTGACAAATGGGACATAATAAACCCAGCATTGTTCTGATGGACAGCAGAACTGCCTCACCTGTTTGTTCTCAGTGTACTGTACATGACGCTCAGCTGCAGGAGAGTGGCCCAAGCCAAAACGAAAGCTTTTGTTTACATTGTCTCAGCACATACTGGCAGCAGGGCCAGACATTCCCAGAAAGCCACCGATTTTGCTCAGGTGGGGAGTGCTTTGGGAGCACAGGGAGCCCAAGGATGCTACATTTACCTTGTCTGATACAAGAAGATTTGTAAAACTGCCAGTCCAGGAAGCAAGACTGCTCTGCAGGTCCTTTCTTTCCTGGGCATAGGTGTTGGGGAAAGATTATTTTCAAACCTTTAGATAGTTTCTTTCTGGCTCAGGAGCTGAAAACTTCCTCTACTGAAAATAAATAAATAAAATAAATCTTGGTCTGAATAAGTTTTGCTATAATAAAAATTAACTCCAGAATCTGGAAGACTTTTGATGTTTCTTAGGGCATTTATTTTAAGGAAGAGAAGAAAAAAATATAGAAAATCCAACTCATTTTACAATCCATGAGAGGATTTGTAAACTGTAGGAGATCTTTGCCACATGAAAATAATTGGTAATTCAGTAAATCTAGTTTCTGAGCTGGTTAGTCATAAGACAGTATAACTTTGAACAGGCAGGATTTTTTTTTTTCTCACTGATCAACAATTGGCAAAGCCAAATTCTTTATTTCACTTTCTATTTTAAATCCCTATTTATTCAATACTTACTAGGAATCTGACTGGTTACTATAATACAGAACTATAAAGCAGCTTTATATAAATTATTCTATCAAAGCGGATGTACCCCCAAAAATAAAATGATTTAATAACCACGTGAAGTCCAACTCTGGTATTTAATGAAGTGTAAATCCATAGTGAAAATATTAAATGAAGATCTGGCTTATTCCTTTATAGTTTATCTCCTGCCAAGATGGGCTCATTCTTCTTCCTGAGCTACATTAAAGCCAGACGGTGAAGAATGATATAAGTGTAAAGTAATAGAATATAAGCATGTAGATAAGGTCATATCAGACAATCAATCAACAAATCAAAATGAAGTTATTTTAACAACTTCCTTGAAGTGACATTAGTAAAAGAATGCATCGAAGAACACACTGAATAAAAGATTTGAAAAGAATCATGCCAGGCTCTTTGTCACAACTTAGAGAAGGAGTTTTGTTTACAGAAGGTACATTTTTAGACAGAAGGTAGCACTGTCTCATCTTGGTCCCTAAAGCAACAAAACTGGTAGCTAAACAAACAAACAAAAAAGCAATCAAGAAAGTAAGCAAGGTAAAAATGCAACACAAACTAAGAAACATAATTTGCTTCAATTTCTTTGTCTCTCTTCTCTTCTCCAAGATTAAAATGTTCACTCTGTGCCTGATGCATTAAATAGTCTTTGGAAATGCACTTACATGTAACTGCAAAGCACATTCTACTTTGGCACCTGGAAAGGCACCTAGAAAGAGCCCTGTTTCCATCAAGCAGAAATGGCTTCTTTAGCAAAAGTCTTTCCTCCCTGTAATGGTACTTCCCTTCTTATAGACATTTGCTCCTTCTAATACACAGCACCGGATGTAAAGGATCGTATCCTCCTGTGTCCTTCTGCCATGGTCTAGGCATCTGCATATCATCTACCTCCAAGTCTCTTCTTCTACAGCAAGTCCCTACTCCAAATACCAGTCAGAGTCCTGCCACCAGCACTTTGGCCAGATGCAAATGGAAATTTGTCTCCTATCTGTTCTTCCAACCAAAACTCCTGATGGTGGTGGGCAGTAAATTGGGGGTGCTAGTGAAAGGACAAGATTAAATAGGCACAAACTGAATCACAGGAAATTCTTTTTAAACATAATAAAAAACATATTTTATTTTTCAAATATGAGGATTGTCAGACATTGGAACAGTTTGCTCAGAGAAGATGCAGAGTCTATATGCATGGAGACACTAAAAATCTGACTAGAAACGCTGCTCTGGAGCAATCCTCACTATTTGACCCTGGTTTGAGCAGAAAGGTTTAGGACTAGGTGATCTCAAGAGGTGTCTTGAAACCTCAGCCATGCTATGGTTCTGTTCAAAAACAGAAGAAACACTACTGATCCAAAAAGAGAAAATGCATCACATAACTGCTGAATAAACATAAACATACTCCCTACTATTGGATACATTACAAAACTGAAAATGCCTGGAATGATCAAAGAGAGAACAACATGAATCTCCCCTGTATTTTCCCTTTGCATATTATGGTGGAATTTACTATGATGTTTCAGATACATAGATATTTTGTGGAAAGACAACTAGGTTTTGCATGCATTTCTTGAAACTATTGGTATTTCAACACTGCTGCTATGCTCCTAACTAAGCCACACAGCAAGTCAACAGAATGTTTGCATTTGCATTAATATTTAACTTCTCCTATGAATTAATTGGAAGATTTCTTGATAAATTTTTGGAGTGGTTTATATGTACACAAGGTACAGCCAGCTGCCAGTGTAACCAAGTTAACTGCTTGCCCCTAGTAACTTCTGTGCAAACACAGCACAGTCTTCCTCAGTTCAGCCTGATTAATAAGCAAAGACCTGGCTTATTTTCCTTAAGATCATGAAAGCATAATGAATACTGTATATTCCTCTTCAAAACTGAAAGACTTTTTCTTCAATTAAAGAATGAGATTGTAACATTCTTAGTTCAAGTTAAGTGTATGTATATCTACATATATATACAGATATAATATTTTACCACTTCTCACTTTCTCTAGCCTTTCCATAGTCTCAGACGAGATTTTCCCTCAAGCAGATTGCACCATTTTAATAAAGTGAAGCAAGCAGCTATGGAGAAGAGGAGGGACTGGACAGACAAAAGGGTCTGAGTTGATGTTTTCAGTACATGTTTATTTCACCATTGTCAGGAATGTTCTTTTGGCAAACAAAATAATTAAGGATCTAAGCCTAACTCTGCTGATGGCAGATGAATCACAAGTCTCCAAGATTCACCCCTGGACACCTGTGCTTCCATTTACATCCATGCGTATATCCTGAAACATCGAATGATCATAGAATCACAGAATAATTAAGGTCAGAAAAGACCTCCAAGACCATCTGGTCCAACCATCTCCCTACCACTACTATTACCCACTAAACCGTGTCCCTAAGCACCATGTTTATCCTCTCCTTGAACAACCCCAGGGACAGTGACCACCACCTCCCTGGGCAACACCTTCCAATGTCTAACTATCCTTTCTGAGAAGAAATGACTCCTAATTTCCAACATGAACCTTCCCTGGTGCAACTTGAGGCCATTCCCTCTTGTCCATTGACAAAACAAGGAAAAAAGGTTAGCAGCTTTAGACTATCTAACTTTTTGTGAGTCAATGTAGAATCCATTTCTCCATCATGAGAATTACTGACACACCTGACAGCTGTGTCTGCAGTTGCCATATAGTGTCAGAGGTTCTCCTTGGATATAGGGACAGAATGAATCTGAAGCATGGAGCTGTTGTGCTGGTCTCCTGCCTATGTGTGAAACACAGAGATATCCCCCCTTTACTTAAACTCATAGAATCACAGGTTGGAAAAGGCCTTCAAGATAACCAAGTTCAATCATAAAACTGACCTGCTAAGACCTATCACTAAATGATGTCATTTAAATGCCACATGCACACCCTTTCTGTGAAGAATTTTTTTCTGTTATCCAATCTAAACCTCCCCTGCCACACAATTTGAGATTGTTTCCTTGCATCCTATTGTTTATCACCTGAGAAAAAGGACCAAAACTCTCCTTCTTAGAACCTCCTTTCAGGAAGTTATAGAGAGTGATAAAGTCTCTTATCAAGGTCTCTTACAAGCACAATAACAATTCCCTCAGGTGCTCCTCATATATCTTGTTTTCTAGTCCTTTCACCAGCTTTACTGTTCTTGGGGTCTGTGAAGACCCCAGTTTGAAGAAAGTAGTGAAGACACCCCAATTTGAAGAAAAACAAAACAAAACAAACAAAACAAAACAAAACAGATGCAAAATACCAACACAAGTTCATGGGAATTGTGAAATTCATTTCTTTAACACAGATTCCTTCCTGCCAGCTCAGATGTTATGGGATGACAGTAAATTAAATTCCCTTCCATAAATGAAATTACCCCTGTGGTTCACATGGTTGAACTGCTTTCTGCTTAGTCCAGTTACTTCTTGAGTATGTTTATTGCTTGCTAACATGTAGAAGAAATGTACCTAACCCCGTTAATCCTCAGAAGAGGTGCCATAAATTTAGAGCTTAGTGATATGTTTTAGCGGAGGATTTGTTAGTGGTAGGTCAGAGGTTGGACTAGATGATCTTGGAGGTCTCTTCCAACCTTAATGATTCTGTGATTCTGTTATGACTGATGCTGCAAAATGCTGACTTGATACTCTTCCCCTGAAGTACCAACTGTAGAATCATCTCCTGACCCTTCAGAATTTTACTACAACATGAGGTCTTGATGTGAAGGGTAAAAAAGACCGTTTTTCTTGACTTCCACTATGATCTGTAGCAACTTTAATGTTTTGCATGGAATCTACATGATTTCCTAAGAAGGAAATAGAAACAGGATGTTCCTGATCAACACCACATCAGAGAGCAATAACTTACGTGCTGTAATCTATAAGAGAATGGGTGCTGATGTCTGTCAGTCCCTGAGGAGAAGGGATTGAAAAAGATCTTCCTCTCCTCACTGCTTCTTGATGTTTTACCTTTCCTTGGTGCTCCATTACAAAAAGTAATGTTGCGTGAACAAGTGTAGCCCTGGCAAATGAGCAGCAACTGTCCCTTGCATTGCTGTTACTGAACCATATCGATAGGCAGTTTAATCTTTGATGGAAAGCTCTATACTTTCTGCTACACTGACCCACAATATAGCATTACTTGGAAGAATTCATTCCCGTGTTTTTGTAACACCGTAACTGGGTAACATCAGAAGCTGTAAATTCAGTGGTGACATGAACACAAAGTCTTGAAATTCCTTGAATGTGGAGGTTTTATGATTGAAAAAAAAAAAATATATATATATATATATTTCTGGTTCATTATTAATAATTTGAAAACATAAAAGAGGATGTTCTCATCCTTTTTAGATTACATTCCCTTACACTAGACAGAAAAATAGCTGTGTTTAAAAGCTTGATCTTGGGAAAATTCAAATTTTCTGAATCTAGTATAAGCTCCTGTTCCACTCAATGATTCCTGCCTTGACGTCCCCCACTGTCCATGATTCTCTTGCAGCACAGCTCCCTTATGGGCATGTTCCTGTCTTTCTCTCATCTGTTTATGCTCCTGCTTTGTTTTTTGTTCTGTAAATGCACCAACTGTCCCTACCTAATTCAGCCTGTGAGACAGCTACTGCTAAGTTTATAATGTAGAAAGCTTGCTTGGGTTTCCTTCAGTACCCAGATTACGCAAAAATTTATCTTCTTCATTTCCTATACAAAATATTTTCCATTATATGATACAAAAATTGCAGCAAATGTCCATCAGAAAGACATCAGCAACCAAGCAAGCAAAACATAGTTTTCATACGATCCCTGTATGTTGTTTTTGTGCCATTTCAGTCTTGTTACATATGAATTCCTGAGTATTCAGGTGTATTCAGCTGTGGAGTACGTGACAGATTTGTCTGCAAATAGGAGATGGTTAACATTTTCAGAATCAGAATATTTCAGGTATTATAAATCATGTTTGCCTGCGTCTTTTCAGAAAACTACAGAGACATGGCAAACAGCCAAACCATGAGTAAAGCTGTATATTGTTAACTAGATCAAAGAAACGTGTCACAAATGGGTTTTAAAAAAATACATACTCTTGTTTGCACACCTACGTAAATCCTTTTCTAGTGATTTAAATAAAAATAGTCACCTCAGCAAATATTTGGTGGCACCTAAACTTCTCACAGATACACATGTACTTCTTTATACGGAAGAATCATCATCATCATATGCCCAAAATCATACTGCATTTCCCTCCTCATCTAATTGTTTATTAGCAATACACGGCACTGTGGAAATTGATGTTATTAGGGCTCACAATAGCATATGTGCTACTATATGTAGCTTATGTGTATCAGAGGATGAAAGTTTTAGAACCGTCAAACTTCTTCAACAGCTAATGCTGTCTCACTAGTTATTCCTCTTCCAATGCATTAAAAACAGATTTCATGACAGGACACACAAGAAACAAAAACAAATAAAAATGAGAACAGGCATTTATACACAATGTACAGAGAAATTTAGAAAACATTACTATGGTGATATTCCCCTTCTATAAGATCCACAAAACACAGGACTGACTTTCTGCCCATAATATTTTACCAGTTAATTTATGTAGGCACTTCTAATCCATTCCTGCAGACTCTCTCTTGACTGTGACTCTAATCATTTCCCTACATATACTGAAAGTGAAATACCTGGCCGCAACCTCTAAGAATGCTTTATCTGATCGTCCTCTCCACGGCAACAAAAACCACTCTGTTGAAAACCATTCCTCAGCTTTGATCTTGAAGCTGTGAACTACACTACCAAGGCCTAAGAGAGCCTAAGTTTACTTTCCTTAGCAAGCATGCACAACATAAAGAAACCAGGCCGCCCAGGCATATCTGAGACCTCCCCAAGAATCTGGCTAACTCATAGGAGAGAGAAACCAGATATGCTCTCCACCAGACTGTTAGAGCCAGCCATGTATACTTAGGTTTGTATCTCTCTGCAAGCTTTCCAGTAAAATAAAGGAAAAAGATTATGTTGCTTTGAACTATACGCATGCTTGTTTTGAGTAAACTATATAAATATTATTAAGCAATAACACTATATGCCTTACAAAGACTGATACTGATGTATAAATACACTTATATTTCAATATTCAATTTTACTTTATCCATGGTGAGAGAAATTAAACTAGAAATCAGTGATCTAAATTCCTTGCAGCCAATTTAACAAATGACATTTTATTTATTAATTGGCGTATGCATATTCAAAGGCATGCACTCTTCCTCATACAAACAGAAACCTACACAGAAATTAAACCACTGCAGCAATGTGACTACAATATTCTATGCCTTTCATGAAACATGGGGAGAAGAGAAAAAAAGAAAAAAAGAAAAAAAAAAAAAAAAGAGTATGATTAAACAATCCATATGGCTCTCAATAGGATTTTCTTTACCAAGAAGTGAGTAATGAAATTAATTGTCTACAGTTCCCGTCAGCAGGAAAGAAAAAAATAAATTGGAAGGGGAGAGGAGTTAGAAGAAGGCGGCAGCAGGAGAAGGAGATTTGTGGGGAAGCTGGTAGCAGATTTGTCTCTCTGTGAAGGAGACAAGGAAGGTGTTGTCCTGGCTTGTCATACTGCTCTGCTCACCTAGTTGAGGTGGAGACTTTGCTCCTCTATGTTTAGCTTACATGGGATGTGAGCTGTCAGTTTTAGTGACAGTTTGTTAGAAAAATCTATTTCCACTTTGTTAGGGAACATTCTGCAGACATGTTGTGTGTATTCTGGAAAGAGAACTGAATATGATGATGATGAGTATTGAAAATAGTAAACAAACTTCCTGAAGGGAGACATTTGGTTCTAATGGATGAAAACAAGTTAATTATTATTATTTTAAAAACGTATTGCAAATACCGTAAGGAATGTAAAAACAAAATGTAACCTAACACGTGGATTGCCTGACTAAAACATTTACAGGTGGTTATGGGATTGGTATACCACATAATCCTTACATGTTTTTGAGGTGTACAGGAAAGTTCAGCAAATGTGAGGTACATTTCGTGTCTGTCCTTATGCTGTTAGGACATATTTGTTTCTGTTGTTGCTAACTGCCAGGCTGAGACAGATACTCCAAATTAATCTGCAGAAAGCAGAAAAGAAAGCAGCAACTTAGGTCAGTCTGCAGACACTAATACTGGAAGCAAAGCAGCATCTGAATAAAAGATCTTTTTCTTGATGCTGGCAATGCCTACACAATTAGGTTTAACAAGAAACCTATTCTGCCGACACTTCAACTAACTGGAAAACAAACAAACAAACAAACAGCTTTTGCCTGGGATGTGTTTGTCACATTAATGTGTTACAGAGGCTGAGATAACAAGTGCAGGCTGAGGGGAGTTGTTCAGTGAAGAACAGCATGTGGGTAGTCCTGCCACGGGCACTCCAGACCAAAGGTGACTTGTGTCTGTCCAGTTGGCAGTACAGACTGAGTAGGTCCAAACTGTCACCACGCATTTTAAAGCAACAGTTTTCATGTTCTGAACATTCTGAGCTGAAAAGGAGAAAAGCCACTCTTGGAGCTTGACTAGAAGAGATGCAAATATGATGATGAAGGAAAAGTGGTACTAGTGATTTAGAAAGTGAATTCTAATATGGGACACCATCTTAACAACAAGCCTCTCTACTACTTCAGTAACCTATTATGTTATTTTATTTTAATTTCCAAGAGGAGAGCATCAACCCCAGAGCCTTATGAAACTTGCAGGTCTGAGTATTACTATAATTTTTTAAAAACTTATATTTCTATTATAATTTCAATTAGCTGCAATATTTATTTTTTATTCACTAAACTGGTAGATGCTATTGCTGTGTCTGTGTCCATCACCCCTTCCCCCAAGGTGCCATAAGCCCCAACAGGGGCAGTTTCACGTGCATGGCATATGAAATCATTGCTATTCAGACAGTTTGGACTACCAAGTCCAGTGAGATCAATTGGAAGACAGACGCCTCCAGAGCAGGACCAGATCTTGCAAGCTTAACTGGCTGAGCTGTAAAGTACATAGATCTTTTGATATAAGCAGAATTGCATAAATACACATTAAAGTAAAATACCATCATCCTGTTTTGGTGACGTCACTACATAGATTTAAGGCTTCTTAAGTAGTCTAGTTCCTCCTGTACCAGGCAAGTGATAACTGGCCTGCATTCAAAGTTCAAACACTTCTGGTATGTTTGAAGAGTTCACTTGCTCAAGGAATACTGGAGATTTCATAGGTGCATTCCCCAGTAGTTTTTGCAAATGCATTAGCTGCCTAATAGATGAAAAAATGTCACAAGCAACTGCAGCCACTCATGACTGAAATAACTTGTGTTTGAGCTATGGGACATATATTTGTTTCTTCTCCAGGGCATGCAGTTTTGGACCAACACTTGAAAAATCCTCAGACAGAAAAAATCTGTCTTAGCATTACCCTGTATATCAAATCTGAATAGGTTTGAAATGGCAGCCAAATAGCATTATGACTTCTTCAGTTGAAACCAGTAAACTTGATCTTTTACATTTGGGATCAAGGACAGTGTAGAGGACAGGAAGGACTTTAAAGAGATAGATGGAAGGTCTGCTGTCAGTAAGCAGATATCCATTCTCATCCTCCTTATCTTCCAGCATTATCCAACATCATCAGTCCTGGAGCACGTCAGGGATCCAAAGGGAATGTGTTGAAATGATTTAAATCATTCCCTCCAAATAACAAAAACAGGAAACTGCATATCCATCCTTATACTTCTCATTTACACTTTCAAAGAGACCTATTCTCACTCAAGATATTTTCAACACCTCTAGAAAATGACATAAATGTGTCTGGAACATGAAGATGACACATACCTCTGCTTGTATTCCATGGCAGTGATCATCTGAGTACATTATTTAGGACTGCTCCTAAATTTATGTTACCAAACAGTTGTAACAGTTACATCTATGCATTACACATTTACCATCTTTGGGTGAGAGAAAGCTCTTCCAGTTTGTCCTTACTTATATGCAGTATTTATACCTCCTGTCTCCAACAATACATAATGCTCTTTAAAAATATCTGTCAGTATAGCACTTGAAGTGGCATGGATTACAATAAATCCACTACACTTTTTCTCCATGCTCTGCATTGCTTTCTTCCTTGACACTGAGTGAAGGTCTTTACCTTCAAAACACTCGGTGACCTGTGACAAAGATAATGGGAAAGACAACTTACAGAATGATAGAAAATGCCAATTGGAAGTAAATACTCAGGAATTTTCTATCACGATAACTTCTAATGAAAAGCTTCTAGCCTTCTAAGGCTTTTAAGCTTCAAATGAGTAGCTTCTAACTGAGGAATGAGCTCCATCAGAAACTATGAATCATCACAAGCATTTCCACCTCTTTCTCCAAGTGCATGACATCTTCCTTGTCCTGACCTCTCACATCAGATTATCCATTTTTAAATAGGATTTATTGCTTCTAGAAACAAATTCTCCCAAAACCAAAGAGTGAACTATACAGTCAATTTTCAGCTCACAGACAGGATGAGAAAAAGAATAAAATACACATCATAGGCACAACATATATTACCTGTCCAGAAAGCAGTGCAGATGATATAGAAATGATGGTAACACAAGATCTGTTTTAAAAGAAATATGATAAAATCTACCTACTGTAGTAAGACATCTAAAACAATTTAATTAAAGAAAGGTATGCTTAACTCATTAGTGCCAGGTTTTGTTGTATCTCACTTTCTTTTATCTCATTTATATCCATTTTACTCAATACCTAAGGTATAAGCCTGAAAGACTGCAATTATTTAAAAAGGATTACAATCATTGTATGACAAAATTTTATCTTTATTTATTCAAGCTGAGCCCTGGCTTCTACATCCACTTTTCAACCTACCAAAGCATGTCTTTCACAGAAGTAAAATTATTTTCTGTTTTCAAATTTATTTTATATTTCAACAAGTCTATTTATTTTCTTGTAAACATTCTGACAGGACGATCATACATTAGAAAACTTTATTCCCTTCCTCCTAGCCAAATTTCCCTCTCCATAGATATTAGATTGAAGTTACCACTGTATATCTTACTACTACTCATGATAGTTTTAGCAGAGGTCTGTGAGTTATCATGATTTTACAGCACCAATAAGCACAAATTATTATAACTAATAAAACACACAACTGCGTATCATGACATAGCATGGCCAATCAGACTGCCAGAGTCACTACTTGGACTGGATCGTCTCTATAACCTAACTCATTGCATGTCCCAGTTAAACAAAGTCAAGGTCCACCAGCACGTCACAGAAACATAACTACAAAACAACAAGAATAATAACGGAACAGAGAAAACAATTTATGTCTGATGTTATTCATTTTATAAAACCATGCCCTTTCAAAATCCATAGTTTTGTGTTTTGAAGCACACAAGCACACAAAGATGATAAACAAGGCCTTTTTTTTTTTTTGAGGTGTCAGTACTGTAATGGATAGCTATGTCTTGATTCCAGAATTTTTATATTGTGCTATGGTTTTAATTTGTTTCTAATTTTTTAAGATTTTTTTTTTTTTTTTTTTTTTTTTTTTTAACACTTTGAAGGAGAAAAGATACAAAGCAGAGGAAATATGCCCATGAAGGTCCCAGTCAGATACTATTGTAAAATTAGGTAAGGCCCCACTAGCCTCACTGTGTGACTAGAGATCACACATATACTTCAAGCTATTCTTTTTAATGTGCTATGCAGACTAACTGAAGATGACACAAAGAACTAATTCAGTCAAATGTATCGCACTACATACATTAATCTCCAGTGTTTATGTTGGAGAAAATGCAGAGATTGAAGTCTCTGATGTTTTAGGTTTAGATCCATGAAATGGATCACGAAATGTCTGTGTCACCAACAAACTAAACATATAAAATCCAGGCAAAGAAAAAAAAAAAAAGTGCCTTTATGAGAGACCTCCTTATCTTTGAGATAAGTAAAATAACTTCCCCCTATATCACTGCCCAAAAATGTACAGCTGCATTGGGATAAAACTCTTGTATCAAATTATTTCTTAAAACATCCATATCCAAGTACAGAATTTCATCATAAATGATCACACTATAGAAGTTGATAGAAGATTTATTATCACATAACTATTCTGACTTGACATTTCACAGAAAAATCTCTTTATTTGCACAGAATTAACTCCTTTACATTGACAAGCACTGCATATACTTCAGCCTTGGCTAGACTTCATCATTTGAAAACATTTTTTCTTAATGATTTAACTGGAAGTGGAAGCCTCCACGAGTGATGGATGATACCATCTCCAATAAGAACAGTGTGCCATAAAAACTATTTAGCTGCTAGTACTGACATCTCAGAAAGTTTTCAGGGATGGTTGTTGTCTACATAAAACTTGATCATTTCTAAAAATGGAGAGAACACAGCCATTACATTATAAGTATCAGCTGGATATTTCATTTAAAGTCAGTACTATATAAACTTGCAACAATCTAAATTTCTGCTACTTTGATTTCTCCAAAAGTGATTTTTAGTGTTTTACTAGCAGTTAACATCCACCTCCTATCTCAGGAAGATACACTAATCATATATCCCAGTTTTAACTTATTTGCAAAGATTTCCAAGGAGACTAAAAGGAAAAAACAACAACAACAAAAACACAACAACAACAAAAAAACCAACAGCCAAACAAAGAAAAAAACCTGTCTTCAGTACACGTCATAAAATTGTTAAATGTGGTATTTTGTTACCCAGTTTGCTGGTGTGTCTTGGGAGTACTTAGAGGTACAGAACACTTTTGAGCAAACTGAGCAATCTCAAAATCTTCAGCTTCCTTTACACCTATAACACATATAACACAGTGGAGGACTGTAATCTTTACGTAAAGTATAAATGCAACACAGGAATTTTGAGGAGTTTCTCGGATATAGAGATGCATCTTCTACAGGTAGTTCTCTTTTTAAATCTAAAAACTAGGAACCACTGTTGCACAGGTGTAGTTTGTTGCCTCAAAACACAGATTTTTTCACAGAGAAAAACTTCAGTCAAAAATATGTCCCTACACTTCTGACACTATTTACATCTGCATAAAATGAACTGGTTTGTTGTATGGACAACAACAAGTAAATCCACAAGGGTGACACTCCATGTTGTACTGGGCTGGAGAACCACATGGGAGCGTTAAACTTGCTCAGCAGATTTCATGAATGTTGGGTTTGGTTACCTACGACTGGAACTACTGTTTACTGAGAAGGAAATAGAGAAGGAAAAAAGGGGGCAAAAATTAGGCCCTATGCGCCACTACCCATACAAAATGGAAACAGATTAATCTGAAAGCTGCTTAGCTGGTGTAATAGCAACCAACCAAATTTTCAATAGAAATGAGAAGGCAAGAGAAAAAAATGCAGGAGGCAACTGTGTCAATGCATGCCTGCAGCTAGTGCACATACTCTGCTCCTCACATACATCCCTCCTGTTTTACCTGTGTTGACTCGGGCATATGGGCCTGCAGAGCATTGAGTGAACCACTTTACTCTTATGACTGTTTCTATTAAAGACAATGGGATTATTTATGTGAACAGTTTCTAAAATGTATCAACAACTTTACAGATGGCCCTTCAAAATAGCCTATGAATTGTTTGCTTGATATACTTATTAACATTTGCTATTTAGATGGAATCTGTAAACTGTTTTAAACTCACTTCTGGATTCACAGTAAAGCTGAAACCAATCACTTGCCTCCCTACATAGTGCAATCAGGTTTCTGTTACCTTATATAATGGTTCAGATTAAAAGAAATGGTTCATGTTCTAGGGGATTACAGGACCATTTTGCAAATTGGATTAGAATTAAGAGATTTAGCATTCTTCAGTGGTTTTACAAAACATAAAGGGAGCGCTGTAAGAGCCTTTGGGTAAACTGTATGTTTACACCGAACTTCCCTGACCACCCAAAGAACTACTTTGAATTGTGTTAATCAGCAGCCTCAGAAGTATGATTTTTTTTTCCCCCAAGAACTGTAACACTAAAATCTTAAAATAAACAAATTTTCATGTATATAATTCTAACTCTTCTATCATCAGCACAAAAATATAAATTAATAATGAAATCTGCTGACATAGTATATTTTTTCCCAGAAGTTGGCCAGTATTTAGCTAATAGTATTCAGGCAACTTTGCCTGTACTAATGATCACAGCTGACTTATTCCCATAGAAGAGATCCCATGGAAGACCAGTTCATAACAAATCCCATAATCAAGAACTTATTCAACAATGCATAAACATGGATAGATAAACTCATTAGCTTTACTACAACTGTATTAAGCTGTCAGTCACAGTTTCAACAGAAGTACAGCTAAATTTGCTCAGATGTTTTAAAACATCCTATAGAGAAAAAGTGACTGCTTTCTCAATGATCTCAATATCTTAACTATTTAGCTGTTTCTGTACAGAAGTTTACCTGAATAACAAGAGAAGGTGCTCAACTGTGTTAGCACTGAAACCGTAGTACTCCTTTGCTAAGGTAAGAGTACATAAGAAAAGCTATTTATTTCTTGACAATGCCAAAAGTAATTCTGAAGTGTTTTGAAAGCTGTTTTTGAATCCAGCCTATTAACTTTCATCAGTAAGCAACAGCTAATGTCAACTAATACTTAATATTACCTTTACTTAGACCTTCTTGCAAATATTTACTTCCTAGCTGCTTTTCTGTCTTTTGTTTTGCTGACTATAAATTAGACTGTTAAGATGAAAGATATAATTAGTGTTTTAATTACCTTAATTTAAAAAAAAAAAAAAAAAAAAAAAAAAAAAAAAAAAAGCCTTAATCACTTACTTATCTCTTTCTATTGTATGAGGGTCGGTAAACAAAATGTTACAATAGGTGCACTTTGACCTTATAATTCTTAAGTCCTTGATTTTTTTCCTTGTTTGTTGCAAAGTAGAATTAGGTGGAAACTTTGGATACAGGCCCAGCTTTTTGAGGACGTTATTGTATGAAACAGAAATATGTCCCGAAGTCTCTTCTCTTTGGAAGTAGTATGACACAAACTTTCAAACCAGTCTTGTGAGGTCCTGATTGCACTCCATTTCTGCAGGAGCACAAGGGAGAAGAGAGATTTAAACACCTGGCTGGACATGTTTCTATGTAACAGTAATTGTGAACAGAAATGCAGATATTTAAATAAAATATTTTTAATTTAAGGAAATGCATCAAAAAGTGTTTTTGATGCATTTGAACAGTCTGGTTCAGATATAATGTAACGGTAAAAAATCTTATCTTTAAATCTTTGCTGCAGAAATGAAGCCTATAATGCCAAAATTATTAATTGACAAGTTGCATGAAACTAAGTCTGAGATACTGTTATAAAGTTCAGTCGCCACTGTAGATTGAAGCTGTGTATTTCAGATCCAGACTCTGTGATGAGCCTTTTCTGTACCTACTATCTAGTTTCATTCAAGTTTTAGCTTCCACAGGACCTAAGAAGTGCAAAAGCATTTGTAACAAGAAGTAACAAATCTTACAAAAAGTAAGGGTTAGCTCAGTTTGGGTTCAGGAAGAAAAATCCTAATGGCTGTCAATTTAGCACATTCTCACAGTTCTACAAGTCAATAACTCTGTGAAATATGAATTGTGAAATATGAATTTTAATGAATTTAAAGATAGTTTTGACAGGTAGAATTGGCTACTCTTAGGTCAATTGATGTAAGAGAGTCCAAGGTAAAGTATTGTTCAGCATGTTTTAGTATGGAGGACTTTGATCCTTAGAAATGCTATACACTATTTAAAAGAAATAATCACTCTTCAGGAGTTCAGTTTAGTTTGAACTTCTGTTGTTGACTCCCATTTTATTTCTCTGCCTTTAATACAATCGCAATGCAAACAATCTTAAGAGTTTTAATTTACTCAAATTTGCTTTAAAAAGTAAATACGTTGTATTCCAGTGATGTATATAATAGATCACAGGCAAAAATTTATGTTGTCATAACAGGAGAGTCAGTATTTTTGTGGAATATTCTTGTGTATAATTCAAGCAAAGTAATTAATCTAAGCAGTAGTCTGTCTTAAAACCTATCCTGCTACATGCCAAGCACACTGAGACAGCCTTTAGAAAATTCTTGCCGCTAGACATGAGAAATTGTATTTACTTTCAGTGTCCGCCGAGCATGAAGTTTTTGAACAAGAAATGGTTACAAAAGCTCACTCCTTTTCACCAGTCCTTACTATTACTTATCAACTGTAGTAAAAGAGCAACTCTGTGCTGGATGCATGGAGATACTGGAATAGGAAATAGGCTTACACATCTCAATATTGTCTTTTCTGTGGTTAGTGCCAGAACATTTATTAGTATCAGAAATAACGTCTACTTCAGCAAAATTTAGGTTAATATAAATAATTCTTTTTGTAAACAGCAATGAAGTTAAGTTCAACAGCCGAATAAAATGGAAACAAGATCACATATCTCATCAATAAATATTTGTTAAGCTCTCTTCAGAGCTTTTAGAGAAAGCAGAAACGTAAAGAATGGAGATAAATTGGAAAGTTCTGTTTGGCTGAAAGAAAGGAAAGGAAGAAATTGCCAAAGGAGGGCATTTCCATAAAGGAAATAATCTTACACTATCAATTCTTTGAAAATTACTAGGCAAAACCATTACAATTACATTGTTGCTTTTTATTATTGTCATTACTATTGTTCACTGAGAGAAGCTATTTACACGGCTTTTTGATTATCAGAATCTTCTCAGCAAGGATGTGAATATTAAAGAAAGCAAGAAGTAAAACTAACATTCTGAAAAGTGCTGTCAAATGGCACAGGGAGTACACTGGAGAAAATAGAAAAAAAAAAAATCCCTTTGTACCTTCTTTGAATGGCAATATTCTTATGTACTGCTGCAAATTTGAAATAGGAAATGAGAGGGAAGTGTGGTCTTTCGGCTCTTGAAAATTGGCTGAATTCAGCCCTTAGTTGTTACATGACCCATCAGGTCTCTCCAACTGGTCTGAACTCACAACATGCACCAGTATCACTGTGGTCCTCTTTTTTAACTCTGTTTGGTAAGCCCTATAATATACCCATTTGCCCAGCTGTATTCTTTCTAATCTCACAAAATCCCACTTGGCAAACATCAGTGACAGAGAAAATGTAAACCTGCGGCAATCAGGGAAGACTTTAGTTACTGGTTAACCTTCAACCCTGTATATACAAACACAGCTTGATCTCTGACCATTGTTGAGAACTGGAAGTTTCATGGCATTATTTAACCAACTCTGTTTGCTTTGCAGGATTACCTCATCCCTCCCTGCCTCCTGCAGCCATACACTATTGAAAGGCTTCCCCACTGCAGCCTCCATGACCTTTTCCCTTTCTTAAATGTAGCCCTGATGGATCCAGCCGGATGCTGTCCTGCACATAAGGCATTGCAGGACCAGGCAGTGGCCATCTCCCTGGCGTTATAGCAGCAATTATTTGCGCTCCACTACTACTGAAGTGTTTCTGATCACAATCTAGGCAGTCATTTAAAGCCAGCTAGAGAGTTCAATCCTGGCGAGGACTGATCAGGAAACAAAAAAAACAAAACCACAAGTCTATCTTTTCTCCCACACTTAAACTCAGTCAACTTCCCAACAAATGCTGAAACGAACGGCACTTTTTTTTTTACACTTAAAACATTAACAAGTGTATCAGAACAGATACTGGACAGAAAAAAAGAACAACAAACAAACAAAAAAACACCACACCACTATTTTCTTCTAAAACCCTTTCCCATTCATGTTAATTTCCTGTATCAATATTTCTCTAGTCACTGAAAAAAAGAAACATCTCTTTTTTTTTTTTTTTTTTTTTTTTCTCTCTCCCTTGGCTATTAATGCTGCAGATATTACCAATACTACCTCCATAGTTATTTCAGGTGTCTTAGTCTGTGTGAGGTGTTACTTGATTAAGAATATATCTGTTGAAATGTTTAAATTTAACATTTTATTTCTCTCTTCTCTTATTGCACAGTTTCCAATCTCCCGGTGATGCTATTCTTTATCTTAATTTGCCATGCTCCAAACTAACAGCAATGTATTTTGTAAAACAATCTTTTTACATGAATATTGTTTGGTGATATATCAAAATATTTCATTTTTAAAATCCATCATTTAATGATGGCTAACAAGGATTTTCCAGCTACCTTCCTAATTTTGCAAGCACCATTTGTTGAAGAAAACAGCATCCTTTGCCTACTTGAACTTGCATCTTTATTTTATTTTAAAACATACAGTAAACAGAAGACCCTAAAAGTAAATCCAAAAGGTCTTTGCTCTAACTTCTGTTAGTGAAATTAGTATTTATAAATACATATTTTTGCTTACTAGTGTGGGGTTTGCTTTTTATGTTCTTTTAGTGGAATCCTAGTTATGTATCAAAGTGTATTTTGCTATCATTAACTATATCATAAGTTAAATGATAAGTGTCAGTGTCACATTCTTTGCAAACCACAGTGTATATCATCCATTTAAAAGATCTTCCAGGTGCTAGTAAACTTGAATACCTTTTTTTTTTTTTCTGTGCCCCATCAGCCATTCTAGTGATTTTTACTGAAATTCTTTTCAAGCAATACCCTTCAAAGCTGTACTGAATATATTTCTCTAATGATGTAAAATGTTTCCCACTTTAAAATGTTTTTACAAGTGGCAATATTCTAACTCTGTAACTGCTCTAATATTATAACCATTTGCTATTAATCTTCCTTAATACTAATTTTCTTTTTTCTCTCTTTCAGTCTCTGAAAATCTGAACTGTGCCTTGGGAACTGTAAAAATAACCGATGGGCCAATATAAAACCCTATATTCTGACATATTCCAAATTTGATTTCAATCCAAACCCTACATATGAACATGTTCGCTTTGGCCAATATTTATTTAAAAAATGAAGTGTGCATACAGTGCAAATTCACAAATGTTAAAATACCAGGTACGATCCTGAAAAATCCAGGTCCTCTAACAGAACCACTTCTGATTTTACTGGCAAATTTTGCCTAATAATGAACACAGGATCTGACCCAACTTTTTGTCATCTGTCAGATATAGAGATTCTCCAGCTCTAGCGTTGTTAGAAAGGTTTGTTCTATTGCACTGAATTCATAAAAAGCATGTTCTTTTAATGATCTTAAGCTTTATAGCACAACTCCTTTGCAGCTGTTCACAGCAACAATACAGGTCTTGTCTGTTTAATTAGTGATTTCTTCCCAAAATAAATGAAATAACGGAAGTCTAAAGCCCCGCCTAGAAAGCTTGAAAAACAATAAGTAACGCTGGGCTCCTGGGTACACAGGCAACTCCTCTGACAGCAGAAGAGTCTTGTGGGCAAAGAGAAAAAGATTTACTGGGGAGAGTGAAGTGACAGAAACATAGGATGTTTGGGTCTACTCTTCTGCTCTTATATTACTCAGCAGCAACTGCATTTTATCTGCAAACTTAAATTTTAACAGCATCTGACTAAAATGCTAAGCTGCTACATATCAAAATTCAACAAGGTCTGACCTATACCGTCATTTCTGCTTATTCACCAGTAAATGAAGACAAGCTTTCTCCTCCATAAAGAGTTTCTGTCAATGGGGATCTCTTAACAGAGTTGCAGACTCCCCAAGGTTCACAGAAAGGTAACCACAGAAGGCTCCTCCTTCTCCAGGCTTTGCACCACAGGCCTTATTTAGTAAGGCAATGTCAGAAAGTAATCTGACTTTACAGGGATATAAAATTTTACAAAGTCACTACTATGCAATGCATATGCATATAGTAAAAGTGCATGTGAGGGGGCAACACTGGAGTTTCACATGCTTGAAACTAGTTTGGATTAATATAACTCATCCTCAAAGATTTTCTTGGTGTAAATGAAAATTTTTATTGTTCTAAGAAGTACCAGAATAACTTTCAGACTTTCCAAATTAAAAAATTCTACCCTGTCAACTACAAAACTGGTTTATTTTATTTTTTTTTTCACTTGGATAAGTCTATGGAACAACAGGATAATACAAGAATATACAGTAACTCTAGAAAATAACAACTTCCTGTGTATTTTGTGATGTATTTTCCAAAGGCTTTGAACCACTAATATGAGCCTTGTGTCCACTGCACTGGGCTGTAAATGGTATCCAGAGACATGACTTCATTTTCAGTGGAAGACATAAGCAGAGAGCACTTAGACTGAAGGTTTCAAAGCTTTGCCTGGCATGCAGGGCACATTGCGGGGATATCTGACTGACTGATTGGCCTGCATTCACGGTGATGGGGGAAGGAATAGTTTTTTATCCCGTCTGGCACGTTCTATTAGAAAGTCAGAGGCCAGCCTGCAGCAGAGTCATTGCTGTGATTTCATCTGGGGGTACCCAATGAAGACTGAAGGGAGATGCAAAGTACAGAGTGGGATGACAGATTAATTTATAGTCTCATGGGAAGCTTTTCATTGTCCCACTGAAAATCCTGCCAAGGTTACCAAAATTAGAATCATTTTCAAATCCACTAAACTTTTTTCATTTTGATTTTTTTTTTCTACTGCTTGGATTTTTTCTTTTTCTTTTTTTGCTTTTTTAATAGGAAGGATAAAGTATGAGATTATTCCGTTGGGAACTATTTCACTGTGGGGGATGTTTCATTTTCAGGAAGCCTGATTTCTTAATTTAATCCCAACACCACACAGTATTATCTGTGTATTCATTACACAGAGGTGTGATGGATATATTTGGATAGATGGATGTACACTGTACACTGTACGTACATGCATACACTCTGTGAAAAGCTATACAAAACTGTACAAGTATTATTGAATATAAATATGCTACTGTATATTTTATACAAATATTATTCAATATTGAAAATTTAACTGAAGATTATTTATGAAAATTGCATATGAACAATTAAATGGATGTGCCAATCAAAATGAAGACAAGAAATTAACATTTGAATATTTAAAACATACCCACTGACTGCCCAAGGACAGATTTTTTTTGCTATATGGTTCAGCTCCCACACTATATCTCCCACACTTCAAATCATGAAATTACCTCCAGAATAATGAAAATGAAAATAAAAATAAAATATATAAAAAAATAAAATGTAAACCATTGACACAAAGCACTGAGTCAAAGCAAGGAAGACAGGAGTACTTAGCCCTCTGGGAAGCATGGAGCCCAGTTACCATGTGGCAAGATGGGCAGCAAAAAATAACGATGATTGTTTTTAAAATCTAGGTCATAAAATGTTGTATAATGCTTACCCTTAATCAGTACTTGCAAAGTAACAGAAAAGCGGTGCTCTGTTGTTGCTGTTATTTTTTGTGATCCTTTAAAATGCATGTCAAGTATTTTTTTTTTTTTTTTTTATTTTACCTTAATGTAATAGTCTCCTATTACATTACATGTTAGTCTCCTCAATGGGAATTTCACAAAGGAAAAGGGTCCCACGCCGTGGTCCCTGATAAAATAGTAACAACATATTTCAGTCTTAAAGAGGAATGTAATGAAAAGAAACCATTTTTCCTCCTGTTTGTTTATTTTTTAGAAACCCATTAATATAAGTCTAAATTCAGTTTCAGATTTTTGAGAGACTGAACCATTTATTTATTATTTGGGATTAACAGTAATACTGACTATTATTAGCAATAATTACCTCTACTTATTTGTAAAATATGTGTTGTCTTTAGCAACCATCTCTGGTTTATTTGTAAGACTAAGTCTTTGTTGTGCAACACCCAGCTCAGAATGAATGAATCATTCATTAAGATCCCTCCACCATTTCAGCTCTTTTATTTCTACTCATGAAGTAACACAATTTCATTTAAATTTCATATCTATTGAAATTTTCCTACACTGTAATTACAGTTTCAGCATGGCCTTTCAACTACCTGTATGGCCGCAGGAATTCTCAATTTTACTCTCATACCAGGTTGATTTGGAGACTGTCAAGACACCCTCTCTCACAGCACCCAAAGGCCTATTCTGTCTCAGTATGCACATGTAATGCCATAATGAGAATCAAAAGTAGAGAAGTTTCCATACAGTGAGACTGAAACAATGGTAATACACAGACTTGCATACTAAGAGTGTTATACAGTTATTTCACATATGGTAGCAACTATTTTTTATTACAACCATGGCTATTTTGCCATATTGTTAAAATACCTGATGGACTTATTGTGATTTTTACACTAACATTCTAAGCCATTCTAAGCACTTTTATTTAAAACTAACATTTTTCCTGTGTATTATGGTTAGAGGTCAAAAAGTATTAGAGATTTGCTTGGAGTGAATATTTTAATCCTCTTCTACCTCTTTATTTTTAAGGGAAAAAAATTTTAATGAGAAAGTTCAAGGGAAAAAAAAAAAAAGTATTTTCTGCAAACTAAGCAGGATCAGCACATTTTTTCAATATCTAGTGTAGTAACACCCCCCCTCCAAAAACGGATTTGCTTGAATGTTTGGGCAGATCTCACTTAGATCAAAGAGCTCCTAGAATTCATACCACTGTGCCATTCCTCACACAAGGCTGGGAGTTGTCAGTTCTTGTCATAAAAATAGCCTCTGGTCAGCTCTGGACATACAACCATTGCATCCTGATTTTGATCAAAGCCACTCTGGTAGCTATTGGTGACCAGGAAGCATGGAAAATGGCTGACATTGCTCTGGCAGAGGAGCAAAGGGAGGAGTGGTGAACTGATAGGTGTCCTTGCATCATGTTCCTGTGCCAGTTCTGGCCCCAGCAGTGCAGGAAAGATTTTGATAAACTGTTCAACAAACAAGTTCAGTGGAGGCCACTGCTACAGCTAGGGCTGGAGCACTTGTTCTCTGAGGAGAGGACAAAGGTTTGCTTAGCCTGGGGAAAAGGTGGATTTTGCAGGGGAACCAAGAACATCTCCCTCGTGTGCATGTAGAGGTTACTGAGAGGATGGAGATGCAGAAGCTTCTAGGGTTAGGGAATATGGATTTACATGAGACAGGTATCCACTGTGGCAGGGGAAAGATAACTCTGAAGAAGCACTCAGTAAGTTATGCCTAAAAGATTTTGAGGAATCCTCACTTATGGACTGATTGCTAATGCTTTTTCTTTAGCAGAAGAGACCGAAGCCCTCAGACCACTGGAGAAAGAGATACCACAGGATCTGATGGTGAACACTGGAAATAGCAATTGCACAAATCCATCTGACATCTCTGGAAAGCTGTAGGAATTCAAGATAGGAACACAATGCACACAATAGCTACCTGTAGTTCTGCTGCAAGAAGGGTAACTTATAACGTGAATACTTTAAAAACTTCTGAAGACTGATAATTCAAGTAATTAAAGCATTCAAAACAGTTAAAACATGTTGAGGCGGGGGAGGAGGGGGCTCACTTGTATTCTTTCAGCTGGGTAATTTTTACTTCTTTCTGTGTCACATCTATTTGAATTTTTGGAAATGAAGATCATCAAGATGACTGTACTTGTTCTTCCAATATGTTCTTTCTTTATTTTTTATCAGATTTGTGACATAAAGATGCCAAATTATTATCTGATAAGGACTAAGCATTGCATAGGTTTAAATTACATGATAAATTTTCAAGTAGCTATATGAGGAAAATAGAGTAGAAGTTATAAAACAAACAGTATATTTGAATGAATTTACAAAGTAAATGTAGTGTAGCAAAGACTGGTATTGTATCAGCTCCAGGAGTTTTCTTCTTTTGAGTACTGTGTAGGCCAGTAACCCAACAGAATGTACATTTATGACTGGAAAAGAATACAAAGAGCAGGACAAAATCAACAGCACATTTTATACTCATCTTTGAATTCACCACTGTTTAGAAATGTAGCTTAAAAGAAACTTGCAGCTCCAGCCACAGCCCACTGAACTTGATATAAGTCTATTTGTTGATCTGAGCACACATGGAATAAGCCATTATTCAATAAGAAATATGCTGTTCAAAGTACCCTCAGATTTTCAACAAGGATTTAACCCCAATCCACTGCAGTCATTGCAGTTCTCCAACCTCACAATATAAAATCCATATTGTTCAGAAAAAAAATATGAATTTCCTATTTGTTTTTCCTAGTGAATGGTAAGAAATATTCTAAGTATCTTCAACAGGAAAATTAAGTGTTTTGTTGGAGGCTGTGATGCCACTGCATTGCATTGTAGGTTCTACTATTGTCAGACAATTAGAAAATTGAAAAGTATCGAACAAATCAATGCATTCATATTAAGAAAAATGTCTGTGCATCGTGTCTAATTATTATTTTCTTATTGAAAAGCAACATTGCAAAATAAAGAAACCACCTTGGAGCCTGTCCAAACTCTCTCTCTACATATGCCAAGATGGGGCCCACATTCTCAATCTGACAGAAGTATTATGGAAAGTCACTGTGTTCAAATTCCTCATGCAATTCTACACCGCAGATTTTCAGCAGTTATATGATTACTTTAATTGCTAATAATATCATTATTTTTATCATCATTCCATGCATAAAAAGACTACAACCTGTATATTTTGATAACATATCCAGAGTAAAGTGGATACATATTCCTTTTGTGACCAAAACCAATAAACATTTAGCAAGTATCTATTAAATAGGACTGAAATAAGGGAAAATTGCATCAACAGCTATCTAGGAAGATTTACAACGCTTCCTTAGAACAAAAAGTATAATCTACTCATCAATGTCATCAACTTACAGAAACACTGTTAATTCCAGAGTGGATATAAAATAACTGTTCTTTAATAGATTGGCAACTCTGTTAACCACCAAAAATTACTAAAGGAAAAATCATTACCATCTAATGCTGCTTAGTCTGCTCAGATCAATGTCTGTGTGGGTGGTTCTTGGATTATGTATTTGCAAAAATATGTTTTGGAGCAGCTGAGCTATAAGGATATCAATGTGGGTTTTCTACTTCTAATATTCACTCTTGCTCCTTCAAGTTCAGAAGTGCAGTACCTATCAGCTTGATGATCTCAGCTAAAGCAGTATCTGTCAGATACCTGCAACGATTACATTGCTGCTGCTCAGTCAGGGACAGACTTCCTATGTCCTCATTTGCATTGAATGGGATGCAGCATGTGTAACAGTCGATAAGCTGCTTTTGGACCATGATACTGTCTGGAAAGAAAAGCAGAATCATAACTTGGCTTTAAAAAATGAGCAAGCTGCAAAATTCTAGTCTGGATCCATACTCTGAAGCCCAGAATATATTATGAAAGGTTTTAGTGCTTGATCATATAGTTTTGGTTTGGCTGAAAGTAGTTCAAAATGCTAAGCTGAAACAGAAAACGTTTATTTGAATTTAAATTTTGTCTGATTGCTGTTTTTGGCATGGGTCTATCTGTGGTTCTCCACCCTAATTTCTAGTTCATAAATTAAACTAAACACCTAAATTAAACATTCAACTAGCACACCAGCTAGATAATAAAGGGCTTACTAATTATAGAAGAAGATGGTTTTGAAATATGTATAGCAGACAGCTAAGACTTGGAGTATGAACACTGCTACACACATTCATGCTTAAGCATTAATTTTCAAATGACACACTAGAAACTGGAAAAATTTTCTAGTCTTCCTACAAAGAAATTTGCATTGTGTGACCTCTTTCTTTATATTTCTCTATACATTTCATCCATCCCTTGGCATTCCTTTCCACTCCTCTCATGTGAAAATGCACTGAATTCCAATGACAGAGTCCGCACGTTGCTCTCTTTCTGCCTTCCTAATTGTTACTATTGCCTTTACTAAAGGCATTTTGGATTCTGACAGGCTAATAAGCAAAGCTAGTAAGACTTAAATAAAACTACTCCACACATCAGGAAATTTTTCTCCAATTTCCAGATGATTTCTTTTGTGTTAAGTCCAAATTAACCTAGGAGATTGTCACTGTGCTTTGTTTTATCTTTTGTTTATTGCATACTGCCTTCCAATCTTATAGATAAGTTAATCATGATTAAAAACCAGCAGGGACATTTAGCTAAAAATAAATATGCTTCAAAGGAAGTTCTTCCACAGAAATGCCACTTTTTCTCTAGAAACTAGTAATGTCTTTTTTCATGGAAAAATCATACCTCCCTGACTACCGACAAAGGAAAGGATTTTTCATCTACCAACAAAAGCAGAAGGAAACACTGCTAGGTGCTTTCATCACAAATTAAAAACAAACAATCAATCAAACACAGCTCTTCGATTATGCTAAATTTGAGATTTTGATAAAATCTCTTTCCTCAGAAATCTTTGTGTTCTGCTGCACTCTGTATCCTGATTTGTGATGGAGCTTTTAAAATAAATAAATAAATAATAAATAAATAAATAATAAAAAAATCACTAGCTCTACCTGGGGGATGTGAATATATATCTACTTCTAACCAGCTTTGCTCTTGGCTACTCTCACATCCATTGCAACAAAAAAAGAAGTCTTAGGCATATAATGAAAATGAGGATCTGTGGATGTAGTTGGCTTAAACAAATTCCAGTTCAGTCCTTACTTAGTGTCCAGTTGGTTTTTGATTTTCATACTGTAGCACTGTCTTGTAACACTCTGGTTGAAAGCACAGCATGAAAAGCATTGTTCATGTGGAATTAGAAGCATTCCTGCTCTTCAAGCTCATAAATAAATAAATAATCTGTCTGTACAGGGTCAGACCAGCTCCCCCAAGATCCTTTTACAGCTTACATTTATAGAGCAAAAGTAGCACAAACTTTGATAAGGGTTTTTACCTCTTCATGTTAGAGAGAAGCATGGTTAAAACTGATTTATCTAATATACTTAAAGAATCTCTGAAATTGATTAAATTTTGATTAACTTTGTCTTCAAGATGTATTTTGTAAACTCATTCAGAGGTGTATGGACACTACTCAGTGAGAGTCATGAAATTAAGTATAAATTATTCCTATGCTAAACATTCCAGAAATCAGTAAAGGTCATATGATGAAGTTTAAAATAATGACATGGAGAAACCTTAGTTAAAAGTCTAGATCCAAACTCTTCACACCTCTGGGGAAAGGCAGACTCGAATCCCAATTTTGTAATTAAAGATCTGTGTACCAAAGCAATATAGAGCACTAATCTAAATATGCAAAGGAATCTAAGTTGTGAATTTGAAATTATGTACAACTCCTTATTTTGCCATTTAGTTCTACCTTTGCAGTTAAATAAATGAGTGGGGCAATTAATTGACCTCAGTTTCTGTAGTGCAAGGATTTCACATCCCTTTCTCTACAGCTGGTAAAATCTAATGGCTGAATTGACAACAAGGTGGAGAGGGAAGGAAATATAAAGGATTACAACACGCCATTCAAAAACAGTCTTAGAAAGCCATAGACAAGTGGAGAACTTAAAGCCTCTTGTAGGAAGTGCAGAAACAAATTCTCTATTATGCTCAGATAAAAGCTGAACTTTCAGCAGTGATGTAAGCAGATAATCCTTTTTGCTATTTTTACTGTTTTATCTTACCTCCAAGTATTATGCATTACTTTTTCAGCATTTTATCATGGTGGTTTTAGAGTGCCTATACTGTGTAGGTTTATGCCATTTTGCAATCAATTTAAGCTCCCTAGGATAAAAATTTTCAAATATCCTCACAGTATTTTGTATAATCTCATGAAGCGTGAATGAACTAGCAGGTTCATCCATATGTCATACGAAGTCCATGTAGTATTGTATACAGCTTTTTTGTTTTTGTTAGAGCTGCAAGTCTTGAGATTGCTAGTCTTCAGTTTGAACAAAAACAACATGTTGCAAATAATTTTCCCACATACTCTAGTCCCGTTTTTCCTTTATTCATTTTGCCATCTTGTATAAGTTATGTGCAGTGTTGCAATCAGTAACATCATCTACACATTTACTGTATTAAAATACTGTAATATATACCTAAATGCAAATCTGCCTTTTATTGTAAGTCCCGTATGGTAGAAGGAGTAAACTTGCCCAGGGACAAGGCAGCTCTTGGAATCAATATAATTAAGTGGGAAATGTCTAACAGCCATAGACACCCTATTTAAGTTGGAGTGTCCTAGCCATTACAGCCTGCTCTTACTAAAAAGAAGCCATATGCCTCTAAAACCTCAAGAGGTCAGGGACAGAATGGTCTCTTCCAATCACTATGAATCGTTTTCTCAAAATATTAATGGACCTTGCCTTTGCTTTGTTACTTTAAAATAGTAGTTTCATTGTTATATGCAGATAATACCCACAACATTATTGCCACTCTCACCAAGCATAGTGACAGAAATCTTTTTTAATGATCAGCTTGCACTATGTGTCCATTCAGAACAATCTTAGGAGTAGATCACACTCTTCAGAAACTTCCCCACTGCAGTCAGTATCCTGTTTACACAATGTGCTTCTTTTAATCATTTCAGAAGAACACTGGATTTATTTTCACATCATTCTTTACCGTGAAATTTATAGTTTATAAACAACTTTAAACTATGTTTGCCCTTGACAAGGTCAAGAAGGGCACACCAGCCATCAGCCACACCTCCAACTATAAAGTAGCTCAGATCTGTCATTTGAGTCAACCAATAAATAATAAAGATTGATGAAAGCAGCTCTTAAACTACTTTCGAAATGCATTCTATTTTCAGAGTCACTAATGGCCAGCCATTAAAAAAAAAAAAAAAAAAAAAAAAAAAGAAAAGAAAAGAAAAGAAAGAAAACAAAAGGACTTTTTTCTTTTTCTTTTTTCTGGAGTTCTGTATTTGGCTGAAACTCAGTCTGCTTAATACCTTTTTTTTTTTTTTTTTTTTTTTTTTAAATGGAGAGCTGTCTGCTGCCATGATGGAACCACCATTGGGACGAAGATAGCTGATACATGATGTTTGCTGAACAACACTCTGCAGAGTAGTTATAGAAAGTAACTAATACTTTATAATAACAATAATAATAATTGTGTCTTCAAAATATCAGTAGTAGCTAACTAGTAAAATATGTTCCCAATTCCCAGGCTTAGACGGGACTTAGGGAACATGGGGAAGACTCGAGGTAGAAAGTGCTAAACTGCCAAACTGCTCTATATAAACTGTTTAAACCTCAGAGAGAAAGTTATCCTTCAGCACTCCAGACATACTCTTCACTTTAAATTCAGAATGCAAGATGGTAGAATTACCACAAACTTCAGTCATGCACCTTTAAAATTATTGTTCAGGGGCTGCAATACATCAAAATATCATTAAGCAACACAAATTTGTGCATGCAAATAATGCATGGAAAACTAGGTATACTGGTAGGTTTTATTTTCAGGAGTGTGATCCAGGCTGGAATTCAGCACTGTATGTAGCAACTATGTTAACAGAAATGCCCAGTCAAGTTAGGACACAACAAAATAAAATCCACTGTAAAATTGTACTCTGATATGGTTCTTGAAATGGGGGATGACACTGTTTTCCACTCAGAGCAATATCTCTGCTCTTTTCTTATGTGATTTTTGTAACAATGAATCTCAGCAGCCAGGGAAGAAGACATTGCCTGATTGCCTCTTACAGCCTCATACTAGAGCATGAATTATGGCCATGAGGCATTAGCAGATACACAGTCCAGTTAGCAGACTGGAGAAATATGGGGCTGGAATATGCTTAATATGAATGGATCCTTCTGATGGCGCTGTTGCCATGACTACATACATATGTAATACTTGTAGAGGTTTATAGTTTGGCCATACCTCAATAGCTTTCCCACCAGAATGACAAAAATATTAATGACTACAAAATTCTGTCCCTCTCCTTCCCCCCAATAAAAACATAGATTTACTAGAAATTTCAATACATTAGCTACATATCTTTAAACCTAAGTAAACTAATCCCTCCTGGTGCTTTCTTAGCACCAGCTGCACTCTTCTTGCTGAACATTTTCCAGAACTATTTAGGCTGAGGCAGATATCCCACATGGAAAATATTAATTGATATTACTAAAATTTGGCAACACTATATGCAGCTGAAAATAACCTATTATAAAGCATTAGTCAGCTTTAATGCCAGTTATTTCTACCTGTGTCACCTTTGCATTAAGATAACTTAGGCATTACCAAATTACAGTGTTCTTTAATAGAATTTAAAGAAGGTGTGGCACAATGAGATTCTTCAAAATGATCAGAGGAAGATGATGTTATGGAACAGAAGATACTATTTTTTTATTAATGTGCACAGAAAGCCATCACAAATTCTAGGTCTCTATCAGGCCTGGACCATGTCCAGAAACAGACCTGAAAGAAAGTTAGGATGTTCTGAGCAGATTTCCCCTGCCTTCCCTTTCTGCCAAGTGAAAATCTGGTAAAGCAGTCCAGCTCAGAGGATCTAAACTCATTAGTGTCAAAAAATGAGTGGCATTGAAACTGCTTTCAGAACAGTTGCAGAATTATTGTACTGCAAATATTGCTAATACTCATATTTTATTTCTAGGAGAACAGATTGGTGGCCTTCCATAAAATAGGCTTTTCCCCTTTTCTCATTTCTGTAATGATCATAAGTATAGAAGGATCCACACAACTCACTAAAATTCATAGATCCACACAACTCACTAAAATTAATTTTAAAATATCACATTTTATATTGCTGTTGATCTGTGAGCTGCAGCACACATATCACTTGATGGGCCAGTCACCAAAACCTGAAGGGAGGTAGCCTAAATTTTAATTTCAGGAGTCCCTTGAAACACCAGATGCATGTAACATCAGACTGAAATTCTAGCTAGTGGCATTCAGTTATCCTTTCAAGTAATCTTCAAACCCATGTCACTTGACTGTTCCCCAGGTTTAAATATATACGTATATATATATATAGTTCATCTACGCACTGAAATCTTACATACGTTCATCTCCAAGCAAAAATAAATGTGACTTATTACCATGATTCATTTCAGTCCTTGAAATGTCATGACTGAAAGGGACCTATATGTTTCCACGCAAGGTAGGAGGTACATTTCCACCCGTTATCTTGTTTCACACACATTCAATGGCAACAAGCCTTTCATGAGAGAAGCAGTGAGCTTAAAATTCTTCTGAGAGACAGCAGCTGAACTGCATTGGGTCAGCTAGCACAGATGTGAATCCAACAAATTAACATACACAAGTTAATTTCACAGGTAGTTTTTGTTTGTTTGTTTGTTTTTGTTTTGTTTGTTTTTTTGCAAAGCATATTTTAGGATGCTTCATAATTCATATACAAAACCATACAAACACAGTTTGGAAATGAAATATATTGTATACATCAGCTGAATACGTCATTTATGGGTAACAGTGCCAAAATTATACAACGGATTGTTAAACTCAACACACCGTGGCCATGCTTCAATAACCTGTCACTTGAAATGTGAAGAAAATTTCAATTAGACTATCAGTGATTTCAACAAAGGTTCAAATAGTTTGCTATTCATCAGAAAACAGTTTTTATTGTTGCTATACTGATTTTTTCCACGATAATCTTTTGGAAGAGAAGTTATTACTCGCTCCTTTGGACACATAATTTTATTTTGGAAATTCAAGCTAAGAGCCTAAAATTTTAAGATAGCACTTAGTATATTATCAAATGATGGAAAGTGTTTGTCACTAACTGTAGCTCCTGGTATATGAGAGGGAGGTATTTTGAGATGAAAACAGCAAGAGGTATTATCATCTGTATATACTAAATATGTTCAACAAAGAATCATCTGTTCAGAAAATAAATAAATAAATAAATTATTGGTATCTCCCCTTCCCTCTCACCATGACATAATTACTTCTCCAAGGAGAAATTCTGGAATTGTTACAGGTTTACAGGAGTTATGCCTAGCTCAGTAATAATGAATTGAACAAAGAGCTCACAGGTAAAGAGTAGGTGGGACACAAACTGAAACCTGATAAACAAAATCTTCCAAAAGCAAAAAATCATTTGTGCTATACAACAAAGCTCCCTTATTAGCCAGTAGGGAAAGATCACGCTATGCTAGCCATTTCAAAACCAGTATGGCTTTCTTCCCCCAGCTCCTCAAGCCAGCCTTTGCAAATTTTCTGCAGAGACAAGATCTCACCACATTGAGGGTGCTTCCTTTTGTGCCAGGAACTAATATGGATGAAATTAATGTTGACCTAGTGATTTCTCCCAGTTAACAATTACTTTGAGAATATTGAACAATTCAGTTCTCAGTGAAAGCTCTTACTGGCAAACACAGATACTAAAGGATAGCTTTAACAGGCAATAAATACAGAAATTCCTAGTACAGCAGAGAAAAAATTATGATCACTGTGTTAAAAATTTCAAAGTCATGCTTCTAATGAATTTGATATTCATGACACTGAAAAACTACTGAGCTTATCTAACAGGACATTATTGTATTATATTGTTGTTTATGTTACAACCCATATATAATGATATAGGGTAAAAATAAGCCATCTTTTGCAAACACATTTTATTTTCACATGGAAAAAAATAGACTTCTTTCTCAAGACAGGAAAATTCATTTTCCCCCACCCACCTATTTGATTTATTACTCCTACTCAAATGTCAGCATTTAGTTGTTTCACCTGGTTTCTTTTTTTAGCTATGTAGCGAACTGGAATCTGTCCCTCGTCAAATTGCACAGCTTGGCACAGCTGTGCCAGAATTTTTACTACAGATGGGAACTTATTTATGCCATTACAGACATTTTTATCATCTACACAGGCCATTGTTTTTCAAGATAGCAATGAAATACTCTATATGGAGGGATGATAAAGCATGCATCTTTTTTACACAGGCACATACACTCAAAAATAAAGATACATTTAATATCCTGTCCATACCTGTATGTCCTTTCTTTAGAGAAACCAGACAACAAGCACCCCATTTGGGCTTCTCAAGGGACAATACTGGAAAGCAATTGACAGCATACTACCCTGGGAAGCCGAGTGAATATGTACTTACTGTATGACTTAACATGAATTACAATCAAAGAACTGCACAAACTGCAATCAAAGAAAGCACTGAAATCTGTTTTCTGATATTGAAGAAGCTTATTCATATATGCACCATGGATCAGAACCACAAATATATTCTCATGGAGTTATGCTAGGTAAAGAGCAGTCTCCCTCCTCCACCATATATACATGTATGACTGAAATTTGAAATAACAGGTTTTTAGAACTTGTCTGACAGAAACTAGGCAGTGCATTCATGTATGTTCTTCTGTGCAGGCCTATAGTCACAAAGATGGAGCTCAGCTCAGCCCCAGACACCAACATGAGTGGCCAACAGGTGGGGTGTTGGGACACCCATGCACAAATACAGCCTCCTTTCCCCATGCTAGCACTTAACTTTCACTTTTCCAAAAATGTCCCAATCCATCCCCAGATACTGAGGTGTCTGTGCTCATCTGCACAGTGGTTGGCACCGTGGCAAAGACTACCAGTGTCACCCACTGAAGTCGTGCCTGGGCAGCTCTGAGCTGCCGTTCACTAAAAGCACCAAGAGTTCACTCTGTACCCACAGCAGTCTGGCCTGTCATCATGTGGTCTGTGCTAATGTTGATTTACTTCTCAAGATATGGTAAAGGAAGAATGGGATTCCCTCATGGTATTCAGGTTCCAAAAATGAGCTGATAGTCACAAAGAAAGAAACTAAACAAAATTGTGATTGAAGTTACAAGAAATTTGCTACAGTTCAATTGTAATTCTTATAAAAACTTCTGAACTTTATAAAATCTTGCTTGAGACAAGAAATTCTCCTCATAAAACTTACAGTTCATGTATGGAGGAGTTGTGGACTCAAGTGAGGGCGTAAAGGCCTTACAGAGGGATCTGGACAGGTTGGAGAGCTGGGCGATCACCAACCGCATGAAGTTCAATAAGAGCAAGTGCCGGGTCCTGCACCTGGGACGGGGAAACCCTGGCTGCACGTACAGACTGGGCGATGAGACGCTGGAGAGCAGCCTAGAAGAGAGGGATCTGGGGGTCGTGATAGACAGCAAGTTGAATATGAGCCAGCAGTGTGCCCTGGCAGCCAGGAGGGCCAATCGTATCCTGGGGTGCATCAAGCACGGCATCGCTAGTAGGTCAAGGGAGGTGATTGTCCCGCTCTACTCTGCGCTGGTGCGGCCTCACCTCGAGTACTGTGTGCAGTTCTGGGCACCACAGTATAAAAAGGACATGAAACTGTTGGAAAGTGTCCAGAGGAGGGCTACGAAGATGGTGAAAGGCCTTGAGGGGAAGACGTACGAGGAACGGCTGAGGTCACTGGGCCTGTTCAGCCTGGAGAAGAGGAGGCTGAGGGGAGACCTCATCGCAGTCTACAACTTCCTCGTAAGGGGTTGTCAAGAGGCAGGAGACCTTTTCTCCATTAACACTAGTGACAGGACCCGCGGGAACGGGGTTAAGCTGAGGCAGGGGAAATTTAGGCTGGACGTCAGGAGGGGGTTCTTCACAGAGAGGGTGGTTGCACACTGGAACAGGCTCCCCAGGGAAGTGGTCACTGCACCGAGCCTGTCTGAATTTAAGAAGAGATTGGACTGTGAACTTAGGCACATGGTCTGAACTTTTGGGTAGACCTGTGCGGTGTCGAGAGTTGGACTTGATGATCCTTAAGGGTCCCTTCCAACTCAGGATATTCTATGATTCTATGATTCTATATCTGTCCCACAGAGAGTAACTCCAAATGACTATATGAATAAAAACAACAAACAGTTACAATCCTCTTCTAACATTCCAGATAAGTCAATGCTGGCTTCCAGTAACTGTTACTAAAGCCTCTGCATCTCTTGCTTATGATCTGAAAGTAGAAATGTAGAAACTTCAAAATCTCAGAAAGGATTACAGTATTTTAAACACTTCTGGCATGGTTGAACTAGGAAGTGTTAGAGATTTCTTTATTCAATGTAAATTCTGCTTTTAATTAAAAATAAATAAATAAATAAAAAGGAGGTTCAAGGAGGTTCAGACAAGTGATCAGACTTCTCCAGAACAAAACTCTAAAATGCTGGGGATTCATATGTGGATAGGGAGGGGAAAGAAAAAAAAAAAAAAAAACAAAAAAAAAAACTAAAATAACTTCAATCTCTATAGAAAGCAGTACCATTTGCTCAGTTACTAGGTCTGTGACAAATGAGCTGTCACTGAAATGTGTAATATATGATCTGCCTCACTGAGCACTTCCCTTTCGTTTGAGAGAGTGCCTAAATAAATGTTGTATTCTATTAAGCACACGGCCTGCACAGTGTCAGAGAGATGGCTTGCGAGAGCGCTCCTGCTTGAGAAACTCCAACGCAATGGGTCCTTTCCCTGAGCGAACGTTTGGGGTACTTAGGCTTGTTAAACATAATGATATTTCTCAAACTACAATTACCCAAGCACCGTGGTGTCATCTTAGCTGAAGGAGGACTCTCCCCAGCTTCCCAGGAACAGGCTTGCCATTGTTACAATCACTCCCCATGTAGTCACCTTTTTAGAGTCAAGTTTTGACTACCGCCAAATGACTAATGTGCTACTTATTGTTGCTACGTGCTACCATATTGTCAGCATGACTGTTCCCATTCCAGAGAGTGTGGGAAACAAAGCAAGCATAAAATATGAGCAAAATGACTCAATAGCTAGTACACTACTGCATTATTCTTGTTAAGTAAAGCACTGCATGGCAGCAGCTAACACACAAGATCAGGTCTTCTGCAATCATCTGCAAATACAGAGGCCACAGGAAATACATAGTAAAGAGTTATGATTGTAGGCATGCACAAGTGCAGGAGCAAATGGCTGGTGACATACATTTACTTTTCTTTCCTGTAGATGATCTGGGAGAAGGGGATTTCTCTTTTGTGCACTGCAGAACTGAGTAGGATTCAAACAAACCTCAATGAGTACACCTCATGAAACACACCACCAAAACTGAACCAGAGTACAGAAGTTCTGGTTGCATCTTGAATCGTGTGTTTTGACAATCAGAGAAACCAGTAATAGTAAGGACCAAAGTCAGACAGGTGCCAAGACCGAGTCCATAAAATATGTAAATACACATGCAAGTCTGTATTTACCTTAGCAGACTTGCATTTGCAAATGGACAGTACCATGCATTTACCAATTATGTTCACACACGACTATCTTTGGCTCTTTTTGAAAAGATACCTATATTTTTCTTGATAAATCCTGGCCAAAGGCCTAGGCCAGTTGGAACTGCCTTTGCCAGAAACTGTGGACATAAAATACTTTCCAGGTGGTACTTGGTTCCTCACGGAATCAAGCCCCAAAACAGGGAGTTCTTGTTGGAGTTTCTACAGTGAAGCTACTGATGGTTATGATGATCAAATAAGCAGGGCAGCCCAAAGGCTTGTTCACAAGCTTAAAGGAAAAGCACTGTAACTGTGAACTTGCACAGAATAACTGCTTATTTAGCTTTCAGTAAATGAAGTGTTCTATCTAATAGACTTTTTTTTCTTCCTCTGATGGCTAAATGCTTCCCCTATTACTAACGTGTGAAATGATCTAGAGTATTAGTGTTTGCATTAAGCAGTTACTTGCACAGACCTTGGAAAAACGACAGCTTCTGGCAAAATTTACTGGAGAAAAAAATTTCCAGATTCAGATTTGACTTAAGGCATTACTGTTCAATGAGGAGTGGCTTGGGCAAGATCTTATTTCCACTTTTGCCCTGCAAGAAAATAGGCAATGACTAGTAAATGAGTTGGAAATTATTACTATAATTAACATGTCTTCAAAGCAGCCGTTGGAAATTGTGCATGCAGCAACAAACTAATGAAGCTCCAGTTGCACAAAAACAAAAGGTCACAACAACCTGAGGGAAGCCAGGATAGAAGCTGTTTTAGAGAACTTTTCCCATATTGAAGGCAGACTCTGAAGAAGATAGTGGCAACGCCATCCCACCCTGCATAGTTTCATTGTCTTGACAGTGAGTCTCCCCGTAATGAATGCCTGGTTCTGCTGTCAGCACACATTGAGGCATTTGGAAGTCCCTGCAGGAAAAAGAAAACAGGAGGTATAGAGGGGATGGGGGGGGGATTGATGGGGGAGTTAGGATGAAGCTGGAAAAACGCAGCCAGAAAAGTACATTGGCAACATGGAGAGCGATTTGTTTGGCCAAAACTTGATTTATTGTGTAAATAATCACTTGGCCAGTGTGTGCTTACATATGGCATACACCGAGCAACTTAGTATGAGTCTTTTTCAAATGGTACAGCTCAGCTCTGCACTTCAGTTTTTCTCTCAAAGGGAAGATTCTATTCCTGTGGCTCTCTCAAGCATACTTCAATTAAAATTGTACCCTGCCTTCAAATTCTGCCTGCTTTTGCAGAATAAGGGAAAAATATCTTCATACTAATTCTTGCTGTTTACTTGTACATGAATCAAATTCATATTAAAGCTTCTAACTGCATTATTTTTAAATCAGCAGCTAAAAAGAAATAAGAGTTGGAAAAGCACAGCACAAGCATATTGTGTACAGGCTTTATACAAGCGCCCACGCACATATTTCTGTCATGACACCCACTTTTCCACATCATTCCTAATTTGCAGTGTTCTTGTTGCTGGGCCTGATCCAAATCCCACTGCAATGAATGTAAGGTTTTCAGCTGGTTTCAGATTGCCTGGGATTCAGTCTAGGCATTTAGGCTATAAAGAGCATATCAGGAATGCTAGCTCAGGAGGGGGAGGAAGATGTGAGGGGACTTTCACAATGTTGATAAACAACCAAACACACAAATGATAGCCGAAATTTCAAGCTACTTTGGAGAGAAAGCAAAAACTGCCCTTCTGAATGTTCTGGTATATGACAAAGTGATAGCTATCTCCAATTAACTCCTCAATTCTTCTTAGAAAAGCCTGAGAATAGAAGTCTCTAACTATAAAGATTCACTTAATTCTATTATTTTACTGTTTTGTTTTGTTTTTGAAATGGTTCCAGAATCCATTCCATCATTCCTGGCAGATTATTTCTCAGTCTGTGGGGTGAAACCAGTTGAGTAACACATGAAATTTCCTGGATACTAAACAACAACTTACTCAAAAAGTATTACTTACTGCACAGCACTCACTCATTTATCTTCTTTCTGCACAGAAGGAAATATCTGAATAATCTTCTTTAAATTAAATATGATCTACCTTCTCCCCCATCATCAGCAGTTAGTGGTAGTGAACTAAAAGATTTATCACCCTTCACACTTTCTGCTTTGGGTACCCAAAGAAAAATTCACATCTTCTACAGCTTTGGTCAGGAAATAAAGAGGATGCAGAGGATCCTACTAACCATGATTTCATTTTTCCTCTTAACCTCTAATATTTTCTATAGCAGATAAACACCAGGTGCGATTTTGTTTTGATACACTTCTTTCTCTTACACCTCTAGTAAGTTATTTCAGTGATCTGATCACAGAGCTACCCTTTAGTACCTACTCTGTCCATGAAAGAGATCCACTCACATGACGCTTAAATGGTATAGCACGTAGAGCCAATTCCACTGTAACAGATAGCACACCATCTGTTAACTACATTTGAAGTCTGCAGTGGGACATGCTACAATCTTCTTTAAAACATCCCTGGGGTTACTTTTACAGGCCTGGAAAGATAAGGGAAAAATATTTCTTCCTTTGGAAGTAACACTGCATGTATCTTTCTTTTATGGCAGAGCATGGGGCAAAACAAGGTATACATAAAGCAGTGGATGTTTACAAAGCTAACACCACCTCTTAAATCTTTGTGATGTCTGGAACTGTGAGAAATGTGCAGTTTTCTGACAAGCACTTCATGTTCAAAATAAAATAACTGTTCAGATAAAATCAAGCTTCAACAGGCAAAATTTTACCATCTTAGTAATCCTGGAATTCAGTGTTTACAAGTCAGAATATTTATAACAGTGGAAAGTGCTCAGGACTCAAATGGCAATATTTCTTTAAACTTTTTGAATAGTTAGGACAACAGGAACTCTTTCTGGAAAAAATAAAAAACACACAAACCCACATCCTTTGTAAATTATTTGGTCATTTTAACAGATTTTATTTATTTATTTATTTATTTTTCAGAGAACAGTATTATATTACTTTGTAAACTCTAGAAACTAGCAAAACTGTGTCAGAAACTATTGCCTGATGATGCAGTATAAACCAGCCCTCAAAAAATTTTCTTTCCTCACTAGTTAAGTTCAATGATACTTGAGAAAGTGGACCTCATAAGAAAACTGAATAAAATCTACAGTCTTCCTTTCCCTTCCTGCTGTTTTATAAATCAATTTGCTTTTTGTTATTGTTTCTTAGGAAACCCATGTTTCCTTTTATCTCAGAAATGGACTGGGTCTGAGATATAGAACCCTGATCTCTCCTTCTCCCCGCAGTCTCTGTAGGTAACAACTAAACAGAAGCAGCTTAAGTGTTCCTATGTGATGGTCTTCTCTCACACAGCAAAATGTCCCTAAGCTGAAAAGCTGTATTAGACAAAAGAGTCCCCACATGATTTCCTCATCTAGTCTGCTGAGTCCTTTAGCCTCAGACAAACCAAAAAAAATGCACCTTCCATGGCTCCAGTAGCAGTACTACAAAACTAGTCTAAGAGATGCTCATATTCTTCTCATGACCCATTATTCTGCTTCTCTTTCATTCAGTTTTGTTGAAAGACACAGACCATATTTTACATCACTGTTTCATAAATGCAATAATTCAAGGTTGACTGAAGCCCACATAAGTTTTTACATGGCATTTCTCTGCTTGGGTCAGTTTGAGAAGCATTCACTCATCTGTAACTCCATTAACTACATAGCTGCTAAAGCAAGGAGGAGTTTGCCTCATTTTATAATAGATTTCCCTTTCAGATTTCCTTTATTCCAGAAGAGAATTTGAATGCTGACAGCAGTTTACTGATTTGTTTCAATCAATTTAACAAATTAAACAATAGTAGTTTGGGCTGTTACTTTCCATTGAGAAAGATGCCACATTTTATGATAGTGTCCATTAAAAGCTCTGAGATACTTAGTTCTTGAGCACTACTGCAGTGTTTAAGAAGCATGAACCATTTTGGTAAGTAACAACCTTTTATGTTGAGTAACTTTAAGGAAAAAATACAAAGGTTATCTAGCATTTCAAGAAACAAAAAGGCAAGGCTGATGGTATTGCCTCATTAGAAAGGGGATACCCAGTTTAAACAGCTCCTTACAGAAACAAGCTATAAGTGTAAATACCAAAGCTGACTCTGATCACCTTATTATTAACAGGAAATTCAAGGAAATCATTAACAAGTGATGATGTTATAATGGATGATCATTTTGCTTGATAAAGCCAGAGATTTTACAGAATGTTTAGAAGCTAGGCAGGAAATGTGTCAAAGTGATTCTTCTCACGTTAACTGAGAGATAAACCACTGAGGGCTGACTTATCTACACTCTCAGTGCACAGACATTTAAGAACAAGGTATTTTGCATCTAGCAGTTCGGAGAACAGAGGACAAGAGTAGGAGGACTCCTACTCCTACAGGATCCCCTGTAGCCTGCAGGCTACAGTAACAGATGGAGTGCTCTTCTATTGTTCTACACCATGAGAAAGCTTTCATTTCCATGCTATGGCATCTGCAAGTTTCAACAAGTCATATTTCTGTGTCTAAAAGGATATTTTACCTCAAAGCACAAAATCAAGTCTTCAGGTACATTAAACTAAGATTTGCAGCTTGTCAGCTGAGGACTGATTCATGAGCGTATTCTGATTACAACATTCTTGTAAACAAGAAAAAAAAACACAACAAAACAAACAAACAAACAAACAAAAAACACTAGGAGGCCCCATAAGACATTCTCATCTAAAAATCACCTAATTCTAGATAAGCCTTATTTTCTTTTAATGTCTCAGGGGATAGAGGGAGCTACAGAAAGAAATTAAGGGAAAAAGAGGAAAAAAAAAAAGAATAAATAAATAATAAAAAAAAAAAAAAAACAACAGAAAAAGGAAGGAAGGAAGGAAGGAAGGAAGGAAGGAAGGAAGGAAGGAAGGAAGGAAGGAAGGAAGGAAGGAAGGGAGGGAGGGAGGGAGGGAGGGAGGGAGGGAGGGAGGGAGGGAGGAAAAGCCAGTAAGACAATTGAGGGGGAAAAAGTATATTTACTGTTTCAGCATACTTTTGTTATAAAGTGTTTATAGCTCAGGTCAACTCAGAGGTGCATATAGAGATCCCTGTGAATCTATGCTTCTATTTTTAAAGCAATTGGAGAATACAGGAATATCTTCCATCTGGAATTGTTTTTAGAAATGCCATCTACAGGGGCAATGCAGAAACATGCTGTCAAAGAATAAACAGCATCTTTATGTAAGGCAATTAATTCTCCAAATGCAGTCCAATCTGTGACTGACTGGTAAACAAATAGGGTAACTGCCAGTATAAATATTTATTTGGGAACAGAGGCAGCTTCAAAACAAGCAAAAGTTTGTCGCAAGTAGTTAGTGTGTGCACTCTGAAGAGAAGGAGCATGAATGGCTCTAAGCAAATGTTCAGTGGAGCTCTGCATAAAAACTGTAAATATACAGGAACATTTAAAGACTTGATTGTTGTTAGCAGTTAAACAAATTGATCATCATGACTTTTTTTTTTTTTTTTTTAATTCCTTCAGTGAAATTTAGTACAAGCTGTTATTAAGGCAAATAAATAAAAGTCCAGAAAGCTATTAGATCCATGTTATTTGTATTCGATCTACTAATGGTCTGATAATAATCAGTGCACAGACAGATGCAAATGTTAGTTACCAAATAGCAGCTACAGCCATTTGACATTTTACAAATCTTAACTTTTTAAAAATATTTAAATTTAAAAGGGGAAGATCTAAGGAAATAATGAAACATTCTTAATTTGTGGGACAACTTTAGAATGAGTTAGCATTTTCATTAGAAAAAAATACTGCTATGATTTTGTAATTGCAAATTCAAAAGGAAAACACGGTAATGGTACTTCCTTAATTTGTTAAAGCACAATTACATTTCCTTGATTAAAACATGTAGATGCAATTACTGGATATGTCATACTGAAATGTTAAAAATGGAGCCTTCTCAAAGGACAAGAACTGCTCTATGAAATTTTTAGTCCATATGGCATATTCTAGATCATCTCACAAGCAAAATAAGACATCCTCTAAATACAGAATGGTAGGGAGCTCTCAAGATAAATATTTCTGAAATTATCCTTTGGGTGAGGCATTAGGAACCATGTGGTTTTAAAGCAGAAATGCTCAACTAGCCACTATTTAGTGCCTGTGGTCAGAGTGTGCTGACTGGCTGACAACTGTGATGTCCAGTGTACCACAGGCTAGTCATGTTCAGTAAGAAGTTCTGCCAAGATAGAAAGGCATATCATTAAGGAGCCTAATACTGCAAGGTGCTGGGAGTGCAGAACATGCTGTGCCTGGCACAACTGAGGTCAAAAAACATAATTATTTCCATAGATACTGAAAAAACTTTCCTGAATACCTTGAACACATAACACTCGCAGAGGAATATGTTTGCTCCACAGAACGCGTGTGCAGTATTAGAGTAAACTGCCATTGGAGAATGATAAAGTTAGCTTAAAATTTGGTACTTCCTTTATTTTCTTCAAGGATTTCTGTCTGTGGCTATGTAGCAGATTATTTTTTCAGTCTGTCTTTTTAAGGTATGTTTATTTCTTATGTAAATGACAATCAGATGCTATCTGGAATTTACCTACTTTTCACGGCTCCAGTCTTACTTCGAAGCTTTCTGCCTCAGTATGTTTTCAGAGAAGGTAATTGTCATAGGTGACAGAAAAACCTGCTGCCCTTTCAAAAGGGATGGAAATTTTGAAACTAGGTTTACCATGATGTAAGTAAGTCTGATTACTTACATCAGTTGCTCTGAAGTAAGGGCAACTTCCATCTGCTACACTTGATATTGTCTTCTATGCCTGATGATTCAGTTATTTGCTGGTACAACATACAGTCTCTGCTTTCCTGTGAAATTGACTTCCAAGTGGCAAAGAAGGTTCAAACTGTGATTTTCAGTCACAAACAAAAACACACAAACACACACATGAGCCCTCTTCAGAACTAGAAGATATTTTACTGGGGACTGAATCTTGCCATGTTGCTTGTCACTGAACCTGACCTTAAAATGGCAGCATGTATCATCAGCACCTTGGCTTGTTACAGCCTGTTCCATTCAGCATGCTGACTACTCCCAGGCGACTGATAGCAGAGAGCAATGGGAGTCCTTGGCAAATACTTGGTGATATTTAAGAATCTAAAACAAAACTCTGGGCTAAAAAGTTCATTGACTATCTTTAGCTGTTAGACTCCCTAAGCTGACAAGATATTTCCATTAAAAAATAAGACTTTTTTAACAGCTGTTAGATGCAATGGTAAACAATTTGAAAAGGAACAAATGCTTTCTGCCTTCTAAAGTTGTAAGATATGGTGGTGATTATTTTTAAACATAACCCTGTGAAATTACTTGTTTTGAAGAACAAGAGACTGATATGTACTTTTGATTAAAAAAAAACACACTATCTATTGTCATTTTAAAACAGAACAAAAACCTAAAGGGAGGAAGAAACATTGTGCAGCAACACCAAAGTCCTCCTCATATATTTAAAAAAAAAAAAAAAAAAAAAAAAGTTACTTTATAATGTTCATTCATTTCTTGACATTAACAATTAAGTTTCCCAAACTTAGTAGGAAAATTCTACTGTATTTCCTACAGCAGTATGTGAAGAACATACTGTCCAAAAGAAAGAGTTTGATGACATTTGTTTAATGAATTTTAATAACAAAAATATTTTGAAAGTCAAAGGTTTAAAACACTAAGTAAAATTATCAGAAGTTTATCATAGATATAGTAGAGGAGTCAAGGGTTTATTCTTATGTTATAAAAGCTCTTTCTTTCAAGGTCCAGTTTCCTTTTTAAAATTTATCTGCTGAACAGAAAGACAAAGAAAACCAATATTTTTTCAAAATATTATTGGAAAATGTGAAAACACTGCCAGGTATGGAACAGCCTACTTCAGGTAGGAATACAGAAAACATTGTTCATGAGTTGCTTGCATTATTCAGACTTAGATGTCAACTCAGGAGAGCTGGGGAGGGGCAGAGTAATTCTGAAAAAAAGTGAGAGGGCTTATTTACACTCTGCAAAATGCATTGCCTTGCTTTCTTTTCTTTATCTAAATTGCAATGCCATTTTATTCTAAAGCTCTCATTTCTGTAACATTAGGCATATTGAAATGAGCCACAAATCTGTGGCTATCTGGGAACTAAACAATTAGGTGAATTTCTTTAACCATACTGTGTCTATGTAATGTTACAGAGTATAAGGATAATTTCTCCTAGCTGTAGCCTATGCTAATCTAATACTGTTAATTTGCTATATAGAAGGGCTAACAATCTTCAGGCACACTGCACAAATACCACTCTAAACTTAAGATATTTCCACTTCTGCTGAAGCACGTTCTGGCAGAATGGTTAGATACAAAAGATATGTATATCATCTTTCTATCCAATAAGCTGATAAGTACTCACAGAATGATTAGCTGAAACATTATATCTGAGTAACAGCAAGTATAGGACCACCTCCAAAAGCTACAGAAGTAGCAAAACCACAGACATTAAATCCTGACCAAGGTCCTGAAGTGGGGTGGCAATGGAAAGTCTTGGGGCTTTCCTCTAGCATACCGCAAAGCAGCATAGTAAAGTTTGCGCCATAGTATTTTAATAAATTACTTTCGTGATGTTCCAGGGAAAAGCACCCAGTCAGAGAAGCTATTTCATATGTTGCTGTTAAAAAAATAAAATAATAAAATATATAATATAATATAAAAATAAAATAAAAACAGCAGTGTATTATGTGGATTGCTTTGTTTTCTACTATACTAATGTTTCTAAAACCCATCTCCTACCTAACAGAACTGCTTCAGAAGCACCTGAGGGCTGTCTTGTAGGTTTTTAAAAGGAAATCTGAAATTCAACATTGAGTAGAGCTCAGGCTACTACAAAGGGGTTGCTATTTATTGTTATCACCAAGAACAGTCACATAAATTTTACTAGCGTTATATGACAACAATGTTATCACTTAGCTGCAATTCTGGGCAACTTACAAATAGGAAATTTTTCAGCCTGGAAAATGACTGGCCTCTGAAATAATCTGTAGTAATAGTTTGATGACAACCACTGTGCAAGTTCAAACAGCAAGAGAAACTCATGACCCACAAGAGGGGAAGGATCAAGCTCACACCTGGACTCAATATGTTAATTAAGTAGAGATATGTATTCACTTCTAGGATGGTCTAGAGGCTAGATTTTTGAATCTCTTCCCCATTGGAAGAAAGCTGTTTCTTATTTGCATCTCACAGTATTTTCTCACTTTAAAACTGGTTCCTGAAATGTAAACAGACGTTAATGCACCATTGCTATTCTTTACTCTAGTCTTCAGTTCTAAAAGAGAAGTCATATCCCCCTCCCTTGGAACAGAGGGTATGGAAAAGCAACTGGAAGTGGAATAATTAATGAAAAATAAATAAAATTGATTAATGAAAAGCTCAAGAAGGAAGAAGTATTTTTCATGTAAATTCATTAATTATACTCCTAACTATTCTAATACAAATATACTCCTAACTATTCTAATACAAAAATGCACTGTCAGATTTTTTTTGTTCTAAGTCACCTCCAGAACATGAAGATATTCATTAAATGAAAGTCTCATGAATTTCAAACATATGTGCACCAGTGAAGTTAATGAAGTTTCATTCATTCGTGTTAGTGAAGTTTTTTGCATGCTGACTTGTTTGTAGGATTCAAACTTAGTAATATTATTTATTATGGTATAATAAAGCATTTTTATTTGTAAAATCTTTAAATAAGAAAAAATATGTATAGAGATGAATCAATATGTTCACAGGATACTATAGCTTCCTGTAGCTTTTTCAAAATCACCTTCCAACCCAAACCATTCTACGATTCTATGAAAGTGCCTCTGAAGTTAAAATGCAGGTATAGCAGCATATGTTTCATAGAAATGATTATAAGCTGAACATAAACTCTTCCTGTATATTCCTGTCTAAAATAGGTAAAATAACATGAATGGTTAAGTTAAGGTCTGAATGCTTATCCAAACTTTAGAGTGAGCATGAGGTTTTCTAACAGTTCATTTTCATTATATATTGAGTGACATAATTTTTTAAAGATAGCCACCCTATATGTGAGTTATTTACTACTATTATCTTGAGAGAACAGCACTTACGTAAATCCTTTCTTGATAGGTTAACTGATCAACACATTTTTTTCTCAAAATTCCAGAGTGTTTGACTTGCTATAATCTTACTTAAGTCAATAGAATGTTTTGTGCCAATTTAAAGAAAATTCTCAAGGTTTTCTATTGATTGTTCTTCAAGGCAGTCATATATAAAGGCTTATACTCTTTGGATTCTGTCTTTCATGACCAAATAATAGTCATAGAAAAATAAAATATTGCTTAGTTGTTTTTATTTGAAGAGACAGCAGAGTTTTCAGTGGTTGTGAGATTTCAAAATGGCAATTTAATGCAGAAATTTGTTAAACTACTTTTTATGCTTTATAGCCTTTTGTTTAGACAAGCAAATGTAAAATGGCTCAGTAGCTCAGAAAATTGGTGCACTTAAGTTGTAATTGTTCTTCCTGGGCCACATATGAGTGGATAAATAGCATAGGAATTAATAAACACTGGTAAGTAAAACTTCTAACTACTGATTCATGAGCTATTTATCTGGAACTTTACTATCCCAAAAAAAAAAAAAAAAAAAAAAAAAAACAAAAAAAAAACAATGAGTGCCACTGTATCTCATGAGTTCTGAAACATGATTTCCAAGTTTTCTTAAGAAAACATGAAGCCAGAGCTTTTGAACTGAGAGAGTAGCAATGCCAGGGCATATTGGCTTTTATTGCAGTAAATAAGAATGGTATATCATGTTTAGTTTCTTTATAGATCATGAAATGCAGAGGCCATATACTGTTCCTTCTGACAGGAATGGGAAATGTTTTTTCAATGGTGGACAAATATAAATAAATGAGAACTGATTCATAATGATGCATAATGATTCCTGGTGAAAAGTTCTATTTTGCATAGCTTCTGAAAGAATGAAGAACAAATCCGAACTATAGAAAAGATTAAAATGTACTTTACCCTAAACAAAAGCACAAGAAGAATTATTCAATAATATGACATGGTATCAAAATGTAAAAAATACTGAAAAACAGATAGCAAAAACAAGCCACAAACTTTGACTAAGCAGAAGAAACTCTTAGTCTACATATACATTAGGTAAATTTTCCCATTTGGTAGTAGGCAAGAGGACCATAACTGAATTTCAGTAACTATTCTGAATATTATTGCAGAAAAGATTTTCTTTTTTAAGACACTTAATTTAGAAAATTAAAGGTAACAAGTGACATACTGTCAGGAGAAAACACCCCATCGTGCCTTTATCATCTGCACCTGACAACCTTGAGAAAGTAAGGTGAGGAGTCTTTTGGATCATTTATATTTACTTTAAAATATTTTGGAATATTTCCACTGAGGAACTTCCAGAAGTTTTTTGTAAACAGAAATAGTAATTTGTTATCAGGTTGTTCTAAGATTCTGTCACTCACCCAGAAAGATCTGATTCCTGAAACTATCAACAAAATCTTGAGGCTGAATATAATTAATGTCATTCACTCCTTATATCTTTATAAGTATTGGTAAATAATTCTTCTTTTGCATTTTGAAGATCAGTTTGAACTGAAGAATATGTCTTACATTTATATGTCTCAATTTAACCCTGCTTTTCTTCTGAATGAGGGTTACAAAAACTAAAATTGAACTCAAAAGAAAGTCATTGTCATTTCCCCTCCCTTCACCCTCTTTTTTTTTTGGTATGTTTTTCTTGTTCATTCGTTGTTTAATATTGTTCTTAAGCACTATTTACCTAAAGAAAAAATAATAGTATGTCTGGCTACAGTTTTTCAAACTGAAAAACACAGAAAACTTTTGACTCAAATGCTTCCTACTTCCCCATCTCTTATTAGAAATCAGCACCCTGTTAAGGTTATTTCTCTCATAATCTTCCATTCCCTCTGGTCACATAAGACTCTCTTGCCTCTGTCTTCCCTAACTCTTCATTCCCATCTACAAGGTGCTATCCTTATCTTAATAAAGTCAGTAGCTTTGTCATTCACAGAGATTGGGATTTCCTTTCTCACATTCCTTTTAAAAGGAGTCTCCAACAAGAACACCCTCAATCTTTCCACTGCTTCTGACCCACTCATCCTTTTCTCCTTCAAACACAAATACTGAAGCTTCATTACAAACAGCATCAAAATGTGGAGTGGGGGGGGAAATCTCTACATAGGAGAAAGAAGCCACTTCCTGAGGAAACCTTGTTTTTGTTTTTCTTTCATCTGTGCTCCTTTACTAACACCATAAAGCCACAGTGGAATAAAATTAGAACAACAAATAAAAGCTCTACAGCGACATCTCTCAACGGCTGGAAAAATACATTTTCATGTGAATGATGCATGCTTGCTCTTCTCTGAATTTCTGGCTTGATTTGGGGCATTTCCATGTCTCATTTTCTATTTTGCTTTCTATTTTACCTTGCTGCAATCCCCAGCAAAATTGCCATATACCTATTCTATATACGTTTGTTTTCTGTGGTGAATGGTAATTGTTCCTTCCACTACTTGTCTGAAATCATGAATCAACAGACACTGCCTGACAAACTTGTTGAGACAAATGCTGCTTTACTGAGTTAAAGACAAACATCCCTATTGTTCCTAATTTACTGTCAAACCAGAAGAAAAATGCTCTATTCAAAAGGCAATGATTTACACGATCTTAAACAATAACTGTCTTATATATGAAGCTACAGTAATTTGGAATTTCTATGCATCCAAAAAAAAATCTCATTGACATGACAAATATCAGGATTTTCCCATTTAGAGTAAAAGCTATTACTTTTAGCTGATTGCATTTCTAATCTGGAGGTGATAAGAACAATGTTATGACTTGTTTGTTTGTTTGTTTTCTAGTTCCTTGAAAAGCTGTTCTTGTTCTCACTTTAAGTGACAAATGAATTTGGGGGAATTCAGCCTAAACGTTATAGGAAGCTGAAAGTCTTGATCAAGCCTTGTGTACTACAGGTTACTTTAGCAGAAGGAATAGTTTAGAATAACATTCCAGGGTAGAAATTTTAATTTACTATGAGGGGAAGCATACTCTGTGCCCAGACATTCATCTGCTTTCTCTTTCAGTCTCAAGCAGCAATAGTAACTACTGTTATTCCACATTCCTAGACACTGGACACTTATGATAACAACATACATCTTAGAAACTTTATCTGGACTATGTTGTCTCAAGACGGTGAGGATCTTTAGCTACATCAGAAATAAAATAGACTCCAAAGAGGAGGAAAATAAATACATCAGTTCTACATGATGGAGCTCATCTAACACAGGAGTCTATCCACAACGTAGAAGTAGGTGCCAAAACCATAAAAAGAGGAAAGATGAAAGGAAGACCCCTCTCAGCTTTCTGAATGCCAGTTTACACAGCTCTTCACTTAGTTCCATTTAGTGAATTTTGTTTGTCTTCTTCATCCCTACCCTCTTCATCCCTCTGCATTCTCCAGAAAGTTTAGGGATGCCTTTGCTGTACTAGAAGCCAAGACAAAGTTAGGTAAGCTTAGCATGCTTACTGCTGTGGAGCTAGCCCCACAGCAGCTGCTACCTGGGAACTCCAGAAGAAGGCTCAAAATGAGCAACTGCTCATGCAGAGAAGAGATTTCCATGTAAAAATGAAGGTCTAATAAAAAACAAAAACAAACAAAAAAAAAAAAAAAAAAAAAAAACCTACTATTCCCAATTTGGAAGAGCATTGGATCCTCTTCTGCATTTTAATGCCAGAGCTGTTTGGTCAGGTCAGAACTTGCTGTAATAAAGATGACTACTAGCAGCAGTATGTTTTATTTTCACAAGAAGCACTCATGCATTTTTTTATTCTCCTTTTTTACCCTCCATTTATTTCTGTGAATGTTTTTACTGAATGTATAAACAAGAACAAATGCTCAAGTGACAAAGGATACTTTTTCCTTTACAGGAATCAGGGTCAATCTTTAACAAAGAGCTTCCTTGCAACTGCAAAAGCTCCATAATAATCTTGCAGGAGTCCAAGCAACCCCCAGCTCTTAGGTTGACTTACACTGAGAATATTTGGCCTTCTGTATCAGTATGATTTGACCTCAAAGTTTCCTGACTGGAGTTTGTTAATAGGAGAGTAAATTAAATATTTTTAATCTCTTTATAACAAACAGTCTTGGAACTAATTGTTATTGTTTTTCTGAGGAGCTTTCAGCCACACACAGAATGTTAGAACCTGATATTTTGCTTTTGAGGTTTAAAATGCACCCCAACCTACTGAGACGTTTACAGCTTTTTTTTTTTTTTTTTTTTTTTTTAATGGCATAATGGCATTGTAACTGCCATAGGAACATATTGTAACTGTCAATTACAAACCACTGACACCAGATTTAACCTCCTACACAAGTGTGCATTGCAACTGGTGTTTCCCCAGACAAGACATAACCATTCAGCTAGCAAGAGAAAAACATTTGGTCTCTTAATTACTTTCTGTACAAAGTGTATAATTAAAGTTTTGTTCTGTGATTTTGTAATGAAAACAAACAAAACTATTTGTAGTTGTTTTCCCCCTTCTCCCCCCACCCAAATAAAATAAAATAAAATAAAAGGAGGAATGAAGGAAATAGGAGGGGAGAAGGGTAAGCAGCATTTTGATATCTTTGCATTAATAGTCTTTGCATTAAATATTCAACTACAAGCTCTCCTCAGCCTGTTCTGGAAAGAGTATGAAAACAAGCACTTGCAACGATTATTTTTGTAAGATGGAGCACAAATTTCAAATGACATGAAATCTCTCAGTACACTTCTTCAAATCCTCCTTCTCTCCTCAGTCAATAAGAGCATTCAAAACTGGACTGAGGATGTGAAAACCACAGCCTCCCTTCAGATGTGCAAACAACTCACGAGAGTTGGTGGCAGAACTACCCAAGCAGGAACAGTGCCTGACAGCACCTGGGTTATCTGAGAGCCCAGAGGAATAACATCACAGTATGCAGTGGACTTAGAAGGTGCAACCACTGAGAGACATCTTCCAGGGCCTTTACTGCTGCATAAAAAACTGGCAGCCAGCAGTCACTGATGGGAACTAACCAATAAGATCTGGCAGTTTCAACAAACATCTTCAGGGTGAAATAGAGGGAAGCATTCTCCAAGCACATCCTATGCAGGCCCATTCTCTAGCTCATCATATTTTCTAAAATAAAATGTTTAATCCTACTTCAGTGAAGGCAGCTGTAAGACAAACAATTGACTTATCTGGAAGAACACTTTATTCTTGATTCTACTATGAAGGATTCCAGTATATGGCCTATTTAACTATTTCCAGACTGACACACCTATTTGATTTTATAACTGGCAATTCCACTGTGAAAACATAGATTGTTTTTAGCTAGCAAGACTATTTGCCAAAGAATCACATTAACACCCTCTTTTCAGGTGTAAAGGGAAGAAAATGGTGAAATTTGTACTGCCATGAGAAGAGAACAAAATGAATTGAACTAAAATGTGTTCATTTTAAAATTCACCAGTGGGCAATGATCAGTTTTATTGGTATAAAGCTGGAATCACACTTCCAAAGCTGAGTAAGTGTTAAGCACATCTATACAAGCGAAGTGTAACCATATGCGAGTTCAAACAAATTGTGCTGGTTATGAGAGAAAACTTCATACTTTACTGTTTAGAAAATATGATTTAATTTTTTCTAAAGGAATTTTCTTCCAGTGGGAATAATTTTGTTACTAACAAAAAAAAAAGGACAAGGTGTTTTCCAATGTAAACGTTTAGATTCTTTTTGATTTCTTACTATATCTGAATAATATGAAAATTGCAAAAAAAATTGCTTAAGCTGGCTTTACTGTTCATTACAGGTTTCTCTGCATATATTTTTTGTATCTGTAAGTTTAATGACTGAAAAATGTGGCAAATATCTTTGTGTGAAGCCTGATATCAGTGAAACTGGAATGGACAAAAAGTATATCCTCTATCATCCTTTTAGTTGAACATTTTTCTCATTAATAACTTACTTAAGCCTTATTTGTTCGGAATGGTAAGATAACAAAAACAAGCTACATCATCTTTCAGTGAGTAATAAATTATTAAATAGTACCTTTGTACCTTCTTTCTCAAATTTACTCACTGGAGTCAGCACTGATGTCACAGAAACAGGGAACAGGCTCAGCAGAGGACCTAATAAATAAATAAATAAATAAATAAATAAATAAGGTTTACTGATAGCGTAATAAACTTTAAACCCAGAGCAACATAAAATGAAACTGAAGTAACTTTAGCTTTAGTGGAAATATATGTAAAATAAATAGGGATATGGAGAGTTATCTGGGTTCTATGTAACTACTACACATTAGAGAGTAGAAACATTAGCACCTTGGATCTTCAAGGGCAAAACATTTAAATACCCAATATACAACAGAGACAAATGTATCAATGGGTCTTTTTTGTTTGTTTTGTAAGAAGAGGGAGAATGTAAAGATGAAATGTGATTTATAAAAACACATGATTTTAAAGATACGATTAATAAAAAAATTCTGTGGTGAGCAATCACATTTTGTCAAATATCTATTAACACTACTCATTTTTCACAAAGAAAAAAAAAGGAACAAAACAGAAAAACAGGACAGCAGTAGTACGGCAAACAAGTGGGAGGGGATTAGGGTCTGATACTGAACAAGTCTTAATGTTTCCAGATGGACAGTATTTTCACTACAGAAGGAGAAATTCTCCCATGTCATAACATTTCTCCATTACTCTTCTATGACATGATTTGTTCAGAAATGGCTAAAAAACAGCATTTCTACAAGCATAAAATGCAAGATCATTACTGAAGAAATCCTATGATTTTGTGAGGGCTGCGGGGGAAACCAGCAGGAAAAGCTTGGCCTACTGAAGTTGATGCCAAAAATCCTAGAGGATTTTGATCAAAATTGCTAATATTAGTTTAAAATGCTGTCATGATACTATGATGTGCCAGAAACCTGCATTCCTTGCCCTCCTTGCCCTTTGAATTTCCACTAAACTTCTTTGGGAAGTCAAAAGATTAAACAAGGCTTTAAGAAGTCATTCCAAGTTATTTGGCTTGATAAAAGACATAGTTGTAGAAAAATTAAATTATGAATTAATGAGCTCAGGGCAATGTTCCCAGATAAAATAATACATAAGAAAGGAAAAAAGGCAAGTGATGCCATATATATACTGACTCAGCAAATCACAAAAAGAAATAAAAATTTAAAGGTCACAGAATTTTTTCATGTGTCAAAGCCAAATGCGTGCCTTTTGAACAAGAAGAACTGAAAATTCACTTTAATCAGACAAATTTCATAGAATCATCAAGGTTAGAAAAGACCTCCAAGACCATCCGGTCCAACCATCCCCCTACCACCAATGTCACCCACTAAACCATGTTCCTAAGCTCAACATCCAACCTTTCTCTAAACACCCCTAGGGAAGGTGACTCCCTGGGCAACCTATCCCAATGCCTGACTGCTCTTGCTGAAAAGAAATATGTCCTCATTTCCAACCTGAACCTCCCCTGGTGCAACTTGAGGCCATTCCCTTTAGTCCTATCACTAGTTACCTGAGAGAAGAGGCCAACCCCCAGCTCCCCACACCTTCCTTTCAGGTAGTTGTAGAGAGCAATGAGGTCTCCCCTGAGCCTCCTCTTTTCCAGACTAAACAACCCCAGTTCCCTCAGCCGCTCCTCACAGGACTTGTGTTCCAAGCCCTTCACCAGTTTCGTAGCCCTTCTCTGGGCATGCTCCAGCACTTTGATGTCCTTCTTGTACTAAGGGGCCCAAAACTGAATACTCGAGTACTCAAGGTGCAGCCTCACCACAGCCGAGTACAGGGGAACAATTACCTCCCTGGTTCTGCCGGCTACACTATTCCTGATACAAGCGAGGATGCTGTTGGCTTTCTTGGCCATCTGAGCACACTGGTGGCTCATGTTCAAGTGAGCATCAATCAACTTCCTCAGATCCTTTTCCTCTGCACAGCTTTTCAGCTACACTGCCCCAAGCCCATTGTGCTGCATGGGGTTGGTGTGGCCAAAGTGCAGGACCCCGCATTTATCCAGGTTGAACCTCATCCCATTGGCCTCTGACCATCAACCCATCCTGTTCAGGTCCCTCTGCAGGGCCTTCCTACCCTCTGGCAGATCAACACTTCCCCCCAGCTTGGTGTCATCTGCAAACTTACTGAGGGTGCACTCAATTTCCTCATTCAAATAATCAATAAAGATATTAAAGAGGATGGGCCCCAACACTGACCCCTACAGAATGGACGTGTATAGGAACAATCAAAATAAATGTAGAACAAGAGTAAATTAGTTTTTAACTGTTAGAGCCATTGTTATAGCCCAATGTCCTTAGATCCATGCTGATATCTCAGTGGGAGGTACAGCTTAGCTAAACAGCCATACGTCACAGCAAAGCACAAGCTATATGGCTCAATGCATGGGTAATAGCTGAAAAAATAACACCTGTGTTGAAGCACATTGAGGAAACAATGGTGCTTCACTACTTTCAGTCTTTCATTGCTAAGATTCAAATGTTTAGTCATCAACATTTTTGTGTTAAATACTACATCATGCATGGAGGTGTTTGCTGAAGCCAGCATACGAGAGGAATTTGGTCTTCTGGATAATAACTCTCTTCTATTTCTCCTACTTTCAGTAACTGCAAGCTATTTATGATTGGATGTTGCTAATCAAAATGTAGATGCCTAAAGTCATAACTTTAACTCACAATCACTTGCAAGAATAGGAGAAGTCTGTTAATGACCTTAGAATAATGAAGCTGTTACCACAAAAATACTTAATAATGGGACTACAAATCTAATAGTCTTCACCCCATTCACAAGGGAGCTTTACTTAACAGAGACTAAGCTAAAACTTGGCTTAGGAGTTTATTTTTGTGAAAAGTGGCAGAACATATTCAGTAAACGCACAGGGTCATGAAATAGGAATTCACATTACATACACAATAAGCTGCATCACAGAACGTATAGTCTGGGTTTACCTGAATACTGAAATTAGTTTAAATAACTAGCGTTGTGACTTGCTACTGCAGTCTGAGCCTTTATGCGACAAAGCAGTGAATTAAATAAATGCTGCTTCTGAAGAAACACCACTTAGAGACACCTGTAAAAATATTGGTGGCATTCAGCTACACATGCCTGTGCTGAAAAAAGACATAGGTGATAATGGAAACATCCATTTATCATATTTTATGCTTTGCTTCAGTTTATACACAGAAGGGGTTTACAATGGTAAGCAAGAGGGAAGTGTGGTGGTAGGACAATGATATGTTAAGACAGTGACGTGTCAAATATTTCAGTTCATTGTGCTTCGAAAATTAACTCCCACTGTATGTGGCAGCCAGAAAAAAATGGAAAGCTTCAGAGAAAGTGAAAAAGAATAGAGAGTTTACAAAACAAGTACTCTCTTCTCAGCTGTCTAGCATATGCATATACTGAAAATGTATCACTTCCACCATCTTTACTTTTCACATCAGATCAAATTACCACAATGTTTAATGTTTTTGTTAAATTGTTTTTGGTTGGAAACCAAAATGTTTAATGTTTAATTTTATCATGAATCTAATCTTTCTGTTACAGATCAGCATCTATATTAACCACACAAACTTTAAAATTAATCAGAGTAGCTAAGCTAATCTTTGCTATTATTAGCTAAGCTCACATTTGTTGATCTGTACTGTTGCTGACTAGCTTGAGCTCTAATTTAGCAACAGATCCCTTTGTCTATGGTGATGGATCAAAGGTCAGACTAACTCCAACCATGTGGAGCCTAATGATAGCTAAGGGAGACCCATGATGGATATAAAAATAGAACTAAAGATAAAGGCTTTAATCACAAGTGACAAATTAGATTTTTGATGTGTCAAGTTCAATATTAATTATTTTCAGCTGCTCTGCTTTTTCTTTTGTCTTAAGGAAACTACAGCAATCTGCTGACATGAATGGAAAAGTTCAGGTGCAAAATGACCCCAGTTCAGTTTGCAGATTTACAGGAAACCATATACTATCCTTGGAGCATTTAAGTACTATGGGCTGTAGAAAAACTGTGGCCTGTAAAAACATAAATCAGGAGATGATACTGCTCTTTTCCCAATTTTAGAATAATCTAAATCTTCTAATATTGTTGTGCACTACAGACTGACATAAAACAACCAGAAAACAAACAGATTTCTACCAGAAGAGAATCAACAATTGTCTGGAGGAACATTTCTAATTAAATTACTTTGCCATAAATTAAAAACATGAAAGAAGTGGTCATTTCTTTTCCATTTTTCCAATTATGACATTCTTTCAATATCAGCCTGAGCCATCCACCCCCTACCAATAAAAGGTTCATATGTTTTATGCATTAAAAATTTTTAAAAATATATTAAACAAAATAAAAAAAAATAAATCAATTGCACTCTCTGATGTTTTGAAAAAAACAAATAATATATATATATATATTAATAGTAGAAAGTCAATTAGGCTGCAAAAATGAACATATCCAGAAATTCTTTAATGAGAAGGAGGAAAACTGAATAACATGGAAATTTAAAAGGAAACTGAGCTGAGCAATATGACGAATTCCAAGATAACAGCTTTGCTTCCTTTACCTTTGATCTAAAATGTAAACATTTTTGATCATTTAACAGAAGTATTAATGATATCTGATCTGTTGACTGTGTATGACGAGCTAATAGCAAAAGCGATTAAAGAACAAAGAGGTATATCAAATATTCAGTCATATACATAATCAGTAAAAGCTTTCCCTAACTTAACTAAACACCAACCACCTCGAAAAAGATATGGTGGTCACATATGATGTCTGAAAATATTTTTAATACACTGATATCTGCATGCAATTACTAGTCTGGGTTCTTTTAAATAAAAATATCTGAGAGGACACTGTTTATCCTGACTACTGGAGACAGTAACAGTATGAAACTGAAGCACCCAGATGAAGATAATAATAATAATTTCCATAAACTTAAGCAAAATTAGGTGTAAGGTTTTAAGCTCTCAGAAACGAACATGGATGTAATTAATTAGCTCAAAAGATACCACAAAGTCTGTAAAATTGACAGTAGCAAATTGGAGAAACAATTATAGAAGTCTTTTGCTTGGATAAGAGCTTGGCAAAGTAATACAGGCAAGGTCTATGAGAGAAAGAACAGGGAAACATATGAGCTTTGTGGCAGAAGTATACCTGCCACAGGAAGACATATACATGTACATTTCAACACTACCAAGAAAGCCATTCTGCACTAGGGAATAGGACAAAATAGAGAATAGTCCTGTTGATACACGGTCAAAAAGAGACAAATGAAATGGACTAGTGGGCAGACATTAAACACGTTTGTTTAGTTTCTTCTGCTAAAAGAGTATTTCTGGAGAAAAGGAAGCATTTCATAAGGTGAAAGAAAGATGCAGTGGGTTGACTGGACTTCTAAGTCACTGGGAGTAATGATTTCAATCCTTCATCTCAACCAATAGCTTCCAGCACTAGGATGCAGATGGTATCAATGAAAGAAAGGAAGAGAACAGGAGATTCATTGAAACATCTTTTAGCTATTAAGCAGAAGGCCTGCGTTAAACCTCATACTCTACGTTTTCTGGCTGAGAGCTGAACACCAAAACTGCAGTGGCTAATGAAGTGGCAGACAGAGAAAAGAAGGATTTGTAGCATGCCTAGAAGGATGAAAGCAGCTTGCACCGCAGGATCATCAACAGCTGAAATCTAGCCTTGTTATCTAGCAGGGTGTGACAATCCCAGACTGCAAGTTGTTCTTGTAGAAGACAGGGAGAAACTAAGGGTTTCCAATAGTGTTGCAGCACAGGAGAGGTTTATAAAATACTTATGTGCGATACCAAGTTTGTCTTTTGCTAGCATGATTTTTTTTGTTTCTTTGTTTTTTTTTTTGGTCCCTTTCAGAAAATATAAATTATGAATGTGGAAAAAGAACAAGGTATTAAATACAAGGAGTTTAGTGAATTTTTTTCAGGTTTCTGGTTGGGGCTTCAGCCTACTATTACTCTTCTAAGTTGAATCCTCATGCCCCGTGTTGTCAATCAAGCCCTGACTAACAGGGTTACAGAAAAAAAGATGATGCACTAGCTGATGAAAAGACACTCACAAAACTGTTCTCTGACTTATACTGATTGATTTCACTACTGACCCGAAAAAAAAAAAAAAAAAAAAAAAAACACGTATTCACAACATGACAACATGATAGGCTATAAATTCTTTCCTCAGCTGTATTCAGAAGCAATCAAAGCAAATTATCTTTTTCTCAACATTACCTGACTAACACTCATGAAAAGAGTGCTTGGAGTTATAAACTGGATATAAATGAGTCATCACACTTTATTACATCAATGCGTGCAAGTTTTCAGGGACTGACCTTTGGACTGACCTGTCAGAGGTATAGCCAAGCCATCATCCTCTGACATGCTTTTACTGAGGAAGAAAAAATCTTTGTAATAGCACAGAGGAATTTACTAATCTGACATCTAGTTTAGCAGATTAATCTTGGATTTTCTTTGATCATGCCTGGCAACAATGTGCAGCAAGTCAAACCAATCAACAATTATTAATTAAGGGTACAATAAAGAGCAGAGACTATTTAGTTATGAATGGTACACACTGACTGAATATTATGAGTTCTCAGATGAAAGAAGCATTTTCTAAGTGACATAGATCATACTAGATAAGCTGCAAGACAGTTGTACAATGCAAGAGGGAGCCCTGAAAGAATGTTACCAGAGTCAAGAGGGGAAAAAAAAAACTGGAAAGCTGCCTGTGGGACATGAGTGAACCAAAGCTTTGCACTAAGATTCATTCAAGTAGATCTAGAAACAGTGGTGCAAACCCTACTGTGGATACTCATGTATTGCTTGCAAACACCAACTATAAAACTCTGGTCTCACAAAACAGGTGAATAATAATAATAATAATAATAATAATAATAAAAATCCTTGTTAATCCGCCTTGGCCTTTCTTAATGTTAGGTGGTATAGTACTGCTTACACAGTAGGAAGTCATCTCCAATGCTCAATGACCAGTTGTTTAGCTGGTGCAGTCTCATTTTTGTACTCTATTAGGTTTATATATATATATATATATATATACACACAACTATGAATCTGACTTCAGATATTCTGGTACTGAATTTTTAATTTCTTCTATTATGTAATACAGAAAGTCAAGAACTTTGTTGAGAACCTGCTACTCGTACAAAAGCAGACTGAAGACTATCTGGCTCTACCTTTGTAATTGTAAACCAAGCCTATGTTCCTACCTGTGTAACATTATAAAGAATGACTAAGCTTTAATTATTCTGGGAAATGCAGTGAATATAAAACAAAGTGAAATGCTTAAGGCCATTTTTTTTTTAATAGAAAAGTATAAGGAAGTAACAGGCGTGTACCAGCTTAAAACTTTATTACTTAAATAATTGCATAATTATACACTGGGAAAATTGGTTGATACAAAAAAAAAAAAAAAAACTCTCTTTAATGTTTGCAGTTTCTTGTGCTATTTTAATATGGAATGGGATATTTACAGCCAAATTGAAGGAGATCTTGTAAAAGTTCAAGGCACTCTCTATTAACAGCATTCAAAATTTTCCCAAAAGCTGCTTGTCAGCAGAGAGCAGAGGTGACTGGTGAATACTTCTTGAGTGTTTAGAGCAATAAAGCAGCCTAGTAGGTGGGGGGCACTCTGGCACTGTCAAAATCACAAAGCATACACAAAGTCAAAACACAAAAGCAGCTAACATGTACAAAGAGTAAATTTCTAATAGTTCACAGCTCTGCAGCCAGCAGAGAAAGAACTAATGAGGATCCAATGGCCAAACCAAAACCAGTAATGAGGCACACATTTAAATACATGGGTATTTAAAAATCTATCTAAAACCACACAGCAGAAAGTTCACCAACCATCATTTGAAAACAAGGGTTAGCATTTTATACATGTGTCACAGCCTAAACATAAGGTCTATGCTCCTTGCATCAGCTATTTCATGAGCTTGGTTCACCTGTGTTAGGCAGAATATCCAAGTAGATACCCTTCTCTTTTAAAATCCATGAGTACTTGACTAAGTTAAATAACATTTCTACAGCCATATTATGAAGTGGGTGGATTAGTGTTAGCCTACATTTGTCCACCAATCATGTATCCAAGTATGGTTTCTAGTTATCAGGAAATCTTTCAATAGGCTACAATTTGTCCTGTTTGATTTTAATTCTTGTTAAATTTTAACTCTTCAATTAAGATTTTGCTGTCATAACTGAAACAGTTATTTCTATTGAAGCTTTAAGAAATTTAATATTCTAATTGCCAATAGACCTCCCATTGTGGTGATCAAATGATAGAATATATTAACACATAGGTACTTTATTAAAACCAAAAGTAACACTGACAAACTTCTATATATCACTTACCAACAGCACCTATTGTTCCTGCAAGCTAAAGCACATTTGGTATTAAATGTTTCTTATTTGTAAATTAGGTTTAGTTTGTCTAGACTTTCATCTTCTGTCTAATAAGTGGGAAATACAGAGTTTTAGCAAGCATAGGAAGAGGTTGAGAAGGAGTAATAGTATTCTACATTTGAAATTCACTATTGCTTGTAAATTATTGTTTTAGGGCCTTCTCTGAGCCTTTTTCCTGATAAAACTTATGTCATGTTCAAACTTACTACATATTTTTACCGACATATATTTATATCATTAATATTTTATAAATACTATATGTTCATATCATAAATATAAACATATAGAAATATTTTTATGATATAAATCATATCTTGGCCATAATCAGAGCATTTCTATTGTATCTCTATTATGAGGTTGTCACTTCATATGGGGCATGAGCTCAGGTTTTCAAAAGTGGATATCTAACTTTGAGCACTTTTTTATGGACCTAATCATCCATAAAAAAAAAAAAAAAAAAAAAAAAGGTGAAAGATCTACTCGAAGCCAATAAACTAGATCAGCTAAGGACTAGATCAGCTAAGGCAGAGGTCTGTTTATAGTGCTAGTAATACACAATATAGCATTGCATCCAGGTATCTTTCCCTCTTATTCCCTCCTCCACCAACCATTGAATACCTATGTGTACTTATTTGCAGATGGATAAACTAGAAATAACTGCTGTAACTACTGGTGCAAGTTTTTATTACTATTATTATTATTTTTTAAATACGGTAAAAGGAGTGCATACAAGCCTGGAAAATGATTTCATAAGAAACGTTTGTCTCGTTCCTGGGGCTGGCTTAAAGGAGTTAAACAGCAAACTGCAGTTTCATACTTGCCTTTGAGATTATTGCCAAATTTAGTTCTGAGCATAAACAGAGAAATTTGATAAAAGCACTCTAGATGAAGGAACAGAATTGCATGCAGACTCTATAGTACTTATGGCTATAAAATACAGTATTTCTTCCATAGAGACAACCTCCGGAGTATCTACTCTATTGCTTTAAACTACAAGATACCAGAAAATGTAGAGGTGCAGAATGGGACTGATGGATTGAGACTACCTTGAATTTGCCAAACCTCGAAAGAAGTTCTCTTAAATTCACTTGCAGGTCTGCCTACATCTTGCTTCTTCTCCTCTAATACAGACAGAACTGTAGGATAAGAAAAGTCTTTGTGGTCTGGCAAGCAGCCCAAATTTCATGATCATTTCTCATTACCTAAAACTATAATAGCTGAAAACTTAATTTCAATTTTTATTGAAGTAGTCATAAGAAACCTTTCTTAAAGTGACATTTTTCATTTATGTGTAGATCCAGGCTAATTGCTTTCACATTAAGATTTACTTTCATTCAGCTGACAAAAAAAGATATATTTCAATGAATTCACATAGAGTACATTTACACCCACAATCAGTACACAATTGCCAAATTTGTGTTCCCAGCAGAATTCTGTGTTTATTTCCTAGACTGCATTTTGAGTAAAAATTAATAATATAAGTTCACCCAAAAATCAACAGCCACTTTTATAAATAAATAAATAAATAAATATTTACTTCAGAAGCTTTCTGTGAATAGCCTGTATTTTCTTGTGAGACTACACACACTGCATGCAACAGTTCTGAAATTCTGAACTGAAAATGGCTTAGAAGGTCATGAGCAATGCTGGCAAGCAAGACCTCTGTAAGGAGTCTCAAGCTAAGAAATCAAAGATGACAGCTAAAACACATATTTCAGGAAACAGTGTGCAAAGAAGAAAAAATAATCAAAACAAGAAAAAATCACATTTCACTAAATCACTTAGTAGTTTCTTGAACCGCCTAGAAGAGTTTGAAGCCAATCATCAGATTTCTAGTGCCTCATAATATAGCCAGAAAAATAGTAACAGTTTTTGGAGAATTACGAGCTGCAATTAGAAGGAAAACCAGTAAAAATATTTAAGATTGAAATATAAGAAGCTAAGATTATAGAGTCATAGAATCATTCAGGTTGGAAAAGACCTCTAAGATCATCTAGTCCAACCTCTAACCTGGTACTGAAGTCCACCACCAAAACATGTTGCTGAGTTCTAAATCTACCTGTTTCTTGAAGACCTCCAGGGATGGTGACTCAACCACTTCCCTGTGCAGCCCATTCCTACACCACACAACCCTTTCAGTAATGAAGTTTCTCCTAATATTCAACCTGAACCTCCCCTGGTACAACTTGAGTCCATTTCCACTCATCACTTGGTGCTTGCATCTTATCACTTGGATCCCACTTCCTACCTCACTAAAGATCACAGAACCATAGAATTAAGGTTGGAAAAGACCTCCAAGACCATCTGGTCCAACCATCACCCTACCACCAGTATCACCCACTAAACCATGTCCCTAAGCACCATATCCAACCTTTTCTTGAACACCCCCCAGGGACAGTGACTCCACCACCTTCCTGGGCAACCCCTTTCCAATGCCTAACTACTCCTTCTGAGATATCCTAATGCAATGAAGATTTTTATCAGTCTTAGACAAAGTCTAAATTACACAGAGCAATGATGTATTTTACATCAACCAAAATGAAGACTAATAGAACTTATCTAAGAAACCATATTGATACAAATATTACAGCAACATGAAAAAACATGTACTATTATACTTCCCAGTAATACACGACCATGACTCCTAGTCTCTCAGTAACGTAGATCAAAATAAAGGGACACTCAGTAGAAGTGAAATGCTGAAATAAATTGGTGAGATACTTTCAGATAAGACTTTTACGATATTCTGCATGATTTGATTTTAATGTTGATTTGCATTATCCTGGGTCTTTTGTCAAGGACTATAAGTATGTACTCGGAAGAGGGATGACTACATGAAGCACACCTCTCTCACTCTCTCTGCTTGGCAAAAAAGGATATTAGAAAAAGCTGCATCATTTATCTACAGGGGAATTAATGATTTTTCCTGGTATTGGAGGCAAGAAAGGAGAAGAAACTCTCTAAAGACAGTGCTGTAAGTATAGTAAAGGGTTTATAAAACACTGTGCCCTAGACTTGAGAAGTCAAGGCACCCTTCCAGTTCTATATCCCCAGTCGCTATGAAATATTCCTTTTCAAAAATAAAAAAGCATTGTGCAGAAACATGTGAGACTATGAAGCTGCTAAGGGACCTGGAGAGATTTGGTTCCAATATTTGAATTAGGTAATCCAGAACTAACTTTGAAAACATTTATCATGATTGTGCAATGTATCACATGAATCTTAACTCAGCATACAATTACCTACTGCAAAAGCTTGTAAAAAGAAAAAGAAGAGGTAAAAGAAAAAACCTTGACACTTCCCCACAAAACAATATCTTCATTCACAAATAAATGGTAGGGACAAAAATAAAAAGCCAGATTTTCTATTACAGCTAATGTCACAGAAACACTTCATACCGCATATGCGCACTCAATGTAAATCGAGAGATCATGAATCTTAACACAATATATCATCTGCCTGCTTTGCATAAAAGTCTAATTGCCTCTCCCCAGCAGCTTGGCTTAACCAATGATATTGAACAGGAAAAATCCTTTTGGCATAGGTGTGCATGTATCCCTGCTGAGTTAGCAAGGAAACCCCACAGTACAGCATGTTCAGGTGCCTGGGGTATTTCACAGGAAAGAAAACAAAAACAAAACAAAACAAATGGAGGAAGGAAAAAACTGTCTATTTTAAAGCAAACCTTTTAATCTTAAAGGCTGTTAGCTATGAAATCAAAATGATATTGTTTTGTTCTGTGTGAAACTGTCCCAGTGAAAGGGACTGTGAAATGGATAGCAATCTGATGTGCAATTTTCCATTGCATATGTTTTTCAAAGATAAACATCTGATCAGAACAGTTTGCTGTTAGTAAGTGAAAATACGAACCAGAACTAATACTGTAACTGCCAGCAGCTTCCAGATCATTAACTATTGTTTATTTCTCCTCATGTTCAGACATCAGACTGGAGTGATGGAAGATATAGTCATTAATTTGGGAGTCATTTCAAGATGTTCCCATAAACACTGAATCAGAATACTGGCAAGCTGCCTAAGAAAATTTGGTGCCAAGAATTTTTTTTTTTTTTTTTTTTTTTTTTTAGAATAGCGATTTTTATTGTTGGTATTATTTTCTGCTTTCTAGTCCCTTCAATAGACCAACTATGGATAGATCATCACAGAGTTTAGACAGGAACTGACTTCTTATACTTGGTTCTGTAGCTACAGATTTATTTATTTATTTATTTATTTTCCTTTCTCACAACAAAACCTTTAAGAATGTTTCATCATAAAACATTAATTATTCTGTTCCTGACTTCTCTCAGTCAAAGGGAAAATTTGTTTTTCCCTAACAGAAGCTTATTATAATGACAGGTGAGCTGTCAATAAATAAATAAATAAATAAATAAAAATAAAATAATCTGCCAGCTTTCATAGAAAGAATGTCAGTCCTTACTGGCAAACTCATGTTTATACAGTCCATACCACTTCTTAAAAAATAATTAAAAAGGAAAAAAAATAAAGTATGTATATGTGTATATATGTGTGTGTGTGTGTGTGTGTGTGTATATATAGATATAGATATGACGTGTTCATGCTTTGAAAATGGACAATAGTGAAAGGGCAAAGCTATCACTAGGAATAGCAGTAAGAAACTAATGTAAACAACATTTTAAGTATGAAATACTTAAAGGAAATGTTTAAAAGATACAGAATCCATCTTTTTACTTATGGGCCAGTTCTTCTTGACAAGCCCATAGTAAATGATGAACAGCTACCTACAAAATTAAACCATTTCACACTTCCTGAGATTCTGAATCCTTGACCAAACTCCTATTTTATATTTTTATTATGTTGCATTATTAGTAGTTGCACGGTGCATGGAGGTCTCAGAAAACAAATAATTTATTCTGAATCTTACCATAGTTGCATGATGGCTACACTTAGTGCATCTAGAAGCTATTGCTAGTTAACAGACATGATGGCAAGTTAAAATATACATTAGTAACAACTTGTATACTTTCTAAAAGAACCAAAAATTGTATGAAATAACTGAAACTTATAAGCTTATATGATAATATAATGACATCACTGATTACTTCAACTACCGTGCATCTCTGCCAATTTTAACATATTCTTATACAAGATCTTTATGTCTAGCTAGAAGAGGAAAAAAATGAAATAGTGGTGGTTTTTGTTTTTGTTTTTATCTAAGTTCCAACAACTATGTGGCACAGAACCTAAAAGAAACAAAAACAACAAAAATCTGGAGGACAGAATCCTACTGCTAGGGTAAAGGATCTCATAGTACATAACAAAGACTTGAGGAAATCAAAGTTGATGGTTTTAACTGTCAAAGAGTAATTTATTTTTACTAGTTTAGAAATAACTATGAACAGTTATACTCTAGTGCTGTTTTGGTCTTGACATAACTGAATAAAATAGGTAACAGTAGGACAAGAATGGTAAAGTAAATCACATCTATAATACTGTCATTAATATTAGATCTCCTTCATAAAACAATAGTTATGTCTTCATAGTCTATTTCTGGATCAATAAAAAAAGAAGCAGCCAAATTTCTGATCTTATAACTGCATTTTTACTGAAAACATACGAATCAGTAAATAGACACTTTCAAATGTCTGCAAATGCCCTAGGCTAGGAATACCCAATGTTATTAATTCTACATGACGTCATAAAGCCAAGAACTTCACGTAATACACACTTCATACTACAAACACCTTGGTGGATAGGGAACTCCAGAATACCCCACAGCTCAGCCCATGAAGTACGTCTGCTTCAACCCTCTTGCATCTTGAAGCTGGTGGTCGCATATTAGCTGTCCAAGAATTACCTTCATATCGAGAACTGTTCAACAGGCACCAGTATCTCTTCCTAGTACTTTTCAGCCTTCCTTTCACAGCTTAATAACACAAAAGACTTCAAAGAACAGCCTTGACACTGCAGTCAATTTAATTAAATGGCTGTTTAAGAGTGAACAAGAGTAATATAGTTTTATAGGCATACCTTCTCCCATACCTTCTTCCTTCAACTGTGCTAGAAGGTGCTCTTTGGGTGAGTTACAAGCAGAAGTAATTTTTTAGTCTAACCTGAGACTGGTGTTAACTAACAACCATATTTTGTTCTGCTGGAGCAGTTCTAGCAGCAGGCTCCAGTACAGACTCAGCCTGGGACAGAAAGGTCTGAAGAGTGAAGAGTGAACGTCCATTCTGCCCACCAAGTAACATGCTGAACAGATACAGAACAAATGAAAACAGAGCAAGAACACCAGCATGGTACATGTATGAACAAATCACATCTGTGACCTGTAGCAGAAAGGAGATTCTAATAGGATGTTGCCTGTTACTGGCCCCAGACTCAGAAAGATTTAAACACCTTGCCATGGATACGGATCCGGAGACATTAGTTTCAGATTTGCTCAGGACTTTTGCTTAAGCTTTCCTACTGCTGACCCAAGTAAGGAGGCATAGGCTTTGTAGGTACTGAAAGGTACATCATTCTCTTGCATGGCATTGGCTACAGAAACTGATACACCTTAAAGCATGACAGACTAACTACTTAAACTTATGCAAAACTTTGTTTGCTAGCTATGTCTGACTTATTCACATACTACTCTGCCAACTTTCTAAGCTACTAGTAAAGATGATAGGACTATGAAAGTAAAGATATCTTTGCAAAACATCCAGAAATTCAGTGAAGTTCTTCTTTTATTTGCATTTGCTAAAATGTGGTGACTGGCAAATAACAAAAAAAAAAAAAAAAAAAAAGAGTTATCTCATATGAGGACTCTCTCCAGCAGACAGTATAAAAGCAACAAAAATACAACAACCATGACACCATCGGCCCAGTTTCAGGTATCCGATCATGTCTGGAAATGACTGCTTAATTGGCAGGAAGACATTTAATACAATGCAAAGTGATTACGATTATGTTGGAACTAGCAACTGTTTAGAAGATACTATTAGTGTTTTAGATTTATTAAGTAACTTAGCTTTCTTAACTGTAATACCAATTTCTTTTAATCATCTTTTATCATAAAGAACATACAAAGATATTACACTTCCTAAGGACTTCAAGCCTGAAGCTGTAGAGTATGAAGTCATTCTGAAGAACACAAATCAAAAGCACACACATTCTTTCATTTGTGATTCTTAGATCTACGGAAGATAAAAATTTTAATGAAGTTCCTAAACCTGGTTTGTAGGGCAAACTACAGACCTCTGAGCAATGCACCAAAAACTATTTGCCACTGATGTTTATTTTATTATTTTTACAAATGGATAGAACAACCTAATCTGTAACAATCTGTATGTCTGCTTCAGAACTGTTACAAGGAAAGACCAAACAGACAGTATGTTTTGCTATCATAAGTGTCTTCAGTCCAACAGAATCTACCAGATAGTAAAAAAAAATGTGAAATAAAGCTTAACTGCAGAGTGACACATCCACCTTTGCCAAACATCCAGAATTCCAGCAACTCTTTCAGTAAAAATTCCAAAGTTCCTTTTTTATTTATATTTTTATTATTTTTTGTCCATTTAGTTTTACTTTTCAAGGTGTTACAGTTTTGCTTTTCATTTGAATTTGATTTTAAGAATTCTAAATCAAAGTTAATGGATTGTACACAGAACAAATTTCAGTTGATTTTCAAAAATATATTCTAAGAGAAATTACTCAGGATATGTAACAAAAGACAAGAAAAATTTATTTGATTCTGTATACATATATTCATATGAATCCTATAGTATTTTCTGCATATTGATAAAGGTAAGTGCAAATATTGTTTGAGTATAACACATACATAAAAGCAGAGACAGGACTTCAGACTATCGTGACCTAACTTCCATTCTATTGCAAGCATTGCCATCTTTTTTTGTTTTCAGTATTCTGCATTTCTTTCTTTTGCTACAGCTATACTTCTGCATGCGAATTTGCACTTCCATGATCATATTTGATCTGATTGCTTTAACATGTTCTTGACTTTTCTAATTATACATATATATATTTTTTTTTTTTTTTTTCAGGATAGCATTAAAATTTGCTTTCCTTTCAGGAATTGGAATTTCCTTGTTACTGAAGCCCTTCACAGATTGTCACTGTCCATGAAGCATCTGCTGGATGGATGGATGTTTTGAATGGATATATCACTAGATATATCCATAGATATCCATTTCTTTCTTTCTGTTCCAGTGTAAGTCAGAAAGCAGGAAAAAGGCTTTCTTCAGACAACCAATTCAAGCATGCAAGCCATCTTTTAACATTTGTTTTGTGTGAGTGTATGCATCCAGGATGGTGTCCAGACAATTTATTTTCTCTATTCAAGGTGAAGTTTAGAAGCCAACAAATAATCTGTTCCATCACAGATTGACGTGTTTGAACTGTTTGTAATTGGACATCAGGACTAAAATTTAAAATAATAATAATAATAATTCTGACAGAAAGGTCCTTTTTAAAAAGTAGTCTAAATAAAACACACACACACACAACAAAACAAGAAAACCAAACTCTCTACGTTGTATGAATTGTCCAATTCTCAGGAGAAAAATATACCCTATTCAGCAAGATGCAACATCCAAAATTCCAAAGAGTATCTGGAGCACTGACATTTCAATAATCAAAAGAAAAAAAATTACTCAACAAAGTATATTTTATAACAGATCTAATGGCAAATGTAACAAAAATAAATGAGATGTCAACATTGTTTAATCAGAAACACACTCTGCAGTACTGTGATAGAATTCTAACATATTTACTAGAGGAAAACTTTTAGGTTAGGTTAACTTAAAAATCCTTTGAAGCAGAGTTATCCCCTTAAGATTTAACATTATTCTCTTCTTATTCTTAGTGTAGTTCTCTGTTATGCTATAGGTGACTTCCCAAAGTAAATCCAAAAAGAAAAGAAAATCAGAGGGGAGAGAAAAACAAAACAAAATAAAACAAACAAAAAACAAACAAACAAACAAAAAACATAAGATGGTAATGAGATACAAATTATGCTTGCAATAATTAAATTAACCAAAATGAGAAGAACTTGCAGGATTCATTGAATTGCAACAATACCAGTCATTGTTTTGAATTTCAGTATTTTTGTATGAAACATCTCCTGTAGTAGCACTGTTCTTCTACACTATATACTTAGCATTTTATTTTTGATTTTGGGTTTCATCCAAAGTTATTTGATTTATTGTATGAACTTCACTTTCCAGATTGCTTTGAGAAACCTTCTGTTTCATTTGCTGAGAAAATTATTCTGCACAGTGTTATTAAATAAGTAGAAGTTTCAGAGAAACTAGCTGCAGCACATTCTATTTTTTTTTTTAAGAAGCTTATTTCATCTACTACATTTTGACATGTTGTAGGAAAATTGGAGTATGGACTTTTTTTTTCTGGTGATTTAAGAATGTTGATGAGCACTTTTTGAAATTTTTCTAACTACTGGAAAAGAAGGATGACTAATATTTTTAGTGGAAACTTAAAAGGAAGTGAATCTCAGAAGAAGAAGAAGAGGTATTCTAACCATCTGCTCATACCTGCTCAAAGTTATAAAATAAGAAAATTTCTGATAGAAAGGAAATGTATACCAGTAGCAAAAGAAAAATTACATTGCTACAACAGGAATGCAGGATTATTTCAAAATTGCCTGTGTATGCAATGCCTGTGACTTAACTGAAAGCTCCCTGGAATTTGTGTTGAAGTCCTTGGATCAGTTCAGAGAAAAAGCCAACAGTACTTAATTGCAATAAGAGCAGAACTGCTCAATTACGATTTTCACCCTCTGAAAGGACAGAATTACTTTAAATTTCCAGATGCGTTCCCTGTTTTCCATTAAAAAAAAAATAAAAATTAGTATTGTTTTGACATAAATGCAAAGATTGGAATCAATACCCATTGATTTATGACAGCCTGATCTTGAAAAAATTTTTGAAGTAGATTCAGTAATACGTGTCAAGTTAAATCTTCTTTTGATAGATTCAGTAATACGTGTTAACTTAACTCACTAGTCCATAAAAGTCCATTGTTATTCCTATATGAAATTTCATTTCAAATACAGCTTACAAAAGACATTCTACAGAAAAGAGTTTCACAGTATATAGAACTCCAGAAAGAAGATCAAGGGATTTTCAGAAGAACTAGAATATGGAACAATACATTTCTATATTCTTATGATTTCTACTAAGGGTGTCCTATGCAGATTTGTGCTGTCCAATTGTGGCAGACAAATTTGTCAGGATTTTTGAGCATCAACTTCAAAATTCAAACTACAGTATTTGTCAAACTTGTTTCACAGGAATCAACAAAGAAAGAAATAAAAATACCCCCAATTTTGGTGGTTACATTTATCAAACCAGTAATAACACACCGAAAATCAGAAGCTGAAGGGCCACTATCAGTTTATGTGGTGTCACAGTAACATAAAAACTGACTGCTTTTAGTAATCTTTGTTTGAAGCTTTATCCATCAAACATTTTCAGATTTTATGAAAAACATCTCTGTGGCACCAGATCTTATAACAATTTTTGTACCTTCATTTTAAGCCATCATAAGAGTCAACTATTTATTGTTCACAAGAAATGTATTCAGGTGTATTACTTGTGCATCCTTGTTATGGCATATCACAGTAGTTGAAGTGTATGATTGTTACTCTGACTTCACACCAGTTCTTATATATTGGTATAACAGAGGCAAACTTGACCAGCAAGACACTGAAATAAAGACAGCTCTAAAAGCAAGAATGATAACAATTCCCTTCTCTTGCAGTGACGCACAGCACGAGCTGTTACTGAAATTTACAAGTAAATGTACTATTTCTTAGATCAAAGAAAGCTTTTCCTGAGAACCTGTACCCACTCTCTTTTCACTCTGAGACGAGAAAAAAAAAATTTGTCAGCCATCAAGAATACGAATTGAAGCAGGGAGCTTCAGGCCTCAAAAGAACAACAAACACATTTGTATCAACACTTTTTAATTGGGAATTATACCAAGTGAAGATTTCTTCACAGAGGAAAGGCACTCTAGTACATAATCCTAACTGAAGTACTGCAATACTTTTTTGAAACATAAAATAAAAATAAAAATAAAAATGAAAATAACAAAAATAAAAATAAAAATAAAAATAAAAATAAAAATAAAAATAAAAATAATAAAAATAAAAATAAATCTATCAAAGTTAGATATAGCCAAATCATTAATACTAGAACAGATAAATGGATAGAAGATGCGGTATTGAACCCCCTTAATGCGTTTAGGTGCAGATTTGTCAGAGATGAAGATGAATTGGCCAAATTGGCATAACTTGAGAAATAACATGATACTTTTTAGATGAAAAGCTACTACAAAAATCAAAATCTCACGGCCACTAGAATTGAACAAAAACCTCTACTTCTACATGAAGCAAAGACTGCCACACAAAGCACTGTGTAAAATTCAAAAGGAAAAGATCTGATTAAGCCTGTAACATACAGTTGCCAAAATATTTCACCTGTCACACAGTTTTATTCATGTTTGTTTATACTACAATTTAGCAAGCTTAATGTAGTAATGTAAGTACTTCTAATATTTCCTTCATAACAAGTAGCAGAATAACAACTTTATAATTATGGAAGCAGCTTAGGTGAGCCCTTGGCTCCTGAGTAATGGTAGAGTTTTCCTCTCCTGGTGCTTTGAATTTGGCACGTTGTTAGAAAACAACACTAATTTCCTTCACAAACTTTGGATTTGTATTACTTTGTCATAAAACTTTTCCTGTCTCGACAATACCTAGTCTTGCTGTTCAGCTCAACACTTATCTGCAAAACATTAAATACCTTTTTTTAACTGCTTTTAAAAAGTAATCTTTTCATAAGGCATTTTTGCATCACTTGATTTTTCTGAAATGAGGAGCAAAATCCTGTTTTCCCAGGTCTCCAATACTATTCTAAACTTTTTTCTTCATTTGTCAAGGTGATTAGTTTTTCTCCAAATAACATACCTTGACGGTGTTTCTTTAAAATATTTTTAGGAAATTTTATGGAATACAGGCAATGCCTTCTGCAAAATCTTCTGGGTGGGAGGGATGATTAACTATATTCTCATGCAGCTAATTTGTCTCTATTTTCCAAGAGTTGCAGGCTCATGAAAATAATGATGATTCTCTGAAATACTTTTTAAAAAGACTTTTTAAGTCTTTAAAAGAACTTGTTAAAAACATCTAGAAATCCCGAACCAATTCTTGAAATTTTGAAATATGGTTTTAGTTTCCATCTTGCCTAAGGCAATTTGATTCTTTAAGACCTGATATACTGGGCAATATTTTCCATAATCACCTGAACAAAATTGCACTGTTTAATATGTGATTAAGAAGCTTTTGGACAATGCTCTCACATACATAGTCTGATTTTTTGGCTGTTCCTTTGGACCAGCCCAGGAGTTGGACTTGATGATCCTTGTGGGTCCCTTCCAACTCAATATATTCTATGATTCTTTGATAAGAATTCTTTCATCCCCCTCCCCCCCCTCACTAAAGACTGTACTCATGCACATATGACTTCACCACTTCAGCTTCATCTCATTATGCCACCTGGATAACACAAAGAGGCTCCATCATCAGCTCAACATTTAGTATTTTTTCTGGCTTGGTATTGAATTGTTGCTACCCATTCACACTCACTATCAGGCTTTGGTGCAAGAAAAAAAAAAACAACACAATACCTGGGGCTCAGTCAAGACATTTCCCATTGGTCTCCCCACCTGCCTAGATATTGTGTAAATTGCTGAAGCTCAGCACCAAGGCAGTCTGGGTTAGCCCAGACGAAAGGAGCTGAGCTGACAGTAGAGGTTGGTCGTGAACTGGGCAGGAAGAGAGGAAAACAGATCACCTCTATGCTTTCATCTTGTTTGACAGAATAAATTAATTTGGAGTTGACACAGAAGAAGGGTGTGAGAGGAGGCTATGAATTCCTCCTTTACTGTTTTGGGTAATCAGGAAGAAGTAAGTGAAATTAATTGCCTCAAGAGTAGTTAATTGTTTGGGTGCTACCAAGCAAAAATAATTTTAGGGTTGTGCTAGGACCTGGTCCCTAGGAGTGACTGTAAGTTACTCTGAAAGCAGGGGAGCTTGGTTTTTTCTAGTTGGCAGTTACAAAGTAAGGAATGGCTAATTCTGAATTACATAATATTTGAATATAATACTAAAAAAAGAAGTTGTACCTTGCAACAACTGCACATCAACTTCTCCTACTCATTGTAAAGGGAATACAGAGAAATCATGTTTTGACTTACTAAAATCAGAGGCTTGGATTAGAACCACACAAACCATTAAGATTTAAATGTTTAAGACAGTAATATGTAATCCACTTCTCCCTCACAACTATTCAGGACAATCATTCTTTTGACTATGGTAATTCCATCAAAAGTCTGCACAGAAATCTGTTGATAATGACCAGGCTCCAGCAGATTTAGTATCTTATTTCTCTTTGCTGGACAGTCAGAAACCTAATTCTTAATATGCAGTTTCTAAGGGCTTATGGTGGATTACTATAATAAGACACAGAACTTCTCATAATTAAAACAGTATTGTCTAAGGAGAGAAAAACACAATTGTGCCTTGTCACAGATTTCAAATAAACACATTTTTGATATGTTCCCATGTTTTCTGCTCAGGATGTTTTATCTCTTTCTGAATGTCCAAGACTACTGATGTATTTTACGTTGTTTACAGTAGGCTGAAGACCAGAGCTACTTTAGTTTGCATAGTTCAAAGTCACTGTTTTAATTTACTTGAGTTGACTTTGGCAGACAACAAAGAATGGACTAGAGCAACCAGTACACACACACACACACACACCCTTCCTTGTTACCTACTCAAAAAAAAAAAAAAAAAAAAAAAAAAAAAAAAAAAAAGTAGCAGTCCACCATTCTACAATTGCTTTCTTTCTACTCTTACATTTCTAATGAGCTAAGCTGATATCTGCTATTGGAGAAACACAGTTGAGACCTGTACTACACATGCTTAAATTTAACACATTCCCATGGCAGTAATGAACAAAGCAGTCCTTCCTTTCAGGAAAATCCTGGATTTACATTCCCCAGATCCCTAAGCAGTATAGAATTTAGAAGAAAAACAGGAAACACATGTGGAAACCAGATATAACTGACCAAACCTAGCTATTTAAGTAGCCCAGCCAGTAGCTTTTAAATGAATAATCACATCTAACTGTATTATGCCTGACTGACCCTTCCCTTCCCCACCAGCTATTCATACTGAAACATTTAGGCTAGGTATATGTATAACTCTGCAGATGAAAGAAATAGGAGCTGTTGAAGTCTTTGCATATATCATACTGTGAGAGTTTGTCATTGCTTCATGTATTTTTGAAAAAGGAAGCAATATAACATGTGCAAAGTTTTGTGTTTTTTTTTTTAAAGACTAGATTTTTGATCTTTAACCGTATGCACACAAACAGCTAGTGTTCATACCCGTTTCATTAAGTTTATACACACACATCAATTTTCAGACACCTTTCCCATCCAGAAATTAATGTAAATAATAGGGCAATATATATATATATATTAATGTAGCAACTAATTAGACATAGCCGTAATGCTTATTGCTGCACTGTGTGTGTGTTGTTTTTTTTTTGTTTACCTTACCTAACCATGATGTCTGATTTCTGAAAGATCCTAAAATAACCCCAGTTAACTCTCATTTTATATTTCCCACAAAGCATCTTGTAAAACAAGATGGGACATTTCTATTGTCCTTTTAGAGAAAACAAACAAACTAACTAACTAAAAAACTATTTTATAGATAGCATATATAGTTTGAAAATAAAGGATGTTGGAACTACAAAAAGCTCTTAGTGTAAAAGATGTAAGCGATGATAACACAGACTACACTGTGCATGAGCTGGGCTCCCTTTCACATCAAATAAGGCTTTCCTGTGTGTACTTAACAGAACATAAGGAAAAACGTTCAGGATTTTTAATATTGGCACCTATAAAATGCAGTGAGACTCTCATAATAAAAGAGTTGATTCCTTGTAGTACTGCTGCCAGGACCTTCAATACACAGCAATCTTGCAGCCTTCTGCTTCTGACAAGCAATTTGCAGTGTCATGAGGTTCATACCCAGCCTTCCGGGAAAATTAAATCCACCAATTAGGTGCTCAGAGAACTTAAATCATCAGAAAGGATGAATTAAATAAATAGCTCTAAAAGAATGAAGTTTTAATCAAGTGGAACAAGAAGGAATAATGTGCATAATCTCCAAGAAGCAAACATCTTTTCTTCTCTCAAAGTATTCAAACACTCAAATGTTCAAGTAAATGTTTTTGTACTGTGAATTCTTTGGAGTCTGGAGCTTCCCTTTTTTTCTGCAGTTACACCTTAGTGGCAGGGTTTGGAGGTGCCTCTAGGTACTTAACTGTGAAGCCCAATTCAACTTATGTTGCTTTGTTATCTGTTAGCCACTTTCCCTACTATTGTACTATTGTAGGGAATTACTTCAGTAATTCCAGTTTCTCCACATAAATACAGTGACAAAAAGTTCTTTTTATATTTACTAAATATTTTTTTCTCTTTTGTATACCAGCATTTTTTCATCCAAAACCTTCAATATATGGCAGTAGAACAAGCTAGCAAACCAGTCCAGGCACATTAGGCACAGCTGTGTGCTACTCTTTTCCCCAAGTAATGTACATTTCAATATTATTACAAGGCTTGAGGGGCAGAGAGAAAGGGGTTGGAATGCCCTAAAATGTTGAGTGGCCTTTGACTCATTCAAATCAGTTCCACCCAATTATCCTAGACAAAAACTGAAAAAATATATTTGCCCTCCAGTGCCCCACCTCTGTGAGTCTTTCTAGGATGGTCTAATTGCCTTTTTTTTTTTTTTTTTTTAATGTTTTTGAAGTCTGAAATTACTGCAGATCTGTAGGCATGCAGGTCTCTCCCAACACAGAACTTATTACCTACTAAGTATCTAAAGTGAGTGACACTGGTCGATGAAGCCAGAGATGACCTCAAACACTTCCTCTGGTAGTGCTGGCTTGACTAAGCAGCATATCCTGCCCTCTGAACCTTCTTCTTTCAGTGCCTTGGCCTAGGGCACTGAAAGTTTCTATTTCTACTTAGAACTATTTTCTTAGTGAATACTACTCTGTAGTACCATAGCCTGTCACAGAATCCCATAGCATAAAGGCAGGCTGTGATCACTGGAAAAAGCTGATTGTCTATCTGTGGCACAGCTTATTAACATGAGGATGAGGTGTTGTTAACATGATAGACACTAGGAAGGAGGAAAACGAAACATGGATTTTGAGAAATATTGCCCATGCTGTAAATTCTCCCTGAGCATATGAAGAGGAAGAAGGGTTAAATGTTTAAATTGATAGGATCTCTGTAACAAGTAGAAAAATTGGAGGTAGTAACTGAAGGAACAGAAGCCAGCTAAATCAGTGATGAAAAGGTGCTTTATCTACCCTTGATAAAAAAAAAAAAAAAAAAAAAAAAAATGTAGCTATGTAGGAAAAACAACAACAATCACCTTACTGGGTTCTTAGCGTGGTCAAAAAGTGTCAGGAGAACAGCAGACACTTCAAATACATGTACCTCTAGTTCAGTTACATTGCAAGACAGAATTCTCTACCTGTAGTCAGCTTCTGCTAAAAACACTCTCCTGCATAAAACTTAGTCCAAGACTATACAACCTGCAGAGCAGCATAGAGCAAGCAACTTTCCTGTGGTCAAGTTGAGCTGTGCAAGCATATGCAAATTGTTCTTGCATGGGAAACACTGAGTCCTGCCTCCATCATATGGATAGCTATGGCCATGGAACATATAAAACCATCATGTGGACCCATGGCCACCATGGATCTAGATTAACTGGCGTGTTTTTCTTTTTTTGAGTGTTGTTATTCACTTATTCTGTCTCATCTGTGGAATAAATACAAGAATTGCCATGAGTGGGAAGGACAGAAAGGCAAGAGTTTTCAACATTGATAGCACTTCACCCAATCAGGGAAAAATAAATAAATAAATAAATAAATAAATAAATAAATACACACACACACGTTTCTAAGTTACTTAGGCTGTCTGTGCACTATGACCAAGAGACAAATGAGTCTCTCTCATTATTTTTTTTATTTCACTTCAAAAAGAGGAAAAAAAGGTTAAAAAAAAAAAAAATCGAAAAAAAAAAAAAAAAAGTAGTTTGCTGTCCTGGCTCATTGCCTTCGTGGTTTGGTTGCTAAGAAGAATGAAATGCTAAAAAGGGCATTTATACCACAAAGATCCTTAGCACTAGCTCTGCTTTTATCTTAGTCACTGAAATAGAATACTTAACCTGCTTGCTAAAAGTAATCTCTTCCCATACAGCTTTCAAGATCCACCATAGCAATCCACTTATTCTTGGCATTAATATGCAGCCATACACTGTTTTAGGTACTTTATTTTTCCCACAGATAGAGAAATCATCTGCATCAAAACAGCTGAAGGTAGGCACCTTCTATTTAAATGGGAGAGGAGAGGGAGAGGAGAAAATTAAAAAAAAAAAAAAAAAAAAAAAAAAAAAAAAAAAAAGAAGGAAAGAGGAAAGAAACATTGTGGCATTGTGAGCTTTGACTTAATGTGAACTTTCCTATATTCCAGTCATGAGATTTAACCAAAAACAGCTCTGGGGATATCATGATGGGAAAAGCAAAGTGTGGTGATTGTGTTGGGAATATATTAGCTGGAACGCTGTCTCAGCAGCTGGCCAGCAGCCTTTTGAAAACACGGTTATTCCAAGAACTATATAAATAAACAGAGACCTTGGGAATTTTTATCCGTCCAAAAAAATCTCTTTGCCAAGCCAACCATTACCCTGACTTTCTCTATATGTGTGCCTCACATGGAGGGTACTTTATACAGAGTAAGAGATGAATAGTTATGCCTGCCAAATGCTTTAAGTTAGCATTTGGCAAGAACAGATTTGCAAAGAGGAGGAGGAAGAAAAGCGTGTGGGGAAAATGACTTTTCCAGAGGTCTGCCCTCAAGTAATTATGCAGCTAATTATTAGTGGGCTTTCTTTTTATTACTACTGCTCTCTATCAAGAATTCCATTTTGGCTTATTTTCATAGGCCTTTGGGTGACAGTTCTTGCTATTAAATAATCCTCGTATAACAAAGCTCATAATATGCCACACTAAGGTCCACCTCACAGCTCAGAAAAGTCTCCAGAACATGAAAATCATGCTTGTTCAGCAGAGGCTGACTCAAACTGACAGCTTCACTCAACTAGATGCAGGAAGACACCAAAGACACCATCAGGGAATTGTCTTGTCATAACCTTGGTGACAAAAAGCTGCTTATACCTTTCTGAGGCTTCCTGTTCAGCTTGGAGCTAGCTACCTATCCCCCCAAGATCTATCTGAAAGAAACCTGAAATGCATTTTCCTGCTCTAATTGCTATTCCTAATAAGATCTAAAATAATAATCAGCGTTGATTTATCTGGACTTTTATTGATCACAAGGTCAACCAGGAAAAACAGTACAATTACCATGAAAATATACAGAAAGAGGCCAAAAAGCACACATCTCCAGATGGCTGTAGCCGTGCTTTGCAAACACTCAACTCTTTTTATTCTTATGGCCCAAAAGGGAGAGGTTAAACATTGAGCAATAACAGGCAAGAAATAAGTTCTGAACAAAAAAATAGAGCCATGGTGACAACAATGCAACCAAAGAGTTTTAAGACAGTTTACTTTAATAATAAATATTCTCTCATTTATTTTTTTAAACAGTTCTTAGTCCAAATTCTTTGTCACCCGCCAATTTTTTATTGGTAGCTGAACTTTCTAGTAGTAATGTAAATCTGCATGGGCTAACCTTTGTCAGGTTTACTACTGACAGCACATAAACCCCAAAGAACAATGCAGAAGGCTTGTGATAATTGTTTACTCCTGTGAAACATAAATTAATACCACTTATAGCTACTGACAAAAAAACGTACAAATAATCTGCACATTCTTTTGACCAAGTCCTAAACTAATCAAGGCCATCATGATGTAATTTATAAGATGTTGGAATCTACAGGCCCTTCAGATTTCCTAGGTACTTTCCAAAGATTGATAAAGCCCATGGGACGTTTAGCTCTGCTCTACAGATGTGGAAACAGACATGGAGAAGTGAAGTGATTTGCCCAAATTCACGTAGGAAATGTGAGTCAGTTTGAGAGAAAGAACCTGTGACACCTCCTTCTCCCTTCTTTTGTTCTGTTTACTTTTATTAATTGTCAAATACTAGTGATGAAAGTATTAAACATACGTAAGACACCAAGAATAGAAAAAAGAAATGCCTCCACAAAACATATTTTCATGACATTATGGAAAATGAAATCTGACCTAAGCAAGAATTTTTCAGTAATTCTTAATGATTTATGGAAGTTAAATGGATAATAAAACTCACAGGGTTTGTGCATATGGAAATAATAATGAAAGTGCATCACACAACTTAATTTAGCATTCAAGATATCTCTCCTACCACAAAAGCAGTTTGTAATTCTTCATGAAGTGAATCATAAACATCAGGTGTAATTTAATTATGCTCAGACCAAGCATAAGCAGACAAATATTTATCAACTTCCAAGTATTTTATGCATTTATTATAATTATATTGGATGGACTATAAATTGCTATTCATAAGCCTAAAATCTCCAGGGGCTTGAGAAAAAATGGTTTGTTTAGGCTGGTGCAGGTGCTGTGATTCAGCACAGTAACACACAGGCTGCTCAAAGGCTCTATACCAAAAAATCTATGGCTTCCTTCCCAGCGACTCAAGCCAGATTAAGAAACTATAAAAAAGAATAGGGCAATAAATCTCCACCCATTTTTTAAAATGATTTACCAGGAATCTCTCTTGTGATAAAACACACTGGTATCCAAAAATGATACTAACACCTTTAGGTTTACATGAACAGGGTAAAAGTCCACAGCCAAGGGTTATATAACCCCAGAAATTAGGACAGAAAGTGAAGGGGAAAAGAAAAAAAAACACACACACACAAGGCAGCAGGACTTAACCAAACCATATGAGTGGCACCTGGCAGTACGAATGAAAACTATGCAGTAGAAAAATTGCAAAGAATTTATTTTCACCCTAATTGTTTCTTAGAAGCCATTTTTGAATTTTTAAATGGTGTTTATTTTTTAAGAATGCTTTTTTTTCCCTTCAAAAGCAACAATTTCCACACACAGAAATGCACCACAGAAGCCAGCAGTATCAGGTTCGGAAGTTCACTTAAGGTACACCAGGTTAGATGTTACACAGAAATCAGTACAGTACTTACTAAATCTACTTAAATAAAAATAATGTCAGAATGCATAGGAAATGTATAAAATGCATTTTTATAATGCAGAAATGCATAGGAAATGAAAGGAAATGTATTATTATTTCTTTTCTTAAGCATACCAAGACTTCTAATATACTTTATCTAAATGATCCAACTGACAGGATGGATGATGGTCCATGACCTCTGACACCAAATAACAGCAGATATTTCTATAAATACTATAGTCCAATGCTGTATTTTCTGCTTTTTTTCTTTCTTTTGAAAGCACATTGATGGCACTGTAAGTACCTATTTTCACAGAAGAAAATAGATACATTAGAAAATATAGTTTGGAACATACAAGAAATGTTGTCTTTCATTGCCACAAGACAGGACATCTCCTCCCTATGCTGCCTATGTCTGGTCCTGAATTCCTCAAGCGATTCCTGTAGATTCTACAGACTTTACACAAAGGAGAACAGTATGAGGAAATCAGGTCAAAACCATCTCTTATTTCCCTAGTACCAAAATTAATTTCAGCAAAGGAAGCACAGAAGGAATGGATTACGTGGATGTTTTTTTCTGTAACTTCCCCTAAGGACAGGAAGTGCAAAAGGACAGCTATACTGTCATGATGGGAATGTTACTAAAGGCCTTTAGATATTTTCCTATAGCATCACTTGCAAATCAGATCTGTGGTAAAATTCCCGAGAAGAAATTAAAACACCAGATCAACAGTCTTGTTGCCATGGACATCTAAATCATTGACAGGCAGACCAATCAAAATGGTCACTATTAAAATAGCACACAAAGTCAGCATAAGCATTATCACCTCAGAAATTGTCTACAAATCTGTCTTTTTTTTTTTTTTTTTTTTTTTTTTAAATCTACAATTGAAGACATCCAGCATAGAAATAATTCATGAGTTTTTCTTCCCTATATCTGTAAGCCTTTTGGCAGGTAAGAACCCCACACAATAAAGCCATGTATCTGCCAGATTTACTGGCAGAAACAGTTCTGAAAGACTTTGAGCAGAAGATAAACAAAGATGTCAACACAGAGAGAGAAGGATTTCAGGAAGGTGATGCAATCTCAGAAAACATTCTAGGTTTTGGTTACCTGAACTACTGTGAAAAGCCTTCTTGACTTTCAGGTTCCAAATACGGCATAGAAAATAGAGTGTACAGACTCTTTCAACAGAAGAAAAAATAAATCAGAAAAATCAACTCATGACAACAAGGTATCATTTCATATAATTGTAGAATGGTTTGGATTGGAAGGGACATTAAAGATCCCATGGGCAGGGATGCCTCCCACTTGGTCAGGTTACCCAAAGCCCCATCCAACCTGGTTTTGAACACCTCCAGGGATGGGGCATCCACAGCTTCTCTGGGCAGCCTGTGGCAGTGCCTCACCACCATCTGAGTGAAGAATTTCCTCCTAACATCTAATCTAAATATTTTTAGTTTTTTATTTTTTTAGTTTAAAATCATTACTCCTTGTCCTATCACCACACCCCCTGAAAGAGTCCCTCCCCAGCTTTCCTGTAGCCTCCCTTTAGGTACTGAAGGCTGCAATGAGGTCTCCCTGGAGCCTTTTTCAGGCTGAACAACCACAACTCCCTCAGCCTGTCTTCATAGGAGAGGTGCTCTAGCCCTCTGATCATCTTTGTGACCCTCCTCTGGACACATTCTAATAGGTCCAGGTCCTTCTTGTGCTGGGGACCCCAGATCTGAAGCAGGGTTCCAGGCAGGGTCTCACAAGAGCAAGGCAGAGGGGAAGAATCACATGCGTTGCCCTGCTGGCCACACTACTTTTGATGCAGCCCAGAATACAGCTGGCTTTCTGGGCTGAAAGTGAATATTGTCAGCTCATGTTGAGTTTCTCATCCAACAACACCCCCAGGTTCTTCCCCTCAGAGCTGCTCTCAATCCATTCTCTGCCCAGCCTGTATTGGTGCTTGGGGTTGCTTTGGCCTAGGTGCAGGACCTTGAACTTGGCCTTGTTCAACTTCATAAGGTTTGCACAGCCCTACCTCTCAGGCCTGGCCAAGTCACTCTGGACGGCATCCCTACCCTCCAGTGTGCTGACTGCACCACAGAACTTGGTGTCATTGGCAAACTTGCTGAGGGTGTGCTCAGTCATCTTTGCCCTTAATCATCTTTGTGCCCCTCTTCTGGACTCATTCGAATACTTCCATGTCCTTATGCTGGGGGCCCCAGATCTGAACACAACACGCCAGGAGGGGTCTCATGAGACCAGAGCAGATGGGGAGAATCACCTCCCTTGACTTGTTGGCCATGCTTTTTTTGATGCAGCCAAGGATATGGTTGACTTTCTGGGCTGCAAGCACACATTGCTGGCTCATGTTGAGCTTCTCATCAAACAATACCCCAAAGTCTTTCTAATCACGGCTGGTTTCAATCCATTCTTCTCTCAGCCTGTATTTGTGCTTGGGATTGCCCTATCCAAGGTGCAAGACCTTGCACTTGGCCTTGCTGAACCTCATGAGGCTTGCACAGGCCCACCCGTCAAGGTCCCTCATCCCTTCCCTCCAGTGTGTTGACTGTACCACTCAGCTTAGTGTCACTGGCAAAGTTGCTGAGAGTGCACTCAATCACACTATCCATGACACCGACAAAGATGTTAAACAGTGCCAGTCCCAATACTGACCCCTGAGGGTCAGTCAATACAACTCGTTACTGATCTCCACTTGGACATTGAGCCATTAACCAGAACCCTTTGAGTGCAACCACTCAGCCAATTCTTTAACCACTGAGTGGTCCATCTGTCAATTCAGTCCCTTTTCAATTTAGAGGCAAGGATATCATGTGGGAAATTTGAAATTCCTGTTCCTGAGAAAAACTAAATGCTAAAGTAATGCCAAAGATGACCAATTAAGAACACAAACTCAAAAACACATCATCCATAATGAAACACATCATCTGTTAACACACCATTCATAATGAAGCTCTAAGAAAAAGGAAAAAAAAATAAAAGAAAAAGAAAAAAACTTTCATAAAGCACAAAGTAGCTGCACACACATTCTAATGATGTGTGCACACTAAAATACTTTAGGCAAAGACTTAAACCTAGTGAGAAACTGAGTGCACACAGAAGATTTATTTTCTGGATTTTTGAGAAATGTATCACTTGTATATGACAGTGATTCTACAAACACAGGAGGAAAAAAAGGATTTAAAATCCATGAAATTTATTTAACTGCACAACGTGCTCTCATATGGACATAGGACAGTTTCATAACAATAAGGACAGAAAGTGGATATTTGTAACCAACAAGAAATTTTTACATAGTCTCTCAAAGAAGTTGTACTTCACTCTACTTTCTTAAATACACAATTTCTCAATGTGTTCTCATGTATACATAAAAGAGCATTTATCTATCTATTTATTTATTTATTTTGAGGAGTGCTTACAAAAGTGTTCGCTTTAATGACACTGATTAAGAAAAACAGAAGACTGAAACAATGCCAGGAACACATCTTTTTTTCCTCCAAGGGGTACTAAATCTCTTAGAATTATATAAGTACAAGAAAAAAGACAAAATATAACTATTACAATCGTATTATGCTCTCACTTGTCATCAATGAGAGAGAAAATTACACTGAGAAAACACAGAATCTCTGCCCCCAGTGTCTTTCACTGTTTGCTCCAAGCATGACAAATGCAGATCTCAGTCCTGTCCACATCAGTTTTCTGCACTGGTTTGGGTAACTATACAAAATCCAGAATCATGACTTTAGTTAGTTGGAGGTGAGGAAGGAAAAAAAAAAAAAAGTAAGTAAAGACAGTATGTGAAAAAGTATGAGAAAATCCTTTGCCTCTTACACATACCACACCTAAAAGAAAAGAATCAATATTTTAGTCAAATATCAAGATTTTGCCATTGTTACATGGGAATAGGAAGATAAATTTTATGCCAACCAATTTTCAAAAAGTTAACAGCAGGGAGAACACTGTGGAAAAAATTTGACTACCACAAAAAAAATTTGACTACCAGACTATTTCTCATATTAGGAACACTTCTGTTTTCTCTTATTTCAACCTTTCTGTATTTCAAGACCTTACATTTTTTTAAAACTAAAACTTTCTGACTTTTATTTAAGATGCAACTACAGAATTCACCTAGAATTTTACTACTATTTACAAAATCCTTACTTGTATGAGAACATGAGTACTCTCTGGTAGAGAGTACAATACCATTTTAATCAGCATAGTTACCATATGTTAGGAAGGTTAATACTGAACAAAATTTATTTACTCCAAGTTAAGAAAGAGCTATAAAAAAGGCTATGCAGACCAAGAATAGCATTCTGCTACTGTTCAAGAATTGTTTTCTTCTGCAGTTAGGCTGTACATGTGAAGTAATTGATTAAACTTGGCGAAATACTGATTTTCAGAATAAATATTTCAATTTTCTTATTTGCATTTTTTTCTTACACTCTTCAGCACAGATAAGCTCTTTGAAATAACAAAACAGGTTTCAAATATACAGGAAAACAAATTGTATCCTGAGTCAAAACTATTATTTTAGTCAAATAAACTGTGAACAGGTTTGATTAGTACCAGAAACAATAGTGGTTTTGACTTTTTGCATCCATGAAGTCTAACTCATCAAAATTTTGTTCACTGAATTCATTTTATTTATTCATGTTCGTACTTACTCATTCTATTCATATATTCTGGGGTGCCAGAACAGAGATATTTCAGAGCTGTAGACAAAGTTGGTATGTATAAGATGTTTTGCTAGGAAATCTCTATGACCAAGAGCTTTTTAGTCAAAAGAACTATCATCAGGTTTGTCACAGTCACAAAATGAAGCTCTGTGAGAGGAAGCAACTGCAAGGATTTCATAATCACAGAACACAAATGCTTGAGTTAGCTGCAGAGCCAACATCTTCACATTTATTGGAAGCCAGAAGGACAAACTGAAGGTATTGGCCTACTAATTTTTGAAAACATGGGCTTCACACAACAAAACAAAATTGCTTTTGTTTAAATCGACTCAAGACTGAGCAGAACTAATTTCCTTTTCCAACCACAAACTCTCTAAACATTTGACCAGATGCATCGTTCTCACAGTAAGAACACATGGAACAAGGACTGGCATTTATTGATGTAAAATGATCATAGAAATCTGTTAGTACGTCTTGATGGTTATTGTATCCCCTAGAGTTACCTTTCCCCAAATTTACAGCAAACCTTTTGTTGGAATATTTATTTTATTAGCTTCTATTGCATGAAACTTTTAGAGATAAAATTGGTCGAGAAGTCAGAGTGCTAATGGTGTTCAAGAAGTCATCAGGATTTGCAATCATGGTTATAGAATAGAAACCTATAAAAATGTTAACTAATGTTTTCAAGTAGGAGAAATCACAGAAAGAAAATATAGGTAAAATTCAAGGAAAGCAGGACTTCTTCCTCACAAAAATTTAGGATGATTTGGAGCTTTCTTTTATGACAACATATTTAAAATATGTTGTTTTTTATAACAACATATTTATAATACATCCTAATCAACTATCTGAAAATCTGGATGTATTTCTGTTAGAGAAAAAAATATCTAAGGACAGGTTGTTTTACATTTTTGGAGGGCATGGAGAGATGAGAGGTCAAAAAGCAATCCATGGTAATGAAAAACAAATCAAAAAAGGACAAAAAGAAAGGGGGGTGGGGGTAAACAAACAAATCCAAAAACCACCACACAAGTACAGAAGTTGGCCACAGCAAAAAAAATAAAAATAAAAATACAAAACCAGAGAAAACAGCTATTGAACTGTGGCTGGGGTATACTGTTTTTCAAATAGCAGAAAAAGTAGCACACAGTAGGAAAATCACTTGTAGAATATGAGATGGCCAACAAGGCTTTCTCTGACTAAGCATGCAGAAGATCAGACAAGCTATCTCACATAAAGGCTCTACTAACAAGTACTATCAACCATTGTGTGAGGTTGGCAAAGGAGGTAAAGTTGGTTGGTTTTAGAAAAATACTAATAGTAAATCCATACAGTCAGCATAGTCAGATGGCCTGTGTCACATAAACTTAAGAAATTACATCTGAAGCTAGTTTTATTGCATTTTTTTCAATGAAATATTTGGTTATTCAAGCCCATTCCCACAGTTCTTGAAGATAAACAGCTCCTGATGCCATTGTGGAGTTCTATTTTCAGAAAGCTTTATTTATTTCTAAGTGGTTTAATGTGCATCTGTTTACATAAATATTTAGATATGTGAAAGCACATCCTGCTTAAGCTGGTCTGATAAACAGAAGTCAGCTGTTACTCCTTTTCCACTCCCAACTCCACTTGGAGCACTGCCTATTCCCTAGCTCTCGTTTTTAATGCAGCCATTGTACTTAGAACCAGGAGTTTATAAACACATGCTTGAAAAATGTAGTCTGGCTTTCCAGCAAAATATTTCAATGGCTCTTTTACCATTAAATTGTGCTACAGTTTGTGTGGCTCAGTGCACTAAAAGTTTACATATCTCCGTAAGGTCTAGCCCAATGCACATATTGACAGGATTAACAAATCTGGGAGGTGACTAGGAAGAGTGCACATTAGAGACAATAACTCCAGTATTACCGCTTTTATAATTAAGGATTACTTCTATAAACTATTTCCACTGATTACAGATGCAGAGTTTATGGAGTATGGGATGCAATACCTAAATCTACCAGTAGCTCATCGCTTTGACCTACATGCTAGTCTTGTTTCACTTACAAGAAAACACTAGAGAAAACTAAAGCTGGCGGGTGGATGTTCCTGCCATCTGAAGACTGGACTAAGAGTCAGAAGATCTGGACTGAGCTTCCTACATTTGCCACAGAGGTCTTGTGTACATTTGGAAAAGTCTCTCAGATCCTGGGCCAGTAACACTAACTCAGCACATCCCACTGACTTCAGTCTCTGGCAAGACTTGAATTGTATGTGACATTCTAAATCTACCAAAATTTTTCATGTTGCTCTAGCCACTCTAGAAAGAATAAAGCTTTCTTTTACCTCAGAAAAGATACTAGAGGTGTTCTTTCTTCTTCATATATATATATATATATATGAAGAAGAATGTATATATATACACACACACCCACACATACGTTCTTAAAAAGGTTTGAGCACACAGCATAATGCAGGACACTTTCCCTGTTGTGTCAGTAGCCATCCAAAAAAATTTACCAGATCTATGACCTAAATTCCCAGAAGTCACCTCTGCAACCTATTGCACCTTTTTCTGTCAGACATATTCTAGTTAAGTTTCTGTATATGCAGATCTTCCAAAGGTGAGCAGGCTTGGAACACATTGCAGTCCAGTAATTTGATTGTAAATTGTAAGAATCTAGGAAGTTTTCATTCACTAGCTTTCATCTTCTTAGATTAAGACTGTAATTAAACTTTTGTATTAAAAAGACATCTGAAAACCATGATAGGCTATAAGAATCTTTCATGCCTTTGAAAAACCATTCACAAAATCCATAAGGGAGAGAGAAAACAAAACAAAACAAAAACAAAAAACAAACAAACAACAACAAAAAAAAAACACAGCTCAATCTTTTCTAAAAATCTCATTTTTAATTCAACTTTTTTACTACCAAATTTTTTTTACTACTAAATTTTCAAGATCAGTCATCGTCAGCCTAAGCCAGTTACAGAAGTCAGCAATGGCTGAGTCTACAGGTTTAGTCTGAATCACCAGCACATCTGAACCAAGTCTCCCCACTGTCCTGCATGATGAGAGTTGATTTGGAGCTTGTGAACTGGATCTTCTCAGCTGAAGCTAATTCAAAGATACACTCCAGTGGCTTACCTAGATCACTCCATTCCCATAGGGACCCCATGAGAGCTATTCTGAAGTAAACCGTCTTAAAATGCATGCATTATCATATATATATATAGGATACATATATGAGATATATATAGGATATATATCTATATAGGATATAGATATATATCCTATATATATCTATAGGATATATATGGGAGATATATATAGGATATATATCTATATCTATATATAGGATATAGATATATATCCTATATTCTGCAAGCCCATTTCTACTAGCTCTCAATATTTCTCAACAAAGACATCTAAGAAAATAAATACAAAGATAAATCTATGACCTGGCTATTTTTTCCTTTGTTTTGAACAGCTGCATATATATTTATATCAGAAAGATTACATGGTGAGGGGCAGAGGGAATACATTTGGGATAAAAGAAGAAAAAAGAGGGGATGAGGGAAAAAAAAAAAAAAAAAAAAAAAGGAAAAACAAAGAGGACATTCGTGTTTTATAGAAATTTGTGTTTATGTAAGTATACTTCCTGTTTGTGCTCAGTAAAGCCTGAAAATGTTGATCATCTTCAGAAAGCCATGTGACAGATAAATTAATTACATAAATGACTACTCAGCTTTCAGTTTTTGAACCAGCTTCGAGAACTTGGCATAAGTGTATTAGAATAGAAGGGCCTGAAACAAACTGTTGGTACTTACTTCATCAGCGCTCAAAACACTCTTATTTGCTTTATTAAAAAAATAAAATCTGTATATTTCTGTAACAAGAAGTGACCAAAATATGGAGATGGAAATGTTTAAACATAAATTTTACAGCAAAGGCTAAATCCTGTGACCAACTCCAGATGCTTTTTGACACTCCAGTGAGGCAGTTTCTAGACCTTTGAGATTATCTCTCCATAAGAGACATTTTTCAGCAGCATACAGTCTTCAAAGTATTTCATCTTCCAGTTTCTCTACACAGAGTATGCTGCTGAAGAAAAAAGGGGTGTATCAGAAAGAGACTTTTCTTCCTCCAACACTTGACTATCAGAGTATCCAGCCTGACCAGGAAAGAAATCGATAAATGTCCTGTGCTGAGCAACATCAAAACATCCCAGGATGCATACCTACTTTGTTACAAGGAGAGAAAAAAAACAAACAAACAAGCAAACAAAAACTGGGGGGGAGGACAGTTTTTGTTGTTGTTGTTGTTGTTGTTGTTGTTTTGTGTTTTTTTTTTTTTTAATGGTGTACAGGCAACCACTTTGTACTTATGTCCTCTCACAGTCTTGCAAATTCTGTCACTGCAGCCATTCAAAAATGACCTGACTTTGAGGAGAGGTTAATTTTGACTATCTTCCAGGTGTAGTAAAGCTACAGTGGGTCAGATAGTACAGAAGGACATGGATGCAATAATATCATCAGCTATAAACAACAGGCCACAATAAGGACTCACATGTGGAGTGAAGGGGGGAATCTGAAAACTGGAAGTACCAGACACCACCTGGGCTGCCTTAACTCTCTTTGCTTTTCACCTCTAGTTCATCTGTAGCATTACACAGGAGAAAAAGAGAAAAATCCATAGAATGTAGAGCAAAGAACAGACATGAGAACCAGCATAAGCCAAGAAATTTCCCTTCTACAACAAATGAAGTTTAATTTTAAGTGGATACTAAATTTGGGGGAAAAAATAAATAAATACGAAAAGTGCATACATGTTGGTATTTTACTTCTTTACTAGAGTATGGGGTGGTAGATAATTGCATTTGCCAATCAGAGACTTTCCCACCCCCACCTTCCTCTCAGTTTTCAGAATCAGCGTCAAGAGATGTGCATCTTATAAAAGAAAAATCTCAATCAGCATTTGAAGGGCCCACTAGGAATCTCTTGATGAGTTCCAGATGTCTGGCCACTAATGCACTAATACTTGCACCATGGAAAATCTTTCCAGGTGTTTGCAGTTTCATGCATTGTTGCACAATCATAAAGATCATAAAGCTATTTCCATGAAGGAAGACCACACTTAACCAAAGGCATGTAAGCAACAAGAATACACAGAGTAGCTGCAACCATGGCAGAAGTAAAAGGTCCAAGGTTAACACCACTGCTATGTGTTTGTGCAGAGTGTGCTGGGAAAGATCCTTGCTGTCCTGGACACGTTGGAGTCTATGAACAGCCCTGCAGAGCCAGGCAGGATTGGTCTCCCAGCAGAAGTCTGGGACAGACCAACTTTCCCAAAGACAGTCTGAGATGATGTTCACTGGCCTGAGCTTCGATTTCTTGTTCAGAGACAACATCAGCTGTAGGGGCTAATGTTAGTTTGAAAAACAGCGTACTCCGTAGCTCAGAACTGCTAACCTGACTCATGGTTTACAGCATGTATAAGGGCTAGCTGATAGTTTAGGAACATTGTTAAAAAAATGCAGAGAGGTACATGTCAATGTAGACAAGTCAAACGACAGATTCAAAATTAAGGGATATTTCCTTGGTTATGAAAATCATGTGAAATTTCAACAATTATTTAAGTAAGGATAGTGTCAGAATTCAGATCAGCATTCCCAGTATTTTGACTTACTCTGCCAGTATCTGAACATCACCCCCAAAATGCAATAGGCACTACTTACAGCATTCAGCTCCTTCAGGTTAAAACCATAAGCCACATATATTATTTTATTACTTTAGGTTCCAGAACTTTTTTTTTTAATCTATATATTTCATCAGTGGCCAATTGGCAGAACTGAAATTAATGAATGTAAGTAAACATTCTATTTTTTATATGGGTAATTTTTATATTTAGGTCAGAAGCGCACACACTTTGGAAAAAAAAAAAAAAAACAGGGAAAAGACTTCAAGTTAGACATCTGTACTGATCTCTTATCTAAAAGGACAATATTTACAGCCATCTGAAATGTTTTAGTTGCTTTTTTAGTTTGTATGCTCCAAGTGTATTTGTTTCTGCATTGCTAAGCTATGAATCTTTTCAAAATCAGAAACAGCTTTTTGTATTTATAGTAGGAATGGCTAAATGAAGCAACAACAAACCTAGAGGCAAACCAAAAATCTTTAAAGCTGCATATGGGATAACATAAATATAAATAAAATAAATATATATTTTATTACATATTTTATATATATTTATTATTTATATATATATAAATATATATAAATATATATATAAAATATTTATATATATATATAATATATATATAAATTATATATATAAATATTTTTAAATATTATATATATATTATATATATAAAATTATAAATATAAATTATATATTTATAATATTTATAAATATATATATATTTATAAATATTTATTATTTATATATATATAAATATATATAAATATATATATAAATATATATAAAATATGTAATAAAATATATATTTATTTTATTTATATTTATGTTATCCCATATGCAGCTTTAAAGATTTTTGGTTTGCCTCTAGGTTTGTTGTTGTATATATATATAATATATAATATATATATATTTATAATATATATAATTAATATATATATTAATATAATATATTAAAATAATATATATTATTTATTATATATTATTATTTATTATAATTTATTATTATATTTATTATATATTTATTATAATAGTATATATATTATTTATTATAATATATATTTATTAATATAATATATATTATATATATTAATTATATAATTATATATATAATTATATATAATATATATATATTTATAATATATATAATATTATATATATATTTATTATTTATATGAATATATTTTATTTATATTTATGGAATAATATAAATATAAAAAGATGTATCATTCAGGGTAGGCCAGTAACTGATGATTCCATGTTGCAATATACATTTATCATTTATAAAGCCTAACTGCAGCTCAAATATTTATAAACGTATCAAATGCCACATCTGAGTTCCCCAGCACTAGCACATACCCCTGTTCACTAGGCAACCAACAATCTCTTTACCTTGTTTTAAAAGTCATACTGTTTTAGAATCATTAACAGAATTTTAAGCTTAATTTTTTAATTTTAGATTATCTTGATAATGACCTCTCAGAACCTCTAAGTCAGATTTTGCTTGTGGGCTTGTTTTTGTGCTATACACTTTTGAGTGCTACACATATTTGAAAAGAGAACAAATATAGTGTACTATTTTGCAATCACAGAATAAACCAGATGATTAGATCTGGTCAGGACACAGAGAGCTACAGATTATTCTGAGGACAATCAGGAACATGAATGAGATGGAATTGTGTCAAAAGCATGTGCTTGCTCGTATCCCCAGTTAAAACAATCTGAAATGTTTCAAAGGCAGATAGTAATCCATTTCAAGCATTACATCCTGAAAACCTGATCACACAAACTACATGTCATCTGCATACTCTGAACAACTCTTTTAACTACATAAGCTGCCACTAAAGATAGTTTAGAATGAAAGTATTATTGAATAATGCATTATTTCAAAACACGATAACAACAAAACCTGATTTCTTTATTTCTCAGTATAGACTTAAAAGGCCAGTAATTTTCTTCATAATTTAAAGAATTATTGGACTGATCTAACCACTGTTGATGCTACATATTTCCAAAGGCATTCAGTGAAAAGACAGCAACCTTTTGTTCCTTGTTATTGTTATTAATATTAGATAAAACTCCACATTATTGTGTTTTTACTGGTAGGAGAGAGGGGACAATATATGCAAAACAAGCGATCAACATCTAAGAATATCAGAAAGATCACAATTCCAATGTCTGAATTATTCAGCCTGTTAAGGTCCAGAAATTTCGTTCAACATCTTATCTAATCATCTAAAATCAAACTTGTAGTGCCAACCAGGTTTGATGTTGTTCAGATATATCCCTTCTCCACTGCATTCCTACAAATACCGTACCTATAATTTTTTAGGTTCAGATTTTCAGAAGGGAATCAGTAATTCCAAGTGCTTCAGCTTGTATTTGCCCAGAGATACCTCAGAAAAGAAACTCAAATTTTACAACGTGCTGAGCATCTATCCAATAAAAACTGAATCGCTACCTAATGCTGGGGATTCAAAACCTCAGACGTTTGTAAGTTATATCACTTTTGAATTCTAAGACAGATTTTCCCCAGCAAGTACGTAGACAACTATTTAGGAGAAAAGAAAAGTCTCAGAGAAACACAGAAAAAAAAAAAAAAAAAAAAAAGGTGCCTTTGAATCGCAACTTTGAATAGAGGTATCTGCTTTTACTTGATATTTGGCTATAGTTCCACAGGATGTACTTTTTACATTTTTTAGAATTATTTTAACTATGATCTCTTACTTTTTCTGTTTTACTGTGCAAGTCCATAAGCAATTGTACTGTATCTGTTTAATAATAATTAGCTTTGACTGAAATTAATATGGTGGTTTTTTAAAACTCTCCCTCCAAATACGGTGCTAGATCTGCTAACTCACAATTTTATCAGAGGCCCCCGATGCTTTTGCAGTGTGAAGACCTGTGACTACAATGTTAATATAAGCTATATGTATAACATGGTTTCTCAGTCTCATCAAGTCCCACAAGATACTTGACCAACTGCAGTTATTCATCTTCTCATGTATTTAACGCAAATACGTTGTATTTCCATTTCCCCACACTGTATGGCTATATGAAGAATCCCAATATTGTGGGACAGAACATCGTATCATGTCCATCACATATATGTGGACAGTTTACATTGCTCAGCGTTTGAAAAATTATTACTTATTCTGACCAACACAGGGCATACAAGCCTATTAGCTTGAGATGGGTTGATCCATCTATGTAACAAACCCACACAAAGTAGCAAGACTTACGCATTGCAAGTTCTAAGAAAATTTCAGATACCTGTTTCTATGGGTAACCATGATACACCTGATGAAATATAATACCCTACCATTGACAACAAGATTCAAACAGCCAGTATCTTTAAAAAGTAGTATTTTCAGAAGTAAAAAAAAAAAAAAAAAAAAAAAAAAAATCAAAATAATCAGTAAACAGATATTTTCTTCAAAATACTGGCTCATAGTAGAAAATAAAATTAGACTGTCTCCAGAGACTGATTTGTCCTTTGGTAGTTTTTAAAGTAATCACTAACAAGTTAATGAACTTTAAACCAATAAGATGTTCATGAATTATTATAGATATTTATTTTCTTTTACTCACATTCTACATAAGAAAAGGTAAATTGCATTCAGTGATTTCTAAAACTACCTGTTTTTTATTTAGTCTTCCTTGGAGCACATAAAGCAAATTTTCCAACTTACTAACTCAAAACTATAACCATGTAATAACTGAGGGACCTTTTATATCAAATTAACTAAAAAGTAAGGGCAGACTTACTTCTCCTGAAAGGTATGGCCACCTTTTCAGCCAAAATTTGCATTAGTGAACAATGGTATCTGATAGTTCTTCCCTCTTAAATCTAAGGCCAATTAAACTCCATTCAGATATCCATAATGAACTTCAATTAAATCAGTATTTGCCTTGTAGCAGTTGTCACAAGTTATACTTAACAAGGGATAGCTGTTAAAAAGATACCTAAAAGAAGCAAATGATTCCAAAGGATGTTTCCTAATATATGCTAAGCAATGTTTTCTGACAATCTTGTATGATTTTTTTTTTGTCTTGCCATTGCTTCATTTGTGTTACAATAACTCTCTATAACTATTTGACACTTCGCTTTGCCTTTCAAGTAGACATTCACATTTATTCAAGGGTGATTTTTTTTTCTTCTCCAAATGTACTGTAGTACTGTCAGATAGCAGATTTAGGTATATATTCGTGTAATGCGTGGCATCCTTGATGTGAATTTATTGGATGTTTGTGTCACATATCAACACAAATGATATGTGACACAAATGATATCCTCCCTCATACCTGCTGTTCCCTTACTGCTTACCTGGGGGAAAGTCCTAAGGTAGACATGATAGGAAGGACCTCCCTCCTCTCCCATGCCATCACATCATAAAACAGATTGCAACAAGCCACTCACTTCCACTGCCAGTATTTCTTATAGAGAAGGGCCAAATACTTCTGGTCTCATGATTTCAAGTACCACAAATGAGCTGAGTTAAAACACAAGATTGAGACAAAGACCACTAACATATGATAAAAAGTTGTTGCTGTGGTATGTACCTTGGACTTAATTCTGTCCTCAGCATTCAAGACTGCAGAGAAAGGCTGCATGGTGAAGGCAAAATTAACAGTATTATCATATTTCATTCTGAAAGCAAAAACCAGCTTGTTTAAAAAAATAGTAATACCAACAACACACCACCACCACCATAAAAAAAAAAAGAAGCCTGAAACCCTGAAATATTCGTGAAGTATCAGCTCACAGCACACAGGTCAAGGCTTTGTCTACATTTACATTACAAACTCTATTTTAAGTCTATTTTCAAAATGAAGAAAATTTTTCTAACACGGCTGGTAAAGAATTCCATTAGTATTTTTTGATGTGAAGCTGTTTTAACAAATGAAATGAGGATGAACACAATAGGCTACCAAATAAACAGACCTGCAAAATATTGATATTATCCTTATTTAAAGAAAAAAAAAAAACCTAAAAAAAAAAAAAAAGGCAAAAAAATAGCTGTTTAAGCAACAGGTATACATTTTTCATTATAAATAATATAAAGATAAATTTGTTTGCAATTAGACATGCAACCATATTTTTAAAAAGTGTTCCTTATATTAATATTCATATTAACTTAACTCACAGTGCTGTTATTTGAATATAACAGATATAACTGAGATGTAATGTATTACCTCTGTGTATGTTGTCTAGTCTTTAGCAGCAATGCAGGCTACTGTTTCATCTTCTAATTAATACATAGTACTGTTTGGGAAAATAAAATATTGTAAATACCATGGTATGAGGCTGAGTCCAGTAATGTTTTTGAAATGAATGGGAGTTAATTTTTTGGAGAGCCAATATTAACAATTCACCTGCCACTAGTTATGGAACTGTACTGTGGCAGAGCCTAGGTGTATCAGCCAGATGGATATCTCAGCCTGCCAGGTGCTCTGTAGTAAAAGTTCTATCAAACATATTTACATAAAACAATATGCATATTTAATATATATATATATGAACATTTATTAATTATTTTAAATAAATACTTAAAATATGGGAGACCCCTATTGTCCAACAGTTCTTCATAGAAACTCATCTCTGTTTAAAGGGCTGCCCACTCAGGCAAACATATAACCCTGCAAAAGTGTCCTGTCAGAAGTGTTCATGGTTACTCATTGGAAAATGTTTTTCACATCTGGTAAAGAGAGAGAAATATTACCTTTCCCTACAAAAGACTAAATCTGACTTTTGCTGAAAATGAAACAAAACTATGAATTCAACAAGATTTTTATTTTCTTGTGGATATCCTGTACTTCATCCATGTGCTTTCTTCACATGTTTACATAATCATACCAGTATATTGTGAATAGATAGGGACACTACACAACAGAGCACTGGATGGAGGAATCTTTGGATGTGAAGAATGATTCTACTAACGAGGAACATCTTAGAAGTATATAGTACAGACAGGATGTTGTATATTTTTCATAGTTGTGATTACAACAATCCTTTAAAAAAAAGAAACAAACAAGAACAACAAAAACCACGTTCAGACATTTATTTACAAATGTTAGGTTTTTACATGAAAATACATGGAATGTGCTTTTAAAACAAACAAACAAACACAAAGAACACTTTCCTGCTATTCATTAAATCTTGTTCCTCCATTGTTTGTATGAAGCAACCTCCTGTTCTCACAAAGGATGGTTGCATAAATTTAAATGGAAGGTGTCCAAAGACAGGGAAGAAGCAGGTAGCCTTCCTTTAAAAAAACATATGAAGGCTTTGATAATGCAATATGGAATAATTAGGTTATGCTTTTGTAAAGATACTATGCAACAAATTCAGTGTACAATTTAAGTATCAATAAGCAGCTTACAAGTCATTATACAGAATCACACAGAATGGCTGAGGTTGGAAGGGACTTCTGGAGATCATCTAATCCAACTTCCCTGCCAAGCAGGATCACCTAGAGCAGGTTGCACAGGTTCACACCCAGTTGGGTTCTGAATATCTCCAGAGAAAGAGACTCCACAACATCTCTGGGCAACCTGTCCCAGTGCTCTGTCACCCCCATAGTAAACAAATGCCCTCTCATATTCAGCTGGAACTTCCTGTGTTTCAGTTTGTGCCCATTGCCTCTTGTCCCATTGCTGGGCACCACTGAAAAGAGTCTGGCTCCATTCTCCTGACACCTTCCCTTCAGATATTTATACACATTAATAAGATCCCCTCTCAGTCTTCTCTTCTCAAATATATATATATTTTTAATAGATATAATTAACAGTTTATTTCATTCTAACTGCTGTTACCTTACCATCCTTCTACCTACCCTCATGTCCTAAAAATTATATACTTGGAAAGGAAAAAAAAAAAAAAAAAAAAGGTATTTTGCATTGAAAAGTACAGCTCTAGTTCAATCTAACCCAGAATATTATAAGTATGTGAATTTGGCAGTAAGTTGACTTTTTTGTTTTCAGACAAGTTAAATTATCCCCTACTGTAGCATAATTAAACTCTGCAACTCAATAAATTTAAATGTAGAATGAACTCAGCCCAGTAATTTTAACTTGCACTTTCTCAAGTCACCAACACCTCTCAATCTTAAATAAGCACTGACAGCCCCAACTCAATATTAACACCTTAATAATCACTTACTTGGTCTCCCTATTTAGGGTTCAACCAGCCTACATTTGGAGTTGTAGCACAAAAGTTTTTCCAAGATCAGATTTCAATCCCTACCCCTCCTTCCTGTACATAATACAAACACAGATACACACACACTCTTGATTATGCCTTCTTTAAAAGAGTTCAAATCTATATTTCAAAAAAGTCCCACACAACCTCATATTAGGCTAATATCTGAGGGCTGATTTTGGATCCCTTTGACCTCTACAGATTCCATCAACACCATCAGATAACTTAACTCCCTCATTCATTCTCAAGCCCCTGCCTGTTCGTACTATATATTATGCTACTTTTCTCTAAACCTCCCTTCTAGACGAAGTATCAAGAAGACAACCTGGAAGTAAGCTTCAGTGCAGATTCCTGATGTCTGGGACCTGGTGAGATGGTTTTTACTACTCAAAGCCTGGTCTGGAGCTAGACTATGCCTCCTTTGGGCCCCATGCTTGGGTCAGTCTTGCAGAAAGTCCCAACAGTCATGTCCCTTCAAACACCTCATGAGCCATTCATGGCACACAATACAAATCCTCATTGGTATGCTACAAAAACACTATTTTTTCAAAACGCAAAATATTCTGTTATGCAGACAGAACTAAAAAATTGTAATTTAATCTTAGAGAAGTACAGGCCTTGAAGAAAACCCAGCCTGAGTACCAGGCAGTAAATACAAATGAAGATTGACTATTCAGAGTTTGATCTCCAATACTTATGCACAGTATTTATTCATAAATAAAATAAAATAAAATAAAATAAAATAAAATAAAATAAAATAAAATAAAATAAAATAAAATAAAATAAAATAAAAACATAAAAATCTGCTGCTGGCTTTGCACATTTCTTTCACAGCTTTCATATTGTTTGTTAACATAACATGTATGCAATTTCACACGTAACTCCTATAACTCAGCTTTTATAACTCATTGGTGAAGTTCCCATTCTGTGACACTTTAGGGCCTGAACTCTCAAAACAGAAAAATTATTTTGAGTGGAAAATGTAATTTCCACTTGACTGTAATGCTTTTGCCCTCGATGTGCATGCATTTGGAAGCCAAGCCTAACCCCAGCTGAGAGCACTAGCAAAACTCCAAACTATCTCAGTGGGCTTAGCACCAGGCTCTAAATTTAAGTGACAGAACAGAAAGTCTAACTGAAATACCGTGCTTTAAAATAATTGCTTTGCATGCTATCCTGAAATTTTAATTTTTATTACTATGGGAATTTAGATTTGTTATCTGAAGCCTTTGGAAGTTGGTTTTGTACATGTTTAGTTAGCTCATGTTCAAGGCCCTTCTAGCGACAGAGCTCTCCTTTGTATTCTCTTTGTATTCTGTATATTGAGCAAGCAGAGTTAAAAATGAATAATTAGCTGCAAAAGGAAAAAACAAACAAACAAACAAACAAGCAAACAAAACTTTGAAATAAGATGGTAAAATATATGCAAGCAATGAGGAAAATGATCATGTAGAGGGAGGAAGGAAAATAAATACCTTCATAATATGAAAATATTCAGCTTTAGGAGAAGTTCTGGTAGGCCTTTACCCTATGGTTATATCTATATTAGTGAATTAAGCTGTGCCAGAGCCCATTTTCTTGCCCTGAGGCCAACTGGCTTTGTCAGGCAACACACATACAACAAAACCTTTCAGATTCCAAACCAAGATTGCACCATGCAATCTTGCCCATTACAATACCCAACCTTTTCCCAGGATCATTTTAGAGGAGCACTTCACCCAGGCCAAAAGCAGTCCTCCGTTTATCAAACAGCAGCAACCAAAGACACCTATTCCCAGTGCCGCTGCCATGGCACTGTTTATTAACATAGATGTAACTTAAAAAGCTAACCTAAAAAATTCATACAGCAACACACTGTTCCTAACTACTGAGCAACACACAAAGAACACTCCCTGTTAATACTCACGATTTGCTGATCAAAGTTAAGGGCTAAACAGTAGTTTTAGATCTCTGAAACTAATGTAATATACTTAGAGACTGTTGGAATCTAAAGCAGTTGTTCTGTCTGAGCAACCTAGACATGAACAGAATATTGATCACTATCACAGTTGCTGATCTTTCTCAGCAAACATCAGAACATGCAGGAAATGTTCAAATACATTGAAGAAATTATTATACGTAGCCCATAGCAAAGAACAATTTACAGTGATGTAAGGCTGCAGAAATTCAGAGAACACACTGCAACTCTAGCTACTAATTTTCTCTTCTTATTTTCCTAGCTCCAAGCAATAGACCTCTTCTTAACAGTAGTTTACTGTGTCCACTGTCCTGGTAGAATAGAGACTGAGGAAAGCAAAGTAAGTTTCACCCTTCCCCTCTCTTTCTATCTCTCCATCGCTCAGCACTTCTTGCAAAATCCTCCTACTTGAAACAGAAGCTGTATATTTCTAAAGCAGGAGACAGAAAAAACAGAGGTGAAATGACACTATACTACCTGCTTATCTTACACCAAATTATTTGTTCAGTTCTGTAATTTAACATACAGGACTAATTTGACTCTGTCCTCACACCATCAAATGAACACTTCATAAAAGAAGTTTTTTTAGTTTTTATGTTTTCCTGCCTGAAACAGAGTTAAAGCTTAACAAATAATTCTGGAATGCCAATGATGGTAGATACAAAAACTTAAGTCACTGACTGATATATCAGAAATAGAATCTGTTCAAATCCTGAAAAACAAATATCATTTTTGAGAATTTTTTGCAAGTCATGCAAGCTTGTGGGCCAGGCCTAAACACAAAATGTTTTTATGAATATTATCAGAGTCAAGCAGACTTTTAAACTTCAGTCCCATGACACTAATCCATTTTAAGCTCAAATTCATACCAATGTACTTCATGTTGGCACATCATATCAAGAAATATTGATTCATCCTGACATGAAAGAATTAATAATGTATTAAAACAAGGCAAAACCGGAATTATAAATCTCCTATTAGTCAAGAGGGTGGGAATAAGACAAGCTTCTTAATATTTATATGTACATATATATATGCTTATTATATATATACAAAATGCATGGATAAATGCCTATATATAATCTTTTAAAATATAAAGATGCAGATTTGATTTTGTGCTTTTTGGACTGTAAGGGACATATAGTTCAAAAAGAAAGCAGTTACCTGACCACTAGTCAAAGTTTAGTACTGCCATTTTGCTTGATACAGACTTTCAATTTTTTCCCATATGTCAGCTTGGTCCTACTTTATGGATGGACATGCATTTACACTTTTATTTTACCTCAGTGGTATCAACATGATTGTATTCTTTGAGCTTGTTTTTTTTTTTTTTTTTTTTTTTTTCGTCTGTGGAACAAGAGACAATAAAAATGCCCCTTTCTTAAGCCCTCTGAATTTATGAAAGAAAAGTTATATTGAGGCGTAGGTACTGTAATTTATTTTTTTTGTTTTACCAATTCATCACAGGTTACAACAAGAACTCCCGATTCTGTAGAATTTTATTGGTGTGTCTAGACTTACAAAAACAAGTAGACAAGTAGACAATTTCAGATTTTTTAAAACACATTACTCTGCTTTATTTTCATCCATGTAGATAAAATAATATTTTCTGCTGAAAGCCAGTAGAAGAACTCATGGTGGCAAATGAAAAAAGGCCGTAGTCTGCCCCATGTAATGCAAGAAAGTCTGTCCCTTGAAGCAAGACAATCAAGCTTTGTCTCCTATGGATCTACGCTGTTCCTAAGGTTTTCACTCCTATCTTCACTATCATTTGTTTGAAACCTTCCGCAGGCACTTTCAGTGACGAAGGATTAACCTTGTGCATGCTGTTCCTCAACATTTCATACCCAGGCAGACTGTTCATAGTGATGACTGGTAAGGAAGTCCTTTGTCAATAATAAGGCACACGTGCTTTTCATTGTTAGTCCACTAGTGAAAACTAATTCAGAGACTGTTCTTTTAGACAGTAGATGTGAGATGAAATTTAGTGTATTTGGGAAGTTATGATTCTGAAGAAGAAGCAGATCAACATTGAAAATTATCAGAATGAGAGCTCATTCCATGAATACTAATAAGCCATAGCATAACACTATCCTAGAAACAATAAAAGCCTTCCAATTTTCAGAAAGAGCCATCTGCAAGACTGGTAGGCTCATAGCTCTAAACTGTACAATATTGAAGGAATCAGTGCACTAAGTGGAGTGCTAAAGTTGAGATAATTTTGTTGATTTAAAAACAGAAAGCCAAAAGAACTCATAATATACTATTATATCTCTAGCTTTAAACTTGAACTCAGCGTAAATTATTTCAGGAATGTTTTGCATAGTCCCTTTTTATATCTCCAGTGCAAAATCTATTTTGATTGCATGGCCCTGGAACAAGCCTGTTATTTTTCACATTTTATCATTTTTGGAACCAGTATGCTACAACACAGCTTTCTTATCTTTCAACCCCTACCCCTCTCCCTTAAAGCAAAAATAAAGCACACTGCACCACTTGTAAAAGTAGAGAGACAGACTAGAACGGAAATCTCCGTTCACTGAGGGAATGGTTTGCATCTCCAAAGGAAAACAAAAACAAAAGCTGAAAACTGTGGTTAAGCTACTGCATACACTGTATACATTATAGCAGTACTTCATAGCTCAGCCATCATCTTAAATGCAGCAAATAGCTAAAAGGCAAAGCTGTGAATCTTTGTAAAAGAAATCAAAATAAAGTGGGATACAAAAATGAGACGTCATCATCAAAATTAAAAGCATTTTTTTCCAAAGGAGAGATACAAAATGGTGAAGGGCCTAGAGGGGAAGTCCTACGAGGAGCAGCAGAGGTTTGTTCAGCCCAGAGCAGAGCAGGCTGAGGGGAGGCCTCATGGCAGCCTGCAGCTCCCTCACTGGGGGAGCAGAGGGGCAGGCGCTGAGCTCTGCTCTCTGGGGACAGCGACAAGACCCGAGGGAGTCCCATGGAGCTGGGACAGGGGAGGGTCAGGCTGGGGGTTAGGGAAAGGTTCCGCACCCAGAGTGTGGTCAGGCACTGTGGCAGGCTCCCCAGGGCAATGGTCACAGCCCTAAGCGTACCAGAGTTCAAGAACTGTTTGGACAACGCTCTCAGACACAGGGTTTGATTTTTGCACAGTCCTGTGTAGAGCCAGGAGTTGGTCTGCATGATCCTTATGCACTCCTTCCAATTTAGGATATCCTGTGATTCTAAGTCTTTCAAACCAACAGTGACACAAAAGGGCTAGAGAATTAAAAATGCAATACCCATACTTAGAGAAGAGCAGTAGTGATTAGAATTGCTTAACCTTGATAATATGCCAGCTCTAGAACAAAGCCAAAATGAGAGGAAAACATGGATGCAAGAAGAAAAGTAATGAAGGTACTGCTGGTGGAGTTCCTTGATTTTCAACTTTTCTAAAGGTCTCCATCCCAAAGACTGGGAAAATGCCATCAAAATATGTCACCAATGCAAAATTAGAAGATATTAATAACATACAGGAGGGTAGAGGCTACACAGACAAATAACTGGTTGTCACAGAGGAGTAGATTGACCTCAGGAACTCAGAATTCAAGGTGATGGAGTTACAGATGAACATCAAGATTTAAAAACATCTACTGCTATCTCATTAGCTGGTAGTATTAAAAAGCATTAATGATAAGGAATCTATGAATATCAACATTACAGCCAAAGGAAACTCAAGGATCTTACTGTTTCAGAATAGAGACAGAAAATGTCATCAGTTTATAATACATACATGAAGCTCATGTATTGTGAAAATATACACCATAATTGTCAGTTATATTCAAGAGGTTGTTTCAGAATGGGATCATTTTAGAGAAAGAGTTGATGGTCATCCAGGAAGCAACTGAATTTCATAGTAGAGGCTGAGAGAGCTTGGCATGCTAAAGCTAGTGAAATAAAAACATGGAAAGGACAGCATTACCACCTGAAAATTCATTGCGGGGAGAGGGACAATACAGAAAGGGAAAACATAAGTGACAATAATGGCACAAGAAGAAACAGGTAAAGACTGACCATGTGTATGCACAGGCTAGAAATAAATTTCTGAGAAGAATTTGTCTTAAGACACTTTTCCAAAAACTGTCTGGAATAAGGTACCTGCTTTCAAGATGGAGCTATATTAGTCTGTACATTATAAATTATGTTTCTGAGAGTAAACTAGACTTAACAACACTTCCAACTCTGTTCTTCACTGTGCTCACTAAAAGCAAGCAACAGGCAGGAATTCTTTATCAGTGCATGCTGCTTCTCAGAAATTAGGAAAAGTGCTCTGTTTATGGAGATGCCTGCAATGGTAGTGATCCTCCAACTGTGAGATGACCAAACTACATGGCAACAGCATGATTTATTCCACATGCTCCCAAATCAACTAAAAGCACTCTGCCCATGTTGCTCAACCCACTAGGGTACTTTCACAGCAATGACAGTTGTCTGCATATCAGTAATGAACAGCTTGTAAATCCAGCCTTAAGTGCTGCTCATCTGTTATTCCTTATCACTGTGTTGATATATCTCTGCCTTATTTACCCTCCCCCTAAATGATCATGCATTTTCTTTGAGGGCCAGACCCCAAACAGAATATCATTCTCCAGACACATAAGCAGTAAGTCACTTACTTTGCAATGAAACTAGCTGAAAGACCTTAAAGAGACAAATAAAAAATAATGCTGTATCTCTAGCCGTTTTTATTTGTGGCTTTGCAAATCAAACATCAACATCATAAACAGTTTAAGGAGCTTAAGGACAACAAACGTCCTACAAGACTTGCTGTATCTCCTCAATGTGTTTGAGCTGAACTATACCATAATTAATTATAAATCTGAAACAAATTCATATTAGTTGATGAAGGTAACTCAGCACAAAGTAGTTCTTTCTAGATTGTAGAATCATCTTCATACTGCACCCAAATTTGCAGCCAGTGTGTAAAACTGAATTATTTAGTAAAACCCCAAAAATGCCTCAAGGATACAACATCACTACAAAACCCTAAGGAGATTAAGTTTTACTCAGTATTTCAATTCACATAGGCTGTAATAGAGATTACATTTGCTAAAACAAGGCTCAATTTGCGAATACTCAATTCACATTTGAGTCACTCTCCTGAAACAATTCCCTCTGAGGGACTCTCAAGGTGAGTACAGGATAGATAATCAGATTATTATTAATCAACAGGAGTATTCCTTATCACACACAATACAATCATTAGACATGACTTAATAGTTTGAAACAGTAACATACTTTAGTCACTGCAATTTGGGGAAAGGCAGAAGGAAGATGTTTGACCTTGCTAACTTTGGAATGGATGCATGGCATTTCAGCTGATGTAACCCTACTGAGTCTGAAATGGGATAGTCTCAGTTAGGCAAACATGTCTTCTCTCATTAAGATTTTCCATAGTTGAAGGAACTTTGCTTTGTCTTGTCTTTGCAATTCAGCACATATTTACTGCAGTTTGTATTTTCAGAATGTTAGTTTTTGCACTGTCTGTATTGAAGGAACTTTGCTTTGTCTTGTCTTTGCAATCCAGCACATATTTACTGCAGTTTGTATTTTCAGGATGTTAGCTTTTGCACTCTCTGTATTTAGTAATTTAGAATTAGTAGTATGTTATCAAAAGATTACATCATAAAAATATTTCACTAACCATCTGCACCACTGCTGGCCACTCACAGAATGTTCACTTCTCCTGAGCAAAGGCCCTAAACTAGCAGCTTAGGTTATTTACACACTCCGGAGAAATACATGCAATTGTGCTTCCCCAAGGAGGAGAACTGAGGTTTTAAACAGACTAAACACAATAGGAAATGGAAGTTTCTAGTGGTTACTGGGCTATATATGCAACGCAGAAATTTCCAAAACAACGATAAAGCAATTTTTGATGGAAAGCAGCAGTGTGTTTACCCAGCTGATGGAAAGAGAATCTTGTTCAAAACTTCCTCCTCCCCTTCCTTGCATACGTACATACTAGTCAAAGATGAGTTGTTTTTTCCTGTCTTGTTAAATCTCTTTCTACTGATGATGGATGAGCTATCACAGGATACAGATAACCTGATATCCTTCTCCAGATGAGGCAGGTAGCAGCTAAATACAGGGTTTGACTGAATCAAGCTGGATTCACACACGAGTAATAAATTGCTCACTTTAAACCTGGTCTCTGCCTTAGGGCTTTCATAATCTTGCAGCAACTGGTTCAAATTTGCAGAGTAGTTTGGAGGCCATCTTATTATCAAGGAACGTTGTGGGGAGGAAGCTTCTTATATTTGCCTACCATAGTAACATTATGTGAATATTCTGCAGAATTTGGCTAAATTTTTCAGAAGTGGCTAGTCAGAAGTGGTATAGGTGAGTAACACTTATCTGTAGTTTCAATGGTTTGTTTCAGTTTGAGCTTTGTATGGACATTAAACATTTGCTATACTTGATGGCAGTTACAGATGTCCTCTATTTGAGGTTTGTTCCCTTTTTACGTACATACAACATACATACCATTATGAAACTATGATTCCTTAAGCACTACAACAAATTTCACAAATCGTACATTTCTTACTGTCTCACTGCACTCTGATCTCTCTCTACCATAACTACATACATCTTGGCACAGGAATTTACAGAGAATAATCACTTCAACATAACCAATTATTAATTTTTGTTCTATATGTGGACTATAATTTTTGAGACATTATTAATGTAGATGGAAACAAATGTCATACACTAAGTGCTGGTGCAAGGGAGACTATCTCTACATGCTTTTATAATAAGAAACTTACATATAATATTATATACACACAAATACATACATATATATGCATATATATATGTATGTAATAAATTAGAGATATGGGCATAATACTGATTTTCTTCCTCCACAGCTCATTGACAAGATTAGTATCCAAAATGATGCCCCAAAACTCAGGTTTGCCAAATTAGACCTGTGAAAGATTTAGTATTGCAACCTTGAGAAGAATTATACAGTGAGAATGTAAGGACAGACATTTCTCCTTTTTTTTTCTTCTTTTTTTCTTCTTCTTTTTTTTTTTTTCTTCAACTGTCAGCAAACAGATAACAGAAGTTTAAGGAGTTGTTCAGCATGCTGGGGAGTGGTTCAGAAAATTCCACCTAAACCAGCTCCTTGGCAGACAGCATTATTTACTAGACTATTAATTTGAGTGGTTACAATTGTCAGTAAAAGCACAGTCAGAATAAAGGTGTGTCAGTTTTTAATTTCTACTTATCACAAACAAAAGCTAATATATTCATTTTAAAAATGTAGCACTGCAAGAAAAGGAAAAAAAAAAAAAGAATGAAAGGACGCTATGTGTAACCTACTTAACATCTGAAAGGACATGAGAGTTTTTCTCTTGCTCTTCAAAATATATAAAAATTCACAAAAGTGTACATTCCTATGATAACAGATTTTGACTTTCATAATCAAAACAATTATTTTGTTTTTGCAGTTCATCAGTATGGAGTTCAAATGGAGCCAGAATGCATAAAAGCATCTCATTCTTTTTTCATAGCCCTACATTTGCTTAGCCGTATTTTAAGAAATAATAACCAGAGAAATCTATTAGGTTAAGAAACACTTAATGAAAAAGATGGTCAGCCTTGAATTATACTCAGTTACATGATTTCTAGGATACCTTTATATGAGAGTTTATATGCTCTCTGGCTTTAGATATTAAAATGTTATGTGATACACCACTGAAACAGCAGGTCAAAGCACTTAGGGAAAAACATCTTCACTTGCTTGCAGAATGACACAGAAAGATGAAAGCAAAGAGAAAGCTCCTCTTTCTTCCTCTCCCCTCACATCCTATACCTCCTAAATCTAGCATGGAGCCAGCTCAGAGCAGAAACATGCACGGGGCAATCTGCAAAGAAGGGAGATCAGCTGTTTGACATCATACCAGCCCTTCCCAGCTCTGCAGTCTCTGCAGGATGATTTGGCCCATCATGTCAAACCTCAAAGTCTGTTGTTAATCTATGGTGCACATAGAGGTCCCTTAAAGGTATCTCTAAATATTTTGAAATTATTAATAGATATTTTTGTAAGCTCTTGTTGCTTTCTGTCAGGGAAAAAAAAAAAAAAAAAAAAAAAAAAAAAAAAAAAAAAAGCTGGACTTTTTACCTTTACTAGCCACTGGAGGAAAAAGATTCAAGCACCTCCCAACTCTTCTATGCTTACTTTTTTTTTTTTCTCCTTACAACAGGAATTTTCACCAAAGCCTAAGGAAGCTAAATATGCAATTCCTCTGGATCTCTTCCATGAAATCAGAAAATCCCAGATAGAAATGTAGATGTGTTTGCCTTATGTACAGAGGACTGGTATAGGTCCTATGCAGGTTAGCCCATTGACAGGGTTCTCTCAGAGCTCAGGGTTCTCCCAGTTTCTCTTCACTGAAAGTTTACTTTTGAAAAACCTACTCTGAAAACTGTATTTTTAAATATATCAATGAATAAGATTCATTATCCATGAGTCCACAATTCCCAACAGTATTTATATACTTGGTTCCTCATGCACGTAGTGAAAGGAGATAAAAGCATATGCAAAGGAAAGCAAGGGGAAAAAAAAAAAAAAAAAAAAAAAAAAAAAAAAAAAGGAATATTCAATTTTTTATTTTTAATAATGGCAACACCCTCCCTAACATTTCAGGAATTTCTAACAATAGATAAGTTTTCTGACATGAAAGCAATTTCTTACTATGACTTTTTGTCAAACCACTGTGGGCTGCAGTTACCACAAAATTGCTTTCCACTCATTGCATGTTATTTGATGGCAATCGCTATGATTGTTGGACAAAGCATTTACATGTGTCAAGCGTACCTTTCATAAAATCTCACAGTTGGTCCTTATTACTTCAGTTCACCAGTATTTACTTTGCATGCATATACAAGGCATACAGATATGCATAATCACACTGCAAACTATGTAACTTGCATTTCTTATCACTGCATGACAGTTCTACAGTTCCTGTTCAAAGCAATTCCAAGACTGCCTTCACAGACACCCCTGCAAACGGCTCAAAATGTACGCTTGAAATGACAAATGAGGTAGTTTGTTTCCAGAGCTCAAGCTATTAGATGTTATGAAAGTACACAATTTTCCAGGGTTAAAAATCCACTCTCTTGCCTTTCTTTTACTTGAACAGTAACTTGCCAACCTTTTATTTCAAAAGGTAGAAGTTGCAGAGAAAATACAGATTATTTTACAATAACTTCATAGCAAAAGGTAGTTTGCAACATGGCTGCAGAACCTGGAATCAATTTGACACTGTACTGTTTGAAAATTACTCGCTACCCCATTCCTGGTCTGAAGGAGGCTTGGGGTGGGCGGACAAGAAGGGGAGAAAGCTAATTGAAAGCAGCTTAACTCTGCCTTTAAGAAGTCAAATGGCAGAAACTATTTGTCCAGCTGGCTTGAATCTAAGCAAAACCTAATCTAGAGATGATTTTACTGAGGACCCAAGCCTGAGCTACACAGAACCATGCAGAGTCTCAAAACCCTGAGAGCTGACCTCATATTCCTACAATGTGGTCAAGACTCATGAAGTTTTAAGCAAGATACTTATTTCTTTTGTTTACAAAAAAAAACAAACATTGTCATTTATAAAATTCAAAGGCAGAATGTAGACTATGCCTACAAACATAAGTCTAGATTTATAAACAAGAAAACAAAATTAGTTCAATTGTTTTTCCACTATTGTTAATGTTTATTAATGTGCACGTATTAATATGCAATTATCCTCTTTGAGAAAGCAAGGGTATTTCACGTTGCATAACTGGGAATCAATTATTTATCAGATGATGCCAAGCACAGATTATCAGTGCAGTAGCTCAGCTCCTGATTTCAGTGACAGCGTGATTCATTAAGACAGAAGTAAGAAAGGAGTAGAGGGCTACAACTACACTGCACATCACCTAATTCCTGCCTTTAAGGTAGACTATGGTAATTTACACTAATGCTTTCTGGAAATTCCAGTGGAAATTCACACAGCTACTCCTTGGCAGAACCACAAATGTTTCTGGTTCTGCAGTTCCACAGAAGTTTAGTATGAACTCAAAGGAATACATGTGATATGAGCAGATAATCCTCCCAAATATAGTGTACTTTATGTTTTTCCTGAAAAAGTCTCCATGCTCAGAATTCCTTCATTATATAATAAATGTTCTAATTACATGCCACTTCTGATTTGTGAAGTTCAAGCTACAGTGAAGCTATCCCAATAGATGCAATTCTGCACTTGCATTCCAGTCCAATAGTAGAATTATAGCAAACTTGTGAAGACACAGAAGTCTATGTTGATTATAGGGCTTTCAGAAGCATGATTCTTAAGTGCCTCCAACTGAATCAGTAATTAGGCAACTTTTGAAAAACAATTTCCCTTTCATTTTAAGCACGTGATATTCAGTAAATAAATTGAAAATTCTCCCACAAGTCTACCGTTCACACCTGTTTCTATACATTTCTTTATTTCTTTCCTTTTTTTTTTTTTTTTTTTTTTTTGCAATAGCAACTGTTCCTGTTTGAAGAGCATTTTCACTAACTTGAATTTCCAACCTTGCCATTGCAAATTGTATCAAGAGCTTGAGGTTACTCATCTGCAAAAAACATTTTTAAGTGGTAATGTTGGACATATCATAAGCTCTTTTCTTAATCTATGCTCTTTGTCCATGTTTCTAAGCAGGTTAGTTAGGTTTGGGAAGACATGAAAACGGAAGGAGGGGATCCTTGGCTAGACTACTGTATTAGCACTCATTTTCCTTCAGTCATACCTTGTTTTGGTAGCAAGGAATTTTCTTCCTAGTACATAATAACGTGCAAATTTATTTATTTATTTATTTTTTCCTGCAGCAGCAGAGTGAAGAATGGTTTTCTGCTAATACATGCTATCATTGCAATTTTTTTCATCTGGTATACACCTTTATTTCTCACTTTTTTTTTTTTTTTTTTTGGGGGGGGGGGGGGGGAGGAGGAGGTGGAAGGGAGACATCGACCTTTTCCCCCCATCGGGATTTGCTGGCAAAATACATGTAAACAGAGCAGTATAGTAGTTACGTATGTAATCAGTGAAAATACATAGAAATTTTCATTTTTCAGTCTCAGAGACAAACTCAAGATACAGTTTCCTCTCCCTTTCAGAGCGTAAGGAAAAGCTGATTTTCCAAAGGAATTAAAAGCTTCACCATGGAAAAAAAACTTCTTGATCAAAACTGATTTTCTATAAAAAATAGTTTCTAGTGAAATCTTTCAACACATCTGAACCTTTCTTGGATGCTAAGTATAAAAAGGATACTGTGGCATTTTACAAGAAAAATAAATGAGACACAGACTTGTTATCAAAACCTCAGCGTTTTTAATTCAGATGTTTTTAATTCAGGCATAACAGCAAGCAAGAAGAGAAAAATGTGGAAGAGGAGGAAAAAGATTTAAATTAGTAATTGCAAATGGATATTCTAGAAAACAAGACAAAATGATTATTTAAACTAGATGGGATAAGTAGTTTGTTGAAAACATAAAACAGGAATATCTACAAGTAAGCTAAATATTTGATTCCACATGAATGTATATAGCTTCAAGAAAACACAGGAAGCAGGAGCTAAATTAAAGAATTATACTATTTGGGGCACCTTATTTACATTCAGACTAAAGCATTTTATTCCACTCTAGATACCTAAAGAATTCCCAAAAGTGATTGAGACTATAATTGTAGCATCTTACAGAATATAACCTTAAGAAGTCAGATGAAATTTTAAAGTCAGAAGCTGTTTTAACACAAATATTTTAGCTATATATTTTCTGTGAAAACTGTTTTAGAGGAAGACTGTTGCTGAAACACAGGATCAGGAATAAATAATAATCCTCTGAAGAAATCCATGTCTGCTGTGTTATTAGATAAACAATTGTTGTAATTTATTTCATTTTATTCACGTACACACACACACACACCAGTTTCTACTTAGGTTGCAAAATAAATTACCTATTGACTCTCTCTTAGTGCCAATACAACGTTTTTAGGTCAGTCTGTGCGTTGGATTTAGCTCTTCCCACATCCTGACCAGGGCAAACTGGAGCCATACAGTTAATTCTGGCTAAAAAGCAGGGATCCCGTGGAAAAAAAAAAAAAATAATAATAATAGTAATAATAATAATGCTGTTTCTAGAAAAGAAGAATATACAGTTTGTATACACATAAAGTTATTGTCCCCCTGCTCTGACACTTAGCAGAAAGCAGACTATCTTCTGTTAAAAAAATGATATAAGGACAGCACAGACAGAGTAAAATTTATGTATATAGTTATTGCCATATGCAACACAATATAGGAAGCTCACCGCACTGGGTTAGATTTGGCTATCCAAATGTCCTTGGCTGCTTAGTACTCTTTTCAGAGCCAAACCAGGGGCATTCTTGGCTTTGGTTAAATTTATATTAGTCCAGCACATCCCAGTCTTCAGCTCCCTCGACACTGAGTTTTCTTTGTAAACCAAGAGGAAAACAGGATATCTTCAAATAAAAAAATCACAGCATCTTATTGAGAGCTTGCAGTACATGTGTCATTTCATTATGGACATAATCCAACATGCTTACCTATTTTCCAATTTCAGGGAAGAATAGAAACCAAATACGTTTTTAGTCAAAATAAGAGATTACTGGCTGTATATGAAAAATTATTTTAATCTCTGTGAACCTGGTTTATATGATTTGTATTGGAATCACTTTGAAAAGTTTTCAGGAGGTGTTTCTTAAAATGAATTGTTATCATACACTGCAGTCACAGAGAACACATGATAACAATGAGGGAATTTTCAGCAGCTATTGAAGTGAAGCTGTTCCATCTCTCTGAAGACAAAGATTTTAGATAAATTATACACATCTTATGTACAGATTTCCTAGGTGCAAGTACTGTCACGTTTCCTATCATCAAAGAGGAATATTGATCTATGACAGTACTGTGATTTAAGTATAATCTGCATAGATAATTTCTTAAAACTCATTTCTATCGACAGATCAGGATATGAACACACAACATAGAATGACTAAATCTGAATAGTAAGTAAATAAATCAATAAAAGAAGTGAGAACTTCTCAAAGGTGACAACTCTTTTTATATGAAATGATCTGTTCTCTGGAGTTGCCTGTTAACCAAATTCAGGTACACGCTATCACTTTCTAGAAAGCTAAAGGAAGTCCACACAAATCCTTTCAAAAGCCTCACTCATTCCAAACTGGAGCATAACCAGTGTTTCAGAGACTCCTAGAACACAAAAGCTGCTGCTCAGTTCTCTACCACCTCTATCACATGAAATGCATGCACTATTCCTATTAGGAGGTACATGAAGGAGATTACATGTCCCTCTTGGAATTAAACACTGACATCATGAAATATCCATCACTTTAAATGGAGCAAGGAGGAGGAGGACACATGTAAGTCGATAGTGCAGGAGAAAAACTTCATAAGTTCTGTTACAAATACTTACAATATCCAATGTCAAACTACAAAGTTATATCCAGTCCTTCTCATTTTGAAATGTTTCCTAAATAGTCATCAGCTTCAGAGGAAGTGCAATTTGCCCTCAACACAAAACCATTTAGCACAGACTTTGCACGTATCCTTGTAGTTGCCACTAAGACTGATTTCAGAGAACATAGCTGTCTTCCACATTTTCTGGTCCTGGGAAAACACATGGCCCTGCTCAAGCAGAGGGTTGGACCAGATAACCTGCAAGGTCCCTGCCAACCTCAACCAGGATGTGATTCTGGGAATTTGGGAGTACAAAACTCATAATTTTATTGTGTGGAGGAAAGTTTGTTGAATCAGTTGCAACAACATAATGGACTGTGAAAGCATCACAGTTACATCCTGTTGCTTAAACCCTTGCTATTCACTTTTCCAACACTCAGTAGTCTTTGAAGATGACACAAATGGCACACTTTTGTGAGGTGTATAGCATAAAACACACTTTCCAACTTTTGTAGATAGTTAAATTGAATATAGGACAACTGTGTAATTACAGACTGTGCTATTGCGTTGCTTTTCTTAATTACCTATGTTGTTTTCCCAGTTTCTAGAACAGCTGAAAAGAGACTGACACCTGTATCATCACCTACAGTACTCATGTGAAGAACTTTTAGGCTGTTCTGTTCCCCTACTATTACAAACAGGCAAGGATAGCAATGAACAGCTACAGCTAATCCGAGAAGTAATGACATAAAAAATAATCTGCTTAACTACAGACAAAATGGTAACTCTTTCAATGCTGTCCCAAGCACTATCTACATCTAAATAGTAAGTACATGTCTTGTTCATTTTCCTTTGTAAAGAGTGCTTACTGAAAGAATACTTAATGATATTCTTCAAATTTCTTGGCTGATTCCATAAAACTATGTTATTAATTAAAACAACAACAAGAAAAAACAGACATGCTGAGAAAGACATCAGATTTTTTCAAGGTCATTAAGTTTTTCTTGTGTGTTAAATATGTCAATGAGACTGGATTCCCACAACATGTTGCATAAATATTTATACAGACAGCTTCCCAAGCCTAGACTCAGATGTGCAGGCATCATTGGAGAAATAGTTGCATTGCCTTTGAATCTTTTCTGCAAGTTGGGAAATGGGTGCAGAATTGTTAAATGTCTGTCTAAAATAAATGGAAAAATATATAATAGAGATGATTCCTTAATATTTACTATGCTTTCATAAAGTTAAATTAGCTTACTTTGAAGAATATTCCATTAAGTTTTATTTATTGCTTCCTGACCCCCAGTTCTCACTTGCTGGGTGTCTCTCGTTTTCAAGGTCTCCCTTTCTTTGTGCTCTCCCTGCAGCTTGTAACTGTTCCTTCTTTCTGTTCATGTCACAGGTCTGCTACTGTTTCCCTCTGCCAGCTTCCTCCTTAGGCCTCATTACCTCTTAAGGTCAGTGCTTCTAGCTCTGCTCTTCCCTTCCTTCCTTTGCAATCTCATTTTTCCCTTCCATTTTCTCATTCACACACACCCCTCTCATTTCTGTTGTTTCCTGTAACTATAGATATTCCACTTTCCCACAACGTTGTCACCTCCATAGTCTCTGTCCTCCTACCCCCTTTCTCTCCCTTAGGAAAGAGTTTTGAACTTTTGAGGCATGGATTATTTTCAAATACATGTACAAATACAAATATTTCCAAATCAGCACCTCACCCCACAAAAAGTTTGCAAGTACAGGATCATGGTAAAATTCAGGCAAAGGGTTTCACTGAAATTTAAGCTCAGTAGTCTGAACAGCTGTTTTTTTTTTGTTGTTGTTGTTGTGTTTGTTTTTTTTTTTGTTTGTTTTGTTTTTTTTAACCATATCCTAATAAGAAAAATGGGAAAAAAATAAACTTATTGTAATGTTATTGCATTGTGGTACCACTAGAACAATTGTACTTTGCAGTTACACTAGAAAACACATGCATTTTGATTTTGCCTTTCCAAAACAGAAGCAGTAGAGCTAACACAGGTACAGAAGAGGCCTATATGAATGAACCACGGCACGGCACAACCTGCATGCAGGAAATGGATACCTAGACTTGGACTCTCCCTTCTAGGCTGAGCAAGTTCTCATAGAGGTGTGCAATATTATTAGCACTGCCAATTTTAACAGGGAATGATTATTCACTGTGTTTCCTGTCACAAGAGTTATTGAACAGCTACCAAAAATAGCAGTGGCTAGGCTTAACCTTTCCAGGGCAAGAATACTATTTACTATAGAGCATCTTAAACATAAGAGGATAATTCAACTATATCACGCTGATCCCAACCCTGCAGTTCAATCAGGGGTTCATTTCACATATGGAACTACAGTGATTTTCCAAAATACTAACAGCAACTTTAGCCACGCAGTTTAGGCTGGATTGAGAAAGCTTGCCCCACTCAAAAAATGTTTTCACATGTAATCTAAGCTCTCCAGGACATAAAACTCTGTTTACTAGAGCATCGTAGACCCAAGAGGATAAACCAACTATGTTGGGATGGATCTGACCCTGCAGTTCAAGTAAGGGTCAGATAGTAGTGTTTAACTTGAGTTTATCAGATTTATTTTCAGCCTCCAACCATTGTTTGGGTAAGTATTAAGCATATAAAGCTGTAATTCTACTAAGACTGTTGCATTTTACAATCCATCTCATTGAATCCATTTTGTCTCCTTGGAAACCCAGTTAAACAAACAAACAAACAAACAAAGTATGCTGGATTTTTCACACCTCCGAAGAGCTGTGATAATTTGTCAGATTGTCTCCTTCTATTTTACTGCTACCTTACAGCAAACAGTAAAGATTGCAGCTTGTGGACTGAAACTGCCCGTGTAATGCTAGTGGTCCTACAAGTTTTCCCTAAAGCCTCTTAAAAGAGGCTTTTAAGCTAACAGACTTAAATTGAGTATTTTCATAATTTTTATATTTATAGTTGAGGTGTGGTAATTTTTTGCTGTTGTGCTGTGCCACTTGTACATAGCTGGAAAGAACATTAACTAATGAAGCTTTCTGTCTAAATAAATGCAAGATGTAAACTGTTAAGAAAGGAGGCACAGAGTAACTCATTAGTAACTGGCAGAATCAGAATCAAGGTATACTACTACACAAAATAAAATTCACCACATAAGTTCAAACCAATTATGTATATAACATATTGCTATGCATAAGTCATGTTGAAAATGACAGCCTGTTTAAAACCATTTCCCACTAATTCCATGAAACACAACTGTGCCAGGATCCAAAACCACAAAGTTTGAGACAAAAAAGCTCTTCGCTTTTTCCTTCATCACCTAAAATGTTCTTTCATGCCTACTTTCTAATGCTGCATTCCTGTCTACAAAGACACCAAATGTACTACAGGAATTACAGATCTCTCCCTATGTATGTGGAAATCTAATTTCCCATAGTCGTTGTTCCAGACAACGCTCTGTTTTTCATTAAGCAAGACATCCAATTCAAAAATACATTTTGGATATGTCCCGGAATTTTCTGAGAAAGTCCCTCAGGTGGTTGAACAGTTAGCCACTTAACATTGCTAAAGGAGAGAGATTTTGAAAATCTGGCATAAAAAAATTAAATTGATTAAACCATTTGTGTTCAAGCCCAGTTTCAACTGTTTAACTCCAGCTTCAGAATACACATACAGTATTAGAACTTAAAAACAGTCGCGAACATTTGACTGAAGTCTGTTCATAATCTCTTCACCTCCCAATAGCCATACCAACATTTCTACACTAGAACTGATGTCTTTAAAGGTAGTTCATCCCCTTATTTCTTTCAAAGTTTACTAAAGTATTTCTAGTACATCACTGATCTTGGCACTGCCCACGAACGCGGCTATCAAGCAGGGCTCATACAAACATGTCTCGGACAGTTTGTGTTCACAAGAGCTCATATGCACAGAAAAAAATCTAAACACAGCTTCTCCTCTCCTGTGCAAAATGAATATGCTTTGAATTTAAGCAATTGGGATTTTAAAAATAAGTTATGCTTATTTGTTTGCAAATGGTGTTTGCTGATGAATGGCATCTGTACAATTGATAAATGCTAACAGGACATTATTTCTACATATACTTGACAAACTAGTAGATAGTGATTATTTTAGCAACACTATTTTATCAGTGTCTTCTATTTATGAAGGGGCGGAGGTGAGAAATTATTTTTATCATTCAAAAATACTTCCTTTCCATTTCTTCCAAGACTTTTAAGTTCTTCATTTCTTCTCATGTTTCTCTACCTTGACAACCAATAATAATATTTTGCATTTTATGCCCTAGATAACAACCAAAGTCTTAAGATCTCACTAAGTCTGGACCTAATTAATACAGGATTTCAGCAGTATATACATGTTTAAAACAGCAATTTCTGGGCTGTGCCTTCTCTAAATTGAAGAACTTATATCTTAAACCCCTCTCTCATCTACAGCAGAATGAAGACTGTATAAATCCAGCCTTTAAGATAACTGCTTGGAGCCTAGAAGCATTTGCTGGGCCCATCGTTGTCTTATCAACATGTTAGTTTAATTTGTTCTAAATTCTATCAACTGACCTTCGGATTGTGAGAAATAAAAGAGGATTGGCGTGGGGACAAGCAACATTGTAAGTAAACTAACCATGTCCCCTTTATTCGTGCAGACTGATGAAGATTTGTAGCTGTGTCAACAGTTTCAGTTCACAATTTTAAGTTTCTTTACTTCACAGATTATTATTTTTTCCTTCTTGTTGCTTTGGTTTACATCCTTAACTTGATAGAGCTACCACACCACCTCACAAGTTACAGAAATTATTTTTATTTACGAGAATGAAGAAGGGGGGGGGGGGAGATGATTTCTTCTTGAGAAACAAATTTAGAGACCTTGGCCTATAGTATAGAGGCATAAGTACAAACATACACACACAAGAGGTTTTCATAAAAGTATTCAAACTGAATGCCTTTCAGATAAAGTATTTATGAGTTTCTAATTACACTGAAAATAATAAAAATTATAGCTGTGGATGATACATACATTGCCTTCCATACAATGCTGAAGTCTCATTAGGACTGGACAAGGACACTGCAAGATTTCTTTAACACAGATTCCTTCCTTTGGCAGGATTTTTTTTTTCTCTGCATTCATGTTATTTTAAGACACTTTCGTTTGATTATTCAATATTTTCCACCACTGACTAGGTGATGAATAGACTTGCCACCTGGCTTAGTTTCCCTTCCCCTCTCCCAGTCTGAATATTTCTTTAGACATAAAAGCCAAAGGAAATGGAAAAAAACTGCAAGAGATTTTTTTAATTCCTTCAACAAACAAAAATAAAAAAAATGATTCTGTACAGGCGTGAAAGTCAAGACACTCTTTGGGTCCATCTATTGCCTCCCCCCTCGCAAAAAATAATTGTTACATTTTAGCCAAAATTAATCTCAGCAGAATTTTAGGGAAAAATATTGATTCATTCTCAAACCATTCAGCTGCTTCTTCAGAAATCTATTCTAACTGAATCTTTTTCACATATTTTAGTGCTTTCACAGCTTCCTTTATGCAATCTTTCCTTTCCTCTTTTTCTACTTCACTTTTTTTCTTTTTAAAACCATTGCTAAAACAATGACCTTCTTCTGCTATTCCTATCTTTTAAGATGTGGCAGGGCCTGTCCCCTGGAGCTCCAACTCTGCTTCATTTCATCTTCTTTTCCTTTAATTTCCAACTCTGCTTTCGTATTTTCTCTTCATCACATTCTACCACATTAAAGATAGACCTAAAATAAGTGATCTCCATGGATTTCAGGGTCACCTTCCTCTTTAGCATCTAGCACATTTTATTAAATTTATTAAATAGTTCCAGAATACACATCCTAACAAACACCAGAGAATCTAAACACCATGATGATCTCCAACAGCTGTTTAAAATTGACAATTTTGTTTACTTTTTCCTCCTCTCCTTTTCTTCTAAGAAACTTATTTTCTATTTTATTTTATTTTTTAAATCATGATTCACTTGGTTTCTGATCTAAAGCAAGGTATTTGTCTGTGATACTCACAACTTTGGACAGATTTAACCATGGCATGTTTTTAATTGGCTTAGACATTTTCTAAGCTGGTACCCAAAACAAAAAGAAGAAGAAGAAAAAAAAAAAAAAAAAAAAAAAAAAAGGATTTCTGGGGCAATCTTTTAGGGCAGTTTCAACATTTAGTGATATATGCTAGTGTTATATTTAGAGATGTGTAGATACAAATTTAGAGAGATTTTGTGGCTATGCTACAGTTCTCTTTCATATTAGATGCTACTTTTAATATATCTAGATCCAATCAGTATTTTAAATCACACACTTTTAAGATGCATGTAGAGTCACTTCTTCACATAACTGCTAAAATTATATTTGATCATGATTCTTACAACAGAGATTTTCAATGTTCAGTAAAGAGGTTTCTCTGTCTGCCTCTCCAGGACATTTTTTCCCCCCATTTATTCAGTGTTTCAAATCCTCAAGAAATCCTTCTCCTCCTGTTTGAAACTAATACCTAATTAGTCCAATGGACTATCAAAAGGCACCAACAGCTTCTGCAAGCTACAAGACAAAAAAGCTTAAAATCTGAATTGCAAGGACCTATGCTTTGAAAGGTAGGTATAACTTGTGTCAGTTACACCACAGGCAGTTTTTACCAAAGAGAAACTAAATATTGGTTCAAATATACATATTCCTGAAAAGATAGGGGTATGGACACACCCACACCCATCAAACCATCACACCATAGCATTGCATTACTTTACAATACCCAGGGGGGTATCTTAAAGTGAGGTTGTGGACATGGAAAAGAAGCAAAGACAATCAGTAAATATAGTTAAAAAATAGAAATAAAAGAACATGCTGTTTCCTATCTCTGGACAACATGCATTCATGCATTTTCTCAACTCTCTAAAGAAGAGACCCTACTCTTCCTGAGGATGCTTTGCCAGTAGTACTACAGCATCTTCCACATACTTGAGTTAGAAGGAGCCAAGGTTGCCATTAGCTGCTATTCAGTTCCCAGTGGGAACTACAGGACTACTTCTCCACAAGCAAAGTTTAAGTGGGAACATTAGAGCACATTATTTGATAAGCCTACACAAAGCAAGTATGCAAGTGGATTGGAGAGTTTTCAAAGTCTCTGCACTTTTACATTACAGAAAATTCAAATTAAAGATCAGCTAGACCAACTAGAACAAATCCAGATCTTAAGGAAAGTTTTCCATAGGTTTGGTGCTGGAGGAGGAGACAACTTTCAAACTGAGTTTTCAGTGAAAATTCTCAGAGTTTCTGCCTCCTTATACTGCTGCCCTCTCAAAAATCAAGCAATGCTATTCATTCAGGAAGAAAAATATACATTATATATCCATCCAAACTCCAATTTTTAGATCGTAAACACTTCATTATAATGCTTTGTGAAAGTTATTGCCTGGTGATGTCAGACCATCAGTTTCCTCAGCAGGAACACATTTACTGTGATCTCTTCTGCGGAAAGGGATGACTTTCATTTTCAGAGACTTCCTCCAGCTTGAGGTCATGCCCAAAAATAAAGGACTGAAGATATGAAACACTGAAATTGCAAACCTCAGCACTCACATTGCTGAATTTTCTGATCAAAACCTCACACTTTTAGAGAAAAGTAGGCAAGCATTAAACTCAGGTCTTGCATAGCTTTTGGATTATTTCCCCCCATCATCATCACCAAAATGAAACAAACCTTCAATATACTTTTTTTTTTTTTTTTTTTTTTTTTTTTTCCACATGGAGAAACTGTTTTTTTGTTTGTAAGGAAACATCTATTTCAATCTTTCTTTAAGAAATGTGTGTTTGTTTGTGTGTGTGTGTGTGTGTGGGGGGGGGGGGGGGGGGGGGGGGGGAGGGGGGATTTAGCTTATCCAGTAGGCTAGAATTGTACAGAGTGGAAATTGCAACCACTCTACATGCCCACGAGGTAGAAAGAGGAGAGTCATTTTATGCCACCTTTGGTTTTAATTGGACCAACCTCTCAACTTTCATAACACTCCTTGTGCTGAAAGAAAGCACGTGTTCTGTGGGATGGTTACCTCACTCATGCACAGACTGAATCATAACATCAGATTTTCCCACAGATCTGGGTGGCAAATATGTTGATCAACACCAAGCTGCTAAACACACCATTGTGAATAGATGATCCAGGCATAATCATCTGCGAAGGTTTGGTAGCAAATAGTCTGTTTGCATTCCTGTAGAAAAGCTTTCTGAAAATTCAACCCTAGCTTGCACGTAATACATACTTAGACATACCTCCCATGTCACCAGTCCATGCATACAAGCACTGAATCCATTTTATAAAGATAACTTCGGGACAATACAAGTCAGGGAAATGCAGAACATAAGCTTCAGAAAGTGAATGCTCAATTCAGCAACATCATGCCCACCTGTGAAAAATATCCCAGTGTCTTGGGAATCTAGCATTTCAGGTTCCTCTTTTTGTTTGCTAACAGAAGAGCTGCTTCCTGATCTTCTGCAAGGACTTCATAACTTATCAACTACAGCTTCACTGGGCAGTACCAATGGTGGTTGTGCTTCAACCCTGCATAGCACCATTTATCTCTGGGCTCTCTCTCCACCGTCATTTCCCCTCTCACAAGGGCTTTGTCTTTGTTGCTCTGTCTTTGCCAAGTATTTTCAAAAAAAATCAGTGGCATATATGATACTGAAGAGATCCCTTGATATCAGATATACTGCCATCAAAAGGTAACATCATTTTTTCCCAAACTGTGTGGGTTTTTTAATTAGACCACAGCTTCTGGCTAAATAGATTCATAACCCTAAATACATTTGGTGCAGTTTCCTCTCTCAGACATCTCTGTATTTCTGTACATTTGTGTCTTTTGCTAGGAGGCCAGGCTTGAGTGGTTTAGTCAACAAAGTGAAATTCACAAAGTATTCTAAGAGCAATCATAAATACTACCATTAAAACACAATTACCACCAGATCTCAATTTCATTCATTCATTTTTCATCCTTTTTTTTTAGTTATGAATGAACTATATAAATTTCAAGTGCTTTTAATGAAATACATATTTGTATGCATATTTATATGCAAAAGTACAAAAAAGGAATCAAGATTTTATAGAAGCCACAAAGATAGGATGTAGGAAAAAATGTCGGTGGAAGACTGAATAACCTCAAGGCAATTTCTTACCTGCAATTATAAAAATTCTTTGTAGTTTTATTAATTCCATTAAAGAAAGATACACAGTCTGTTTTCTGGAAAAACTACATAGCACTTCACAATATATCAGACAGCAGTGAAGTCAGCAAATGTGCCTACAGCATTTTGCTTTGGAAACATGTTTTGAAAACTACAGCATGTCAGATGAATACAGATCTACAAATCAGCCTCATCTAATACACTTGACATGCTTTTTCGTAGTAGACAATGATAGCTCTAGGAGGATTTTTAAAGCCTAAACAACAATCTTAGGAACACGTATGATCTTGTCTTACACCAAATGTATTGCAATACCCTAATAGCACTGAGATCAGGACAAATCTTCTCTTTAGCTGGTAAGTCATTCAGTGATTGTTAACCTTTAAATTAAAAGCTCTGATTTAACACAGACTTCACTGCATTTAATATGGTTAGGAAACCAGAGTTCAGGTTACAAGGCGAGGGGCAGAAAGAAAGGGGAAAACTACCTCTGGGCAAATATGTGTGTTTGGCTTTGGCAGCTACTGAGACAGTGACTATTTCCCAAGAGAGGGGAAGCATACTACCTGTGCAAAAGAACTTTTTTTTCCCACTATATGTCAGCCATGGAGAGCTTGATTTGTCATTTTTACATGAATGGGCTTGCATATATAGCTTTAATACCAATGTGTGGAATCGAGCCAAAAATGGAGGATACCCAGCAGTATGACAAAAATTAACAAGCAACATAGAATCATAGAATGACTCAGGTTGGAAGTGACCTTAAAGATCATCCAACTCCAGCATCCCTCCCACCCCCACCAAAGACATACATGCCACACACTAGATCAGGTTGCCCAAAGCCCCATCCAACATGGCCTTGAACATCTCCAGGGATGGGGCTTCCACACCTTCTCTGGACAACCTGTGCCAGTGCCTCGCTACCCTTACAGTGAAATATGTCCTCCTAGTGTCTAATCTAAATCTATCCTCTTTTAGTTTAAAACCATTCCTTCTTGTCCTATCATTATTTACCCAAGTAAAGATCCTTCTCCATCTTTTTCATAAGCCCCTTTTAAGTACAGAAAGGCCCCAATGAGTGGCCTTCTCTTCTCCAGGCTGAATATCCCCAGTTCTCTCAGCCTGTATTCATAGGAGAGGTGCTCCAGCCCTCTGATCACCTTTGTGGCCTCCTCTGGACCCTCTCTAACAGCCCCACTACCTTCTTGTGCTGGGGGCTCCAAACCTGGATGCAGTACTCCAGGTAGGGCCTCACAAGGGCAGAGCAAAGGGGAACAATCAAATTCCTTGCCATGCTGGCCACTCCTCTGTTGATGCAGCCCAGGATGCAGTTGGCCTTCTGGGCTGCAAGAGCACACTGCGAGATCCTGTCAAGCCTTTCATCCACCAGCACCCCTAAGTCTCTTTCTGCAGGGCTGCTCTCAGCGACTTCTTCCTCCAGTCTGTCCTCATGTCTGGGATTGTCCTGACCCAGGTGTATGGATCTAGTATATAAATGGAAGTGAACTGGCCAATTTCCAGAGAAGCAAGAGATAATTGTAAAGAAAAAGAAAACAAACAAACAAAAACAAACAAACAAACAAACAAAACAGGACAAATAGGAGGACAAATATGTGTAGAAAATTCAGAAATAAATATATAAATATTGAAGTATTGCTAGAAAGGAATTGCAAAAGCAAATTTTATAGATTAAGAAAGGCTATATTTGAACAGCCCAAGCAATTTCAAAATGTAATACCTAGGGTAGCACGTACACTGAAAGTATTTAATTTATAACCAAATATATATTCATAGACTCTAAACCATAGGATTTTGAAACACCTGAAAAAAATCTCTTCTCTTCTGAAATGCAGCACAATCTGACTTCAGCACTGAGTAACACTTGTTGTTAAAACCGCATGTGGCTGTTTCTGTTACATTACTGCAGCGCCTGGACTGGTTCCAGTTCTATCAAAGCAATCCCAGTAGAACAAAGCCTACATACTTCAACTTAGTGAGGGGTTTGATGTGATTAAGGAATTTCCTCATGTTCCTTCAGAGTATTAAAAAAAAAAATCCCCAGATGTTTCAATTCCAATCTCTTTAGCACTCACGAAAGTATGTACAAACACTAGTGGGTAAAACAAGAAAATATTCCTGTGACAAAACCCCAAACATTCTCTAACCAAAAGATAAAATTACAAAGAGGGAAAGATTTCAGGAGACCCTACTGAGAGCCTAAAAAGTGGTAATTCATGTGCAAGCCTATGCACTTCAGAAATCATTATACAACAATGAAAATGATTTATCAAACAGCTTTCTGCCAGCATATATGGCAAATTGATTATGAGTACCTTGCAAGAACACCCAATGATCATACTTAGAGCACATACTTAGATACAAACAGTGAATTCACAGGATTCCACATGTGATTTCTTAATAGCCATTAAATTCTAGGATAAAATTTTCTTCATCAACGATTAAAAAAGCTTTCTTAATATTCTTTGAAATAAGCTGGTAAAAAATGTATATAAAAGCACATCTAACTGTGAATAAAGGCAGAACAAAGAACTAATCTGTGTAACACACAATGGTGCAATGAAAAAAGTGTTAGAGGCACAAATTTAATATATAAATTTATAAATATATTATTATAATATATATATTATTTTATAATTTATAAATATATTATTATAATATATATATTATAAATATATAAATTTAATATATAAAGCAACTATTTACTAATCACGTAGATGTTACATGCCTATCATTAACGTTTATTTTGAGCACTAGAAGGAAGCCCAAATCTTTGAAATAGGTCAAAATTCATCAGGGACCTCTGCTTTTTTAAGGTCAAAAAGATTACATTAGACTAGAGAATTAGCGCTGGAACAAACCAGCCAGATTTTAAGAAGCACCTAGATATTGCTTGCACAAGCTAAGACACTTCCACGTGCCCCGGCAGCTAATAATGGCAAATAGACTTCTGCGGCTATACATAATTATTGTTGTGTAGAGCTACTGCTCAAACAGTATCACTCCAGACACCTAAGTATTTTGCTAGCTGCCGTTCATCACTAATGTTGCCACACACTTCAGTTGCTCAAACCAGAACATGGACTCAGAAGCCAGAAGAGATGTACCTTTATCAAACACAGAAGAGCCAAGTCCCATTCCTTAGACACATTCTAGAGATGTGTTCCTCCTACAAGGACCAGAAGCAGATGACGTGTGTTGATAGGGATCACGTGCAAAGATGTGTGGCATAAGCATGGACGTCCCCATTAAGGTTTAGGTTCTGAGGATTTGGAGATAGAAAGCAGACATGCAAAGTGGCAACTAATTTATGAATTTTTGCTTTCATGGAAGGAAACAGATGAATCTCATACTACTGTCTAAGAGGTTCTTGGCCCCTCAGATCTCAGAAAGATCTGAGACAGCGGAAACCTGTAACAGCAGCTTAGATGGCACAAGCAGCTCCCATTCAGCAGGCTGACCTCTTGGATATCCAATTCTACCCTCACTTTGCACTGGGAACACTGGTGCTTAATTAGAGACAAGTAATCACAGGTAGCCAGCAGCAGGCACCTCCCTGCTAGCACAGCCTCTTTAATAAGCTGGCTTTGAGAGCTCCAAAGTTTTCTGAGAACTTCTATCTACTTTTTCACTGCCTGAAACACAGGAACATCTGCTCTGTGACTGTGCAGTTACTCATCAGAAGGACAAAAGTAGTTTTCCTTCTCCCCTCCTAAAGCTCACATGTGCAAGTCTGGCAGCGCCCACTGTGTTTGGTGAGGTGGCCATTCAGCAGCTGATACCTTTGGACATCTCCACTCCAGTGAGACAACAGATTCTGAACAATGATACCATCTGCAGGTGATGGCACTCACGTAAAGTAAGATCCAGCAGTGAAAAGCATTACCTTTGGTCTCACCATAACATGCATTATTAAAATATTACTGAAAAATTAAGCAATCCCGAGCAACATAATATTTAATTCTGAAGGCTAGTTAATGATCCAAATCAAATACCCGTGACCAAGAACTAAATGGACAAGGCAGAAATAAACAAGACCACTTTTATTAATTGAGACTCTGGACTCCCTAGATGTTCTTCTCAAATCCTTAACCCCAAATAAGGAGAGAAAAAAAAAAAAAAAAAAAAAAAAAAAAAAAAAAAAAAAAGCCTTTGTTTGGACAGGTAACAAGAAGCCTTGTAAACCCAGGCATGAAAAGTGGACAGCATGGAGTTTAAAAATTGAATAGTACAGAGTTTAAAAATATGTTTCAGTTATACTATTTGCAGCAGATGCTGCTTCTGCTTTTGGGAGACTGCTCAGAGAAAGTCTGAATATATGACAAGTGAATAAGGGTCCGTCTCCTGGATTTCAGGTTCTTCCTGTTACCCATTTATCATTTGTTCAGTCATTCATTGAAAATACATTTCAGTTGTTTTTTTTGTTTGGTTGTTTGTTTCCCTCCCCTGCCCCTGTTGCTATGACTGTTTTCCACAATGCTTTGCAAACAAGAATTCCACACATCTCTCAACCACACACACCTTGGGAACTAGAGCTACACTTCTGCTGTAGCTCATTGATGTGGTATTTATTCGAAAAGTCAAACCCCAGCAAAATGACACACCATGAACATTTCAGGAAACCTCTACTCATCCAAAAAAATACTCCATCCTTGTCTCAAAATATGAAGCCTACCGATACTTTCACTTCTGTCTAAAAGTTTTAAGATATTTCTCCATTCTGCAAAATTTCTGCACTACTTTACAGTCTCAGTGTATTAGTAAAGGCAACAAGTTTGTAAAAAAGAAAGTCAAAAGAAGACTTGTGTGTGGATTGTAAAAAACAGTAGATTCTATATTTTGAGCCAAGAAAAAATGATCACGTGATATGCTTGATTCTCAATCTTGCATATTTCAATTCTGTTCCATTTCTGTTCTAAATAAGATAATGTGGATTTAGAAATCTCATTTTTGTAAAGCTTACTTGTTTTTAAACTGTACCAGAAATAGTTATGGGAAGTTTTTTAATGGAAACCTCTGCACTGGGACAAAGTTCATTCTTTCTTTGCACTGCTATCAAAAGAGTTTGCATGCTACCTCAGGAGAGGAGGAACAATGTATTCTCCCAAGAGTTTGCTTCATTTTTTTTTTCCCAACAGCAGGAATTCATACATTTCAACAGACAGCTTGCATTGGACCATCTGGAATTGCATCCTGTAGGCAGGATGTTCCAGAACTGCTGCAGGCAGAAGACCTGGTGGTGGTGGAAAAGGATACTAATAGCAGCCAGTTCTAGGGAGACTTCCTAAACAGTACATCTGTTTTCAAGTTGCCATCTAATACACGTAGTCTTACTATTCCTTATTTAAAGCAGTTTAGAGACTCTGAGTACCAGAGAACTTAAAAAAAAAAAATTAGGTTTATATCCATTTATTCAAGGGCTTGCAGCAAAATCAGCAATGATTTATTTGTCTCTTCTCTCTCTTCTTACCGAGTCCCTCATTCAAGTAGCTGCTTCCATAAGGGTATGGCTATTGCTGAGTCCAAAACTGCTGCCTTTGAAACGCTTGACTAAAAAGAACCTCAAGAAAACACACACTCCAACTCTTGCACTTAAGAACACTAATGCATCCCTAACAGTTTATTTTATGTCTTAATCTTTTCTAAGTTTCAGTCTTTCCTCACAGCTCATGTTTTCCAGTGCAATCATTACTGAAGTTCTCTTCTGAACTCTTGCCAATTGGTGTGTATTTCTTAAAATACCATATCCAGCTGAGACTTCATAGTCAGCACCAGAAGAGGGATAATCAGCCCCTCTTCTCACATGCTGCAGTTCATTAATTTTTTTTCATGTGTATTCATTATGTTTTAACACCTAGCCTAAGCCCCAGATCTTCTTTGCAATAAGATTGTTTCATATTCATAGAGATTATTCTGCTTCTCTTATTTCCTTTTACACTCCCCCTCATCCTAAGTGGAAATTTTTGTATCTGTATTTCAGCTTCATCTCTTGATGTTATTCTGCCCTCTCTTACCTCTCTCTCCCCCTAACAACTATATTGGGTTTGTCAAAAACTAATTAGATTAAACCAATGTCAGCTATTTTTAGTATTATTTTTCTCCAAGCACAAAGAATTTGCTCCGGTATGCATTTCCAAATCACTATTACACAGATCCACAATACTTTTCAATCTCTTCTGGCCTTCACCTCTACCACTTCATTTCATTAAGGGTCTTTTAGCCCTTTTATCAGGCTATCCTTGTTTTCCTGACAGAAACTGGAAGATACTCACTTCCTTGATTCTGTGGTTTAATTATTTAATTATTTTGGGGGTAATTTTTTTCTGTACAATTGAACAAGGAATTCCTTCAGTTGCAGCAGCAACTACCTGTCTAGCTATTCGTAAAGTAACTTTATCTCAACAACTGAAATTACAGTGGAGTAATGTTTATGGTCTTCCCACAGTTTACTTCGTGCAAGTGCTGCTTTACCTTGCTGAAGAATGGACTGTGAAAACAGGAGAGTAAACATACTGAAAGAGAACCCTTTGGGTAAATAAATAAATATATAAGTAAGAATACTGCAAAAAGTAAGTTTTCTTAACAAAGATGGTGAAGGGTCTAGAGGGAAAGATATATGAGGAGAGGCTTAAGTCACATGGCTTGCTCAGACCTGAGCTTCATGGCAGCCTGCAGCTCCCTCAGGAGAGGAGCGGAGGGGCAGGCACTGAGCTCTGCTCTCTGGGGACAGCGACAGGACCCGACAGGACCCGAGGGAACGGCATGGAGCTGGGACAGGGGAGGGTCAGGCTGGAGGTTAGGGAAAGGTTCTGCACCCAGAGGGTGGTCGGCACTGGGACAGGCTCCCCAGAACAGTGGTCATGGAACTGAGCCGTTCAAGTGTTCAGACAACGTTCTCAGACACAGAGTCTGGTTTTTATTTTTGGGTGGTCCAGAAGTTGGACTTGATGATCCTTATGAGTCCCTTCCAAGTCAGATATTCTATAATTCTGTCATTCTTTTGTAGAGAAGGCTCAGAACAGCTTTCATATATCTGTAATCTTTGGCTATTTCTCTTCAAGCTGTTTATATATTCATCTTCATAAGATTATGTGAAGTTTAAATTCTCTGTACTTTACACAACTGTGTCAAACACTTGTATTCAGTAATGAACTATACCATTAGCTTAAAATCATACAGTGCCAAAGACAAATAGGGGGAAGAGTGAAGCTGTTTCTGCGTATCACGTGAAAATTTTCCTACATCAATAAAGAATTTTACTTGGAGCTCAAACTTGTGATGTATGCATGTCCTCATTTCTTAAACACCACCTCAACTTGTGGCTGGCCTGTAAGGCTAAATATGATTCAAAATGTTATATATGGAGTGGTAATTAGTGTCAAGAAGATGGTTGATATTAATAAAGAAGGGGGAGATTTGGGAGTGTGGCCATGGGGGTCAGAAAGCCCTGTAGTTAATAACAACATTAGACTCTTAACGATGAGGCCATCAGGAATGTAAAAGAGTTTAGAGGGAACAAAGAAGGGTGATTCAGGAGACTCCATGCAGTCCTGGGTTGCTTGTTCTCCAGCTGTTAAGGCATGGAAGTTCCTGGGTGTTTGCTGCTGTTGTTATTTGCAAAGTTGTTTGACCAATTAAAAGTTATTTTGAAAAGAACTGCTGTAGGGAGAAGGGTATAAGAGGAGAGCCTGCCCTCAAGATAAAAAGAGGCAACATGATATAATGAAGTTATGTCATCAATAAAGAAGCAGAAAAAAGGAATGAAAAGGAACAGGCTAGCAGAACACAGACCAGGATGGGAATAGGCACATTGATTGCCTCATGAAGATAGGTTCGGCCAGACTCAGCAAACTGCTCAGAGAAGCTCGTACAGAAAGTTGCTGGAAATAGGCGCACCAGAGCTGGGAAGAAGCTCAAGCTGAGAGAAGCAGACCCACACACACAGTTGCCCCTCGCTGGTAAGCAGTTGCGCATTATGGGGAATCATACATCCTTAGAAACAAAGACTGTCCTGGTAACCTTACAGCTTATTCTCCCTATTAACAATTGGACAGTTTATGATCCTGAAATACGGGACCAAACTGAGGTCAAGGTGTGGGACTCTGCAACTAAAAGCGACAAGGTTGCAGCGGGATTGCTCAGCACCTTGCGAGTAGTTTCTGAGGCCTTAAAGAGCCCTGTGGGACCACAGTCAGAAACGTGTGGTTTGCAAGACAGTGAGGGAGCTGCAGGCTCGTTTACTGATCTGACTGCTATACCATCAGCCCCCCCATCGCTTCTGCCATCACAGGCCTTTGCTGTTATGGCCCCTGGTGACCTGGAAGTGCCTTTTGACCCAGGCCCTATTGGCCTTGAAAAGGAGATGGATATGCTTTTCTTCGATCTGGGAAGAATGGGATACATAAGGCAAGAAGACCGAGTTGTTTGACAACTTAAAGCAAGACATTGTTCAAAAGGAATGGAAAATGGAGACTTAAGTTATGGAACTTAAAGGACTGTTTGTTAACTTTTCTGATTGTGCATATGTATAGGTGTACTTGGGTTTAGTATGTAAAAGCAATGTTCCGTATATTTAGAAAGTTTGATGTTCGTGTGTGTGTGTTGGTGGAGCATAGACTCCCCGCACACCCAGCACTGGTTACTTGCCTTTCATACCTTTTATAAATATTACTAAATTCAGATTGAGTTGAGAGTTCATTTATAACAAAAACTCTAAAAAAAAAAAAAAAAAAAAAAAAAAAAAAAAAAAAAAAAAAAGGTTTGGGGTACCTATAGGCCTCAAAGCCTTATATCATGTAAATAGATAATATTTAGGTACACTGTAGATTAGACATGTACATTAGGTACATGGTCAAAGAGCTTATAGAGGGAAGTTACAGAGAAGGGTATGGGTTGCTCCAGTGGCTATTAATTCCTTTTGTTCAGAGAAGAGCTGACATGGATTCTGTGAAGAAAAAGACTTAGCAAACCTACTGAAGTTGACTGATGAGGTTATCAACACAGCTGGTAAAATGAAGAATGCAACAAAACACTAACTTGAATTTCCACAGAGAAGCATCAAGGTCTCTGCAAATTCTTAAAAAAAAAAAAAAAAAAAAAAAGTATGCTTAAGAGTGTAATATTGATAAAAGACAAGAAACAGCAGAAAGCAAGTCAGAGGTTTGTATGGTAAGCACTGTACTGTTTAACAAATCCAGAAGTGAGCTGGAACAGGGAATAAGCAACAAGCTAACAAAATTTGCTGACAATACAGAGTAATTTAACATAAGGGGAAGAGCAAACTAAGGAACTGCAGAAAAATCTTAGACAATGAGTTAATAGTCAATAAAACGGCATAAGTGCAAATAAGTGCTTTGTATGGAATAAAAGTCCATAGATTCACTCACAAGACAAGCTCCAGAGCACTGAAGCTCATTAAATACAATTTTTGGTGTTTTGGTCCTCCATGCCAGCATTCATTGAGATGGTACTTTACTGAGGAAGTCTTTCAAAATCACTAATAAAATACAATGTGTCATCTATAATAGCCTTTAAAAGCTTCACCCAGGTACTGCACAGGGAGCCAGAGCTTACAGGCACACAGTAGGATTAGCCCAAACCTCAGATATTGAGTCAGTACAGTTCATTCACAAAGCACAGAAGGAAACTGCAGTGAGCGATCAGGACAAATGTTTACAGTTGAAACAAGACCAAAAGCCAATGATCAAGCTCATTTAGATTCTGTGTTTTTGTAGCAGATTCAAAACTCTACTTGGTATGGCATTCCTAGACTTTGCCTCTGCACTCCACATGCAAATGTATGTTTACAGGTTTGTGGTACTGGGATTCGGGAGATTACATTCCAGCTAGATACCTGCAGTAAGTCTGTTAACTGCTTAGGGGTGCCAAGTGGGTAGGAGGTCATCAAAATGCCTGTGAGCCATCGCTGCTCCCACATTAATTTTCTGCACTGTTCAGCCAGTTCAAGACAAGAACACTTCTAAGTGACACAGAAGTGCTGGCAGTTCATCTGCCGCATGGGTGCATAAAGGCATAGAAACGAGGGGTTTCCCTCTCCAGAGTCCCAAAGACTTAGACTGCAATTGAAAAAAAAAAAAAATCCCAAGGCCCATGATAAGGTCAAACTAGAGCAAATGAGTCATTCAGCAGTAAAATATATATATATACACACATATATGTATATACATATACATATTTTTTTTAAATAAAATCTATTACTACAGCTTTTCTGTTTCCCTCCTCTTCCTCCATGCTTTTCCCCATATGGCCCTTTTATTACAACTCAAATTTCTGCTTTGCCTTCACTGAGACTCAGTTCTAGATTCACAGAAATTTTCCCAAAATACCACAAATTAAATCATTTATAACACTCCAAAGTCTTCTCCACCTTCTAAACCAATCGATAAGGGACACTGCTAATTTGCAGGTGGCAGAATCAGACTTCCTAGGGTTGTTTTAGATTGTTTGCAGGTTGAAACAGACCTTACAGTTGCTAGACTTTTTTTGGTCACTGTAGTTGTTACTCATTTACTTCTTATTCCATCTAGATTCTGTATTTGCTGAATGCATATACATACACACCATGGTAGTCAGTCAGACACCATATCTATAGGCTGCCTGTTTGATATTCCTGAAAAAGCTTTATTAAAAAAAAAAAAAAAAAAAAAAAAAAAAAAGGGGGGGGAGTAAGGAATCCTTTAATGAGAAAACATGAAGCAGAAAATTTGCCGTTGAGTTTGGTATGACAAGTTTCAACTAGGAGTTGAATTTTAAAGCCGAGTCATAAAATACACAGTAGGTAGGGCAGGTTACAATGGAGGTGTTGGCACAAAGCTATCCAAGGCATTAGAAACACAATGCTAAAATTATAGGATCTCTTGAATGGGAAACCACAACCAGTGAATTTGAAAGACCACTTTCATTTTATTTTCATGTGAAGACTTGTCAATGGCACTAAGAATCCATTCCATATTTCATAATAAGCTGCAACCTTGCATACAAAGACAAAAATATAAACAATATTAAACATTCTCAAAAAAAAAAAAAGGAGGGTCATCTTGTTGGGCTTTTATTCTCATATTCACTTTGAAGACTGAGACTTTTAGATTTAACAATTTTAGCAGGCAGAAAAACAGCTATATGTAATTAGATAAGTTTTAGAAGATTCTAAAATTCATTATCATTAAGCTCTAGGCCCTTTGAAATTATTTATATAAGGCATCAGAAAGAAAATCCACTAACAGCAAATGCTGATACAACTTTAAGTTCCACATTTATATTGTTACAAAGGTCTTTTTAACATTTCAGCCTCTGCAGAACATCACTTATGCATGTACTGTTGTTTTTTCCCCTGTAAACTGTTTGGTATAAAGTTTTGTAACACTCACTCTAAGTGGGGAATAACTCCTTTAAATCTATTACAACTACAATATCAAACTGATTCAGTCTAGACTGCATACACACTCTTCTCAGCATAGCTCTCAATCTTCAAAAACAAAAGCTAAGATGGTTTTCAAAGTTTCTTGCTCATTTGACATGGAGAAAAGTAACCACAGTCCAGATTGCACTACTGAGAGGACTACATTGATGTTCGTGATGCTGTTACATCCCAGGGTTCCTTATTTTTTGCAGTGAAACTTGCTAAAACAAGACAGAGTTTAACAGAAAATCTGACTTCAAGGGCATGACACACTGGAAGGAGTTCCAGTTCACCTTATTGGACTTCAGATTAGGCCCTGCAAATCTTTGAATGGAAATCCACAGAGCTCCTATCCTTTGTGGTTACAAGACAACACACAGGGACTCATGTAAAAGAGGGTGAATTCCTAACACAATATGCACATGCTGGTAGCAGATCTGACTGCAAATAGCAGAAATCTAGTTAACAACATCAAAAAATCAAATCTCATAGTATCTGTCTGCATCAAAAACACATCTGGGAGCAGGCAGAAAAGGTGCTTGTTACTGCTTTGCTATACAAAGCACACCTTATGAAGAAACATCAAAATATTTATTCAAAATTTTAAAGGTACTTCTAGCATCTGTGAATGACAGCTGAAGCCATTTAGCTCCTAGAGGCTAGGGTAGTACAGGGAATTATGAACCGCATTTTTGAAGCCCACTTTATGCAAAGTATGTACTCCATTTAAAATCAGTAGGATTAGAACAATTTTTCCAGCAGCCTACAATACTACCACCCGCAAAAGTAAAGGTCTCGGGCAATCCAGAGTCAATGTCATGGAACATAACCTTGAGTTTCTGCACTTATTTTATTATTTTACTTTGCAGAAGGTCAAATGCTTCAACAAACAAGTAATTTTTCCAGCACCAGAAATTTCTGGAGAAAAGTCATCTCCAGGTTTTCCTACCAAGGCACATCAGCAAATCCGTGTGTTACCATCTTTACTTTAGTCTCAGAAAATGATCTTTCTGCAAAAAAGATGGAATACATAATCCTTTGCCCACCAGCCTCTCTCTTACCAGATACATTGGTCTCCAAGAGGCATAGGAACAGTCTGCACTGGCTTCTCACTGAATGGCCCCAATGCTCTGTTCAAATGTTATTCAATCTGCTGAAATGCTATTTCAGTCTGAATGTTCCATACTCTCCCATGGAAGCTTGACTTCTGTTATTTTGTTTTCCACTTGCTGAAGATAAGGTTATTTGCTTAGAAGTGTGTGTGGGGGAAGCCAACCTGTTATTGGCTCAGTCCATTCTTCTTAAGGCAAAGAGCATCAAAACTGAAAAGGTGTGTCTGGATGACATGTTATGTGTGTGCGATGGTTAGAAGGAATATAGTGGCCGACTGTCTCTGATTTCTTATACAACCAGTCTGAGAATAAAAGAGTCATTTATAACAGCTGTGAGAAATAATACAGGCTTATTAGGGGGACTGTGGAAAGTAATCCCAATTGTGTTCCTCAGTCTGCACCATGTTATAAAATACCAGACTCTCAGAAACCTTAGGTTTCTAGGTGAAGAAAAAGTAGGTAACAGAGGAAAGGGCCTCAGGCAAAAAAAAAAAAAAAAAGATCAGGAAAAGATCAATTGCTCTTTAATTTGAAGGCTTCATTCGCATACTATTAGTACATACAGCTCAGACTATTCTGTTTTTCTCTGTTGGTCTACATGCACACCCAGGATGTTGAGCTCAGGAGATGCAACTTTCACAAAGTGTTTCCATTTCCAAATTCTCTTTCTATATCTTTCCTTCTCCCATTTCACAAGTACCACAGAAACTGTCAGAAAATTGAAAGAAAGTGTTCCCTAAAGTTTTGACAGAGTTATAAAGCACTGAAAGGAATACCTGTGGCACATTTTAATCACTAGCATACCAGGTGTTTACTTACTATTTTAAATATTTAACATTTCTTTTATGGTACCAATTGGCATCAATCACTCCCACTTTTCTGATGTTTTACTCTATGTATTGTCTGAATTTACATCTGGATATTCTCCTCAGACTTCTGTCTTGATTATCAGAGGATGTTATAAAAAAAAAAAAAAATTCTCCACCACAAACCAGCATGCCCTTTAAAGAGGAACAACATGTCTGAACCCTGGGCAGCCTGAAACAGACAGGAATTCACTCCAGCCACAGCAACAAGGTTGAAATCATTTAGAAGATTGCAAAAATAGGAAATGCTATAATTTACATGCTTTGGAAAGCAATCTTGTGAGTTTTATTATGTACAGCAACCGGAGCATGCCCATTGGTGATTTGCTGGGAAGCGGAAAATGACAAGTTTAAAACTTCACCTGCATTTTTTTTTTTTTTTTTTTTAAGCCTGTGTAACTATTAAAAAACAGATTTTATATTTTTGCTTTTAGGTCAGAGCACAAGACTGGAGTGCAACAAGCCATGTAATCAAGTCTAATTTCTTCCATTAGCAATGCTACTTTTTACATAAAACCACCTAAAAAAAAAAAGAAAGGCAACAACAACTACAAATCAAAAGTTTTTTTGTTTTCAGTGTATTCTTTTTCAGAAAATTACTACTATCCACCAAGTTTTAGTGTAGATTTAGTGTAGAAAAGCTTACAGAAAAGTTTCTTATTGTTGACTACAAACAGACCAGGTGACACCATGAATTCCAGCAAAGACGGGAAGACAGTACAAGCATAGTTCAGCAAATGCTCACCCCTTTCTTAGGTACTCTGTACAGCTATGGATGTTGTGTCAGCTGCATTGGTACAGCCATTGCACACGGACAGCTGTGTCAGCTGACCCATAGAAAGCTATTGCAATTCACAGACTCCCTTAGTTACTGAGCTTGGCAAAAACAGGTACAAAAAGAAATTCCAGTTGTTAAGAGCTACCAGGTTTCACAGTATAAGGAAAGAAAATAGTTACTTGAAAGTACCAGCCCTGTCCAAAATCACTAGAGCAGTGGGGATTTCCTTCCTCATTTTCACACACATAACTGAGACATTATGATAACTGCTCCCTAGTTGTACATGTAACATCAACCCAGAACAATCAGAAGACACGTGTACGTGTTAACAGGATGCTAGCAGTAACCTGCTTTATAACACTGAGACTAGCAAAAGATTTGGAAAGAAACAGGCATCGAATGCAATCCATGGTTGGGACTTTAAAAAAAAAATAAACATGGTCAGACAACGCAACAGCTTTCTATATTAACTTTTGCTCTTCCCCCCCTCCTCTTTTTTCATTTTGAAAGCTGATAATTTAATGGCCAAAATTTAGTAAATGGTAGCAGACATGAAAATCTGAGCTGAAATAGCACACTCAAGAGTAGCTTGATTGCTGGCAAACAATCTGTCCACTCAACACCTTACTCTTTTTGATCCTTCGAATTTAGTTCTCAAATCACTGTGTCCTCAGTGAAGAGACAGAGAGCACCATGAGAGAGACCTGATACCATCATCCCAAATGGTCTGAGTCTTGCACTGTTCTTAAAGCATTCTTTTTAAAGACTAGCAAGACAGAGAAGCTGTTCTGCTCTGGGGAAAACTTCATGTGAAGTTCCACCAGATCTAAGTTAAAACAATGAGAGGTATGCAAGAAAATGCATGCATGATATGCTCACAAGTCAGTGGGTCTTTTATTTTATGCTATGCATTTGGGCAAATACTGGATTTCTTTTGAAGAATATTCCAGAGATGGCAGAACACTGCCAGGGCACTGACAGAAGGGTCCTCATTAAAAGGCAGAGAATTTCATTAAGTTGGTGGCATTCATGCAGATTTAGACCCACGTACAAAGCACAAATTAGGACTTGATAAAAATCTTTAATAGAACCAATGCTTTGCACTCCAAATTCCTCACTTACAGGAAGGATTTCACAGCAGTTGAGCTCCCATACAACTCTCTCTGCATGGTGCATTACCTGGGTCATATGCATAAGAAGGAATTTGGCCAGGAGCAAATTTGAGAGCACAGAGAAATTACAACAATGACTATTTGGCCTTTAGAGAACTATAAATCGGGTTGCACATGCACGTCATATCTGTTGTTCTGGTAGGAATGTACCACTGTGAGCATTTGCTGCACTAAACACTTAACCTGAATGTCCTGCGAACAGCTGGATATTTTTGCTTGACTCCTGAGCAGCTCCAAAAAGCAACCAGAAGCACAGGAGCTACCAACCCCATTGTGGCACAAAGGCAGCTATGGCATGGTAGAACTCACAGCAGCTCCAGAGTCACCCTGGACTCTGACGTTCAACTTCAAAAATGCCCCCAATCAGGCAGCTCTTTTTCCCATGTGCTCAAGTACACGTGTCTGTGCCCAATAGATCAGTTAATTGGGTTAAGATGAGTGCTCAAGTCCTACTCTGTAAGGCTGGGAATAAAACCAGCACACATCCTATAACCTACTTTGCAAAAACATGCTTTCCATTATGTTTTCCGAATTACCCGTAACTTAGGCCGTATGTTTTTTTTAAAACGGCTCAAATGCTCTATTTCAAAAGAATTTGACATTTTTCTAATAGGGTCATTATGGAATGAAAAAAAAAATCATCTGTAAAAGCAATTTGTGGTCAGTTGTTTTTTTAAAGGCTACAAAATTCTTACAAGAACTTCAAAGTCTAATGAAGAAGGTCTCCATAGAATAAATAACTGGTATTGGCACCTTCAGACTTCACTGTAATTCAGTCTTATTTAAATTTCTTAAATTCCTCATTGAGCAACAAGTGCTATTAGAGAAGCTAATTTCAAGCTGGAAGTCACTTACTCATACAAAAAGAAAAAAGGCAATAACAGAGATAAGGATGTTTCTCCAGAATTACTGAATTACACTCATTTTAATTGCCTAGGTTTAAATGTGCTTAGTTATCATTTCTCCGACTGAAAGCATTTAAAAAAATTTGGCAGCAAGAGAAATCCTCATTTTCTCAATAAACAACTTAATTACAGCAATAACTGCAGAAACAGTCATGTTTTTTCATATTTTACATCACCCACAGAGATTACAGACAGAACAAAACACGGTCCTTCTATGGTCTGATGCTAGAAAAGAGAAAAAACAAACACCAAATAATCAAGTTTTAAAAAAAAAAAAAAAAAAAAAAAAAAACAAAATGATCACCTAACTTAATAAAAATTCTCATTAACTTTTGAGTTGTAGGAGATACGTTTGGGGGATGGTTTTGTTTATGGAAAAAAAATCACTATTTCAATTTTCAATTATTTTGAATATTTATCATGATGTCCACTGGATTCTGTTAGTGAAATTAGACTCTCAAGTATGTATCCAAATTATCATTCATAAGTCATTCTCAGTTTGTCTCGGTGGTAGTTTTGATTGTTTCATATAGAGAACAACTGGGGACTAAGGACAAGTCTCACTAGCCCAATAGTCAAAAAAACGCAAAGTGTCTCCAATTCTGATTCACTTAGGCCTGACAAGTCAGTGATTTCAAGATAAGAAGTCAGAAGTGTTGGGCCAAGCCTAACACCTGTAGAACAAATATTCATGAAGCTTATTCCAAGAGTGTCCTCAGAAACCATACCATAACCGCCATTCAATCCTTCCATCTCCAGTGTGAAAACCATGATCAGATGGTGAAAAAAGCGAACAAACACACACACTAACAACAATACACAAAATGTTGACAATAAAAAAAAAAAAAAAAAAAATCAATTTATGACCTCTTGCATGAAAACAAAAAGACAAACCAACAGCAATTCAAGCAGAACTACAAATCAAAGACATTGCCATATCTATTGTCCAGGAAAATGGCAGAAAATATGTTGAGGGGACTTATGCAGGTAGTCTGAGGAATCATAGAATCATTAGGGTTGGAAAAGACCTCAAGATCATCTGGTCCAACCATCACCCTACTGCCAGTATAACCAACTAAACCATGTCACTACGCACTAAGTCTAAGCTTTAAAAAAAGATTGTTAGCAGAGGATGGTTTTGATCCATTAACCTCTGGGTTAGGGGCCCAGCACACTTCCGCTGCGCCACTCTGCTGCTTGATTTTCATCAGAAAAGGCTAAGGAGAAAGAAAGAAGTAACATATGGGATGCAAAGCTTCAGTCTGAGTTGAAAGACAGATAATCCTAATTTTATCGCTGATAAGCAGCACAGCATATTCTCTCTCCGTATCAGCCAGGCATTTCAGTAGTTTCTTACAATAGTGTGCTGAAATCCCAAATGTACCTGCAGTCCCACTTGGGAGAACAAACAAACAAACCCCACTAAGCAACAGAACAGGAATAAAAAATAAGACCAAGAAACCATGGAAAAATAAGACCAAGACCATGGAAAGTTTTATCCTGTCCCCCTTGGGTGATCAGCAAAATACCTGTTAACAGAATCAAATTAAAACAGGCCAGAAAGCTATAAAAGGAGCAGAATTTCCTTAAAGAAGAATTTGGTTGTGTGTTAGGGATATTCCTACTACAGTCTTGCATTTCTAAGCCTAAAACAACTGCCCTATAACCATTCTTTCAATACCATATTTCAAATCACCTAGGTTCCTTACTTCCACTGCAATACTAGGATTGCTATTTTAGTATTTCATTCCCCAAACAGTGAGCAGCCTTCTTCTAATTTCTCATTTAGTCTTATCACTTTTGACCCATATCTTCTAAATCAACGTCATCCAATCCTGCAAGCATCTTCCTACATAAGGCAATCCTACATCCTCTCAAAGGGGATCTTGCTCAGCTTCACAATAGAGATGAATAGTAACACAATAGCCTATCTCAAGACATAAACCAGGTTCTGAGTCTGTCATAACTAGCCTTCCTCTTTGCTGATTTTAATATATTTCTGATGAAGACAACCCGCTATACCAAATGAGGCAATACAGAGGGCAATGATCAGGCTGGTAGAGGAAAATGCCCACAGTATCACTTTCTTATATTTTAGGATATCAGAGCCACCACCCAGCCAGTCAGTACATCTGAAACATCTCACAACGTATTAAAATTTCATGTACAACAGAACATTTTTATGAGATATCCTTTTCCATGAGGGAAAAAAAAAAATCCTTTGTTTTCAACCAAAATGTTTTTCTCATTCAGCATCAGCTTTCACTAGCCAACTATTCAATTGTACCCAGAGACTTAACATGAAATTATTTTTTCAATTACTACACATTCATCATGGTGAGGAGCTTATTACTAACTATATTGTTGGAATAGAGAATAGCAACTGTATTATCTAAACTCTCATCTTCAAGTTAGTTTTATTTCTTAGTTTTCTTTTAGCAATCCCCTATTTAACCATTTACAGGATTTGGATAGGAAAAAAAAATGGTTGCATTAACTTTTCATTGGAGACATAGATGTATTAATGCATTGATAGTTTGGATCTCATCCTACATGCTAATATATGTAAGCACTTAGCTTAAAAACAAAACAAAAAAAGCTTTTCATTTAGGCACTGGAGTGGGCTGCCCAGGGGAGTGGTTGAGTCACCATTGTTGGAGGTCTTTAAAAGACGTTTAGATGTAGAGCACAGTGATGTAGTTTAGTGGAGGACTTGTTCATGTCAAGAGGTTGGAAAAGGTGATCTTGGAGGTATGTTCCAACCTAGGTGATTCTGCAATAATTCTGAAGCCTTTAAAAACAGCTTTGCTCTTGGAAAAGTATAATCCAGGTAACCAAGTAAGAATGCAAGCTATGTAATTAATTTTACCCTAAACCAGCTTTTATTTCCTACTCATTATTGCTAGTTGTTAGAAACACTCTCCAGATAATAAAATCAGTCTTAAAAAAAAAAAAATCTGCAGAGAAATTTGAATAAATTCCTCCTTCTGGATGTATCATGAAGGTAAATTGTCTATCCAGCAATATATATGTAAAACTCAAAGTGTACAAAAGTGATCTTTTACCTGGGGAAAGTGGGGTAAGAGTGTTACAGAAAACAAGAAAAAAAAATCATTCAATTTATTATCAAGTTACAGCACCAAAAGACCAGAACTAGTTTTAAGCCAGATGTTGTTTACATGCTGTCCAAAACTGTATTTGGCACACATTTGAATACTAGGAGTTTTTAAAACCTTTTCATTTCATGTTTATAAATGAGCTGCTTTTTCCCTGGCAATAAAACCATATTTTTTCAAGCTAGGTCACTTGGCAAAGCACCCAAACAACTGCCAGAGTTCCGTGTGTGTGTGTTGTTTTTTTTTTTTAAATTCAAAGTTAAGTCATTTTATTTTGTCCTCATTTCGGGAATGTTAGACTTTTAAGTGGTGATAATGAAGTTATCATTGCTATATCAAGACAACTACCATATCTAAAACAAACCTCTACCTTAGAAGAACCTGAGATTAAAAAAATGACTTGGAATAAAGGAAAAAGAAAAACAAAAAACAATGACTTCATACAGTCACAGTTTATACCTAAACAATTTTTCAGTTAATGGTTTTTTCTACAATTAGCTCACGGAAGGCCAAAACTTGCCAAGCATGACTAGATAAGTGATGAGCTGGGACAGTCTTTTTGAATATAGTTTCTTGTTTAAAGCTAGAAAGAAATGTCACAAGTTTGACTTCCTACATCAAACACCATTCCTCACATCTAATAAGTGCCTCCTCTAGACAATACGATTTGAAGATTAGCAGAATGATTTACTGGCAGTTGATGGTTATTCCCACACTCCCTGTTCGACCTTCTGACGTGTCTATGAAGTCAGAGACCTCAACCTCTCAGCACTGGTCCAGCTCCCAGAACAGTATCATGATCTCTGACTTACTGTTAAAAAATAAAAATAAAAAATAAAAACAAACAGCTCCAAGATTTGGTATCTCCAAACTAGGCTCTCTTTAGGTCAGAACTGAAATTAAATGCACACACTCACAAAATAAAAAGGCACAACTTTGAAAGCCAGTATGATTGACCAATACTAGAACAGTCCCTTGTGAATCCAGATGAGACCAACAGAAAACATTAAATAGCTGAAGCACAGAAATAGTTCCACAGAACCATGACATTTAAAAATAATACTATAAAAAAAAATAGAATCACTTAATGCCAGACTGATTATCTGTCATAAACATAACTTAAATTCTGGAATTATCTAGAAAGCAAGTTACATCAACATGAAGATAGTCCAAGATACAGCTAGACTATCATATTCACTTTCTCTCGACTGAGTCTTTTGTACAGCAGTTCATTAGCGTGTCATCCACATTTCCACTGGCAATCCTTTAAGAGACAGCAAAAGGTAGTATTTGTGCACCTTTTCTCTTGGCAGTAACCAATTGTTTTGGGGGACTTAACCAGAGAAAAAATAAGAGAAAAATGAGAACACTGTCTTTCAGAAACCGTCATTCTTAGCTGAGTTCATTGTTGAAAATACTTTTATAGTACTGAGTAGCTGTAGATGCATTAGTCTAGTTTCAAATAAGGTAAATGTACCAAATGAAAATCTTAGCGTGCCATATCTTCTCCTAAGCCTATATCCATATCCCATCTGTCATTGCCCATTCCTGTTCATTTCGGATTAAATTAGATTAAAAAAAAAGATAACTCTCAGTCACCACAAGTTGATCAAGGAGTCACAAAGGCTGGTCTACCATCAGGAAGAGTCCCATTTCTCACATCTCTGCCCTTATAACACACAGTTAGCTCTGATGACCAAACTTGCATGCATTCTGTCAGCTCCATTCCAGTAGGAATGCTTTGTTCAGGCCTTGAGCAAGTCACTCCTGCTGTCCATTATGGCACACATCTCATCTGCCTGTCCATTTGCTATTTCCTCTGGTGATACTTTGCAGAAATAAATACTTCCTTGGCCTGACTCTGCAACTAATTAATTCATGCATTTTTAGTGTTTTGGTTTTTTTTTTAATTAAGCCTAAAGAACCTAATTGTATCATGATATCTGTGAAAATAATTATAAAAAACAAAGCCCGAGTAAAACAACTGCAAAAAAAAAAATTCTATGCTAATTCAGAAATCTACCAAAGAAGTTGCATGTAATCTTAGTACAGTCCAAATGGAGTTTAGCTGGGGACAAGAACAGAACAGCACTTTCAAGAGCATGAAGTCTGAGACAGACTGCTTTAGGTGACAGACCAGTTTTTTCCTGATTTATTTGACCTAGCCACCACTGTGCTCATGGAGAAAATGGTGAAAGGAGCGGAATCAAGTTTTTATGATCATGAATTGAGATCAGGCTTTCCCTCTTTGTGTACTACAAACATTCCTTGTCATCTTTAAGGAAAAAAAAAAAAAAAAAAAAGTAATAAAATTCCTCCTTGAGAAAAAATATACCTCTTCCTAAATCTAATAACACAGCATCAGCCTACTCATGGCTCCTGTTTTATTTTGCAGTGTAGTTATCCTTGTCTAAGCTTTCTACCTCAAATATTGTATCTTTTGTTTTCTGTTCCCTTCTCCTCAATACAGCAGCATGTAAAGCAACAGGGCTTAACAGAAAGACTGGGACTGTGAGAGCCAAGTTGCTGATTTAGCTCTAATTCCTAATTGCTTAATCCCGGGCAAATTTATCTCCTTGACCAAACTTTTTCACCTGTACAACATAGTTAACATTCATGATCTGCAAGAAAATGATTTCTAGGCTTTATAAATAAAATGAATTAAACCTGGCTTTATATAGAAGTCTTCAGGAAAGAGCCTGCACAGACCAATGGGAGAAACTTCAGGTAGGGGCACATAGAGTAGACATAAGATGACAAATTTCACCCAAAGATCTACTATAATCATATAGATTTTATGTTAACAAGTTTAAATCAATAGTAAGGGAATAAATTAATACACCATTAATTCAGATATTATTATATTGTGGGTTCCACAATATAAAAAGGATGTTAAAGTACTTGAAAGCATTCAGAGGAGGGCAGCAAGGCTGGTAAGAGGGCTGGAAGGCCTGTCCTGTGAGGAGAGACTGAGGATGCTCGGGCTGACTGGTCTAGGGAAAAGGAGGCTGAGGGGCCACCTCACTGCTCTCTGTGGCTTTCCGAGGTGGGGAAGCACAGAGGGAGGTTCCAGGAGGCTCCGATGGCAGGATGCCATCCGAGGAACTGATGGCAGGATGCATAGGAATGGCATGGAGCTGGGCTGGAGAGTGTCAGACTGGGCACAAGGAAAAAATTTACTGTGGTGGTGATCAGAGACTGGGACAGGCTTCCTGGAGTGGTGATCGATGTCCTACACCTGTTGGCATTCAAGAGGCAGTGGGGCAATGCCTTCAGTAGCATGCTTTAAATTCTGGGCAGCCCTGAGGTGGTTGGGCAGTGGGACTTGATGTCTTTGACAGTCCTTTCCAACTGAACTATTCTATTCTACTAAATATCAAAACCTTTAACAAAGATCATGGACATCTGAACCATTCCCAGCATTTTTTTTAGATTGTGTTCTGTTGTGGTTGGTTTGTTGTGGGTTTTGGGGGAGTGGGGAAGGATGTTCGGGATTGTTTGTTTTTGTTTTCTGCTAATGAACATAAGGCAAGGCTTGGTTTAATATTTTTCCCAAGAACTAAAACTATTCTCCTGCTTCCCATGAATTTCCTAAGGGGAACTCAGAGATGAATCTAACAGTGAAAAGTAGCACTATGGCTCACTAAATTACCATGCAAGACTATCTTCATACTAGTCTCAGTAAGACCACGTAGCACTTGATTTTCTGCTATGTAAGCTGCCCCTAGACATTTTCTCATACGGAAAATTTTATGCTTGCTTTAACATTACAGTTTTTGTCCTTCCATAAAAGAAAAAAGGACAATTTTTTTATTCCTTCCCTGCTTATCTTTAGTAGCTGCCAGGCTCAGTTTTGCAACAAGCTGAATTGAGAGAAACCAGCATAAGTGCTTTCATAACTTAAGTCTTTTTTAAGTCTTATAGCTCAGAGGCACTTGACTCCTAAAGCATCATGTGATACAAGACTACATTTCAAACCAAAAAAAGGCATTTTTCTTAAGATGAATGGCCACAACTCACTCTAAATGTCATCCAGATGCAAAAACATGTTTCAGTACTAGCCCACAGCAGAATCATGTTGGAATGAATGCATGAATCTCTGATGTGAAGGGAAGTGCTATTCTGTGTTGGAATAAAAGTGGAGAAAGCTTACTGCTGGCTGTTGAACCTTGCTTTAGCAGTAAGTAAGCTATTTCTACATCTCTCTGGTGAAGTTGCTGGTGAAGTTACTAGTGAAGTTGAATGCTATACCTTCCTCACTTTCTCAAGCAAAGCTGTGACAACATGCTGTAGGGTAGCTCAGGACAGGAACCTGTCTGGGAAAGGGAGAAAACAAACAAAAACGCCCCCCCACACAAGCAGCCCTTACATAGCAAAATCAGTTGCTTGGTTGCTTGATTTTTCTTTCCCTCCATACCCAACAATAGTTTACCAGCATTACTGAGGAGAAAGAAGATATATTTAATTTTCTATTAATGATTTAAGCTAAGTTATTACAGTTTTCATAAATGTGATATCACTAACAAGTTTAATATTTCTACTCAGATCATTATTTACTATTGACATTAATTTCTAATGCTGCTTATAAGAAGGGCTTGTTTTGTTTGTTCTAGCTTTCTTCACAGCTCATCTGCCTAATTGCTGTTTAACTGCAACAGTCAACAGTCACGTTCATGGTACTGAAAAAAACACCTCCAATAATAAAAAAAAAAAAAAAAAAAAAGGATGCCCTGCTGAAAATCGTGAAATTCATATTCAAGCATCCATGTTTTTCCCATAACAGGCCACAATATTAGTCATCTTTTTCCACTAAAAAAAAAAAAAAAAAAAAGTAATGTCTTCTGTTGCTGTCTGTTATTGTGTCAGTCAAAAGAGTTTGGATACTTGTTTGATGAGACCAGCTTTGGGACCTTTTCTAATGCAAAAGAAAAATGGAACATAACAAGTGTCTTGACCAGCAAGCTACAAAGATTTTCCAAAGATGAGTCTGAACTCCTCTTGGTGAAGGATTTCTTCTTTGTCTAACAAATAATTCTTCACTTAGCCAGCAATAGTATAAGAACAAATGTAAGGAAAAATGTCTGATTGAACTTAGACATCTAAGTGTTTGATTTCCATCATAAATCAGGAAAAGAGCACCATTTTATATCTCTCATTATTCTGTGTTTTGTTTCCATTTCCAAATGAATGGCTGTTCAGTTGTACCACTACTTTGAATTTTTTTTAATCAGAATTTATGTATTTTCCTGTCATCAGTTTTTTCTATGAAGAGACCTTATAAGAATAAACGATGACCAAATATAGAATCACAGGGACAGAATAAAGGACTGATTATTAAGAGATCCTGTTTGACAGAAGTATTTAGAGCTTCATTACTTGCCTATGAGCTGGAATTTGAGCAAGTTACATGCAATTACAGATTTTTTTTTTCCACACAAAAAAAAAAATACAAAAACCTGTTCTGTATTTTCTGTGTTCACTCACTATATTAGAATAGAGCTAGAATTACTGTAGCCACTGTTCCAACTAGTAATTATAAACAATTGGAAAATTGCAGTTTTCATATCTTCCATGAAACCAGCTACACAATTCTCACACCATGATTTTCATAATACCCCATTTATTAATGCATACAAATGTAAGATACAGCTTATGCTTTCACGGGGTAGTGTTTCTTCCCTTTTGTTTATCTGAAAAAATACTAATGGCCTCCAAACACATTTATTCTTACCTATGAGACATCTGCCAATACAGCCTATTAAATATTCTGAAACAGCAATTCATAAGGGAATTGTATTTGGAATAAGCATCTACTTCATTAAAAAAAGAAAAAACAAGGGTGATTATTTTGATTAAATGACAAGACTAATACACATACATGCAAAATAAAAAAATCTGCTGATTTGAATACAATCTTTGAAGGATAAATGCCTTATCTAGATTATGGTTGACAACTCTGAATAGTTTTCCCTTGCTTGAGGTAGTTTACTGAGTTGATCCAAGCATTTGTTTTGATAAACTGCTGGATACAGGGTCCATTCCATAGCAAAGACATGGTTTTTTATTCTTAGGTGTAGGTTTTCAGTATATTAGATGTTATTTGGTGTATTTCCTCACCTTAGAGGAAATCAGGCTGCATATGACACAAAAAAGCAGCTTATTCTATTCATGGTTCTGGGTCTTAAACTTCAAAGGTTTTGCTTTACTCAAAGAGTCTATCCCCCTCCATAGCCAAGTTCCTCTTGGTGCAGTTTTCAGCATGACTAGTCTCAAGTAATGGATTTTTATTTTGAACCCAAACTATTTTTTCTTTTACTTTCATTAACAGCAGAGCATTCTCTGGATCAGTATACTGAATTGACCAAATATCAAAGTAACTTAATGCACTGAACTTCTTACTCTACCATATCTAACTTTCATCACAGACTCTCCTTTTGGCTTCCAGAGCCTTTTTTTTTATTATTATTATTAAAAGAAAAAAAAAAAAAAAAAAAAAAAAAAAGACAAAGAAAAAAACTAAAAACCGCAACCAGCAGCCTCCATTCTCTATTATCAAGTGATCCCACATTTAGCTTTGTTAGATTGAGATCAGCCTTCCACCCACTGATCCCCTGTGTAGCTAGCCCCTAGGCTAATGAAATCCACTCTTGAGGCTCATGTTACTGTAACATGCAGGCAGCCTTATGCAATCACCGGCGAGTGCCTCGATAAACAGCTCCTGAGACCCAGATTGATAGCACCATAAGCCTCCTTCCTTGCCACAAGTTATATGAAGCAAGGAAGAACAGGAAAGCCATGGTTTAATGCTAGAGTAAATTTGACCGTAGGGATTCCAGTAAAAGGTATTCCAATAAGAGACATCCCAACAACACCATGTTCACTGTGGATTCACTGCAGTAACAGAGAGACTAAAGCTTACTGATGTGAAAATTAGTCAGATGAGATGTTATGTTTGTTGCCATAACTGACAAGAGGCAATAATAAGGCTTTTATAATCTTCATTTTGTTTGCTGATGATGACTTGACAAGAACTAATTGCATGCTCAAACCCAGTCAGAAAAAACTTTTAATAGTAGGCAGTCTATTACTACTTACTGTGCCTAACGCACACAGACAGGGCATCTAAAATATAGAGCTCACATTTTAAAAAATATATATATAATTTTGCTTTGCACTGTGGTTTGCTATTGCATTTCTACTATTTTCACAATTATGCTGAATCCCACACTTTGAAGTTCAGCGCAGCTTTGCTGCTGTATCATCCCACCCCTTGATCAAAGGATGAAGCTCTGCATTTATCCTAGACAACACCACAAAACCCCTTCGCTGATGACAGTTCCAAGAAAAGGGCAAAGGAAGTTTTGGTCACACATATTCCCAGTTGCAGTTCTTTGCAATACAGCTTCAAGTACTATCTTCAAAACACTGCTGCCTGTGCACAAATCCAGCTGAAGGCACTTCAGGGTTAACAGAACAGTTTAGTTATCTGCTCCTTAACAGTTGCACTGCTGTTTCCACAAACCCAGCCCCATGAGGCTGGGGCTCCCAGTTTCTGGCAGCTGGGCTCGCTCCAATGCCATGCGGTCAGTGCAGCTGTACAAGCTGCAGCTTGGTGAGGAACTTCCCCTTCGAGGAAGGATTCTGTTTTGCTGGGTTTTGACAAGGGCAGGATCTCATGCGGGGTGTGATTGCAATTTACAAACCAACCAGGCTGCCTGGGATTATGGCACAAGCATTGACTTGCCAGGCATGAGAATATATAGGCATGAGAATGATGAAGAAACATTTTTTATTTTTTTTTTTAAGTTCTCATCTGTGAAGTAAAAAAGCATACAATGAAGCAGAGTTTATCCTGGGAGAAACACCAGTGAGGCTTAAAATGAAATACTTTAATGCAACTGCCTTTTTATTATTTTCATTGTTGTTTAGGTTTGTACTTCAGATCATCAAATGCAGTTTCCCTGACCAATTTGCCTTTGTTTTCACAGAATAAACACTTCAGTAATTGTCTGAGGCATAAGCTCTCTTAGAAAAACTTGATTACTAAGTAGCAAAATGTCAGGATTAATATCTATAGTGAAGTAAGAAGAGATGTCCTTCAAACAGGAGAAAAAACAAACAAAAAACAAAAAACAAAAAAACACAATAGAGCTATAAGATGAACTACTTTGCTTAATCACCAAAAAGGAGATTGGTTTCTTAAGAACAAGTATACACCACCTCTGCTTCCACCTTTGTGGCTGCACACTTCAAAATGTTGCAAATAGTTGACCTATTCGCAACAGCCCTTTAATTAGTGCTGCTAAAAGTGTCGCACTCCTCCAACACCAGCAAAAAAGAGGCTCCTTTCAATTACCTGACTTTATAGTTTCCTGAAGTGTCAGAATTGGCATCAAAGATGAAAAACATGGAAATCCCAGCCACACTGGCTTTTGCTCTTTTTAACCTGACCAAATCTTATGGCAAGGCTACAGAAATAGCTGAACTGAGACAGTAGCAGGGACTAAGGCAAGTTATCTAGAGATGGAAAGACAGAAAATAAAGATATTGGTGCTGTTTGGGATTAGGCTTGCTGGTACTGAGCATATTTTGGAAATCACCCCTTTTCTGAAGAAGGAAAGGACACTGACCCCTAGGGTCATTTGGGAAACACACAAACTGATGTACCATTGTGTAGCATGGTGCTCGCATTACAAGATAAAAAATCCTGGGAACAAAACACTACAAAAGTCAAAAAAGTAAATTAAAAAAAAAAAGCTTTAAATCATTATGCAGACTGCCTAAATTTGCATCTGCAGGCAGCCCAGGAATTTAAGAATACAAGAGAAATTTTGCTTAATCTTCATATCAATTTTACCTGAACCCTAACTACAGACAGAGAGGTATGGATGAAAAATGTTGTCCTAGCACAAACATTCAGTTATTTTAATTAATGCAGGACAGAACCAACACAACAGCATATCATGTGGGAAATTCCCTTAAAATTTTAATTTTGAAAAATTTTAAATTGGCTACTAAAATAGTTGCGGGGAAGGGGGGGAGCATTTAGGAATTCATGTCCACTTTCACTTTTCTTCACAGATGTAGACAGGATTAGATAAAGTCATAATAAAGAAAAAGTTAAGTGCTACAGTAGAATTAATATTTTTTAGTGCATTAACAGCTAGCTAGTATATCCTAGACAACCACTTAAGCAGGAAATTCTTCTCTAAATGCAATATAAACACTATTCTTGTTCTCCATATAGGACTTGTCTATGGCAAGGAAAGTAACTTAGCAAAGAGTCTTGCAACACCTATAAATACTTACGAAAATAAATGAACTGGATTTACCAGCACTAAAATAGACGTAAAGTACTTGGTTTAGCTGTACTTGGAAAACATCTAGTGTTACTCTACCTGGCACTGGCTGCTCCTCAAAAATGGCTGTTTGCAAAGACAAGATTTTTTTTTTTTTTTTTTTTTTTTTTTACAGAAGCACCAGCTTCCCATTATAATAAATGGCAAAGCACTATAGTTGGTAACAGCTCTTGAAGTACGCAGTTCCTTTAGATTACCAGAGGTGATGTGAAGTCTAGTATGTCAGGCATCTTAAACTGTGTCAGACAAGGCTAGCAAGATGAATAGAGGTTTAAATTTAATTAGCTTACCAGCACCTGACCAAACAAAGGCGTGTCCAGACTGAAACACCCTCATATACTTAAACAGATGCTTTTCTTAATTTTAAGATGTGTAAAGCTGGTATTTAAATATACCAAACCACTGTATAAAAAGATCTGTGAAAGCAACTCGAAGGATTTCCATCAACCCTTCAAAGAGGATGAAAGTGAGGACTTGTTGAGTGCTGCTCACACATGGCAGTCACAGGGAAGGTTTAGGGCACTTTCCAAAGAAATGAGATCTAACTATATTTTTAATTCCAGTGGACTAAGCATAACAAAGAGCTGAATGAGGTTAAAGAAAAGTCACCAGAAATGGCTCTTCCCCCAGTATCAGCTGCTTGGAGAAACACCAGTGCCATGAGAAGTTCAATAACTGTCTGCACCACCAGGACACGTTCTGGCTGCAGGAAGGAAAGAATTCCTAAACAGAACTACATGAAACTACTAAATTACAGTTTAATTCTGATTTTTTTTCTTGCTGAAAGTTAGGGAGGTTGAAATTAACAAAGGCAGATACAACCAAACAGGTCAAGAAAGTTTTATGAATAAGAATAAAGCAAAGATGTGCAATGCTGGGCCTTCTGGCACTTCAACAGTCTGAGGGCTGCTCAAGGATAAAATCTTTTTCAACAACAGAAGTGCTTGCACTGAATTGCTATTCATAATTCAGATTTGAGAGATAGTATGTATATACCTTAATAGTTAATCTAATATAACATCATTGCATAATAGAATACCTATAACAAAGTTGTAAAGAAAAAAACTTCCTCAGATGCCAATCCCAGCAGATTTTTGTTGGAGTCCAAACAAAATCCTGTCAGTATTTCCAGATTATTAAACCAGATACAGATCTAAACACTGCACAAATTGAAAAGGAGTCCAAGACCCAAACATTTATTAAAGAACACAAAAAGACTGAAAACCTAGGAAGAGCTATAATATTTCTTATGATAAAGTTATGTTAAAATTCGTTGCAGAATCTTTTCTTTGTTAAGTGATGTTGGAGCTTAAAAAATAAAAGAAATTGAGAAGAACAATGGGACAAAAGTGTCTGTCCACAGCAGGATTAAATGGGTTTAGAAAATTATACCTTATATTCTCTTCCCATGATCTGAAGAATTTAGCATAGTTTACTTTGTCATGTCTTATCTAGGAGTCTACTGCATCAATATTGGAAACGCTAGAGAGACAATTGAGATAGACATCCACTACATCTTCTCATCCATAACAGCAGCTCTTTTCTTAGTGAGCTTCCTTAAGCAACAGCTGGGGATAAGTTAAAACTGTACAATACTATCTAAAAAGCACAGTCATTTCTATCTCTCTATAGAAAAGTATATTTTAAAATATGTCCCTTCGGTCTGCAAAACAAATATATTTCAAGGGAAGAAAAAAAAAAAAAAAGCCCTAATTCTCTATCTTATTCCAATGAATGAAAAAAATAAAATCCTACAGCCTTTGCTCTTCCAATAAATAACTCTAAACAGCAAACCCCACTATAAATGTTCTAAAATTCCTTCCATGACAAGATCAAATCAAGCTTTGGTTTGGACACGTTACTTATAATAGCAATGATGACAGTTTGGGAATACAGTCTCCTTTCTAAACTAAGTATACATTACAAAACTATAGTGAATCCAAGTCCGAATAAACTCAGTCCTGATTTAATTAAAATATCTTATTTGACCATGCATAGAGCTCATGCTATGGAAAAGAATGAAGCTCCATTTCCACTTGTTTCTATTTTCATAGCATTGTGATTGGCTACAAAGTTCAGAGTTTATATTTTTCAGACTATTAATGCCTTTTTTTTTTTTTTTGGTGTGATAGTCTACTGAAGTGCAAAGTTGGTGCAAAAAGCTACAAATCAGCCTCTGCAATCTTTTAAAACAGGTGAACATGAAACCATGACACAAGGAAACACAAGGCTGTAAATCTTCTCTTAACCAAGAGAAATCTACAGCACCTGTTTAGTCTAATTTGCTCTTCCACTTAAATGGGAATTGGAAGAGAACAGGTTCATCTTTTTATGTAATTATTCTGGTGACCTGAAAGGTTGAAGCTAATTGTGCAAAGTGTTGCAGTAATTACTCAGGATTAACAGAGGTTTCAATCCGGCTGAGATACACTGCAAAATAAATACTTGAATTGGCCTAAGAAAACACTGTAATTTTATTGCCTTACAGCAGGTTAGCAGTTTAAAACTCTTTGGTAACCTGCAGAGATGGTTGCATATCTTCAAATAGAGAATTAAAATTAAAATACTATTTATAAAATAGTTTCACATCAAACAAAACTTAAGCAAGAGAACATAAAAGGATGGAGTCCGCAGGAGTTCCACCACAGCATGTATTTGCATTTCATGATTTTTCTCATATTCCAGCCCATTCCTCAAAAAGGCAGTGATATAGCAGGGGAAGAATAGAAACTAAAACCTGGCAGAAGCTCCAACATGAAACTGGCGATGGAAACAGGATGGCAAACTGCAAGAACAGCCCTGAAACCACAGCAGCTTCCGAAGCACCATGAGTTGCCTTGTTGGCTTGTGTCTTCTGAGTGGAAAGATTCTTATTCGCTATTTTTCAAACATCTATAAAATGAAAATGTTGCACACACAGCACAAGTCAGTTTACTCAGAGGGATTCCAGATGAGTTAAAGAAAAGATAATGGCTTACAGTTCATATGCGGTTTGTCTTGGCAGTTCTATTTGATATCTTGGTTAAAGCTCACTGCTTCAAGCACATAGTAGGCAGTAAAAAGACCTGGCAGAAGGTTAATATAAATAGTAAGAGTTGAATTTTAAAAGCCCAGAAAAGTCAAAATGTTAGAATATCATAGCATGCTCCCAGTGCTACAGTGGTGTCATTAGTTCACAGAATAAAGGGTAGAGAAAAAAAAAAAAAAGAAAAAGAAAAAAGTGTGCCAGCCTGTAAACAAGCTCTTCAAGCCAAAGACTATTAAACTTCAAGTGATTTCAAGGAAAATTCTTTAGAGAATTAGAAAAAGAGGAAATAACACTAACCTTCCACCCCATCACAATTGCAGGAGAATGTGTTCGAGCATCTCACGGTCTCCAAATTAGTCTAATCACAAAAGCCAGCTTTTGATTTCACATGCCCAATGTTGCATGCAGAACTGATCCTGATGGCAAGAACAAACATCCAGTGTTTGCATGAGCCAACAAAGCAGCAAACTGTCTAATACGTATTACAGTTAAAGTTTATCATCCAATATGAAAGATTTACAGAAGTGGACACTATTTACAGGCAGATCATTCAGTCGTACAGCCTAGGAAACACACACAGTTGCATTAGTTTGCCATTATTTGGAAATCCTCCTAGCACCTTGAGGGAAGCAACAAGAGGACTCCTGGACATCCCCCACCATCTCTGTTCACACAGCACACGTATGGCACAGAATTGACATGGCTGCACCTAGCTGAACACACAACCACCCACTTTTGCTTCAATTCAGGATTAATTTCAAAGACAGCTTTGCTAGGAAAAAGGTGTTTAACCCCTGCCTACCACCAAACATTTGTGCATGTGCATAATGGCTCAGAGAGCCACACTGCAAGGAGTCACTGAAGCAATCCATGGTAAGCAAAACACACTCAGATGCCACAATATTTTTTAAAAGAAAAATGTCTGGGAGGGGAGGAGGCAAAGGGGAACCACTAGACCATTTGCTATTGTGTCTCATTTCAACCAAATGGCAGTAATAAGCCACAGGCTTGTTATGTGTTTGCATTGGGTACGTTTGTCTATGTCCTGTCAACATACTTTAAAATTTAAAGATATGCTCTGTACTTCCTTGGTCTGACAGGAGTTGTGTAATTAAAGCAACAGATTAACAAGGTATTTTGCTCTCAAGTCCAGCGAGGATGAACCGGAGCACTGGAAACTACCCTATCATCCCAGGACACCTTGGAAACATAAGCATGACACCTACTTTATCACCACAGGACAGTAATAATGAAGCTCTGCCCTACTGAAGGCAGAAGAAAAATTAAAGTTTCTTCCAAGTCACTGGTTGCACACAGCCATTGAAGTACCCAGTGAGACATGAGAGACTGAAATGCCAGTTGCCTCCAGGGGCTATTTGCAACCACCAGCCCAACAACAAAAAGCTACAGCACAGAACAGCTGCACCAGCACAACGCAAGGGACAAAAAAAAAATAAAAAATAAAAAAATCACCATGTTGCAGGATGGATAGTCTATGCCTGACATTAATAGTCATGTTCAGCTGTGGAAGGCAAATTCTTATATGATCATTAATGACTTCAAAGGATGACATTCAACATCCTCCTTAAACACCACTGCTCAACCAAGGGGGATAAAGAAGTAGTTTGGCCCTCAGAAGAGTAACTTCTATGTTTCTGCAGAAATTGTCTTTGATGAATTATGCTAAGTTTTGCTCAAGATGATACAGTACTCCCACCAGACGTGCCTTACCAAAGTTATGAACAAGCTTGTTTATATTAGCAAGCTTGTATATATTTAGCAGTAGAAGCTGGGGAAAACACCGTTCTCTATCTCAAAACCATCCAATACATTAAGAGGTATGGTACTGCAGGAGGGCTATGGTCAAGCACAGCATTTTACTAACTGCGGATTTTCTTGTAGATAAAGGATAAATTCTGTCAAAAGCAAACCTACAGATATATATTAGCACCTCAGGAATCAATTAACACATTTTCCATTGTCTTCAGGCACCACATACACAAAAATGCTCAAAATAGCAAAAAACTCTGGACTTCAGCCTTAATCATTGTCAACCTGGGTCTAGCCTGGGCAGACTGAGGGAAATAGAAATTTGTCTCTTTTGTAATTTATTGTACATTTTTGCCCTATTCTCAGGGTAGATGTCAGGACAAAAAAAAAAAAAAAAAAAAAAAAAAGAGTCAGCTGCTACTTGGAATACCTAGAATTGACATGAGGAAAGGTGTTTGTGTGAAGCCTGTACAATTTCTTTAAATGCTCAAATGTCATCAGTTGTAATTCACTGTACATGAAGGAGGCAACAAAGTGAACATAAAAAGGCAAAAGAGAAACTTCCAAAGCCTTAACTTACTTTCCCTGCCCCTAACTTTTGATAAAGTGAGAGATCTGATGCTTACCACATACATCAAGCTTTTAATTCACACAATTTAGTTGAAAACGTGGTTTGATGCCCCAGAATATAGCTACCATGAGTTCATATTTTAAGAACGGGAGAACATACCTCAAGAACTGTCAGATTTTACAACAGATGAACAGGACATTTGTGTCACAGAATCATGATGTTACCCACATACACTACTGCCAATGCTGTTATTGGGATGTGAGGAGCACAGTATCCACTTGAAACATGTAGCACGGGGCTCAAGCAGTCATGAGCAGTTTGGGACAGCATTCTCAGCTCAGTTATCCAAAGCACAGCTCCCTGCTGTTGCTGTAGCTGCATGCAATTTAGATGCCTGTAAGCGTAGTACAGGCCACCCAGGTTATTAACAATTCACCTCCTACTTTGATATGAAAGAATGTAAGCTGAAAGCAGTTAAGAGAGCTCAGCATAGTGGCTGTTGACCCTACTTGGAGAAACGCAAGTTTTATTCCTCAGCAGAAGGTGGTGGGGCAGCAACACTCAGTAATCCTTGATCCAGATGGAAATGATGATAATTTCAAAGCCAGACACATGCACCCAAATCACTTGCAACTCACACTGCATGTAAGAGCAGTCCTGTTACAGATAATATACTAGAAAAAAATGCCTGTCTACTACAACTACAGCTAACAGCAAAATCTGTTGTCACCTTGTGCCTTGGTTGTTTCAAGGGCGAATTATGGGGTTTTATTACAGCTAACATAGCTGAATCTGAATACAAGCAACCACTTGCAAATACAATCAAACCATGTAGGCAATTTTTGCATGCTTAGAAGATCACAAACATTTCAGTAGGACTCTGTTTTAGTTATCTCCCACTGGGCATTCAGTCACTTCACCACTACTCATTTTCAGACAACCTTTTGCAGCCAGACATGAGGATGATGCTGTGGAGACCGGACAGCACAGCCGCACAATCGAGATAACAGCAGAACTGGAAATGGCTAGCTTCGATGAAATGGGAAGAAAACCTACAAATGCATCCCCCTAGGCTTCAGCCTTGATGGGAATGAGGAGCTCTGACCAAAGGGTGTCAGATGACCCGCCTCTGCTTTTGCTCTAGCTCCAGGCTGGAAATACCTGTCTGGTACATGTTTTTTGGGAAGTAGCATAAATGGCTTCAAAGTCTCTGAATAAGTGTTTGAATCTTGCAAGTTTTAACTGTTTCTAATGGTTTGAGCGCAGATACTGGGTGTAAGTCAGATTGAGACATCTCTGAGCACCCAATGTCTTCAGTTCTCATCAAAAAAAAAAAAAAAGTGAAACAACTTATGAGGTAAATACATAGGTACACTCAGTTAATGGTTTTGTTTTAATAAAACTGCCACTGGTATTAAGAAGAAAGGACATTGAAATACCAATTCTAGTTTTCCAGTTCCCCTTCTGCCAGATATATTGTAAAGTTCATTTCCAGGTTCACAAGGACATTTCATTATGGATCCTAATGTTTTCAGCTAAGAAAAGGCTCATGCAAGAACTCCTCCCTTTTTACTGATATTTTCCAGGCAGCTTCCAATTGAAGGCTCCAGATCATGGAACAATTAAATACCAGCTCCAGTAACATGTTTGACCAGCAGACTTTTCCTCTGACACACACAGAAGCCCCTGTAGCTATACTAAACAAACAAAAAGGAAAAACAACTTATGAAAAACAAGAAAACAAGAAAAACAACACAATAGCCCTGTAGAAAGCTAGAAGGACATTTCAACCAAACAAGTCACAAGACTCCGTCCCAACATACATGAAGGCATACACTACAGGAAAAATGTGACTATATGCTTAGTAAAGCTACATGCTTATGCAATTTGCAAATTATATGTACAATTGTTAGAAGACTAATGGTATATATTTCTTTTATTTTTCATAATAGGAAATGTGAAAGATTGAAGACAAAATTTGGTTCAAGAAACACCATCTCTTCCTAGACTTTGTATGCCACGGGAGGGGAAAAGAAACTTTCATTTGACCAATGAAGCTTACTTCTAATGTTTCTGCATGACTGAGGGATCATGGGGGAGAAATTAAGGAATAGGGGAAGATTATGGTGAGATTAAAAATAAAGATACATTGCAGCAGTGCTGAGACTCACTGTTGAGATTACAGTCTGGGGAACAGCAACTAAGTAGCCATCTCAAAGAGAAAACAGTCTTATGCTGTTGGAGCTGTTATGCATAAAAGCATCCTATTCTCTTCTGTCCTTGCCCCGGGAGAGTCCATTATAAGTGAGTCCATTATGAGTGAGACTGGAATATTTTTAGCACAGAAGACTGCCATGGGCATGCTGCCTTCTAAGAGGTTACATTCTCAATTGAGGCAGCCACTGTTGCAGAGATTTTAGTTCTCCATTTGTAAGTTTTTCCATAAGAAAAAAAAAAATTTAAGTAGAATATAGATACTCTAGAATTTATTAGAAATCTTGTAGTGTTTTGCCAAAATTCACTATTTCCAAAGGAACTTCTAAATACTTTGTAGCACCTTTAGCACCAGATTTCTGAAGTGGAATAGGAAAACAAAAACTGTCTATTGTCTCCTTTCTTTCTGTTTCTTAGGCACTCCCCTGTTCCTGTACTACTCAACCTAAACTTTACACAAGGTGCATAATCATATTTCACTTGCTATTTAACACCTATTTCCATTTTCAGAAACTTATGACAAATAGATGCCTTACAAAGATCATCTCTTTGTTACTGCTAGGAGTCTATGTTTCATTACATAGATACAATCAATTGTTTCAGCATAAGCATAAAACACTGAATACTGGGATGTCCCACAGCAGACTTGCTATATTGCCAGGTTTGATTTTATCCAGGTATTCAAAGTGATGAGAACTACAAGCTCCTGCTCAGCCTTCTCCAAGAGCACGACACCTCTCAGCCACACCGAGCCACCACCATCAAGAGGGGAAATGGGGAGATGAGATGCTTTTGGTAGTTCTTTCCTCCCACCAGGTATTCCTGAAAAGGAAAAACTTGCTCTCCCTCAGGTATTTGCTAGAAAACTCCTCAGTCCAAGAGATGCAATTTGATGGGCAGCTGGAATTTGAGCTTTTATCTTCATCTAGCCATGAAATATGTAAGATGAAGACAGGGCTAACAGGAGCTTGGAGTGCACTCGATATCTATTTTTAATAAATAATTGTGGAGGTGGGGGAGGAAAATGGAGGGGAGAGTAAATGCAATAAGAAATAAGAGGAGTCAAATAAAGGAAGCCACAACATTATTTTCCACTTACAATCACCACTGATAAAATGCAGAGTAAAGAAGAAAATGGACTATGGTATCATATGGAAAGTTTACTTTGGGCAGAAAAATAGGCATTGGTTTATTCTAGTGAACTCTGTGTTTTTCTCTTCTCATATTACACCACAAGCATCTTGTAAGTAGTAAATCAATGTGAGAGGAATTATAATTATCCTGGAAGATTACTGCTGTGTTCTTGGCTCTGTAGTTCACAGGAGGCAATTTTACACTCACTATAATCACTGCACTTTTGACTGGACACATGACACACTGCTATTTAATTCCCACTTGAACAAGTTATAAAGCCTACAGTGTTGCACAGGTTCACAGCACTATCCCAGAAGTTGCCTTACAGCACATAAGTGGAAGACTCAAGCAACTTCGGTAGGGACTGAGATGTCTCCAAGCCTGTACCAGCCTAGCTGTGGCTGCACATTGCAGTCCATGCTCTTGGCTGTCTGTCAGAGACAGAGCAGTAGGTCACCCGCTAGCTGCTGTTCTGTTTAACAGAGAAAATATGCAGGCATCTAAAGGTCTTATTTGTGTTGTATTAAATCTGGATACACTTTCACTGTGCAAAGCTTTACCTCGCAATTAGCTACATTCACCCTGATGCAGCAGATTTAAGAAGAATGAGTTGCGTTCCACCCCCCTCTCCTCCCCCCAAACCAACCAGAGTACGAAGACCTCATTTGCAGAGGCTGCCTCAAAGACCCCACAAAGCCAAGGAAGCAAGGGACTACTCAGCACAAACATAAAAAACCCCTGGCCCTGATGAGCATACAGATTTAACTGGTATTTCTAAGTACTGCTTTTTTCCCCCCTCCCCACCCCCCATGACTAGCTGCTATTCATGAGGCTTCTTAGAACTTTAATCATAGCCTCTTGCCTTACACTCTGTATCTCCAGCTCCCAGGTAAACAAACAGCCTGACCGATGTTATCAAGCAAGTGGCTGAATAACCAGGAGCACAAAAAAAAGGCACTGTGCAAAGAAACACTCCCCTGACCTTCCAGGAGCAAACAGGCTGGAGAAGCCACTGTGGCCCACTCTGCAAATATTTAAAGAGGCAAAAGAGCCATGTTTGCAAAGCTAAACAATAGCCCAGTACAAACTATAAAATTAAACAACTGTAAAATATGCAATAAAAGTTAACAGCTGTGGAAACTTAAGACATCAGTTAACTAACACTACTCCTTCTGAACTTCACAATTATGAAGAGGAATTCTCCTCCCATTAGACATAACCACAGCAAGTTTCCCCCATAATTTGTCTTCTGCACCTGTTTCAATTGTGGCAGAAACAATCAGGTCAAAATTAGGCATGATTAAGAGAAGAATTAGGAGAAGATGATATAAATTACCAAGTTCCTGCTACAACAGAAGGGAATCAAAACACAGATACTTCACCTTTCTCCACATAGGTAAGAAATGAGGTATAAAAGTAAAGTTGGTACTGGCAGTATCCAGGGGCAGTCATAAGCAGGGAAGTAAGCCCAGTTGCAGAATGTTGCTCTCAAAAATCTTTACATCTGTTACCCTTTTAGCATATCTATTACTGAAACAAAAAAAAAGCCTTTTTTTCACAGCTACACATTGCAAAATTTGAATCCAGTTGGATTGTAACAAGTAATAATAAAATGAAGTTTGTTTTTTATTTAACTACAGCCCATGTTGAGTCAACAAACATTACTTAAATGGATTTACGTTTTTAGATATCTAAGGATTTTATTTACTTTAAATACAAACTAAACTTTTTTAAATATGAGTCAAGTCTCCAAGGCAGTTCAGTTTTACAAGAGGTAAAAACAATACTGGCCAGAGACACTAAACAAAGAAACCCTTCCAGGAAGAAGTCACTTACGTTGCAGTTCAACTGTAAATGTACCAGATGTATTAGGCATAAGTTTAGTTTGAGGCCTACAAGCATATCAATTAGTGACATGGCTGAAGTTTTTCAACTTGCTTTCAATTAAGCTCTTGCTTGGCTTAGAATCAGGGAATCACAGAATGGCTCAGGCTGGAAGGGACCTTGAAGTCCACCCCGTTCCACCCCCCCGCCATAGGCAGGGACACCTCCCACCAGACCAGGCTGCCCAAAGTCCCATCCAGCCTGGCCTTGAGCACCTCCAGGGATGAGGCATCCACAGCTTCTCTGGGCAGCCTGTAACAGTGCCTCACTGAGTGAAGAATTTCCTCATAACATCTAATCTAAACCTACCCTCTTTTAGTTTAAAGCCATTGCCCCTTATGTTATCACTAAATTCCCTGACAGAGTCCCTCCCCAGCTTTCCTGTACCCTATTTAAGTACTGGAAGGCCACTCTAAGGTCTCCCTGGATCCTTCTGTTCTCCAGGGTGAACAGCCCCAACTTGGCTAATTTGAGATCAGTTATGCTGAATAACTGCATGGCTTCCTTCAGTTCAATAACAGCAATATTTTAACAGCCATGTACTATTACACAATAAAGCAGAGAATAAGAATAATCTCTTCAAACATCTTTTTGTGAAGTCATGAACAAATCAACTTGATCCATCTAGCCAAGAGCTATCCCACTGCTCACAGCACAGTGCATTTACCTAGCCCCAAAAGTACGTTTAACAGCTCCTTATATTACAGGAGTTGATAGCAGCATTAACAATATGGATTTATAGAGGCAAGTTCACGAAAAATGTTTAACATTACCAAGTACTCAATCCAATTAAAAGTTTAGCCATTCTGGCTGAAAACCAATTTTCACATTGGAGATGCCTTATTGTCTGTATAGGTTAGCCAATACAGCAATATAGCAATATCCTATTTTCCCCCATTTTCCCCCTATTCTTCATGCAACATGCTTCCCACCTGCATATCCATGCAGTGGCTTCTGTGGAAATCCCATGAGCAGCCCTAGCAATTTTTGGCACTTTAAGGAATTGATATTGATTGCCAGAACAAATAAATCACAATGCAAGTGTTCAAATTATGAAATACATCTTGCATGGATACTCGTGACATACTTGCAACTATTCTGTTAAGTACTGCATATACCATATCACACTAAAACCTTTTTAAATCTCACATCGGGCCTTGCAGTAACAGATTACATTTTCATTGCTTACTGAGTACTTCAAGAAAGTAATAAGAGTTGCTTTCACTCTTTTCTCGGCACTCCTGTGATCATATAGGTTCATGCTGTCTATAGGCTGCTATTCCTACCCAAAAGTAGGCTTCCGGGGGTTAACTATTTGCCTCGAAGCCCTAGTGTCTGACATTCTTAGCGATGAATTTAATCTTGCTTGCTCACCATCTTTTGCAGAGGAACAGAAAAACACTTTTCTAGAACAAATAAGTGTCTAGAAAGCAGAGAAGCAGGAAAAAGGGGAAATGTCACTGGAGAATGATACATGGGAACTGATATTCCATTATAAAATGTTGCTTTAAACTTCATCATTAGTTGAAGTTAGACTTCATGCTGAATTAAGCAGACTCTGCTGTTCAAGTTTCTCATAAAATGCAATGGCATTTTATAGTCTCTTCTCATTAAGATTTCATTAAGTGGTAAATGTTAGAGAAGAAGCAAAAATTTCCTGGTATTCTCAGAGGACATTAAGGACACATGGAATATTTTCTGGATTTTCCTCTCAATATTTAACACCAGAAAATTTTACTGTAAGAAATGTCTTTTATGTTACATCAATTCTTGAGGGCAGAGTTACTGCTGAGTCTGATTTCATAATGTGTACCTATGTTCCATTTAGAGGTAGCTTAGAAGAGTTAGACATTAGTCAAGTTCAAACAAGCCTGAGTAAAACCTAGTAACTGAAAGAAGGATGTCAACATAGACAGGTGCCTTATCTCAAAAAGTGTGAATGTATTGAGAGTGTAGTGATGATTTTTTTATGCTACTATGATATCAGGACGCAGATTTTGCTCTCCACTGGACCATCCAAAGATATTTAGGAACAAAAAGCAAAGCATTTGGATTAGGTGATCTTGGAGGTCTTTTTCAACCTTAAGGATTCTATGATCCTTCAAGGTCCCTTCCAACGGGGAAAAAAAAAAAAAAAAAAAAAAAAAAACACTTTTCCCCCCCATTTAGTTTAAAAAAAAACCACTAATTTTAAGAGGTGTAACCAAGGCAAATCTTCAAAAGCAGCTTTTTAGGTGAAGACCTGGAATACAATTGATATGGAAAAAATCACCTTTGAAAAACATTTTCACTTGCAATCACATCTTCTCAGGCATTTTTTGTGACACCATCTACACAAGACAATCAGTGTTTAATAGCAACCAATCCTAATAGAAAGGGCCCTATTCTTAAAAATTGAAAGGAAGATTAAATTTACATCAAGAATTAAACATTTTAACCCTAAAAGAGTACCCAGAAAGCCCACAGATTCTGCTAGAATATACTATAATCAGAGAACATGAGTGCACAAATATTGAATTCATGGAATAATTGTTTTACTGGTATCTTTGATATGGTCTAAGATGCTTATAGACAGAGAAGAAAGAAGAACTTGAAAACTGAGGGTGACAGAATAAAAAAATAAAAAAGAAGAACCCATACTACTCAACAGAAGCACTTGGGCATGGGCATATACGTGCCTGCAAGAAACTTTCCTGCATCAGATTACACAACCACTGAACTGTGAACAGTCACCTTGTATTTAATTATGGTCCTTCACACTTTTCTTCTAATTCAGCATATTATATTGCATCTCTCAAGCGCAGCACCATCCTTATGTGCTCAGATTGCTAGAGCAGTTTTTGGTCTGTTCATTTTGCAGCAAGTTTCAACAGATGCTTAAAAACTTCTCAGGTAAGCATCTGACTGCCAAAGAATAAATTCCCTTGGACAAGCATTCTCAAAACAGCTCACACAGATTCTCTCATTCCTGTCCAGAGAGCACAAAAAGATGCAATTGTACTTTTCCTATTACTGACGAGCATTATTATGATGACCACACACACTGCTTATAGAACAGTGAATATGCATTAAACTTTTAAAGCAGTTTCATCAAACATTTCTGCAGAAAACTAAGTCAGAGTCAACATCCTGTAGTCTCCCTGAACTTTAAGCCAGCTGGCTTACCTCATGCATCCAATAACCAGCCTTGGGAATTTCTCAACTAGGACAAAGCCCAACTAGCCACATAGGTATTATCACAGAAACGTTAAGACTATTGTCTTGCTTAAAGCAAGTTTTCCTTGGCTCTAACCCTGCCAAGTAGCTCAGCTTCTACATGACCTGGTGTCCTTCTTTCTATCCATCCCATTCTGCTGCAAAACACTGGGTTTGTGAGGCCACTGCTGGAGTACTTCAGCAATCCCAGACGGTGCTCCCTGCTCTAGGACTGCCAAGGGTAAAGCAGTGACCAGAGGGCAGTAGTGCACCACAGGCAGCTGCTGTGTAGAGCCAGGGGGAACAGAGGAGGTGGCAACAAAAACCAGTGTCTGTTCTTTCTAAGGGTTTTTTTTTTTTTTTTTATTAAAAGAAAAAAGGGGAAGAATCTAGCTCTGTGCCTACTTAGGAATTTAAACACAGGCAGTGGGAACTACATCTTGAACATCTTTCTTCAAGTCTTTCATCACTGTATCTGCTCCATAAAAGTGTCACTGCATGCAAAAATACCTTAATGCCTAAAGCAATACTTTAATCATAGCTGAACTTAGCTTACAAAAATAAAATCACTGTAATGAAGTTTGGCCAAGGAATGATCTCATATGTTCCAAATATAAGCTATAAATATGCAGGTCTAAAAATAATTCAGTGAACAGAAGTTTCCTATGAATTGAAGGAAATCCCCTGGTTAAATTGTCAATATTGGAAATTGTAGCTTAAGTCTTCTGTCTTGCAGTTCATGAAAGTGACTGCCTAGGTGTGAGGAAGAAAATCTGTTTAAGAAATAGTGAAACTTTTCCTAGTAGGGAATTTTTGTGGATTTTGTCATTGTTATTTGTTGTTGCTTTATTTTCTGTTATTGCTTACCTTTTTTTCTTTTTTTTTAAAAAAAAAAAAAAAGTAAGTTTTGGAGCAGATATTTCCCAGACTCTTTAGATGTCTGTGTACATGCACACATACAAAATACTTATTGATATATATTATGTGTATCTTATTCAAAACAATACATGTTAAGATATTTTACCCACTAGGGCATGCCACATAGAAGCCAAAATATTTCAAATTTGTCTTTCTAAATATGATCCTAGTCAATGAAGTGGAAATCAAGTAAGTGTAATTTTATGAAAACTCTTAACATTTCTAAACAGAACAAAATGATTTCCCTACCCCCAGGGATAGTCTACACACAAGACATTTTCTCTCTGGAAATTTTAGAGGGGAGGAAGACAGTCTGTGATATTCCTTTAAAATACAAGCATCTCAGGTAGATGTGCTAACCGATTCAATGAAAATAAAACAACACCCCTCCAAAAAAAACCAAACTACCAGTAAGTTTGACCTACACAGCAAACAGGTCGTAAACCATATAAAATTCAGTGTAAACCTAACTTTGAGTAAACTTAGCAGCTCATGTTTCTTTGCCCACCATTTGTGTACCTGGACTAAAAGGCCCCCAAGATTTGGTGCACTGAGATCTGGAATTTTGATTAAAGCCAAAGTAGATATATATATAGTATATATATAGTTTTAGCACTACATCTCCAGCAACATTTAGTTTTCAAAGAGAGAGTGACATGTTCTAATCAGCAAATATTTTAATTCTGCAGTGAAAACCTCAATTTAAGCTAATTTTCTTCTTTAAAAGGTCTTCAGAATTGCCCCTCTCTCAGGTTTTCCATCTCAAACATACAGTTAGAATTGAACCCATTAGCCCTTTTGACTGCATAATTATGGCCAGTTTTACAATTTGATTATGAAGCTGATGAGTCAACACACAGAAAAATTAAGTTAAACAGAGAAATAACAATCATCTAAGCAAATGTACAGTGGAGTCATTTTACAAATGAAATTGAGTGAGAAACTACTTTGTGAAGACAGTTCTGCCTATACAAAAATGGGACAGTTAAGCCAACGTCACTTTTTTTAGAGCTGGGATTCAGTGACTGGTGAACTGACAAGGCTGCATGACTTACAGCAAGCTGTCTGCCATTTGCCTGTTGATTAATCATTTTAGTATGCAGACTTGGAATAAAGCAAGGCTGTTGCAAACTACAGTCAACTCCCTTGATTTTTTTGCTGAGTAATACAGCAAGGCACTCTTAGTTAGAGAGAATGAGCTTGGTGTTTGAAAACAAAGCCTAAAGCCAAGGGAACAAGAACAAGTCCATCTGACCAGTTTCTAGTCCAGTTAGTACAGAATGATTATCTTCACAAGTGTTCTTTATAAATGTTGTTCGTCTGACCAGCTGTTTAATCAGTCACATCCTTCATCCATTTCAGACTTAAAATCACACGCGATAGGTAAAAAGTTGTCACACAAGTACAGAGGATATTACCTCCAAGTTCATGATACTATCCTGACCCCTGTATTTGGAGAGGACATTTATGGTCCTGGAGTAGAGATATAAGATTTTAAGATTCTTGGTTGTTCAGAATGTTTTTAAGGCTCAGTTCACACAGACAACCTATACTCAAGAACATCTTCCCCCCAAATTCAGGAAATATCCACTAAATAAAACCCTATTAAAATATATATATATATTTCAGTCTTCCGAGGATTTAGCTTATGATATTTGAGTGCCTAGACTAGTACTGGCCAGGCAGATTCTGCAGGACTGGGGTTAGGTGAAAAAAACAGAAACATTGTCTCTGCTACAAGTGTCAGCAAAAAAAAAAAATAAATAAAAAAAATACATATAGATACCCAAACCTTAACACACCATCACACAAGACCAAGGCCCCGATTTACGCCCCTCAAAATATCAAACTTAAAATCATATAAGGTAATTATATGAAACATGAGGAACCAAAGGACACTGGATAGTTTGTGCTTTAAACAAAAGTATTTCAAGTGCTTCAGTATGACTGACCTTTCCCAACATTAAGTACACTGTCTCATCACTTGCTCAGGACACAAGGGCCTTCCACAGCTACATCCTTGGCAAGAAGATTTTGGGGCAGCTGGGAATGAGTGGGAGGTTTGCTGTGTGACAGAGTCCACGAGCTTCAACACTTGTGGGGCCAGCACAAAACCACAATCATACAGACACAGCAGCCTGGTCCTCTTGAAGCTAGCCAAGGTCTCAAGGACAGCTGAGTAGTGAGGAGCCAACCTCTCTGAGAGGTTGGTTTTGGAGACAAACTGTCATGGAACATGCGAAATGGGGCAGAAATACTGTTGAGAAATACAATGTTGAGAGGGTTTGTGCTCTACAACACCTTGTAATGAAAGGCATGGGGCACTGATGGGAAGCACCTGATCTTAAAAAGCCAACATCAGCAACTTGGGACACAGGCTTTGGAGCCACTTGCCCAACCCCAAATTAAAAGTAGCAGTTTTCATTTCTACATGGTACACTTCAAATGCTGTTAACAGACAGAGCTAGAGGCTTTAAACCTGGCTGCCAACTTGTATGAAAGGTTTCCTGGTTGTCCAAGAATACACAGCTTTTTTTTTTTTTTTTTTTTTTTTTTTACTAACAGCTCAGGAACGTTAAAAACATGCATCTCAGATACAACTGACATGGTTGCGTAATCAAAGGCCACTTAAAATTAGATATTAAGTTTGTTTTTCTGAATCTTGCTTCATCCAATCTATTTCATTATCATTTATTTTCCTGTTGACAGTTGAGGTCAGTGCAAGAGCAGTAAGTCATATCTCACACTTGAGGAGTTTATGCAATAGCTGGCAGCCAGACAATACTTCTGACATCTGGGAACTAATTTGCAAGAAAAGCTGGTGAAATGAGGCCATCCTGAGTTATAAACACAAGTCTAATGATATCTTCCAGCTTTGCAGATCACTTTTTATAGAGTGGAAACTATGCATTTGTGTGTATAGCTTCAATTGTCATTACAAAGCCTTTCCTATACACAACTCTTGCTTAATCAATGAAACAAACCATCGGTTCACAAGAACCTCTAACACTTGAGCAAGTTGTAATATTGAAGAGTTGTTTAAAAAACAGCAGATAATGAAAACTCAATTGCATACACACAGAAACAAACCATTCAGGCTTTGAATAACACCAGAACTCTGCATATTTCTGAATTCCTAGTAACCAGAAGCCGAGGTGAATAGTTGTTCTGTTTTAGCAGCAGATATTTATGTACAGCCATTCAGCAACTGTCAAGATTTCTATTCTTCTGTGTAAAGCATCTTATTCAGATGCTTATGCTTATACAGAGCCAATGTTTGCCCCGTTTCCCACTATACCTTGAAGTGTTACGAGCTATCTATACACCACAAGGTAACCTGTGAAAGCATAATATTGACTAGATCCCTGTTTTCCATCTGCTATTCATTTCTAAAACAAAGAGATGACATTCCTGCAGAGTTCTTATCTTTCTTCATTCATCACAGCTGAGGCTTTTCCTCAGGTTCCCCATATCCTTTTTGTCCTTGATTATGAAGCTAATTAATAGAATATCACAAAGTTTATTATTGCAAAAACAAAGAATAGCTTCATTTGCTAAAGCAGTTCTGCTGAGACTGATGTGAAACCAAGTGTCACAGAAGCCTTCATACACAGCTCAGGACAAAATTCCCCAAGTGCAGTTTCAGGGAGGCGTGGTAATTTTGGCCTGGTAAAACTCTGCAGCAGGAGCAAACTATCAGTTTGGAGCAGGCTGCATTATTCTGTACATTTTTCATGTGTTTCTACTTCAGTTTATTTTGATTCTTTTGACCACAGGTCCTCACTGCACATGCAATCGGAAGCTGCATGGAGGAGGACTTCCCAACAAGCCTTTTCTGTCTGCTTTGCAAAAACCTCAGCAGACCACTCTAGCAAGCATCATGCTGCCTTGGCAGCTGTCTCACACAAGTGAGAGCAGCACACTACCACTTCCCCACATGGAAGCAAACCATATCTCTGCTCCTACTTACTCAGAAGCGACAGCAACTCATGCATCGTGTCAAGCAGTGTCACCACACTGAACCTCACTCCAATGCTGAGCTTACTTATCAGCCATGCAAAAGAAAAACATAAGAGGAGTACCCATAATGTGCCTAATTTGCCACTTCATAATCCTTCAGATTGCAAACAGGCATCCTCGGATGCCTATGTGCTCTCTTCAGGATCATTTTTCCAGAAAGGGCATCTAGGAACAGAGCTGAGCTTCTCATCTCTCCCACACTACAGCTCTGCAGCCCTAAGTATAGATGTCCAATGGTCCAGCAGGCTTGTCCAGACTTGGTTCAGGATCTTCATACCAAGGGCACAGCTGTTGAACAGTCTCCAGTTTGGGGTCTTCAAGAAGATATTATTCATCAACTTGAATTTTATGCAAACCATTTCCTTACCCCAGAGCAGCAAGGAGGTTACCAGACTCCTGATACTGCTGCAACACTACTCTACTAGCAGAGCTGCCCCAGCCCCTTAAGGCTGGAGGTGATGAGCAGTGTGCTTTCCACAGTGCCCTTTAACCATTTCACAGAATCCTTTCAACCCAGTCCATAGGTTTATGTTGAGAAGAGACCTTAAAAATCATCTACTTTCAGCCCCCCTGCCACGGGCAGGGGCAGCTATTTCAGTTCTCTGGCATATTTATTAAGTTAAAAGACCAGCAGAGCTGGCCAGGTAGTTGGTCTGTTCTGCTATCTCAGGTAATGAGAACAATGTAATACCTACATAGCCCTTAAACCATACCAGAAAGCACAGGTTATTCTCTATACTATATATCACAGAACAGCAAAACCTTAAGAAATGCATGTTTGTACTATGACTGCGCCACATTTACACATAACTTGTTTACTTTGAATCATTCGTAATTTCTGAAGCAAGATACTATCCAGCAGATGCAGATATCAGCATTGTCCATATGACAGTCTGAAGAAAAGGTTCCATCTTAACAATAATCCTTTTCCAACTTAGATGATTCTGTGAATGCTGTGCTGCTCATAGAGCTCTAAGTGTTCCTACGCCTTCTAACCTTTTCTATGCAACCACATACTGACATCCCTTAATGAAAGTGTTATTTGTTCAGCCTCCCATCCCCATAATGAATTTCAATTCACTTGATATTTGTTCAAAAAAAAGGTGAACAAAAGCATGGTACCCTTCCACAGCAATTGAATATCTTTTTCTTTTAAACAGTACTGTACAGACAAAACTCGAGGGGAAGCTCATGATCTGAAATTTTTTTCTAGAAGAGTTATGATGTTAACCAGCAAAATATTTAGAAATATGAAATTCCAAGAACTATGGCATCTGGCCTACTTAATCTGAGCAGTATACTAGTTACAGGCTATGTCTGGATTATGAAATTGCTTTTAAATACATATGTTTTAAAATTTTGTTTAAAAAGAAAACAATTTGCTTTCAAGGTATCTCTTGATATTCTTGAGGTGGGCAGGGGAGCACACTGAGCATAGACTAGCAATTTCCTTCCAGATCTTAAAACAAAAAAAAAAAAAAAAAAAAAGCATTTTTTTCCTGTAGAAAATGAAAATTAACCACGTCAAATCTTACTGCTGTTTTAGTCTACTGGGTAATTACACTCCCTAACAAGAACAGGCAACAGCTTTTCCAGATCAACTTGATCAATCCGGCTGCATTCACTTTTTAATTAGTTTCAGTTGTGTTTAGACTTTCATTATGCCAAGAGGATCTTTTTGTTCCTGTTTTGCTTGTCTTTTGTATGGGAGTTTCCTGGCAATCATTTGTTTCTCTCATTATTATAAGAATTTAGTCATCTTAGATACCTTTGCTACCACAAAGTAGGCTCTTTGCTACGCTTACTGAATTTTAAAAATCAGTTCCTTATTCTCTAACTGTAAAATGTCCTGCTTCCACACAGACAAAGCCTATTAATGCACTCACAATAGTGAAAGTGTGCTTTTTCCAAGGCAACTATGAAATACTGATTAGTAAGCTCTCATTATTAGAGTACAATATTAACTTTTTCTTGTATTGTAAAACCAAACCCCACCCTCCTCCTGTATAAACATACATTAGTCTTCAGATTCCAAATACTTGTTATTCATTCTTTGTCACCTTGAGAAATGACAGCCTGAATCATTTCAGAAAATTATTGGCAGAGACTAATTCACTAAAAAGTTCCTTAAATCAAGCTTTTCTTCCTGTTTTGCTTACACCTGTTACAAGAGCACTTTGTGCCTTACTTTCCATCTCTTACTTTCTTCCATCTCTCCCCAGAGATGAAGCAGTCTCATCCACAAGCAGCTCCATGCCTACATACTGCATGAAGAACTCCTGTACTTTAATACACCTATCTATTAATGCATGCTCTCAAAACCAAATTCTTTGACTGCTAGTTCAAGTGGTAGCATTCACATGTTGTGCTTGCAGATTTCACTTTTTTTTTTTTTTAAACAGGAAAGCATTGGGAACAAGGTTAGACAACTAAAACCCAAGAGCAATGAAGCTGTCAGGAATCAAGGCACCGTTACCAGTTTGCTGAAGAGTCATGTATCTCCTACCTTTGCATGCTGACAGCAGTAGGAACAGAAAGTTAAAGAAAGTGAATCTTTCTGAGAACAAAAACAGGTTTTATAAACAAGATGACTACTATAGTAACATAACATTAAACTTGAAAAACTAAGCTGCATTTGCTTGATATCTTATTGTGTGTGTATGTATTTAAGAAGTACACATACACTACTATGTACAGTGAGACAAAAGTTTGGAGCAAGCTACAGCTATCAACATCTCAACACTGCATTATCTTTCCTAGAGATAGGAAAATTATCTAGGAGACTAACATTATCAGAATATCAGTTACAACAAGTCTGTCTGATCAGAGATTGAAATAATTATAGATTAAAGGATGTTGTATTGATTAAAAAGGACCAAGAAATTTTCCACAACATCCTCCTTGAGGGGGGGGAAAAAAAAAAAAAAAAAAAAAAAAAGAAGATAGATTTATCTCCCTACCAATGACTTTCAGGAAAAAACACTAACATATCACTATACCTCTGAAAAGAGGTCCATCACTTCTGCAGTATGACCTTGCTAATGTAGAAGAGGAACAGCTGAATGACAGAACTGACAACTATCTGATAACCTTTTCAAGAATCAGATTTGACAAGATTTTGAAAACAAATGGGAATGATGATTAATTTATTCTACATTGTTTACACGAATTATCCATTCCAATTTTAGAGGACTGGATGAAGACTCCAGGTTGGAACCTTGGGACAAACCTAGAAATGGTTCTGCAAGTTAAGACAGAAGTGATGGAATTTAATAATCATTAGAGTGCACTCCTTGGAAAACAAACTGAGATAAGAAAGTGTTCCCTCAGTGGATGATTAACTGAATCAGGGCCAAAGAAGAGAGAGAGCAAAGCACTTGCTTCAGAGTAAGGCATGCACTCTGTGACAGAAATCACAAGGAAGGTGCCAGCCAGAGTGCTTACCCTATGATCCTTCTGGTTAGGCTTACTGCAGGTTTCCTTGTGCCTGTTGGTGTTTGGTAAGTATGCAAAGCAAGTGGCACATGCAGTGCATCTCATGGGTCATTCTGCTTGTGTGGTAGAGTGTCACTCCCTGCTGAACAGTTTACCTGCACGTTCTCAGTTTTCTCCATTTGTCTTCCTCCCATTGCTTCCATCAATGCTATATATTGGTTCTTTGTTCCAAAACAAAGCTGAAAGCTCTTTTTTTTTTATACTCCACATTAGAAAAAAACATATGAACTTTGGAAGGAAATTAGAAGTGATCACTACTTCAAACCTTACACAGCGTGATGCAAGTAACTACTAAGTACATGTGTTTTAGGGAGGAAAATAAGACTAAGATATCATATCGCTTATGTTTACTAACTTCTACAGAAGAATTTCTGAAGAAATACCTTTCCTACAGTTTCTTATTAATTCATTACTTAGAAACTGGAATTATCAAAATATCTACTCCCTACTCTATTATATTTGTACATTTTTCTTGTTGTAGGAGTTGAAAAAGTGAGGAACAACTACCACAATGCATTCCAGAAGAAAAAAAAAAAAAGTCTCACACTTTCAAGAGAAGAGGTATAAAGACAGAATTGATTCCATTTTAATCTTTCCTATGTGTTTAGATTTGAAAATCTGTTGTATTAAAAACACAAAAGTTAAACTGAAACACAAATATTAAAGGAATCCTTAAAATGACAGTGCTCTTAAGAATGGGCAGACATGAGACAAGTAGTTGCAAGTAGCTGAGTACTAAAAAAGTGAAACTTAATGGTCTTCAGTCAGTGGAAGGTTTGTAATATTACCTGATATACAAGGATAGCATCACATATGAATTAAAGTATTGCATCTTTGCAGAAGCTGACCAAGAAAGGTGTTTTGGTTTGGGGTATTTGGTTTTTGATGTTGTTTTCTTAAGAAAAATCCTTAGCATAACCCAAATATTCTGTAGGTTTTGCATGACAGACTTCGTGTGACGGACATAAGCAGGCTTTTTTGTTTTTAATCTGTCATGGGTTTCAGCATAAGAATGTGTCTGTTGTAAACATCTACAGCAGAAGAGTTCTAAAGTTAGCGCACTATTTCCATTCTGAACATACCCAGGGATTTTGACTGCACACAATCCAGTCAGAACTGAAATCCTGCAGTTTATCCTTCTCCACCAGCTCAGTGAATGGACTTGCTGGACATTCCACAACAGACAGCTACTTCCTTTCTTTCCCCCTTATAGAATAAGGTAGATGGCTTCAAGCATAAAAGATTTAGGGCTACTGAAGATTAACTATAAGAATTAACAAGTTCATTCTATGATGCTCATAAAATAAATTTAAGGACCCTAAATAAAATCAGCAGTCTTTTTATGAAGTGCTAAATGCCTTTACAAATCCTAATCTAAAAATTTGATTTGAACGTTGGTTTAAATACACATCAGTAAGTTGATTTGTATTTATTTAGCAACATATTTTAGCATACACTTCTGTGTTTGCACAGCTTTCGCAAAGTTTGGAATCTTAAACCTACTTATAAACATGGTATGCCTTATATGCTTCACACCCACCTCCTTTTATTGTTTTGTGGGAGACACATAGCACTGTAGGTCACTCCTCACTATTAGCATTTGGTCATATGCTTGATTTGCTGCCCTATGAAAAAAATAATTGGATAAGCATGCCCTTTTGAACACAAAGTACTCTTACAAAAGTAAATATAGGTTTCTGTCATGCTCAAGACTAAGTGCATGCTCATTCCAATCCAGGTGCTCTTTGTATCTAAGATCAAATTAACTCTCACTTAACCATGCCAAGAACAGAAAACGAGTTCTGTTAGCATTTAAAAAGACCATTGATTTATAATTGTCCCAGATCCATTTCTTAGCTGAACAAAGCTTCTCAGAGTAGGACAGAAGTGTCAGACAAGCTGGGCAGCAATACCCATTCAAATCTCCACAAAGACACATAAGATGGAGAAAACTAATTCTATTCTAACAGTGCTCCAAAGCTAAATACTCTGCACTCCCATTTGAAATCACGTTCTACAGATTTGAAAAGGCTTAATATTGGAAAAATGGGAAGTGGTGAGGTGTGATATAAGCATTAGAAATTTTCAGATTGCCCAAAATGTCAAATTACTTTACCACAGGTTATTGTATTCAGTCCCAGTTGTAGCCAGTAAAGACCCCCTCTAAGATTTCTCCATCTTGCCAATGTTTTCTTTCTCTGGGGCATAAGATTTTTTTTCAGGGAGGATATGAACGTGGGAGAAACCAACATCTACAAACGTAGCACTGCTTTCAGCAATTGAAAACTCTCATTGAAAGTCTCCTGTTGTAGAATGAATTTTTGGTCAAGTCTCACAGACTTACAAAAAGCAATAAGTCTGAAGAGCACAGTTGGATTTAATTTTGAAGGAAAATCTTCAGGTACTCATCATGTACCTTCTGGTTTGGGTTGTATCTTGTTTTCAGGGGGTGGAATCAGCAAGGAAGTTTATTAATAATTTTATATGAAACAAACAAAACTAATCACTTCAGCATGAATAGGATACTTAAAGAAGTTGACTTAAAGAAGTTGACCTGAAGACCGTGAAGTTACATTAACAAAAGGCATTCTTCTCTTCATTGACTATATTTAATTTATACTTCAAATCATTTTAAAATTTGAAGCTGTCCCTTTCATCCTGACATTGTTCAAAGACAAAGCAGAAGCTTCATCGTTACTTTGCATAAAAGTATGATGATGCTCATAGAAAATATCTTTTCGATATTTTGTGAGATCTCCCAACCTTCTACACATCTCCAGTGGGAGCCATACTCTGGATGACATGAAGCTTTATGAGCACAAACACAAACTGCCAACTGCTGATTCTTCCCCCTACTCTCCCTTCAGTGATTAAGTCTGTAAATAATTTGTAAAACCATGATCTTAAACTAAAAATACTGCAGCTAACATATTTATGTTAATGTACTGAGTGAGTGCCAACATGTAAGCCTTCAGCACATCTTACACAACCCAAGCTCAGCCTTTATTTGTAGGCACAAATGCATGTTACATCTGACTAACTTTGATGGTCCATTTTATCATGATTTCCACAGTATTAGCAATATGCTGATAAGTGACCCTGTCTAGACCATGTTATAACACGACAAACTAATTTCACATTGAGGTTAATAATTAGAGCCACAAACAGCCTGTAAATGTTCACAAAATCATACAATTACAGCAGATTTACAGTTATAAATCTATCTATGCATGCCAAATGACTTAAAGATACATTGGCTACATTCTCAAAATGTTTCACCATGATTACGTGTTTCATTTTAACCTATTTGAATGTTTTGACAAAGCTGTTCCATACTCATTAACCTTCTTCCCATGGTTTTATTAACCGCCTTCTTCCCCTTTTAGTTCAATACACTCAACACCCACATTATAAGTCACAGAACAATATGTTAAAAAAAAGTTATTAAATATAGACTGCTCTATGCACTCTGGTCACTATCAACGTCCTCCAAAACTTTGTATCAAGTTTGGGCAATGTGCCAAACACTCATCTTTAATTATGCTTGCCCTTACAGACAAAGGTGATGGGTAGATTTTCCATACACCATCTCCTACAACCCTAAGGCACAACTTCAATCAGTCACCAACTGCTGGCTCCCTAAGTTTCTCTATAGCTCAGTTCCAAATTCCTGTCTCAAGAGGTTCACGTTTATGCAGTACAGGGAAAGTACAGACTCAGTCTGACTTTCACAGACTGAGTAAAGGGGAGTCTGTCTCCATGGGTACATTCACTTCTGGGTACAGGGCAAATTCACGGACACTAATGTGGTGAGATATGGAGGAGTTTAACAGTAGTGCATTTCTATTAGGTAATTGCCTTAATATACTGGAAATAAACCACATGTATGAACAGCACTTCAGGACAAATCCCCAAACTTCCCAAGTGTAACTACCTCTGCACCTAGCCTGTCACATAGCATTAACAGATTTCATCTAGCAAGACAAATGCTCACTGTGCCTGCCTGAAACACCTGAGTCACAAAGCACATGAGAACCATTATGTGACTCACTATCAAGCAGGCCTCTTCAGTACTGCACAAATTGCTCCTTGGGCAGCCTATAAGGCAAGTAATTCTAGCAAATGGCACCTTCCTCCAAGGTAGCCTACTGCATCCTTTGTGAGCCATGCCAGACCAGAGGTGTTAGCAAACTGCAAACACCAGCATGCCAATGCCCCGCTAAGGGGGAAAGCTGTGGGTAGATGCATTGTGCATTGCTGGGGCACTGTGGGCGTCTCTATGCAGCCCCCTTCCTCTTTCATTTGGGTAACTAGCAAATGACACAGGAGAGATAACAGAACACAGCTATTACCATATAACTTGCTTGGAAAGTATTCTTAATGTTTTGGAAGCTTTGATCTTCAGGAAAATCTACTTAAAAGGCTACCTATGTGGTTGAAAACCCTTGGCACTGGAACTGAAATTGCTTGATACAGTGTGAAAAAGACTGTTGCTAAAATCCAACTAAGTTAAAAAAAAAAAAAAAACCTACAGGAATCTATTCTTTCTTAGCTGTTCCATGGAACTACTGGACACCATCTGACAGCCGTTAATGCTAACACAAGTTACATGAAGAACTTCCACATACACCGATGAGAAAATATACCCCTAAATTTAGAACAAAAGTATGCTAGAGAGGAAACACCCACCATTGCTTATACAAAGTGAGAGTTGACTGAAAATTGTTTGATGTATCATAGTGTTCTGCAATTCCTCTGAGGTAATTTATGATTCTTGGCTATTTTATAGCTTGTTCATTAATCCATGAAAGAGACTTCCCAGAACATACAAAATTAAGGTAGGGCACAAAATATACTACTGGGTTACACAACTTGCAAGCAAAAGCTTCCCTTCATGCACTACGAAGAACAGAGAAGATTTTAAAATCTAATCACCAAGGTGTAATCTCTAAACAAAGAGTAGGATCGTTGCCCAAAACCTTGTGGTTATACTTTCAAAGAAATAAACGCCTCAAGTGAAGTAAGCCAGAAAAACATGCAGCCCAAACTGAGTTTATTCTGGAGGAAAAGACGAAACCTGAATAGCAGTTGTGACAGAGTATCTTGTATGCCTCTAGGGTCTTGAACAAACTTGAAATGCATATCTTCCCTACAAATGTGTTTGACCAGGATGAGCAAAATTAAATATTTCTGTTCTTACTTTCATGCAGTGTACAGTAAGGACTATTCCACCAAAAACCCCAGGGAGAAATGGTGGAAAGGGGGATTAGAAGTCAGACAGTGAAAGTATAGACATCACATGAAGAAATACACAAAGAGGAACTTTGTGCCAATTTCTCAACAAAATGTACATAGTTTGAAGTTTCTTCTTTGTATAGATCGTTAAGGTTAACAGGAGATTACACAGGAGTGAGATCTGGATGTACTTCCAATAATTGGCTGCTCAAAATCTATAGCTTCCCTTTTTGCTATAGTGACTGGTTTGTATTTCCAGGAAACCCCCTCACCCTTAAGAGGGGTCAGTTTCTTGTTGGTACATGCTACTGTGGTAGGAAGAACAGAGAAGAACAAAAAAAAAAAACACACCACACACACTACATTTGTATGTTCTAGTGAGAAGTACGGCTTCTTCAGAAAACCCCACAACATCCGTTATGGCAGCATCTGGGACCACAAGAAGGGGTGGGCCACCACTCAAGATCACCTTCACAGATAAGGTGCCACCACAAGCAGGTACCTGAGCTCATGATTCTGCCTTCAGCAAATACAAAAAAAATAAAACAAAATTTTGTACAAAATAAATGTATTTCAGTAGAGATTGATATAAAGGAGCAAGATGTGAGTAAAAACAGCAGCATATTTTTCAATGAAACCATAAACCAGAATTTGTCATATTAGCCAAATCATAAGTTTATTATGTCAGAGTATTTTTCCTATCTATCCAGTACTTTACATGTGGAGTTTTAGTGTCTTCAGTCCAGAGATGCACTAAGTTCCCAGTACAAGATGAGCTGCTGATCATTTTCTGGACAGACCTACTGCAGCAGATATAAGAACTAATAAAATGGGCCCCCACCACTAAAGACCCAAATCAATCTGCTCTGCAGCTCTCCCCTGCCTCCCTCCCTCCCTTTCAAAGCAGCCCACTAACTATCCTACTCTACAGCCAGCAAGTCTCAAAGTCCGCTCTCCCAAGCTAAGGAAATACAGAGTAGACACCCCGATGGAGTAGCCTAGCCAACTGAGGTACATCCAGAGAGCTACTGGCAGTTATTCCCATTAAAAAAAATACAAATGGAGTTTGTTTCATAGTCCATATACTACCAGTTTAATATATTAATTCAAGAAGCACATTATAGTAGAACAAAATAGTGAATATAGTCAACACATGGAGACAAATGGATGTTTACCATGGTTTGTTTTTTGTTTGTTTGTTTTTGTTTTGTTTTTTAAATCATCACTCAAGCATTCTGTTCATCAGGTTTTACTCTGTATTTGTATTAAACTAGAAATAACTTTGGTTTAAGCAGTTGCTATGGGTGGTGTCCACCCTCGTTCCCTAGTGTGAAAGCTGAGGAATACATAAATTAACAAGAAGCTTCCTTCCCCTGAAGGAGTTGTTTAATTTTAGAAGTGTCAGGGAAATGTTAATGTTACATTTTGTTGCGTATTTTCCAGCAGCATGTGGCATATGCCGAGAAGGGAAATAACACCATTTGTCATGATGACTTTACAGCCAAGGCAGGGAAGGGGGGAAGAACTGAATTAAACCTGTAATTCATAGATCTGTTAGGTGTTGTTCTCTGCTATCCAGATCATATTTAATAATTTAAGGTGGGTTTAAGATTCTTTCTCTGCTTCCCCAAACTTCACTGCAAAACAAGGAAAAATTCGGTTTTCAATCGAGGGACTGTGTGCCAGATTTGACTCATCAAGTTGGGAACAAAGTTCTAGCAATTGATTCATCATTTTCTAGCTAATCCTTGTTTACACAACTTTTAAGTTTAAACATAGAAAGTGATAAAAATTAAAATTGCTAAATGAAACAACTTATTTAGTAATAAATTTATCTTTCCATAGCAAAGGAGATTTTGACACTCTTAAATAGTTACAAACTCAAAAGTACATGAAATCGGGAAATTGTTTTCCACCCAGCTCAAGCACCACTCATGACTCTTACATAATAAATTTGAGGGAGGCATGTGTGAATGAAAAATGAAGAATCCAGTAACACATTTTGCCTTTCCCTAAGGTATTGATAAATGCTTATATAATTTGATTTCCCCTAGGCTTCACTAGAACAGACAGTGATATAATTTATCAGTGCAGCCATTTTTGACTAGACATCAGTTTGCTTCTTTCAGTTCCCCCAGCTACCTTAAGAAAAAGTCTCCTTCTTTCATCAATCCTAGGTCCAAGCCGATAAAATATTTGGTCCTCTCTTTGGCTCCTCTTTTGAGGTCTACATCCAGTACAGAGAAATATTACAAGAAGAACTAACAAGACTCATTGCATAAACTAACACAAAGCTGCATTTTCAACATTTCACTTTCAAAATTAAAATAGAGAGAGAACAGCAACTTTGTCTGACTCTTTGCAAAGCCAGTCACCTCAATCAAGAGTATTTTTATGTTGAAATGCATGAGGACTTTTATGTTACATGCTAAGAATTGATTTGTTATCTGTCCCACTGTTTCCCCATCAGGATCAGCAACAAGTCTGAGTTGCCCAGCATTTCTCTGGGACAACTGCATTATGGATGATGGAGTTGTTCCAGAGAAAGAGAAGTGCCAGTTTTACACAGAGAATGCATTTCAGAACATGAAGATAGAGGAAGTAAAATTCAAATCTAAATCTGCCTGCTCTGAATTGGTTTGACCAAGTTGCCTCTGAAGGGCATCACTATTTGATTTCTTCCTACCCCTAAACAGATTTAGTACAGCAGTATGAGAAACTTAATTCAGGTGCACAGCTGACCCTGCTATAAACACTTCAACAAATCAGAAAGGTCTCTTGTCCATATTATTACAGGCTCTAGACCTATGTTTTATAAATGTGGATAAATACAGATGTTACTACCTTATTACGTCAAAATGAATATCAAACCCTTCTTCAAAATACAGCTCCACATTTCAGTTCATTCACGTTTTTCAAGCATTCCTCCTGTCTATATCTAGAAATGTCACAGCAGACAGGTGCCGACAAGTACTAGAGACAGGTTTCCCATTGCTACCATAAAACCTCATATGTTGATGCTGTTGACTGCTCAGCACCCTCAGTTTGTTCCAATTTTGAGATTTCAGAGATCTTGCACTCACAGCATGTACTTGCTTGCAAGAACCTCTGCAGGTGACTTGTGCAGGTGCCAGTGGTACACATGGGCATCAAGGGAGAACACAGACGAAGGAGCAGAACTTGCTGCCAGCTGAGTCTGGGACCTCCAGCTGCATTATTCACTAGTGCTTCTGGGTCTCTCTCCATGTTTTCTGCCTGGGAGCTCACTGACACACAAGCACAGCATTAGTACATTCAGCTTCCTCTGCCAGCAAGAGAGGGTATGGTAAGGAGACAGTTTTGTAGGAAGACCAGGAAGATTGAGGTCCAAATCCAGCGTGAATAGTCATGTGGCAGGTCCTTGCCAAGCCTTATGCCTTCAACACAGGATCATTAACTAGCTTACAGAGTTTATAAAACATATCCAAGTTATTAGCTTGGGGAAATAAAGAAAACAGTGTTATTACTGAAGCCAACATCCTATTACCTTTATTTCATCTCAGTAAAGCAGCTGGTTAGATGCTCTGCTGAGCTTTCCACAGAACGCTTCCAGTGGATGCAGAAAGCAGAAGCATGACCTTTCTCAGGCTTTCCAGCAGAATTTTCCATGAATTTGGGTTTTAGATATCACTAAGCTCATTACTGAAAAGACATTAACCAGAGAGACTGTACAGTATTGGTACTACCATAAAACAAGTGCAAAACTAAGGTTTTGCTTGGAGTCATATGAGGGAAAGAAAAAAAAACACAAAGACAAAAAATCAGAACATTCTGTAATTGTAACTGGATGATTATGGAAAGAAAACATTTAGGGGAAAAAATGCTAATCCCATCATGATTATTCTCTCATAGAAGCTGTAGAAATCGCTTTCTGTAAAAATAAACAGAAATGAACATTTTTGTATAGGCCATAAATGCCAGAACACTGAAGAAACAACTTTAATTTTGTAAGGACTGAGAGGATAAGTAATAAGTTGGCAGGACTGCTTAGACATTTGCGAGTTCTCATAAATATTACCTACCACAAGTCTAAATCACTGCCAGCTCTGGCTTATGTTAACCTATTTTAATATCTTACCAGCTCCTCTGTCAGAGGATAACTGACCTTTCATATTTTTTTCTAGTTCTAGTGCATAGCAGATAGTGTCAAGTAAATGATTATCAGTGTCCAGAGAGACTGGAAACCTACAAATTTTGTTTCTCATCTTTTGGACAGACTGTTACCTCAAATTGTGATTTATTAGATTTTTAAGAGCTTTTAACAATGATGAAATCCCAACATAAAACTAAATGTTTTAGAGTAATAAGTCTTGCATTGAGTACCACTGTCCACAGAATAGATGAGCGAGCATTAGTTTTATCAAAGCTGTGTTACGGATGACCTAGAATATTAAGTTTGCATAACAGTGTGCTCTACTTTCTGGCCAGAGTCTTCTATTTGCTAAGGTAAAATGACAGGCACTCACATACCTATGTGGATTCAAATATGTATGGCACCCCCACTGATTTAGACAACATAAACAAAGTTGAATTACCATCTCTGCTTCTTCTTTTGAATTTTCAAAGCATGTGCCAGTATACCTGAACTGATTGACAACAGAAACAAAGCAAACACACAAAGACTTGGTTCAAGTCCAGCAGACACAGGGTTGCAGAGCTTGAGCACCGACAAAGCCCACAGCACACAAAAGAGCTGTGCATTGTTTAACCTTCTCTGCTTCAACAAGGGAAAAAAGTTATGACTTGGAAACAGAAACACTGGATCTTGGGAAGTCACTTTAATTCTATTGGAAAAGAAGCACAACAAAAATGCCAGTCAAATAAGATCTAGTTTTCCTCTTAAAGCCATAGGGCAAAGTCAAAAACCACAGTCTCACTCCCATACACATTTCCCTATCGGCAGCAGAGGCCTGTGGCAAGTGTGCTAATGACAAAGGAATTGCTGCTGCATCCACTTTGATCTCCAACTGCAGCGAGAGAAGAGTGAAACCTCAGACCAGAAGAACTCCACTGTTTCCCCGAGGGCCAGCTGGATCTGCCTGCTTTGCTAAGCAGAGAACCACCCCTGCTTCTATTTCTGAGAAACTCTGAGAAACCCTTGGCTCTGTAGGAGATGCGTGCTGCCACAAGATGTGCTGGTGTTTCAGATCTGGTTATCCCTTTACAGTAGCACTTCCCTTCTGCATTTCTGAATTAAGTGTCAGAAGTACATGTCGAAATTGCCATTAGGGGTGGCATAATGCTCTTTGGTTTGTCAGGGAACATATTCCTTAAGATTTACAGAGAAGGGTTGTTCATTTTGCTGGTTTGAGTGTGTGGGATTTCTCAAAAGGAAGGGTGAACTGGGTGCTATCGCAAGCAGCTATCAGATAGCAGCAGCCTAAGTTTCCATGTACATGAAAAAGGAATATAGGCATGAATTGCAATAAGGGGTTAAAGTAGTACAACCAATTATCTGCTCTGTTGCTACTCCAGATATTGAGAGGAGCCACAGAAAATATTAGACATCATAAATTATAAATTGGGATGTTGAATTTATCTGTTTAAAAGTAGTTTTGAATTTCCTATATCCTGCAAGGATAAGTGTAGGTATAGTATCATATTTCTGCAAAATCCTAATAAGAGTTTTGCATTGCCTGAATTCAGGTGAAACACGTTGCGTTATTAGACTTCAAAACAAACAGCCTATACATTCTAAATACCACATTGAAACAGAGGTCTAAACAAATTCTCGAGCAATTCACTTTAAATACATGCTCTGTACTTTCATGCTACACAATGGAGAAAAAATTTCTCATTTAGGAGCTGAGTCATAAAGACACTATCCTGCTGGTTAATGGGATGTTCCAGAGGATGCAAGTAAATAGTCGTCCAAGTACAACTTCAAAAAGGCATGTATCTTGAGTGATAAGTATTGCTTTTACTGTTCTTATTCCCACTGCAACTTTTACGAACAACTGCAGCCTTCAACATAATAAAAATGAAAGATTTTAAAATTTTAATATTAAAAATTCCTACATAGAAGCAAATACTCTATTTTATAATGCTTGTTCTGTTCTTGCCCAGAGAAGTTAAATATGCTAAATATCCAACTCCAAGGAGACACAGATCCTTTTGCTTTTGTTCCTTATCTGTTAGAAGAGGATATTATGTCTTCATTTCGAAGGGATGTTATAGATGAATCCTTTAAATATTTGTGGGATGTTACAGCAGCAAGAAAATAGAGCCAACAAACACAAAGTGTTCACAGATAAGATGAGAAGTACCACAGAGAATCAAGTTTGAGCTACTGCTTTAGCTGAAAGCTAAACCTTAAATTTGATCCTTGCCATGCAATTATCCCTCTTCCCATCTGAGAAATGGAAGACTACTATGCTTCATCATTCACTCAGTGAAACAGAGACCAGCAGCCACATATGCAGCACCACTGAGTCATGACCAGACCCTTCCACCAGCAATGATCATTTTCTTGCTGCAAACCAAACAAGGTAAGTCATTTCTTTGATTTCACCAAACTGAAGACTTGAATATCAATATTTCAAAATCCTTTGTTTCCTCATGGAATGAGGAAATACCTGATTCATACATTATATGACATGGTGACTTCATGCTATCACATCAAGCAGTAATCCTGTAAGGTGAAAGTCACAGCTGCACTGGATACCACACATAACACTTGATAGAGGGGGGCATCTCTCCTCTACTTTTCCACACAGAGCCTCTCCCCTACTCCCAAACAGAAGCTCTGCAGCTTTTCATGTTTCAGAGCCCTTTCTCAAACAGAAATAGCTGCCTCCTCACTACCACCTCCACCATCCTAAGCATGGCAGCTGCCCCAGAGTTACAAGACTCCCTTCTGACAGGGCTGATCTAAGCAGTCCTGTTCTCCCCTTGTACTTAGATTTGTAGCCCAGTGCTGCCCCCCCACACACATAAACATAGGTGCCTGGGCTTGGGTACCCAAAAACTGGTCTGTTTTTACCACCTGTAGCAGCCCAGCTCTGAGACAGATGTTACTATGCATAGTTCCCCCCCCCCCCCCCCCCCCCCCCCCCCCCATGTCCTTGCACAGCTCTGTCAAAATCACTACACACAAACAACACACCACACAATGACAACAAAAATCTCAGAACACCACAATTTACTCTCTGGAAAGATTAAATAGATCACAAGTTCTGCAAGCATATTTGTCTGATTTCAGCATGTAAAATATGCAGCATTCCTAGCCCAGTTCATAAAGCTTTTAGCAGCTATAAGGATCTCTTCTTTTTCCAAATGTTGGGGAGTCTTCCTAGCAGGCTTTCAGAGGCCTTTTACTCAAAAAGAAATACTGTCTATACGGGCCAGGAAATCATTTCTTTAGGCAAATGTTAGACTACAAGTTCCAAAGGACTGAGATGCTTTGAAAGCTGGTCTGCCAACTGACTTTGTCCCACTTTGAAAACAAAAGCAACTCTTTAGAAAGCACTTTCTTAAAGCTGTTAATCCTTTAAAAAGAAACAATTCTTAAATTATCTACCCTATAAAAGCAAACAACAGAGCCCAAGGGAGTCTTTCTGTAAGGTTTACATAGCAATTTGAATAGGTTCCTTCTAAAATGTACACGATATGCAAATAACTGTTACAGAGCAGTAACACATGAAAACACATCTTTTATGCTGTTTTATTGAACATGTAAATGAAGAACACTTAACTCATGTTCAGGAAGCACAGGCAACTACAAAATACATTCTACGAAAAAAAAGTTATTTAGCAAACAAAGATCAAACCCCCTGCCTTCAGGAGTTACAGCTTACTGTTAAAAAAAAAAAATCAACTCATTCATTAAGAGCATCAAAGAGGAAAGTGATGGCAATTTTTGTCACACTGAGACTACATAACCCATAAACATTGAGCTACTGGTACTCCACATTTGGTTATACACACTCCATGGCATAAGTACCATTTAAAATAATTACTACCTCAGCTATGTCCACTGCAGCAGGGATTTAGGGAACTGCTGAATTCAACTCATCTCCACAGTCAGTGCTGCTCACCATCTTGAAGATAAATCAGATTTAAGTTGTTTGTAACATCCTCTGAGAACACCGGTCAGTGTTTCACCAGCATATCATTAAAATATGAAAACATGGCCATTTAAACAGGCCATAAGCAAGTTCATCCAATCCTGAAAGAACACATAAGTGTATATTGCAGATGAGGAAGTTTTTTTTTCTTTAAGACTATGTCAAATTCAGGATACTCTATGCTACTGCCAAAGCAACATCAGGAATTAACACCCCTTTAAGCCTATTGTTACTGTAGTGTGATTTTTCTTAATATAAAATGCTATCCCAAATTCAGTGATAGACATCAGAAGATATTATGCCATACAAACTTCCAGCAGCAGAAGCCAAAGTAACCACCCTCCTCAGAACTGTTCATTCAAACAAAGTAAAGGAAGGGAGTATGCATAGGTAGGACAACTCTCTCAAAGACAGACCTATTTTCTGTTGTTCTTTTAAGCTTTTTTTATTATTATTTTCTAAAGACACACACAAATGTTATACATCCTCAGGATTTACTCTGAAGTGATATGTGAATGCTGGTTTAGAATAAGTGCCTTATCTCAGAAACATAATGCCCAAACAGACATAGGAGCTTGATCACCTGATTTAATTCTGAAACAAAGAAATCTGGAAACTTATTAGGCTTTTGCTAAGATCTCTTGAATGGCAGATATACTTAAGAGTTTTTATTCTGGTTTGGTTGTTTTTATTTTTGTGTCATTCTCCCCCCCCCCCTTATTTTTTAAATTTCATTTAAGACCCCCTTTCTTTGGGAAAGTGGATGTTACTATATAAAAAGCAATACTGACCACTTCTTACAGAAGACATAATTCTCTCCTACAGAAGAACACAACATCCTGCTCCCCACAGCTAGCAAATTAAAGCAAAAGATGCTCAAAGTATCCAGAATCTCTGTGCCAAAGCTTTAAAATGTGCCCAAGGTAATTAATACCCCCTTTAACAGTATATGCATACGTGACAGTGATTCCCAGCCTCCTTGTACACTTTTAAAGAATAAAATAAAAGGTCACTAATCTTTTCAAAATATTTTTTCCTGCAACATTAAGAAAGCTCTTGTTTTGCATTTTGTTTTAAGCAGGCTTACGCATGCTCTGAGAATAGCCCAATTCCCATACCACCGATATTCTCAAAATTCTCCCATCCCAGTGAAATTTGCATATGTTAGATTCATTCCAGAATATCACGTCCTGACAGCATATAGTTGGGGAACTATTCATTCATCTCTGCAAGCAAGTCTGGGACCTGTAACATTCTACTTTGATTGCAAAAATAAGGATAAGAGTTTCACAATTTTGATTGCAGTTTTCTTGATTAAGGGCAGAATCATACTAGAGGGTAGCCCAAATTATTCAGCTTGAACTTTGCTTTGCTTATACTAATATACACTTATTTTGACCTGCAAGGAAGAAGAGTGGGAAGGAAAGGAGAAGAGTTTGTTCACTTCAGTAACTCCCAAGCCAAAGTCTAACGTAGGTACAAAAAGCTTCCTTTCCATTTGTATACTTGCTTCTACCCAACAGTCTTGTGAGCATAATCTGCAGCAGAGGTATGTTTTAACCTCTTTCTGAATAGCTGCACTACTTGGACCTGGTTTTCATTTCTTATTGCCTCGTGTTCTGCACTGCCATTTTCATCAGTGCTAGCTGGTTGCAATATAGTCCATTCAAAGTGCTCCTTGTCTCAAACCTAAAAATAGCTCCATGTTCTCCCTAAGGAAGCACATGAAAAATGAGTTCTCTTGCACAGTTTAGGATTATGTATATAGTTATTCATCATGGATAGATGTCCACCTGGAACTAGAAGCTTTTCTCTGAAGAGGTCACTGAAGTTCGCCCTTTAGAAGCAACAAGAGTTTTCGTTTCCTTCACCTTCTTAGTGAAGCACCCATGAATCAGCAAGAGGTGCTGGTGGGGATCCTCTCTATTTTTCCATTATTGCTATACATTGCATATAATGTAGAATCACACACATGCTTTGCATACAAGTGTAATATTCTTAACTGATTACTCACAGGAAAAAAAGTCAGTTTTACATCTGAACCTGTAAGTGCTATAACTTTTAACAAGGTAACATCTGCTTGGTTACAGACTCTGATAATCAATACACAAGCTGTCTATAAGATATAGTATAGAGCACTAGGAAACTCAGTTCATTCTTTTCTAAAGAAGAAATGGGGTTGCTGTCTTAATAAGCAGGAAGGCACTTACAGATCTAGGCACATGGTTCCAGTTCAAAGTCTGGCATCTTTAAGGTATTTGCTAATATTTTTTACAAAGGAGGCGGCAATCTGATAGAGTTGTTCTTATATCTCAAAGCAATTACTTAAAGAGTTAACAAAAAAAAAACAAGTATACTTGTATTGCTTTTTAGTACAGTACTTTCTTATGCAGCACACTGGTATTTTCCATATGAAAGCCATGCGTCTGTAACAATACCTAATTATCATCATCTATTAAGACCTGTATTTCAAAACATTTTAGAAGTGGTTTTGGATTACTTCTTAGTTGGCAGCTTCCTACCAGCCTAAGAGTAGAGTTGCAGAGCCACCACTAGAAAATTAAAGTTACAGAGTGCAATGCTGCCATCTGCTGAAAATTGCTTGTCTTAATGGTCTAATAGCTTTTTCCAGAGGCTCGGTTACAGACTTATGAACATTCAAAAGTATTTAAATCTATCCAATCTTATCACTTTGAGAAAAAGTAACAAATTTTCTGATCAAGCATTTGTGCATACAGACAAGTTCAACTATAGTCAAGGACAGCAGCTGCACTTCCCATTAATGGGAGGACCACCACCACTCTTTAAAACCCCACAGATTTTCATGCACTGTACACAACGCAGCACTGATGCCCTGCAAAAAGTGCTTCCTGTTAACAGCAGGCCCCTAAAACTATCATTTCATGCATAGTGACAACTCTGGGATAGGAACGACACCCAAGCCCGTGGTTTCTGTGGACATACAGAGAGGAAACTGCTAATCAGGGAAGACACCATTGTCTCCCACAGCCTGAGGCAGGTATTCCACCTACCAGGTCTGCCACCCTTGGATATAGCCTTTTCAAAAACCTGAAGAGCCCATATTATTGATTTTATTTCCCTGCACCTAGTCACAGAATAATTAGTTATCTTTTCTTCTAAATGATGGATGTAAAATAAATAAATAAATAAATAATGCAAAAGATGTGATCTGGGATTTCAGCAAAGCTTTTGTTACAGGTGCAGCCTCACCTCAAGCACCGTGGTCAGTTTGGGGCACCGCAACATGAGGACATAAGATTATTATAGTGTCAAAAGGAGGACTACATAGATGGTGAAGGGCCTCGAGGGGAAGACGCACAAGGAGTGGCTGAGGCCCCTGGGTTTGTTCAGCCCAGAGCAGAGCAGGCTGAGGGGAGGCCTCATGGCGGCCTGCAGCTCCCTCAGGAGAGGAGCAGAGGGGCAGGCACTGAGCTCTGCTCTCTGGGGACAGCGACAGGACACAAGGGAATGGCATGGAGCTGGGACAGGGGAGGTCAGGCTGGGGGTTAGGGAAAGGGTCTGCACCCAGAGGGTGCTCGGGCACTGGGACAGGCTCTCCAGGGCAGTGGTCACAGCACTGAGCCTGTCAGAGTTCAAGAACTGTTTGGACAAAGCTTTCAGACACAGGGTTTGATTTCTGGGTGGTCCTTTGGGGACCCAGGAGTTGGTCTCCATGACCCTTGTGGGTCCCTTTCAACTTGGGATATTCTCTGATTATTTAAAAGTACTGCAGTGTCTTATTTACTGCAACCCAGATGAACAGTGCCAGATGAATTCAGGTACATGTACAGAGTTGTCTCCCAGCATGGTCTGTACCACACAAACATCACCAATGAAGCTGTCTGCAATTCATGCAGTTCTGTTTGATTGGCACTTCTTGGAAAAAGTCTTCAGCATTGTTTATCTTCATACAACACTTAAAAGCATGTGCCAGATATTTTTGGTCCCATTTCACCAGTACAAATCTGAAATATCTTCACTTAACTGAAATAACATGAACGTCCATTTCTCTCAATGTAAACAAACGGAAGATATGAGCCTGTACACCAACTTTCAGTCATGCATGGGTTTACTAGACACAGATGCTTAACAGTACAAGCCTGATTTTCCCATGCCTTGCACGGAAGGAAGAACGGAATTACATTATAACACCACTGCATTAGAATAGTACCTGATACTCATTTTGAGCAGACTGCAAGAAGTCTATCAGGGAATACTAAACAGAAGGAATAGGTCTCTTCTATATACAGGATGGCAAACAAATACAGTAAATGGTGAATGTTACACAGCCTGCCTCTCTGTTACCATCTTTTAATTTCCAAGAAAAAAAAAAACAGCCTCAATCATATCATCTAATTTGGTGCAACTCCACAGTAATTATGATGGAATCGTGCTGCATCACTTACACTGATAAAAGGAAATTACCAGAAGATTCCAGAAGCACTCAACTGGACTTAATTCCAAGCATAAACTCCTAAGTGCTCCATTGATGCCTGTCAGTTTGATTACAGGATGAATCAGATTCCAAGAAATACTATCACTGTGTATTTCAAAGTAGTTTTAGTGGTATTGGCAGGGTGGGGGGAAGGCATTGCTCAGAGATTAAAACATTTATCCTTAATTCCATTTGCTGATGGGGTGAAGAAAGCCAGATTTTAGGAAAAGATAAATCAAATGAAAAAATACATGTAGAAAGCTGACATTTTGCACCAAATTGATCATTTTATGAGCACTAGACTGTTAAAGACAAAAACAAGATGGAAAGTTTATCAGTAAAGCAAGGCACAAGCAGAACTCGTGGGAGATACAGTCAACAGCAACACTAAGCTACAGCAAGGGCTCATGTACTCAGGGTCGCCCATAAGCGTCTGCGTGGTAAATATGTAAGAGGAACTTTTGCCAGATCAAAATTCACATTTACAATTCTAAGCCAATGAAATAGTAAAAACATGAGATTTGATTATGCAAGAGACAAACTATTATTATTTTTTTTTGTCTGCTGTGTAACAGTCAAGACAAGTTTGGAGTTGCAGCCACCAATGCTACAGGACAGAGCTTCGTAGGTCTGAAGCTACCTTCGGGTTTATTGCAGACCACCAGCATGGTTAGACCAATGCATGGTGACTTGAACAAGCATTTACTAGGACTTCATAGACCACTAATGGTCCATGAACATCACAGAAACATCTGCCCTATCAGGTCAAATGATCACAAAATGATCACAGGCAAATCAAGCACAGGACACACAGTGCACAAGGAACTGCCAACACAGCAACACGGTGCCAAGTTCGCCTACAATTTCAATGGACGCAATTCCACTAACTGTTTTTTTTTTTTTTTTGTTTTTGTTTTTTTTTTTAAGAAAACATCCCACAGAAGCCGAGCCAGATGGTTAAATGTTGCTACTACTAACACTGCTAATACCCCTTCAAGATTATTTATTGAGTAGGACAGCCAGGACCAGCACTTTCATTGCTTGTAATCACTACCAGTTTTTCTCCCAGTTTGTCTGCATCAGTTATAATTTTCTTTCAGGATATGGCTTGTTAGTCTCCAGCGTGTATTGTTCACATCTACTCTAAGATTATTACTCAGCCAATGCAAGTACAATTGAATTTAGATGTGCTGTTCTTTTTTCAACTGTATCCAAACCACAACTGTTATTGGAAACTTCTGGTCTACGTTACTTTCCAAATTGACCCTTAAACCCTCTTTTCTTTCCTTGTCCAGCAGTCATTTAGTGGAGTAAGCTACAGGAATTTTCACCCTATTATCCAAAGGATTAGCTTCCAGAGAAAATAAGCAACTTAATAAGTAGAAATATTCCATGTAAAAATTAAATACAGTCAAGATTTGTATTTCAAACCAGAATTCAGAGACATCAAGGAACTACAGTCTTCCAATTATCATGCTGTGCAAGGAAGCAATCTTGAAGCAGCAGCTCACCATGGGTCATGCCTGATCAGCACCACTAGCTATTCTCCTCAACCCATGGCTCTCCAGATATCATGCCCCAGTGATAACCCTCCCCAGTGTGGAAACACTGGTACACATTTAGCCAAGGCAATCTAAGCTTCAAGAGCAACTAAAACATGCCTAAACTAGAGAAATTACTGTGTTAACAGTTTTCTGTTATTTGCCTTAATTTGCACCTCACTTGCGCAAGGGTCCTGCAGATTTCTGAAGATCTCTCTCATTCCAAATGCAGCAAACTGAAACCACACTGCTCAGACAGAGCTCAAACACTTCTATCAGCACTACTTTAGCTCTTTTTTGCCTAAACGGAAAGCAACATCGTATCAAATCGTATGCAGCTCTCTATGTATGAAGAAGGAGATTAGATAGATGGCTCTGATTACTGACATAGGACAGTGCTACTTCAATACTAAATAAAACATGACAGATGAGAAAAACAATTTAGCATGAAGAAGCTCTCTTCGTACAGAGTGCAATGTATCTAGCCCGATGGCCATCTCTTTCCAAAGATATGAAAATTTTTACAAGTCAGGTCACAGACATTTGTTAGATCATCTACCAAAGGAGCACTATATCCTCCAACCCAGTAGCTGCAGCACAGGAAGCCCCCCCCCCCCTAAAATGATGCCTGCAAAGTGCAGCAGTCTTCACATGATGTACTGGTCAGCCTGCACTCAGAGAAAGTGATTGCACCCTCCTGATTTCAGGTGTCACCTCAGAGGATCATACTCAGTTTTAGCAGCAAATGGTAAATTCAGATGTTCCAAACTGCTGATCTTCTTCACAGCAAATGTATTTTGTGGTTCTGCTTCCATTTTCTTTACTACACATGCATAAGCAGAGGCCTCTCTTTGGCCAGAATTATTTACCCTATAATTTCTGCTTCTGTTTTCAACTGCTCCATCATGCCAAAAATCACACACACTGAATAATGCAGTGGGTCATACTTTAAAGCCCCATGAAATTCCTGGTTTCCTTGCAGCCAGACATAAGCTTCCCATTACTTTGGGCCAAAATTTATCCTCTTATACAGCATGAGGCAAGTTCACTGACACAGTGAAAATGTATCTGTTTCTTTAATACTACATCTCAAAAACAGTCACCAATCTCCATTCCTTGACAGTTTTATCTTCACTTTTGGAGGCATTTAGATGACAGGCTACAGATAGAGTGCATTCAGAAAACCGCAGGAGAACGCTGAGGTGCCCAAACACCATTTAAGAGGATTTTTATATCTGACATCTCACAAAACTTTTGAGCTTTACATTCTTGAAAAGTGAAGCCATCCATACCACCACACACAGCTAATTTGCACACACAGCTGTGTGCAAGCCATCAGTTTCACACTTGCCTCAGAGCAGCCACAAGCCCCAGCAAGCGAGCTCTGCAGTACTGGGCAGCCACACAGCTCTCAGACAGGACAGCATTCTTCAGAGGTAGTTAATGACATGCCTGGAAAAAGGAGTACCAATACTGAGCTTAACATACAGGGACAAGAAACAATGGAAAGAAAGTAGGAGTTACAAATACTGATTTTTCAAGCCCCAGAGTAACCACTCAGGCAAGAACATTGCAAATGTTTTGCATTTGCAACATTAGATGCTTAGAAGCAGAAAAATATCAGCATCACATGGGCATGCCCTAAGCGGCCTTGAAGATTTGGCCAAGTGCTGTAAGAATCTAAAAAACCCTGTCAATGACTCTGGTGATGAAAGCTTTCCCCCAGTGGGTGCCCCTCTCCTGCTGAAGCTGAGCCCCCTGTGATGGGAAGAAGAGGCAAGACCCCGGCCTTGGGCCTGGGCACTGAGCAGGGAGGCACTACCCTCAGATGAAAGAGCCCTTGAACCCAGCACCACTTCGGTGCAAAGCTCCCTGAACCCTAAACAAGGGCTCATTTTCACTTGGAAAATGCTTTCAGCTTGGTGCAATGCCATACAAGTGTAAACGAAAGCTGCAGATGCACTTTGCAGGATGCAGTTCATGGGCAAAGCTATATGAAGTTGCATTACTGAAAGCTTTTTAATGTTAACCAGGCTTTATCCTTGCCGGAACATGCCTGGCATGCCTCTCCTTAAAGAAAGTGTTTAAAGAAGGATGTGCTTTTATCAAACTGTGTGTAAACAGTACTTAAAAATCAAGCATTGTAGTTAACCAACTCTAATCCTCATTCCAATAGCAAGGATATACAGAAAGCAAATGCAAGCAATGAAGTCAATTGACTCAGTTTTATTATTCTCTTCCTTGAAAATACTTTTAGTTTTTCATGTTTGTGATCAGTTTGACAGCCTCTCTTCACAAAAAACAGCTAACTCTCCAAGTTACATATGCCTACATGATCTGCAGCACAATGCCTCTGGTATTTTATTCTTTTTGTTTTTGTCCAGAAGATAAGCCTTTAGAAGTCACTACTTCCCTCCTCAATCTTTGTCTAACTCCATGCTAAAAACTTTAGATGTACTTCTTAGCAATATCCTAAATTGTCTGCCAATAAACAAAGACCTTATACAAAGCAGGCAGTACAGGCTCAGTTCCCTTCTTCAAGGGAGCATGCCTTCACCAGCATTTTTAATTACAGACACACAAACTATCCCCTGCCATTTCAGCCACTTCCCCAGCTTGTTCTCTCTCTGGATCTGGTTTAGTTTTTCTTACTGTGTTTTGAGCCTTTTCCAAGGTTTCAAATATTTAGGCTGCACCAAAACTATTTGAAGAAACCAGGAGACTTTTTCCACTTTAAAAGAAGAACTTAACACAGAAAACTCAGCATAAGCAAGAAAATTACGCAGGCACAAACACCAGTGCTGATTGTCCACTTCCTTCCTTTTCCAAACCAGAAAGCTGAGCTCTCCAGCCCTCCCAACACCAGCTCTAATCCCGAGAGAGGCCGAGGGATCCCTTACATTGGCACACTGAAGTAACCACTCAGAACACACAGAGAAGAAAAACATTTTGAGATCACTCTTTGCTCAGGCAAAATGGGCAGGCCAATTTGCTCTCTATAGTAACTTTATCTTAGACTCGCATGCTTGGCTCATGCTTATTCATTTGTTTTTCATTGCCCTACACAGCATGTTCGTATGTGGATTGTCTAGTTATATATATTTAAAAAAAAAAAAAAAAAAAAAAAAAGCTTCCTCGTCTATGTTCTTTTACCAGCTCCCTGTTCCCTCCTCTTTTCCTTTTTTTTTTTTTTTTTTTATTATCCTCCCTCTCCCTTGCTCATTCCCTCCTTGTAACACTCACTTCCTGGGTTTCAGAGAGCAAGAGATTAATTCTATCTAGTTTTCCTTTATTTCTCTTCCTTCTGTCAACCCTTATAAGCCCAAGGACGCCCTTCATCTTTCAGCCATTCGTTTCACCAAAGAAGCTTTCATGTCACCATTGGACACATGTATCCTTCCTTATCATTCTGCTTCTCCACGTATTAATATTTGGGTTAAACAAGTCCTTTCCCTTAGTTTGCAAGCATCTGCAGTTTGTTCCTCTCCCCCCAGCTGTTGTACCCTAGTCTAATACCTCCACAGCATGGGCAGCCTCGATGGGAAGCAGCTGCCTGGACTTCAGGCAATGCTGCATGAAAGCCTCAAGCAACAGCAGCTCTTCTTGAAGAAGTTTAAGAGAATCTAAGCTGGACCTGCTTTGTTGGCAGTTTGAAACAGTAGTGAATTCATACGGACTTTAAAACACATGACACATCTCATCCACCTCTGCTGCTCCAAATACAACTGATCAATAGATTTTTAATTTCAGAAAGGTCCTCAAGATGTTACACACAACATGAAAACAAGAAAAAAGGAAAAAAAACACCACTCCACACACACACACAAAGTATCTACACCTCTAGTTGACTGCGTTTTCTAAGCAACCCTTGGAATTTTTGCCTATTGTTCTCTGCTGCGCACAACGAACCATTTGGCAAGGGAGTTCTATTTTTAGGATGTCTGGGAATGCTTTGCTTTGGTTTTCTTTTTCACTTTGTGGGATCACAGTGCCATCTATCGGAAGACAAGAAAAACGTACTCCTATTTGCTGTTTAACACATACACGCATTTTTAAGTTGACTAAAACATTTATTAATTTAGTTTCAAAATAACTAAGTGTACCAGGTCTTTACCATAAACTTTTACAGACATTTATTACAATATACAAAACCCCATACTGTGCAAAGTTCAAGGCCAATACGTTTAAATAAACCAAGTTAAGCAAACACTTCAGAGCCTCACAAAGATCAGAACTAGAAAAACACCTGAGAAAAAAAAGTTGCCACTTTTAAAAATAAGCATCAGGAAGGGGTCGCATTGAGTAAGCCTGTGTAATAACCCTGCCTTTTCTTCTACGTCCTGTATCTCTCACTCCAGTGGGACTCCCCATGTGAGAAGTATCATGCAAACTCTTCAAGCCTGCTTCCTAGCTGATTATTATTTATTCTCCAAAACCACTCAATAGCCTGATATTTGTAAATCCTTCCCCAAGCAATAAGCAACAGGTACATAAATTTTCTTTATGTATCTATAAAGCGAGTTCTAATTCAGCGGGAACACAAAGTAACCAGAGAAACACTGCACAGCAACTACAGACCATACCTGACATTGAATAAATAGCAAGAAGAAGTTTAAAAAGAGGGATCCTCAAAGGATTTCAGAGGAGCTGGATAGTTACAGACCCACAAGTATGACATTCACACCAGACACATAAAAAGAAAAATAATATATATATATGATATAGGCTACAAGATGTACATCCTGAACAGAAGAGCACAGAATAATCAACAAAGTTCCTACATGGGGAAATTCTCCTGAGGAAGCCTCCAGCAACACCCATGGACTGCCCAAGTCCCCAGCAGCTCACAGCCCTGGCCAAGCCAATGTCACCCTTTGAGGACAGTGACATAGAGCAGTGGCTCAGAGAAAGATGAATGATGTCTGGTCATTTGCTTTCAAACAGAAAATGAGGCACAGGTAAGCAAGCTTTAAAAAAAAGAAGATACCAATCACAAGCAAACACTGGGAGCTTTAATGGTATAAAGATATCTTCACACATACATACATAAGTATATATGTGCTTACAGGTACAGGCCACTATCGACTAGAATTAAAGCACTATCCAATAATTCAGGACGAAGAAGCCCAACAAAAAACACACCTCATGTAAACAACAGCATACACTTTCCTCTCATAAGCCCATAAGATGCTTACTCTTCAGGAAAAATTTATAAACATGAATGACAACCAGAGGCACCCTGGTCCTCATCCTATCAGCACCACAGTTTTCCCAGCAGGGACAGGCCTCCGGCCCCAGCCTCACATCCTCCCTGCAGCAAAGAACAAGGCAAATTACAGCAAACAAGCCAGCAGACCCCCCAAGTAAACAAAGAAAGCACAAACTCACCAACCCCTGTTCCAAAATAGCACCCTTCTTCCACAAGCCCTGCAAGGCCCCTCACAATGGGACAGGAGCAACTGCCTAGCAACACCCCAGCCCAGGTGCCCATGGTCAGGCCATAATGAGCCACCACACTTCAGGTGCTTTAATTTATCTTATCTCACAGCCCTGCCTCCATCAGGATACGCTCATGCTTTTGTAGCAGTTCTGTTCACTTTATTTCATAAATAGTCACTGCACACAAATAAATAACATTCTTTCATTGTGTTAGTCTAGTAAATTCACCATTAGTTGTCTTCTTTTTTTTGTCTCCAAAGCAAAAATTGCTTTGGAGACAAAGAACCAGGTAGGATGGAGCAGATGAGAAAGGCCTTGTGAAGGAGGCTGCAGCACTGTGCCAACTCCAGCCGCTTGTCCTGCTGCTCTCTGGTGTGGCAGAAGCAAGTTGCATACAAGCTGGATCACTGCTATGCATGCACCAAACAGCATCTGTTTTGTGCTCCTCATATTTGGCAAAAATTGCACAATCACCCCAGCAAACCAAAACCAAACCCCAATTTCGAACACCATGTTCTTCTTCAGCCATGGAGAGCAGGAGCTATAGTGTTCCTGAAAGCATTAGGACAAGCAGGAAGGTGAGAGAAGGAAGCAGTGTTTCCCCCAATCTCTCAAAAAAGTGGGTCTAACCTGGGAAATAGAGACCCTCTGCAATTGCAATCAATAGGCCTTCTGCTATTTTTTTCCAGTTACAGAAAAACAGTATTTTCATTTTTTACTGTTTCTAATACCTCTGCAAATGTTCCTCCATGTTGTCTTTATTCCCCAGCATTTTGACATGGTACTCATGTATGACAGAAAAAATGTGAAACTCCCAGTAAAGAAAGGATGAATTGTATTTACACTTTGATATAGTACAGATCTCTGTTTATTTAGACCTTATTATATTAATGTGGTGTGTGGTTCAGGCATGAGCATACTGTCACTGAAATCAGTGGCAAAGTTCCTGCAAAGTTCTGAGGGGACAAGGTGGTCACTAGAATAGGGAAGGCGTGGTAATTGAAAGTAATACGATATGGAGCTAACCCCTGGTGCACACACATTAATGGGCTGATCAGGCAATGGTGATGTCTCTGTCTCTGGTTGCATGATCCTGAGGCTCTCACAGAGCTTTTTAGTATAAACTGCACTGCTGCAATAGTAGATTAGATGTTAACGTGCATGATTACAAGATCTGGACCTAAACCTGCTGGGCAGTGTCCCTCAACTTTCTCTTTCTAGAAACTGCCTTTTTCTATGGCCCTGCCACCTCCTCAATTCTGAAAGTGAAATTATTTGAATTCTTCTCCTTCCTTCTCTTGACTACACATTCCTAAAAGATTACTGTGGTAGTGAGCAGTTACAATGAATATCCAAAGTAAAGGAGATTTTGTTACTCTTCAGTTGTAGTGACGCTGCTGGTGGGTATTTATTTACCCTGCATTAAGTAACCCCCAATAAAATAAGTTTTTATTTCCTGCAGGGCGACGCATGCAGCTGGTACAAGGAAAGCGATAACTATTCCACACCGAAAGGCTACGCTAAACAGCGCAGACCTCAGCGTGTTTCCATACTTGCAGATGCATCTTTTAAACCCCGGCCTCAAGCAGGCGCTGCCTGCCTGCCTTCCCGACCACCAGCAGCCCGCTCAGCTGCACGCAGCCGCCCCTTGGACGTGCTCCAGCACCTCCCCGGCCCTGCAGGGTGCACGCGTGCAGGCCCACGCATAATTTTTCCGTGAACTTTCCGCGTTTCTTCTCTTCCCGCGGAGCGCTCCCCAAAAAATCCGTCTTCCCCTCCCCAAAAAAAGCTCTGTGCTCCAGGTGAGGCTCGAACTCACAACCTCGGCATTGCTCGGCTTTAGTACTGCTGTATAAGTACCGCGCGCTAACCGATTGCGCCACTGGAGCCCTGACACCAACTCCTCCCGAACGCTTTATCAACCACTCGCCGGGCGCCGGCCGGGAAATGGCGGCGGGCCGCCCGCCCGCGACGCGGAATGGCCCCGTCGCGCCCCGACCCCCGGCCGCCGCCGGGCCCTCGCCGTTACCGGCGGCGCAGGGAGGGGGCCGGCACGGCCGGGCAGGAGGCTCCCGTCCCGGGAGGGCGGCGCCGTGAGGTGCGGGAGGGCGGGGAGCGGCGGCGGGGCCCGGGATGAGGCCTCCCGCCCCCTGCGGGCCCGCCGGCCCGTGGCGGCGGGGAGAGCTCGGCCCGTCCGCTGGGAGGGCCCCGGGCAGGTGGCCTGCTCCGAAACCGCTGAATTGTCAGCGACCATTGCTAAAAGACAGCCGGTGCTTATGCGTAGAACAAAGCACAGTGCATGCATATGGTGTACTACGTGCTGAGAAACAGTTATTAGGAACAAACACAGCCATACGTGTGTGTCTGTTGATAAGGTACGCTGCCAACGTGAACTTTGCAGTCAGCTCGGTCAATTCCACTATCTCTGTGTGGCATTTAAACCCTATTTAATGCCCCAGTCCTGTTACAGTTGACACAAGGACATACCCTTTCTATTTTTCCTGCTATCATTAAGCTGTCACCGTATTCATGTTCCTAGAACTGAGACAGCTCTGCTGGGTTACGGGCACAATTACCAGAAAGCATTCTGCTTTCTACATCTCCGAAGCATGAGCAAGGTAACAAGCTCTGGACCTGTCATTACCGAGTGGATGATTGTACAGTGCCCCACAGTGCCTGGACTTCCATGGCCTCTAAACTGAAATATTTATGGCCTGGCAGCAGGGGACGGGCACTCGGCCAGTTTCAAGCAGATAGCCGCGACCTCCAAGACTGAGTGGTACATGAGTTCATTACCTCCTCCTTCTACCTCCTATTCATAACTGAGCAGAAACATTTGGAAACTTCTGGACAGAGACAGGATGCTTCTTGCTTGTCAAGACAGCTGTTCTGTTGCTGGTGCTATTACTGTGGGCACTATTTGGAATATGTTTCACTGGTATACACCACTGACAGGTGAAGTATCGTGCAATTGCTGTATCTGGCTGTTGATGAAGATGATGGTGGAGAGAAGAAAATTGCTGTCAGTTCATTTCTTAGAGCAGTTTTATATTATCACATAGATTTAGTTCCCATACCAGAAAACTGCAGCTACTTTCGTTACCCTTACCAGTGCATCATTACACCAGCAAATAAAATATACTATATTATGTTTGCAGCAATCTTTGTACAATTTCATCCAAACAGGTGTCCGTTTAGAGAATAAAAAATTGTCAGGAAGAATCAAAGCTGAAGCTATGACGAGTTCTTTATTGCAGCTTCAGCCTTAGACTCAGGCAAGAGGAGGACCGAGTGTTTTTGCTTTTGTTATTTACATATAAATGATAATCACTGCTGTTGTATTTCAATCAGCCTTCCCATAAAAGTAATAGTGTCAGCAATAGTAAAGATCCTAGTAAATTTTGTGGGATGTTTAGTTCTTCTACTGTGCTATGTGATCCACTTGTTTCCTGCATGTGTCCCCACCAATACTGAGGCCCTTGATACCATGTTTATAAATCAAATAGTAAAAAATTGGCCGCGTGAGTTAGTTTGTAGGTGGGAACATAACTGTACTCACGTAGTAGGTTTGTTAAAAATTTGATTTTATTTCCAACAACTACATGGAATTTTAAAACTATAAATAATTATATAATGTTTTCATTTTAATAAAGGGTATATATATATATTTATTTGTTTGTTCTCAAAGAATCTTTTATAGCAGAGAAAGAACAGAATTGATTAAAAAAAAAAAAAAAAAAGAAAGAAAAGAAAAGAAAGCATGTTCAGGTGTTTGTTGTTTTTTTTTTTTTTTTTTTTTTCTCACTAATGCTTTTTCCTGCACCCATAATGTAAAAGATGGCTTATTTTTGAGGAGCAGTTTTGTGCTTCAGTAGTCTTGCACAACTCTGTCAGCAAAAGCTGACGAGTCAAGAGCCTTTGCCTTCCCTACCTGAGGGAAGGATCTGAGCCGAAAGCAGATGTAGAAACCTGAGTTGCTGGAACAGACTTTGATGGATGTGAAGAGCCACAGCAAAGCGGACTAGCCAGAAAAATCCAGGTCCCCACTCAGGTCATGAAGTGTCCATACTTACCTGAAACTCACAGAGCCTGCAACACTCGCTCTTTTCTTTGCCTCTCCAATACACTTACTTCACAGAAACAGGGTTTCATGGCCCACTACTTCCAGGCTGCACAGACCATTTCTTATCCCTCCTCAAAAGAAGCAATGTTCCCTTATACCTGCTGCACACATGGAGAGCCCATTAACTGCTTTTTTCAAAATGCACTGATTTCCGAGGGTTGCAGAAAGTACTGCTCCGGTGACCATAACCGCAGATTCCTGGTAATGGTGGATTTTAAAAGTGAACTTCATTGGTGCACTCCCTGAGTAGTTCTAGCTATATTTTTTTTTCCTTTTTTTTTTTTTTTTTCCCCATACCTCACTCTAGCCATAAAAATGGATTTATCAGCCTGTGACAGATAGTTTTCTCTGCAGGTAATAGCACCTTGTATTCTACCTAGCAGGGAAAAGAGCAGAGACTAGTGATGAGAGTAGGGGTTTGAGACAGAATAACCCTGCAGTTAAAACTTGTGCATTAATATCAGCTCTATCAAGTCCAGGACCTTTTTAGTTTTTTCCTGCTGTGAATCTATACAACCTCTTGTTTTTTAGGCCTGACAAATGGAGTCCTGCTCTTCAATACCTGTTACTAACAATGAGGTAAAGCTTTACAAAACCATTGTCATTAAGAGAGTCTTCAGTTCTGGCTGGGTCACAGTCCTCTCAGTGAAAGCATTTTAAATGGAAGATTGCTTTCCTTCGTAGCTAAATAGCATGCCATCAGCCTACAGTGCAAAAAGCACCAAAATGTTCCTGTCTGTAGGTCCAAAACCAGGCCTAATGACTTTGCTACACAGTGATGTTTCACCACAGTCATTCTGATGGTAGAAATTTCATGTGCTAAATAAATAATGTTACATTTTTTATTATTATTTATAATTGAGTGAAATAATACATACTCTGGGCTTATATCAGATAAAAGTATTGCCAATACCATTATGACTGTATAAATATAGCAGAACTGTAATCCCCATGTGGATTTTTGTATCCCAAAATGAATGGAGTTTTTTGGATCAATTATGTAAGAAGTTTAAATTAAATTGCATAGAAGTCATAGAGATGAAAGTAAAGCAGAGTCACCCTCACACTTACTGATAGAAGAGTCCAATATTAGTTTCAACTCACATTCTATCACTTTTCTTTTTTCCACCCATAGGAAAGTTATAATGGCACAAGCTAAAGAACTCCCGAGTTTATATCATTCCAGTATCCTGACTCATCAATCCAGAAGCTGCACAGCCCATATGCACAAGTCACGGCAGCTATACAGCTCACTTCTAAACAAATCATATGATACTCTTATACCCATGCACACTGACACGCTAAGCACAGTATAGATGTAGTCAGAAGACTAAGCTATATCAATAGCAACTGAAAAGCTCTGTCATTTTGTAATGACTTTTTTTTTTTTTTTTTGTCAGCCACCCATATCGTGTAGTCCAAGTTTGAAAATAAATGTTTATAGATTTGGTTATTAGAAGTGAAGGAGGAGGGGGAAGCAGTGATCGATTTTATTAGGAACTCCATAGACATGCAAAAGACACCAGTGAAGGAATAAAGCCTAATACAGACCAGGAATGCCTGATAATTCTCCATTTCTTTGCCTGGTAATTTGATGACAGCATGCTGCATTTTCCCAAAGGGCATCACAGAACCCCATTCAGCTCTCCAACAAGGCCTGCCACAATCCTGGCAAAGACTGAGACAAATTAAAAAGATCGTTTATGAACAACTGCTTTTGGTCTTACAAATGCAGGAGACATTTTTATTTTTGTTATTTGGCAGAAGTAGTTCCCAGTATTTTCAATCACAACCTCAATCATTCAGCCTAACAAGGTTGAAGAAAGGTGGGAAAAGGAAATAGGACTCTATTATCATGCACGAAACACATAGATATTTAAGTATGTATAAAAATACATTTTATCTATATTGTATACATGTAATTAAACTTTGAGCAATGGCTCTCAAGCTGCATTTAGCTTTGAAACCTGATGTTTCTATTAAGTGCCCAAGTTTTCATTACTGTATGTAGCAAGGCAGTTTCTGTACAGAGAAAGTTTCTTTACTGCAGCTGATGCCGTAAAGAGAAGGAAGCAACCTCCTGTGGGCAGTAAGAGTCTCAGATGAAAATATTTATTTTTTTAAAAAAAATGCTGGTCAATTATTAGCTAAGCTGCTGGAGCATGAGCACTCTTTGCAAAGTGACCTTTGGCTGATGGACCTGTCCCCTTTGACACTTAAGCCTGAAGACACCTCTTCTACCAACCAATCCCTGAACTGGGGGGATGGAGTCACACATAGGTTGCTCACAGAGCAAGCACTATGCAAACTTCATCTTCATCAGAAGTTTCGTAGCTGGTGGACCATGGAGCTTCTGGTAAATGTCAGAAAATGGATAGAAGAAAACAAGGCAGCCTTTTTACCTCCTGTGTGCAATAAACTTATGTGAGTAAATGAAGGTGTTTTTTTGTTTGTTTGTTTGTTTTAAATGTTGTTCTTAGATATATAAATATTCTTAGCTAACAGAGGAAACTGCTAAAATGCATACGTGGTAAAGACTAGTAAGGAACCGTAGTTCCTCTCAGGCTACAGCCAGTCATACCGCAGTTTTGAAGGACAGGAACTAGCTGAAATCTTTTTGTGGTAACTCTGCAGAAGCTGTGAAGATCAGTTTCAATATGTCTGCCCCAATTCAAAGTCTCTTGTAGGCAATTAGGCTGCTAAGGGACTTTGTGTCATGCCCTTTGACAATAACCTCATAGAAATCTGAAGAGATGGCATTGCATCCATAGACCGTAAGATTTAGCAAATAGATTCATGCTGCCATCTTACAACCTGGAACAGCTGCTAGAGCTGCTAAGTGTCATTCCAGTATTGCAGAGGAGCTGAATCTGCAGGAGCGATCGAAACTGACAGGGCATATCACATGAAGATAAGGAGAATCAATGGGGAGCAGGGCTGAAAGAGCAGGTTTCCAGGGCATTTCTGAGCTGTCAGGGCAGGGTAGGATGCTCTGAACACAGCATGAGGCTAAAAAGGCAACATTGCGGGGCACTGACTGACAGCTTGGAGCTATGAACTGTATCCTGAATAATTATACAGCTAATATAAGAAAAAAGTGTGGGTATTATGCAGGTTTACAGTATGCATATTGCCAGCGTCAAAGTCCATGAAAAAGTTCCAGTGTAAGTGGTCCAACGTGTGGCACATTCTAGTTGTGTTTCCAAGGATTTCTTTTATCAGTGAACTTGAGGACAATACATGTAGTCCAACATTGCCTCTATATGAAGGTTTTCATAAGAAAGAATAATGTACGAGAAATTATAGAAGACTGAGTTTTATGAAGAACATAAAAAGCAGGTGTTCTTGCTCTTCTATATTTTTCTTCCATTTGAATTTTAACAACTACAATAGCAAAGAATGTGCCTGTTGCCCCTGCCCTGAACTGCTACCTCTAATCAAAAGCTGATTTGGCACTACTGTAGCAGTGGCAGTGATACTAATTTCCATTCAAAGCTGCAAGAGTTTGCTTTTCAAAGTAATGGTTGCAAGACAAAAATAAGGTAAGAGGTACATCCTTAGCAAGATGTCTCTGTTGAATCTACAGTTTATGTTCTAAATGAGAAATTCTGAAACTTGAGTCACTGCAATAGTTTCACAGTGGGAAAGAGAAGAAAGTGTCTTTTTACAAGTGCTTTCATTTCTTTCATTTTGAGAATGGATTTAGGAAGCATAAAAGCATATCTATTTCTGAAGCTTACCAATGACAGTGGTAAAGCTTTAGTATTTTAGAGTATGTGAAATATTCATTTTTTCATTCTTCATCAGTAAAATTAACCTTTTTGTTATTACTGCACTACTCTGCACAGCCTACCAGCAGCTCTGTGTAATTCTGAAGTAACTCTGAAATATGAGGTCTATCAAAGGTCAGAAAGTTACACGTATCCCTAAATCCTTGATGTTGATGAGTCTCCCCCATAAACACTGTAAAAAGCTAGAGTGAAACAAGGAACATTTTTTCATGATAACGCTTGCATAGATTAAAAAATAATAATAAAAAAATAATCAATTTCTCCATTGAAGCTTCAGCCTGTGGAGGAGGAGAGAAAAGCCATGTACTATATAGATACTGAGTTTCTCACCACCTGCTCCTAGTGATATCTACATTTTTTCAGGATTTTCCAAAAAAGCTTTAGGCAATTTTCCAAGATGTGACTAATAGATTTCCAAGATTGTTTTCAAAGGCTTTGATACTTTATATGCCGAGTGCAGATGTATAAAGAAATCTTCTCACTGCCTTCTACACTGCAAGAAGGCAAACACCTTAAAAAAAAAAAATAAAGTAACTTAAGATCCTAAGTTTCAAAAGAGAATTAAAGGTTAAAATATAGGTCTTACAGTGTATCAGTAAGACTTCCCATCTCTAAATTTGTTACAGCTTTCAGACTTTCATTCAGTTATGTTCCATACAATTGTGATGATCAAAGGTTTTAAGTATCTGTATGGGATTTCAAAACAAAACCTCAATTCCTGAATCATCATCCGCTTAGAGTTTTACCAGAGTCAAGAAAACAACGTGATGTAAGAGCTACAACTTAATTATATATATTTTAATTACACTGTCTTGCAAGCTTAAATACTTTTTAACCTCAAGGAGCAATTAGCGCAAAATCAGAACGCTTGGGATAGCTGATTTTTACAGGGTTGCTAAGGCACTTTTAACGCTTTTCTTTGAGTTCAGAATATGATACTGTAAGGAGGTAAGGAGACCTCATTACAGTCATGGAGTATCTCATTCTTTGTGGTCTTGAGACATTTTCAAAAGGTTGCCTGCTGGTCACATTTTCTTTATGTGATTAAGAAGAAAAATATAAGAGTATGTAAAACTTAATAGGCCATTGATTAGCAGCTCATTCTAAAAATAATGCAATCAAGTAATTTCCACACTCCTGTAACCTTTATGATACTGAAACTGCATTAACTGTCTCCCAGACGGTCTTAGATGAACCTGCTTTTCTTTCTTATGATTTGTCTTATTTCACTGCAATTATATTAACTGGACAACTTTATTTAGCAGTGTGGACAAACGAACCTCTTTGAATTCCTGCTTGTATTTGATAGTTAGAAGTTTTTGATAGTGCCATTGTATAATTCTTAATCAAAGCAAGAATTAACCCATTGTTGCCAGTTTATTATGCAAAACTAAATCCATAGGGTACCAGAATTAATGTTAGATTTGCCAAATAGTTCAACAAAAAGTTAAGGAACAATGGTTTAGAGAGCAATAGCTTCCCTTTTAATTATTGAACTAATAAAATCAATCAGTTGAATCAAATACAATGGGTTTCTGTAAAAATTAATTAATCTTAAAAGTAGGCTACATGATGCACGTAGATCATGTTTCTCTTATTCTTCAGGGCTGATTTGAATTTATTTCATGAATAATTAGCTATGTTGTTACTGCTTTGGTCTTCCTACCCTTCTCTAGTAGAAGGGTTCATTAATACAGAAGTATTTCAGCATGTCCTTGAAAAGAAGTATTAAATCTGCCTGATAGAGTCAGTTCTGATTTCAGTTCCTTATTTTAAGATACTGGCATGAAGCCAGGAGCTGTAATGTGTACAAGTTCCCATGGTGAGAATAGTAAATTTAAGTATTGTAATCTAATTTAATTCTTTAGATTTTAATTTGATCAAGGAATGGTTTGTCACAACAGTTATTTCTGCTTTACTAATCCTTACTGTGGTGTTCTTTATAATTTAACTTCTCTTCAAAGTAAGCATGATATAAGTACCAGATCAAATAAATACGTTCAGTAATTCAGAATAGTTTGGTTTCTCTCAATTAAGGCTTGTGAAGTGCTGACACAGAGGCATGTATTTCTTTCCTGAATTGTAGGGGAGCATAGTCCTGCTGGTTCTGTATTACTAGGATTTCCAGTTAGCTCAAGTACTTCCTCATTGAAAAGTAGAGGTCAACATCCTTCAGCTCACACGTCAAAGAGAGCTTATGGATAAATTTTGAATCACAGTTAACAATTCTGATTTATAGCGGTTTTTTCCCCACACAAAGGAAACAGAAAACTGCTACTTTACCTCTTTATTAAGATACGCGCAGTGATAGATAATTGGAGTTCTATCTATTCTTTGTGACAGCTGAGAAAATAGCTCGCTGAGACTCTTACAAGGGACAGAATTAAGATAAAGGGCCTGAATCTCTTTTTTGTGAATCAACCACAACCGCAAAGAAACCATTGTAATGTTGTTCCACCTCAGCAAAACTGATATAAATAGAAGAGAAATTAGCTCATAATTCCTACCATCAGAATAGAATCTCTAGTAATTCTGCCCCTGGGAACCAAGCATGATTTTACCTTTATTAAGCTTAAAGAGATTTACCTTTATCCTGAACTAATAATTGAGAGGGCATTTTTCCTGTCTTTCCTGTCTTTTACATATCATTCTTTGTCTTTGCAGTTCAAAGCTCTTTCCACTGTTGGTAAACCTTCGTTCTCTTTTCACAGCTAGAGGAACCAAAACACCAGGAGGGAAGTAGATGGCCTCAGGTCATCCAGCAGGCCAGTGGCAGAGCAGGAAGATGCATCTAGGTGTTTTCTCTCATTCTTGTTGCTACTTGTCACTTGCTATTGTTTCATTGACTCACTGTAGTCAAAGCATCACAAAAGTAAAAAATAAAAATAAAAATCCATGAAATAAGGGACACCATGTATGGAGGTAGCTTTAAATTGTCATTTTTCTTTTCTAGGCATCGACATCAATTGAATGTGATGTTTGTTGGAGGACCAAATGAAAGGAAGGATTATCATATTGAAGAAGGAGAAGAGGTAACCTATAAGTTGTTTTAATTGATCTGTATGGTTAGAATGCAGCTACATTTGAAGCTACAGATTAGCAATGCCAGGCTCAGTGGTGTTGTACTCACTAGATCTATTCAAAGTCTTACACAGAATTATACACCTGAACCATAATTTCTTTTTAAATAAACTACGTGTTGAAATCAGATCTCTTTTGCTATAGTTCATTTTCAACAGGAAACTAGAGAAAGTACTTTTACACATCAAAATGTGTCATGTCAACATTTTGGAATGACACTTTAGAAAGGTAAGAATATTTTTTAAGTGATATTTTGTTACAGATTATCAGTTTATATTTCAAAAGTAATTTTGAAATTCAGAAATCAATATTATTTTCAGAAAAAAAAATATATATATAATTTCAAGCCAGTGGGCTTTGTGAAAAATATCAGCATTTTCTACTTTCATTCATATTTTGAAGGATAAAGAATATCCTATGGAATATCCTCTTTTCCGAAAGAAAGAGATCTGGGGGTTCTAACTGTTGTCAAGTTGAATATGAGCCAGCAGTGTGTCCTCTGGCAACCAGGAGAACCAACCATACCCTGGCATGCATCAGGCACAGCACTGCCAGCCAGTCCAGGGAAGGGATTGTCCCGCTCTGCTCTGTGCTGGTGTGGCCTCACCTCAAGTACTATTTGCACTTTGGGCCCCACAATGCTAGAAGGACATAAAACTGTTAGAGAGCATCCAAAGGAGGGCTGTAAAGATGGTGAAGGGTCTGGAGGGGAAGACGCACAAGGAGCGGCTGAGGCCCCTGGGTTTGTTCAGCCCAGAGCAGAGCAGGCTGAGGGGAGGCCTCATGGCGGCCTGCAGCTCCCTCACAAGAGGAGCGGAGGGGCAGGCACTGAGCTCTGCTCTCTGGGGACAGCGACAGGACACAAGGGAATGGCATGGAGCTGGGACAGGGGAGGTCAGGCTGGGGGTTAGGGAAAGGGTCTGCACCCAGAGGGTGCTCGGGCACTGGGACAGGCTCTCCAGGGCAGTGGTCACAGCACTGAGCTGCCGGAGTTCAAGAATCACAGAGTCACAGAATTTTCTAGGTTGGAAGAGACCTCAAGGTCATCGAGTCCAACCTCCAACCTAACACTAACAGCCCTCCACTAAACCATATCCCTAAGCTCTACATCTAAGCGTCTTTTGAAGACTTCCAGGGATGGTGACTCCACCACTTCCCTGGGCAGCCTGTTCCAGTGCCTCACAACCCTTTCAGTGAAGAAGTTCTTCCTAACATCTAACCTAAAACTCCCCTGGCTCAACTTAAGCCCATTCCCCCTCGTCCTGTCACCAGGCATGTGGGAGAACAGACCAACCCCCACCTCGCTACAGCCTCCCTTGAGGTACCCATAGAGAGCGATAAGGTCACCCCTGAGCCTCCTCTTCTCCAGGCTGAACAAGCCCAGCTCCCTCAGCCGCTCCTCGTAGGACTTGTTCTCCAGGCCCCTCACCAGCTTCGTCGCCCTTCTCTGCACCCGCTCAAGCACCTCCATGTCCTTCTTGTAGCGAGGGGCCCAAAACTGAACACAGTACTCAAGGTGCAACTATCTCAACAAAGCTCTCAGACAAAGCTCTGGGTGTACACATGAGTTGGTTTCCATGATCCTTGCAGGTCCTTTCCAGCTCAGGATATCCAATGGTTCTATGAGAATAGAATCTCTCCATACATGTATTTTTCAAATCAGTCCCCTTCTCTGCATATCTTCTGTATCAAAACAAAGCCATGCAACTCAAAGCTTTGAGTAATGAGAAGCTGTTGGGCCGACTATAGAATATCGGACGAAAAGGTGGAAACCTATCAAAATTGTAACATTATTCTCACAGCCTGCCCTCAGCTGTGGGCACAGCCGTGTCTGATAAGGTACCAGGCTACCCATCACATTCAGGATATCCCTTTTTGTTAGCTGCACTGTGTTGGCAGGTCCCTCAGGGTGGGGAAGCAGGGAGGACAGACCTCAGGGCAGTGCAGTATGAAGCAGTTGTCACTGACCAGAAGAATTTACCATCTAGCAGGTATTTGACAAGGAAATTCCAGAGATACTTAGTTGGGGAAAACAAAGTGTGGTTTTGTCAACATGATTGCATCCTTTGGAGAGGATTAACCACATCTGTAGCATGACAGCTCAGAAAGCACTGAAAAGAATATCACATCTATATGGCATGTTTTAAAGCGTTATATGTTAGATTAACAAAGTGAATTTTGTTAAGGTCAGTGACATTAAGTTTCTACCAAGCATAAAATAAAGGCAGATATGGAAGTGAATGAGTCCAAATTATTTTTTCCTGCAACTTAACAAAATTGTTCTTATATAATTAATTTATTTTCTTGCTCTGAAGAACATCCAAGATGTATATACTAAGAGCAAAACAGAGAAGAAAAAAAAAAAAAAGCTGAGGTTGAACTGGAATAACAGTCTGCACTGAAGTGCTAAATATCACAGAATACAGAATCACAGACTGGTTTGTGTCGAAAGGGACCTTAAAGATCACCTAGTTCCAACCTCCCTCCTACGGATAGGGATACCTTCCAACTATGAAGTATATAAATACAATATATTTATTTCTTTTTTTATGATCTTGCTTCTCCCTGCATCTCTCAGTTTATGCTAGATTGTTCTTGGTCCCTGAGCAGTTCCTATCCTGTTGCATTTTAAAAAATTGTCTTTTTTTCTTCCCATAAAACAAAAGTCAGATGAATATCATTTACATCAGTTTTTTGTTATTGCTGTTTTCTTTTCACAATGCTCATACATTTGCACCTTCTAGTGATCTAATGAATCCTTTAAATCTATGTTTTTCATTTAAAAATTGTAAGAGAGTTTCCTAGTAAAAGGGCATATTCATAAATAGGGATTGGGATTAAAAAAAAAACAAAAAAAAAAAACAGGTCCTTTATAGTTCTGAGTGATAATTTGAAACCCAAAATAGAGGCATACCGTTAACCAAATCATGAATGCAAAAACTCACAGTCCTTTTCACAAATGTAGCTGATACTGTTCTACTAGTATTCTGATACCCACAAAAAATGGTTTAGAAAGGAAAGTTAACTAGAATTGTTTGTATTTGTTCAGACATGCTTTTGTGCCTGTTATTAGTCACAGCTTATATTGTGTCCTATGGCACATGTGCTGTCAGCCCACAGTTCACAGCAGGAAGCAGCTCACACGCAGAGATGAGGGTTTAGGAGCATCCTCCTAAATCCTCCTCCTCCTAAACTGTTCCCTGCTGGCACCTTTAGTGTGCAGCTGTATCAGGAAAATGGGTTCTGATGGCTAATTATGAGAGGGTCTGGAGATTTGATTTGGAATCTACATCCATGGAGACAAAAACAGTACCCAGTCTCACAATTTTTTTTCCTGCTTAGCAGGGGTTTCCTAAATATGTAGCTTGATACCTCGCTCCTTCCTAATTTTCCACACACTACTTATTTGCCAGCCTTCTGCAGAAAAGTACTGTCTCAGGACAGTGTTTTCTATCAGACAGATTTTATAAATGGCAAAATTAAGCTGCACCTTACAAGAGATAAGCTATTTGCATTCTTTGGCTTTAATTTATCACTATGTCATAGTCATTCTTTTTCCTGTATTTGCTTTAGGACATACATCTTCTGTTGAAACAGCAAAATGTTGCTTTAGGACATACATCTTCTGTTAAAATAGCAAAATGCTGTGAGAAAACATTTTTATAGCTACACAGACAAAACTTTCTTAATAGGCACTAAATAGATTGTGCTATATATACATATCTAGTTTTGTAAGTTTTTATACAAACCCTTCATGAAGTACTGATGAAAAGCTTGTATAGAAAGATTGTATGCCAGTCCTGACAATGCTCAGCGCCTTATGGCTGAGGGTCATAGCTGTTTTTCAGGTCCCAGACATAACTTGGTTTCTTTAACTTTTCATCATACAATAGCATTTGTGACGTGAAGAGTTAAGGTGTTCACACAGCTCACAAAATTCACGGTGTATTTACTGCATTTTTGCTTACTTGCAAAGCCTGAGTAGGGGAAAAGCTATTCTTTTATCTTATTCACCTTATTTATACGATAAGTGAAAGCTGAAGGGAACTGTTTGCTTCAAAGGACGTTAATGACACATAAAAACCATGATCATAACAAAGCTTAACTATAGTAAAATCAGTTTCAGATTTTATTTATTGCACAGTGTGGGCTGCTTTGGGGGAAGGTGAGATATGCTAAATCTAGGATCAGAAAAGTAGTTAGGCTCCCATCTCTTTACCCATTTCAGTCCACCACTTAAACATAACAAATCTCCAATAGCTGCCTTTAATTTCATAACAATTCATATTCTCCTCACACCTGATGTTGAGTCTACATATGCAGTTCCATGCAGCGAAATTCAAATCAGCCTTTCATCTACCACCTGCAACACATTTGCATTGGCACAATACTGCACTTGGTGTTAAAAGCCCTGCTTCTCATTGTGGCATGAGTGCCTGAAGTTTCTGCTCTTGGCATCTAGGTTGTTTCCCGTGTATGCAGCCAGCTACAAACTGATGCAGCCCCAGGTCAGAGTCCTAGCACTGCACTCCTGCAGAGGATTTTCAGAACAGAAACCCTCTCTCCTCTGATCAGCTTGGCCAATCCCTTCAGCTTCGTATAGCATATTTACACTTTCTATTTGGGATACAGTTGTTGTGCTCTGAAAAGCGATAAAGATTTCAAGTCATATCTGTCACAGCTCATCTGCATTTCCTAGCCTGAGCTTCAATTTCTCTTTTTCTCCCCCTCACATACACACCACAAGTAGGATTTGGCTCCAGTTTCTGACAAATCTGCTTAAATGAAGCCTGACCCCTTCTTCTAGCTTATGCTGCTCTCCAGGCAGCATGCTTTGGAGAAACTCCCCTAGCAACTTCATTCTCCCTTTAGATTGTATGGGGATACTGGATGCCTAAGGAGAGAGGAAAGTGGCTAGGACGATCATTCCAGTAGGTGGTATTGCAGTGCTTATCTCCTGAGTTAAACTGAGAACGTGAGTCTTAGCAGAGCAAGCAAGATCTTTTTGCTCCTTATATTTTAAAAACACATTTATCTGGTGAAAACTCTGAATATTTTAATAAGAAACAAAGCTCATATTAGAAAGCAATAAGAGTGATGATCCCCTTGCATCAGAAAGAGATTGTGTCTTCAGAAATATGTTTGCTGCATAAAATTGTTAGGATGAGTCTTGGCTAGTATTCATGTTTCACAGGTGACATGTAAATGAGCAGAGAAAAAAAAAAAACAAACAGTTTGCTCTGCCTTCCTCATCTGTTTGCCTTCCAGACTTCTGATGGCTGAAAAGCCTTGTGATGAGTAAGGGAGAAAATTGTTTTTCTGTGCTCATGTAGATCAGTCACTGCTGAAGTCTGGAGAACACCCAGACTTTACTCCCACATCAGAATTTGATTTGCTCTTCATATTAATTTAGTACTTAACAATCTGACGTGCAATGCAAACCAGGATACGCCAAGTCAGAACGTCGTCGCAGAAGTGGCTAAGCAATCCTAAATTCCACTTTCAAAATCAGCGATCAAAGTATAGTGCAAACTGCAGATTTCTTTAGAGGCCCATGAATAAGTTGTCAGCCACAAGAACACTCACAGAGCTCTGGGCTACTATATCTAGGCAGAGTTTGATGTCAAAGGTGGATCTAAATTAGCAAGCCATACACCGAACTACTGAGCATAAAAGAGAATCACAGAATGGCTGAGGTTGGAAGAGGCCTCTGAAGATCATCACCACCCCCCTACCAAGCAGGACCACCTAGAGCACATCTTGTGTTGTACTTGGCCTGTGCAAACCTGTTAGAAATTCAGCACTGATCCAGCTGCCTTTCCTCACAGTTTGACACAATGCTATCCAGTTTGAAGCACAATCAAGCACCCACACACTCACCACTACTTCATTACTCATGTGTCTTCATGTCTTTTTTTTTTTTTTTTGGGGGGGAGGGGGGTGGGGGTGGGGGTGGAGGGGTACGTAGGAAGAGCTCATATTTGCCCAGAATGCAAAGCTTGGTCAGCACTGAAAAAAAAGGAAAAAACAAAAAAAAAAAAAAAAAAAAAATAAAAAGGAAAAAAAAAAAGTTCCAGTAAAATGACAGTATAATACTATATTGGCAAACTGTCCTATGAAACAGGCATGGACTATAACTCACAGAAATGTTAAACATTTGACAGTTTCCTCAATAAAAGTTCAGGGTATAATATAAGGACATCAGTAGATTCAGTAATTACAGCCACTTTAATGCATCACAGTGACATCAGATGATATATAGAAGCCTAAAGCATGCAGACATTCACAAAAAAAAAAAAAAAAAAAAAAAAGGACCATAATTTACAATGGTAGGTAGTATTTAAGTTCAGACAGAAAAACAAACAAACAAACAAAAAACACATTTATTGGCAATGGAACAATGCATACCTCCCTCCTCCTTTCCCACTACAAAATAATTATTTTAATTCAAAACTCAGTGTTGTGTCAAGAATCTTTTCTTGTGTCTGGATTGCTCTACTGTTGAGCTGAAAGGCTCCTTTCCTCTCCTCAGCCTTCCATTATCAGTAAGGTGCTTATCCACACAATCTGTACTCACAAACAGCACAAAACTGTCCTCCTGTTGTTCTTTGCATCATCAACATGTCTGTGCAAGCATTTAGGAACAGTTCCCTCAGTAGCTATAGGGAAGATACCACTCCAAAAGTCATCAGTTCCAAAAGTATCTTTCAATTTCTGCATTGCCCATGCCATGTTATTATGGGGGCATTGAGTGCACCCTCAGTAAGTTTGCAGATGACACCAAGCTATGCGCATGTATCAATCTGCTCAAGGGTAGGAAGGCTCTGCAGGAGGATCTGGATAGGCTGCACCGATGGGCTGAGGTCAACTGCATGAAGTTCAACAAGGCCAAGTGCCGGGTCCTGCACCTGGGGCGCAATAACCCCAAGCAGAGCTACAGACTGGGAGAGGAATGGTTGGAGAGCTGCCAGGCAGAGAAGGACCTGGGAGTGATGGTGGACATTCGGCTGAATATGAGCCAGCAGTGTGCTCAGGTGGCCAAGAAGGCCAACAGCATCCTGGCTTGCATAAGAAACAGTGTGACCAGCAGGGCTAGGGAGGTGATTGTCCCCCTGTACTCGGCTCTGGTGAGGCCGCACCTCGAGTAGTGTGTTCAGTTTTGGGCCCCTTGCTACAAGAAGGACATCAAGGTGCTTGAGTGGGTCCAGAGAAGGGCGACAAAGCTGGTGAGGGGCCTGGAGAACAAGTCCTACGAGGAGCAGCTGAGGGAGCTGGGCTTGTTCAGCCTGGAGAAAAGGAGGCTCAGGGGTGACCTTATTGCTCTTTACAGATACCTTAAAGGAGGCTGTAGCGAGGTGGGGGTTGGTCTGTTCTCCCACATGCCTGGTGACAGGACGAGGGGGAATGGGCTTAAGTTGCACCAGGGGAGTTTTAGGTTGGATGTTAGGAAGAACTTCTTTACCGAAAGGGTTGTTAGACATTGAAACAGGCTGCCCAGGGAAGTGGTGGAGTCACCATCCCTGGATGTCTTTAAAAGACGTTTAGATGTAGAGTTTAGGGATATGGTTTAGTGGGGACTGTTAGTGTTAGGTCAGAGGTTGGACTCAATGATCTTGAGGTCTCTTCCAACCTAGAAATTCTGTGATTCTGTGATATTACCAATGGCCTGTGTGAGAATCCATCAGAACCTTATATTCTTAGATAAGATAGGTCTTTTTTGAAATGGAGGAGAGAGCATTTCTCCACCCAAACGACTATGTTGTACAAGGAGCCTGACATGCTCTGTAATGAGGGCTAATATTGCATTTATACAGTCATTCAGTAACACACAAGAAAATGATATGAAAAGAACATGGGAAAATGGAGTGCAATGAGGATAAGTAACCTGGCAATGTGGCCATCTAGACAACAGTTTAATTTAGCCATGGTGATCTCCTTCGCACAAGGTGAGCTTTCCACTCATGTAAGAGCTCTCAGCATGAGGTTTTTTCCAGTGCATCTTCAGTTCTCTCTACTGTTTCATTCCCCTGGTAGAGTATTTATTCTTATGTTCATGAGTGTGTTCCTTGGATTTTGAAACATATATCAATCCATATATCAGGAACTGTTTCAGAAAAAAATTAAAAATTAATTAAATTAAAAATTTGATTAAGCTTTTCTAACGGAAAATGTTTGCTTCAGGGTTTCCATAATACTTGGGTGGTTTCTTTTTTCTCTTATTAATATTTCATGAGCACTTTATTTCCATTTTGTTAAAATTGTAGTGAATAGCTACAGATAAAATAATTTCCGCTGTAGTTCTAACTTTGACTCAGATTTCAGGCAATTTTAACCTGAATTTCAGCAACTATATGTATTAGTCTGCTTGGTTTCTAGCTATGGAAGACAGAATATGAAAAGTATATAGAAATTGGGCAGAGAGGCAGAATGAGAAAGGTAAAGTTGACTTTTTGAAGTATTATTGCCCATCATTATACGGTACGAGTAAAAATGTGCCCATTATTCCAGGTCAACGACAGACCTGCTTACAGATCATAGCACAGCTCTTCTATGAAGCACGAGGCCAGGTCTGAACACCTCCGAGCCCTCACAAAGCTACTCTGAAAACAGAACCGTGGAAAGGTCACTGAAGGCAGAATTACAGGTTCAGTAGCCCTGCCCTTATGTAAGCTTAGAATATAATCCTTTTACACACACAGTAGGATGAGGAGCAGCTGTTGCAGGGCTTCAGAGTGACCACAGAAATAAAACAGAACAGCTTCTAAATGGGCAATTATTCCCACTTGAAAAAGCTCTGTTAAAATTAAATAAATAAATAAATAAATAAAAATGGGCTTGCATATCTGAAGCGTTTTTGGAAAGGGGGCATTTAATCTGACTGAATGGAACAGTGAAGACCCTGATACATCTGAGCTGAAAAACAATGGAAATGAAGCTTTATATGCAGTACAATTAACAGATGTCTCAACCATAAATTCCCGGCCCTACAAAGTGTAATCCCCAGGATTAAAGACAGTAGAGCAGGGTTCCAATATGTTTGTGGAAGAGCTCTTCAAGCAATTACACATCTCTTGCACAGCCTGTCATATGTATGCAGATAATGGAAATAATACATATTTCATAAAATTTTAAAAAGCAATGAAGGTTGGAAGTCTATTATGTATTGTTAGAAAAAAGCTGTAAGTATTTGCAAACAGATTGAATGTTTTTGTGCATATATTCTTTAAAAACGGAATATGAAGTACAGAATGTTTTGGAGCAGTTGACCTATTGTTATTTTCCCATTCCTTCAGCTCTTTTACCAAGTGAAAGGAGACATGTGTTTAAAGATAATTGAAAATGGGAAGCAAAAAGACATTTTCATCCGTGAAGGGGAGGTAAAACACCATTGTTTTTCTGTTATTGTTGTACGTATGTATGCTAAATTAATATTTTATGAAGTATATCAAAATTAATTTATCGCTGCTATGTAAGAAATGGCATCAGGATTAAAAAAACAAATAAGTGCTTGAATGCACTGTAACAAATTCCATGTAATTAACAGCAAACGACAATACTCTGTCCAACATTTCACAATTTCAGTAAGAGATAAAAATCTGCGGGTACTTGGGATATCCATTCAGACAGCCAAGAAAATACTGAAAGGAGTTCTTACTCCCCTTCATGGCATAGAATCAGCCACGTGAATTCAAGTGAATCAGTCTTACTTACACACTGTCAGGTAAATACTGCCCACCCACCCAAACACCACATTAAATAAACTGCTTAGAATGTTAGAAGTTAAGAAATTCAGGTATTTTCAGCCTTCTTTAGTTGTCACAGCTAGCTTTCACAACCATCATAATACCAGAACAGTTTTTAAAGAGCAATTTATGGACAAAATGTATCCACCTTCATTCAGATGTTTTTCCATGTAGTAGCAGATTTACTAAAGCACAGATTTCAATGCTGTTAATGAGCTTGTGACTAGGTGTTTTACTTGCGGTTACTACAAGTTATTAGATGTGCCACTACTGCCGCTCATTATCATTGTCAAAAGCTTGAACTGCTCTCAGTCTTTGAGAGGATCAAATATTAGATCTAGTGGGGTCAGTCTTTAAAGGGAAGGACATGTATTAGACCCAACAGCTTAGTCACTAGAAGAAGCATTGTGACCTTTTCAATTAAGAAACAGATCTAAACTTTCAAACCTGTAGATGGGGACAGTCTGGTAATAGATTCTACACCTGAGATCTGGGCACATACCAGAGCATTAATGAAAAGGAACACACAATGTCCACAGAGGGAAGACCAGCACCAGTCCTACTAAGGCACTATCATTCGCTCTGTCCTGCAGACAGAGAAGTTGCAATGACACGCCCAAACTCAGCTATGAAATCTGTAACACTCAAAAACAGCACACGCTTACCACCACCTTCCTACATAGTCAAATAGATGCTACAAGAAAATTTATTTTCAGGCTTCAGTAATAGGCTTCTCCCAACCAAATGTTGTCCATTCTCTGTCACAGTCCCTCGTATTTGTTAATTTTGGAGAATTCTCCTTATCACACAATCACAGGTCTCACTGTGTTGGAGGGACACACATGGATGATTACGTTAGAAATCTTCTTGAGCTGACAACGAACTCACTTTTTATTTCCATTTCTGCTACTGAGAAATTGCAGTAAATTTATACATGTAGATTCCAGATAGAGTAACTGGTTAGATTTTCATTTTATGTGTGTCTAGCAATGATGATCAATCTAGGAGGACTGCAATAAAGGCAATGCTGATCGCTGAATCAATGGTCATCATTCACTGAGAAAGCAAAATGCAGCATCTGCAGGCTGTTGGTACCAAACTGAATGCAGCTGCAAGGGAGCAGCACAGATCAACAAGGAGCAGGGGGAATGTGGGGACAGTGAACAGAGGACTGGGGACAGGAGAAGGATGATATGCAAAACAAAAACCCTCCTACCACTGATGCTTTCCCATTTCTTTGTCTGAACAGATGTTTCTCCTACCTGCTAGGATACCTCATTCTCCTCAGAGATACGCAGACACTGTGGGTCTTGTGATCGAGAGGGAAAGATTAAAGACAGAAATTGATGGGCTCAGGTGAAGTATAACTGTTGGCTATTCTGTTAGGATTCATAATATGAAATTAATTTCTCATGTCAATACAATACTGTATTATACTTTTGCAGTAATTCAATAGATACACCCTGACAATTTTTTTTTTACTAGTTTTGTCCACACATGCATTTATCTATACACAAACAGAGATCTCATTTAGCATTTAGTTTAGGCTAGCAAGGAACACATTGAAATGTCTTCACAACAAGTCCTGTGGTTAGAGCTATCAACCTATAGATCACCTATGAATATCACCTTAAGTTTAAAAACTCAGAGTTTTGTAACAGCACAAATCAAAAGAGATTTTCATATCAGTTCTGGCAAGTAGAACATTAATTCCTTGGTAGGCACTGAAAACAAAAAGATAAAGAAGAGCTTTCCTGGCAAATGTGTGGGTAGCTAGAAACAAAAGACAATTTTCTTAACGCTATCCCCCCTACATTGTAAACACCTCTGTCTAGGTTTTATTGCCTTATGAGAACAATGTCTTCAAATAAATGAAAGATTTATTTTATATTCTAGTGGGAGCAAGACTGAGCCTTGTTCTGTAGCCTTGCAGAATTCATAAGTCTAAGAAGGCAAGTCACAGCAGTGATAGCCAAGTTAGAAAAGCTGGTTTGGTATTAACTGGATACAGCTGACCAAAGTGAGTTCACAGCTGCTCACGTAGTTTATAAAGATTTAAAATTGCAGTAATATCTGTAATGTACTGTTTTTGTCCTTTTGTCTGTAGTTTTGATCGTTGCATGGGCCATATCAAATAAGGGGAATTTTGAATATATGAGCTAGAAATATATGTACACACACACACACACTGTTCAAAGAATTCTAGAGAAAAAAATAGGAAATTAAGAGGAGGATAATTCAGAAAGTCACCTGAATGGATTTGAAGCTGAAGACAAATCCACTTAAAAAAAAAGTGCATAGCTGCTTCAAGTTATTATTAATTTTATTTTCATAGCAGGTCCATAAATCCTGAGCACTAGCATTATTAAAAAAGATATTTTGAGTTAGAAACAATTGGCTAGTGATTCAGAAAATGATGTTCACTTGTAATAAAAGAACATAAGTAGCTGTAGGTAACTTCAGATAAAATAACCTACCTTATACACAAAGCTTGTAGATGTCATGAGTTACAAAGATACTGAATGGCTTTACAAGGAACCCCAGGTAGATCTAGGGATTTGCACTTTGACATAGTCATGCTTTGGGTGAGAATTTAAACTAATCAGAAGCTACCATATGGTTTGCAGGTGGAAAAAATAATTGGATTAACAAAACACACTCTTAATTGAAAATATCTAATCAAGTACCTGAAAATAAATCACTTAGAGGTGTTTAGTGGCCAGGGTTTCACACTGACACAAACAAAGATGCCTGAAGTTTGGGAAGTGAACAATCATGTTGTACTTTTGAAGCAACACTGGCTCTATGCATGCTCATGGGAGATGGGATTTACAACCAGAACTTCTGTTCTTGTCAAGCTTCTCACTTCCACCCACCTGCAGCAAAGATTGCCTTGAAGTATGCAGACTCAAGGTCTAATGTTATATTACCATTACATTATTTACCATGCCTACAAGCTTCAGTCATAAATCAGAGCCACCAGCATGCTGATTATTGTGCAAGTGAAATAAAAAGAGCCTGCTTCAGTGTTTCAACCTAGGTAACAATTACATGCTTTGTATTATAATAAAAGTGCACTAGCAAAACTTAATCCTATGGCAAACTAAGCCAACTAAGTTTGATTTTAGTTTTTAGATTGTATTATTTCTTTAATGCCTAGCAAGGTGCATATTCCTTCCAAAGCCTTTTCCCAACAGAGACATTTGTAACATTTCCCTTCTATGTGGATTCTCAGGTAACCAACATTTGTGTTCATAGCACAGCTTTTCTTATGCTGTAGGCATTAATAACGTTACCCTCTTCCCAGTACCCTCTTTTTCCAAAACTGGAAGAAGTGCAGAGCTCTTAGAAAGTTTCTGGACAATACTAATATGGATATATAAGACATACATGAATACACAAATACACATACATGTGGAGTATAATTATATAAGCCTTGTTTACCCCTTTAAACCTGAATTCCAGTCATTTTAACCCAAAGGACACAGGTCCTATTTACAATCACTTGTCATTATGAGTGACTGTACTGGAATATCTCTCCATTGCCATGTAGTTGTTCTTTTTTAACCTGTAGGTAACTTATATTTTTGTCATCCCAGAGACAACAGCTACTTTGTCCTGTTGATCTCAGCACAATTTATTTATTCATTAAGACAAAATAATGCAAGTAAAACACAAAGTGACTTTGCAGATTGACAAGCTAAACAACACTTTCCAAATTTATGCAGCCAAATTTTTTCAAACAAATCCATAATCCGTCTTGTATTCTTATCTGCCCATGCATGAGCAATAAGCAAGAGGATTCTCTTAGAAATGAACATTTATCTAACAGCTGCCTGGAAGCAGTTACTACAAACTGTATTTGGGGACAGGTATTTTTGTAGAAACTATACCCAAAGTGGGGTTTATTGGTCCCAAAGAGTTATGGCACAAAACAATTTCTAGGATTAAATCTGGAAAGTTTGTGAAAGGAATTTGGTAACTTATGCAAAAGTTGATCAGCAGAACTACTAGGCCCTTGACAGAAATTTAAGCACCTCACCAGTCAGCTAATCAGGGAAAAATAAAGCTTCCCTGAATAACCACACTTCAGAATAAAGTACACCATGCTTGAGAATAATACATGCTTACACACATCAAGTAGATATTTTATCAAAAAGAATGCATGATCTGTTAATAATAAAAAAAAAAGAATAATGTTTTTACTTTGTCAGATACTATGTTGGAGAATCAACTAATGTCCTATTTGAAAAGTGGTTTCACTGTGAAGATCTCGGCACTCAACTTACACCAATAATTCAAGAGTAAGCCTTTTTCTGTGTAAATTTTAAAAGACATTTGAAATGATCTAATGGATCTTTATCAGCCTGTGACTTATATACTCCATTTTCTATTTATGCTGTGTTTTTCATAGTTTTGTTAAAAGTTAATTACTGCTCTGTAGATCTTTAATTGCATCTTGTATACCCTAAAATCATTAAATCAGTTTTTGTTTTTTTTTTTAAAAAAAAGGTGTCACCCACTGAAACTTGGAACATACTTTGTGAAGAAGTAAACATATATTTTTGCTAAATACAAGAACTGAATGAAAACTTAACACTAAATTGATGTTAACTAGGTAAAACTCTAAGCTGCCTTAGAGCTTTTCGCTCTTATTGCTTGCCCTAGTTTAAATACTGTTAATCCATATTATTCATCGATAATCAGGACTGTGGCAAATTTGTTAGATATTGTAAAAAGCAGCTGCTTTCCAGGAAATGTGTGAATGTCATCAATTAACTTATTGATTTGTGAAATGTTTGCTAAAGTTGAACTATGGTCCAAGTAAACTTGTACAAGCAGCAAGCAAGTGAAATCAAAATCAGTATAAACACCAGAATAGGAAATTTTTTCGTGGCATGAATTTTTGAGGATTTTCAGCCAAACTCTCTGTCAACAAAATAAGGGTAGCCCTGTTGAATACATTTGATAGTAGCTGAGGATCTAGCACAGCTATTCTTAACATTACTGCCTAATCTCTCTTAACCTACAAAACATGAACATAAAATTCTTACTGTTGCTTAATGTTTATTATTTCAGGTTCTTCAATTCAAGGCAATATAAAACTGGAAAACCAAATCCAGGTAATGTAATTTAATTTCAGAATTAGAACAATTATTATATCTGATTGAACAACAAGGATTCTGTCCACGTAAAATGACTAAGTTTCTGTTTTTCTTTCTTTGTGATTATGTAAATGAAAATTGTTTGGGGAAGTACTTCCTTTCATTATCCCAACCACAAATAAAATCCATATACATGATTACCAAAAAGAAAAAGCCAAAATCCTGTCTGTTCGTTTGAGGATGTCACAATGACCTATCAGTTAACTGTACAGTGTGAAACCTCAGTATCTGTATTTTTCTTGCATGCCATTCCAGTCTTATATTAAGAAAAAGTCATCTGACTGTGGAGAATGAGGTTTTAGTGAGTTGATCTATAGCTACGATAGTTGCTATATAGCTACTTGTTCTCCTTTACCTATAACTGTATAACTATTTACCTATGACTAACTCAGGAAACAAAGATGCCCATGGAAAGACACATGCTTTTAGTTCATGTAGTGTCTGATTCATTTAATATTTCATTTCCATGCTGTCATGACCTATTTTTATTTTGCATCTGTTTTTGAATAGCAACTGCAACTTCCACACTGGAGAACACACTCCAGTCATAACTGCACTCTTGAGTTTGTTGGGCAGAGACCTAAAACGTGGATAGTGATGGATAATAATCCTGACCACAATGAAAAATTCACAGAAGAGTCCTGTATATGGGATAGCAACCCTGCAAGTCCCTGCACTTAGGGAACAGTAAACCAGACAAAAACCTGCCTGAAAGACTGCAGCTGAAGCAGCTTTCAGCATTGTGTCCTTGACTAGGAAACATGCTTCTCCAAAAAGTCTCTGTGTTTCTTAAAAGAGAAAGTCTTATTGTCTCCATGATCTTACTTCTCTCTGTCTATATGCACCATGAAAATGCTTTGGGCTTTTCCAGTCTTCCAAAAGGCTATTATCACACCCGCCTGAATCATAGAACAGCTTTGGTTGGAAGGGACATTAAAGCCAACCCAGTTCCATCCCCCTGCCATGGGCAGGGACACCTCCCACCAGACCGGGCTGCCCAAAGCTCCATCTGGCCTGGCCTTGAGCACTCCAGGGATGGGGCATCCACAGTTTCTTTGGGCAGTCTGTGCCAGTGCCTCACCACCCTCTAAGTGAAGAATTTCCTCCTAACATATAATCTGAATTTACTCTCTTTTAGTTTAAAGCCATTACTTCTCGTACTATCCTTATCTGCCTGAGTAAAAAGTTGCTCTCCATCTTTTTTATAAGTCCTCCTTAAGCACTGAAATACTGCAATGAGGTCTCCCTGGAGCCTTCTCCTCTTCAAGCTGAACAAGCTCTTTCAGTCTTTCTTCATAGGAGAGGTGCTCCAGCCCTCTGAACATCCTTTGTGGTCTCCTCTGGACTCTTTCTAACAGATCCACATCTTTCCTTGTGCTGGGGACCCCAGGGCTAGATGCAGCACTCCAAGTGGGGCCTCACAAGGGCAGAGCAGAGGGGGACAATCCCCTCCCTCGCCCTGCTGGCCACTCCTCAGTTGATGCAGCCCAGGATGCAGTTGGCCATCAGGGCTCCAATTGCTCACTTCTGGATCATGTGGAGCTTTTTGTCCACCAGATCCCCCAAGTCTTTCTCTGAATGAATTCGCCCAGTTTGTGCTCGTGTCTTGGATTGCCCCAAACCAGGTGCAGCACCTTCCACTTGACCTTGTTGAACTTCATTAGGTTCACATGGGCACACTTCGCAAGCTTGTCCAGGTAGTAGTGATCTTGGGTAATGCATTAAATTAGCACTTACAGATCTAGATGACCCATATGACATGCCTTACTATTCCAAGAGGCAAATAATTCCCTTATATTTCTCTTCTCCCCCCCACCCTTTTTTTTTTTTTTTGAGGGGGGGATGGTGTGTTAGGGCAGCTACTATCTCTCATTGTCTTCACTATGTCTAGCACAGGAAGTATAATTTCAGATGAAGCCTCTAGATGCTGCTATAATAATAAAAAAAAATCCTCACACATAGTATCTTGTTCAATACGGTGATTTCCAGTAAGTGTGCCTCACTAGTATGAAGTAAGAGCTTATGACAGAAACCAATTATTAAATATCAAAGCAGAAAAAAAATAGTAAAGATTTATATTGTCAATATTTTTGCAGAAAATTAGAGCTAAAGAATAGACCTGACAGTCAATCGGAAGTTATTATATTCTGGTCTTTTTTTTTTTTAAAAACAAAGAACTCTGAGAATTTTTTATTGATAAATCCAATAAAGTCCTTTCCTTGTAAGTTATTCAAAAGCTGTGCAAAAGCCAAAAGCCACGAGACTTTAATTAAAGCTGAAAAAAAAGTTTTGTTTCTTTCAAGAGACAAAAAAAAAAAAAAAAAAAAAAAAAAAAAAAAAAAACAAAAAACAGTAAAGCAATAAAGGTACCTGTCTTGCTCAGAGCTCAATACATCTTTTCCCCCTAAATAGTTTCTTCCCTTGGAGTAGCCTCCAAGTCAAGACAACAAATATTTGAAATGTTTGTGGCTTAACTATCGCTAAGCAAGTGTTGACTCAAAAAGCAAGTCAACGAACTTCAGTGTCAGGACTTCAGCCTACCAAACAGCTCAGGTTTTGCAATTTTCGATACTCATTGATAATAAGATGCTGAAAGTCTCAGTGGTGTCTTGTACATGACAAAAAGACCCCAGATCATCAGTTACAGAATTTTAAGGTAGCAGCTGTGAGACTTGTGAGAAACAAGCAAGCAAGCAGAAAAACTAAAAACTTTCTTTCTCAGTCATGCACTTTCTCTCCACTTGCTTGCTTCTCTTTCCCGCTAGCTTTCTTCTGTTCTCACTCTCTCCTTCCTCTCCCTTTCTCACATTCTCTCATTCTCTCTTGGCCTCCCTCTTTCTTGCATGCTCTTGCCCTCTTACTTTCTTTTATCACTGGAACAGGCTGCCCAGGGAAGTGGTGGAGTCACCATCCCTGGAAGTCTTCAAAAGACGTTTAGATGTAGAGCTTAGGGATATGGTTTAGTGGAGGGCTGTTAGCGTTAGGTTGGAGGTTGGACTCGATGACCTTGAGGTCTCTTCCAACCTAGGAAATTCTGTGATTCTGTGATTCTCACACACCCTCTCCTTGCCCTCCCTGTTCTCACTCTCTTGCTTTTGTTTGTTCTCTCCTGCTTGCTCTTTCTCTCTCCTGCATTCACTTTTGCTTGCATCCTCTTTCTCCTCCTTCCATGCACTTGCTCATTTTCTCACTTGCCTCCCTCTTTCCTCCTCTCTTCTCCTTTTCCCCATCTCTCTCAGCTTCCCTCTTTCTCCTCCTCCCCTCCTTCCCCCCTTCTCACACTCTCGCTTGCTTGCTTGCTCTCTCCCCCTTTAAGCATTCTCCCATTCCTTCTTTTCCTCTTTCTTCTTCTCTCTCTTCTTGTCTTGCACATCTCTCCTTCTCCCCCTCTCCCTCTTCCCCTCTCTTTTTCTTTTTTCCCAAAGAAGCAGAATTCAACAATCAGCATAACACTTGTTAACAAGCAACCACCAGTGTCTCATGATGTTTCACTCAAGACATGTTTTAACAAAATTTAAGTTGGTCTATGCAGAGAGCTGGATTCCAGCCTCTTTTAGTTTCTCTTCTGAAAATCCAGAATCCCTTTAGTTTTAAAGTGCCAGCTGAAGCACTCTCAGGTTCATCTCTACATAAATCTGAACTATTGCCTCCCCTTTTGTGAGAGAAAAGGATGAAAAACATCTTCAAATAAAACCTTGATTGCAGCTCACCCATACAGGAAAGCTATAAATGGAATCAATCAAGCTTCAATTGCTTTCTAAAAAATAACAAATAAAAAAAAAAAAGGAGAACCACCAAAAAAAAAAGATCTAAGTCCAGACTTCTTGATTTATTTATGCTTTCTGTCTCGGCCAACACTAGGGCAAGTCCCATAAACCAGGGTACTCAGAATATACAAAGAGGCAGCAATAGCTATTAAAAAGACACATTTTTAGAAGAGTGATTCAAGTACATTCAAGTACAATCAATCAGAAACACACATTACATGCAGTCCTTATCTGAGGCACTTTCTGTGGAACTGTTTTTTACCAAATTATTAGCCTCCTTTGTATAGAGATAAGGCCTGAGAAAACATCTCCCTTCCTTTATCAGTAAGGATGAATGCATTTAGGACACAGGCTAAACATGGATCACTCGAGGTATGTTTGCCTGTTTGTTTTCCTTTACACAAAGTTTGACATCAGGAATGACAGTTATCAAAACAACTCTTGCCAGTTTTGGTTGAACCAGCGTGGAAGCAAGGCTCTCCTCTCACAGTTTCTATTTCATCGCAATTTCATAGTGAATATGAGGGACATTTAAATACAGTTCAGACAGACACAAACACTGGTTCTAAAAAACAGTAATGGCTGAACTTTGTTCACAAAAGTACTCAGAAGTTTAAAAGTTTACCTTGCTAGTACTCACTGAAATAATCCAAGCTTTTTACGTGAAATGTAATGGAAGAAGAGGGAAAGGAGGAAATTCTGTCTTCATTTACAAAATGGCAAATGTATGGTCATTGTTTTGAATTTAATATAACTATATAAATATTTATTTTTCTGTTGAAGGTACACTGAAATAATTCTAAAGACATGTTTTTTTTTTTGTTTGTTTGTTTGTTTGTTTTTCAATAAGAACAAACATTTTGGAAATAAGTTTCATTTGCTAGAAAACTTAGCTTAGAAAACTGAATATCTGATTCTCTTTCCGCTTATCTTTTAAGTACTTCTAACATATCTAGATTACTACTTGTCTTCTACAACATGTGACTTCTTTCTGCTTCAAATACTTGTATTAAAAGAACAAGCATATGAGCGTTTAGACATTAAGAAGTGTTTCTCTTGGGAATGTATTTTGCAAACAGCCAGCAGCAGATCTCCAGGACGGAATGGTATTCAAGCTGACAAAAATAGTCAATAATTTTGAACTGCCTAGACCCACCAAAATTGCACAAGAAACTGTAAGAAATTCCCAAGTCACGTTTATCTCTCTCCTGAAGCCCACCTGAACAGCAACAGCTACCTAAGTCGAAGAAGGGACTAGAATCATCTAATATACTCCTACAGTCCTATATAACCATGCAGCCTCTCACTGGCTTCATCCATTTCCTTTTCCTTCATATTTAACAACTCGTTATACCACACAGATATATATACACCCAGTGAGTATATAGCTAATACTGTAGATGAAAAGTTCAGACAAACCAGATAGGCCACAACTAACCTAAGTTATTAACTCTTAATAAAATACCTTTACAATGTCTCGAATACACTCGCTGCTATAATTTGTCATATCACAACTTCTGCTAAACTCTTCAATCCCAAACCTGATATCATCCAAAGGCCAGGCCTGCTGGCTGCATGTTCCCTGGAGCCAGGAGCACTCCAAGCAGTTCATTAGGGACCCAGAACCACTAATGACAGTAGTCATCAAACAACAACAACAACAACAAAATCTCTGAGAAGAAGAGTGCATCTCCTACAATAGTCTCAGCTGAGCCTCCTCAAAGGAAGGCAGAACATAAATTGTTTTCTCTGAGATCTATCCCAATGCTTCACCGTGGGAAGCAAGCCACTGCTGACCTTTAAGTACATAATGTATATAATAAACCCACCATGGAAATTGAAAGAAACACCATATAAAATTGTTTTCCTTTCTGTTCAGACTCTAGTAAATATATAAATAATATTTTTAAACCTCAGAGCAGTTTCACAGCAGGTACATCTTCTCTAATAAGGTAGCTTCTTTTTATCTGCATGTTCTTAAGTGTCCCCCAGATGGTAACATCTGAATCAGAATACTCACTTATAGTGTCAGCCTGACATTTTCACTAGTGTTTCTAAGGATATTTAGTAATAATAACTCACATGTGCTGTAAAAAGCCTTATCTCACAAATGTATTGAAGTCTCACAGGCCTTCCTCTTCTATGGAGGGAGAAGTTACACACAAAGACAATTAATAAAATGCCCACAGTCATATAAAAGGCTGATTCAGAAACAAAAGGTAAGATTCCCGATTTTAGGATTGTACTTGGAACTCTAGCCAGTATATCTCAATACAGTTTAGCATTCTTAATTACAATGACCCAGCTAGATCATGACAAGCCTTTAAACAGAAATATGGCCTAAATCCTACATTTTTATTGTTCTAATTTACTCCCTTCCTCCTGGCTGGTGATGTCTCCTTTTGAAGATACAATATTTCTTTATTACAAAAATATTTTTCAAAGCTTTACACATCAAACTCCTGTTTCAATTAGAAAAAAAAAAATGTTTAGTTTCTAACATAGATTTAATGACACAAGGAAAAATGTGCCCAGAAATAATTACATGGACGAGTCATATATTAGCAGTCGTGCCAACTCTCAGGGTACACTACAAAAACAAATACAGTTACACAGGGAAAGGTATGATTACACCATGTGAGTGCTGAATTTTCAGCTAAATTTTTTTGCATCTACACTCAGCAACACCAAAATGAACTAACTAACCTCCTATGTAATCAGTCATCATGAGTGCTTTCATTCTGGATTTTTATATGGAATGAGTTAACCATGTGGTTTTGTTGTTGTTGTTGTTTGGTTGGTTGGTTGGTTGGTTGGTTTGTTTGTTTGCTTTTAAACACAGGTGCCTAAAATTATGCCCCTCAGTCCACAGGTTCTAACTGATTTGACTTGCAGAGCTATTAAACTCCTACTAGTCTCATCAACTTGTCTGTTAGCGCTGAGAATGAAGCTGACTTTTCAAAGGAATTAGGTAGGCATGTTGGGAATAACATCCCAGTGTATAAATTATTGCCACCAATGGCAATTTAAGATTAAAATCTGCAAAACTGTCATGTCAGAACTATTCATTTTAATATAGTATTATTTAAGAGATGGAAGGGATGCGTATAAAGTAGATAAAAATAAATTAATACACAGTTCTAAAATAACTCCTTATCCCTATCATGGGCCATTTTTATGCTTTTTAAAGGATAAGAACAAAACAAAGAGGATCTAAGTGTTCCTCTTTGGATAAGGATGCCTACCTCTTTTACAGAAGGAGACACTGTTTGTAAGGGAATTTCTTGTGTCCTTGCTCAGAGATGGGCCCACAGTGTGCAGAGATGGGTTGTTTCTAAGGCAGCACCGTCACTCAGGATGGAGGGCCTTTCTCAATTAGTAAGAACATACCAGGTAATTTAAAGAGTCAATGATTTTTCCATCTAGACTGTGCTGCCTAGAAGTGAAGAATGGCATGTCACTGAAAAAATACAGTTTTTCATAAAGCCAACGTAATCAGTTTCATAGTTGACACTATTTCAATGTATTTTATTTTATAGACTTTATTGCTTTTTTTCCTTTGCAACAAATCTTAAAAAACAAGGTTCACAAGAGAGCTATGATAAGGGCTTGGGGTTAGTAGAGTTTAAGAAACACTCTGGGAGAATGAGATGATGCTTGACAAGAAAGTTTAGGTATATCACTAGAGTAGGGGAAAGCTCCCAAGTAGCCCCAAGTAGTATGCAAGCCTGGGGTAAGCAAATGCACACACATCTACCCAGTAGCCAGTGGCAATCCTCTTTATTACTATCAGAAAAACAGTAATCCCAGCAAGTCCCCAGCTCTCCCTTAGACAGTCTCTGTCAAGGTTGTGCTCACAAACCCTGGGACCATACATGTTAGAAAGCGGAGACTGGAACAAGCCGTACGAGCACTGGCAGTTTTCTTGCATGCTCTCTGTCCTTTTCTTTTTCTCCCCACAACTTCATATTCTTGGTCTCAATAGAGTCTCTATTGTTTAACTGAAATCAACATCCAATGAAAACCGTAATTTTCTGTTTTTAAATATTTATAAATTCATTCCGTAAACATGATGTATTTTTCAGCTTAACATGATATCATCACATTCTAATTTAAAGCTGGAAAGAGCTATAAAAACCACAAAGAACGCATTGCTGGGGTATGAATATTTAATAGTAATGAACTCCAAAAATGGACTTAACTATTGAACTATTTAAATGGATCTCCTGAACAGTACAACATGTAGGAACATATTAGATTTGATATTCCACTTAGCGATACATCACTTGGAGATAAATACACAAGGCTTTCAGCTGACTAGCTTAGTAAAATGTAAGAAGATGTCAATTCTAGCATTTTTTTATTTCTAGCATATTTTATTTTTATATAAAAATACCCTTATTATCACTAAGGTCTCCTTGTTTCACAGTGTTAATATGAAGTAATCAATCCAGAAACACACCAACTCATGTCTCCTGCTACTGAAAGCCAATATACAGGCTAAGCAGAAATATATACAACAGTAACTAAATATAAGTCATTGGGCTGATAAGAAACACTCAGTTCCTTTGGAAGCACCAGGCTTCAATCCCGGTATATGTGAGATTGCAAAGTACTGGATCCTCCTCATTGCATTTTATTAGCTCAAGTTCACAGGAATCAGGGCACATGCAGCTTTCAGCTTCAAGGGATAATCTGCAGATGAGGACTTTACATGAGGACTCAGTCAAGCAGGCCATTAACAATGTCAGATGCGTCATGTCATATACTTCATCATCACAGTGCTCTCCTATTTTTTCTGCAATAACAGGCAAGAGAATCATCATAATGGCTTACACCAAACATTGACTTCATCCAGATTCTGTTTTCAGAAGTCATTGTCCTACTACTGGCCAAGTATTGTTAACACATCTGAATTTTTGAGGAATAAGCTCAAACACCATCACAAACTAGGGCCCACTGACAAGAAAATGTCAGCAGACTGACTGAAAGTTCTTCAGGGCTTCACTTGAAATGAAGCTCTACTTCCAATGTGTGGACTCTTAAAAAAAAAAAAAATGCAGGTTGTGTTTACACTCTGCCTTGACCCTAAGTATGAGTAGATTGCTTTCCTATAGCCCTGTGTAATCCCTGTGACATCCTGTAGATCAAGAGTTGATCACTAGAAAGAGGAAAACTAGCAAAATCATGCTTACTATGAATAAGTGACAGAAGTTAAGATACCAACTAAGAAATTGATAATTAATTTTCGTTGTTAGATTTGTGTTGCTTCTTGCTCAGAACAAAATCAGCTTTATTTATTTTTTTTTACCCCAAATTCCTTATAAATCATTGGAAGCATTTATAGTTCTACTTGCAGAAAACTTCACAGCGCCTGTCCTAGAGACTCGGTTTGTTGCTTTCTACTCTCCAGCATGTGAAGCCAGAACTGATGTTGGCCTGATGCTGGAATTCTTGAACAAGGTGTAACCCCATGAGCTGAGCAGGATTGTCACGGCATCTTGGTGTGTGTGTATACATCTCTCCCTACACATATATATATATATATATACACAGAGAGAGAGAGATGTAGGGAGATAGAGATATATATGTAGGGAGAGATGTAGATATAGGTAAATATAGCATGTGATAGAGTAAGAGATGAAAAACGTCTATACATACATATATACACAAACATGTATATGTATTACAAAATACTATTATTTTTTTTTACTACCAATGTATATATACACTACCAATTTACTACCAATGTATATAATAATATATATATATTTTTTTACTACCAATGTCTTTCTTGTATTACAAAAGGCTTTTCTAATTTCAAGTGACTTGTTTTAGTCTGATAACAGAAAAATCTCTGCTATCTTCATATTACTTTAGAAAGTGAAGATTGCTACTATTACTGAAATATTTTAAAAGCTATTGGAATCCTAATTGCTCTGAGTAACTTTTGATAAAATATCCTGATTTTTTTCTTCTGTGTGATTATGAATCATCATGACATTTTAGATATTTATTTTGTATCTCTCCCTAACCAAAAAAAAAATAAAAATTGCAATGGCTATAGTTGGATGTATCTATAATTTAAGGACAAAGTCTACAAGTGTTTATAAATACCTCCAAAGCAAGTTCAAAGAACCTGTGAAACTGAGAAATAAAATCAGAAATATTGCAGTGTGAAAAAAAATCACCAAGCAATGACCCTAATGCTGCTTTGTAGTGTCATAAAACAATAAAACGGTGTTTAGACTAGCTTCTGTTAATGTTTCCAGGCCCAGATTAGAATAAATCTAATGTAAAGTTTCTTTCTTTCTTTCTTTCTTTTTTAAAGAAAGAAAGAAAAAATAAATTATATTTAGAATAGAATTTACTCTTAAAGAGAATTTATTCTAATGACAAAACCTGTTTCCACAACAAGAGTTCATCTCATCCAGATTTTCTGAAGATAAATGTGGATATTTGGTACATACTATGATCCATCAAATAGCAGCAGCTTATGCAGGATACTGCCATGCCCTGGATGCACTGACCACCTTCTCACACTGTTCAAAACCTGCATTTGAAATGGCCTTCTATGAAAAACTGCAGTAATGCTTTCAGAACACTGCAGAGCTATGAAATGTGGCTTTAGAAAAGAACCAGAGGAATTCTGCCTAAGGAGTACCCTAATACTTGATAAAACCTACTCTTCCTTGGGTTGTAACTAGAATTTGGCTGTGAGTTTATTAGTGAGTTTATAATAATATAATATAATATATTATAATAATATATAATAATATAATAATATAATATATAATATTATATATAATATATTTATATATTTATAATTATATATAATAATATAATAATATAATATAATATAATATAATATAATATAATATAATATAATATAATATAATATAATATAATATAATAATGTGAGTTTATTATGTGAGTTTATGTCTGCCTTTGGGAGACAGACATATGGTGAGTTTTTCCTGCATCTAGTTGGCATACTGACATGAAATTGTTCTAGAGGCATTCCCCCGTGGCTTCTCAGAACCAGCTACCTAGGATCCCCAAGATGATTACCCTGTCTCTGAACTTCACTGCTAGACAAAATTAACTTTAGTCATTTACCAACTCACAGCAACACGGAGCACAAGCCTTGAATTTTACTAGCTACAGTGAAACTGCATTCAGTCCTCCAGCTATTTTAAAGTAAATCAGTTATGAAGGAGAATGACTGGAAATTAAATCCAACTACAAATCCAGGAGCACCACAAGAAAAGCCTTTATATTCTATTTAAAGTTGTGATAACCAGGTTGCTTCATTGTGGCCAGTGTTTTTAGCACATAGGGGAGAAGAAGCACAAAGGCCAATACTGACTATGTAAAAGAGAGGAAGGTGGTTCAGGGGGTCTCATTCTCATTCTGTGGGGATGTGCCAGGGGTTGCTCAGAAAAGGCTCAGGAACAATACATCAGTTTTTACAAAGGCACAGGCTGGTCTGAAAGAGAGCAAAGAGCATGTCCAGAAGGACTATCTAGTCTGTCACATACTGTTTGAATGTGTTTTTAAGAAGCCTGGATGCACAATTCTGACAACAGCTTCAGGGAAGCAACTTCACCAAGACATGCAAGTAAGATGCGTCTTAACCTCAAGTGCTACATCGTGATAACTGTAATAGCAAACGGTGCTATATGGTCATTGACTTTTACCTAGGTAATGCCTGTGAATTGAACTCTTCAAGCCGTAAGCAACTGTAAAAAGTTTGCAAAGCTCAAGGGAAATGCCACTGATAGTCCTCTGCTGCATTTACAGATGAACTCCTGAAAGAAACGCCTTTCCCACTGAATTCCACTTGTGTTATGGAGCCATTTTCCTTCCAAGGCTGGTTGAAAGATCATCGCAGAGAAATAAAACAGAAGCAATCTTTGAGTATCTTTGGAGATAACTTCGAAACAGAGGTAGGTGGTTTAATTTCTATGAAAGAGATTTTTAAAGATACATATAATAGGTGTCTCATATTCGGAGTGAACGAATCCAGGCCTTGCAACCCTATCTGCTGAGAAAATCATGCACCCTTAAAAAAGTAATTCAGTCGTAGCCTGCCCTGCCCCTTGGAAATGCCCACCTTTGGCCACTGATCCAACGCACCTAGGGCAGGGGACTCCTGTCTCAGATACTTCTATTTGCAGAATCAACCTGAACCTTATTTCCACTCACTTCCTTTAAGATTAAAACAGCTCCCCCGCCCCCTTATTTCCCACATCAGAAATACCAGCAAGATGCTATCACTGCTCACAAGTGCGTTCAGCTTCCATATATGTTTGTACAGCACTCTTGGTGCCAAATCTAATTCAAATGTGTAAATACACTTTTTTTTTCCTTCTTAATCCACATAAAATGGAAACAAAGACCTGGACAGCCCCAGAGAGCCTGGGCCATGCTAGAGCACTGCACTTCTCAGCCTTGTCAAACACAGTCCAGCTTGAGTGTAAATGAAGCTGTTACCATGTGATGTCTGTGCTGCATGTGCGATGGTTTACAAAACATATTTTCTCCCTGGGTTACTTGGAGTCATATTCTGAAGAATCCAATACGTTTGACAGCAGAGTAACAGAGAGCGTGGGACTGTCAGGAAGAACACAAAAAGGGCAGATAATTAGAAAAATAAGGTCTGGTCTACAGCCTTTTTAATGTTAATGGAAGTATCTTTTTGACTTCAACATACTCTTGACAGGGGCCCGAGTTCATGAGGAGGAAGCGCCTGTTCCAAGAACAGAAGCAGGAAGGATATAGATGCAAAGCAGAGAGTGGGAGGAGGCAGAAGGAGTAGATAAGTGAGGATGCAGAAGAGCATAAGGAGTGGCAGGTGTGATCAGTTCTCTTTTTATCAGTAGGAATCAATATGAGAATACCAAACGTAATGTGAATTTTAATGTCTGTAAAAATAATGTCATCCTCTATGAACATTTTTCTTTAAAAATAGAATGTTTAAATGCTGTAGAAAGATGAATGTGTACACTTCAGTCACTGGGATGAATCCATTACTTTTCTTTCATTTTTTTTCTAGGTTATAGCTTATGGACCAGGAACAACTGAAAAAAGTAAAAGTAATTCAGATATCTGGATATGGCAGCTGGTAGGTGACAATTCACACATCCATGAATTCACATTTCAGAGCAAACTGCACAGTTGTAAAGCCTCTTACTACCAACAACAAAAATTAATGATTACCTTCCTTCTCACAGAAGCCATTGACAGGAATCGTCGTTTGGCTTTAAACTATCATGAAAAAAAAAAAAACTGTAAACAACTGCCACCATAAAAATAATCCCTCTTTTCCCTCATCTTGTATGTTGAGAACAGAACTACTGCCATCCTCTATCAGTTCTAGATGGGGATTTTGATTCCTGCTAGGGAGTACCTTGCAAATACATCAGAATGCCTCTGGGTGATAAAAACCATCACCTATTAGTTCTTTCTTTGAAGTTTTTGTCCTCATACTGAACTCCAGCTGGAATTAGGTAGACAAAGCTAATAAAAATCCAGAAACATTTTTATGCTAAATCACAGCAGTAGTTGATCCAGATGCCCATCTTTCTCCTGGCTTCAAAGAAACTCTTGCAGCCCAAGGGAAAAACAGCAGAGAAAAGCTGGTTTCCCTTTACACAAGGGAAACTAGCTCGTAAGGCAGGTATTTCTATCAGTTCCTGTTCTGTTGAAATTCACAGGGACTATCAAATACTAATTAAAGACATAATATTCTTGAAAGACACTTGTTTACACTGCAGCTCACTGCAGCCTGTGCAATCAAGACCTTGCTGCTGGCAGGAATCTGGTTCCTCTGCTTGACAAGATAATGATGAGTCTGTTCCAGTGTAGACAGATGCCTATTAGTGATTTCTGTCAGCTCCCTGCTGACTTGTGAACTTCTTTTCAAGACTTAGAAAGGTATTAGGAATCAGGAAAGTAGAAGAGGAGCTTGAAGTACTCCAGCAGGTTATCCCTGTGAGTTTCCAGATAGTTGTACCAACTTGCAGGCTGCTCGGTTAGATTGGTAGCAGCACATCCTTAAGGCATCAGGCAATAGGTTGCTGCTTTATGATGAGGAACAACAAACCATGAAGCATGTTTTTATTGATGCTAATAGCGTCAGATGGGGAAGATCAGCTGAATATTTAGCTAGGCCTTGTAAAACAGTGTTTTGTTTGAAGTGCTCTTTCAGTAGGAAAGATTTCCATACTTACCTGCAGCATTTTCTTTCTGCTGGTGATAAGCCACGGAAAACTAAAAGCTGTCCGTCTCTTCTTTCCCTTCAGGAGGGTGCATCTACAGTTACTATGGATGGTAAAACCCTGACTCTAACTGCTGGTGACAGCCTACTTGTCCGTGCCCAATCTTTGTGAGTAGAGATGAGCGATTCAACAGCATGATTTCCCAGACTCCAACAATATAAATTCTGTCTATTTGGTCCATATCAAGTTGGGCATCAGCTGGTGCAGAAACATAGCCTCTGTGATTGCAGGATTTGCAATATTACTCCTTCGGGCAGAAGTGTCTTTTGGAGGAAACAAAGCCAGGCATTCGTTCCAGCTCACCTTGTACGATTAAGCTGTGGAAAATAAAAGATAAACACCAAGAAAAGTCAGCACACAAAAGACCATGCATAAAGGTAGATGGCAAGAATACTGATACTAAATGGCAACAGCAAATCCTCTAAACTTCAGATAAGTCTTAATCAACATCAATACAGTGAGATTTGGGTGCCAGACCAAGAGCACAGTTCTCTTCCTGGAGTAGGATGCATAAGGCTTTTTCACAATCATGGTACACATAATATTTGTAAAAAGAAAAACTGGTGAAAATAGTTTCCAGAAGGAATGGAAAGGGGAAGTATTTGCCAACTCTTGTGAAAAGTGGCATAGGTCAATAAAGTACCCATCGTGAAGGATTACATACACCCACTGGTAATACAATGCAGCAAACTATAGGCAGATGATTACAAATGACCTTCTTTCCTACAGAGAAAAAAAAACAAACAAACAAACAAAAAAAAAACAAAGCAAACAAAGTAATAAGTAGTAATGATGATGTTTGCTAATCACTAACTAACACCAGAAGCTGTTACTGAAAGACCTGAAACTGCCCAGCTGCACAGAACCGTTCTCTGCACCTGTGATTTCAACAAGTACCTCCTCCCCTCCTCCCTCCACCATTGTATCCACCGCTTCTATGAAATCACTTCTCTTAAATTAATTCCCAGTCCTGCGGTCAATCAATGAGACTGTTTACAAAATCCTGGCATGATGCATGTGTAGAGATCTGCCAGCACAGATCATATTGGATTAAGGCATTTATCAGACTTGTACAGCAGGCACATATTATTGTACGTTTCACTGCTGTACACTGATACTGATCTCTGGTCATCTCTGAAACTGGCATAAACACCTAATACAAAGGTGATGACCACAAAGCAAAAATACTCCTGAATTCTTAGATGCTTATATTGTTAAAATAATATCTGTGTTTAAATCCTTACGTCACTGAGATCAGAATTTCCCCTTGCTACATCCATAAGAAGAGAGATGTTCTTCCCCGTTGTGTCATGATGTTTGGTTTATATGGATGATTACAAAGAGCTGTTCTGAAAAATATAGCAAGATATGCCAATATAGAAATAGAACAAATGTAGTCAGAAGAGAACCTGTTTGCAATTCCTCTATTTTTCAGCAGCATCAAGGTATTTAGTTGTTCGGTTTGGTAGTTGGTTTGTCCTCCCCACCTCCCCTATGTGGGTATTCAATCATCTCTCTTTCTATTTTTCCAGGTACTTCTGGAAAAGAGAAGAAGAATGTGTTGCTCTTTACATTGCTCAGGATCCAAAACACAAGCAGCCTTATACCTAGTTTCTGTATCAGTTGACATTGATAAGAAAAATTTTAACCTACTTATGTCATCTTAATAAATTTATAGTCAGAACTCCTGTAAATCTGAATAGTCTAACATAATAATTACACTGGAATCAAGTGCTATGCCCCATTATAACTTTTTTTTTCCCCAAGTAGTTAATGTTTCAGCAAAATCTACAACCTGTAATTTTGTTAAAAACAAGACTTTATTACATGAAAGCAAATGAAAACAGATCCATGAAGTAGGATTAGCTACATAGTAATATAAATGATAATATCTGGAATAAATTGTAAGCTTTTCAAGTGCAAGTGTCCTCTGTGAGGTAAAGAGAGGGAGATAGGACAGATATTGTTTTGCCTATTTACTTACATTCTTCATTTCTTTGCCTCAGTTTTGCCATTAATGATAAATTGGGTATGTGAGTTATCAAGCCCACAGCACACGAATTTTTATTTGCAATACTTTACAGATGTTCTGAGATCTTTGGATTAAAAGCCCTTTAAAAAAAAAAAAAAAAAAAAAAAAAAGGGAGGGGGAGGGAAATTACAAACTTCTTCTGCTCCACTACTTGAGGATCTCAAGTAGATCACAAGGACTTTCTCCTTGTGAAAAGTGGAAGGTGTGTTAGTAAAAGGGGAAGCAGTAGCAGCAGTAACATCACACATTACTTAGATCATCACTGTACTTGCTTCACGTAACTTGTTAGCAGGTTATCAAATCTTGGTACTGCATTACCAATCACAGCTGATAGTAACATGCCAGACATACCATGTGGGATGCTGCCTATGCACCACACTATCATCATGGCATCTCAGTCCTGGATTTCCAGCTGTAGAAGTCTTTATTTAAAATAGCCTAAAACATGTGGGTTTTGTTTGTTTTTAAAAAACATGTTGCACTTTACATTATTAAACATTTAACTAATCTGTTTTCTGATGTTGAGCTTTGTCAATTACATGCTTGAAAAAGCAGGAAGTTACCATTTCTTGATTTTTGTAATAACTAATGAAAGTTCAGAAAATATTTATTTAATATATCTATCACCTACAAAGCTCAGTAAACTGAAATGCTGTATGTGTTTTATGCAAGTGTTAGTATTTTTGGTGAGAAAAACTGAGATATGTTGGCCTTAATTTATAATATATTTAGGTTCACTAGCTTTTCTAGTAAAGCATACAGCAGAATTTTGCTATGTTCTCCTAATAACAGAGGATCTAATTTGAGAACCTGAGCCCTGTCCTTAAGGCTATTATGGATGTTACCTACAACAGACAAGTGTCCCTTGAATGAGGGAGTAATTTATCTGATTACCTTTGGTATTGATAGGCCTGTCTGCCTGCAGGATTGCCTGCTCCCCAAGTGAACATCTACAGCAGAAGAATCTAGGGTATCAGAGTGTTGTATTTTCAGTTTACCAGTTTGGAGGTAACTACTGCAGTGCTAGTTCTGGGTTTACTTCATATCACATAAATGTTTGTATTTCACACAACGGTAATTTGATAAAATACAGTAGCATGTAGGACGATCTGCAGCAGCTCTTCACAAATTCAGAGACACTGTGAGCCATGGAAATTTCAGAATGCACATTTAAGCACCTCTAGATTACAGATAACTTTTCACCTTTAAAGACTTCAGGGTTTAGAATTAAGGCTCCACTCAAACATATTCTTCTCTTTCTAAATAAGTTGCACCTGCTGCTTGATTTAGGCACCCATTTTCAATCTGAATCATACAGATACTGTGTCACCTCACATTTAATAAACTTCTCTGTTATTGCATTTTGGTAGGCTTATGTTGACCTTATTAGTGCATGTTTACCTTGACAGTCCATCTATTGCCCGTGGTTTCTCCAAGACTCAAAAGTAATGCCTTTATACAAATATTCATTCTAAACAATATTACAATAAAACCTACACAGATGAGAGAAGACATACCTGCACTACTTCCTTCAACACACTCAAAACTGCCTAGAATCACAAGCCAGAGCTGACCTGAAAGCTTAGAAGCACACACAAAGGAGTCTGAAGCTACCTACAAGCATCCATAGTTACCCAAGCCTCTGTTTCACCTAGACTGGAAGTCATCAGGAGTTCCCCCCCTCACTTAAAATGGGAAAGGGCAAATGGCCCAATACTACCAGTTGTGGGGCAGAGAGACTGTGACTGTTCAGTGCCTTTAAAATGTTCAAACCGAGTGAGAAAACTGGTAAATTTTGTAAAACCAAAGATGAAACACATTCTTTTAGCTACAGATATATTGTATTTTCTATTATTACAGCATTTAAATGCATATGAGTGATATAAACATTATGCCAGCATTTCAAATTGGGCAAGAGACCTCACCTTAGAGTCAGTTATAAATTAGCAACGTAGATCAAAAATACAGTAATTAGTGCCTCCAATTGCCAACTAAACTAGATAGGTCTGACCTCACAGTGTACTTTTATTCTTATTTTGAGCTAAGCTGAATTTTAAAAATAATTGAAAAAAGTTTTGATACTGTCTCCATATATTCTTCCTTATTAAGTGTTGAACTGTTGGACAATAACAAAAAACGTTGATTAGCATGGTCACATTATGTATCAACACCAGTAAAATCCAACACAACTTTATGTAAAACACAGGTAAACAGTGACCCTCACATATCATGCTGTAACATATCACAGAAATCAACAGCAGAGCTCAAGACTGTCCCATTGTTTTTAAAATTAGCAGAACAGTTAAGGCACAATAATGATCAGATGCCAACTACATTTCATGTTGCAATGAATAAATTGACAGCTTGCACAAGTCAAGTGATGAACTCTCCTTCCTCCACGCTTGCTTTATTTTTAGATCCTGCTTGTTCCATTGAAGTAACAAACTACCAGAGGCAGAAAACCAGACTAGATAGATCAGTTAACTGATCATGTGTGTTGTAGTAAACTTTTTCCTCAAAGCCACACAACATTTATTCATGCTTGTAAACCGATCTTCTCTAATTTTATGAAGATAATACTTTCATTCTGGTGTTAAAAGCATTCATGGTACTCTGATTTCAGATCTCGAACCACATTTATATTATAGAACAGATGCACATAAAACAACACACCCACCATCGTCGCATATAAGTAAAGGAAGAAAAAAAGCTTTTCGTTGTTGTTTGTTTTACAAATTCCTACAAAAACAGTGTTTACGATGCAGATTTCAGTGAGTTGGGGATTCTTTTTATTTTTATTTTATTTTCAGTAAATGATTCAGAGTGCACTTTAATGAACAGGTAAGTCTAATAAAGGTCATCACCTCCTGGTCTGTTTCTGATTGAAGACACACATGGTTGTAGACCTATTCTTCAGCATCGAACTATGCAGAATAACAGCTGGTTGGACCCCAATTAGAACAGTTGATTTTAAAGTAATAATGAAGAAGACAAAGTTAATATACAGTCTGCAGCTCAGAGTAAATATCTCAACCCACAAGTGCCAGCACTATCTGACACAAAACGATCTTATGGTGGATACAGCCAGTGATATCAGTGATTGTCCAGAAACTGTGGAAGTGCATAAGAACTCTCCCTTTTACCATTACTGAAATTTTTATTAATGCTTGAAAGCTAGGGGGAAAACATACATCAAATCAACATACATGTATACCCAACAGTTCCTGTTAAGCACCTTAGCAGAAATAAACCCTGCTGTTAGGTAAATCAACCCCAAATGCATGCATTAGATTCACTTCTGCAGACAGCTCTCCTGTTTGGAGATCTGTGAATTGCATACAACTCCTTCCAAATTGATGTTACTTTAGGTTAAATATACCCAGATCTTTGCCCAGGTAATTCAATTAAGTTACATCAGAACCACGTGCTCAAAGATTTTAAAGTGCTCACCACTTTATATTTTTGAAGAGCTACTCAACAGGTGCACATACATGACCATTACATAGCTAAATAAAATCTTATGCCCCTAGTTTGGGAGATAAATTAGGCTGAAGTCAGGGCAAAATTATTTGGGTTCTACAAACATTTAAATGCCACCCTGCCATACTTTGCTCTGAGGGTGCAGCCACCTCCACTGAAAATCCACAGGGCTTGGTTTCTACTTTTTTCAAGACCTGAGCCAAGCTCATTCTCTTCTTGCAAATCACAGCCAGAGATCTATAACCTCATTTTACCCAAAAGTCTCAGGAAAAGGGCAATGTCACAAGCCGCCCCAGAGACAGCTCCCATCTCTGTGCAGAGGTGGGAAGGCAAACACTCATCTTTGCTGTCTTGCAGGAACATCCACATCACAGTCCACACTGTTAGGGGCATCTCCATGCCTGCACTGTAAAAAAAAAAAGCTCTGTGCTACTGTGGTGACATAAATTGAGCCACACAGGCTTGCTCATACCCCAGTATTGCTAGTGAACTAGAGGATAATTCCTACTCCCCAAATGGAGTTACAGAAAACATTACTCTATAAAATAAAAGCTAGCACTGACAGAAAGCACATATCATTACAAAACCATTGTTTCAGTAACAATTATTTGCCTGAAAACATTTGTGATCTGAGCTGCCTGTTAGAATCTTGGCATACATTACAAAATGAAGGTAAACAACACATTTTGACTTGGGAAAAATAATCAGCAGATTGTCAGACCACAAATAGATCAGCTTTGTTTACATCAATCTGAGAAAAATGTTAACAGTTACCGATGGCTTCTTGATACTGGTGACTAACAACCCACATGGTTCATACCCTATGTGCTTTATTAGTGAATGACAGACAAACATCAAATGCATCAGGCCCTGTACTGCATAATATCCTGTTATTCTCTTCAGAAGAAGAAGAATGGAAAATACTGAATGAAACTAAGTAAAAACTTGAAAACTCTGCCTTTTGTACGACACCATGAAGTCTGAAAGACACATTAAAAAGGACAAGCACACGTACCTGAATGTTATGCAAAACCCATGCAAGCTCATTTCAGGACCACTATCTCTCTTCATCCATGGCATGTAAGTGGAAGCAGAGAAAATGAGAACTTGCTAACACCTGGTGAGACCTGTAGGAGTCATAAACTGGCCAGCATTAGCTAGATTACAGCATAGCTGTAATCAAGAATCACAGAATCACACAGAATTTTCTAGGTTGGAAGAGACCTCAAGGTCATCGAGTCCAACCTCTGACCTAACGCTAACAGTCCCCATTAAACCATTTCCCTAAGCTCTACATCTAAACGTCTTTTGAAGACTTCCAGGGATGGTGACTCCACCACTTCCCTGGGCAGCCTGTTCCAATGCCTCACAACCCCTTCAGTAAAGAAGTTCTTCCTAACATCTAACCTAAAACTCCCCTGGCTCAACTTAAGCCCATTCCCCCTCGTCCTGTCACCAGGCACGTGGGAGAACAGGCCAACCCCCACCTCGCTACAGCCTCCCTTGAGGTACCTATAGAGAGCGATAAGGTCACCCCTGAGCCTCCTCTTCTCCAGGCTGAACAAGCCCAGCTCCCTCAGCCGCTCCTCGTAGGACTTGTTCTCCAGGCCCCTCACCAGCTTTGTCGCCCTTCTCTGCACCCGCTCAAGCACCTCCATGTCCTTCTTGTAGCGAGGGGCCCAAAACTGAACACAGTACTCGAGGTGCGGCCTCACAATACCCCAACAGAAAAAAAAAACATGAACCTGCAGCGTGACATAAGAGAGTAACTGATGTTGAAAGTTTAGATAATTAAAAATGCTGAATGATGCAGAAAGCATTGATTCAAAGTTCTTTTATGTAGTGGAAAGACACAGGACATAAAGCAAGAAAATTGAATGAGTCCCTTCCAGACGTTCTTTTGGTTTAGAGAGCACAGATCACACGCTCCAAGAAGAAACAATGACATTTAATAAATATGAAACCACAGGAAATGGAACTGCCATAGACATTTCAGAGAAAACATATTTAACTCTCTAGAACATATGTTTAATATTCATAAAATATTTTCAGCTACTAGAGTTCACTCAGTAAATCATAGTGATTTCCAGAAATATCACACACACTGCAGTGGCAAGATTTTATTTAATCCAAAAATCTACTAGATTAGCTGTATTTTTAAATCAAGACAGGAAATTATATGCTAGCATTAGAATCAGACAGCCTTATCCCATCAGACCTAGAGTTTAAAACAAAAATTAGCCAACTCTCTGGTTTCTATTTCCAAGACAAATTACAATATTAAACTGTCTAAAGCTATTTCTTCCATCTTCTAGATAAACCAGGCAATCTACACCCAATTCTTTATTGAAAGCAATTTGCCTCTACTTACATCTTTGCCGATTAAGGTGCAGCTGCCTTGATTTATGCCAGCATGTTAACAGAATCAGGCTGCTACACTATAATGTGTTGATTTTCTGTGTGCAAAATAGTATTGCATAGCTTTATAGACTATATACATGTGTGTATGTGTACACACATACACAGACACAGAGACATATATACAAACACATATATATGCCTTCTGAGTATCTTCGTGCAGTAAAGAATTGTGAAATCTCATCTTGCCCATACTGGTGAAGTTTGTGCCAAGCATACTGCGTGTGCTTGTCATTTTATAAAACGACTAGCCAATTATTGTCAGCCAGATACAGATTGATACTAAAGGTCATTTTTATTTATGTCAGACACGGGATGTTTCAGAAGCTTTTATGGAGTAGCTACATCTGTGCTCTCTGTGGGTTGGATGCACTCCATACATGCTGCTGGAGGACAGAAAAAGAAGGAGATCGTACAGGAGGAAAGAACTATCCTGGTCTTCACTAGAAGCCAACCACATGAGATGCTCACCTAAACAAGCCTTTCCACAGCAACCCAACCAATTGGGCCTTTGCAGCTCACAAACATACCTCATGGAGGGCCAGAGGTTTTTTTTTATTATCAGTTTTAATCTAATAGAAAGGTTTCATGGCATTTATTTCCTCTAAATCAAAATTAACTCTACTTGCAAAGTTTCCTCCCCCTCAGAGGGAAATAAGATGTAGGCTCAGAAGCCCAAATCCGCAATGATATTTAAGTGCCTGAGGAACTGTGCCAGAGTGTCTGGCAGTGGAAATTAAACAGACTCAATTTTAAAAGAATATAGTGAATGGAGAGACAGACTGAAAGCTCTGGGGAATGAAGCACTCCTTTTATCTACTATGGGGGCAGCTGTTAAGTGTCAAAGTGAACTTCTCTACTCTTGCTCGTCTGTGTGCTTAAACCCACCATTACTGACATCTCCACCTCTGCTTGGAATTGGCCTTCGCTACAGCTGGCACCATGTTAGTCATGAATGGTATTTTCATGACATCAACATCAGTCCAGTGGGAGCAGGACAGAGATAAATACACATTGTATGATCACGTGAATGGTCATCTTAAAGTTCCTTTCCCTGCAGAACAACAACAACAAAAAAAACTTTTTGTAAAAGGTAATAATATTCTTCTTGCTTAATTTAAGACACACAGAAACAGTTGGATATATTTGAAAAAGCTGTTTTACAGATTAACTTATGCAGCTTGTGCATTCTGTCATTAAATTGTTATTTTCCGTATCTAGTTCATGACATTTAGCATTGAAACTATTTTATTCATTTCCTCATGTCTCTGTGTTGGGACAAATGCCATTCTCAGTTGTTTTTGTATCAATATGTAGCTAATGGAATTACCCTCATCTCATGGCACTACAACTGGGCTCTCTTTCCAGGTAGGTATTACAGCCACAGCATGACACAAGGTGGAACTGCATCAGCACACGAAGGCTGCTTAACAACAGGTACACACCACTGCTTCTAGTCTTCCGCAGGTTATAATTTCACTCTAATAGTGCACCTTATTCAAGATAATAGAACAATTCTTTTGGAGGCTTTGTAACTCTTGTTACAGCTGAATTTCGCTTTCCAGAAATGCTATAAGACCAGAAATTGGCAGCTGCGTCCTGTTGAAAAGAAGCACCCTCTAGATGACTGAAATGTTAACATCTAGATCTACACAGAAGAGAGCACTGTAGATCAGTGAGAAAAAAAAGGAAGGAAGAAGGCATTCAATTGCCAACAGTGCTTCCCATGCTTGTGTTTTTAAAAGCTCAATATATAGAAGTCTTTAGATGGATGGATGAATGAATGGATAGAAAAATTTTACCTGAAAATATTTTAGGGCACTAGCAACTGAAAGAGATTTCTTCAATTCCTTGTATTGTTTCTCCAAATGAATGCATGCTGTTAGAATGTGACCTTCATTTTATCTGACTTGAAGAAGTAAGGTTAGGAAAAGTATGCTAGAACAGACAAATACTTGTTTTTGCACACATGTTTTAAAGGCATGCAAAAAAACTTTCACTTTGGTGTCTGATGTGTTTAGGGAAATCATAGACATAGTTTGTGTTATCTGCCATAAGGTCTTCACTGAGGAGGTTCATGCTGTGAGGATTTCCATGGCAACTACTTACATTGACATAAGTGTTCATTTTTGAAATTGAGAGTCCAGGGACATGATTAGCTACAGCAATTATACCATGTAAACCACCCAAACAGTAATCTTTTGTTCAGGGCCAAGTAAACCAACTTCAGAATCACCCACTAAACTAGAAAAAAAAAAAAAAAAAAGCCTAAAAATTCCCTTTTTTTTTTTCCCCCCCAATAAAAAATTATGTGTTTACATACACACATACAGATGAACTAATAAGTTCTTAAAATTATAAACTTCATCAGGTGGCCTAACGAAAGTCTACATGAAGAAGACTATAATGAGGTCAACCCAAAGAGACACAAAAATGAATTTTTGAGAATATTTCCAATTCTACTGAAATCAAGATGACAAGTTCTTTCTGGTTCTTAATGAAAGTATTTAGACAATAAGTATTCACCAATGTCTTGAATTGAAGCTGCTATAACATATTGAAGTTCTAGAATAATATAGCGGTAAAAATAGGGGGGTTTAAATTAACAAGCTTTGCTCTAGAAGGAAGAAGCAAAGACCAACAACCCAACACCTGCCCCAGAAAACCCATAATGGAAGCAGCCAGATCCTTTATACCTGTTTCCCTCTCCTTCAGATGCAGTTCAGAGTTTACCAGGCATGAGCTAGGGGCAGGAGGTAAATACAATCTGATAGTCTCAGCCTGCATGCTCTTTGGAGATCACAACCACTCAGCACAGACTTAATTCAAGGTTAATTTGTAATAGGATGGGGCTGATATGCAACAAGCCCTAAAATCTCTTGGCCCCATCTAACACTTCCCTGCCCTAGTCTTCCAAGTGATTGTTTAATCCAGCTGAATGTATTAATCTCTCAGAGCTGACAGATGATACCTTTACTCATCAGCTAAAGTAATACTTATAGCTTTCCTTCTCCAACACAGTACAGCTGATATAGATCATTAAAGTTAGCTTGAAAAATACAGTTTAATTTTATGCAGTCATTTAAAAGACCAAATTTTATATCAATGAAAGTAAAGCTTAATGGAAAACCTAGTTTTTATATTCTCTTTAATTCTCACATCTATTTCAGACATCCACTGAAACCCCATAACATCAATTTATTCAAGAAAGCATTGTAGTCTCTTGTTGGAAGTTTTCTCCATGAAGTTAATGTTAATGGCCTGAACAGATGTCCTTTTTTTCTTATAAGGGTTATAATTCAGAGCTATGCTCACAGAGACTGTGTCTTACTCTATAAGTAAAAATTCCTGGAAATAACTGTTCTCTGTGATGCACCATCTCATCTCCTTACCCTCTGAATGGTCAAACAGTGGCAAAACTGTATAATTCATTTCAAAAGGACATTTAAGGACTCATTCATGAGAGACATAACAGTGGTGGAGAAACAGATATCAAGGAATTATTGTGAGCAGCCACATCAAGCTGGAGGAAGCCACATACAGTCAGGCTGCACACGAACAGGCTGAACAATTCTGAAAAACTATTTTCTTCTTTTGGGAAGAAGATAGCAAGGTTTAAAGGGGCTCATCCCAGGATGGCACTGATAGACAGCAGAGCCTTTGCCATAAGCACCCTTCAGATGGGACAAAGGAAAGGAAAGGAGAAGCTGAACTAGAGAAGTAGTAAGGCAGAATTTGCTAATACAACATTCCCATACCTGCTCATCAGATAGTGTCCTCAAAGCAGGGACTGGGCACTGAAACAAATCCATTGCCAAAGCTGACTGGGGTGTGGATATTCATCCTTGCTGCCTCCTGCAGATAATGCACTACATCTCAAGCTGGGTACTGGAACATGGCATATCCTCCTTGTCTTTATTTGTTCATTAAATGCTTTTCTTCACCAATGATGAAAATAGTGAACTCCTGAACATACTGTGTGTAGGTTTTTTACTGCATTCACTACTACATTCAGCTATAAAGTATGTAGATAACACACAGTGTGGTCCCCCATGGCTTGGATAGATATTGCTATTACTGGATGTTCAGAGGAGTTTTCCTTTAGGATTCCCTCTGCTGTGGCAGAAAGCTAACCCTCTGTCTGCATAGGCTTGTGCTATTGCTGGAGACCAGGAAAGAGAAGAAAAGCTGCACAGAAGGCAAATCCTCCTATATTTAAGTGATAAATAAAGCAAATACTCTATGATATAAGGCTCCCATGCTCAGCAAGGCACTGCACAAACTTAGATTGAGACAATCTGTTTCCCCGAGGCTTATAGGCTAAATAGCAAGTGAGAAAAATGGAGCTACACGACAAGCAGAGAAAGGCATCTGACAAAAGCCTCATTAGCGTGCCATTTCCTTCACCCACAGCATATGTTTGTTTCTTCTCAGAGCTGGCATTTCTGTAGGTCTGCATGCTCAATACTTATCCCAAGTATCCAGCAGTGAGAAACAAAGACTGCATAGCCCTCTGAGTTATCGTGTTAAGCCTTTGCTTGTCTAATCATGCTATGTTGTGAAAATTCAAGTGCCTGACTGAGAAAAAAACATCTAGGGTACAGCAGAGATGACTAAGAAAAGGACTCCTGCCACTTTAATTGCTTTGTATCAAGATATTACCTCTTGATGTGTAAACATCAAATTAGCAATATTCTCAGGGTGAACAGTAACACAGCAATCAAATAATTCCTTCCAGCTATACAGCGACAGATAGATGCTCTCCTGTCCTACTGTCTTTTCCTCAGTATTTGGCACACTGAGTATACTTCAAAATAGTATCCCTGTGCTGCAGATCCTATTAAATTCCAATTATTCTATCTCTCTGTACTAACTTTATAACTTTGAATCTTATCAGCACTTGTGCTGCCATTTTAGAGAGAGAAGTGTATGCCACAGCTGGCTGCAGTAGCAGGGGTCAGTGAGCCAGGACGTTGCTTAAGGACATTGCTCAGGGCTCTCTCATACATTCCACTTGAATTTGCTGTACGGAATCTGAAATGCAGCATTATCCAAACCAGCATCAGAGGACTGCTTAAAAATAATCCTAATATTTCCTAGACTTAAAAAATAACTTTTATCCAAGGCAACTTTTTTACCCATATTTCTACTTTAGTCAGATCAGTTTCTACAATATTACTGTACTGTCACTACCTCATAGCTTAATAACCTTCATAATTTGAGTACACACTTTATCATCAGCTTAGACATTGTCTAGGAGATCTTAATTCCATTGCAAAAAAGAAACATTTTGGACACTGTGAGCACAGTACAAGTGCACTCAGTAAATTGTCTTAGACTATCCCATTATTCAGGATGTATCTCCATTGCTGAACAGGCTAGTGCAGGGAGCGGGGCTGGGAGCTGTTCCCAGTCATCCTGCAGCCCTGTTCTGGGGTCTCCTGTCTGGCTTTCTTCAAAACTAGGGAATATTTTGAGGAAAAGGCATTCTTAAGGACCACTCCCTGCAGCATAAATATATTATATATAAATATTACAGTATAAAATATATACATATTACAACATTTATTATCTTTATCGATGATCTGGATGAGGGGATCGAGCGCACCCTTAGTAAGTTTGCAGATGACACCAAGTTAGGTGCGTGTGTCGATCTGCTCGAGGGCAGGAAGGCTCTGCAGGAGGATCTGGACAGGCTGCACCGATGGGCTGAGGTCAACTGCATGAAGTTCAACAAGGCCAAGTGCCGCTTCCTGCACCTGGGGCGCAATAACCCCAAGCAGAGCTACAGGCTGGGAGAGGAATGGTTGGAGAGCTGCCAGGCAGAGAAGGACCTGGGAGTGATGGTGGATAGTCGGCTGAATATGAGCCAGCAGTGTGCTCAGGTGGCCAAGAAGGCCAACGGCATCCTGGCTTGTATCAGGAACAGTGTGACCAGCAGGACTAGGGAGGTGATTGTCCCCCTGTACTCAGCTCTGGTGAGGCCGCACCTCGAGTAGTGTGTTCAGTGTTGGGCCCCTCGCTACAAGAAGGACATGGAGGTGCTCGAATGAGTCCAGAGAAGGGCAACAAAGCTGGTGAGGGGTCTGGAGAACAAGTCTTATGAGGAACGGCTGAGGGAGTTGGGTTTCTTCAGCCTGGAGAAAAGGAGGCTCAGGGGCGACCTTATCACTCTTTATAAGTACATTAAGGGAGGCTGTATTGAGGTGGGGGTTGGTCTATTCTCCCACGTGCCTGGTGACAGGACAAGGGGGAATGGGCTAAAGTTGTGCCAGGGGTGTTTTAGGATGGATGTTAGGAAGAACTTCTTTACTGAGAGGGTTGTGAGGCATTGGAATAGGCTGCCCAGGGAAGTGGTGGAGTCATCATCCCTGGAGGTCTTTAAAAGACGTTTAGATGGTGAACTTAGTGATACGGTTTAGTGGAGGACTTGTTAGTGTTAGCTCAGAGGTTGGACTCAATGATCTTGAGGTCTCTTCCAACCTAGACAATTCTGTGTGGTTCTATGAACATATTTATCAACATCCTCTCAGTAAACATGCTATATTTTGGGAACTTCTCATTTAGACAATCTTGTTTCCAAATCAGAAGCTTGTGTGATCCACAGCTTACCTTCCATAGCTTACCTTCCCACTTCCTCCAGTACCACAAATTTATGCATTTATCCTTTTTCTATGAGGTAAAAGTTTACCCAACTATGCCAATACACATAATTATGTTTGAATGAACATTTACAATGAAAACATTGTTTCAGTGAAGGCCAGAGATGTGTTCCCTGGTCTCTGAGTTCAATCAACAAAAATTCAATGGATGTCAACAGAGTCAGTTGGGATTTTCATCTGTATAAATAGGAGCAGGATCTGACAGCCATACAAATTACATCTGTTTCATTGCAGCCATCTGTAATTCAATCTCCAAAATATTAATCAAATTTGTGTGACATTATTTTTCCTCCATCATCATCTCATGCTACTGATTGCTCCTTGGTCTATTACCCTTATACACTAATAGATTTTTATTCCCCTAATATTTATGCCTTTAAGGAAGATTGAGTTAGATTTACTGGACTGTGATCAATACCACATTACCTTCTCTTTAATCATTCTGTATATATCATCTGTTTACTATACGTCTCTCCACAGTTTGGTCTTTGCACTGTTAATCCAACACAATATTTAGGTTTAGCCGAACATTTGTGTATTATACTAACCCACTCAAAAACTAGTAGACCTAGCATTCCATGACCTTGTTTTTCAAGCCAATTTCTTACTTTTTTTTTTTTAAATAAAAGTTATGATATCATAGAATGACAGAATAGTTTGGGTTGGAAGGGATGTTAAAAAACATCTAATCCAACCCCCCTGCCATGGGCAAGGATACCTCCCACCAGATCAGGTTGCTCAGAGCCTCATCCAACCTTGCCTTGAGCACCTACAGGGATGGGGCATCCACAGCTTCACTGCCCTGTTCTGATGCGTCACCACCCTCATGGTAAAGAATTTCTTCCTTAAATCTGATCTAAATCTACACACTACAGTCCCTGATGAAGAGTTCCTCCCCAGCTTTTCTGTAAGACCCCTTTAGGCAGTTTAAGTTTTCTTTATGCAAGTCACTTCCACTGGAATTCAGAAAAACACTACCTGTTCTGAGAACTGGAAGAGCTGGCTATACTATGAAGTGTTTTTGAAAACCTGTTGATAACTAAATTAAGATTTTCTATGGCAAAGCACTGCACAGTTGCACTATATTCATATTTTACCTATCTTCTTCAGGGATGATTGGCTATTCCACTTTTTTTTTTTTTTTTTCCTGAGCATTTGTTCAGCTGCACTTCATATTCTTTTTCTTAGAATTAATAAGCCATATGAACATAATTTCAAAATATGCAGCGAGAGCTTTTCCCTCTCACATCACACTGTAACAAAACACTGCTATAGTCCAATCTTGGCAACAGAATCCACTTAATAAATATGGGATTGTTTCACCACAGTTTAAATCTGTGGCTCCTGGATATTACGCAGTTATGAAAAACCTCCTTTCAGCTTCCTGGAAGTATCTTGTTTGCAATTCATATTATTTCTCATTGCTTCTATTAAACATCCTTAAGACCAGTTAAAGACAATGATCCAGGTGTTTTATATTATTAATGAACACATCTGACTACACCATAGTTCAACCAGGAATAGTCCTCCTTGTTTGGTCTTTGGGTATTAATGATATTATGAATGGTTTATAGAGGCTACCAGGCTTTCTTAAATTTTTTTCTATATATTATTAGTCTTCTTGACACCCAGCATAGAACAGTGTAACAAATCCGTATTTCTTCTACAAAACTGCACAGAATGTATAAGTTAATAATGTTTAAGTCTACAGTTGTTTGAATAGGTTAGCAACCACTGGTTTGGTGAAGCCAACCTAATGCCCTTCTAGAGACAAAGGAAATAAAAATAAAATTAAAAATAAAATAATAAAATAAAATAAAATAATAAAAATAAAATAAAATAAAATAATAAAAATAAAATAAAATAAAATAAAATAAAATAAAATAAAATAAAATAAAATAAAATAAAATAAAATAAAATAAAATAAAATAGTAAGTGTATTTTGACCACAGTAAGGCCCCAAACACTGATTCTCATAATTGAAAAGAAAATCAAAAAACTACAAGCTAGATGAAAATACTCTCAGTTGAAATTAAAGCAATAGTTAAAGTTAGTTGAATAAAATATTACAGAGAATTAAATACTACAGAGAATTGTTAGTCATTGACTGGCCAAATGGTCCCGCGTTCAATGCTGCATAGTCACAATAACCTAGATGATGTATTAAACAACATATGGTTTTAAAATGATCCCAAATGGGTATAAACTACAGTAAACTAAAGACCAGGATTAGAATTCAAAACTTTCTTCATAAATCTGTTCTAAAACAACACAGTGAAATTCAGTGGGGGCAACTATAATGTGATGCACATAAACATAAACAAATCAAGTGCATAGAAACAAAGTCAACTCATTATATGAAAGCTTTTCAGGAAATTATTTGGAGGTCTTTGTGGATTGCAAGATGAAAACAAACCATGACTATTAGAAAAGATAGTACACACTGTAAGGAGATGTACAAGCAACTCCCAAAGGAATTCCTTCCAGTCTCTGGGAAACTGTGGTTCACAGTGCCACAGGTAAGGCTTGTTTCCAGTTGTGTGTACATCTCAGGAGAGAGATAGGCCAACTGGAAAGACTCCAGACAAGAAAATGAACAAGGGTGGCAAGTCCTGTGGGGAAAGTTGGAAGAAACAAGAAATGGCTAGCTCAAAGAAGAGGTAATTGTAAGGAGAGACAGACACAATAAGAATACCTATTCAGTACCTAACAGGCTGGTAGAAAGAGGAAAGAAGTTTGTTTATACATGACTGTGGAAACTATGACACAATATAATAAGATAAGCATGGCAAAAAAAAAAAACATTTCTGAAAGTCTAGAGGCAATGTAGATGGCCTTGGAGTTTGCAAATGCTATTGCTGTTTAAAAAGGCGCTAATGCTATTTTAAAAAAAAAAAAAGGATAAAAAAGCATTTTTTAGAAAAGTCATTCTCAGGGAACATGATGGATTAGATAAAGATGCATCTTCCTGTATTATTCAGTAAGTTTTATTCTCACATATGATGTGTGAAAATCATTCAGTGGTTTACACCTATCACCTCAGGGAAAGGAAGGCCATCATCCTGAGGGGTAACTTGAAGAGGTCTGACATAGGAAGGAGGTCTGATACTAGAATCAAGCAGTCTTCTGGGAAAGTTTGAAATACATGGTTATCCTAAACAACCAAAAAAAAAAAATCTGATAATATGCAAAATCAGACTACTTTTTATGCTAAGATAGATGAGACACTTGTTCATGAGTCATCATAAAAAGTTTGTGTTTGACTTGTAACAACAAAGTATTTTTCAATGATTCCTGAAATATTGCACACTTTCTTAAATTCCCAAATTATTATTTTCAGATTTAAAAACCTTGTTAGTTTTCTTCCCAAAACTGATACAAAAAACAATTTATTACCTAGATATAGGTTATTTCTTCACACAAACATTAGTTTTAAGTATGGCTCATAAAATATGAAAAGCTTTGATTAGCAAAGTGACATCTCTGTATCAGGTGGTTATTCTTTTTGTCATTCTTCAAACAGAGGCTTCAAATTAGAAAGACTTAATCTATTCATCCCTGATACAGACACCACAGAAGCCATACCAGACAAAAAGAGAGCTGTTTCTAGCTAACAATACCAAGCAGAAGAACCTTACAGGAAAATGACCTCAGAGTAGCCAAAAGACTACCTGTGTTAATGTTGAATCAAAGCACAGTAAAATTATTCAATTTCTGTCATTGTAAAATTTGTAAAATTTCCGTCAATGTAAAATTATTTCAATTTCTGCTATTGCTGCCCAAGAGGGCATAATTACTGTTTCATTCCTCAGAAGGCAATCCTTTTTTTTTTTTTTTTTTTATCCTTCTATCCCCATCTTTACAATTTCTTTAAAATTCTAAAACCTTGTAAACTCCAGGCAAAACTCTCCACACTTGGCCACTGCTCTGTGAATATTAAGGCTGCTTAGATTTTTTTTTTTTTTTTTTTTTTTTTAAGTATTCTCAGGCTTGTTGCTTTGACGTACAGCAAGAAAAATCTAATTTTGGTCCCACTTTTATTAAAGTAAATCTAAAGTAATACCAAATAAAGTTAGGGGAATTGGTGCTATTTTCAATAACCCCAAGTTATATCAGAATACATTTTCTAAATAAAACAAACAAAAAAAACAACACTTAGACATTGTACTGGATATAACAAAACATTTCTATCATCTCAGATGAAGCATTCTGAAAAAAATGTATGAGTTTACCCCTTAATAGTCAATATTGCTACTCTTGGATATTTAAAAAATCTGAGTCACAAAACTGATTTAATTATTTTTTTTTTAATGTATTTAGGATTTTTATTTTTATCCATCTAGTTAAGGTTTAAACCATCTCATTTACAAACTTAACAGTATTATCTCAAGAGCTAGAGACATCTAGAAAGCAGGAAGTCTGCTGGGATTTCTCTCACTCACTTTGTCACTGCCAAGTATGTGACTGAAGAGTTGGCAATCCTGGTTATCTGAATTAAGATGACAAACTGGATGTCTAGTGTCCAAATCCGTAATCCAGCCAAGCTGTTGCTCCCTCCCTTTCCTCATATTTATAACAGCATCTGTTCCTTCATAGTGAGTAGCAAAGTTAACGAAATGAGGAAATTTTCCCTTTTTCTTCCTCATCTGCTTGGCTTCTTGCCTAACTACCTGCCTGCCACACAGGGCATGTAGCATGCGAAGCCCGTTTTGACAAGACACGATCTGCTACCATTTTATTTTTGATGGAAAGAAGAGAAGGAAATTTCAAGTCACAGGGAGGGGGGAATGATTTCAGAAGGTAGTCTTTGCAACTGCTGCCAGCTCTGCAGAATTTGGCTTGGTAAAAGAAAGACAAGCAAATGAGACATGTTTCATCACTGAGCTTTCCTGCATTTTCCTTATCAGTAATTAGCGAGTAGCAGAATGTGTGCACTTCCTCAATGAAAGTAATTACTGTGTAAAGGGCCAGAAGTTTTCAAACCAAAACTAAAAAGAAATCAAAATTACACAGGCCTTCTGCAGGACTTCTGGAGGGACATTTTTTCTCTCTCATTCAGAAAAAAAAAAAAAAAAAAAAAAAAAAAAAAAAAAAAAAAAGCAACATTATACTTCTGTTACCACAATCTCTATTAGTAAAAGACAGCACAAAAATTACAAGGCATCCTTTAGGAATGGATCAAAATTCCTGTACTGTCATGATGAAGCACAAGATAAGGCAATTCCAAAATATCGCAAGTCAGGCAGGCGGGGCAGGAGGCCGGCATGGCTGACCAGGAACATTCTAATGGAGATTAGGCGGAAACAGAGAGTGTTTCGCTACTGGAAGGAGGGCCAGGCGTCATGGAAAGAATACAGGGATGCTGTTCGTGTTTGTAGGGAGAAAGTTCGAGTGGCCAAAGCACAGCTAGAGTTGAAGCTGGCTGTGTCTGTGAGAGAAAATAAAAAGGGTTTTTTTAGATATGTAAATGGAAAAAGGAGAACTAAAGAAAACATAGGGCCGCTCCTTGATAGGGAAGGTCTCCTCACAGACGATGACGTAGGCAAAGCAGAGACGCTTAACGCCTTCTTTGCCTCTGTCTTCAATGCCGATGATGGGCTTCGGGACCCAGGGTGCCCTGAGCTGGAGGACCGGGACGGTGGGGATGACAAACTCCCAACTGACCCTGAACGTGTGCAGGATTTGCTACTCCACCTGGATCCCTACAAGTCCATGGGTCCGGATGGGATTCATCCCCGGGTGCTGAAAGAGCTGGCGGATGTCATCGCGGAACCTCTTTCAATTATTTTTCAACGATCCTGGGAATTTGGAGAGGTCCCGGTAGACTGGAAGCTGGCAAATGTTGTGCCAATTTTCAAGAAGGGTCAGAAAGAAGACCCTAGCAATTACAGGCCTGTCAGTCTCACGTCAGTGCCTGGTAAAATCATGGAGAAGTTGGTTCTCGGACTTATTGAGGCGCACCTGGGGGACAAAGCAGTCATTGGTCCCAGCCAGCATGGGTTTGTGAAGGGTAGGTCCTGCCTAACTAACCTGATTTCCTTTTATGATAAGATCACCCGTATGGTGGACCAAGGGAAACCAGCTGATGTGATTTTTTTGGACTTCAGCAAGGCTTTTGACACGGTTTCCCATAGGATCCTACTGGACAAAATGTCCACCATACAGCTAAATAAAAACATCATACGATGGGTGAGCAATTGGCTAACGGGCAGGGCCCAAAGGGTTATGGTAAATGGAGCTGTGTCAGGCTGGCGGGCGGTCACCAGTGGGGTCCCTCAAGGCTCCATTTTAGGGCCGGTACTTTTCAATATTTTTATAAACAATCTGGATGTAGGAATAGAGGGTATTTTGAGCAAGTTTGCTGATGACACCAAACTTGGAGGAGTTGTGGACTCAAATGAGGGCGTAAAGGCCTTGCAGAGGGATCTGGACAGGTTGGAGAGCTGGGCGATCACCAACCGCATGAAGTTCAATAAGAGCAAGTGCCGGGTCCTGCACCTGGGACGGGGAAACCCTGGCTGCACGTACAGACTGGGCGATGAGACGCTGGAGAGCAGCCTAGAAGAGAGGGATCTGGGGGTCGTGGTAGACAGCAAGTTGAATATGAGCCAGCAGTGTGCCCTGGCAGCCAGGAGGGCCAATCGTATCCTGGGGTGCATCAAGAACGGCATCGCTAGTAGGTCAAGGGAGGTGATTGTCCCGCTCTACTCTGCGCTGGTGCGGCCTCACCTCGAGTACTGTGTGCAGTTCTGGGCACCACAGTATAAAAAGGACATGAAACTGTTGGAGGGCTACGAGGATGGTGAAAGGCCTGGAGGGGAAGACGTACGAGGAACGGCTGAGGTCACTGGGCCTGTTCAGCCTGGAGAAGAGGAGGCTGAGGGGAGACCTCATCGCAGTCTACAACTTCCTCGTAAGGGGTTGTCAAGAGGCAGGAGACCTTTTCTCCATTAACACTAGTGACAGGACCTGCGGGAACGGGGTTAAGCTGAGGCAGGGGAAATTTAGGCTGGACGTCAGGAGGGGGTTCTTCACAGAGAGGGTGGTTGCACACTGGAACAGGCTCCCCAGGGAAGTGGTCACTGCACCGAGCCTGTCTGAATTTAAGAAGAGATTGGACTGTGAACTTAGGCACATGGTCTGAACTTTTGGGTAGACCTGTGCGGTGTCAAGAGTTGGACTTGATGATCCTTAAGGGTCCCTTCCAACTCAGGATATTCTATGATTCTATGATTCTATGATGAAGTACCACAGAAACAACATATATCCAGCATTACTGTCCAGATATTAAAGCATTTTTGCTGTCATTGATGAGTTAGGCTTTCCAACTTCATTCCTCTTCCACAGATTAGCTTCTCTTTCCAGGCAGAAAAGACTGCAATCTCTGTAAGGCAGAAAACAGGAAATCTGTAACCAAGCAAGAAATCTTTAACTCTAACTTTAGGTTAAAGGCATAACCCCATCACCCACCCCCCGAAATAGATAAAATACAATAACTCTGCTTGCTCTCATCAGACCTGTTTCTTTAAGTCACAAAAATGCTCTTCAGTCAAGAAGAAGAGTAGGAGAGATCGCTGGGGTCAGTCTGAGGCAGGTCTTGCCTTTCACAGACTCCTGAAGACACTGAAGTACATGAAGTACAGCCAGCTGTGTTCATGCTTGTCACCCATTTCTGAGATGTAAACAGAAACTTCTTTAATGGGAATAGTTTATGACACTGAAGGTCAAACAGAAGAAAAAGAACCAGAACAGACTAAAGTAATGTGTGAGGCAGGGGAAAAATGCATAACAGTGAAGAAAAGGAGGGTCAAAAAGAAAAACAACAAACAAACCCCACACCTACAAAAAAAAATTGTCACAACAGTGGCTCTCAAAAGAGGCTTTTCAGAAAAACAGTGAGATTTACAAAAGCTATTAAAAATGTGCTGGAAAATACCAGCTTAATAGATAGGAACCAAAGGAAGCTCAGCTCCATTTTGCTCAAGCTTCTTTTTAATTAGCATACAAACTACCAACAAAACGATTTGCCAAAGAATTACAGATCTCCTGTTCCTACAGGGCTAAAAGGTATAATACAGAAGAGAGCAAGTATTAGAGATAAATATGGAAAAAAATCGCACTGCCCTATATGAATAGATGCTCCCTTACCAACAACATTAAAAATGCCAAGCCCTAGACACTAGCTTGGGATGTCCTAGCAGCATCCTGGCAGGTAAGTGAAATGGTTGTTTTGGAAGCCACATTCTGCACATACCCAAACTGACAGCCTCATAGAGAGCTCATTTTCTCTACAGTGTTCTAGGGAACGATTCAGAAACTGAGATGACAATATGATACCAAAATGCAGCCAAGTATATCTGCTATTTTAAAAGAGTCCAAGACTAAATGGTCTCCTTGAAGCCATAGAAACACTATTCAAACACCACATGTCCAGAGAAACCTGCTAATAAAACCAGCATTTCACCTATGACTCAGGACATGAGAGTTGAAGAACTTTGGTTGTGACAACAGCTAGGCATTCAGAAAGAGAATTTACGGTTCAGCCTGGAGAAGAATGGAACAAATACACCTTGTACCCTGAACACTTGTGTTACAATGAAAGAGAACTTCAGGTATCTATCAATACTAACAATATTTGGCAGTGCTCTCTACCATCATAATAAAACAGTTTTTGAAAGAGCCAAAAGTAGCTAAGTAATTTTTTCCCATGGAATTCTTTGGAGAAAGAATCTCAGTATCACTGGACAAAGATCAGATTAAAACAGATTAAACATTTTCTCATATTTGTAGGCAGGATCAGTTTGTAGGGTATCTGTTGCTGAACAGTCATCTCTAGGTTCAGAGTAAAATTAATTTGTAAATATCATTTGAGACACAGACCATTTGCAAAGTTATGTCTGCCCTCCTCATAGTTGACCAGGCAATTTTTTTTAATCATTATGATTAAGATGTTTAACTGAAATCTGAGTGATTCATCCTTTATACAGAAAATTTATCACATTCCTCTACAAAGAACTTGACAAGGCTGGACTTGGTGGATCTGTTCTTCTTGGTGGATCTGGCTGTAGCTCTGTTCATGAAAAAAGCACATGTATCAGATCTCCTGTTCAATCACCCAGCATTTTTTATTGATGCTTCCCCAGAAAAATAAGCAGCTACACAAATTCTTAGCCTTTTTGCCCCGTAGTGCAATGCTAAACCAGCCACGTTCCACAAGCTCTGCAAAGCTCTTGTTACCGTTATTTGTCTCCTGGAAGGGACTCACCCCATTAATCACACAGACAGAGGAGTTCACCATGGTTTCAGCAGGGGCCATATATTGCACTGTTGTTCTACCCGAGTCTGCTTTGTAACAAGACATTCGATATTGCTAATGCCCAGGGAATAGTGGGTATGCCATGACTTCTGTAGCACCCAGGTGTTATAAGAAACACAGAAGTGCTGTGTATTAATATTGTCATTACACAAAAACACTGTATTGATCCAGATTAGCTCCTTATTCATTTCACTGCTGTTTAAAAACTGCTGTTCGAAAACTTTTTACTCCAGTGGCAGGAGTTTTGTCTGCGGTACTAAAGTTTCAATAACTGCTCACACAGAAAGACAATTTCTGGAAAGCTAACATTAATTTGTTCCTTATCTTTCTTCACATTATAGCCCATAAGTGTGGCCCTAATGAAGAAAAATACTGTACCCTCTTCTCCTCAAGTCTCATTTTGTTCCCTGTATGTCTGAAATATGTGGTTACGTTATTCTTCATTTAAAGTTAAGACATCTACCATGCATTTCATTTTTTAAATACTAAGGTTTTTAGAAAGAGAAGCATATAGTCCACAAGCTGCAAAAACCTAATTATAGCTGATAAATATAAAAGCTCATGAAAAATAAATGACAGAAATGACTACACCTCAACAAAATCACAGAAAAAAAACAAAACAAAACAAAACAAAACAAAAAAATCCACCAGGAATATTGAACTGTAAACAGCATTAAAGTGTGAACTAAAATAGTCGTATATAATTATCATATATATAGCAGAGACAGTGTCATGCATTTTTAGGAAAAGTTGATCATTTGTCAGACCAAAGAGGGTACTGCCTTCTGAATGTGAGGCTTTTCCAAGGTTAAATGGTGTTTCCCACTCTCAGGGACTGAAAGACTTTTTTTAGACTCAGCCCCACTTCCAGTGGAAATCCAGACCATGCAAACACAGAGGCATATAAATAAGTTTACTGAAAGGGCAGTTAACTAAACAGTTGGATACCTGGAATCCTCTGATGATTATACCAATGCATTTGGTGAGCTTGTAGTGAGGTGCTTCTTGAAATCTCAGAGGAAAGGTGAAGGGCTCAGTTTGTCTCCACAAAATGGCAGGCATTCTTGTGAAATATTTATACCAAATTTTCAACAAAACCAGTGGGAGTTAAAAAAAATCCCACCAGCTCCCAGAAAAGCTCAGCATCTTGCAGTAACCATAAATGAGCAATTCCTTATACTGTATTTCAGTGCTTTTAGATCCGAGTTAAATATAGGCATATTGGCTAGATAGAATAAGAAATGCATGTTACCTCTGCCAGTGGTATGAAGGCTGTCGGTTTGGCAGCTTACAAGAGTATAATTTTGTACATGGACTTTTATCTGGAAAGTTTCCTATTCTAGAGCAACAGTGGAAACAGTACACAGAAATACATGTAGTCACCAGCATCTCTGTACTTCCTTATCTATGTGACTCACCTCTCCAAATAGAAGACGTTATATGCCTGTGAGATCCTCAGACTTTCTGGTCTGACTTTTCAGCTAGGACGCCAAATACAATTAGTGTCAAACATACGATAGCTGTTTGTGGGACTGTGAAGGCCTGGTCAACTAATCACTGATTTTAGACAATTGCTTTCACTGAAATATTTGGTATTTTTACTTCTTTCCAGAGCAGATAAAACTACTATGAGTTTGTATAACACCAGAGTGGTCAGACCGCCAGTAAGACGGCACAATTTATAGAGTGCTTGTGTAGAAAGAGATATGAAGGTAGGAGCCCAGCTACCAGCTCCCAAACCTAGAGCTCTAATTCTCTTGTCTATGTCTGCATGAGTCACAGCTTGTCCCACTAGGGACGAGCAATTTATTTCTTTGTGTAAGGTACTACATATAATACAAATAAGGTCATGAAGATGACGGTTTATGTAGGAAACAGAGTAGAAAACACACATTTTCCATGCATTTCCATATATATTATAATTATCAGAAAGAAGATCAAGTGCCAACATTCCCCGTATCCTCTCCACCCATTATTATCTGTCTTTACCTGCTCAGACTAAACAGGGTTAGGGGAGGCTCATCTTCAAGTGGTGAAATTCTTTTGGAAGTGGTTTGCAGAGGTAGCTTACTTCAAACTAAAATTGCATCAAAAGAAGCCTACAAACATTGAGTTGTTTATTTTCCATTTCCGTTGATTAAAGTACGACTTCATTTTTCACTCTGCCTCTTTCATACTCTTAATAAACTCATGCCCTGTGGTACTGGTGACTTTTACAAATCAGCTTCTCAACTACCCATCAATCTTTACACACAGCATTAATGTTTTATTGCTCTTGTTCTGGTCATAATGATTTTTCACTTCCTCTGCTGATTTTTTTAATCAAAAGTAATTTACAGCACTCATCACCAAGACAAGCCTTTGCCAATTCTAAATACATCATATGTGTGTCCTCTGCCACTTGGTCAAATCAGGAATTTGACTGATTTGTGTTTTGCTGGCTTTAACTCAAGCTACATTAGGTAATAAATAAAAGGGTCTGTTAGGAAATTCCCTAACCATTTAAATTAAATTAAAATGCCACTTAAGTCACTTAACATTCTATTTTTCTGCAAAGTGTCTTTTCAGGTAATTTTAATAAGAATGTCTACATGAAACAGACTTTTAAAATAATGGATTGTATATTGCTTGACCTGCAATTTTATTGAAAAAAAAAAAAAAATGTTTCTTAAGAAATCCAGTTGATTTGTCACTGCTTATGAAACAATCACTGCAGAAGTCATTAAGTAGATTATTAATAACTTAAATAAAAGCTGTTCAGAATCAACTTGAATCAAGACAAGCACCTACCCAGCTTTTCATGCACTATCTACTCTACAAGAAGCAGTTGCAAAGCTCTCTAAGACATCACTTAGCAGATGATCATTTTTGCCATAGATTTCCCTTAGAACATTGGCATAAACCTCACTTTCAGTTCTCCACTGTGCAGTGGAGATAAGACTTTTTCCTTTATAAATATACTAAATATACTTTGTCTGCTTTTAAACTCATAAGATCCTTGGATAGTGATAGCTTTTTTACCACAGGCACTATATATTATATTTTTATTAATTCCAGTAGGTATATTAAAATTACAAAAATAATAAATCTTTGATTTTTCTCAGCCATGATTTATAGTCCTTTTATACATACTGTTTGGTTTTTTTTCCCTTACATTTCTGCAACAAAAAAAGACAGCTAGTTATATTCATCTGTGAATTTTCTATGAAATGTGCTGTATAACATTGTTATGCTTAAGCCTCCAGTCAATATTTGTTAACTTTGCTAATCTTAAGATGAAGATTTGTTTACTGGAAATTTTTGGAAGTATCTTGGAAGTTTTTCAGAGCTGAAAGCAAGAAATTATCTTGTCCCTTGGCAGAGACATTCCAAAAATGCCTTTTTCTGTCCATCTCCCTGCTGTTTAAGAAATAGACTGATGAGATCATAGACAGTAAGTGCTTCTGCCTTTAGACCCTTTTGCCAAAAACCTTCAGTCTACAGAAAAGAGTTTCTACTGGCAATATGTAATCCTTGAATTTTGAACACGCTTGACATTTATATTATGCAATTAGGAGTAGCAGTTATGTTGCTATGCTGTTCCTTCCATATGGCACAAAAATCCAACATCAGAGACTTAAAGATCATGACATCATTATACATTTGATAACCCATCTCCACTGAAATGTATTTTTCCCTTCTCATTTGTGTTAGACAGCTTTCAGATATTAGTACAAGGAATATTGCCAGATGGAGCAGTGGAGAAACCAGTGCAAAGGTTTTTGGGAGGGGAAAGGGTGCAGGGGTGACTTAGCAGCTCACAAGGTGCAACATGAGGACACAGGTTAGGCATATGACTGAAACTACACTTGAAAAAGAAAACCAAAGTAATTAGCATGAAAATAAATAAATAAATAAATAAAAATGGAAAGCAAAGCTGCAGCTAGGGTTGTTGGACCTACAGGTCTATATCCTGCTTCGAACAGCAGCTGAAGCCATGCTGATATCAATCACTCGCTCAAATCAAAAAAAAATACAGGCCTCGTATCATTATAAATCATCATAAGGAAACATTTGTAAGGGTCTGTAGGAAAGTACGGGGACAACCCAACAGTTTAAGACTTACAATATACCAGAGTAGATATTTCTTTTATTTCAAAAATTCTGCAAGGATTTGCTATCAGGATGGTAACACCGCTATACTCAGATGTCTAATATTGAATAGATCATCTAAACAAGCTAAACTATCACAGATGCTAGTGTCTTTTGGAAAGAAGGGTCTTCTGAGCAGTGTTTGATGTTCAGAAAGATCAGAAGACCCCCTTTCCTCTCTCATCTTCAGTACAGACATCTTGCAATCAGCTTAACATTACCTGGTCTTGCCAGCTGCTGCAGTACCATGCTCACACTTGCACTGTGAGGGCAATATCGGGTGTCTATTAAGCAAGAGCTCTGTGGGGCATAAATCCAGGGAGCAGACTTGGGAATGCAAATTAGCTTGTTCTAAAGGAACCAAGAGCCAAAGGTCTCTTATTGTTTAAAGGAGAATAAATGAACTCCATGGTCAGCTCTGCTAAAAACAGCTGTTGATAAAGTATTACACCATGCTCCCAACTCAGGCAATCTCAGCTTTTAAATTCTCCCTGCATGTGGAAAAAGCAGTTCAGGCATGACCTTGATGTACATTAAATGTATTTCTAATGAGCCCTTTTGTCTGCATAAGGGCCTATAAATAATGAAATACCAAAAAAAAACAGAAAATAGGTTGTGCACGTGTATTTGTAAAATTCATATTATTGCACTCAACAAAAAATTTTTTTTTTTTTTTTTTTTTTAAGTACTGAAGAAGCTCAGCTCCTTTGCAGTGGGTTTAATTGGAATTTATTTTCAGAGGACTAGAAGTTTTTTTCACATATTCAGGACTTAAAGTGGAGAAAAAAAAGTAATTTCAAAAGCTGGGAAAATGGGATTTGATTAACATCAGCTGTCCCTTTTCATAGCACACAAGGAAACACAGCAGGACTGCTTTTAAGATAAAATATTTCATCTAGCTTCCCTTAATGTTCTCAAAACACTAGTGGGAATATCATGATATTAAATGTTAGGGAAAGATATATTTTAGGGATTGCCTGTGCATAGAAAAGTTGCTTTATTCCCATTCATTAGTACCCATGCAATCATATAGCCCAATCATATTTTGGGCTAATTCAACTATGAGAAGCAAATTAAATTACATCATTGCAATTTTATTCGTATAATGTCTCATCAGGAATAACAAATTTGGAAGAGAAGAATAAAAAAAGTCATACCCAGGACAAACTTTTGTGCCAGGAAAAAAAATGCCTGCAGATCAAACCTTCAGTACATGGTACTTAAGAAGTCTCATCAATGGTTATTTAACTTTTCTTAGAATATAAATTGAAGTAAATGCATTTGCATGAAGATCTTGGTCCTAAAAGCCATTCCATCTTTGAGAAAGCCAACTTGAGGTCTCGCTAGTACGTGAAGATACTGTTACAGGAAGGTAATGATTTTCAGTAAGTGGTTGCATACTCCCTGTATCAGGACTGTTACAAGATCAGGCCTTAATACCTTCCTGCCTATCATCTATTAGTAGTCGTTGGCTTAAATGCTAAAGCATGTGATTTGGAGTCTGCTCGTATCCAGAGAGACCACATAAAGCAGCTAAAGATATGAATGTTTAGGGAGACCAAAGTAGTAACACTGAGGTTTCTCCTATAGCCTGCTGTGCTATAGAGGGCCAGGAAGCTCACAGACAAATCCAGGCCAGCGGAAGGCCTTGGAAAAATCAAGGTGAACTTCCAGGGATCCTCTGGGAGCTTCTGTGCAGGGAAGCAAAGATTCATGAGCTGCAGGCCTGAGACGTGCGCAATGCTCTCTGCTCAGTAGGGTATACACCCACAGAGCCAAAAGGCTCACAACATTCCTGTGTCCTAAGGTCCACTCTGCCGCCTGGCAATTCCAGATACTTGCCTGTGCTTCACTCCTGTTTCTCCCCCTAAAATAAAGAGAAAAAAATAAATAATAATAAATATATATATATATATATATATATATATTGCATTTTGTCTAATGGCTTCTCCGGTAGAAAGGAGCACTTAGAAAAAAATAATAACCTGTCAAGTTTCTTACACTGATTAGTGCCCAGAGTCTTACAGAGCAGGAGACTCTTGAGAAGTCTGCATTAGCCAAAGTCTAATTTAGAAAGGGGAGCTAGAAAAATCAATGGAATCATGGGTGGAATGAATAGCAGAAAAGAGAAAACACTACAACAAGCAGTCAGTGAGCCAGCAGTTAGAAAAGCACATTATACTTTCACCACAATGATCTGAGGAGGGACTCACAAAGGAAGCACTGGAATGATCACAAGGTTGTACAATCTCTCTACAAACACAGTCAGTGAGAAAGAAAACAAAATTATTTCTCTCTTGGGCACCTACAGAAAACAAAACAAGGCAAAACAGCAGGGAACAAATAAAAAGATGCAAAATTGCCCATGAAAGCCATGATGACCTCCGGCTACAAGTAGCCTCAGAGAACACCAGCTGTGTGAATTGCTTGGGCTTTTATTAAAAATTCAATTAACGTAAACAGTTGTAATAATGGAACAAAAACTAAACAGTGGTTATGTACAGTCGAGCCACAGTCCAATAATCCTGTTTCCTTTCTCAAGCCTCATACAAACAAGCACTCAGAGAGCATCCTGGACAAGACAGGCTCAGGGTGAGCCAAGTGAGACAGGATTTGGTTTCCACATCTGGAGAGCACAGGCTCCAAACCCATAGCCCAAAGATACGTTGAGTGTGCGCAAACCTCCATCCTTCACTCAAAGGTGACTGCAACCGTGATCAAACACAGCTATATGTCCCATACTGTCAAAAATTAGCTGCCGCAAGAATCCTGGGTGTTTTGTCAGCAAGCAGGTACAGATGGCTTAGACTGCAGCTAGTACAGCTGCCACAACACATGGCACAGCACTGGAAGGTGATTGGAGCAGTGCAGGACGGGATCACTTTCACCCCAGCTCGCTATCACAGCCAAACGCGTTTCAATCAAGAGGACAATTTGTCATTCGGAAACTTTTACTGGGATTAATGTGCACAAAATTAACCTTATTGATTGGTGCCATGCAGTCTCTTTGGCTGCTTCATGTGTTAACTTGGGTCACTCTTTTATGGTCAATGCCAGGAGAAAGGCAAAAGAAACATGTCAAAATTAGCTGTTTGTTGCACTTTGTAATGCTTGCTCTTCTTAACACTCCAGAATAACGCATTTCTTCACAACTATTTTAAGTCAGCGATATTGAGAGAAGAAATCAGAATTTTAGGAATAAACTGGGACACCAGTGTTCCAAAATGTCCTGAGTGCCATCTCATAGACAACTCATTTTTATTTTTATTTTTTAATATTCTACAAACACACGTGCAATACAAGATGTCTGCAATAACTGACAAAAACCCATAAGAATGCCACTTTGATTCTAGATTTTCCCCAAGATGAATTTTAAACACACATCCATGCTGAACCTACGTCTGACGTTATTGGTACTTTTCTACATCCAGGATCATGGCTTGCCAATCACACAGTTTATTTGGACTGATATTATTGAAAGGTAGCTGCAAATAAATGGAATAAATTTGTATGTTTTATATATTTGAGAAATCTTATATAAGCTATCACTTTCTTGCATATGTAGAAGCTGCATCAAGAATTACCAACACGTCTATTACATAATGAGACACCAAAAGTTCAAAGAAAGTCAGAAGCTCTGCAGGTGGAACCACCCTGTTAAATTTGATAAACTCCTGCAAAATTATGCAATTTTTTATATTAGCAAACTATAACAGTTCTGAGATGTGCCATGAAAGAAATGCTGCTGTAAATTTTAGTTGTGGGTTATGCTAAGAAACCATTCAGTCTAATCTTTCCATTGCTGCTATGTCAAACATACTACTGTTAACTCAAACTTACAGAGCAATTTCCTGTTGCTGAATCTCAAGAACTCTTCAGAAATGAAATCCATAGAGTGGCACTAAGCTCCAACTACCTTTGAGGTAGCGTGGACCCTGACTGCAAACGTAACAATGAGTAACAAAGATAACGGAGAGCAAATTCCCTCCTTCAGAGGGCCCATAGGCAAGACGATCTTTAATTTATAAAGGTTCCAATGAAAGATCCTCACAAAACCATGTCATGATTCTTAATTAGTTGACTAGAGTGGAAGATACAGAATGAAATGGACCGGAGTACAGACAAAAATGTAGCTGTAGAAAAAAACAGCTGGCTGACTGTTGATGCCTAAATGCTGCTTTCCCACACGAAGATTTATTTGGAGTTCAAGAATCAAGTGGCATGGGAGTAGCGTTGCTTACACCTGGCTGATAGCAAGTGTGCTGATTGCCTTTCTCGTGGGCAACTCCCTTAGAGGTCAGCGTCATGGGTCCTACCTCCCTCTGGACTCCCAGAACAGGCAGCATCACTCCCAGTGATGAAGAAGCCTAGGACATTCCATCTCTGGCTTTTCACTGCTGTTAAGCTAGCAAACTAACAGGCTGTGGGTGTTCTGAACATCCTAGACAACTGTAGAAATGTTTTATAAAGGTCAAATCACCATTTTCTTATTCTCTTCTTCAAAATAAAGGTCTTACTTCACATTGTATGACAAAAAAACATGTCTTTTTTATTCTATTTCAGGATGGTTTGTCTCAATTTGAGAACTACTGGTTTTCTGACAGCTTCGATATAATAATAAAACCCAAATTATTTACATCACAGATCAAATGAATAAGAAGTACTGTGATAAACACTTTGAAAATAAAGAAGCCTTTTCTTATTTCTCCGACAGCTCAAGAACAAGGGGGTATTCCACAAGACAATGTAACTGAAATTAATCCATAAGAACACATTATTTTATGAGGTACAGTCATGCCTCTAAAACTCAATTCTGCTAGATAGCTTCAACTACATCTATTCTTTCTATAAATCTTCAGTCCAAGCCCCTGTTCATACTTAGATTCAGCTGCTGGCAGATAAGACCATATGCAAGCAAAGGGTGTCTGCTACACAGTACAATTATTAAAAATAAATAGAATAAATAAATAAAAAAATAATAGAATAGTACAATAAATAGAATAAAGTGAAAGGCTTAGAAAGATTCCCCAGAAATATTTCAAGGAACAAAAGGAAAGAAAATAAGTTTAATTAATGATAATTTAAAATTAAATGAACAAACAAACAAAAACCCCAGATATCAAAACATTAAACATTTGGTTTCAGGTAATAGTCCAGTACATCTGATGATGGACCACAAGATGTCTTTCTTTATGAGCTGGCTTCTTCACAGTATGAGTTCCTTCCCCATGATGCAGGTGTTTACGGCACTTTAGGAACAAAGTACAGAGCTGTCACATAAGAGTAATGGATATTAACATACGTCAAAAGGTGTTGGATGACTAAATGTTTTGGCAAATACGATTCCAATGATTATGTTGTACTTGTTGCTGAATTTACACAGGTCTAGACATTTGGTATTCTCACCTCCCCACCCCCAAAAAAACTGAAGCCATTTGTTGATGTTGGACCAATTCTTAACGAATGAAAGACAGCAAGAAAAAAAACAATGTTTTTCATCTAAATGCAGTTTTGCTGGATACCTAAAGCCAGTATTGCTAGGTTTAGCATTCTTTCTCTGAGCAAGTGTTTCACTAGCCACTAAGATATTTGTTTGATATTCATAAGATATTTGTTTCAACAGTTTGAAAGAGTCCATCATACTCATAGTGACTCACAATGTGCTAATAAATACACCACATCTTGAGACTTCATTGTACTTCCTCTGCAGCTCACTTCACAGACTCTTGGCTAGAAAGCAGCTGAATTTACCATCCAAATGTGGGCAGCAGACTTCGACCAATGAGAACAACGAAGCCAGAAAAAGCTCTAGAACTGCAGCAATGAGTAAAATGACAAGTGAACATTTTTGATCATTCTTGTCCCTGCACTTTGCAGTGAAATTGCTTGGAGCATCTTTTGAACTTTTAGAGGAATAGCTGGAGACCAATCACCATGTATCTCTTCAGCACATTTGCTTATTTCGTAATGCTGATGAGTCTGTCATTTCATATGGGGTACTACCTGAACAGAGAGTACCGGTCTTCCAAAGACTCTCTACAGATTTAATCTATTCATGTTGCCACTGAATAGGACAGGGCTTGGTTGTATTCATTGCTGCAATCATATTAGATAGGTTATTTAAAGTGGTTCATCTGTACTACCAGATGAATAAAATACTGACACCTTGTGCTACAAAAATAGCGGTTATGGTCTGGATTACTGCTGTGGTGATCTACCTCCTCATTGTTGACATAGGAGTTTTTCATTTTTCACTTGTCAAAATTACATACCTGACCAATAAGATACAAGCAGCAGTTGTATGGCTTCAAACTTCACCTTTTTCTTGATTTCTTTCCTGCTTCTTAGGTACTTTCTTCAGTATTTTCTGCATCATCTTTAAACTGAAGCAGTAGGCTAAAAGGAACACAGTCCAAAGAACTAAAAAGTGCTAACAGGCATTGTTCTTTGTACATTATCATATAAATCACCTGCTTCCTTCCTGCTCTTCTGTTCTTATCAGCACTACGGAAAGAATACCAAAGACTGCTGTAGCTGCCTTACTCTATGTCTCAGTTGTCCTTACATATCTAAAGAGTATGCCTGAATCAGCTGTATTGCTTCTAAAGTCCAGAGTTCATGAAGAGATTAAAAAAAAAAAAAAAAAAGCTGTACCTGTTTAGACAGATGAAAATGAGGGTTCTGCAAAAAAAAATGCAGAATAAAGACAGCAGACTCTCAAAGCATTAATGCTGTGATGGTAGAACTACTTCAGAATTGTGCTTGCATCCCCCTGTGACTCCTGATATTTATTCACTAAATGAAAAGGTTGCTTTTGGCTTTTACAGCCAAAGGAGGTGGCTAGACAATGAAACACAGAGGTAAGCAACAAGCCTGATACACAGCCTCAGTCTGAGCACTGTTGTTTACACAAGGTCGAGCTGACTGCAACGGGACTTGAGCATTGGGGTCATTGCTGAGTATCAGGCAGTATGTAAAAAGTATGCATACAGAAAGCACACGGTGTGAATTGGATAGCATAGGGCATCGTGGCCCTGCACTTAGAAAGAAAGAGTGTGAGGAAATCCTTGGCTAGCATTTATAGTCTTTTTCCATCAGGTAAAACTTTGGGCAAGCCAACAGACCTGAGTGAACTTGGCTTCACTCAATTTTGTATGTATTCAGCTAAAGCTTTGTTTGATTTTCTGAGGCATTAAGGTTTTATCTGATCTGAGTTGCTCAGAGTAGGAGCCTAGTCAGACAAAAACTCCACTTTGTAGGCAAACGAGAGAGCAGAAGCACATCAGAGGGTGATGTAGACCTGTCTCCTTAAACTGCTCCTCTTTAGCTACCAGTTACAGAGGAAATGTAGTATGATGCAGATCTCGATAAAGACCTTAGCTAAATTGCTGATAGCAGGTAGGATGAATCAGGGTGTAAATGTTATTACCTCTGAAATTAATGATGATCAAGGAGTTGAGGCTTTTTTTTTTTTTTTTTAGGCAGTGGAAATACATGGTTTTAAAATGTATATGGCAAATAACGTGTCTGGCAAATAAAAATGTCCCAATAAAAATGTCCCAATCTCAGATGGGCCTAAGCTTTCATTTAACAGGAGTGGAAAAGTCTTTTTAGAATAGCTAGGCACTCTAAATATTAAAAATCTGGCCCGTGTGCCACCATAGGAACTGGAAATCTATCCAATTGTCTCTGCCCCAAAAACTTTTCAATCTCTTTTATACAAATCCAGACACAGACAGTGAATCCTGTCTCTCATGGTGCAATTGGGAGTTTTGTCATTATTTTCAATAAGGTCAAAATTTCATTTATGAAATGGAAGTATGCAATGAGAACCAAAGTATCAGAAACAGGTTTTCAGAGGCACTTTCAATAATGCAGTTTACATGCTTGACACACAAAATGAAAGGCTGGTCCAGGCACAGGACATACATCAAAAGAAGCACTGAGGTATGAAGCAGAAGACACAACCATAAAGTGAAAGCAGAGGGGAACAGATGGAGCATTAGCAGAAAAAAAAAGAGAATCAGGGCTTTGAAGTCATGGGATCACTCCAGACTGACACTCAACTAATGAGATGGCTTCTCATAGTGTGAATTTTGCCTGGGTTATCAGAAAAAAAAATAAAATCAATTTTCTGTGACTTGATTACCACAATCTAGAATCAAGCCAAATTTCTTAATCCAAATTTGCTTCTCTGAGTATCCAGTACAGAACGAACAATGCATGAACCACACAGCGAAGAGCAGGCTGTGCGAAGTCAGGTCCTAGTCCCTTGTTTCCATTACTACCTAATCTCTAGAAAACAGCTAGACTGCAATAGCACTTTCTTTTAGGATGCACGTATCAAGTTATGAATTACAACCTTTAAGTCATGCGGAAAATAACCCAGGAATATGTTTTTGTTAGTGTAACCAGCTGATCCAGCTATGGTTTCACAGTATTTTCCTAAAGCAACAGCTCAGTTCTGTTACCATTGATTAACCTTGTGTTAACTCAGTGTTAACACAAGACTTCTTTTTTTTTGTTTGTTTACTTTTCAGGGCATGCTTGTTACTTTCAAAGAGAGATGAGGTTACTTAGAATTCACATACATTTCCTTCAAAGATCACAACATTTACATTTTTGTAAGGGCTGAACTCTTCTTGCCTCTGCAAACACTGGAAATGGCACTCCATCTCCTCCTTCGGTGAGGGTTGACACTGCAAAGTCAATGGAGCAACGTTGAATTACATCAGTTACAAAGCTTGCTAGAGTTCAAAGTTAATTTAAAATTTCTAAACTATCACAGAGCAGACTATAGTTAAGTGGCTGAAAGCATTAAGACAAAACAAAACACCTTCAGTAGGAGGAATACAGTTAACCTCACCTGCTTCTCTGCTTATTCCAGAGCTAAGAGAACTTAGTGGCTAGTGGTAAGAGGAACTTGACCCTTTTAGGTATTCTTTAAAATGGCCATGGTAAAGAAGGAATTCTTTGAGGAAAATAATTTAACTCTACTTCCAACCCTCCCCACCTCCCACCACCTGTATGTCCCTCTAATGTGCATTTCTACCTTAACAGTTTGTTGTTAAATTAGTTCCTTGATAGGCTGCTGGGTGGGAAGTGGTAACAGATCAGCAGTAATTCTTATTACAGAGGCTCACTGTGAATATATTTAGAATTACCATCCAGATTCAATTTTCATTTAAAAATTCCAGAAGGAAAGGCAATGCCATATTGCTACAAAACACTGAGCTGATCTTCTTCCAACTGAATGAAATCTACCTTATGCTGATACCATGAGGATAAAGTCAGGCCCATTGCTTTAAAGGGAGAAACTGCTTAAAAACCCTGATAAAAACATGTTGGGTTTTTATGGTTAATTTAAATCCCTGCACATGGCCAGAGCCACAGCTGAGTTCCATAAGCCTTTCATTTGTGTGTGGAATTAGCTCCTTCCTTGTGGGCTAAAGTGATTCCTCCGTAATATTTAATTACATCTCATGATATTTTTGTAGCCAGACAACTGAGCAGAAATGGAGAACTTGTTGAGCAGAGACAACCAAGCGCTGCTTGCATTCACTGATACCTTGTATGCTATGCAGCAGCACAAAGTTAAGCAAAGAGCAACTGATGGTACGGAATCCGCTGATATGTATTTCAAGGAGTATTTTAAACTGACAAGGGTTCCTCCAGTATGCTCCTCTTATATTTTTGGCTTTCAGCTGGTACAGAGTAAGATGCAGTGGGCATTGCTCCAAAAACTTTGGTAACCAGTGATTGGGTTTATTGCAATTCTTGTATGCAGTGGGAGTTCTCCGCCAAACACCTGTCCAAACATGTTTTCCTCACTGAATGGGTTATTATTCTTAAGTATGCTGTAGTTGGGTACAACTCGCTAAACCTATTTGGCATGAAGTGGTTTTCCTGTGCCTACAGACTATTACCATACATTCTGATTCACACTGTCAAAACAGTCAATGACAGGTGCATCAGTCATACTTCAGGATATTCCTATATTTCCTGAATTTTTTCCCTGCAAAGGAGCAGAACAGCTACATTCACTGGTCCTGGTCAAGAAACAAAGAAATTTGCATATGTGTTTTTTAAGGCATTTATTATGCTAAAACAATAATGGAAAATATTTCTGTTTAGTTAGCAGCCTTTTTCTTTTTGAAGTATCTTGCACTTGCTTTGACGTAATGTGAAGTAAACGAGACTCTAGCCAGAGAGAATACTTATCAGTAACACAACACTCAGAGTTTTGAATTAATTATAAGCTTTTCACTTATCTGAAAAAGGAAGAAAGATTTCTGGGATGCAAGTTCAACTACTATTAAAATAACATCTTCACAAGCAATCTGCTTCCACAATCAGGGGGTGCAGATTGGTGCTTGCATTGCATGCAAAAGTAGTTTTCAGCTGATCCATATCTGCTCATCTGTCACCAGCCTAGCCCACTGCCATGTTTCACAGCAGCCAAAAGCTGTGCTGGGAGCTGCTGACCCACAGAGTGATGCTGACCAGTGTCACAGGGGAAAGAGAACACCAGGCAGTGTGATGCTGCTAAGCTCAACTGATTAAGCAGACCAAGCAGGCATTGGGTTTGGCTGCAAAAGCGTTACGCTCACATAGTCACAAACTGAGCCTCGACCCGGGTACCGTGGCAGTGAGTCAGCACAGTATGATCTGAAGAAAGCAGGACACCCAACAGCTGTGCACCGAGAAGCAGCAGTTTTACCTGCTATTTTCTTCTTCTATGCAGCGCTGGATGTCTGCACAGCAGTGCTTTCCTTGATCTCAAACGCTGGAGGGGTTTCTAGCTAGGTGCTGGCACAGGCTGCCAACTAAATCGGTACCAGCAATATCACTATACATCTTTCCAGACCACGCCAAGGCTCAGTACGCTCAGCTCTTGCTTGCGTTGTCCTGTCCACAATAAGTCATACTCAGTATCTCAGCTCAAGATCAAGGCATGGCCAGGATACTCCTGCAACCACCTGCCGGGGTCCTTTTTCCTCTTTATTTTCCCTCTAACAGCCTCTCTTACTTTTTGAGGAATCATTCAGAGAAGGAAACCAGAAAACATAAAGAAGTGCCTGTAGCATGCTCTGCACAGAGCACCATTCCCATTGTCTAGATACACCTTAAACATCCAGACTTTACTCAGAGTGCCTGTGCACATGGTCAGGTAGCAAATCATAGAATCATAGAATATCCTGAGTTGGAAGGGACCCTTGAGGATCATCAAGTCCAACTCTTGACACCGCACAGGTCTACCCAAAAGTTCAGACCATGTGCCTAAGTTCACAGTCCAATCTCTTCTTAAATTCAGACAGGCTCGGTGCAGTGACCACTTCCCTGGGGAGCCTGTTCCAGTGTGCAACCACCCTCTCTGTGAAGAACCCCCTCCTGACGTCCAGCCTAAATTTCCCCTGCCTCAGCTTAACCCCGTTCCCGCGGGTCCTGTCACTAGTGTTAATGGAGAAAAGGTCTCCTGCCTCTCGACACCCCCTTACGAGGAAGTTGTAGACTGCGATGAGGTCTCCCCTCAGCCTCCTCTTCTCCAGGCTGAACAGGCCCAGTGACCTCAGCCGTTCCTCGTACGTCTTCCCCTCAAGGCCTTTCACCATCTTCGTAGCCCTCCTCTGGACACTTTCCAACAGTTTCATGTCCTTTTTATACTGTGGTGCCCAGAACTGCACACAGTACTCGAGGTGAGGCCGCACCAGCGCAGAGTAGAGCGGGACAATCACCTCCCTTGACCCACTAGCGATGCCGTGCTTGATGCACCCCAGGACACGATTGGCCCTCCTGGCTGCCAGGGCACATTGATGGCTCATATTCAACTTGCTGTCTACCACGACCCCCAGATCCCTCTCTTCTAGGCTGCTCTCCAGCGTCTCATCGCCCAGTCTGTACGTGCAGCCAGGGTTTCCCCGTCCCAGGTGCAGGACCCGGCACTTGCTCTTATTGAACTTCATGCGGTTGGTGATCGCCCAGCTCTCCAACCTGTCCAGATCCCTCTGCAAGGCCTTTACGCCCTCATTTGAGTCCACAACTCCTCCAAGTTTGGTGTCATCAGCAAACTTGCTCAAAATACCTTCTATTCCTATATCCAGATCGTTTATAAAAATATTGAAAAGTACCGGCCCTAAAATGGAGCCTTGAGGGACCCCACTGGTGACCGCCTGCCAGCCTGACACAGCCCCATTTACCATAACCCTTTGGGCCCTGCCCGTTAGCCAATTGCTCACCCATCGTATGATGTTTTTATTTAGCTGTATGGTGGACATTTTGTCCAGTAGGATCCTATGGGAAACCGTGTCAAAAGCCTTGCTGAAGTCCAAAAAAAATCACATCAGCTGGTTTCCCTTGGTCCACCATACGGGTGATCTTATCATAAAAGGAAATCAGGTTAGTTAGGCAGGATCTACCCTTCACAAACCCATGCTGGCTGGGACCAATGACTGCTTTGTCCCCCAGGTGCGCCTCAATAAGTCCGAGAACCAACTTCTCCATGATTTTACCAGGCACTGACATGAGACTGACAGGCCTGTAATTGCTAGGGTCTTCTTTCTGACCCTTCTTGAAAATTGGCACAACATTTGCCAGCTTCCAGTCTACCGGGACCTCTCCAAATTCCCAGGATCGTTGAAAAATAATTGAAAGAGGTTCCGCGATGACATCCGCCAGCTCTTTCAGCACCCGGGGATGAATCCCATCCGGACCCATGGACTTGTAGGGATCCAGGTGGAGTAGCAAATCCCGCACACGTTCAGGGTCAGTTGGGAGTTTGTCATCCCCACCGTCCCGGTCCTCCAGCTCAGGGCACCCTGGGTCCCGAAGCCCATCATCGGCATTGAAGACAGAGGCAAAGAAGGCGTTAAGCGTCTCTGCTTTGCCTACGTCATCGTCTGTGAGGAGACCTTCCCTATCAAGGAGCGGCCCTATGTTTTCTTTAGTTCTCCTTTTCCATTTACATATCTAAAAAAACCCTTTTTATTTTCTCTCACAGACACAGCCAGCTTCAACTCTAGCTGTGCTTTGGCCACTCGAACTTTCTCCCTACAAACACGAACAGCATCCCTGTATTCTTTCCATGACGCCTGGCCCTCCTTCCAGTAGTGAAACACTCTCTGTTTCCGCCTAATCTCCATTAGAACATTCCTGGTCAGCCACGCCGGCCTCCTGCCCCGCCTGCCTGACATGCGATATTTAGGAATTGCCTGATCTTGTGCTTCTAGGAGGCATCGCTTAAAGAGTGACCAGCACTGGTGGACATCGAGGCCTTCAAGAGCAGTTTCGCAGGGGACCTTGCTGACTAGTTCCCTGAGCAGCCTGAAGTCCGCTTTCCCCATATCTAGGGATGAGGTTTTGGTGGCACTTTTCCTTCTGTCACCATAAATTTTGAACTCAACCACTTCATGGTCGCTATGACCGAGGCGGCCACCAATCACCACATCTCCCACCAGACCCTCTCTGTTTTCTAGCAACAGGTCTAGGAGGGCACCTTTCCTAGTTGGCTCCATTAGCACCTGCACCAAGAAGTTATCATCTAGGTGCTTCATGAACCTCCTGGACTTGCTCGTCCAGGAGGTTCATGAAGCACCAGGATCAATAAATGATCCATCTATTCCAAAAGGAAGTCCCCACAGAAACCCAGCTATGCAATGCCCTGACAAAACTTTTCCAATTTGGCCTTACTTTGATTAGGGACTGGACCCGATACCCTTCCCAGTCTACAAGGTCCTTTTCAAACTCTGGTTTTCTATGATCTTCTGGCAGGATTTCCTTTCAGCACAGGCTCTGTTTGCTGTTGACATTTTTCAATAAAAAAACCCTGAGGCAATTTGCATGTACCAAGATGAGACACAAATCCTCATTTACAACAGCTACCAGGAGAGCTTTTGCTCTGTTCAACATCTCTCTCAGAGTACACGGTAGCAGCCAGCTTTTGGGGAATATATTTTCAGGGCATCTAATCATTATAATAATTGATGTCTTATACAAGAAAAGTGTTAGTTCTTGCCACTGGACCAACAACCTTTTTTCCCTTCAGAGCTGCGTTCAGGCATTGTAATATGTTGATTCAATGCTGTAACATATTGAAGTAAAGCTGTGTTGACGTAAGAGAAAAACAATCCATTGATCATCCTGACACATGACAAACAATGGTTGTTCTCATCTCAAAAACAATGGCTGTTGCATGTGTTACTAAATCATGCTATTGCTATCCTATGGACAGCATTTATTGCTCAACTTCTTAGTTTTTCTTTGTCTTTTCCACTGCCACATATCTCCAGCTTTCCCCTTCCAGGTGCCATTTCCTTCACAAGGGAATAATGGCTGAGCCACATGAGCTACCTACAGTGTATAGCTCACCCTTCTGTTATTATCTATAGCTTACACAATGCCAAATACTAGCCAGGATATAAACAGCACAACCTGAACTGACTACCAAATCAGAATTGGGAATCCCATTGGAATAAGAAACAAGTATCAGCAAGTATCAGATCAGCAACTGTAGATTGCCTTTCAGCTGCCTCTGCGTGCCTTCCTCATCAACTATAGATGAAACATGGCACTGATTGAAGTACTTCTTAACAGCTTTCCCTTCTTGCAAATGATCCACAAGCAGATTATTTATTTTTTTTTTTTGAGTAATTAGCAATTTGTTGCTTTTCTGCAACTATTCAAAACACAAATTAAAAAACAAACAAACAAACAAAAACATATATTCCTAGAAGTCAGACCATAGTTCCTGAGGAATATTGGCCATATCATTTGAGTTTACACTTATTACAGCTATGTGACTGCCATATAACCTAATTTGCATGTATTATTCAGTAAAACCCAAATATTTTCCATGGTACATTCATGGTACATTCCATGGTACATTTCCAGTGGCCTGAAATACAGCTCTTCCCACCTCTTGTTATCGTGTTGCCTTCCCATATGGAAGAAAGCACCAAGACAAAGTTCAGTGTACACATCTGAATCTGGACATCATATTCACAACTCCAATTTAGATTGTCTTATCCTTTCTTTTGGCATTAAATATAATTTTCAAGTCAGTTCCCTACAACAACCACACGGTAGTCACCATTTCAAAAATAAATATTTGCCAAGAGTTGCCAGTGCAACAGTTTGAGTAGCATTAACATCATCAAACAGATTCAACTGGCTTCTAATTAGAAATGTGACTTAATGTTTTTAACAGCCTTTTTTGTTTCCTTTTTAAAACATCCATATGTTTGACATTTTGTTCATAAGAATATTCACAGAAATGAATTCTGTGTCCACGGCTGAGATACAGAAGGATTTTTTTTTTCCTACACTTGTAAGACCTTTTTAAAGGTTTATTTGTATAGCTGAAGAACTAAAGCAGTGAAGTACATTTATAACATATCTCACACTGTATTCATGATTATTAATCATGAATACTAAGTACCTGATTAAAAAGGCTGGTAGAAAAAGAATGTATTTTTTCCCAGGAAAATGCTAACAGAAATGAAAAACAATGAAAGAGAGCTATCAGCACTTCTATATGGAACTATTTCTGTTCTTCACAACCACTCCCACTCCTCAAAAAGAAACAGCAAAAATTATTAGAGAAGAAGAAAAAATATTTCAGATCAGAAATATTGCCAACTGGGAGATCCAGTGGAGTTGTAGTTCTAACATTTCATATTATTAGTCTCATTCACAGATTTTTTCTTCTAGGTTGCACTACATTTTCAATGGTGCAACATACTCTTCCTCATCATGACAAAAGCCAGGTATATCATGGAAGTCTGTGGACAGAGCACATCAGGAGCAATTTAACAGAGCTGCTGACCCCAATCTTATAATAACCTAAGAAAAAAACAAACATGATTTCCAGAAGGTACTGTAACAGAATATTTGAATGAAATACCTTATTATCAGCCAAATACTGGCATTGTAAACCATTTGAAGGAAAATAATCCACCCAAGTAAAATACCTCTGAAAATATTTGTCAAAGAAAATCCACTTTTTCTACAAAATAACTGTATTGACAAAAAAAAAAAAAAAAAAAAAGTACAATCAGCCTGACTATTTAGAGGAAATAGATGTAAATAAAAATAGCTATATTGCTTGGAGAAACTATTTACCTCTTTACCTTTGCATTTAAGGTGTGACAGTATTTCTATTTCTGTTGGAAAGGCTCAGTTTTTCACAGCAGTATGTTGCTCCAGCAGTTCAGTGGTGGAGAAAGAAACAAAACCCACAGCTCACTCTGACACTGTGCATGTAGAATGAATGACATGCAGACCAACCTTTAAAGTAAATATTATTTAGAAGCTTTTGAAACATGGAAGCAAGATAAACATAAGCAAGGAACTCTATTAAATATAATAATTTCTTATTTAATATATTTTTTTTCTCTCTTACACCCACATACAATTTCATTGATTTCTGTGAGATTAATTGCATGCACCTGCGTTGGAAGAACATTTAACAGACAACCTTTGAACAAACAAAATGGGGGCCTGAACTGCAGTTTTCGATCCAAAGGCAATTATGTCTCTGCTTGCCATCTACCAATATTGTTATTGCTTCTTTTGAATGTTTACTGTATTGAAATGCATTTGAACATTGTTCTTGCTAGTTCTGAAATAGTTTGTATAATGGATTACCCAATTATTAATTCAAAGCTTTGTCATAAATCAGACACAGAAAATAGTGCATTTTCTAATTATGCATTTTGCAGTGGCTTAGTAAAAAGAAAAGAAAAAAAAAAAACAAAAAAAAAACAACTAGAAAAAGGATTTTCATTGCTTTCTTCATCTTATTTATCCACTTCTTTTCTCTTAACTATACTTTCAATAGTCAATCCAAAAGTACATGAGAAATCAATCCCAGAAGAAACCAAACAGCAGAGTGTGAATTCTTATATCCTGATTACCACAATGAGTATACTTTCAATGCCCACATTTCTAGAGTCCAGGGACTAGAATAAAAACAAATTTTTTTTTAAAAGGGGACAGAAAGATGTGAGAATAATCTCACACACAATCTCAAGATTCAGAGAGCTGAATGCATTTTGAAAAAAAAAAAAAAATATATATATATATATATTTTTACTGAGTCTGAAGATTTAGTGTTTTTTTACAAGTATGAGTCCATTCTGAATTTTTTTTTTTTCTTAATCAGTTTGAGCTCTTTATTATGTAAAAGAAGTTATCTATTTAATATGGTACAGGGTGGATGTCTAGTACAGTGAGCAGCCCAGGTCTAGCGGAGTTACACACGTGAAAAGCTACTTTTTCCACTCCAGACAAATGAATAAAATCATCTGCATTACAGACATTTTACTGAAGCAACAGCCCCTTCATGACTAGTTTGTAATGGACTTTGAAGATCAATCTGTCTCAGGCCAGGACCTGAGGCAGGCATAAAACACTACCCCTACTTCCATTAGCAGCCCATAGGACTTCACTGCCCAAACGCCTCAAGTGACTGAAAGTGCTTCAGATTTTGTAAAGCTTTTTCCTAAAGTAGTAGGACAAGGCAAAAAGCACTACTAGTATTACTTAAAAAAAAAAAAAAATAGTACCTCTGTAGCATACTGAGAGAATATTCATCACTAGAACTCTGGAGATTTTAGCACAGCACTCGTGTGTGCTATAAAAAGGACATCAAGGCCCAGGTGCCCACCTGAGGCACACCCACCCATTGGCCTCCATGACAGCTCACCTGGAGGGCGGCCATTTCAGGGCTCTCAGCTCACAGAGCTGTTCCCAGCTGGAAGCCATGGGGGTGGTGGGAAGTCACATTTCTCGCTGCCTTCCCTCTCCATTTTGATGCACAAACATGCCCCGTGCTGTCTGCCATGCAGCATGGTGGCCTGCATCCAGGTAATCAGCTCTGAATGCTCCAGGGTGCCTCATCAAATGAGGAGTCCAGTTACCTGTCACTCTCACTGGGCCTGTGTTCCTTACAGCAACCAAATGCTTTAAAATTTTCCATCATTGATATTTTTAGATTATGTAACTGCAGCTATCATCTGGTTAAATTTAAATTTATTTCGGGATACAGCTTTGATCAAAGAATATAAATAGATTGCATAGGAACCTGCCAATACAGCATATACCTGTGAAAACCATCAGCCTTTCAGAAGGAAAAAAAAAAAAAAAAAAGCAATAAATATTGCAAAGCTTTGAGGAAAAATAAGCTTTGTAAGCTTTGAGGAAAATAAGGCATTTGATACTTTATTCAACTTTTAATTAAAAGTGACTTTTAATAGTTTCCAAATAAAATTAGAAGATGTCATAGGATAATTCAGATTTGAAGACACCTCAGAAGCTCATCTAATCCAGCCTACTGCTTAGAGTTGGGTCAACAGTATTTGTCAGCATAAAAAATTATATCTTGCTTGGGGAGATCTTGGGCAATATGTGATGTCAACAAGATATTAAACTGAGGATTTGAATTATTGTTTGCCGTTTTAATAAATATTGAAATAATAGCTTTATTTTAGCTAGCTCATGTCTTTAAAATAACATTTTCATGCAATAAGATCAGAGAAAGCTTCCAAAAATATGCAAAATGTTAGGTACATAGCTTGCATGTGCAACTAGGATGAGCCATTCTTTGCCTGCCAAAAAACCTCTGTTGAACAAAGCTGTCTTTAAATAAGGCTCCTATAATTTAGTGCAGAGATAATGCCATGTTATTCAATAATAAATGGTCTCGCTCATATTGTCAACAAACACAGCAAAGACAAGACATTCATTTTTTAAAGGGGGAAATATTCCTACTGTGACAGAACCATTACCACGCCTTTACTGTCATTATGTGAAATAATTGATTTGGACACAATATGAACATGTGTTATGGGGAGAAGAGCTCTCCAGCACAGAAAGAAACACTCTTTGCTTTAGAGTGACTGCATTTATTCATGCTTCCACCTTTCTGGTAGAAGACAGTTCTGCCTTTGAAATAGAAAGGTTCATTGGTACTTGCCAACAGCAAACGTGATCAGTTTTGCTTCAAAAAATTTACTTCTGAAGTATTTCTTGAGAATTTACTTTCAGAGATTTAAACTGTTTTTTTTTTTTTTTAAATGTTTAGCCATTTTAAGGTAGCAAATAATAAAGGAAATGAGTTTATTACAATAATACAAATATATTCACACAGTATAATTCATTAAAAAATCAATTGAATATGTAGATTTTTCTTTTGCACGTAATAGTACCATGGGTCACAAAATGCTAAAATAGCTATTTTTCTAGAAACCTTTGTCCAAGGACCTTGCAGTCAACCAACTTAATGATATTCCTTGCATATCTAAAGTTATGGATATAATGTTAAAATATCAGGATGAAGCCTTATGAAATTATGTGCTTCTGGCCACCTGTAGGCCTGTGGTATTTCCATAGGCTACGTTTAGGATCACAGGAGTTATCTAGATTTAAAAACTTACAAAAGTAGAACATCTGATGGGATTGTTTTATGTAATATCATCTCATTAGCTTTTTTTCTATCTTCTGATGGAGATTAGAAACTAGAGATAAGATTTTCCATACTTTGACAACTTAATTTCTTGGGATGTGCTTGAACTGACATTTGTAAACTCCTGCCTAATACCAGTCCTGGAAAAACAGTTTTATGTAACATAAAAATACATGTTTTGTTTACCAACAGAATCTTAGAGCTGGGTACAAGTTCATATTAAAGGTTTTTTTTTTTTTTTTTTTTTTGATTTGAATTTCAAAATAAGATTTTTACCATTTTTTTTTAAGTTTCAGACAATCCCTAAATTAAGACATGTTATACACAAACACACAGAGTTTGGTTTGGTTTCTTTCATGTTTCTGATACAGAAGCCTGCTAAAGTCAAAAAATAAATGGGGTTCATTTCACATAGCCAGGAAAACAGCTGAATCCCTCCAGGAGAACAGAGCCTGATTCCTTCTCCTTCATCTTCCCCTCCAATTTTTAGATGCTATCCTGGTTTCAGTTAGGACAGAGTTAATTTACCCGAGGGAATTAGCTGTATGGGAAATGATTTATGAAGACCTAGGCAATAGACAAACATCCACAGATCCAGATGAAGTCAAGCATACACGACCCATGTGGTGGAGGTTTGTACGGAGTGCACCATCATCATATGCAAGCTCATTGGCAATAATGGCCTGGAAAGAGGATGAGGAACCCACAGTGGATGAAGTGGCTCAGTTGGATCTGGACTGGCCAGAAGGCAAATACTTTGGGATATCATCAGAGGAGGAGGTGGTCTGTGCTGAAGAAGCCCCACTGTACAACAAGCTCGGAGGATAAGAGGGTGGTGAAGAAGAAAGGGAGAGTGAACAAGTAGGAAAAGATATCTTCCCCTTTACCCTCCACAGATTGGCTCCCTGATGAAAAAAGGCAATAAGTGTAATTGTTCATAGTTTCCGAGATATGGTTTCCAAAGTATAGAGTCGACGACATTGCTGAATACAAATACCAGGTTAGAGTCATGACCAGAAATTTCATCATCTCATGAGCCACTGTTACACCGCACAGTACCATAACAATCTTAAACCAGGGCCCAGAAAGGATAAACAGCATGACAGGGAGCACATACAGAAAGTAATGTGCTATAAATCTCAATTTGGAAAACAGGCACAGCAAACTTGAGATTAAAGCAATCAACATTGTGACTAGCAACTATTAAGCAGGTCTAATACCAATTTTAGTTTAACACACTCTGGTCAGATCTGTCATTATCTCAACCCTTTGAGCCCCACGTTGGGTGCCAAAAAGTACTGTTGTGGTTTAACCCAGCCGGCAGCTAAACACCACACAGCTGTTCGCTCACCCTTCACCCTCCCTCTCTGGGATGGGGCAGAAAAACAGGAAAGTGAAGCCTGTGAATTGAGATAAAGACAGTTTATTAAGACAGGAGAGTAATAATAACAACAATGATGATAATAGTACTACTACTAATAATGAGTACGAATCAAGTGATGCTCACCACCCGCTGACTGATGCCCAGCCTAACCCCGAGCAGCCAGTCCCCCCACCCCGGCCAGCCCCCCCATCTATTATTTAGCATGATGTCAGAGGGTGTGGAATACCCCTTTGGCCAGTTTGGGTCAGCTGTCCTGGGTCTGTCCCCTCCCAGCTCCTGCTGCACCCCCAGCCTGGCAGGACAGAGTGAGAAGCTGAAACATCCTTGGCCTGGTGTAAACACTGCTCTGCAACAACTAAAACATCGGCATGTTATCAGAACTCTTCTCATCCTAATCCAAAACATAGCGCCCTACCAGCTACTAGGAGGAAAATTAACTCTGTCCTAACTGAAACCAGGACAGATGCAAAGTAGAGAAAAGAAATGTTTTACTGTGAAGCATCATGGTGTGTCCCATCCTTGAAGTTACAGTTTGCCCTTACACATCTATGAACAAAGGATAGTCTCTGGCTGAAGGTGATTTCCAGAGTAGCCATTACTTAATACCCATTACTTAATTCCTTCTTGTACTATCTCAGATACGAGGAAAGATTTTGTTGTTTGTTGCTGATCTGAGTTGTACACAGCCTATATGCATTTTTATGCTTTCTTCTTAAACTTCAGTTGTAGTATTAAAAAAAAAAAAAAAAGTAAACTCCAAATTTAATTAAAATTGCAATCCAGATGAATTGCAGACTATTCAATGGAAGTGACAAATGTAGCATGCACTCTTGAGTAAAGATATCCAACTTTGCATATTTACCCTAATGAGGTTCTTTTTGGCTACTACGATGACATTGAAAAATTTCCCTTTAGACATTTCATGTAATTTATCATTTAATGGATTAATTACTGTTCTATAATTTTATTTATATCCTCAAGTTTTAAAGAGTAGAGTGAGTTTACTTAAAAAATGTATTTTTTTCCATTGCCTTTTATTTCAATTTCCTAATTAATTTGGGATCCATGTGACCTAAATATTAGTTCCTCTAATATACTGAAAGAACCTCCTAAAAGGTTTACACTTTAATTCATTGTACGCAATGGTACTTACACATCAGGTTGTTATATCAATAGTATGGAATCATCTGCAATATACACAACCCAACATCTTCATTTAATAACCCATTTGAAAGCAAGTGGGAAGCAGATGCTGTTCTCCCTTGTATTACACCAGCACAACTCCACTGGAATTCAAAATCTTCTGGTGTAAAGGCACAGTCAAAATTCATGCAGAACTCTTGAGCAGCTGCCAAAGCCAGCAGTAGCTGGAAGGCAGAGCAGCGCTTTCCCAGAGGCAGCCCTCTGGGACCACACAGATGTGCCACCAGCAGATGGATGAAGGGAGGAGCAGCTGCTCCATCCACCCTGAAAGGGCGGTATGAAATTTTTTGACTGACTTCCCTCTGGCAGCTGAGGCAGAGGGATGCTCCCTGGAACATGTATCTGTGGTGCGGCTTAACCCCAGCAGGCAGCTGAGCCCCACACAAGCCCTGTTCTCCTCCTGTGGAGGTCCGAGGAAGTGTAGGGCCCCCAGCCTCCGTGAACTGACTGTTCTGACCTGTGAAGCAGCACAGGTTAAACACACAAAACATGTCACTACGCTACTACACTGCAGGGTAGAGGAGGGACAGACACCAAGAAAACCTCTACCAAAGGAAAAAAAAAAAAAAAAAGAGAGAGTGAGAGTGAGAGAGAGAGAGAGAGAGAGAGAGAGAGAAATATAAATATACTTAAACATCCCACATCAAGAATACTCAAGTACTAATATATCTTCTGTGACCAGTTCTTGGTGATTCACACATCAAACTTGTCCCTCCACAGCATGTCTCCATTATGCACTACATAACAGAGCAGGGGAAAGTGCATGAGTTGTTCTCACTTTCTCTTTGCCTTGTTAAAATCCCTCATTTTTGTGAACACACAAAAGTCATTTTAGGTGACTGCTTTCCATTTGCTAAGAAATGTTGCAAAGGTTTGTCCCACACCCTACCCGTTGTGTCAAATGAAATTTGCCACATCAGTGACTCAGCTATGGACCTTTTCTGGAACTCACTGAGTAGCTGTGGGTATTTGTCTACAGATACAAACACCAGTCAGCTATGTTGGGCAGCTAGTGCAGCTTACAGAAGCACAAGGCACTATGGCACATCCCACAGCACGGAAGCCAATGGCCAAAATTTGTTACGTGATCTGTGAGATTTTTTACTTTATATTTTGACATATTGCCCTGCAAAGCAAAACAGAGTGAGTTGGAGAGGTCAGAGCCCAAAGATGGAATGTTATCATTAGCATGATGATATAAAAGCATTACATCAAAAATGGCAATTACAGCAAAGCCGAGACCTGGAAAAAGACTCTTTGTTCTTCTTGACTGCAGCTATTGAGAACATCCAGAACTTGTCCAGAAGCTAGTAAGGTTTATAAAGGATGAAGCAGAATAAACAGCAGCACATAAATGCTAATATAAAATGCAAGTATCAAGTGGTAATACAAAACACAGCTATTTTCCTAACTTTTTAACTTTATATTTGTTCAAACATCTGTTTATCCTACTTGATATATATCTGTCTCAATCAGATACTAGGTTACCCGTTCAACCTGGCAGATATGACATGATGTCTTCAGTACAGTGGAAATACTGTCCTCTCCTCCCTAACTCAAAAGAGCCACAATGAACTGCCCCCTCTAGGAAATGGAGCAGACATTCCAAGCTGTTCTGTGGGAATGGAGTTACACCAGAAAAGTCCACCTAATCATGGGTTAGAAACTCCAACCACAGCCAAGCTGTGTTAAAAATGGACACTGAAGCACTTCCCAGCTCTAAGAGCTCAGAAATTCCCTTACTACCCCATGCTATATCTGAGCAGCAGAACTGTAAAACAGAATCAACTGTAAAAGGCATCCTACTAATCCTCATGCCGTAGGAAATAGTAAAAGACAAAGTCATTAATAAGCACACTTAAATCTAAAGAAAAGCCTTTAAAAGCAGCTGGGACCCCTTTCCTAACAATATGAACATAATGTTCAAAGCTATATTTTTATGCAAAACAAACCAACCATTGCTATTTATTCCCTACCCTATCTAGGAAAAGTCACTGGCTTCATACAGACAAAAATATCATTTGTGTTTGAACCACATCAAAATTCTTACTTTGAAACTTAGCAAGAGCCTATTGACAATGTTCTACATGTATTCCACCCATTGAAAATTATCCAGACTGTCATGAGAGCTTGTAACAATGGACACTCATACCCAGCTATTTTTTAGTGCTTGTGTATGTTTCTGCCACGCAGTCTATGCTGTGGCAATGATATTTTTAACAGCACATTATTGCATTCTTCACGATGAGTGGCATTGCAAATGCCTGTTTTTTGTCCTGCTCATCCAAGGCGCTGTATCATTTCAGGAAGCGTGATTTTCACAGCAATAAATCTACTTCCTTCATTTTAAATTGAAATGAGTTGCTAAAAAAAAAAAAAATAAAAAAAATAAAACTTTCAAGGAGCTGGAGGTTTGATCGCTTTCCTGTTGACTGAAAACAGAGTTCCCTTTGTTTCCTCTTCCAGAAGCCTGACAGTCAACCCGTGACACTGCACATCACACTGTGCAGTGATCATGATTCAGATACTGCCACAGACCACTTAACCCTTTCATAAGTTCAGTCTACTGTCAGCAAGTAGACAGCATCCCTCTGTTCGGCTTTTGAGAGGGAGTTTACCCTGAAGACAAAACAGTAAAAGGGATACAGAGAGATCCTAGTGTTCTCTTCTTGACCATGACTGTACAGCATCACAACTATTCATGATGAAGGTGTTTTCCCCTTCTTTCTCAAAAACCTCTACCAGAACACTCCTAAGTGCCTGTAAATGTATCTCCAATCCAATTTTGAAGTGAAAAGTGCTCACTACCTGCAGCTACACTAGTTATTTCAAGTAATACTTGCCATTGCTTAATGGCAAGAGCATATCTTGAGTAAGTACTTGGGAAGGGAAGACAATGCCCTTTCCAGCTGGCATCTTCACTTCTGAAAGCTTTGAACAGAAGACAGCAATTTGAGACACTGATTTCTGGATGAGGTGAAAAATGAGGTGAGCTTCTTCAGAAAAGCTTTCTACATAAAGAGAGCTAAATGCGCAGCTACTAAAAGGTTACAGCACAAAGAGAACATTCACCCCAAGTAATACACTTATAATAGTTGCTGCATCTGCAAACGCTTGCTGAGATACTGATTTTGTAATACAAAATACAAGAAAATATGCATTTGAATATGATTCAAATACAATAAAATATATATTTGAATCCTAATCTTTGGATTTTTAAAAAGCTTGAGTAGGAACATGAAAAGCCACCTAGCTCCAAATTTTCCCTCCAGCAAGTGATAAACACTGGGGGGTTTGAATTTGGGGTTTTGGTTATGACTGAACTGTTTTAATGAGTGCATTATGCACTGATAGCAGCCTTCCCTCTTGAGAGTCTTGGAGAAGCATGGCTCACAGTATACCTACAGGTGGGCTGGAAAGAAGCATCTCTCGCAAAACAGAAAACTTTCACAAAGAAATCATGTTGATTAAGCAACACTTCTTTCTAAGGCTCAGGACTACAGGATAACAACAGCTAAATGAGTACTAAAACATGGATGATCCAAATATGCATTACCAGTAAAATGTGGGATACGTTCTCTCACACTTTATTACCAAGAAGCCTAAACATCTGTAAAATTTTAATTAAAAGTAGGTCCACATTTTCTGTTCACTTACTGCAAATGGAAATGTCCCCTTTACAAAATGAACCTCTCCAGCCTTTACAAACATATTTTAGATTAGATGTTAGGAGGAAATTCTTCTCTTAGAGGGTGGTGAGGCACAGGCTGCCCAGAGAAGCTGTGGATGCCCCATCCCTGGAGGTGTTCACAGCCAGGCTGGATGGGGTTTGGGCAGCCTGGTCTGGTGGGAGAAGTACCTGCCCATGGCAGGGAGTGGGAGTTAGATGGTCTTTAAGGTCCCTTCCAACCCAAATCATTCTATGGTTCTATGATTTAGTGGGGCTCTGTGCAGAACTGGAAAGTTAATATATTGCAACTTCTTGCTTTTAAGGAAATACTTGGACTTGTTCTACACTTTTTATGTACATCTGTGAAAAGAAAGACACAAAATCATACTACCACTATTCTGTTCTGTACTTTTTCACAAATAAGAAAGAGAAGCTATACAGCTTCATGCACCTACATCACTGTCTCCTACAGTCTGGAAATGCTTGATGAAAAAAAAATAAATAAATCAAAATAAAGGGTTGATTTAACCAAAGACAAGAAGTGTACCAACTACTTATGGGCAATAATTCTGAAGATAGGAAACTTTATAATGGAGATTCCATATTTTCTTATATCATAAAAAACATACTGCTCTAATTTCTGGTTCAGTAAGCTACTTTAAGGTAACTTGCTAGAATAGGAGGAATCCATTAAAATACAGCTGTAATCCAGCAAATAAACCCAGAGCAAAAGTTGAAGCCAGAAATATATATATATATATATATATATATATACAGTTTCTGTGAGCATCTAATTATAAATACAGAATATAATCCACATGAGAAAGCAAGCCAGCAAATTCTTGGTCTGGTCTTCAGCTGGTGAACAGGAAATATGTTAACACTGAAATCAAGAAAAGGTGCATTGATTTACAGCTGCTAAGAGTTGGCTGTGGATCTGACATGATAGACAAATCTGGTGGTATGAAATGGAGTTACAGATCTGTGCTGATAAATCAATGGAGACAGGAGTTGTCTTAGGCAGCAAAAGTCAGATTGGTTGTGCCTAGTCCCTGACAAAAGATTAAGAGCTTGGATAATTTAAAATCAGACTGGGGTATTATCGATTGAAACCTGGTAGTCATTCATTCCTACCTTTTCTTAACTCATTTTTTGGTTTCTGAACAAGAGTCTTTCAAGGGGAAGTATTCTGGGTACAATACCTTGAGCGTGGATGTGCCTGTGGGTCCTAGGGAAGCCCCATTCCCAGGCACAGTCAAAAAGGTCCTTGCATGTTTTCCTTTGGCTGCTGATTCTTTCCAACATCTCTCTCCTGTTTTTCAGATCCAGACCAGGAAATATCATTGACTCCTGCTACCTCACTGATAGCTAAGTACCTTCAGGAACAACACTGAAAATTCTCATTAATGACCAAGCACAGAGAAGGGTTTAACATAATTTAATCCAATTAATCCCGAAAGCACAACATGCAATAGACTTGCATGAAAATTAGCATGTGGAATTTTCCACAAAGGGTGCTCTTCAATGTAATCTGGGCCAAATGTTAGTCTGCTTCTCATTTGGTCTTAATTCCCTGCTCAGAGTCACCAAATAAAACCTGCCTGTTAAAAACTAACCTATTCTCCTAAGGCTGGCTGTTTCTTTTCTAAGATCAACAAGATTTTAAGTATGCTTGGGAGTTGCACTCAGGAGTTAATTATAGGGTGAGGAAATGGGAACATGCAGGCATATGGCCTTCAGACTCTGGCACAAAGCAGTATTCACTTACAGTCCAAAAAAAATGCTGAAAATTTGAGGCTGCTGGACTTTAAGAATATGTATATGAAAAACAGAAATGCAGATAACCTATTTGTTCAGTAAGGAAGTCTGTCTTCATCACGCAATATCAACAAGTCATACATAGCGGGTAAAAAAAGGAATTCAATGAGCTCAGCCTATTCCTTAGCTTCCCAGGTGGTATCAGTAGCATGTAGACAGACGACTATGTCAGGGGATCCAGTTGCTACTTTTTCCACAGAATGAAATGACAGGAAAATGACAAAATTTTGACAGAATTATGTTGTGCCTCTCAGGATACCCCTTTCAAAGGCATTTCGTTTCTGCTGGCAGGAAGCTTGGAGTGCTGGGGTTCAGACTTACCCTTTCACAGTGCCAGACAGGCAGCTCTCCATTCGTTGCCTTTAAAACTTAAATTGTTCCTATTTAAACATTTTTGGGGACTGTTACAAGCACAACCCCTTGCCCCAGCACTGAAAGCTGTTATGTAGACTGTGAGATCTGGGCTGTTGACTCTGGCCAGCTTTAGACTGCAATTTGTGTTGGGATGTCAGGTGTCCTCTCTTCATCCCTCACAGCATGACAGCCTAAGCTTTCACCTACCCATTAGATTTTGTCTTTTACAGAAACTCTTTGAGAGGGTGGAGACCAATGAATGTTTGCAGCAGAGTTAACAGTCCTCAGGTATTATAAAACTGTTGGAGAATAAAGGAGCATCATCAAATCTAGGTGCTTTTAAAACCACACCTTTGTAAGAAACGAACACATCTCTGCTAGCAAAACAGAAACTCCATTTAAAAATCCCATCAGAAATTACCATTTTGCTTATTCCAGGAAGAAAAGACAGAATGGCGAAGCTCTCAATCTGTATTCCAAATGATAAAGCCAAATCCGCTGTGAGAGACTGAAATCCTCTATTGCCAGTAAAGCACTAAGGAGAAGTGGTTCTTTCCTATGCAGATAACTTTAATAGCTGACTGTGCAAGGAGTATTAAAACACCTAGGAATTAAATATTCAACTTTTCAGAAATTACACAAAGAAATGGGGAACCACTGAAGCAGAGCTTTCCAAGAGGCTGCATCACTTAATTCTTTTTTCTCTGCATGCCTCAGGTAAGCAAGGCAATTCTGGTAGTGCTGGAAGCAACGTGCTTAACCCTTAGGTTGTGGCATTTTCTGGGCTGCACACCACAAAACCATAACTCTCCCTAAACTTCTGGTAGGATTGGACTGGAGTTCATACCTTAGCGATGTAGGAGACTGCAAGGTCTTTTGATGCATGTGTAGTGGTGGGAGTAAGGTTGAAGACTGATGATTTTACAGCCCTTATAAATCACTTCACTGTTGTGCTCTCCAACATATTTCCATTTAAGAGAAAATACGCAGTTCCTGCTTTTGTAATCAATTTACCTATAAAAGTTCAGATCAGACTCAACATCTGGTTTGCAGCAAGATTTTCTTCTCCAAATCAAAACTGATTTAGTCTTTTATGAATGATTCAAGAGTATTGATACTACAATCTGAGCAGAAATAAACATCATAAAGCTATCAGACAGTAAACACAACACTAAGAAGAGTAGAGGGTCTAACTTTAACACAGGTGTTTATTTTCATAAATGTATGGCATTCTTGTTTTAACTGTGATCTCACCTGAAGTTACACTGAGTCATCCTTCGCTTTCTTACACAGTGCATTTTCCATCTGGTACCTCACTCCGAGCCTGTACCAAATGGCTAGAAAGGAATAATTTCCTCTGCCTACCTCTGGGATAATTTCCTCTGTTACCCCTGATTGCATAGTCTATACTTAGCATAGTACAAAGAAATACAAAAGTGTTTTGGATGGAGAAGGCAACTCCCACCTGAGGATCCCCCTAAAATGAGCATTTACCCAGTCTGTCCCCTAGAGAATGCTGTGCAGCTCTCCCACATGCCAGGTAATGAGGAGATTCAGACCTGAGGGTGATGGGGTCACTTACCGTAATGTAGTTTTTATCATTTATTATCTGGACAAAGATATTCTGAAATTTCATTTGATGTGTGGCTTTTGTGAAAAGTTCGCAATTCGTGCTACGCTGGAGACTAGATGTCTGGGTGGTGAGTCAGCAGATGACAGGTCAATTTCAAAAGCTTTATCCAAATACAGCTATTAAGCACTACAAATTTCAGGTATCGATCTGAATTATTTCAGATTAGAGCTAGATCACACAGAAACACAATATGGGAGCAAGGAGCTCTTAAGCTTGCCAAAGTATGTGGGCCTGTTGAGACCAGTGAAGTTCCCTGAACTCTCCTACCTTACCTGAAGTGAGAAAGAGAAATACCTCAAATAAGTTTTAGCAATATGGCTTTCATTTCAGGGCTTAGAATAATACTGTTCAGGCTGCATATTCTGTTTCATAAAATAATGGCTACTAATTAATAAAAGTTAATAGACTTTCAAGCCCAAAGTTTAAAAAATCATAACACCTCCTTCCTTTCTTTTCCACTTCCCCAAAAAATATTTTTCTCAATGAACAAATCATAAGGTTTTTTTTTTTGTTCGTTTGTTTTTAAATCAAATGCCAGGTTTTAATCTCCTCTGGTTTTCTATTTTAAAGTGACCTGTAATCCCTGGAAGCCAGAAGTACATGTGGGAGCAGGAGATCTTTCCCTTATCATAGGAACTCTTGTAGGAAGATACAAAACCATGGCTGCTGATGCATGCATGGAAATTAGCAATACTCCCCAGCAGCAGCTTTAAATCCTGTGATACTGAGGAATGGGAGATGAATAGAAAGAGGGCAGAAGTTACCAACAGAGGAATTTTTACCAACAGGTGCAAACAAAACATATTGCAAACAGCCGTATGAAGTTCATTAGTGAGAGGGATAAGGGGTGGGCCTCCCCCATAGCATGCCGTGGAGCACATGCTGCATGAAGCAATGGGAACAGGGAAAGTAACAGCACATGGAGCTTCTTCTCCTAAGTGCACTCCACTCTGATCCAAGCACACAGGAAAGAAATTCATCTCTGACTGTATTCCAAGTCTGGGCAAGATTTAGAACATCTGCCAAGATCCATTTAGCTGAAAGCTAGGAGCTTGATGGAGCAGGCAGCATCAACTTGCAGCAGTGCACAGGGCTCCACAGTCATGCCTGCATGAATATACAAATATGCATTTGTATATTTATATTATTATATTATTATTTTTTTCCTGTATTAGGAAAAAACAGCCATTGATTTTTAATTTTTGTATTTTTAACCTGCTTCTATATAGGTAGGTATTTAGTTTGTGTATTTCATTTATTGTATTTAAGTGCAAGCACTATTTAAGCAAGGCACAAATTAAAGGACCAGGGTGCTTAGAAGAATGTATAAGTGATCTGAAGCATGTATAAGCGACCTGAAGCTTGTTTTAACAAAAATTAGCAGGACAAACACAGATGTGCTTGTTTCCTTTTGACGCTGACAACACACTGGGACTTCCATTGCTAAGTACTGTAATGAACTGGCTTTCTATTTATTTTTTAAATTATTTTTATTATGCACACTAGATGGTGCTCAAGTTAAAAAATGAGTGGCGACTTTGATAAACTTTGCATGAGATTAGCAAAATCCACATTCTTTCTTTGCAGTGCATTTAATAACGAATCAGGAAAATATGCCTATTTACCTGAGTTTCTTTCTGAGCGCTGATCATTATGCATTTTACTAAAATTGCATTTCACTGGCTTGGTTCCTAATCACTACTGATTTTTAGCTGCATATTTATCAAAGTTTCGCAGACAGCCACTTGTAGCATCCTGTATTATTGAAAGCTGGATGAAATACATGAATATAAGTACACAGCTACAAACAACATGACAAAAACTTTTCTTCAGCCATCAGAAATCCACTATCTGTGTTCATGACAGCACTGGCCTGTGGAAACATCTGAAAACAGGATTATTTATTTCTCAGTGATCATATTGGATTAACCTATCAATTTTTGGAAACGTTATCATATTATGTGACATTTCAAACAGAAAAATTGTACCAAATACGTTACTGACCTTTATCCTGGCTGCAGCCTGAGTTTTGGGCAAATCAGGCTCTTTCCAAGCAGCAGAGGTAGAAAGAAGTAGGCATTTATATATCAATCTTTTAAATAGATGTCAAATACTGGCTGAAGACCAATCGACCCTTCTGAATTGGCAATGATTGAACAGGAGTAGTCATGATCAGACTTAAGTGAGAACACAAAATTGGTGAGGAAGAGACAGACATCAGTGCTGGATTGGTCACAGGCAGATACATGTACATGCAGACAGTCAGAAATAGAGACCCTTGAATTTGTCTGATGATGTTGCATGGATTTACTTGAGATCTCTTCTACTTTTTCAACACCCTCATGCAATTATTTATTTCTGCAAGGTTAATAATTTCTTAGGTAAACCCAGAGGCTAAGTCAGGCTGCAGACAGGTGCCCTATTCCAGATGTAGCTGTGCAGCTGAAGACAGTATGAGCCTGAGCTGTTTGTCTTCAATGGCTATCAGAGGTTCCTGTCTACTTGTTAGTGGATTCCCTCCCTACTTGTTAGCAAATTCACACGAATCCTCTCTCTCATTTCAGAAAATATCATGTAGTTAAGCCTGGTTTTCAGGCTGACTTTGAAGCAGAAAACAGCAGAGTCTTCTGCTTAGAGAGGGCAGAAACCACCAGCAGAGGATCAGTAGCAAGTAGCTGTTCCAGGGAGACATCTCTAGTCAGACATGTTTGCAAAGTGAACATCAGCTCCACAGCCTTAGCCCAGTCCAGCTACCAGCTCCAGTTTTGGAAAAATTACGACAAATTATTCCAAAATTGCAAACCAATGGTCTAGGGAAAATGAGTTAGGAAGCAGATCTAATTGAATTTTACAGTACTTCACAAATCTCCCTAAATATTTGCACAAAACCTGAAAGCGATCTTTTTTTCTTAGCCTACACCTGCTGCTTTGTCACAGTTCAACTGGAAAAAAGAAAACAAATGATTCCAATCTACTGGAAATAACAAAAGCCAAGAGAGTGTCAAGTGCTGTTTGCACAAAGAGAACTGTGCAATAAAGAAGTTCATAAAATCATGAGTAAAGTTCACCTTTATCCTCTACAAATAACGTTTCAACTTTCCTCTGTGTGTACAATGAAAAAAACACCAATGTTTCATCACATAGAAGCATACAGTACCTTTCAGTGTATTATCCCGTCTTTGCCTATGAAGTGAAAAATAAAAAATAAAAAAGTGGTGAATAGGAATCACCCTGGATTAAAATGTAGGGAGACCACTAGGAGATAATCCCCCATACCCACCTCTTGATTCAGACCAGAGGAATACACCTTTATCTTCCCTGTGTCATATAACAGTACAGATCTACTGCAGAAACTAGCATTATGACACCCTCTCCTGTGTCCCTGGCTAAAATGACCCTATAGCCACTAACAGCTCCTGAATCTCTCTTTTATAAAGAAATAACACAGCCATCACTACAAAGCTATAAATCTTAAAAAACATTTTTTCATAATTACAGGGAGATATTAGCCCTAACCTAAAGAGCTTACAAGCTTAGCCTACAAGCCTCCTTCAGGATTCTTTGTTAGCTTCGAGAGGATTTGCACAGATGCAGGACTTTGACCATAAGGCCATTTCTAGAAGGGTCATGCAACTTTACAGAGATTATTTCTACAGTTCTTACGGTGAGAGTGGGATTTTTCAGAACACTGCCAGACAGGATAACTGAGCTACTCAGGAAATAATTTCTCTATCTATCTCTGCAATTACACAGTCTCATATACTGCTCCTCGATTTGAGCTACAGAGAACCAGATGCTTGAATAGGAGGTTTTTGAATATTCTGTTTGATTCTCTCCCAGGCACAAGAGCATGAACACAGAGTAACGCCACTTCTTTTATGAAGAATTTTACCCATAAGAACAGAGAGGTTCAGAGCACAGACAGCACCTTGCTGGGTTGTCAGGCTGTGTGCCTTTGACTTCAGCAATGTTTTCGCTCTGGTTTTAGAACAGTGTATGTAGGTTGGCCCAGATGGGCAGAAGGCTGAAATCAAATCAGCAAAATGAAAAGAGCTAGTGAATCAGGTTTTCTCAAATTAACTGCTATTTAAAAATAATAAGCAACTGCCATTGATTCTCATTAGTGCATCAAGGGAAGATGGAGAAAATCCAGAGCTAGACAGTCACTTCATTTATATTCTTCTACTGAAATCTATCAAATTTAAAGCACACAAGCAGTAAACAGAAGAAAGCTACTCAGCATTCAAGTAGCAGGTCTAATTAGAGTCTGGCAAGGCATGTGCAATAGATACACTTGAGCCAAGGCCTAGAGCAGAACTCATTTAAGCCTTAGGGATGGATAAAAAGCCAAATAGGTTGAGATCCCAAGTTTGCAGCTAGTCCCTGTCTTTAGAACGGACGGTGCAAAGCCAATGGCTCCAAATGCCCGAGAAGCCGGGCAATTTCAAATACTAATCTGGACTTGGCTTCTGACTGTTTGGCCAATACACTATCTAGGTTCATTGCCCTCAACACTGATAGGTACAATTTTGTGATTTTGAAGACTACGCTGTATTCCAAGTAAGAGCTGAGCATATCAGATTAATCTTTATCAGTAAAGGAAACAACAAAGGAAAGAAAAGCAAAGGAAGGTGTAAGGGAAAGAGAAATGGAAGAACAAATGGCCTTAAATTGGAAAAAGAAGAAGGGGGCAAACCTTCTAGGCGCATATAGCATTATCTGAATTATAATCTTCTTTGACTTCATCTCGAAGTGAGTTAAAAATCATGAAGATACGGGTTCAAGGAAGCAAACGTGGCAGGACTAGGGCCCTAACCAAGGACTGGATCCAAATGAGCTATTAAATAAGAGAGCTGGCGTGTACTCTTGTTATGCAGTGGTGGAATAGGAGTATCTCCAGAGGACTCAGCCAGTCTGAACCATTTATTAGACTCCAAGTTGCAGCAGTGCCAAGAAACCTGCTTTAGCCACGAAACAAGAGACCATACGTGGACAGAAGCACCAGCTGGACAGACTGTCCCTATACTTAACATTTTTAGAATAAGCAGCATCAGAGCCGTTTGTCTGCATAAAGGGACAGTCAGCAATGATCCAACCTTTCCTTCTCCTGGGCATTCAGCAGCAGCTGAGCCAAACCCATGCACACTGAGAAGAGGAGCAGCATCAAGCTCTCCTTTCTTCTGATTGTGTACAAGAAGCAGGAGAGAAGCAGAGACAACAGAAGAAGATACTTAACCATGCTTTAACTGTGCACGTACAAATGGCAGGATGGAGTCTAGTCCCCTTGAAAAGGCCAATCAACACTTTGCTTGCAATTAGAAACAGAAAATAAGCACCAGGGCTGGGTCAACAAACAGCTAGAAGAGTCAGACCGTGTTCCAAACCATGGAAAGCAGCTGCCTTATGGATGAAAAACATATCCTAAGGATCAAAGGCATTCAATCTAACTTTGCTTAGATTCACTGTCTGAAAAGAGATTAAAATGCTAATGGAAATCGAGACGGCTCTCCCACTGAATCAACGCATTTCCCTGCACAGAGCACTGCTCCCAACTCTGGAAACTTTTGGGGGAGATGGACTACTCTGTCTCTGTGTTTTATTGACTGCACAAAAATTAAAACTTTGAGAAATGAATCACACATATTTTAAGTGCCCAGCCAAATGAAGGAAAGAAAACAAATGTGGAGCCATTCATCAATATTATACTCACTACATTTCCACTGCATCTGCCCTAATAAATTATGTTACTGAGAAGTTGAAGTATAAGTAGTTCCTTTTTCCAATATGCAACTACAAGGCAGAGTGAATGGCATAAGTAGAGCATGTTGATGAATGCAGTAAAAGCAAGTGCATTATCCAGAGAACTGGAAGAGAAAGGACTGCTTGAAGGAATGATCCTTCAGCCATGAACGGTCACAAATGTAACAAAAGAAAATCATGTTCAGTGGCCTATTATGCTATGCCATGTTATTTTAAGGTTGTACACACTTTACTCCTTAGGTTCACAGAAGTGCTTGTGAAATCCCTTTTTTTTTTTTTTTTTTTTTGCTACTACTATCCAGAACGTACTTTTATTTGCCTAAGCAGAAGGTATTAGAGAGAAAGTCACTTTTAGCCCAAAGGTGATACAAGCTGCTTCCTCCACATTAATGAAACTATTGATTCACATTATGGAGGAGCAGATCTCCAAAGTAATAACATAGCTAACACGTGGGAGGGAGGGGGGGGTGCACCCAGTCCTGCTAGCAAATTAGGGAGTCATCATACTTCTCCAGACTCAATGAGGATTAGCTTTTGGGAGGAGATTCTGCAGTCATGAATAACTTGATTAGAAGAGAATCAACATCAATATCTGTCTCTAATCGTTTTCCTCCCATTCTTTTGCCTGAAGCAGTAGAGATTGAAATTTATTACATGCAAGAGATTTTTGTTCCTTATAAAACTCTATTAAGCCACTTGAAAAACAAATGTCCTCATTACATAGTACCAGTGACAATTCTAGTTCTTGAGGAACATCCCAGCTTTACAGAACAGACTTTGATTTGAGTGTTTATCTCAAATAATTATTAGCCAGAGGTAGTGCCTTGGCCTGGCATCTAGGTGTTACCATATAAGTAATAAGTAGTTTTCATTTCCATAAAGATCCTTTACTTAGCTTATAAGGAACACACATTTAATGTATGCACAAATAATGTATATTTGAAGAACCCCACAATGCTAACATCTGGGTTTATAATATAACAGGGTCCCAAAGCCCACATAGGGCTTTTACATTAAGCTGAAATGGTAACAGTCAGTAGTCTGCTAGTTTTCTATTGTATAAAGCAGCCATAGTACATCTGAGTTCATGGAAAAGCATCATGGTGTCAATTAAGTCTGAGAAAATATATTCTGCGTTTACAGTATTTTATGAAAGTTCTGCATATACCAAGAACCAAAACAGAACTCAGCTCCTTGTAAAATGCAGTCTTCGATAGTTTATGTTTTCAAGTCAACAGCACAGTTTTTTCTTCCCTCCCCGCCCTCAAGTTTCTGGTGGCTAGTGCAAGAGCAGCCTGGAAAGTAAAACACATAGTATATATCCTTTAATTTCTGAGGGTTTGTATTTGTGATCAATAACTTTACAGTAAATAGAAGAATTAAGAGACTGAAGTGACCACCGAAGTATATATTTCAGCTAGACAAGGGAAAAGCTTTATAGTCTTGCTATCTTGCTAATCTCAGACCCTTTAAGTATCTTGGACTGCTTTTTGAGTGTGGCTTCTCATAAACCTGGTTAAAGAGATGCCAATTTTCCCATCTCTCCCAGCAAAGGACTGCTTCCAGAGATCGTCTCTTCCTCAATACCAACATTGCTTATGAAGAAGGGCTACCAATACATGTAACTTATAGTGCCAAGTAAATCCAACCACCACAGAATAACTACAGTTTTGCAACCTGGAATCCACATAGGCCTCTTTAGGGAGAAACAAACAAGCAGCCAAAAAGATAATCCATTCTAATGCAGACACTTAAAACACAATTTACCATGTGGATCAAGCAGCATGTATCCATGTAAATAACAACTTCCCCAAGATAGATGGGACAATTCGGAGTTGGAAAGAATTATCTTGGACAAATCTGTGAAGTAACAGCCATTACTTCTGTTCAGAAGCCCTGTGCATGGATGTCCTCCTCTGCAGAAAAACCATCCAACTTATTTGAGGAAATTACTTCAAGATGTTAGTAAGGAAAACTATTCACTTTACGTTCCATATCCTCACAGAAGCCACCAGTTCTAGGTGCTACCAAATTAAAAAGAGGCTAATTTTTTGACACTAACACAGACCTGCAAGGTTCAGATGTGCCAATGCACTGTATTTTAGAATTTTATGTGGTCCTTTCACTTAGATTTCATTTCAATCCTAGGAATTTTTCTAATTCCAATGCAATGACCAATACCACTTCTCTGTCTCCGTCTTCTGAATCTTCCTTCCTAATCTCCAGTTCAACTACTTGTGTCTTTAACTACTGCAGTTTAACTGTTCATCAAATGTCAGTTTTTTTGGTTACCGAATACCCTACTAGAAAATAATGCCAACATAGAAATTTGGTTTCCTGCAAAAAGGGCCAAGAGTCACAAAGCTTGTACACAGACACTTTAATGCAAATCAGATAGTACTATGTTTCATTCTAAGGTGCTCCACATCCTCAAACACTCAGCACTGAGCCTCCCAGTTCTACCGTTCCCTTGAGAAATTCGTTTGCAGTCTAAACAATCGATTTTTTAAAAAATGACATGCTTCTTTATGCTTCTCTTTTTTATTTAATCTTCAATACTGTATTTCAATTCCAACCATTAAAACTTTATGAGCATCAGGAGTATATTCTGCAAATTTGTTGATCACTGTATAGTACAATCTCAAAACTCTTATCCAAACCCCATGTATTCCAAAATTAGGTTTCCTCCCTCAACATGCAACATTTGAATAAAAAAGTCCTGACATACTCCAAAAAATTCCACTGTGCAGTTATATAAACTCAGATCTCTTGACACCCACTCTGGTTTATGAAGACACGGGTTTATATAAAAGACCTTCAAGAAAAAATTAAAAATGAGTATAATTTTGCTGACATTTCCAGGGGATTCTAATGCTTCCATTACCATAGCAGTACACATATATAAATACACTGTGTCCACTGTATTCTACTTTGCAATATAATATTTCTGAAGGAGTACAATTGTTCTCTGCATGAGGCTGTAAAGTTGTTATGCTGTGATTATATCAGAAACTACTATGCAGCCATTCCATTTTATTTAAAACTTTATAATTAGGAAAGTACCTAGGTTAAAATGATATTTATAAAAACTCTTGCTTCAGATTAATAAAAAGTGCACATTCTGTAAGTGCAGATTCCATTTCTTTTTTTTTTTTTTTTCTACTCGTTTATTCTTCTTTTCATTTTCAATCTCCACTTTTTCAAACCACGCTGCAAGTTTTGGACTGTAGAAACAATAGCTATATTTGCTTTTGATCAAAGCAATGGTTTAAAAGATGTAGTTTTAATGTCACCAATACATTTCAAGAGCTCATTTTTTCTGTCCTACACAACCAAACTTCCATCACTAAGTAATAGCCTTTAAAAATAATCTGAAAAAATATACAAAAATATTTCAAGAGTGCAGAATAGCTATATACTTGAAATCAGCAACAAGGACATTTTAAATTTCAACAAAATCTTCTTACTCTTTACGAGACCTCTGAACACAAAAAGAAAATGCATTTCGCATGGTTTTCTAACTCCATATTTGTAAGAGCAGAGGCAGATTTTCAGATAGCTTTCTTATTTAGCAAACAAGAAAATAAATCATATTGCAAATGCAGTGCTGAAGCTGCCTTAATTCTCTTGCTCACATCCATGGTAAGAAGCAAATGTCTTGTCCTTGCTTCTGAGGTTTATGTTTATACTCAGTGTCACTGTTGATGACTGAGATATGTTTGCTAGGTTTAAAATAACTAGCTTGAGAAGCTTGATAAAAACAGTACTGAGCTCTGATTTGCTGTGGATATACTGTTATAACTTACACAGGAATGTATCATCTTTGCTCAAGGTCAGTAGAACAAAATCTTTAACAACAGACAGCATGGAATTGCAAGACACTGTGGAAAGAACTGTCACAATTTCTACAAAAGTTTTTATGCCCAAACCTAGCAGGAACACATCTTCATCTAATTGTCCATCGATGCTTTCTGTTGAAATTCACAGGTAAATCCTGCTTCCATCCTGGAGAACATTTTACATGAAAGGTAAGACCGAGAGAGAGCAGGTAAAGACAAAGATGCAATACACAGGCGTGCAGTTTTCTGTGCACTGTCTGCATTTTAGGGGAAGGAAGGTCTCTATGCAGCTGCATGCGAAGCAGTTTAAAGATGGAACCGAAGTTATTTCAGTAGACAGTCTCCTCACTGCCTCACCCACCCCAAGGGTTGGCTATTGCAACCTGTGAAATGACTCTGCCAGGCAGGGGCACAGCATTACTGCCAGAGTATCCAGATGAAGTGCCTCAGCTTGAAGCTGCAAAGGAGGATTCTTCCTTACCTTGGATGCTTGATGCAAAAGATAGCTGTATCAGGCTGCGTAACAGGGAGTTGCGTTAGGAATCTCTTGCTCCTCAGAGGAAAAGAAGAAAAAATGACTTCACAACACACTATTACAAATGCTAATATTTTTGTCAAAAGCAGAAACACACAGATTTTACAAAATACTAGCTAGACATTGTAGCACACTGACTAAAAGAAATAATTTGAGTACAAGCTTAATAAGGCAGGGTAAAAAATCCATCACCTTACAGCAAATGACACTTTGAAAATGAGTCTGCTGTGTGTGATTTCAGTGGTGCCTGAGGGAGAGAAAGCTCTTTCTGTTCATGTTTTTCATACTTTCAGTCAAACAGATTGCTGAATAATCATGTTTTCTTTATTTTAATGGGTGAGGAAGCAATTATACAGAAGGTGTTTCCATATGTCACAGTTAATAAAGGCAATTCTTACTAGTAAGAATAGGTTGTCTCCGCTCAGTATCTGATGAAAAGCCCTCCTGTTGTGAGGAAAAAGCAGATCATGTGGATAGAAGAGACTCCTAGGGCAGCACACTTCAGTGGCTACTGGCAAGAACTGTAAGCAGATGAATCCCAGGTCTTCTCCAATCGATTCCCCATCAGTGACATTCACTAGGGTGCTAAGGGTACTAAAAGCACTTCGTGTCACAGTGTCTCCTTCATATTCACCCTTTTCTTGCTGGTGAAGGACAGTGGACAAGACCTGGATCCATCACTCTGGGAGATCATCAGCAAGTCCTTTCAGGAGGTCAATGTGCTTTCTTTTTTGAGATAGCATCTGGATGACCATTTCAAGAGATAATCTGACATGGACATCACAGCTAGTTATAGGCTGGTATCACAGATGCTCTTTCAGGCTGAAACTGAAAATTGCATGGGGAACAAATAATTGGGGGAGGGGGTTGAAAAACCCAGAGGTATGAGACACCACTTACACGTTTGTCTTTCTAACCACAGAGCTGGGCACACATCCACAACCAGATGAAAACCTGACATCTGTACTATACTGTTAGAGCTACCTAGTAAAGAACTAGGAGAAAAAAAGTCTTGGAGCTCATCTCAGCTTATTGTGATGTGTTCAGTGGCTGACTACCTCTGAAAAAACATACGGAAACCAAATCTAAGGAAGGACATAACTTGCCTCAGATAATCAACATATCTCAGCTAGGTTTACACAGCAGTGCTACACACTGGTTGCCTCTTGATTTCAAAGTAGGGCAAAGATTGTTCACCTGTAAGTACCTGAGTAGAAAAAAGACCTGCCTCTGTTGCCATTCCCACTTACAGGGGGACTGACAGCTTCCTACAAGTAGTTACAAAAGGCACATCATCTCTCCATGGTAAGTGTCTACCTGTAGCCTTACAAGTACGAATTTCAAAGCATTCTGCAAGACAACTTTCTTAACCTGATGTATAAAAATGTAGTAATTATTTTGTGGAGAGGCTTTGTTAATAGGAAATATTCTATTTCCTCCGTTTTCCTGGGAATTGCATTTAGCTGGTTTTGACTATTCGGAATAGACTTCAAGAAATGCCAAAAACACCCAAAGAAATAGGTGGATGTTTGCAAATATATAGAAAATTGGACCAGTTCTTACACATGCAACTTGTCCAGCTGGATGTTCACTGCCACACATAATACTTTCCAGTATTTTAACCAAAGTTAATATGGCCAACATTTTGAAAATTTGACACTAATTCTGGGCACTGCCTAACTTGGTCTAAGTTTCCAAACTGCTGAACAACTCCTTGTCCACATTTCAGCCTTTGGATGCTCAGCAGATCAGAAAATTAAATCCAAAATGACTCAAGATGATACTGTAAATTTCAAATACCCAGTCTGCAGCTCATTTTGAAAGTGCAGCCCCTAAAGACTAAATCCTGCTTCAAAGATACTGCAATAGTTTTGAAAGCTGCCTATTTTCATATCACACCACTAGCAGACATAGATAAACGCAGTGGGTGTACTCTGCATCCATACTCCGTGTGGTCAGTGTGAACAGTCCCTCCCTGACCAGTCAACTCTGATGATGGGGAATGAGGGGAATATAGCAGGATGATCACTGATAGGCTTGCACAGCAAATCAGAAGTAGCCCTTGCAGAGGCAAGGGAAAACAAGAGCTGCTGTTGGATCCTGCCCAGAACACAGAACCCAACCACAACATGTCCACACAGTGTGTCTGTCCTGAAGAAGTGGAAGGTCCTGTTGTATCTGCATTCATAATTAAGGTTTTGACATGATTATGGTGCTGATGCTGTTATATCTTCAGTGCATTATGGTTCTTGGCTCTGTTCGTGCCTGCCTATTGTTCATGAGAGACTTTGTCTTTGCAATGATTGGAGAACAAGGTGTTCTGGAAGCTCTTTTCAGCTGCCATCTGGTAAACTTCTTACGGATTTTTCTGTATGGAGGGAAGGAGAGAAAGGAGGGAAAGAAGAGAGAGACAACAAGAGAGGTAAATCTCAGTCTTTAACAGACTGCTCAAGAGTCAATAACAAACAAACAAGCAAATACTCTTACCAGTGCAGGAAGGCTAGCTCAAGGAAAAGAGACTTGCAGTCAACAAGAGTGAGCCCTGGCCATCAACTGATGATTCACAGTTGCCTCCAACTAGTAACTGATAATTGCTCAGTGAAAAGTGAATTGGTGTTAGACAATATTTGGACAACAACATTATATGAAATCTTAGGCCAGAATGCTCAAACAGGGAGTCCTTATGTGTGATTTCAATATAGGAATGAAGGATCACAGAAGAAAGAACCACATTAGCACCCAAGTGAACGTGTTACTTCTACAAAAGCAATGGACTGGGAGCAATTTTCAGTGTTAATTTCACTGCATTAATTCTGTAAGTAATGGATCACTGGCATCTTTGTGCTTTTTGAACTTGTGCCTTTCAGGTGCAATAAATTCACTTTAATTTTAGTCAAACATACTAACTACAGGTGGTCATGTTGTTTGTATTATAATCTCATGCAAGGATAATTAATTCTGACACAAAAAGCTTTGTTAGGTTCCAACTGCTCTGTTGCCTCTGTATTGTTATAAATCAAAATCATAATGCTGACTATACAAAGTAGCAGAAATCACAGAAACGACACACACAGAGTATGTCAAGAACCATCTTCATTGGCAGAGTCCAGAATATTAGATGTTGATGGAAAATTGCTTATTTTCTGAATTCACTGAAGTCCATTATCCCAGCTTTCATTTAGGTAGTTTATAAATTACAGAGATTTTGAGCTTATGTAATTAAAGTGAATGATGTCCTCTAACTTTAGAGAGACCAGGCCTTCTAATTCAAACTTTCCAAGTTGAAAATCTGACCTGATCGCAAACTACACAGTGCTGAAATGCGTCAAGGTGCATCAAGACTTTGACACAGTAACAAAGTGATTTGTCCCTTTCATCTTAACAGGCTGCTAACTCTGAGCCTGGAAAATGGTGGCACCTAACATTGAAAATACAGGGGCAGCTTAAAACATACTCTCATTGAGTACTAAACAGGCTCTTCTTTGCATGTTAAATTTTCAACGCAGATTTAGTTGCTGGTTGAGTATTTCTCAGAAATCTAAACTTCCAATCAAGTAAATGAGCCACAGAAGAGACCATAATCAAGGACAAAACAAAAAGCCCCAAATCAGGATAATATATCATGATCTTAGAAGTTAGAGGGAGCCTGAAAAATACAACTATTCTGGTTTATGTATACGAAAGGGACAGGGAAGTATTTGCCTTGGCTGCCTGAAGGCTGGATGTCATCAGCATCTTATGGCCTACAATAACAAACTGGAATTTAGCATCATTCAGTACAAAGCACAATAAAAGAAAATTAATCCCCAGAAAGGAAAGCTTAGGCTATTCATGCAGTCCACAGAGAAACAAATTTACTGTTTGAGTACTTACTTTACATGGTCTTCTTTTTTAGGCCTAAGAAGATATTCAATATATTGACAAGAAATTGCATCCAGAATGGTAAAATCATAGAAATTTAACCTGAGACTGGTAGAAATATGCACTTCTAAAATGAGGAGGCAGCTAGGTTTGGTAAATCTATGTTAATAGACAAGACCTATTATCTGCAATGATTATAACGGGGATCATTCCAGAAAAAGCTTAAAGAACTGGATCCCTTCTGATATATTTATCATGGAAGTGCCTAAGAATGGTTACATAGGAATTAGGTCTTCTCCGTCTGGAAAGGTGATGGGATTGCTAGACCACTGAAGTACATCTACACCATGGCACACAGGATGGGGAACAAACAGGAGGAGCTAGTTGCCATTGTACTGCCGAAAAGCTATGACACAGTTGCCATCACAGAAACATGGTGGATGACTCACATGACTGTAGTGCTGCAATGGCTGTCTATAAACACTTCAGAAGGGATAGACTAGGAGGCAGAGGTGGGGACATAGCCCTTTGATGTTAAGTAGCGTTCATATTGCCTAGAGCTGAACAATGGCAATGACGGGGTTGAAGGTTTATCGGTAAGAATCAAGGGGAAGACCAACAAGGCAGATGTCATGATGGGAGTCTCTTATAGACCACCCAGCCAAGATGAAGAGGGAGAGGAAATATTCTATAAGCAGCTGGGAGAACTCTCACAATCACTGTATTTTGCTTCTCTGAGTTGTGATGAATAGAGTTAAATCCAGCTGGATGGCAGTCACAAGTGGTGTAACCCAGGGCTCAGTGCTGAGGCCAGTTCTCTTCAAATATCTTTATCAGCAATCTGCACGAGAGGATCAAGTGCACCCTCTGAAAATTTTGCAGACACCAAATTAAGCACGAGTGCGAGAGGGATCTGGATAGGCTGGACCCATGGGCCAAGGACAACAAGGCCAAGTGCTGGGTCCTGCACTTGGGACACAACAATCCCATGCAGAGCTACAGGCAGGAGGAAAAGGAGCAGTTGAGGGAACTGGGGTCATTTAGTCTGAAGAAAAGAAGGCTCAGGTAGACCTTATTGCTCTCTACAACTACCTGAAAGGAGGCTGTAACAGGGTGGTGGTAGGTCTCTTCTCCCAGGCAACAAGTAATATGACAAGAGGAAGTGACCTCAAGTTGCACCAGGGAAGGTTTAGGTTAGATATTACGAAAAAAATTCTTCACTGAAAGAGTTGTGAGGCATTGGAACAGGCTGCCCAGGGAATTAGTTGAGTCACCATCCCTGGAGGTATTCAAAAGACATGTAGACGTGATGCTTAGGGACACGGTTTAATGGTAGACATGGCAGTGCTAGGTTGGACTTATGATCTTAGAGGTCTTTTCCAACCTAAGTGATTCTATTCTATGATTCTACATTTGTTTGCAGAAGTTTGCATTTATTTAAAGAACTAATGTGATCGTTAGTCATTTGAGAAGCCCACAGTTTATAGAAATGTTAGAGAATAGTTCACCCATCTGAATTTTTAATATGGCAACTTCATAAACCATCAAGTAGTTCCTGGTACTGAAAGTAATTGGCAGTTCACACTAAATACAAGAACGCTAAAGTATTAGGATTAAGATTTATGACTATTAAATAAAGACAGTAAAGTCAAAAGATGCAGTTATTAAATACTGGTTCTAAACTAGCATGAAGAATGGCAGAATTAAAAAGGGGGAGGTCATCAGCACTGCATCAAGCAAACCGCAAAAACAGTTTGTGAGCTCTTCAGTTGGTATTAATGAAAGTAGCTCTATCTAGGCTGTCAGAAGACCTAATCTACGCACTCTGAAAGGAGAATCCAGCACTTCTATTTAAACAGGACTGTGATTAAACAGGATTCCAGAAATTAGCTTTCTGGGATATAGCCTTTCAGAAATAAAATTGGAAAGATGGAAATTTCCACTTACTTCATTAAACATGCTATTTGAACAATTGTTTTGCCAAACCCAAACCTGGTTCTTTTTACTGTAAAAATATACAGGGTGGAGGAAACTGACTACGCTGAAGACTTTAGCATCTAAAAACAGATAAACTTTTTAATAGTCACTGATAAGGTTTTACAACCCTTCAGCTTTTTTTTTTTTTTTTTTTTTTTTTTTTTTTTTATTATTATTAACATTTGAGCATGCGGGTTGTAATAGTAACTGATGAAAGGCAGGAAATTCAAAGATAACATTGTTGGTCCCTCTCTCTCTCAAAACACTTCAACATGCTTTCCTCCCTCCCTAAGCAATACAACAAATTAAGGGCAGAGTCACCTTTAATGTTCAATTTCCTGTCCCTTTTTGAGTTAACACCAGCCATATGTTTTAATTATATAAAGCTTTTATTTGGTGGTGGCAAGTAAATGGCATCTGTAGTGATGATAACATCCTTTGCAGTTGTTAGGAAAGAGTAATTGCTATTTTCCCCTGCTCTTTCTTTTGATTCTTGCACGAGTGCTTGAAGCATGATGAATTACAGACTTCATTTGAAATGCTAATTTAAAAATATTTTAAAGCCTTTGCATTGTATTTCTAGTCCTCCTGAGACCAAAGGTTGGAAAGTAAATCAAACCTTCAAACAGGTGATTGGTATATAATGCTCACTATGCTCATTTTTATGTCAAACGTGATGCATTGCTGCCAATGTGGGAAGATGGCAAATTCTTTATGTCTGCATGACAGTAACTGCAGATAAAAGTAAATAAGACTTCTAGCAGCTATTCAGAGAAATATGGAAATGTACATAAGGACTACATACTGTTAAGATGTATTTTATCTTTTCAAGTTTTATGCAAGGACTGTAACATACTGGGTAGAAAGAATAGTTAGGCTGAATAGGACACTTATGCCATGCTTAAATGTAACCAGACATTAAAAAATAAATAAATCAATCAAAGAACTAAGCCTTTCTTAGGAATTCAGTGAATTCTATGCAACTAACCATCTGCTGAAGTTAAGCACAATCCTATATAACCTGTTGTGATGTCCAGATTTCTGAGCAATAGAATTGCTGCTAACAACATTTCTGATTTGTAGAAGCTGACTCAAAGTTCTTCGTTTAAATGCCATGCATTGAAATAGAAGCGTTTTTAAAACTTGAATAAAATAAAGTGACCTTCAGTCAATGTTACTCTAGAATGTATTTTTCAAGCTTTTTCTAATGTGAGTTAAAGACATTACTTGCTGTAGCTCTGTTAATAACAGGCATATCTGTCTGTTACTGCTTCTATATATATAAGCTGCTGTGTATCAGTACTGCCTCCTCGACATTGCATTGAGTTGTGGTGACTGAAGCAACTTTGTTCTATTTGGCTATACCAACATTATTTAAGAAGGAATACAAAATAAAGTTATGGCAGAAGATTTTACTGAGAGACAATTGTGTGTAAAGGTCTGCTGAAACTTTAGCAGATGACAAACCTTGTTTTGAAAGTGAGCAAAGCACAATTATTTTCAAAGTAATCATGACTCCTTGAGGGGTATTACACTTAATTGTAATTTCTCTGAGGGTTTGTTTTATCCAGAGGTACACTATAATTACTCAGTGGATTAAATTACAAGTGGGGTACTATCTTTGGAGTCTGATAGTCTTTCCATTAATTTCAACAGGCTTTTAAATAAAGTGAAAGGCAAAAACATGAGCAATGCTGAGTCTGCTAAAAGAGAATTTAACTGGGATGAACCTGTAGGCACAGATCCTTTGAAACCTGACATATTCCAGAATGACTAACTCACTTTACTTCCTTCATTGCTACCTGGGTGAAAATGAGAAGTGTGAATGCTGCATTTTATTTACCTATTTGGCTTGCTGATTTAGACTTTTTGTTTCTTTCCCCTCAGCACTTTACGGAAAAGCTTACCTATATTCCATTAAAGTTTTGATCTAACCTTAAAATTACAGAAATAAGGAGGAATGTACTTTGAAGGCACAAGTGGGTTGATGCTGATATGCTTTTTAAAAATAAACTCCTTTTTGAAATGCTCATTTACAAAACAAATCAGAAGTGTTTTAATAAGTATCAGGCTACTGGAGAGCATTTGCCATAAGCCACTTAGTTACATTATAAAACTAATATAGATGGCAGAGAGTGGTACGATCTTTATAAGATTAAAGAGATGCTGCTGTAGACACTCCAACATCATTTAAGTGTTGTAATAACTTCCCTTATTTTTCTCCTCCTAGCAATGACACATATTCCTTTGCTGTTGGTTATCTTCCAATTTGGCATGAATATTTAGAGGAAAACTGTCCTCTGTGAACATTAATTTACAGACACACCAGTTAAACATCATGGTGTCAGATCTTCTTGAGCAGCTTAATATAATATTTTCAAACACCATACTACATTGAAGGCTTCTCTGGCATTTTGTGTTTCAGAGCAACAGCTTATAACTACTATGAATATAAAAAGTAATAAATGTTCTAGAGCATTTTCTTTACTGGGAGGAAAAACCCAGGTCAAGTGTTTAAAGCACAGACTCCTATGATCACGTCATGCCTGCACTGTGGCATGGCATAATCCACTTCTCTGTCTCTTTCTTGCTGTTGGTTTAAAATTTACTCAGATAAATTTCCTTTGAAGCAGAAACCTTCACTTTGTGTGCATTTATAGAGTGCCTAGAACAACAGGGACCTCACCTATTCCAGAAATTACTAATATTGGTTTTACTGCAAACAACTGGGATGGCTTTTGGAAAAATCATCTCATCCATCAGGTTTTTCCATGCTTTCATTTTATCTGGTAACAGTATATTTCATTAATACTGTAAGATATCTAAGGATTCTCAGAGAGAATAAATTAAAGAAGTGAACAGTATTATTTTCAGCATTACTGTTGTTTTTTTTTCAGATGAACGCTGGAACTGAGAAAAACTTATCTTTTAACCCCTAAGAAGCACTATAAATAGACCCTGTCATACATCAGTCATCACATGATGACTAAATCTTAACAATCAGCAATAGACTTATTCTCACAGTTCATCTGTGAGCTTAGTATTTACCACCAAGAGACTAAATTTACTTATTGCAGACAGCTAGGGCAAAAATGATTGCACATCGGTTTCAGTGCAACACCAACTCGATCACTTTTTGCCAAACCTGGCAGCACCAACTCCACTGAACTACTTCCCACCCCCTCTGATTTCTAGTAGGCACAGTTAAATACAACATTGGTAGGAATACAGCATGGTAGGAATGATAGACACCACAGATCTCAACATGGATTAACCAGCTGGATTAATTAATGGATGGACTTGCCCTGGTTCTTGGGAGCAGTTTTGCTAACTCAGCAGTGACATCTCCCATTGCACACCAAATAGCAGTGCCTATCAGAAAAGCATGCATAGAGCCATATGTTCCTCAGAGAATTTTTCCCTTAAAGGGAAAAAGGCCTACCTAGGATTCATAGCATTCAACAACAGCATCCAGCTTGGTAGAGGGGATAAGAACTGATAAGATCTAGCAAAGGTAGCTCAATGGAATGGATAAAAAGTAAATTATTCATACACTTTAAAACAGAACAATGGCTCAGGCTTCAACAGACAGGTAACCTGAGCTATGGGACAGCTGCTTTGAACTTTATCTGAAATTATTTAGCCTCTCCTTAGCTACCATTGACTTCAGATCGTTTAAGACATGAATCCTGCTCTATTAAAGAAAGGGTTGCTTAACCTCTCCTCCCCATGAACATATACACAAGACCACTGCAAATTTATCAATATGTAGGCTTTCAACTACTTCCCAAATGTCTTGCATAGTAATTCACAATTCCAGAAGACAATTTTTTTTTTTTTTTTTTAATTTATTTATATATATTTTTTTACCTCTAAGAAGGGTTTGGAACATACAGCTTCTGATTTCTGCCCTTGGGCTACAAACATCAAGTGCCATTTCCCTAGCGACATTAAATGCCACTTTGAACATTTTCAAAAATATCTTCTACTAAATACGTATAAATCCCAGATGACCTTACCTGACTAGTCTCAGAATCTTGATATAGATTCAGAAAGACTTTTTGGCTGGTTTCAATTATATGATTACATTTGATTTCTTGGATGGTATGTCTCTTAAATTAGGCATATGCTGGCCAAATGCCTTGGTGACAGAGGGTCTGGCAGGTCATTCCCAAAGGAATTTTGAGGAAGATCACAGTTTAATAGTTTGCTTTAAAAAATAATAATAATATGATGAAGAAAGAAATTGAAGAATATGAAAAATATTTGTCTATGATATGCTTCATAGGAAAAAAAAGATCTTATATTTTTGTTGTCTTTTCCAGTTTTGATACACTTTAATCACCCCATCATAAACACTTTTGTATTTATTAGAACTTTTTCAATACAAAACTTTTTTAATGGCTTTTTATGAGCCTTTTTGTTTCCTTTCTTACTGTTTTTGATTACTTCATCTAAGGTTTTTGGCCTGAATACTATGTTTACAATATTATAATATTATTTGAGGCTGATAAAAAATGACAATATTTTATCAATATGTTATCAATAATGCAGATACTTTTCCTGGAATAATATATATACTGATAGAGTGTATTTGGATGAGCTTCTTGGCACTCTGGCTATTTGCTATTAAGCAAGGGCTGAAAATCAAAATTAATAATTCTTACCAGAAAGAGTTGGAGAGAAAAATTTCCTTCACAGAAGTGTCCCCCTAGGGCCCTGCGTCACAGCAACAATCTCTTGTGTGATCAGTATGTACTCTACACACAGAAGCTCCTATGTAAAATACAGATTAGAAATCTGTACTGTGGCACCAATAGAGGAAAGCTTTGCCACAAAATTATTTGACATGCTAATTTCTAAGGTAATCTTCATTTCAGATCAGAATTTTTATTTAACATTCATATTATCAAGGGTTCACTCTAGTTCATTTTCTGACTAGGGCAAGAAAATTTCATCCTGCTCTTCAGTCATGGCCAGCACTTTTCCTGTCAGTATCTTACTGTGCTTGCTGGTCTGGTTAATTAAAAACTGTAGAGCATCCTTGAGAGTAGGCGTTCATTCATATTACTCAAGTTCACAGACAAGAAGAAGGAGGTTCAGAGGTTAAATGCTTTGTCTGGTGTCTCATGTCATGTAACAGAGGCAACAGGAATTGTGATGCACAGATCTGAGCTTTTATCACTTGCACAACAGGTCTATTGTGTTTGGTCAGGTAAATATTTTTAACCCTTATCCATAGCACAAGTAATGAAACCAGCCAAGTCTCCTTAAATGTTTGACAAGAAGTGACTTATCTCTGTGATTGGCTTTCACAGTCACTATTATTATGTTTTCTTCAGTATTCTACATTGATAATCCCTATGCAGCTACTTATGAAAGCTTTTCACAAAAAGAGAACTTTTTTTTTTTGTTGTTTTCTTTTCTCCCAGCCCCCCAGCCTTATTTGCATTAATGCTGTAGGGTCATTCATTTAAAAGATCTGCATGTGTTAAAAACCTATCGGAGAAAAATAACAATATTTGTTATTAAATATTTATAAATTGTTATTAAATATTGTTGATTATTATTAATTGTAAAATTAAATTCATGCACTAAAATATAGACTCACACACACACATATATATATAACTTAGAAATAAATCCTCTATCTGTAATTCTAAACTAAGAAACCAATACAGAGCAACTTGTAAATGAAAGGTAGTGGTCAGTTCTGTGGGAATTTTAAGACTCTGCGGTTCACTGACATATTTCCAAAATATTCACCACAACAGAGTTTTACAATCATCTTTGATATTTACCTGTAACACATAACAACACTATGTTCATCAAATCTAATTTCTGTATCTAAATGCACATTATTGCTATCTATTGCTCTGCCTTCAAATAAAATAATCCTTAACCTTGTATCCAGCTTCTACTAAATACCATTGCTAACACTGCAGAGAAATCATTAAAAAAAAAAAAAAAAAGACTCTTTGAAAATTGGTATTTTGCAGTTTTTGAGGATTACAGTCATCAATAGCTGAGATCTAATGCAATAAACTGTGGTTTAGGAATAGGAATGGTGAGAGAAAGCTAATTTTACTTCTGAACTCTGGTGTTATTCTAGCATTGCTATAGGTAACATCTGCATAATTAATCTTGTCTTTATCTTTTCTTTGATATTAAATATGCAGAAGACTATCCTGGTATAACAAGTTAGCATTTTCATCATTACTTTATATGTTTCCCAAGGCTTTATTAATGGCCCTTTAAAAGGGAAACTGGGTTCACATCCAAAGATGTTTCTTTATAGATTTTTTTTTCTCGTTTAAAAACAAATTGATATTAATTCCCACAACAGAAGACCAGGTATTATAAGGTGACACATTCCCACTGGGGATGTGGATTTAGGAAAAAGCTGAGCAGCAAGCTAACAAAAAATAAGCCCTAAGACCTTAAGTTAAAACATCCTGTAAAGAGGATTGTGTTCAGCTACATCAAATCCTCTGCACAAACACAAAAGACAGCTTCTGAAGGGAAATCTTTAGAAATGGCCAACCAGACTGCAGGCAACTCAAAGTTTGTCAAGAACTGTAAGAATACAGGTTAAAAGAATTGCATGACAGCCCAATTTAACATCTGACTTATAAGGTGTGTTGCTATCTGACATACTCAAGCTGCCTGGCTGCACTCAGTGGGAGCCTTACACATTTAAGGGCTTTGCTGAACAGGGTGTGGAAGGTCTTACAAAGTGAATGAGGTTTCTGGAAAAGTTAAGTAATTTTACAGCAGTTTCTCCACCAACAGCTGTGTTTAAGACAATCCTTGATACACTTATAATCCATGTATTTAATTTCAGTTCCTTTTTTTTTAAAAAAAAAAAAAAAAGTTTCCTACAGAAATAAAATTTTGCAAAAAATCTCGTTTTGGAAATTATATTTCCCCTCTCAAATACAAAATGCTCTGGCTACTTCTGTAGCTTCTGTCTGAATGTGAAATTACTTTTGTCAAAGAGAGCAGAGATGAGTGCTAGTGGTTAAATAACACCTGTAAATGTGTCACTGCTCTTTAGCTGAGTCATGTGAATTAACCACATTCAAGCTCCTATCTAAAATGAAATTGCAAAGTATACTTCGGTATCTAAGCCACCAGAGAGAGGCTGCATATGTGAATTTCTGCTCACAACAGGGTAGAATCCCAAAAGATCAGTTTACAAGATCCAACTGTGTGACTTTTCAGGCAGCAGTAACTAGGTCATTTACAACCATCTGCTCACAGCCCCTGTCTCCCTGCTGTCATCACTGAGGCTGTGGACTAATTAATTTTCACCTGCTAATCAGTGGAGATACCTCTGAAACTAATAAATCACCCGGTTTCAGTCAGCAGCTACTGGACTCCTGCAGATGGCATTTCTGAGAGATTTTGTTACCCACAAAGGTAAAGTGTTCTTTGAAAGGAGATTCCCCATAAGGCTTCTGACCAGCTCTGCATACAACAGCTCCCTGAAAGAATAAAGTACAATTCATCTGATGGAGAACAGAGAATATGCAGAGAATTACCCCCCAATCTTCATCAAAGTATTTATGAATTCTGGTAGGAGTTAGTCATCCAAAGACTTGGAGATACAGACTTGAGGTTCTCAGGGAAGTCTGTGAGGGAGCAGGGAACTGAATCGTATTTTCCCAAGTCCTAGGTAAGCACTCCAACATCTTCCTCTTCCCATGTAGCTTTAAACAGGGTGAGTAACTTACTACAACGTCATTGAAATACTCATTTTAAAATGTCAGATTAATGCAAAGCTCCAAACCAATATTATTGTATTTTATTTGTTCTGATGGCTGACGAAGCAGAATTCTTAACATATGCTCTTCAAACCTACCAGCAATAAGTAATGGCATAACTTACAGTGAACTAATCCTTAAATCAGAAAGTAGGTGAAACACTGCACTTTTGGTTTTGTTTTCCATGTATTATTCCTTTTGAATATTAAAAAGAAATCTGCATATTCTTCAAGTGAGGTTGATTTTAGTTTCATTTAATGATTCTGTTTTTAAAAACAAATAAACTTTAGTGCAATTATAATAATGTTATTTTGACTTAGTTGGTATCATAAAAGGAGCCAGAGGAAAAGAACATGTAGCTGCATAGTGAAAGAAAACGTCTGTAGGTCCGTGAAAACTGCTCAATAAGAAACAAAGGGCAAGCGATTATGAACTAATTTCTATATCACTGGCTGTGATTCTGCCAAAGCACCTCAGCTAGAGCTTGAGGGAGAATTATGATTTATAAGGTTGAACAATAAATGAGTCATGAATAGTCCTCACTAAATAATATCAAAATAGCAGTTCACTGAAAAAGTTAGACTTGAGATTTTTACTCTGATGAAAGTAACAAAGCGTAACTTTGAACAGCAGCTAGTCAAGTAGGACCACTACTTGGAGCAAGGACAGTTCCTCCGCAGATTCCCCATCTGTAGTACTGTCACAGTGACAGGAAATGATGGTAAGCTCACCTGCACTCAGATGCAGCCAATCAATGAGATATTTGCAATCCTATCAATAAGGATTAGATATAATCCTAAAGGCTATATTCTAATTCTATAATCCCTGCTTTTCAAGATGTATGACAGTGATAGAATACAGCAGAAGTAAAGGAACCAGAACTTAGAGGCTGATTATTTTTTTGATTGGAGGGTAGCAGCTGGTGCAGAGCATTCTCAGACTTGCAGCTGCTTCTCCAAGGGTGCAGCGAAGTGTCTCCATGCAGTCAGGTACAGGATAGGGGTCTCATGGCCACAGTTCCACGCAGGTAAGAAATGAAAATACACTACACCCTGGATCCAACTACAGTGAAGTTCAAGACTGGGATCCTAAGTCGAATTAATTTGCTTCATCTCTATGAAAAGCAGAGGCCAATGTACATTAAAAATATTTTTTAATTGAACAATTTTTTGTGCACAGTTGTGTTTTTTTTTAATTAAAAAATAAAAAGAATAAACATGCCTATGGGCATTTCTGTGATGCAAAATTGCACGTGTGAAGAGGAAGAAGGAACAGAGTAGTTAACACTGGAATCCTGATCTAGACCTGCACCGATCCTCTGTAACACAGACCCAAGGCACAAGACACTCCTCCAATTTTCCCTTTTCTCACAGAAACATGCTAAAAGTGTTAACTCAAACACAGAGCCCGGCCTCATCATTAAAACCTATATTGGAGGGAGAAGAGACAATGGCAGGTCATTAACAACTTCGAATATGGGTGACACTTATAACAAAATTTGGGTTCACCTGAATTTAGGGTTTACACTGACTGATACAGCTACAATGTGATGAGTGCTAGCAGTATGCACAGAGCCACGAGGGGCTGGGAGCACCAGAATTAGTTTCCCCGACTTCTGCAAGAGAATCAGACCACTGATGGCAAAGGCAAGACACAACATTTTGCTGAATTTAGTTTGTGAGCATCACATTCTCTTCTTTCTCAACATGCAACTTTATTTTTAAGCTTTTTGTGTGTGCTATGAGACATGCATAAATAAAAATGAGTGGTAACAGGTAATTATCACAGCCACTGTGATATCCTTACATAGTACCTCAACAAATCACAGGAAGCTTTTTGTTTTGGAGAAAGAACATGATGTGAAGAATATGAAAATTGCCTATATAATGCTGCCACAGGGATGCCTCTCAAATCATTTTATCAGCAAAAAGGAAGCAATGTCTGCTGGTAACAGCTAAAGATCACGTTCTAATTTTAGCAGTTGCAGTTAACTCATTCCCAATGGAGTTGCACTTACCGTGAGAAGGTTTCTAACTGCTTCAGCACTGAAAGGAAACAAGCATCGAGTCATTCAAATGCAGTTCTATATGCAAATATGCTTTTTGGCCCATGAAGGGAAAGCATATGGAATTTGCTGCTATAACCCATTCAGCCAAACATTTCCAGACATTTCTTATAATGCAAATGCTGAAAAAAAATCATTTTCCACACAATGTTTTATCTGTCCCTATACTAATATGATCATCAGCATGCACATGTGTTCTGTTATCAATAGGGCGTGTGTATAGGAACTGTATGCACACTGCATGCCTAGAACGGCAAGAAAAGTTTTAATCAACAAATGCACTTTCCTTGACACATCCAACAGCTATTTACATTACTAGTTTTATTCATAGATTCTGATAATGTTTTATATAACTCAAGAGATATTAAGCTGATATATTACATTTTTATTAAACTTCTGGAGACCATAGTAAGTATTGTCCTATTTTTTTCAATAATTATGTAAGTCCCAGAATGGTAATTCAGTACAAAGAATTTCATTTCATGCAATGAAATCATTTTCTGCATTAACCTCTAACAGAGCCTCCAACAGAATCTACATTACAGCTAGTCATCAAAATGGGAATAAAACACAAAAAGCTTCCTCTTACAGCAACAGTGATTTAGTACAATGTCTAGAATAAAACTCTTATATAATTATGAGACTTTTGGATGATCCTAAAGTATACACATAGTGGTAGGACAATTCCAGCAGCTAATATCTAAGTATATTAAAAAGAAGTAAGGAGACTCCCTTGGTGAGTAGTGATAAATGTAAGGCTCTTTAAAGAGTGATTTTTCAGTGTAAACAGATTTACACTTCAGAAAAAATCTTGACCAACTTATTTCACAGTAGCAAATGAGAATTCCTTCTTCATTCAGCTATTGTACGAATAAATATGAAAATATGAAATTCAGTAAAGCTCAACATAAAATCATGATGTAATATCAAGTTAAGTGCTCTTGAACTATCACTTGATTTTCTGCCTAGATTAATCCCTGTGCTTTGATTCTGTGACTGAATACAGATGTTGAAATCCCAAGCGAGTTGGACTCACACAGGCGTCAGGAAGGCTTCTGAATGGTAAATGCAGGCTGTCACCATAGATGAAATTGTAAAACTGGGGCCATATATACATTATATATATACACACACACACTTATTGGGAAGATTCACTGAGCATGCTGATAAGCATTCAGGGCTTGGTCTTAAAATTCCAGGGTAATTCCAGGGATTACCTTGGACATTTTAGACAAATTTCTATAATTCTTTTCTGTTCTCTGAATACTTAGATCCCTACTCATCCATTACTACAAATACCTGAATATGTGAGCAATTCAATATACAATATTTAAATTTACATTAAAATATTTGGGGCTTAAATTCAGAGTGGGCAAGAATGATAATCATTTATTTAAAATATCATTTAAAATGAAACTACAGATATTTACTTTACCTTACCTCATTTAGTTTAGCAGTAATAATAATACTTTTTTTCCCTCAGATATCAACCAAATATATCATCATAATTTTTTTTAGCTAAAAGTCTGAGGAAATTTACCCTCTGGACTCCCCACATAAGGTTTTATAGAAATATGCATCTTAAACCTTAGTTCACTGCATAAGTAAAAATGTTTTAGAACAGAGAAATGAAAACTGCTATGTACTATTGCAATCCAAGTATAATATTGAAAAAAAGATACTAATTACACCCTGCAAAAAGAAAATATGCTTTTTTTTTACATGTATTTTTAATGAATACACACACTAAAACAGACCGGACCCTGATGCAGCACAGTATGAAAACACGCCTTAAAGAACGAGTTGTTACTTTGACTAAAATGAGATGATTATTTCTGAGCCGAGTGTTCAGCAAATATTTAAATATCTAATAGCTGCAAACTGGCAACTGATTTTTATTTATTTATTTTTTCATTCTGTGGCAGGACCAGATAAATTATATCCTGGTTTTTCACAATCATCTCCTCTCTAGATAAAATATCTCTTCCCATTGTAATCATGTTACACTGAACTGTGTCACAGTCATGCTCATCTCTGTGAACTCCTAGTACAAAACAGGTTAACTGGCAGGAACTAATGCCTATTCCCTCTTCTCCCTTCTTCCCTCAAGGAGTGGAATATTTAATAGCTGTCTTGAGCATCTGCACACTTGAGCAGTGGGATCAGGCAGGGCTTTCCGCTTTGAGCTGTAAGGACTAGAGGCAAGTGAGAGCTGAGGAGAACAAGCTACACCACCCCTTCCGAATAATCTTGGAATACAGGTGGAGGGAATCAAGGGATCAAAGGAATGAAGTTAGAAAGGTGGAAACATTCCTGATGTAGGAAAGGAACCAATTGAGATGGGATGGGAAAGGAAAAAGGGAGGGGCGGGAAAGGGGGGGAGAGAGAATCTATGAGAGAGAAGGAACAGAAATGTAGTTTCAAAGGATAAAAAGCTGCTGTCTCACATTAGTTGCACTTTTGAAGATTAATGTGAATGAGGAACTATTACTCTGTGTGTTTCTATCACAGAAGGAAGATACATGTCTATGTACTTCTGCTGAACATACAGCATTAGCTTTTGTCAGACTGGGAAAAGCTGTAAAGGGGCAGCTCCTCCTTAACTACAATTACCTCCAATTAGTAACCAATGCAAGTCCTTGAGCACTCCCTCCTTCACTTCTTCAGCATCAGCCAAAGTGATGCTTTTTTTTTTTTTTTTGAAGGAGTGTCCTGTGGTCCCCATACAAGTGTATTTCAGATGTTACTCTTCACATTTTTTTTAGTGATTTGAAGAGCAGCAGACACAGAGTCCTGAGGACTAAGCCCCTGCTTACCCACCGCCATTGGTGTCAAGGTGAAGACAACGCAAGTTCTGCGCTGATCTCCCACATCAACCCTGGCCAGGGAATGCTGTCTGCAACCATGGAGCTGGAGAGGGGGATTTGTGAGGTTGGGATCAAACAGGGCTATCTCCCAGATGAGTATTTGCAAAGGCAGAATTCACCTCTCCATACTTAAATCACCTAGAATTTAAACATCTAAACCAGTCATCTGGGCTACCTCTGAGGTCAGTGGGGAAAGACGGAGACTGTCAGCATAGGGCTCATCTCATCTTTTGACAGGAAACTCTCTAGGGAAAAATGGAAAAAAAGTGCTAAAACTTCTAAACCAGTGACTTAGGCTACCAGTCTCAATGTTGGTGACATAATCACCAGGAATTAGTCAGGTACTAAACTCTTTGCATAGCCTGTATCAAACAACTCTCAAAATAGTCAATTTTATAACTGAGTGAGTTATGAGAAGCCTAAAGGCTTATCCTCCTACCATCATCTCTGAATTGTTTAATTCCTCATGCAAAAGAAAAACAAGGTACCATATTTAATTTATCTTGAAATAGCCACCAAATTGTCATGTACAAATATTTCAACTACTCTAGCAGTGTCTACCATAAACTAGAATAAGTATGCACATTTTCCTCTGTTAGCTCTGTATTTACATATATTCTTTCCCTACTCTTATTTTATTATTTACATTTTTATTCAACTGCCAGCCTTTCTAGGTCTGTGAAATAACCTCAGAAGCAATGAGTAGTCTGATGTTATTTGCCCTAACTTACTTTAAAGCTAGGCTAGATTTTTAAGCGTTTTTAAATAACCAGCCCAGACAACAGAATTTACAAAAATAAGACTAACGTCTTGTCCCAGTCTGAATTAAATCAGGGAACAAGGAAGAAAAGAGCAGAGGAGCCTCCAGTAGCAACTCTTCTGTGACATCAAACTCTTGTGGGAAAACAAAAAATTCATTAAATTTTACCAATTAATCTGGAAATGATAGACTGAAAAATATCTTAATTGTTTTTAAAGGAAATCAATTTCTATCCCAGAAAAACGCTGCCTGCTATATATTTCTCTATTGTGTGCTATGTATTTTTCAAGTTCTGAATATTTCAAAGTGTAGCCTCCATTGTGGATACACATGCATTTTGCTGAATGATCAGAGATATATTAAATTTCATTGTTTTCAAACTACAACTAGTAATAATTTAAAAGTTCTAATCTTTGCCACACAAAAGTAACCCTGACTGGATAAATCTTGTTAATGAAATACTGATAATGTTAGTATGCAAGGAATGAAAAATGGGTTGTATGTTTTGATGTAACATGGCTCTTCACTGTAACACAACCTCAAATAATAATGACATAAACTGTTATTCAAATAATGGATCAATAACATGTATGCAGTGAAGACTCATTCCCTGCTTTTCCCTGCTTCAATTAAATTTCTCTTACCTGGTCTCTTCTGTAGCTATGAAGAAACCATCATCTGAAGCATCAAGCCAATTTTGCCTCTGTCTCTTGATCACTGGAATGGTGCTTGTCTTAATGGCACTTGCACTGGCTTGCAAGGCCTTACCGTTAGTAATATGAGTAATATGGGGAGCAGCATGCTGAAATTACAAAAAAAAAAAAAATAAGAAAAAAAAAGATATTTGCCTGAGAACAAGCACAATTCTGTTAACTGATTCTGCTCTAAAGGGTAGGCTATACACACTGTCGTTCTCAAAAAACATCTGCTCTTCCTCAACAAGTACCTGCTGGACAGATTACACCTTCTGATCATTTGTGCACTTTGACGTGTTTTAGCCACAGATCTGAAAGCTCTTTAAAAACTAAATTAACTATGGCTGAAACCATTTAATAAAAAGAGAAACTGAACCATGAATCAGTGCCGTAACTTAAGCAGTCCTGCAACAGTCCAACCAATGAGACTTGGTTTCTAATCCAAGTATAGCATTAATCTAATTTAAAAGTAAAAATAAATCCACACTTTCCAACTTATAGATCCTTACTCTATCTGGCTTTCTTTTTAAATAAAAATCACTATACAGGGCAAGTGGCCCAGCCTAGCTGCTAAGCTAACAGAGGTTTACATCATCTTGGTGGTGGCCATGGTGTTTAAGTTCACTCTCCAGTCATTATATATATTAGAGCTGACTGCAATACTTCTACCTTCATTTTAATACAGGTAACATTAAACATAAAATGCTGCACTAATTTTCTACCACACCTTTAGCTGGAATATCTGGGCAGCAAGATTTAGGCACAACAAATGCTCACACCTAATAAATAAAGCTGCCTTCTGATAAATCAAGTAGAAAATAAAAATGTTTTCTGTACCGTCTGTAAATAACATTTTGGAGGCATATCCCAAGATCCACATTAATTTCTGAAATTAGATTTTTGTTTGCCACATGATCAATTATCAACAAGATTAAGTAATTGCAACATTTGATCAAAACAGACACATTAGAAGACATTATACAAATATGAAAGTTCTGCTTCATCTCACACAGATTCAGCATCATGTTTTCCTACAACGCTGTACTATTTTTTGGTGAAATAATAAAAGCATTCCTTGTTAGTGATAGTGTTTTTGTGATATTCATAAAACATGCACAATTCTGCACACTCGTGGGAGTAGCCTTTAATTAGGAGAGCAATTCCACAATCCCTGAGTAAGGAAGGGTCTGGTAACATGCATGGAGGCTAGCAGAATAGAACATGAAACCAGTCTCTTAAATCATGTCATGTAACAGTCAGAAATTACACTTGTATTCAATGTATTCTATTCATATTATGCCACAACTTTCAACAACCACTTGCTCTCTCCAGTAGGGAATTTGTGACTTCAAGGACTAATTCCAGCATCTTTATTTTAGTGCAAATAACTGAACAACCTCCTATATGTTTTCTTTGATGCGGTGAAACAAAAAGCAAACAATGAAAAGAGCAACAAGACATCAAATTTCAGTGAGTCTCAGATAACTCTTTCTTAGAGTGAAACTATTTTCCTTTACCCTAGAGACAAAAACAGATTACACTGGATTTAGTTGCTCTTACACACAGGACTGTAAATCTTCCTTTGTAGTCCCTCTAAATATTTACCTAATTTTTTCCACTTTCTCATTCACTGTTTAGACTGCAGTTTGTTTTTCACTTTTTTTTTTTTTTTTTTTTTTTTTTTTTTTGTGTGTGTGTGTGTGCTGGCGTTGGTGGAGAGGAACGAGCAAGGGACATGATACTAGAAGTAATTCTGCTGTTATTTAGCATAAATTCAGGATAAAATACATAGTTTGGATGAAATTAGAAATTCATAAAGGTATTTACCTGATGATGTCTTAGTGCACAAAGTAGATACTGCTAAAAAAGCAAGCAACAATTCATGCACAGAAAACACTGTCATACACAACAGATGTACAGATTTCATAGTACATCCAAAGTAATTATTTTTACCTGACAGTGTGATATATTACCGAGGAACATTCAAGGGCTCAAAGGGCAATTTTTTTGCTGTGCTTCCCCAGTCAGAAATGCATTTGAGTTCTCAAATAAAGTGGCTAGTATATATTCCTTTCTAATTAACCACTGTATGTTTCCTTTACTTCAGGACAATCATACACAGGCAAAACATGTTCAGGAAATGTACAAGGCACAAGAAGTGCATTTCCTACGACATAAACTCCGAAAAACAGTTAAACATTATGGAAAAAGTATGTGCTTTTTCATAATACTTTTTCCCCTGGCAAAGACAGACTCGATCCAAAATTCTGTTTTGTCTACATTTCTTAGAACCTAATTCTTATTCCAGACAAGATATAACACGACAGAAAACGGTGCAAGGGTTACAACATCATCTTGTCTCTCTTGCATCATAATGATTACTTTTTTTCCCTTTTATTTCCCTTTTCCATGAGTCCTTTCATGCTATTTGGAGAAATTCTATCTCACTTAAAGACAATGGAAAAAAAACGATCATTGTTCTCCAGTGCTAGGGACCACATTATCTTTAATTTCTAGTTAATCAAAACAATTGAATTTCTTGAACAATTAAAAGTAGAAAATCAGTTCCTTAATTCCTCTAAAAATATATATTTACCACTCTGTATAAAAACAAGCATCCAATATAACTGTCATACTGATAGCAACACCCACAGCAAACAGACCTTTCATACCGAGTACTTATTAAATGCTTTATTACTATTACTATTATTATTTATTTTTCCCCTCCATCACATAGTTATGCTAGAAAGGTTATGAAAGCTTCAGGAATACCGCTGGTACTACCACAGAAGCTCTATTCCAACAAAAACCATGCATGCAGAATGCTACAATAACACTGTAACACTGCTGTGTGCAATTAGCAGCTGGCATTTTGATTTTGACTATTTACTTTACTAATAAGTTGTGCCATCATTTTGCAACAAAACCACTGGTATACTGAGACTCCATATACCACTGGCAGATCACAAAGCAGCAGAAGGTTCACATGGGGTTTGCCAACTGCATATTGGACTAACCTTCCTCCCCTCTGAGTGACTCCTTCCTCACAAGTTTTTCCTCATCTCAGTCTGGCTGCATTCATTGCAGTCTCTTGTATCCCTAGAAGAAAGTTGCTCTATGCCCAAAAAACATCACTAGGCTAAGGGAGGTTTGCACAAAACTGATTAAAAGTAAACTCAAGAAATGGATACTTAGAGTCTGCCCATGTACCTCAACAAGTAACTCTTTGAAACACGTTTCTGAACTCATGTGAGCTGCCTTGAAAACCATCTCCACACCAAAATTTGGTTTTGGGACCCCCAGAGAGAAGCCTCCTGATGATATGTTACTTCAGTGTGTCAATAAATGAATATATTGAAGGCTTGATGAGAAAACAAAGCCATCACCAGTAAGCCCCACTGTCACAGCAGGGAATTAAAAATCCCTGTCACAATTGTAAGGCAACGTGTTGCATTCAGAAAAAAAGTCAGCACAGAATAATCTCTTGGAACAGGTTCACCTGCCAAACAAGAGGTATCTGTGCTGTAAACTCAAGAGACTTCTGAGACCAATGGCCATCTTTTAAAGGTCTTCAACAAGCCTTTTATGAGGACTGTATGGGAGGATCATTTGTTAAAATGCCCTCACAGTGCCACCTGTCCCCTGTTACAACATTTCTGCAGCGGCACCATTCTCTCATAATTCACTCACAGACTGGTGCACAGCTCCCTTTTTGTCAGCTGCTTGCAGGTGCTATTAATCAATGCTCACCTGGCAGGGACGTGAGTTTCCCATTTGTATACACAAATGTTCATTTCTTACTGAGCAACTGAGACACCTCCAACACTCAATGAATGCAATATTTCCCTTCATAAAAAGGAAATCACGCATTCCAGAGTTGCTATGAGCTGTGTAGAGTCACTATCCATGTGACATGTTGCAGTGGCAGCTACAAGTCCAACAAAGTTTGGATACCATTCCAAAGTCGACTACAAGGATACTCCACACACCATACATTAAAGCGGTGATTTAAGTCAGCATCTTATTATGAAGGGTAAATCCCCTATCATTTCTAGATCCCAAAGGAATTTCAAGCACAAGGAGAATGAGATGCATGTTGGAAGTCAGAGAGGAATCCTGTACAAATTCAGAAATGGGACCCAGATTCCAAACGTAGTTGAGATTCCTGTCTGTAAGTCTCTCAGCTTGTACTGGGATATAAATGGCCAAGCATTTATTCACTGAGAGCCACTGGTGTTCTCCCCATTGCCTGAAGATCCTGAAAAGAGATTCAGCTTTGAAATAAACATGTAACACCAGCAGGCATTACAGGTGTAATGTAAAAATTAATGGGGAATATTTATGCTGTGACTGAAAGAATGTTTAACTGGATTATCATAAATTCCTAAGTTGCCTTGAATTTCACATATCTTATCCTTTTCCCATACTTACAAAAAGGAATTTTTTCCATTGCCTAAATTAGCATTTTTAACTTTTTTTTTAATCATATTTAAGCAAAAAATCAAATCAAATTAAACACAGCAAAATAAAATTTCTAGACAGAAAAGAAAATGACTGGAAGAAATTAGGTGCTCTTAATATGTTTAGTATTAATCCATACTAATTAGTTCAATTTATTTACATTGACCTAATTATACCAGGTATAGCATAAACCAAATCTAGAATTACACTGAGTTTAAATTAGGTATTGATTTTGTTTTGCCACTCCTGGCATGTTCTAATTTGTAGAGGCATTAACATTCCCTCTCTCAAAGGAATCAAGGTTTTGTGCTAGTCTAGCTTACTTCTTCATGGAGATTTGAGATGAATGTGAAAATTACAAAACACGTTTATATGGGATCACCACACAACGTTGGTACTAGCATGCAGGCACACATACATTTTTGGTATAGAATTTCATTTAACAAAACATGAAGGCTACTAAAAAAAAAAAAAAGCAAACTATAGTTCATATAGATCATATACAAGAAACTAAGTCATGGAAATATTACTTTTGGACCTCCTGAGTGCTATTTAACCTTTGACAAAACACCTAGACTAGATGTAATACTGAAAATCCTAGCCAATTACTTCTGTGGTGCAAGGAGAGGGGGGGGAAAAAAAAAAAAAAAGTTTACTTTCCAAAGCAGCCAGGCTAAAATACTATGTTCATAACCCCTCCATTTCACAGAAGTTACACAAAAGCTATATAACCTCTGAATAAACCGTGTCTTAAAAGCAGCATTTTGAAGTAAATATTTATTTATATAAACCACTAAAATTAGTAATGCAAGACTAACAGCCATCTATCCACAGAAAAACAGGAAATCTGGTTTATATTTAAAATGCAGAAAACAGACTCACCCTTCACATGCACGCAGACCCCTGAACTATTTTCTAGTACTTTATTTTTACAAACAGGAGTTTGAAGCAAAAAATAGGGATCCATGATTGTATTTGAATGCAAAAACAATTCTTGAGCTTTAAAAAAATAGAGCTAATGTTCTCAGAAAAAAATGTACAGTCTTTTCCTCAGCAAAGCATGCTCTATTCCTCATTAGCTTTGATTTAAACACAAATCTGAATCTCCAGAGACAAGGTCAGTTTTAATGTTGTACTTATGCTATCTCACCACCTGCAATGCAATGTACAAGGAGATGAAATGTTTTTTCCCAGCTAAGACAAAAGCTTTTTTACATCAAAGCATCCTAGGCAACATACAGATTTCCTGCCACTCTTCTCTCATTCCAATTGATTATCATGCTTTAACTTTGTATCTGTTATAATATTAACCATAATCAGTCAGAACAAGTGGACTTTATTTGAAAATAATTATTTATTGCAGTAGTCATTCAAAAATGGACCTCAACAGCATAGCTTCACTGTGTCTACATTGAATAGATAATCTCATACTGCTTCTAATTCACTCAATAATATTTTTTCAAGCTTTGGTGATATAATCTCCCTACTCAGTGGTAAGAAATTTTCCATTATACGTTCAGTTAGTTTAATAGCAGAGAAGAGTCAGCATTGTTACAACCTTTTCACACTAAACAGCATACCTATTTTTTAATTGCATTCTATTTATTTAAGTGCAATAGACAATTACATCACATTTCTTTTACTGCACCGATTAGTCCAAGTGGTCTGAACTGTCAGCAGAGGGATTTGGGGAGGCTAACAACACAAGGACTTCCAGAACTCAAGCTGTTTGAAAACCTCTCTCTTATCACTTTGAAGTTTGACTGTTCTTTGCATAAGGACACACTTATATAGGGAAAGAACATTTCTTTGGTTAAATTTGTACAGCTGTTCTTATGCATTGAAAAGAGACTGTCAAAATGTGTATTATCTTCTGAGTAAAAATAATAGGAAATGAATTAAAGAGAAATGAAGAATGAAGTTTCCAACAGACTCAGCATTAACCTCTAGCTCTCTTCCTGATATCAGTGTAAAATTGGAAAAATACTGAAATATTTTTCAATCCCTTCCAAAATTTTATGGCAGAGAAATTCGTTTGATTAAGCATCTTATTTGGATATAGGTCCATGTAAGCCAAATTCATGATAAACAACGAATATATGACATCCAGTAGAAAACAGAAACATCACTTTTTTCACACGCGTCTTAACCATTTTGAAAATTTGTGGTCTGTAGTCCTTACTGATTTATTATCCATTTGCTATGAGCTAAATCAGCTAAATTTGCCCTTTCCTCTGTGCTGAATCACAAAGAGGAAGTATTTGTGTGTGGGAATTTACATGTCCCACAAATGCTGTACAAGCATAAGAGGTAATAAATTTGAAGGGACACTGAAAACTGTAGGAATGAAAACAAAGAGGCTCTAGTCACATCATGTTTTGTTGTTGTTGTTTTAAAATGTCAACGTTTGTCTCAAAAATTGGTCTCTTCCCAAAAGTGGATAGACCTCCCCCCAGATTCCTGCAAGACAGGCATATTCCCAGTCAGAGATTTTATTTATGTGAATTTTTGTTCAATCCTTATCTAACTTTTATCAGAAGCTTGAAACAGAAAAAAGATTGATAAAAATTTCTCACCCTACAAAATCCCAAGACAGATACTAAATCCATGACACTTTTATGCATAAAAATATATTTTATTTTAATTTGTCACACTGTTTAAGTATTTTCCCTGTTTCTGGAACCCAAACTATCAAACTCAATGTAAAGTCAGAAATGAGCCTCACAGTGGCACTGCAACGTGATGCAAGAATTAACATAAATTTTGAACTTTAAATGCTCTCTGACATGTGAAACACATAGCATGCAAGAGATTTAATGAACATTAGTTTGACATGATAATAACCACTTAAACACACAACAATAGAACTGTAATTGGATGTTTATGTATCTAAATGTACAGCTCTGCTACTTCATAAGCTAGTCGACCAGACATTTTTTTCCCAAAACTTCCAGTGAAATATGGCAGTTCACAGACCCATTTTGTCTCTACATGGATACTGGACTTTATAAGAAAACATGCCAACAGCTTATGATACGACTTAATTCGCTTTGTTTTCAAATGACAAATTGTATCTATAGATTGATCTATACCTGAAATTTCCTTTACACTTACCATTATTGTTCTTGTTGTATGGCTGGATGATTCTGGAAAACAAAAGAACCACAGTGCATTAGAGTATTGTCTTTATCCATATATTAAAAACAAACAAACAAACAAACAAAAAAACACCTGTTTTCTTAGGCTCGCCCTGAAGGCTAAGATAGTACTGTTCATGTACAAGAAAAATACCAGAAACACAGATTGGAAAGATGTCTCATGAAGCAAACATGAGAATCACTGATCCTGAAAATATATGGAAGGTTATAGTATACTGTTAAATGCACTCATTCCCTTTGTTTAATTATCCTCTTCTGCAAGCAAATATGAAAATGGAACTAATTGATGTTTCACATTTCAAGATTTTTTTTTTCATTTTGCTTTTAACATTGGATGGATGTTAAATTGGATGTTAATTGGATAACATTTAACATGGATGATAAGATCTGCAGAAAAAAATACAGAAAAAAATACAGAGCATCAACATAATTTCGTAACTATTCACATTTGAAACAGCTCTATGAAACTATGCAGAACTTTTTCTAAGAATTTTCATGGATTGTTGTTTTAATCAACAAACTAGATTGAGAATTATAACATTCAGAAATCTTAATTACTCTCTCCTACATGAGAGATTACAAGTTAGTCAGTTGAATACACAGTTATATTTATTTGCTGAGAAATCATGACCAGGCCAATAGCTAATGCAGACTTCATCCCCCCCTATTTAACTTAAAGTACATTTGCTTTTGTTGTTTGTTTTTTTCCCCCAAGGGTAGAAGACATCCTCTCTGGCATTATAACACTATGGCAGTCATACTACAACTCTGTTCTTTATTGAAGCAGGATAACTTTAGTAACTAAACATCCTTCTAACCTGATAACTAAAAAAAATAAAAAAAATGCTGATGATCTGTAAGATGCAAAATAATGTTACTATCAGTCTCATTGACCTGCTCAAAAATTTGGGTACAATTTCATCATTGTCTATAGTACATAGAGTTCACACAACACTAGCTGCAGTTCTGGGTAAAATGTCCTCAATTCTGCAAGAACTGAATAAGCAGAGTCTCAATTCTGCAAGTGGGGAAGTATAACCATCTGAGCAACTCTTGAAAAAAAAAAAAAAGGACTCATTTCTGTTACAAGCCCAACTTCCCAGAAAAAGAACAACAAAAAAACACACACGACTATCACCAAGAGCACAACTAGATTTCCTGAGGACTTGAACATCATATTAAACAAAAAGAATGTGGTTTCTTCAGTCTTGAAATACAAAGATATATTGCAGAGCACTTCCACTCATCCACAAAAAGACCAAAATGTACAAACAAAACTCCCATTTTTATATTCAGACGTATCAGTAGTAAGATATGTCCACTCTTACTCAGAGTTACTATGCTTTTCACATAGATTTATATGCAAAATCTATGATTATCATGGTTGTATTACTAATGTCCCAAGATAATACCTCTTTTGAGGAAGATGAGGACTGTAACACATAACAGCAGGATGTACCCAGAGGTTGTTAAACATCATATTTTTGAAGAATATTACAGAATCTGTTAATATAATGCCAATAGCTATTAACTCCAGGATATTAGCATTTTGATAACCTATTAATAAAACCAAGCAAAGAAGTGAAGAAAGATCTGTTATATTTGCAGAGTAATCTCTCTGTTTTATCATACAATACAAACATTCTCATTTTTTTCCAGATATATTTCTTAGGTTTAATTGCTGTAGATACTAAAATATAATCTAAATTACCAAACATCTTTCAGAAAGAATTGAGTATACATATAAATGAAAAGCTAGGGAAATAACTATTTAGGTAGTAGATGGTCAAAAATTTCTAGATCTAGCAAAGACTCAAGTATTGTTGTTGCACAATTTAAACTCTTGCATACACTTAAATCTGAATAGTAAGATTTTGGAACCAAGGAGACACCAATTTCTTCCACAAAATAAATCACACCCTGATCTGGCAGAAATTTTTGGCTGTTGCTTGGGAGAAGAAACTGACCCTCACCCTGCTACAATGTCCTTTCAGGTAGTCATAGAGAGCAATAAGGTCTCCCCTGAGCCTCCTTTTCTTCAGGCTAAACAACCCCAGTTCCCTCACCTGGTCTTCATAAGACTTGTTGTTCTCTAGGCCCCTCACAAGCTTCATTGCCATTCTTCAGGCATGCTCTAGCACCTCGATGCCCTTCTCGTAGTGAGGGGCCAAAAACTAAACACAGCACTCAAGGTGCAGCCTCACCTGAGCTGAATACAGGGGGACAATCACCTCCCTGGTCCTGCTGGCCACACAATTTCTGATACAGGCCAGGATGCTGTTGGCCTTCTTGCCTGCCTGAGCATGCTTCTGGCTCACGTTCACCTGGCTATCGACCAATACCTTCAGGTCCCTTTCCACCAGGCAGCTTTCAAGGCACTCTGCTCCAAGACTGTAGCATTGCTTGGGTTGTTGTGCTCCAACTGCAGGACCCGGCACTTGGCCTTGTTGAACCTCCTGCAGTTGGCCTCGGCCCATCCAGAGCCCTCTGGCCTTCCGCAGCGCCCTCCTGCCCTCAAGGAGTCCAACACTCACACCTAACTTGGTGTTGTCTGCAAACTTACTGAGGGTGCATTTGATCCCCTCGTTGATAAAGATACTGAAGAGAACTGGGCCCAGCAATGAGCCCTGGGGGACACCACTTGTGACTGGCCTCCAACTGGATTTAACTCCATTCACCACAACTCAGAGAAACAATATGCAGACAAGAAAAAGCAAGAAAGTACAGAAACATAAAAACATATCTCAAAGCATCTTCCCCCTACACAGGAAACTTCCAGTTATACTGCCTAATCATTTTTTGAATGTGCTTTCCATATTACATTATGCAATAAAATAGAAGTACTACTCTGCAATCACAGCTTACGAAAAATAATCAACCCACTTGACAGTAATCATACACAGAATCACTCTAAGTATGAACTCCAGATCTCAAATCCAGAACATGTAATTCATGAGGTAATATGCTGCTAACCCTGTTATCCAGCTGACAGGATTGTCTTTCTGAAACTTTAATTCTTTAAAATAATACCAGTGAAAAGCAGGCATTCCAGGAATTAGGCTCTGGTTAACTGCACTGTTTTATATGCTAACTTGATTATAGTGTTGTTCTTATTGTTTACTGTTTTAAGAGCTGATTTATTCTGCCAGTTATAAAAGCCAATATTACTGTAATTTCATGCCTACATATTACCTGTATGTAAAAACAAAACAAAACAACAAACAAACAAACAAACAAAAAAACAGAGCCCTGATTCAGCAGCAGAAATAGAGGGCAGTTCACCATGAAATTCCCTTTTCCTCTTTGTGCAATCCCTCTTGCTTGCTCTTTCTATTGAACTGCCATTTTCAGGAATTCCTTAGTACAACAAAATGGAAGCGATGTACAGCATGCTCAAAGTGGGGTATCAAAGTATGAATGCAATTCTAAATTTAAGGTTTTCAGAACCAAATGTACACAAAGAAGCCTTACAAATCCAAAGATACATTTTTGAAATAAAGGAAATAAAAGCAAAAAAAAAAAAAAAAAAACCTATTTGATTTATGGTATACTTAACACCTTTGGAAATAACTCATATTTCAGAAGATACAATAAGCCTGAGAACTATGATTAAATAGAAATTGTGTTTTCACTTAGGCAAAAGAAAAGCACTCAACCATCTATATTTAAAACAAACAAACAAAACCATAACACAGTGATATGCTCTGTTAACGCTTAGGATGAGTTCTTTCTCAGATGGAATTCAGGGAAACATGGGTTTGCATAAATGGTTTTGCCCCTTCCAAGTCATTCCGTGACCAATTTCATCACAAAGAGTTCATGCTGCTTACATTTACCTACTGAAAGAATACTCTACAGACTTAGCAGCCTTTGGACACACAGCAGAAGCCTGTTCTTTTATTTATAATAAAAAGCTCTCCACTACTTTGGAGATAATTGTAATGTGAATTCAATATAGGCAAATGATGACTGTACATTTATCATTCCAAGATAACACGATTTTCTCATTTTAATAAATTCTGGAAAGGTATTTCTCTTCTATTTCTCTGACAAAAATGACACATTCAATGAGTTTCCTCCTTGTTGATTATTTTTCACCTGAAGTCACAGTGTCATTTGTATCACTGAGGTTGGATGCATGAAGACAGAAGTGGAGAGGGGGAAATCATCAACTCATTATAAATGAACTGAAGGGAAAATATTGTTTTATCATTCTAAAATTTAAATAACAAAGCAACAAAAAGGCTTTTGACACACAAACATTGGATGGTGTATCTTAGTTCTACAAATGATTGACAATTTCATCAGTGACACCCTGGAGTAATTACAGACTCTGTAATTTTCCAGGTACATAATCTGGACACTGGAAGTTGTCATTAGTTCATCATCTCCAATATCACAATTTGTACATCTGCAAAAAGAATACACTAATTCAGAAATGCAAGTGCTAGAGCATTTTCTTTTTCTACTAAACGTTTAAAATGATTCCTTCCAACTGGATACTGAAAATAGACAGAAATTGGCTAGTGTTGTCCAAGTTGCAACAATCAAAGGTAAAAAGGGTTTTAGGTCAATTTCTTGAGGATCAGAGATGGCATTAATGACTGTATAGAACTATGCACAACAAGTCTCTTACCATAAAGCATTTCACATTGTCACATATATAAAAGCTCTCAGTTGTATAAGTCAGGAAATAACCATGAGTTATAAACACCCTTTTCAAAGTCCTCTGCTTTCATAGTAACATAACAGCATCATCAATATCTCCAGAGAGATCTGCTTTCCATGCTGACATTTCCATCAGGATCAGTGCACATATTTCAGTAAAAGATCTGTAGCCAAACATTTCAAAACTTTTGCTAGTTATACCAAAGATCAAAACTAGAATGCATGTGTCCAAAGAAAATTTCAGAGAAAAAGCTGGCAGTAGAACAATAAATAGCATTTGTTTCTCACTTTTGAGAAAAATGAGATACAATATTAATTATACTTTGTGTTTCAGCATAGAAGAAATGGCAAAAGTAGATTCACATAGCAGATTATCACATCTCTTTTCTTCTCTTTCAGTTGGAAAGTTACTGGTATGTAAAATGAGGCTTATAAAAATTTACATAGGCATATAGTTTATTAATATGAAACATATATGAGAGATATTTTATGGTTTTATTTATAAAATTAAGTGCCAGATATTTTTTGGTATGCATTCCATGCTGCTAGCCTGACATCTCAGTGGAATATCTCCATCTTTGCCAAAAAATAATGTTGTGATAACAAAGATCAGGCATTTTAGAGAAAAGACATCTTCCTCTTCTGAGAAATTCAATCCAACAGTGAAAACTGCTTTCTTCTAACAATTTTGCACAGGGTTATGTGAAATGAATTACAATGAAATGTGTTTCGTTTTTTTCTGTTTCAAGAAAATTTGGGGCAGGAAAGACTCCAGTCTCTCCGATTGTCAGTTAAGGTGCATATATTTTCTTGTGACTGACAAAGGAGAGAAATTCCCAGTGGAAAAACAGGGGTGAAATATAAGCCCTTCTTCCTTGCTCATCTCCTCAATAGCCAATACTAATTAGTCATAAGCAGAGGAAGAGAGAGATTGACCAAAATAGCACCTAGGGGAGAAGGTACACTTTTTGAGGTCTTTCTCGCTTTGCCAATTGCTCATGTAACTTTCTCATCTTGCTGTGCTGGAGTTGTGCAGGTTGCTACAAAAATATACCCCCAAATTGCCATTTAATTCTTAGATACAGCTGATGACTTCAATAATCAATTCCCTAAGAAACTGAAGTATGACTGTTAAAAGAATCCTCTCGAAGGCATTAAGACATCTCAGCCTGAAATACAGTATTAAAGGTCCGGAAAAGGGAAGAGAGAATGGGGATTGGGATTGTTGATTAAAAACTCCTCAGCTATGAACAACCAGTTCTCCTGCTTCTTCCCACAAATCAATAAAACAGTATCATCAAGCACAGAATAATCTCTGTACTTTGTTAGTGATGTTATCATCTTGGATATCCTGTAGACATTTTGGTGTTGATGCATATAAAAGTTAGGAAATGCCTGCTAGTTGACAGAGTTTACACTCATGTAGAATACCTTTACCTTTCCAAATATTAAGTAGAAAATTATCGTTACTCACCCTTCCAAAACAACAGCCTGACGTAAAACTTGACTACTTGTATGTAACTGTTGCTCACTGTTAAGCAGCTCGTGGGTGAAAGTAATTGCTTGGAATAATTTCAGACACTATAATTTAAAGATCTGATTCAAAATATCTACAAAGCGCTTTATAGTCACACCTAAATCTTCTCATCATCAACTCAAGTCATAAAATAGGATACACGCAACATTATGCAACATCGTGATTTTCTGAAGACATTTTTTTCCCATTTGAAAGAGATTGTCTTCACTACTGAAAACCATTCAAATACTTGGTGTTGATTTTATTTTCAGCAGCAGTGGATATTCTTTCTTATCTCAGCATAGTTAAAAGCACCAACATGCATATGTGAAACCTCCCCAAAATACTGTGATTTTTTTCCAGAACAGAGAGAAGTTTCCAACATTTTTCATTCCATCCTACAGAATGCAACGCTTCCTGTTTTTCAAAAATAAAGGAAACAACACTTTTTTTTTAAAGACATCCAGAAAAACTTCCTCCTACAAGAAAGTACACAAACAGGTACAAGATCTTTAACTGTGAAGAGGGAAAAATAGCCTCAGATCAAGATCTTTCTTTTGCAGACACCAACAGCCCAGAATAACAGCTGCAGTACGCAGTGCTTAAGCAGTGCAATTTTGTTCAGGTCTATGCATTATATATGAATCATATGTAGAACTACAACTATGTCTCTCAGACTGATAATCAGGTCTTTTAACAGCAAGTTACATTGGACAAGCCCCACTATTTCTGAAAAGAGCTAAATGATCTCCCTCAGCATTCTCAATAAAGATCAAGCAATAGTAGTCAGAAATTACAGACTCCCTTATCCCTATCAGTTGCACCAGACTTTTGGTGGAGGCACATACATGGGACATGAAAGGGAATCTTGTGCTACATTGGCCAAACTCTTGATTTAAGCCAACAAAAGACTACCCTACAAAACGGTAATTATGTTCTCATTTAGGCATATTATTCTTAAAAGCATTAAACCAAATACTAATGGTTTTTCTCATAATCTTACCCCACTCACTTAAACAGATCCTTCAACACTCAACTCACCTAAGCAATAAGACTGACTTCAAATATGTCAATATATATGCATATTTACACAAGCTTAAGTAACATTTACTTGAATACTGTAAATTATCATATATCTTAAACAAACATATTTCTATGGCATAAAACAAACTTCTAATACTGTTTAAAAAAGCAAACCTGAACATGCAGACATTTCTATGTCAATAACATTAAGATTATGAAAATAGCTCAAGATAAGACTTAATGTAAGCTCACTGTGCTCATTTCTGTTTGCTCATTTCATCAAAGCATGAATTGGAAGACAGAATATATCATCTCCATAGTAGGCTTTCTGGATACTGTTAATTTATACAGTGCAATAAAACCAGCAACAATCAATAGTCTTTTGGAATCAAAACAGCTTTTTAGTATATTTATAGTAACATGAAAACTCTGGGGGCTGGCAAAACCTTTCATTGCACAAATAATACACATATCAGTACAATTACGCAGAAACCGCTATTTCTCAAATTGCTCTGGTCACTCAGTTGTTGCTCTGTGCTGAATAGAAGCTGAATAAATTACAGACCCCAAAATGTTTCTCTATTTATTTGGCTTGGTTTTTAATTTAGCAATAAGCAGAAAAGGGGTTAAATGGCAACTATGAAAGACAGACATTTTTCAGTCAAAAGGAACAGAAGGTGTTGTTGAGTATTTTTACTGCTAGTTTGATCAGCTTTCCTGTGCATTTTGTTTCCTGGGGAATAAGGGATTAAGAAATGAAAAAAAAACAAGAGGACCACAACTACTACTAAAAAATGGAGATCGAGACGATTCAAGTCAGCACTGATGGTAAATAAAAAAGTTGGTTAAAGCTGATACATGGCAGAAGGCGATAGTGCAATTGGTTTATGCTGAGACAAATGTTAACAAAACTTGACGATAACTTATCAAAAGCATAAGCTTTGGCCAGTAACTAGTTTTATATTTCTTAAACTTCTCTTTGGCTTCTGTTCAACTGAGGAATCTAATAAAACTACTCTTTAAGAAGATCAATCCCATACCAAGCCATCTGAGCAGCAAGGAAACATCATTCAGTGAGGCTGTGCCTCCCAGGTCCACACAAGTATTTGCCCTTTGCCTGCTGCAGTTCCTTCACCGTGAGGCTGAAGAACTGAGAAAGCTAATGGTAACTTTCGGATGTTATAAAAACAGCATTCAGTAGTACACACTGATAGTGACTAAACTATTTCCACATACCATTGAGCTCCCTGCACATGCTAAAAAGTAGCAGAAAATCTAGAACCACACACACCAAAAAGAAAACAAAAAGAAAACAAAAACAAAACAAACAAAAAAAGGATCATTATAGGTACTCAGTTTACTGTTTTATGCAGCATTGTTTAGGGAATTACTTTTATGCTTTTAACTTTAGAATACCTGATCTAATTCAGAAATTATTCTTTTGCATTTCCATTATCATTCTTATATCACACCTAATATTTCAGGAGTTATTTTACAGTTTGCTTGGACTATACTTTGCATGTTTTTAATTAAAGAGTGGGACAAGAACCCAAATAACCATTTTTACATGAGCAAGATATACCTTGCAGATTTCCACGCTCTAGGATATAAGCTTTCTTCACATTTGCATAGAAAATAGATAAGCAGAAATAATTATCTCCTAAAGCAATAATTTACAGTTCTCAATGGTATTTTTTCAAATTAGATGCCACTTTGTGAAAATTGCATTAACACTTATCTGTTTGATACAAACTAATCAATGTGGCTAATGATTGGTTTTATAAATGCTTTATGTTGAAGAGAACATTGATATTAAATTGAAGAAAAATGTTAAGAACTTCCAAGGTCATCTCCTTGTGGGGAAACCACCATAGTAACGTTTACCTTGAACTCATTGCTACAACTTTCTTTGCAGTAGAAATGTAACATCATCTTCTTTACCAGGTCAAAGTCATTCTCCTCACAAAGATCATGTAAAGAATCCAGTCTAATGAGTAGCATTCCCAGAAGGGGAAAAAAGCAGCTTTTTTTCATAATTACATGCAATAAGTACCAGATTGACATTACAGAACTTAAGAATGAAAGTCCACAGCAAAAATTCTGTTGTGTGAAATGCTCTGCTTTTATACCTATGCCTATATGCCTATGCATCATCTTTTTTATCTAAGTCACACGGTTATCATCATGGTCCACTGAATAGCTTGTGTTGCCATGCATGTTATTTGCCTACTGTGTAAAGGCTGTTTGCACAATGAGCAAAGGTCCAAGAGATCCTCTTACTGTATATATTAAATAACCACTTTTTGTCAAAATATACAGTTATTTCTAGGTATTGTTAAGTGTACAGTAGGTATTTGCACTGCAAGATACAAATAACATTGACAGTGACAGAAAAATATGATAGTTATGGGAAGATAATGGATAGAGTTTTCCTTCCAGTATCTGGAATACTATTTCTATTATCTTGTCTAAAATGAGTCCCTCTCATTTCTACCTTGCCCTGTGAAGCATGAAAACAGCATGTCTTTTGTGCCAGTCATGTCCGGAACAGCCTATTTCAGAGTCTAGCTTCTTTCAGATTTCTAGTCCCAACCACCACAATGAATTGCACTACAAATAAGGTAACTGCTTACAAAAGTTACAACTCACAAAAAGAGTTCAGGAAAGGCAGTGCGTATCTCTGCAAAATATTTCTTCAAATAAAAATGCAGTAAGTCAAAATAAAGCATTCATTGCATCCTTCCCTTTTCACCAAATTTGTTTTATCCCTTTCTTGATCTCTCCTATAGAGTAGAAAGATTAGTAGGAAAATGGTACATATAGTTTTTGTAAGAGATGGCATTAATGGTATTAATTGATACCCATGTTCAGTGAATACGCGTTATCATTCTTTGCATTGAGAATCAATGCTATAAATATGCTATCTATATCTTACATTTGTCAGAATGTACCCCCTTATTTTATGTCATTTCTTAAAACCATATTCCCACAGAAAAGTCACAAAACTTTATTTTAGGCCCACAGAAAGTTTTGCAATTCATAAACTTATTGATTTTATATTTTTACACATACCATCAAGACCATTATGATGGCTGTAGTTTCTCTTTCCCAAAATACTTAGTGAAGAGTGATTGGAGGGTGCAAGCAGTCGTTTTGCACTTGGACTTTGAAGGCTTGATGTTGATCTGATTACATTGGGTTTTACTGCAGGATGAATTTCTGTTTAAGACAAAAGAGAAAGAAATACGTGATTTATAAAAAACAAACAAACAAACAAAAAACTTTCAGTCCACTCAGCTTACAAAATTTACACTTAAATTTCTAGTGAAATGGAAGTTTCTTCAGCACAAATGTGTTTATGGGACCTTGAATAACAATTTGAACACAAGTTTTCATACTTGTCCTTCCAAATAAGAAAAAAAATCTATTTAGTTTTAGATTGCCTGAGTTTACTACAATGGTGTAGATGTGTAAGGTTTTCACAGGTGAAGAGATAATACAGATCAAACTGAAACAGTTCAGTGTTTGCATTTTCCTTCCCTTTTGAGTTTTGTATTGGAGCTACACACCTACAGATTTTTAATCAAGCAAATAAAAACATTTTACAACAGTGAAACCACTAGAAAACCTCAAGTTATTCAATGTTTTCTCTCACAAGAGCAAACTTTAAGGGATCCTCCCACATATAAGTTGCTATATTCAAGAGTCAGGGAATGAGCTACAGCAGAAGACTGGAGCTGAAACTACCCCACTAATCGCAGCAGAAACAACCAAAAATGTCAAGATTGCACTGGATTTCCCAAGTACTGCCAGACTCTAATACCCATTATTAGGGTTTCACATGTCCCAGAGGATCTAAGAGTTCACGCAGTAGGACTATTTCATTGATGGAAGAAAGGTAAGAGGCACTGAAATTCATCTGCCCAGTGCACCTTAGAGCAGGTAGCTGCTGCAATTGCCAAAAGCTGATACAGCTGTATGAGAATTTCCCAGTAATCTGCCAGATAAAGTTGTCAAAAGATGCAGAGAAGCAGCAGTAGACAGACAACATTGTCCATCTTGTGGCCGGGCTGAGGCCTGCCGCGCGAGTCCCCTGCTGGTTGCAGAGTGAAGCCCTGTGGGCAGAGGGGCTGGCCTTCAAACCAGAAGCTAGCTGTCTGCAGGGAGTAAGAAAAATAAAATAAAATACTTTTGTAGCCCAGGCTTGTACTCTTCAGAGTGATTCTTTCTGTTTTTCTGTGTATAAAATAAAGTGCAGGAGGTAGGTATATGCAACACATAAAAGGAGGCTCAGTGTTGAAGGGGAAGGCCCCCCCACCCTCTGCTGCTCAGTTATCACCCAGGAGAAACAGATATGATTGTACAGGAGTCAAAGTCCACTCCGAGAGCTGATTTTTCTTCTTCCACAAGTGTTAAGAAAGCTCATTATCGGAGCACACACCTGCCTGGCACCACACGCCCATTCTCCCAGCAAGCCTTCACAACCAGTCTACAGGAACTCAAACCACCCACCTACACCAGGAGCTTGCCGATGCACAGCAACAACACTTAGGCAGTTGCAATAACCTTTAAAAGGCATTAAAAGGAAGGTGGGAGAGCCAAACAGTTTCATCCATATCCAAATAGGTAGAAAGGAGTGATGATGGCCACAGTGAGTTTGCCAGAACATGCAGTGGGAACAGAATGCCAGAAAGGCACAGCGCCAACAATCTTCAAATTAGGAAAGACTATGCCTAACTAGTTAACAAGTGGTTTGGTCACAGTATGCAATCCTACTCCTAAATCATGAATAGTCTTATCCAAGATGCTTCAAGAGATTCTGATTAAAAAGAGTCAAGCAGGATAACACATTAGTAGTTGTTAGAATAACATAAAACTAACACACTGGTAATTGCCTAAAGGCAGTCCTGTAAGGCTGATTTTACAGCATCATCACCCATTTTTCATAGTGTAGAGAACAGGAGTCTATTTTGCTTTTTTACTAAAATGGGAATAGAAGTGTGCTTCATATTATGAACCCTCTTTCAGTTTGAAGTTTCACCTTAGAAAGTAGAAAGATTTGTGCTCTTATTGAATATATATATTATATATATATATATCTCCTTATATGGGATTTGTATTCTAAAATGCTCATTTGGCAACATATTTCAATTTTCAGAAGGAAATTATTAACATTTTGGGCTACTACTACTAGAATATTATCTTATTTGCCAAAGAGCTCCAGTAGCAACCACAATAATTCCAGCAGCTGTATCAACAGACTAGAACACAAACTCCTTCTCTCTACAGCATATACGGGATAAAATTCTGTATTTCCAGGCTATGCTAACAGGAGGAAGGAGGTCACTAATCCTCAGTTTACTACAATAGCAATCCCTTCTCTTTTTGCAGCAGAGGAAGGTAGCAGGACCAAGTTCTCCCTTTAAGTTCTAGAAAGGAACTTAATTAAACTGCCAGGACCACTTCTCAACAAAGTTTTACTTTAGGGTCTTTACACCATGCACTCTCAACCTCTACCTATAGACTTGCTTCGAATATTTGCACATTTTGTAGAACAGCACTTTCTAACTAACTGCTTCATCATGCCTGAAGTAGTGAGGCATTTCAGGGTTTTTGACTGAATTTTTATATTGTCTTGAATTACTGCAATAGTAATTAGGAATCCTTTAGTCCTACTGCTACCACCTTTGTTCTACAGCCTAGTATACTTTTTTTTTTTTCCCCACTGTAAATCTCCTAGCCACTTGCGGCTTCTCCTGACTTAGAGAACTAAATATATCATCCAAATAATCCAAATTATCCCTTTAGGCACACAACAAATAACCAGTTGGCCAGATTCAGATTCTATGATCACTTCTGAAATTAAAATAAAAATAAAATGGAAGAAACAATACCTGAACAACATATTAGGCATTTTTATGAGACCAACTTGCAGCCTCAAGTAATAGCAATAAAAACTGTAAAAACATCTCCCATTTCCACTAACACCACTAAGGTAAATATATATAGATATATATTTATATTTATATATATAACATATATATATAATATTATATATACAATTTTTATGTATATCTATATATAATATATAATTTGTGTATATATATCTCCAAAGCAAACAAAGAAAAGTTGAAGTCTCCTGCTGAGACACTTAAATAAGCAGCCTGAATTCCAGAGGTGCTTAAGCAGTTGGATCTCTCTCATCTCTTCTCCTCAGTATGCATCCCAGCTGGAAATGCTAGGCTGGTTTCCTCATAACCAAGAGGCAATATAGGACATTTAATTAGCCAGAGGCTCACATTAGGGGGTTTGTTTAGTAAGCACAGTGAAGTCTGAACAGATTACAGGGGATTAACCCTACCTCTCCCGAGGACAGGGCTTACTTTTAATGCTTAACCTATCTCACCTGTGGAACCGGCAGCCAAGAAGCAGAACAGAGATAAAGGGAAGCAATGACCCACAATGTGCAGGGCATTGATATATCCTTTCTGCCTTACCAGTAGGGCTCAATAAGAGTTGAACCTGCGAGATGCTGTTAACTGTATTCCAGCATGTTTGTGGGCTGTGTATTATTACATGATACTTAATATTATGATTATTATTATGACATGACCGGTTGTATATCAGCATTAATCTTGTTCATGAAACCTTCACCTAAGTACACACAATGATATCTGACATTGTTAATTCATTTATTCCCACTAAATCTACAGAAGCGCGCTTTCAGAGGTACTAATATGATCTCTCTCAGACTAGACAACATGACACTAAAAACATACAGCATCTTCTCATACACTGATGGTGTCCTTTCTTCGTTTGGCTACCCAAAAGGGGTCAACTAGATGAACCATCATCCCCTACCACAACCACAGTTCTTCCCAGTCATTCAGAGCAAACCTCTCATTCCTTCCCATGACAGCATACCTAACACAACCAGGGTGCATGTAGGAAGTTAGCAGTGGCTTTTTTCTTTAACTGCAGGGTAGGAGAATCAAAATTCAGTGACAGGGGCCGTTAATTCTTCATTATCCATTTTTTTGAAGTTTGGATTTTGTTAAACTTCATGATCTGGAATAACTGTCAAAGCTACATTAATAGCTGATTTTTATTTCAGTAAGTGAAGCAACTGTTATTGATTACTTTGTTGTAGTACAAACTCCTGTTGGTTAAAATTTTGAGGAAAACCATCTAGTTCTATCCTTATCTTTACTACTGTAGAATGGTGTTACTATATTGCAGACTTACTCACATATTCTGATCAATAGATTGATTTCTATATTTATTTCAGGATGAATAAAAATCCTCTAGGGTATTTCATCTCTTAGTTGTAAATATTTAACAGTCAGTAGCAGCTCCTTACAAAGAGAACTATTTTCATTTTTAATAGCAAATTAAAATTACTAGAATTTCTCCTCTCCCCATTATGTTATGTGAGCACCTTGTCCTCTTGGCTATAATCTCAGCACAGATTTCTTTACTTTTTTCTTTACTTTTTTTTTTTTTATTTATTATTATTATTATTTTATCCAATTAAGAGTGTCATCAAATTAAGTGTCTGTGTAGCTGAAGTCTGCTCCTTCAGTACATGGGAGTTTTACATATGGATTCAAGAGGCATAGATGCAAAGCAGCATTGAGCATACTGTGTATCTCCCATTTTAGAGTTTGTTTGTTTGTTTTAAGTAATATTTTTCACATTGTGAGTTACATCAGGTTTCACTCTGCCATTTTAAACCAGTATCAGAAAGCCTTTTGCCCAGATTCTCCAAGTTCAGTCATGCAGTTTTGCAGCTGAATAGAGTAGCAGAACAGAATATTTATTCACTTTACAGTTTTCTTGTTTAATCTCTCATTTTACACATAGAAATTTTCTATCAGTAAACACTGAATGATCATTTGACTCATTTTTCTCTGGAAGCAGATACCCACCTAAATACCCAATGATACATGATAGTGGCTTTCTGGTGCTTTTGATCTTCAGAGGATTTCCAGCAATTTCACAATGTCGATCGGCATCTGAGAATTTCAAAGAATAAAACTCAGTTTAAACATTTTACCATTACAAATGTGATTAGGACATGCCAGCCAGTTTCAAGTTTTTAACACAAATTTCTTGGCTGATTTTTTTTCCCCTTTTAGCACATATTCTTCTTTTTTCATCAATGCTAATAACGATAGATATTTAAAAGCAGGCTACATATTCATTTATGTAGATATTTAAAAGCAGGCTACATATTCATTTATGCAAGTGATGTTATGATTTTTTCTTTCAATTATTTTTAAAGTTAATATAAGTTCTAACACAAATGTCATTATATTTTTTGCCTACAAGGTCATTTTGCAAAAAGTCAGCTAGGTAAATGAAACACAAATGAAAACATGCGTAGTAAAATAAAAGCAGCTCTGGCTATTAGCAGGAATTTACACCGAACTCTTCACTTTATTGTTCTTTACAAGCTTGTCTGGCTCTAAATGGTGTAACATAGAACTGTGAGGGCTTTAAATTTGAAGCCTGAGTTCTGTCATGAATTACTCCCATGGTACAGTGATTCAGACTGTTCCACTCTATTGTGGCATGATAAATCTTAGACACACAAAAAAAACCTTACTATGAACTTGTGAATAAATTCGCCCATTTGTAACCAAGTATGACAGAGCTCAAAGGTCTCAATGTTAGCAGCTTCTTGCAAAGCAAACAAAAAGTAAGCAGCTCAGTAACTACCTCAATTTGATGCTAAAACTATGAACTCACACATTTAAAGGCACCAAGAATACATAGACAGACTTCCTAAAACCCCCAGTGCAGAAGGGTTATTAAGAAAAGATTCACACTTGAGGAGCAGAATCAATCAACCTAAGGCAAAAATCCACAGGACACCAGGTTAAGCAGTTTCCAGATTACTGGAACTAAACTATCTTTTTAAAACTCATTGGAGTGAATGGGTCATCTGTTTTCTGAAACCACATAAAACATCCCTACACACAGTATTCCTAGAACATAGGTACTCTGTTTCATACAAAACCACATTTGTATTTTGGTTTTGTCGAACTAGCATTCTCTTACATGGAATTACTTCTCATATGTACAGACAACAAGCTGCACATTTCTTTGTATGTGTGTCACTTGCACACACACATCTGCATTTTCTAACAAGCTTTACAGGAACTAGGTATTACAAATAAATTATGGTAATTATAATTTCAATTTGTATCCATGTTGTGTTTTACCAAAATGTTCCTGTGTTTCAATCCAACACAAGGGAATGAGTACACAGACGCATGAATGGACACTATAGAACAATTTATGTTTGAGGAAAAACACAAAATTTACAATCTCTGCAGATTCTATCCAACTCTTTGAAAAAAATAAATAAATAAAACACACAGGTCATGTAACCACAGCAATGACTGAAATAAGTACTTCAGTATGTTGTTCACAGGTGTTTTACACCCAGCAGACCATTTATTTCACTATATTAAGGAATCTAACATGAAATTCCAAGTACCTCATTATTTTTTTCTTAATAAAACAAAATATGCTGTGCTGCTGTGCTCAGTGAAAAAAATGCACTGAATCTAGTGTCTGGAGTATTTTTAATACTCCACAACTCTTGAAATATTTTAAGTGACAGAGTAGAAAGATATGTCTCCACTGTCTCCCTTAGTAAAACAAGCACAGGGTCTACAGTGAATATTTTATAGTTACTTTGGGAATAAGAAAGCATTGACTATGAAGTAATCAGCAAGAAATTTTTCCATCTAAATGTCTTCACTGTAAAAAAAAAAAAAAGACTTTGAATCACAGTGAGATATTAATAAGCTGACTGAGAATACAGACTGCAAAAAAAAAAAAAAAAAAAAAAAAAAGCAAAAATTACCTTCTTGAAGCAAAACATGTTCACCAAAGGTCCCTGGTCAGTATTCCAAAGTACCGCTATCAGTCAAACATGTTTAACAATGTTTAACAACAGCTGACTTTAATGCACAATATGGATTCCCATGAAAAATATAATAAATGTTATGATCTTTATGCACTATTTGTACAATCCTTGTGATTTCTGTATCACCCTCATGTGTAATACCATAGACAGAACATTTACACAGAAAGTTGTGAAAAACAACAACAACAAATATCCTAAAATCAAATATGGGTTTCCATGTGAACATTAAAAATTTTAGTATTAGTGAAGTAAGGAAAAGAGAGAAATTAGAAGGCATTTCAAAAAAAAAAAAAGTCAAAAATTTGAGTATTATATCTAATGGTGGTTTTTTTCAGACATCAAAGGCAAGAAGCATGCTAGTGTCTGTAGCAATAGGAGATGATCAAGGTGTGATGAAAATACGCCAGACAGATAAAGGCACTGCAGAAAAAGTGGATTAATTCTATGTAACAATGCTCACTGCTGGGAAATTTCAACAAGCTCACTTTCAAAACCCCTTATATTAGGAAAGTGTGGGAACTATTTCACATTGAAGTGTTCATAGGAAACATTCAAGACAAACTGATTAACGAATCGAAACAAGTTTTCAGGACCAGGTGGAATTCATCCAAAAAGAAACTGCTGAGCACGTACACTGCTGGTGTTTAGCTATTGCTTAAACTCCTCTCCATTCAAGAGAACAAAAACAGGGCAAACACGATAACATTCTTCACTAAGTAGCTTTGTAGACTGGCAAAAGGGCTGAACTATTAATAGAGGCATACAGCTCAAATATGGAAACACAAAGAGAGCCAACAGTGACCTTGTAAAAGGAAAACACGTTTAATGTGTTCACATTATTCAGCCACATGCCCTTGCAACAAGGACGATTGCATACTGGGCATTATTAGCATGGGTGCAGCCAGCAGGGCAAGGGACCTGATCCTTCCCCTCTACCTGGCTGTTGTGAAATCACATCCAGATGTTCTGTCGAGTTCTGGGATCCCCACTACTAAGAGATACAGGGATACTGGAGCAAACCCTGCCACTGGAGAGTCACCACAGCGGTGGGGAGCTTGAGTAGAGGATGTACAGAGAACTGGGTCAGTCAGCCTTGAGATGGGAGCGTGAAGGGGAGACCGACTGCCACATGCAACTACCAAGCTGCAGAGCGTGGAGAAGACAGAGCCAGACCCTTCTCAGAGGTACATGGCAATAGGACAGCAGGCTATTGCTGCCTGCAGCAGCAGACCCAAGCTGGGACATGGTAGTTCTTGCTAGATGTAAGGAAACAACTGAGTACCATGAGGTTGGTCAAATACGGAGCAGGTACCCAGAGGGGCTGTGGAGTCTCCATGATTGGAGATATACAGAGCTGAGCTTGACAAAAGGCCCTAAGCACCTAAGATTTGTGCAGGTGGTGGAATTAGAGACATCCCGAGGTCTCTTCCTACCAACGCATCTTGAAAAACAGCACCTGCAACTATCAGGGGTCTGCCAGGATCCTCTGAAGGAATCATGACACATACACATGCAGCTGATCTGGCATCGCCCAACCTGGAATTTCAAACAGCTTTTGACAAAATCTATCACAAAAGACTGTTGCTGTTCAGCTGCTATGATGTAAGAGAGATGGTTTTGTCAGGGATTAGTCCCTGATTAAAAGCAATTTTCTATGCAATTCCAAAAGGATCTGCACTGTTCAATGTTGAAATAATTGGAAAAAGATGTGATGAGGGAATTACGTTTCCTGATAATAAATTACTGAACATAATCATAACTAAAGCTGATTACAAAGGATACCAGCAGGATCAAGCAATAAATGTAAAGTGATTCTTAAGGGGTAAAATGACTAATACACAGATATAGATATGGGTTCTGACCTATCACCATGCAGAAGAAAATTCTTGGTGTCAGTGTCAACAGCTTTCTACAAATAGCTAGATAATACTCAAAAGCAGTCACCTAAAAATAATTAAAATCAGAATATTAAAAATTACTATGAGAGGAAGAGCAAGCAAAACAGAAAACATCATGTGACATACTCAAAAATTAAGGGAAATCCCTATCTTGTAATAGGGGTAATTGTAATGTAATTATCCCTATTGCATGTAATTCAGGACACCACAACCCTAAAAAGAACACGGTACAATTAGTAAAACTACAGGAATGACATTTTGACTCACACTGTGAAATGGATTCTCTAAGGTTCCAAACAGACCAAGTTCTCAAACTACAAAAGGGATAACTGTTGTGAATATTAGAGAACAACAAAATCCGGTATGCTATGAAGATGGTGATAGTGAATGAGGCTTGTTCTTTTAGATCTGAAAGGGGTTTTAATATTTTTGTTCACTAGGTTTGTAGACCTCTTCAGTTTACAGATTCTCACTTGTGAGTTATTTCTCTTTGACATTCCAACATACTGCTGTCAAAACTCAGATTAACTAATGAATTTATGGAATATATTCTCTGATTTCTATTCTTCTTGGAAACTTTGGAAAAAATCTAGTGCATTATTGTATTTTACTGGCTAAAACTATCTGGCACAAATTATATTTAAAGATTATAGTAAATATTTTAATTCTAGGTACAGCTAAAAGATAATTCCACAGCTATCAAAATCAAGAAAACAAGAAATTCTTTGACCTAAGACCTGTAAATGTCTTACTTACTTCAGATGAATGGACAGTGTTTTGTCAGTAAGCATGGACTGTTTGCTTACAAAGACAAATCACTAAGATCTTTGCATATTCTATTCAATTCTTGTTTGTCATTATCAAATAATAAACAGTACCATGTACCAAATGGTTAATTAAATCTACAAATTTAAAGGCATAATTTTCGATCATATACATTATATACATTTCCAGATAACTCTAGATGCAATACCGTCCACTGAAAAGATTTTGTCAATCACATCTGTATAGACAGTGTAGACAAAGTTAAATTACTATAATTAATATAGTTCTATTGATAAAACTATACATGAGGAAGAAAAAAAAGACACCTTAAAATCCTTATTTGCTGAGGTCTTAATGTTCACAGATGCATGGTTCATTGCCAAGCATACATCAACAATCCTGTAAACTGGAGACAGATCTTGTCAGTCACCACCAGGAGAAGAATGCCCACTTCACTTTCCTCTAATTAAGAGTGCTACCACAGACAGGATTACTTTGTATAACTTTCTAAAAGTAAAATAGCTGAAAAGAATGATATTTTGTCTGATTCAGAACAAGGGAATTTCCTTTTACTGAAATTCACCAATTTCTAATTATTCCTGAAAATCCATCAGACAAGTTTATGGTCACAAACTAATGCAAGTCTATTATCTCTGGGCAGAACAAAGTCTGAGATTCCTGTGATGGATGACTGTACTCCTAGCAGGAGATGCCATGCTATCAACCTTCTGGTGGCCATCCGTAGTTTAAACTGAGACGTGAATGCATTTTCTCCATTACCTCCTGCTGGCATCCGAGCTGGGGTCATGCTACATTGTTCACTAATGAGAAAAACTTAATCCTCTGTGCTAACTGAAGGAATGAAGAATACAGAACCGGGCCTTGTTCTCTGCTACTGGACATAATGGGCTGAGGGTGATGATGTGGGTGAAATTACAGGAATCAAATAAATGCTCTGAAATTATTTTTTCTTTTTGAGTTTTTCTCCCTAAAATATGGTTGGACCTGAGATTAGTGTTCCCAAAAGCTTCCATGCCCCTACAAGACTAAAGAAGTATTAGCAGGTAAGTTCAGGCAGAATGCAAAGATCGATTTATTTTAGGAGCAAGCTCTGACTAGCTTGTTCAGACTTCCTTTCTCAGAACTGGGAATTGCTTTCATCAACAACCTGGCACTTCAACAAATTGCCTAAAGACTAAGAAGGCATAAAATGTGGTATAGTGCTTGGGTTAGAGTGCCCTACCATCCTTCTTTATTTAGATTTTAGGGTTCCCAAGTATGTAACAATGTTGATATGGTGCCATTTCACAACACAGTTGTGAAATCTAGTTACATTACCCAGCACCAGTTCTGCACACACACAGAATGAGGTCATTCTTACAAAGCACCTATAAAATCAGATTTGAGTTTCAGCACATGAACGTGGAAAACAAATTCCAAATCCTTAATCGGGTCTTGGACATCTTAACTATCTCATGTCAGATCATATCATGGGTAACCCGCTATTTTGGCCAGGTTATCATATAAGCATGATTCTAACCATTCAAAATTCTAACCTACAAAAATTCATTCAGTATTGTAACCGCTCAGTTGTTTTCAACAAGTGAAATTATCACTGCTACGTATCTCTTTTTTAAATGATATACATCAAGCTATCACTAAAAAAGAATTCAAGGCATTCAGATAAAGAGTCTATTTAGTTATAACAAAAATCTACATAGTGCACCAAAAGCACATCACCAAATGCAAGTAGACAAACAAAGCTAGAAAGACTAATTTTTATTGATCTACTTAATGGGTTTTACCAGAATAAGGATATGACGAAACACAAACTGTATGCAGGTAAGGCTACCATATGGTTCTATAGAGATTTTCTGAAACAGAATATATGCGTGTGCGTGTGCATGTACACACAGAGAAACATGAATAAAGTTAATTAAATGAGGTATGATGTGGTTACCACTATTACAAAATAATTTGAATGCTTTGCTTAGAAAGCATCAACAACTATGACTTTTTGATTTGTTATGTCTAAGAGGAAGCAACAGTATTGAAAAAGACAACACCGCAAGGTCCAGATTTTACTTTACCTGAAATGAATAATGAAAGAAACTACAGGAAAAAAAAAAATCTATTTGCTCTTGATGATAATCTGATGTGGCACTTTTTCAGTGAATGGAACAGATGAAGAAGTCATGACATTCCTAGTCTGATGCAATAATGACTCCACTGTTGAAAATCTCGGATTTTCACTCCTTTGCTTTAAAAGTTGAGAAATGTATGTAACATCTTTTCTACTTTGATGATTAACAGTTGGATAAAGACTTTAGTTTTCTATTTTCTTCCTCTTCCTTAAACAACAGATTGATCTTTCTAATGGAGTAGAAAGATGCACTGCAGCGAAAGTACTCACTGAAGTAAGAAAAATAGGGATATTGATAAAAGATTCAAGGTTCAGGTGAAACTAATTCAAACAATTTTCTTCCATGATTTAGTAGAATTCAATGCCAACTATATAAATAGAAAGGTACAACACTTTCATCTCAGAAAATAATTGTTATTTTGTACTAAAGGCTAAAAATATAAGTATAGTCTAGCCTTGGAAGCAATTCTTCTAGGATTTTTTTTTCCTTCTAGGACATAAGATTTCCTTAAATATCAAAGTTGCTCTTCACTTGTACAGCTTTGAAAGAAAATAGAAAATGGCCAATAGGACAACAAAAATAAGGGCAACAAACAGAAATGTCATCACGGTCTGGATGTCTGCAGAAGTAGGTAAACGGTTTGCATGTGAGAAACAGCTGGTGTTAAAAGGGAAAAATACTCAAAAGTAGACATTAAGCCTCTAAGGAGAAAATTTCTTTTAAATAACACTGACATCATTGGCATCCCAGTTAAGTATTCTGGGAAAACATTTAACGCTAATCTAGTAAACATGATTATAAAACCAACATCTTAGATTCTAAAGAGTTCTCTTAAATTCTACTACAATTGACAGTGTGCCAGCATGGCTTGTTCTGGAATACTAAGTGCCTGCTCTGAGAACTGTATTAATGAAGACTGAAAGATAACCAAGTTGTTTGGTCAGTAAAACGACGTGCTCAGCACAGGTACAAAACCTGCTCGAATACTCAGTGACTTTGTTAGGCTTTGGAACAGAATTGAAACACCTGAACATAGAGACTTACTGTTGCTATCTGCAGCTTATAACCCTTTGTCATACTATTGATGAATTAATCATTTATTTATGTTTTGGCTGTAAAAAGAACAAGCATAATGGAATTTCATTTAAAACTAAAATTTTAAAACTGTAATGGACAGCAAATGCAATTATGGTGAAATAATAATCATGGCTATTATCACCCATCTGATCATGTCATAAATCACTGCATTACATACCAAGTTCTTATGCATCCTCAGTAATGCTCCTTATTCTTTGACTAACCCCATATTGTTCTATACTCCCTGCTTAGCAAAAGAAACAAACAACATAAATGCAAATTTCTTTCACACTGCCAAGTAGGAAGCATGACTTTTGTCACAACATTGGTCCTCCATGGGATTTTTAATGACAGGGTTTTTTTTGTTTTGTTTTGTTTTTTGTAAGTGAATGATGTAACGACTATCCCTCTGTCAATTCACTTGATATGTCTCCCACCCTCAGGACCCTCCCCCGATCCTGCCAGCACTTTCCAAAATGTTCTGTTTTTAAAAAAGCCTGAAAACCATTCCAGGCAGCTAGACTTTACCCACTGGCTTGGTGATATGCTGGACAAATGAAAAAATGAAAAGCAAAAGCATATAGACAAGAAATGTTTATTGAAAAAGAAAATAAAATTAAAAGACAAAAATGGGTGGGAAGCACAGCACACAGAACTAAGAATTAAAAAAACATCTTACATTCTGCCTTAATGGCAGCACAGTTAATAGGGACAAAGGGACGTCTTGCTGCCTGCCGCAGCCGGAGAGTATTTTTGCAGACCTGACGGGCAAGTTTTGTCCAACACGTTGTGTGAAGAAAGAAGGCTTGGCGTGTTTTCACTGCTGACTTTGGACTTCCAGTGTTACGAACTGGAGTTCCCTGCGTGGCCTGCCGGGACATATGAGTTCTAACATGTGATTCCTACAAAAACAAAACAACAAAAAATATCATAACATGAATCTGAATTACACAATCTGTCTCATCCCTACTATTGACAGATGATATGCAAAATAGTTAACAAAAAAAATCTGGTATTATTAGATCCTATCATCTCAAGTTGAAAGAACATGCAGATTTTTCCACAAAACAAAGAAAATAAACAAAAGATATTTCCCTTCATGCTTAATTATAGAAAAAAAAGTAAAGTATGGATAAATTAACAAAGTTAATCAAATAATGCATACAAATGCTCTACAAAAAAAACATGTTACATCATTAAAGAAATGATGTAACACAGACCAGAGAGCTCTGCTGTGAATGGACTTATATAATGCCATTCTACTGTATAGACACTGTATAGGCATATTAACATTTCATAGATAACACACCACTTAATTGACAAGATGACATTTGTCCACCAAAAATGTATGGAGTGAATGTTTGTCTAAGAGTTGGTCAAAAGTCAACAAGGCAGGACCTGCACATTGTTCAGCTGTACTTAAAACAGGAAAAGGATTAGTAAGTTAAGTTTTATATACATAAAATGCATGCCATTAAATATTTGAATCACAACAGTATTGAGAAGGCACCACGCTTCATTTTAGGAAGGTTTTAGGAAGATGATCCTACCTCTGTAGGTTGGCTGGAAGACATTTTATCTTCATCTGTCTGTGTGGGCATTTTCAGGCCACCATATTTCTTCCAATAAATCCAGCAAGATGCACACAATCTACACTGCATATTTGGAGGGCCCCAAGAATACCATTGGTGAGACTGTGAAGCTAAGGATGAAAAGAACAGCACAGCTAAATTGGGGCATGATACATTCAGCATTGTATATTCAAATGCTGTAATAAATGGCATTCCTTAAGAGCAGTATCTAAATAAATATTTAATCCATTTGACATAGAGAAAAGGAGAACATTACTTAAAGCACCTCAAAAGTCTACTCCAAATGAAAACTTTGGAATACTTCACTGTTTACTTTCAAACCATAGACTCCTGTATCACCAGAAGATTTTCTTCCAACGAATTAAAAAAAAAAAACAAAACAAAAACAAAACAAAACAAAACAAAAAAAACTCACTTCCCCCTCACCCCCAAATTTCTATACTTAACCTGGAAGACAGGATTGTTAGAGAGCTTGCTACTAATTAGAACTGCTTAAGATCTGTGGTTTTTTTCCACCCAATATATGCAAAGTGAGTACTTATAAGTCAAGATCCTTTATAAGCAAAGGGCAAGCACATCTCCTACTGACTTTTGATGCATGCCTACCTTTACCTTGTGCAAGTGGAGTCTCAGCTGGAAACACTAATTTAGCCTTTCAGTAGAAAATTATTCTTTAAAAAAAATAGAATTTGAAAAACAATAGATATAACTGGAACTTTCTGTATTAAAAGAAATATCAGTTTAATTGCTGTTTAAGACACGGGGAGCCATCTCAATGATAAGTAAAGAACATTTCTATGGTACGACTTTTCAGTTTGTTCCAGTTCTGGATTTTATTATATCTGCACAAAATACTAGGGGAAAAAAAAAAAAAAAAAACAACAACACAAAAACAAATTCAACCCCACCCTACCCAAGAACAGCTAAGCCAAGACAACAACAACAACAACAAAATAAAATTTAAGGACAAATAAAAAATAAATTAGGGTTTAGAATCCAAAAGGTAAAGAAATAACATATAACTTCCATAATATTATACTACTTTATCATTCCATACTTCCTAAATTGTTAAAGAAAGAATCATAAAGCATATTTTAACACTGATCTTTTATTAAGTTAGAAGTGCATTCAATAAGTTAAAGTTATTTCTGGCACACAATTCATCAAAAATTATCCCCTCTTTATAGCTTGCAAACAGAACTACATACATTTGTTTTTAAGAGTATATTACGATTAGCCCCAAGTCCTGAATTATTCAAAAAATAGACAAAAAATTTACTTACTGTAGCAACTTTCACAAGCCCGACCTATTAGTGAGGCCTGTGTCTGGTAAGAGGCTCCCATTGCTCCATTGACTGCAGCAGGTTTCCCATTACTGCTGGATATTTGATTGGGATTTGGTTTATTGCTTGAAAAAAAAAAAAAAAAAAAAAAGTCATCTTTCAGAAGTGATTTTACTAACCAGCTAATCAACATGAAAACAATTTAATTCTGGAATTCTGATGTGTGTTGACAACATCTATAAAAATTACTCTAACCACATGACTAACTTTTATGCTTCTCCAACATTTTCAGCACAGACTTGTTATGTAAAGAGCTGCTTCGATATTTAAATTTACAATATTCATAAAACGGTACTGCCTGGTCAAAACTGCTTGGCAAGCTACTAAAGACTAAGTGTGTCTCAGGGTCAAGGACTGAAAGAAGCCTGACAGCACAGAATTTAAGAAGGGAGTTCCAGATCCCCTTTGCAAGGATTTACGTGGTGAGGCTGGGCTTTGGGTGAAGTATGAGAGTGGTAACATTGCCTGTAATGCTATAAAGCTGTCCACACTAGTAGAGGGCCTGCTGCCTTGTATCTCAAGCAGAAGTACATACCTTCCCACTAACTGCAGTAACTGCCTGTGTCCTTCCTGTAACACTGGCAAAGACCACCCATGTATCAGGATCAGCTTGTTTGGTACACCAAATCACTCATTTTGAGAAAGCTGAAGAACTGTTCTTGGATTTATTTTATATTATTTATTTATTTTTACAATTATATTAGGATTATTTTACCTACTAACGTTTCGGTGAAGTAGGACTTCACAGGTGAGTTAATTTGGAGAGAACACACTCCACACCAGGTTAAGCACAGTATTCCCAAAGATTTTGTTGGTGTTGTTTAACTCTGACAAGCTGTACTACACAATACAACGCAAGGCCGGATTCAATAATTCTTAAGATGATTATTCACTACTTAAGATAGCCTAAAATATATACAAGATTAGCTAAAATGACTAACTAAAAGGGAAAAGAAAACAACAACAGCAGAACTATCTTCCAGTACCTAAAGGGGGCCTACAAGAAAGCTGGGGAGGGACTCTTGGTCAGGGAGTGAGTGTAGTGATAGGACAAGGGGGAATGGCTTTAAACTAAAAGAGGTTGGGTTTAGATTAGATATTAGGAATATATTAGATATTAGGAATATATTTTTACTATGAGGGTGGCAAGGCACTGCAACAGGTTGCCCCAAGATGATGTTGATGTTGATACCTCTGGAAGTTTTCAAGGCCAGGCTGAATGGGGCTTTGAGCAACCTGGTCTGGTGGGAGGTGTCCCTGCCCATGGCAGGGGGGTTGGAATTGGATGAACTGGTCCCTTCCAAATGGAACCATTCTATGATACCTGCATAAGGTATCCTTGCTTCTTCACCACTTCTTTGTGGTGTACAAGAATCTTCTGCTATATCAAGTTTCTACTGCAAATCCATAGCAGCAAATCCATCTCCTGCCTTCTCTCTTTTTCACTACATCCAGTGAGAGATTCTTCCTTTCCAACTTGCAGATGATCTTTGTCAAGTGCCTTCCCAAGATACTCAAGAGAAGTATCCTGGACTAGGGGTACAAGAGAAGGGATCAAGCAACCATTAAGTCTCTTACCTTATGATCTGTTGCTTAGTTACCTTCCAGAGCAACAATGAATTGAAAAGGGACTTTTTGGTTATTGAGGACAGAACTTTGCTTTAAATGAAATACCTTATGACCAAGATCAAAAAGGTATTCAACTCAAAGAATCAACTCCACTCAAACTTTAAATACAATAAATCAGCCTTCAAAGAGTGTTAGCAATCCCTTTGCTCATGAGTGCCCTAGATTGCACACTTAATCGAAGACTTAAGAATTCCTCCTCTCATATCACTGACTATGGATTTTGTCTTGACATGGAGAAAAAAAAAAAAAAGCTAGTATGGCAAAACGAAGGCAAATCCCCCTGTAATTCAGAACAGGTTTTGTCAAACAATACAAATTGCTAGTCCCTAACAATTTTCCTAAAGCAGCCACTTCATGAGAGAGTTAGTGAACAGTCACAACAGAGTTTTCAGCATACAGCTCTTGCCTATGATGCCAAGGATTATCCAAATCACTAAATTAGCGTATTTTTTTTCAGAACATGTGATTTGTTAGAGATTTTGTTTTCTAAACTCGTATTTCTTTACAGATGAGGTTAAAAGACTGAATTTAACAGTCCGCATTAAATCTGTTTAAGAGACAACAGTCTGTATGAAATATGTAAATTAACATTTATTGTATCCAACTTATACCAGTAATCAGAAAGGCAATAATAGATTTTTGAAGTATTTCATTTGGTATTCTCATGTTATATAAATACTTGTATCAATGGGTAAATCCATGTGTATGTGTGGATATAGACACAGAAAGCTTAAAAATAATTCTGTAATCCTTTCTCTTACTGTAATCTTGAAGAAATTAGATTATATCTTGTTTCTATTAACTACTCATTAAGAAAAATAGATCTAGAATCAAGTTTAAATCTAAAGAACTAGAATAAAAATCTCTCAGAAGAAAACAGATTTCATTAATAAGACATAAGAGTTTGGGCTGTGTGCTACCTTTAATTTACAGCCAGAACATTTTGACTCTAAGCTCAAGAACAAAGGATATCAACACCATAAAACTGTAACCAAAATGGGTATCTGAATTTATGTAACTACATTAACATCAGCTTCTATTTTGAAATACTGCATTTGCACAAATACGAAATGTTATGCTGCAGAGATTCTGAAGCAATTACTCCAGAAAAACTGCTTTTAGACAACAAGGCCCTCCTCACTTGTGAGCAGTCCGTGTAGCATCTGATCAACTTCTCACCTTTCCAGAACAGACAGTTTGGAGATCAAAGCCAATGGGCTGAATTAAGTACAGTTTTCACTTATGACAAAGATTTGCAGCATTTTCTTATTATACTTCTGTACGTATATATTCTGCCTGTATAAAAATACTAAAAAACTAAGTATTAAGGGAATGACTATGAAAATACCATGCATGTTGCTGCGTGTTACAATTTTACCTGTACATTATTCAAAAAAAATGACTTTATTATTATACTCACTAGGTGGGGATGTATACTTGTTTCAATTTACTTTCTGCTTCAGCCGCTTTCAGACGTTTCTAGTTGAAAAATTACCACATATATTAATTAACACAAACATTTTATTATCTTCAAGTATACAATTTCATAAAAATGCAGACAATCCATCCTTAAGTTATTTGTATATTATTTGGTGATACCACAAGAGCCTCCAAGAAAAGTATAGAAATCTACAAGATGAAAACCACAGAAAACCAGAGGTTTCTATTCTTATTATTGGTTTGAAATGATAATATACTGTCCTTGCCAGTAAAACTTGCAAGCCTCAGCATATGACAAGCCTGTAAAAACAGCTACTACAAAACAATTACTACTACAATTTATATAAATCACATCTAAATAAACATGTATGACATAGTGTCTAACCCTCATCACAGAAAAAGTAGAAAATAAGTAAGAAATTGCACACGAGTTCCTCATCAGTCAAGTAATTCAGTACTTTTTGTGTGCTTTATTAAACTTATGGCCAGTATCTTGTAAGTAGTGTAAGGAAATGGAACAAGAAAGTCCACCAACTGTTAGAAGCAACTAAACACCTGCTTCAGCTAAGTTAAGATTCTCAGAAGAACACAGCAATAGCAAAAGAGCTGCACTACTACTGAGATATTCTTTGAATGTACTAAGTTATGACTTTCTTCATATTTGCAACAACCTCAAAACAAGTTGCATCCAAGGCAGTATTGCTACATTACACTTGAGGTGGTTGGTATTGCCAACTTATTTAAGTCAGTGTTATTCAGTATGATCTTAAAACTTTTGCATATGAAAGTTACCCTTGACATATTGCCAGGAAACTTATTAAAGAATACTGTTTAGAGAACAATTTTCTTTTGGATGTTTCAACCTCACACTTTGAAACAACAATGGCATAAAAACCTTGAAAGTTAACAGAAGACACTTCAGTGTGGTTGTAAACCATGAGTTACATGTCACTGTTTCTTGGGTAAAAACTGGAGTCCTTTGATTTCAGGAAGGGTTTTGCTACTCTTCATCTTTACTGTTCATCATGTCAGGCAGTAACCAAACTGCAGGTGCCAGAGAACAGTGGGAGTTTCAAGATGATACAAATAATGACGACAATTCTCTCAGCACTGGCACAAGAAATAAAGAGTTCAGCAAATGGTTATTTGCCTCCAAATAAAATGTCAAGGAAAAATAGTATTTTCCCACTCTTCCTGTATTCAGGACATTACTTCTGTTCACTTGGAAAACAAAATGAAAAACAGGGTTTGAAACAATGTCAATTTTATTACAGGAAAAAAAGAAGACACTGATATCCAGCAATAATAAATCGTTATCTCCCTGCCTCCCAAGACTCCCCCTTTCTTTTCCAGGTGTTCAAGTATCAATTTGTTTCTACTACTTTAGTTCTCCGCTGAACTCCTATTTTTTGATATCCAATCTTGGCAAGGTTTAAAATTCAGAAAAATATTTCTCACCTTCAGAAAATTATCATCAAAAGACTCTGTTCTGGGAGCTTTTTCCCAAAATCACCATGTGAGGCACAGGGTTTATCAGCTTTTCTGGCTGAGTAGCCTGAGTAAGCTTTTTCATGTAAACCACTGCTCTTTTCCATTTCACGAAGTTGCCTCTGTGCCATCCATCACTATAACTCTCATTTGCAAATACTGTATCTTCAAGGAACAATCTGTGACTATAAATAACTCTCATTTGCAAAAATTGTGTCTATAAATAGACTCTTAAGCAGTCTGTGCCACCATGCCTTAATTCTTATTCAACAGGAGAGTCCTCTTCCATTTACTTCCAAGATGGGCTTTTTTTCCTAACAGTTTTTTTCCCTGTTCACAGATGCCAAGCTGTATTTGCAGCTACAGAAGTGACTTCCACTGATATGTCTGATGCAGTTCCAGTCTTTAGCCTGCACCAACCCTGCATTACCTTCAACAGGCAGAAATACAAACATTGTATGATCTGTCTCTGTAGGTCAGTTTTTACAAGAATGAGAAGAAAGAACAGCAACAGCATGTTCCAATCTCATATACTGGCAGATTTTAGTCTGAGCACATTTTTTCTTTATAGCCCCAGCAGAAAAGCTCTCCTCTCAAGAGCAACCTCTTTCTTAAAAGCTTCGGGTCACTGGCTTTCCACAACTGTCTTATCTCTTCATATTATATTCAACTATACATAATTTGTTTGCAAACAGAAAAAGCATGTATGACTGCAGGTCTGCAGATAACATACATTCCACGAAGTTCATAACAAACAGGTCCCATTGTACAAAGAACAAGTATTAGGAGTAATAAATCACTGGAGCAATGTAAAAAGGAGAGAGAATGTTTTTCTGATTTTTTGTTATTCCAATCTTACACAGTAAGTATTTCAAAGAAGTCATACAGCATGCGTTATAGGGAGGTCAACCTAAACTATCCCAGCTACTCATCTGGGCTGTACTACTTTTAAATCAACTGCCTTTGAAATCCAACAGTATTTTTTTTTCCAGAAACTTTTGTTATGAATATCAACTAATAACTATCCTGAGGAATGGCCATTTTCCTATGTTAGTATCATCTTCAACAAGAGAAATAAATAAATGAGAGGGAAATGTAATATTGTTGTACTACAACAACAAAGTTATCCTTACACGCGTTCTCCCTTTTTCTATTGAAAAGTCTTACTAAAAATCTTTTGTATTGAACCAGATTTTTAAGAAAACAAGGAACGTGAAAACATTGCATTGAGAGGAATGAGTCATCTGACCCTCTGGAGACACTATATCATGCTACGGTCATGGAAAGTGCTGTATCACCAATATGTATTACTGAAGGTCTGAATTAGTGTTGCTAGACAGGATCAATACAGACAGAGGGCTTCAGAGTAATTATTTCCAGTGAGCAATCTGGTAGACTCCTGGAGTGCACTGAGGACAACTTCCTCATCCAATTATTAGACAAAGCAACCAGAAGAGATGCGTTACTGGACCTGGTGCTCACCGGTGCAGAAGAGCTCATTAAAGAGGTTAAAACTGGACGCAAAGTAGGTTGAGGTGACCACACCCTGGATGAGTTTGTGATCTTTAGAAATACAGGCCTGGCTAGCAGCAAAGTCAGGACCATGAACTTCAGAAGAGCCAGCTTCCAGCTGTTCAAAGAATTAGTGGATGAGATCCCATCGGACACGATCCTTAGGAATGGAGGATCTGATCAGAGCTGGCAACTCTATAAGGATATTCTCCTTGGAGCGGAAGAACTCGATTTATTCTCATGTAATAAATCAAGCAGGAGAGGGTCTTTTTACAAGGGCATGTAGTGATAGGACAAGGAATATTGGTTTTAAACTAAAAAGATGTGAGAATTAGATTAGACATAAGGAGGAAATTCTTCACTCAGAGGGTGGTGAGGTGCTGGTACACATTGCCCACAGAAGCTGTGGATGTCCCATCCCTGGAGGTGTTCAAGGCCAGGCTGGATAGGGCCTTGGCCAACCTGATCTAGTGGGTGGAATCCCTGCCCAAGGCAGGGAGATTGGAGCTATATGATCTTTAAGGTCCCATCCAACCTGAGCCATTCCATGACTCTATGATTTCCCTTCCCCTTGACCTGAAGGGAACATACCCTGAAGGTGGCAGTGGTATCTCCATCACCATTAAGTCATCACATTTAGATACCAAACAAGAATAACATTTTGTAGCACTTACAACATGGAAACCTTTTGTATGCCTGACAAGCTAATTCACACAAAGAAATAAACAGATAGTTAAAAGGTAAATTTTTAAGTTAAACCACATTGATACAGAATTCAAAGTCTGTATTTTATGTATGTATAAGATTCAAGAATGTACATCAACATTTTCTTTCCCCATTCCTCAAAGCTGTTCTATCCCTCAAAGATGATATTTAGAGAAGAATAACTCCAGAATTGCCACTTTCTTACTGAACATATTTTCTCCCTAAAATGCATTCAATCATCACAGCTTGTTCTGGTGGTGGAGGGGACGACAATGACAACAACAAAACCACCCTACAGATATATTTTTTTTTTTAACTGAACTGTATTATTTTTACCATTCCAGAACAATTTAACAATGTCAGGACTAAGTTCTGGTTTCTGGTCAGGAAGGATTACAGAAATGTTAACCTGCACAGAAATGCAGTATTCAGCCTATGCTGTTTTTGTTTTTGATGATCACGCATGACCTTGAAAAGACCATGTCTAGAACATTAAATCCTGTGGTATAATGCCATGGCCTGAGTTAGGATATTACAACTTTGTTTCGTTACAAATAAGGCTGACTTTTATAAGAGCACTCAGGCTTTTGATGTCCATAAATCCTTTTGCATTTTATATTTTTCCTGCACACGAATCTAAAAACCTCATCCTATGAAACGGTACGCAAACTCAGCGCATCACACATCTCGACTGCTGTAGCAACACAATCATAACGAAGCCCCACAGAACTTTAGAAAAGGAATCTCAGAGCATTACGCCAACAACTCCAGAGCAAGTATTTCAGAAAAAATTCACAGGAAACAAAATCAGTCTCTGAGCAACCTAAGAGTGTTGACAGAAGTCAATTTTCAGTTCAATTTATCCTTACTCCAAGGCTTTCGGTCTGAATAAAATCTTTATCTGATTCTTCAAGATCCTCTGTTGTCCGTTCCTCAAGAGCTGAGGAACAGCACAGCAAATCTTTGCTGACATCTTTTTAAGATATACCGTGCAAAAACAAAATGTGCTAAAAAGTGAAATGAATGGAGATAAACTGAAAAAAAAACGCTGGAATACAGAGCAAGTTATTTTGTCTTTGTATTGTCCATACAACTAAAAGATTCTAGTGATAATCAAAAACTCTACTATGTGGTAAAAGACTTTTTTCTTTACTTTTCATACCCTTAAAATGCCCAAGCAAACACAAAATAAAACAAAAAGCCACCAAACCACAGAACAAGCTGAAGTAATCAGCTTTCTGACACGCTGTAACAAAGAAGCCTGGAATGACTCCAAACACACAATACAGCTGTCATCGTTACAGCATAAAATTTATTTTCAACATGCTGTACTTAACATTGCTACTAATTATCCAAGTAAATTAGCTACAAACTAAAACGTTAAAACAAATTACAACGGAGTATTTTAAAATATTTTGAGTATCTAAATCAAGGAGTAAATATATAAATAGTGCAATATATAAAAATTACTAACACTCTGGTTTTGCCTAAACCTGCTTCAAGTGCGTATTCAGTATCATCTTATGATGTTTGTGCTCCAGAGGGACTCAAACATTCATTTAGAAGGATGAACACATTCATGATGTGCACCCAACTTTGTTTTTGTATCTTGGTAATGCCAAAGTAACGTTTTAGCATGGAGCATCAATAAAACGTTCATAACATTAGAAGTCACATTTAACATGACATGTTTTTCCTTTTTCTTCAGGCCCATATGCAACTTCACAGCCCAGAGAATCTGCTCTGTAGCCCATTTCCTTCTTCCACAGCACAGCAAAAACCAGAAATCACATTGCTACAAGCCAGCTTTCAATCCAAATGGCTTAAAAAGCTATTCACAGCTACATGGTGTACAGGCAGGATTTGGCAATACATCCTCTAAATGGCACAAAAAACCCACTAGTCTGCAGCCTAAAATACTACCATACACCTCCCGCCACATTTCTTTTGAAGAACACAATTTTTTTATTCTTTAACAAGCTGAGATTGTATTTTTTTTTTTTTTTTAAATAAGAGCATGGCAGACTTGTTCATGGTGAAATAGCCTTTAAATTACCTGCTGCACATATCTGTCAGTAGTTTTCCACATGTAATAATATTCAATGATACTAGTCAGCGACTTCCATGGGAGCTGAAAAACATTTGTTACAAATTAAAGTGGAAGTATACAAGTGAAGAAACTGCAGTGTTCACATTTTATTAAACACATGTTAAAACTATGTATAGTTGATACACAATTCTTAAAATGTGCATGCATTTAATACCCACATTGGAATCTATATGCTTATAAATGTATACACCACAAATAATAAAACAATCAAAAAAAATAAAACAAATAATAAACAATCTTTCTTTATAATTAACAGTGATTCAGAGTTACAGCAGTATTGCACATCAAAGCTAAATATAATTTGTTTAATTTAAGTGTTATGGTTAGACTAACTGATCAAATCAGAATCCAGCGCATCAGGAAACACAGAAAGTAGTACCAACTGTATTGTAAAGTGTCTCAGATAGAAAACAACATTAGTACTAGGATTTATCATCTTTACAAGACTGTGTTCAAGTCTCATAATAGTTTTGCTTTTAAAAAATACACTGGCTATAGTATTTAATTCACATTTTTTTCAAGTCCCGTAACAACTTAGCTGCTCATACAACACTGACAGTTTTGCAAAAAGCTCTGCATACTCAACCCCTAAACACCAAACAAAAGGATGCAAGGGACAAATTCTACTTTAAGCAATAAGAGCCATACTGACACCAAGTATTTCACAGAAGTCTCTGCACAAGCTCAGAACAACTGCATATTACCACCTTGATAACAATTTTGGTTGCACATGTGCAACAGTAAAGCAAAAATGTGTTAAACTAGAATCATAACCTAAAGTTGGAGGAGAAAATTAAGCATAGCAGTCACTTGTAATTACTACTGAACTATCTATTAAATACCATAAATTCTCTCTACGATATGAATTAGTAGTTCTCATACAGGATTCAAACAATTTTCTTCATAACTTGGAGACATATTACTGTTTTATACACGGTATTTTATGGAAGCATGCATTAATATTAATGTTCATAGCTCTCCAGAGAGAAGCGTCATTTTTTGCGAAATCCCAGAAAATCCAGGTGTGGAATCTTCTTTGTAATCTTTTTTCTCTACGCACTGAGGATTTGCTCTACGCGCTAAGCCAAAAGAGCAGGTTCCTGAACCTTTAATCAAGTTCTTAAAAGCAACAGAAGAAAAAATATATCAGGCTGCTTCTGCCAGCACACAGGTGCTCACAGCCGGTTTTACACTCAGCTTGTTTGCAGACACTTGGAGGAACTGAGTTTGGCTCCATCTCTGCTTGTCATGACCTGGGATTCAGGTCCAGACTCAGCTGTGCCTTCTTTTTCAGGCAGTGTAGCACGTACGGTGTGCCAATCTCTGGTCCAAACAATAGCAGCATTGTCTATTTGCTTTTAACTAACAAAAGCATACATTGATGTTGCGGTAAACAGCAACACAATTCAGTTTGTTAAAATTCTTTCACTTTCTCAGGTAAATGATGCCATACAAGAAATCTGCCCAAGTAAAGGCCAGTGACTATTGCACACATTCGGTGCTTCTCAAGTCTGCATGTCCACGTACTTCTTGATATCCAGATGAAACTGTCACTCTAACTACCTGCCATTATCAACTAGTCCTTTTTAACTTCTCCATATTTACTTTCCTTCCTCAACACTTCCTCAACACTTATCCTATCAACACATTTGTGCCACAGACTGTTCACCAGTACTCCAGAAAATACTTCCATCTGTCTGTTTTAACTATGACACCGGTATGTCTGTTCACTCCATAGGTAACTGCAATTAATGAAAGATAATTAAGGTGGTTGGAGTGGATAACCATTATCTTTTTTACACTGAGTCATAGCTCAGAAAACCTGTTTAACACACAGATTTTTGTATTCTGTTTACTTGCACACCTAAATGACAAAACACTGTAGAGGCACATGAATTGTCCTGAAGTTGCTCTTAACTGCCACAGAAACTGTGAGCAGAGACAGAGTAACTTAACTCCCATTACCAGGTTTTATTAAACACTAATTGAAAGAAATGAAAATGACCTTCTACATGGCATTTTTGTAGGAAAAAAAAAAAACAGCAACAAGATGACAGCAAAACAAAAACAGGGAAAGGGAATTTTCCATTTATTTGTTGCAGGGTAAAAATGGACTATTCAGATCAGACCAGCATGAAAAACCTAGGATTTAAATTATTTTAAAATGAACATGTTAACTTTAATGCTTCTTTCCATGCTTTTCTGATACTAGAATCTAGCTCCTGTTTTATACGAACAGTTTGAGTTTGATTCCCAAGGTGCTTCCTGTGGTATTTGAGACATGAAAGTTTTAAGTTCGTGAAAAATTGTGATAATGAAAAACTAAGAATTAACAAGCATAACAGCTGTCTCTTACCATTAGGAAAATAGTTATGTTTACAGAATATAAAATATTCACTCTTCTCCCATTTTACTACCCTGGGATGTGAAGTAATTCAAGTAAATCAAAGTAAATTCAATTAAATTTAAAAGTTTAGGCTGATTAGGATTCACATAGCTCCTTAAAGACAGCAGAATCGCAGCAAATGAACTGCTTTAACAGATGATGAGTCAACAGCAGATGAAAATGATTATTCAAAGGCTAGATGGTAATTTGATAACAAATGAGCTTCTCCTGTCTATTAAAAAAAAAGGTAAACTCCTTTGCACCACTTAATTTATAATAATTATCTTGCTTACTAATATTTAATGTTTATAGCTTAAAGCTTGAGCTGCACATTGAATGTCAAAGAGTGCTAGTTCTTACTAATTGCTGGGAAAGTAAATGAGCCTGCCCTTTACAGAACTGTAATATAAGGGTTGCAATTGCAGCTGCTGTGTCTTGCAAATTTGGGCCGATTCAGAACTCCTCTGGCACAGAATGAGTCAGGCAGGTATTGCACAACCCTTCTGTTTCAGCACAGTGCTAAGAGTCCCTTTCTGCTACACTCCATGGCAGTCTTGCCTGTGCAGTGGCACCACGGCACTGACTGCTTGGGTTCAAATTTCATCTCTGACAGCATAGGATTAGATACGAAATGGACGCTTAAGGAAATTAGCGCATACGCTAGCAGTGCATTGGCTCCTTTTTCCAAGTTTTATCAACACACTAAAAGTAACTTACAAGGGATGATACCAGGTAACACATAAATGTGTTCTCATGGATAATTACTGCTAAGCACTAAAAATTTCCATCTACTTCAACGTGCAGAAGCTTCTCATGTATCCGTGACCTAAATCTTGAAGGACCATTTTAGATGATTACTTAAGACTAGATGCTTGTTTTTAAACCTCTACTGCTTTAGAATACTACACAGCAAGTGAGAATACTTCTACTTGGAGAAATTACGTTATCACACAAGATTACATAATTAATACAATTGAGAGCTTCCAAATTGCATAGAATTGTATAAAGATTGTACGCACTGTTACCAATACCAATGTAAAACAGATATTCTTCTAATGCTTTAAAAATGACACACTATTTTGTCCAAAGGCTAAAAAACAGCGACTACGGATTGGCAACACCCCTTTTTTAGCTAAAAGGGAGTGTAAGTGATTACTGCCCTATATCCATTTCTGCTGTACTCTGACTCATCATTAATGTGTCCTTCATAGGCTGTGCAACCCCATCTTTAGATCTGTTTCATTCTGGTAGGAGGGCAAGGGAAAAAAGGAAGGAGAATTCACTGATAAAGGGAAGCTATCAGCAGTCTACCTGAGATAAAACTAAGCATTTTAAAGAGCTTCTAGTGAACTTACTCGAATATCTAGCATTTGAACACTAAAACACAACAGCTATTTCTGCAACGCATTACTCCACTGTATCAATTTAACATATGAGTATCAACAGAATTTAACTACGCGCAACATCTCACAATTATACAGAAATAAAATTACAAAAATACCAGAGACAAGGCTTAGATTTACTTGGTCACACGCTGTATTAGAACTCAACTTGTAAAAGTCTATAAATTACTCCTTTTTATTCATATTTTCTTGAATGTGAGAGCTATTTTGTCCACGATACAATTTTCAACTTCACACAATGAACTCATTGCATTGAACATTTTCTCCCTTAGGAATCTCAGAATTAAGCACACATATATAATACACCTGTTAAAATGTCAGTTCTTCAGAAAAACAATGGCCTTCCCTTCCCACATTCATTCAATTATCTGTTTCATTTCAGAACTGTGAAAGTGAAGATAAAGACAGCTAAGCTCAGCGCCAAGCCTCCTCCCACCCTCCCACACATCTTCTTGGAAGGACTTCTACATTGTACCACACAGTTCTCCCTTCCTTTTACAAAGATTATTAGTAACATCTGCAAAGGGAAAAAAAAAAAAAAAAACACAACAACTCTGAACTCTCGGAGTCAGGCAGAATGAAATTGTTGTGAAAATGTTTCAATCAACTTCAGTCTTAAGTAATGAAATTCTTCTGGCTCATATCCTAACCTTTTCACAAAGCCCAACTTGAACAATTTAGAATGACAGAGGAAATATTTTTCATTGAAATGAAAGGTTCTGCAAGGAGGTTCTGCAAGAAGCATGCAAAAAAAAAACTGTAAACAAATAAAAAGCAATAGCAGCAGTCTCAGAACTAATTTCATTACTCTGCAGAAGAATTCAGCAAATTAAAGCTTTGCTGTCCTATGGCCTGACACTTCAGTACCAAAAACTGTAGTAACAAGGTATTGAAAAACATTTGCTTCATCTTCTGGAAGTGCCAAAATATCTAGTATGTCAAAGTAACTCACTGCAGTGCACTTTAAAAGCAATTTGAATATGAATTTCTCTTTACTAATTAAAGAAGGAAACCCCAAAGTTTCAGAAAACACTCATGGGAGTCAGGCATGTAGCTGACAATCAATTTCACTGGAAATTGTGGAGAAGCTTGAGCTTTTCCAGATCTTTGTAAACATCCTGATCAAAACACCTTTGCATATGAGATGCCCTACCTGGTAGTAAACCACTGAACAGATTACCTTCTGCCACGTCTCCTCCAAAGAATTGCACCAAACAAGAAAGAATATCGACTCATCTGTATAAAATTTACATGCATGTTACTTATATGTATCAATTACGCAAATTTTTCCTTTAGCTAATCTTCCAAACCTACAGAAAGTAATTATGCTCACCCATACAAAAGCATGTTAGCAAAGAAGTACTCCAGTACTTACAAAGTCTTGTCGAATGTCATTGAAGTCCTTCCCGTACTTTTCCAATGCCTCTTCAAATAAACTAGCTTCTGATGCTGACCATTCCTCCATTTCGTCTCTACACAAGACAGGACCTCCAAGTGGCACTAGAACACTGATGGCACTGCTCAAATCATAGTTGTGTTTATGCAGTGTATCCATTGCATGAAACTAACATGGAGAAGGAGAGAGTGAAAAAAAAAAAAAAAAGCTTGTTTAATTAGACAGCAGTCCACTTCAATTAACACAAATTCAGTGTATTATTTTCTGTACACCATACAACAAGCCTTAACTAATGCTAATTTTAGAATCTATCTTTATTATCACAGATCTCCCACTGTGGAACGCAAGGAAAATAAATTGTTTATTACTTAATTTGGGAAAGGAAATGCCTTAATGAAATGCTTACTAAAAATGGCATTAGTCAATTAGTTCCCGTACATTACCAGCAAACATTTCTGGAGAAATGTTGGTAGAAATTGGTTTCAAATAACCCAACAGTGACGGTGACGTACACTGACTGAGGGGCAATTTTAACTAACTTCTACATAGTAACTGATCAGTTCCTCAGAAAACATGTGCTTAATATTCTCACTGCTGGACAAATAAGTCATTTATTGCTTTCATTATAATCACACTGAAAAACAAGCAAGTTTTTCCCCTTGATAAACTCCAGAGATGGGTAAATCATTTTTTTGTTGTTTACTTCACCTTCCTTTAAAAAAGTGAAAAAGAGCAAACAGGTTATAGCATTCTTCATTTAGAAGTAACACTGGATACTCACAAGTGATGGGGAAAATGAAAAGTAATCAACTACATCACAGATCCACCCGTAGGGAAGATGAGCAACATGAAAGACTTTCTGACTCAGCGTCCCAAAAGCCCATCACCACAATCTTAAATCACTGTGCTGAAGGTGGTATTAGATGTATAAAGTGCAATACTCTGTCTGTGTGTGACTGCATAACATCAGCCTCCCACGTGTTGGTCCCACCATAGTGACGAGCTCTAAGGGCAACATGCAGTCTCTCACACAGCCCTAAACTCATCTTATCACACCTAAAACGTTGCAAGGAAGGAACAGTCTTGCAATATGTGTCAGTATAACACTTACATAGTAATTCCAGTTGAGCTTCTGCATGCAAAATGTATTGCAAATAATGGTTTCTCCTTATTGTTTTTGGCTATCTGCTATGTGTAGACTAAGTCTTTCTCCAGCTTTCAATATACCTCTTTGAAAGCTATCAGGGACAAGATTCTTGGACTGTTTCATCTGCAAGAAGTAATGTCACTGTTACACTACAATAAGTCACTTTACCTATGGTTCAAGCCAAATTTACCAGCCTTGAGAATAAGCCATGGTTAACATGAAGTATTCTAATATGGAAATGCTGTCACGTAACATCCAAAAGCCATAATCTTCAGATTAGAGAATGCAAAATTAAATTAGTGATTTATGGCTTGTCATGTAAGTAATGAATAAAGCAAGCCTAAAGATTGAACTCAGTTTATGTTACCAAGTTTTAAATCTTTATTTAAATTGCAGCCCTTATGGAAAAACCGTTCTGCACATTTTCCAAGCAGCTGCTGTATCTAGATCTATTCACTGACATTAATTTTCTTAAAAATGACAATGGAAGTGAATAAATCAGGACCTTGCTCTTGCTTTACATTCATTTTTCCATCTATAATAAACAACTGATTCCATAAAGCTTTTTTCTTGTGCTATTACCAAGAAAAAAAAAGGGGGGGAGGTTGACAGAGAACTCCATGGTAAACAGTGTCTTCACTAAGCTGCTCAGTGACAAAGGACCACTGACAAGTTCCCACAGTAACACTCTTTGCCTTCTGCAGGTTTGCCAGCCCCCACTTTCAGTCAGATTCCCACACTGCCAAGAGTAAGCTGTGCCAGCAGATGCAGCCCGAAGACACTGCTAGTGCTCAAGACAAAGTCCTGGAGTATCTCCTTTTTCTATCTTTTTACCCAAGAATTCGAGGATCATAAGAAACAACTGATGGGAACACAACACCTAAGGAGCATAAGGCAGGAGAGAACTGTCAGCCAGCGCCTCTCCCAGATAGGACCTTGAAGAACAAAGGAAGAACCACCCTTCCCTAAGCAAGTTTGCCCGGCGCACACTGTGCAGCACAAATGAGGGGTCCCACCAGATGAAAGGTATTAGCCATGTAGACAGAGGGAACTTCAAGTCCAAACTTAAGCAGGCAAAGGCAGAAACTATGTACTTAGGTGAAAAGGAGCAGCATGGAGCTGGGAAAAAAAAGGGAGTAACAGGACACACTGCAAACAAGCTCTAACAGCTTCCAAAATAGATGCAATTTCAGTAGTCAGTTAAATAAACTAGACTGAACTGCCTCCAACAAAGCAGTCAAACTGGGAGCTGAATATAGATAGAATAATTCAATCACTTTAGACATGTTTATCTTATGTGCTACATACACGGAAGTCTAATAAAATTCATTAAAACATCTTGCCATTCAAAATTGAAAGAAAGAATCTGCTCACGCTTTACATTTGCAAAAGACATCCAAGAACAGATTTACTTCCTTATAGTAAAGTAGCATGGGCTCTTCAGAATAAGCCCCCAGCAAGCAGCATACACTGTGACTCTCTCCACCTCCTTTGCTTTAATGGCAATCTGTGTATGCACTGTGCAACATCTAGAAATTTGAAACAGGATGTCTTTCCAGTTTCCTTCTCTTCTCAGAGACCAATCTTCATTATAAAGGAAAATACTGTGTTTGAGTGTGCCAGAAATACAAGTTTTAGTTGTCTCACCAGTCTATCAGCAACAAAAAAACCACACATACTATCAACTAAGTTAAACCTATACTGTTTCATGTCTTCTAGCAACATTTTCTGGATGATTTGGTTGTTTCCTACCTTGTCTTATTACCTTCCCCAGGTTTTCAAGATAAGATAAAGACTGAGAGTAGCCCCTTACTTGCTATTAAGGTCACAGGACTTCCCTAATGCATACAACCCCCCAGAATTTACTGATGTTTATAACCTGTGCTTATCAGACTGCTGAGAGCCATCTCTATCTGAAACAACTCATTAGAAACACTGGAAACCCACAGACACGGTGTACACAATACCCATCACTAACACTTCAGGTGCAAGGGTTATCCGCTGCTAAGGATACAGACAGGATAATTTTCTCAGCATTATGCACCTACATCCCTTTCAAAGAACAAAGTGAGATCCACCACAAGTTCTGCAAATGTCTGTACTAACTTTAACTGCTGCTCAAAATATGCTCCTAATTAACATGGGAAACTATGAAAGAATAACTACTAAAATGACAAATACGTCTTTCTTAACTTAGAAGGAAGTACTTTGCCAAAGAGCAAAAGAGGGTTTTAAAAAGCTGAGGGGGTAGGAAAATGAGAAAGAACAGACAGACACAATAATTAAACCTGGGGTGGCTCCTCTGGTGCCTCATTATAAGATATGCCTTTCATTAAGTGTAATGGAACTTAATGGATCATTTGCAACAGAGAAACATTTATATGGCACTCAAATGTTAAATGTATCCCTTTATTAGCAGCACTGCACACGTACTTTCAAATACAAAAACTGCTATAAGGATGAATCTATTCTCTTAATCACTGTAAGAAGGACGGGCATTTATTAGAAACTCTTCATCCAAAGGAATCTTAATAAAATGAAAAATGTCAAATGGAAGAGCTGTTTGATGGAAAAACTAAAGCATTTAATGTGAAAGGAACGTCAGTAACATCGTATCAGCAAGCATGAAACAGAAGAAGCAGCTCTTGAATACAGACGAAACTCTTGAAAATTACTGAAAACATTACATTTTACTACTGCCTTCCTTTACTGCACTATAGCCCAGACTAAGTTGGTTTCCAGTTCAATAGTGTTTGAGAGCAGATGGTAAAATATAAGAATTTGTTTATTTATCATTATACTAATGAATATAATTTATCTGGAATATAAGATCTGACCTACTGAGTCGTATCGGTCATCTATCTACACATGTATTCTGTCCTTGTCAGCATCACAAGGAACTGCCACTTAGAGAAAATAAGCTAGCCAATCTAAGAACTTTCTAAGGTTAACTCCCATTTCTTTCACAAGCACCTGCAAACCCTGGGAATTAGGAATGCCAGATTGTGCACTTCTTATTCTCCTTATTTTCTACTTATGAATCCATTGCCCATAATTTTTCTAACCCCCTTTTTTTTTTTTTAAACCTACAAACATTGTCTCTTCCCATAAAATCTTGAGGTACTGAATTCCAGGAGCTCTCAGTTACCCACTGTGTAAGGCAGTACTTCAACTATTTTTAAGTGATCTGTTAGTTTCCTTGAGTGTCCTCTAGTTCAAATACTCAATTATCTGATGAGTAATAGACCTACTTAAGGCTTAGCTGTCATCTCCATGATTCTGTACACAAATATTTTAAAAAATAGACACCGTCTGCTGGTGTCTTTGGGAAGACAAAATCAAACTTGATTCTATGAAACAGTAAGATTTTGTTTGCACATAGTTTTCCTGGCACGCTTTTATCACTGTAGCGCATCTTGTCATTTCAGCTATGAATATGCAAAGCCAAAACTTTGGTCTGTAATTAAAATACTTTTAAACTTTCTCTAAAATATGTCGATGCTTAGATGCTTTTAAATGGTAATAATTTTAAACTAAAAGGAAGTACATTTATATAGTAGGAAGAAATTCTGTACCATGAGGGTGGTGAGGCACTGGCACAGGCTGCCCAGAGAAGCTGTGAGTGCCCCATCCCTGGAGGTGCTCAAGGCCAGGTTGGACAGGGCTTTGGGTAACCTGGTCTGGTGGAAGGTGTCCCTGACCACAGCAAGGGGGTGAAATCAGATGGTCTTTAAGCCTTCCAACCCAAATCATTCTATGTTTCCATGATATTATAGCAACTACTTCAACAAACCAAACAAACATCCTAAAGATATCCTAAGTAAAATGTTCTTCAAGAAGTTGCTTACAAAGTCTGATTACTTATACTCTAGAAAATTTGCAGATACAGTTATAATATGATGTAATCTAAACAACATTTAGCTTTATTAAAATGTATTTTAAATCCCACTACTGAACTGACTGAAGCTGTGTTCAATGAGTATTATCCACCCTCCCATGCAAATCATCACATGTGAAGATACATTTAAATAGATTTCAAACCATTTACAGCATGACTACAAGGGCAGCACGAGCAGCTTATAGAAAATGCATAGAATTATCTACCATATACATGAGCTTCCACGCATGTATCTAGAGGAAAACAGACATCTGGGGGGCAAACTCTGAAGTAGCAAGATACTATTGAATTCATATATATAAAAAAGTTGTAGGGTTTGTAACAAACCACTTACCAGTGTGATGTCCCGTGAAGCAGCAGCTGCACTCATGTGTAAACTAGGTTGTCTGACAGAACTACTGCAGTCCAGTGCTCGAGCAAATGTGCCAACCGCACTACAACAGAGAAAGAATAAACAGTAAATACATAATCATTTAAAAGATTTAACCTCTTTTTTATCAACAGATTATGCCATACCCACAAAGGTGTCATTTTAAATGTCACATTCAGATCTTTCCTAACAAAGGGTCATTTTACAAAAGCAAACCAACAAATGTAAAAATTCTGACCTTCTCCCTCAAAAAGGAACATCTTATGCACAAGAACAACTCATTTGAAACAGCATGGGAACAAATGATATTCAGGGAAATTTTATGTACCAATTTATTTATTGTGAAGCCACAGACTCGTTTTGACTTTTTTTTTTTTTTTTTTTTTTTTTTAACTCCAACTATTTCTTAAAATTAGGAAGACAAACCACTGTACAACATAATTTTAAAAAGCGGTTCACCACGTTCCAGTGAGGAAATAACACTTTATTCACTCCAGTAATGCATGTCTACTACTTCCATTAGTAAAGCAAAGCACAGTAGTACCTCTAAAATCATACTTTTGTCACAGGTGTAAAGTAATAGTGAACAAGTGCCTCTCTCAGCCTACTTAATAAAAGCATCCCAGTGTTACTGAAACTGGACAACATCTTCTCCAAACCTTTACCTTTTTGTTGCACCTTCGTATGTAGCATTTATTACACTTATCACAGTAATAAAATATAAGGCATAGAGATGGATGACTAGCGTGATAGTGACTATTCTAAACTGTGAACTTTTCTTCAAAGCACACAGCACGTATCACATAAGATACATGGTGAAGGTAAAGATGCATAAAAGAATTTGACTGGACTCAGCATGTCATAAGGAAATACGCAAGGATGCAACAACATGAGAAAGATAATTAACTGCTCCAGTACCGAGTTTGATAACCAATTCTCAGTGCGTTGTGTCACTATGATAATTGAAAAAATGATTCGCTGCAGTTACAACATGATGCAAGTTCCTCTAAATTAAGTATCTAATTACAGCACCTAACATTTTTAATATACTGTAAGCCTCTAGACTAAGGACTGATGTTTCATTCAACAATCACATCCCACAAAATTTGTAAGAGCAGAGTTACAATAGTGACGTAGTCAATTAGAGATCAACACGCACAAATTGTCACATTATTGTGTACTATAAATCTAATATTCAGTAAGAAAAAAAACAACAATGTGTATCAAGAGTCTTATTCACTAAGGTATATTACTGATAGTGGAAAAATTGGTACCGATATCTATTACCACAATTTTATCTTAAATCTCAAAACACTTAGTAGTGAATACATTTCAGTACTCTCTCCCAAAAGCCTTTAAGACACAATTAAGATTAAACGACAGTGATTCACGTACTCCAGATTTTAACTGCTTGAATTTCTAAAGGTTGTGGAGTCAGTAAACTGTATTATAAGCTATATTCAGATGTTCTTCCAGAATCTTTTCTACTTCTCTGCAGAAATAGCAAATTTGACTTTTTTTTTTTTTCTTTAACAAGTTTGGCTGTTTATAAAACATTATCCATCCAGAGACCAGTCCCAAGAATCAGACTCTATTGTGAACACATTTCCCGATAGTCAACCTCTTTAAGCATGTTGGCATTGATAAGGGTTGTAGCTAACAATCTTTGCAGTAATCCTTCTGTCATTACTGCTCAAACCAGTAATACAGCATGCAGCATGACTGCATTTCCCTTCTGATGCTACCTACTAGCTTATCTCCCTTTTCCATAGTTACCACTATTTTATTTTACCGTATTTCTAAAATAAAAGGAGTATGCTATGGAAATTACAAAGAATATGCCACTAATACATCAAGTTGCTTTCAAAATTTCTAGGCTGACTTCAAGGCCCAAGCACATGTGAGTCACGTTGCCCAGAACGTAACAAAAATTAAGATACAGTATAAAGCTAGGTTTATGTCAAGTAAGTGATGAAGAGGCAAGAACTGAGGTACTAATTGACATCGCTTGCAATGCAGTACTGAGCAGGAGAGGTTCACAACCACCAGAGGAATGCTGGCCAGGACTATGGATATGTGAGTGAAAAACCACCCAGAGCCACCATAAAGCACAGGCAGCGTGCTGTTTGTAAGGGGGAAGGATGGGGCATCTGGGGCTGTATCTCAAAATCAACTTTCCTGGAAACTTTTGGAGGACTGAGTTTTTCACACAACCCAAGAAAATGTAGAAATTCTACAGTATTTGGTTGTTATAGTTACCAAGTCTCAAAACTTCAAACAATAATAATGCACTGCTCTGTATAATCTAGTCATGCAGTCAAAATCCAAATTTAAATATTCATTTTTAGAAATACTTGAAATGCCTTAGTTTTTGTCTCTTTTTTTTCATTCAAAACACAGGTATGAGGAGAATATTGATACAAAGGTCAAATATTTCCTTTGTGATTTTTCCTTGCATGATTTTTTCCCTAATAATACCAAAGAATGATTTTTACATGAAAGAAAAAGTACTCAACACCCATTTCCAGATGATACTCTATTGTCTTCATTTACCTTCGAGCAAAACTAAACTTGCCATTCAGCCGAAACAGCCTTAACAGCCAAACTCCAACTACTTTTTTTCTTTAAACAGATTCTTTAATATAAGAAGACTAAGAAATGTTTCATTAAGTTAGTAAAATCCAAATAATTATCATACATAATTGGGGGCATGTTTAATTTAAGAGCAACAATAAACAAACTCACAAAACCAGAAACTGTGCTGAAGCCGCCAGCAACAAAAGCGAGTAATTAAAAATAGCAAAACTTCAGACAGAATCCAACATGCTCCAATCCTCCCCAGATGAGCTCAGTTCAAAAAACAAACAGACGACAAATGACACGCATGGCTGTGAGATGGACAAGAATGATAATCTACTGGTGCTATCTACAGGGAGCGACTTCTGTTGAAGCTGTATCAGCAAGCAGGTGTAGGGGCTAGACCAAATAATCCAGTGTTACCTTAGATTTTGTGTTAATTATCTTAAAGATGAACCAAGAAAGTTCTCTCAAGGACTTGTAAAAGAGATAGTAGCTGACAACTGTAGGACCATAAAAAAAATCAAAATAATCTAGTGTCAGAATCTAACACTATGGAGTAAATCTACAAATTCAGCAAAATACATCTACAACCAAAAAAAAAAACAACAAAAAAAACTGGCAGTGAACTCCCTAGGGCTGAAGTAGTTCTTTGTCATTTTGCTGTGCCTAAGAGCCATATATTTGTAAAAACTTCAGCTTACAAATTGAACACAGAAAATATATCGCTCCATATTTCTTGTAGCTAAGTTTAAGACATTAAAAATACACAAGATGGATGTAGGCAGATGCAGGAATATACACTGGAATGTAATTAGTATAGTAGGCAATGGTCTTGTGTTAGTTTAAGGTTTGTGAAATGTTTTGTAAGCATGAGAGGATGTGAGAAAATAAAGGGAATGATAGAGACTGGGATCACTATCTACTTGGAGGATCAGAACAGCAGAGACTGAACTTTAAAGAAGTACATTTAGGTTGGATAAGACTACGCTTGTCAAAGTCAAAGAAATTAAGTAATCAAGAAGATGACAAGAGACTGGATAGAAGTCATAGCCACATAACAAGTCATATTAAACGAGGTATCGAAGTTATTTCACAGAACTGCTGCCAAGATTTAAACACAGTCTGTGTAAAGACAACCACATACATGAGAATCTGATGGTGTGAGGATTCATAGGGATGTCCATCACTTTTGGCACTGTTATAGTCAGACAATTACTAATTTTCCTATTATTAAAATTATTCCCTCCTTTCACTTGCTCTGCGCGCTAAGCAGCAACTAATAATTGCACTATTAAGATAAAAATCAAAACTGACCACATACTGGTTACTGTCACGTCCAAACAGCTCCTGCAAAACTAGGAACAGATGTTTCAGATGTTTTGTACATTTCTGCACTATTAATATCTACAATAAAGTTACTGAAAAATGTTGACAAAGTAATTTCCTGTCAGTTTCCATTAAAAAAAAAAAAAAGCTATTAAAACTATTACTGTGGATCTATACTCCTGCAAAATTTGAGATCCCACATCCATTCCAAAGGAATGACACGATTTTAGTTCTTCACCTGTTTACGATGTGCCACACCCACACCTCTGAGGCAAACAGAAGAACTGACAAAAACTGGGAGCAGTGGTTGGCAGACCATATGAACAGGACTGAAGACAAATAGGCAGCAATTTTCAAATTTTCACTTAAGGTTAGTATTAAAGGGGTGCCAATGTAATTATCAAGCAGCAACAGAAAAAGACTGCATAGAAGATTCAATTTCTCATCAGCACCTCATTCTGAAAAAGGTTGTTACTTAACAAAGAAAACCTGGAATCATGGTGATTGTAATCAGGATAAACAGTCACTAGTCTCACAGGTAGCAATAGCACTCCAGCATCAAATCAGATCCAGAAAGTTCTGGATCTAGCTCTGTTTTTCTTCTACCTTGTATTCTCAAACATCCAGGTGAGACAGACATCCTTTGTAACATGTCTATTTTCAAATTGTTCCCTTGTCAACATTGTTTCTCTGTTTCAGAGATATGAGATGAGCAGTGTGTATACTCCAGACAAATCTGGCCTCCAGACCACCTTTATATATTTGTGAATCTGCAAATTCAGTTTTCCTCACATATTTGCAAAATAATGAATGAGATGGCTCACATCCGAGTTAAAAGTATTTGAGCAAAGTAGCTGAGTAGATCTTTGGTGGTTTTCTACATACTAGGAAAGATTTTGTTTTGCTTATTACACCAACGTTCCCATTCACTATGTGTTGGAAATGGTCCTAAAAATGACCTCCTAGCCTGCTATCAATAACAGCATTTTAAAAACAGCCAATTAATACCTGATTACTCCTTTGAGAGTCCTATGTTACTTAAATTCTTGGAAAGAAGAAAACGTACCTCTTGGAGATGTATTTAATCAACACAATACTAATTAAAGTTCAAAAATACCCCCTGAGATTTTTTACTACTGGATAATGAAAAAACTGACATGAAGAACAAAGTAATAGTAAAATGATGCTGTTCCAGAGAACACATTTTCACTGCAGTTCTAAGCAACTGTCTGTGCAGTGCGATGCTTCATTATTCTCATTTCAGAGGTTTAGAGCGCAAGAGAGGTGATAAGATAAACGTGAAGTCACCTGCTGCTGTTCTTTCTCTGAAAGACTCTCTAAGTCTGGGTAGGGAGTAGCATTATATGTAATGTCCCCCCACATGTCATAACTAACCTCCAATTTCATTATTAAGTAGAAATTGAAGATATGTGAAATAGTTATTATTCAACAGAAATGCTGGTAGATACAAGTAGTTTAAATCACAGGCTATGATTTAAGCCATTATTTGTACTCTGACCTGCAATTTCATACTAAAAGCCTCTACCTATCATCCCCTCAAAAGTAAGATCCAAGAAAATGTTGCTGCTTAGATTTTTTCTTCGTAAGGCAACAGGTCAAAATTAACAAAACAAATGAAAAAGGAAATTCATCTCTAAGTCTGAATTAATTATTTTCAGATTAATTTGGTCAAGAACAATTATAGTAAGGCATGAAGGTATAAACTTGTTTTGGCCAAGCATGACAGACAGGTAGAAACAAAGTATTTTTCATACTCCTAGTACACTTGATGTGAACATATTTTTTCATTTCAAAACCACCTGTTTACCATTAAATGTTATAATTTGCCTTGCTTAACAAGGTGAATTTTAGTCTTACCAGCGCTGTACCAGCACCAAGATTTTTCACCATCTTTACCACAATTTTATGTTGCAATTCAGCCATTAAATTTCTTTACCTCTTTAATCAACTCCAATTCCTCTTACTTCTCACCACCTAACGATTCCTGAAGCACATCAATATTGAAACTTTCAAACCAATGACTTTATGTATTTATTTTCATTGATGAGCTTAGGGAATCTTGTGAGCTGCCGTTGATAATGTTGAAGCATCTTGCAAAAGCAGTAACAGAAGATTATTTCAGCACGCTTTTAAATAAAAATACAAATTTTAAGTAAGTTTTTATTCATTGTCCTTTGTTGAAGATTTATTTCTTTTCTGAATGTGAATAAAAATTACTAAATGAAGCTGCATTGTATTCCCTTCCTTATTGTAAGACAAATCTGTGTAAAAAATACATCTTCATATACTATGGACATTTATAATTAAATCAATAGTAACCAACAGAAAATGAATATAGCCACTCTTGGAAAAGTGGAAAAGTGGAAACAACACAGGAAGGATCAAGATCTAATACAAATGACTAAACACAGATTTTCTTTCTTTGATTCTACATCAAAAATTAAGCAAGCATTAAAATGCAGGAAAATGTTTTAGGTTAGCCAGAGATATTAAATGACATTTTCAAGTCAAAGAAATAAAATAATGAAATTTTGACATAGAGATCCAATGTTTTTAAGGGTGTTTTAATTAGTCTTATAAATACTGTTTGAGTAAGAAATTAGCTAGGACCTTCTGGAAAACAGCTTAGTTTAGAGATGTGTTCCTTCTAGAAGACTATGTCAATAATCTAATGAGATGAAGCAGAATAAAAGAACTAAGCTGTTGACCTAACATATACTTCATGATGTGGTGAAACTTAACAGAATTAGGAGGTACTAAGAAATTACCACGTAATGAGTTGTAGACCAAATTAACAGAAAGTAAATGAAAAGATTGGGGGGGGGGGGGGGTCTTGGCATCTGTCCAGACTGGAACCTAAAATTCCTCCTAAACTTGAGTCTGGTCAGGACTGTTTTCAACTCCTTGACAAAATAATCAGTCTCTATTTCCTAATACCATGGAATATTATGGGGATCTCACAAGGTAATTAAGTATTCTGTGTATATTAGGAATGACAGAGACAGATGATTGGAGAAGACTGTGCATTTATATTAGCATTAAAGTTCAAATTAGGTTTGGAATTTCAAAGTGAGCATCTCCAGCATCTATGCCTACTGCACTCTGCCCAACATCAAAATTATCTTGGAGCACACAAACTGGATTTCTGTTAAAATTAAACACTAGTTTCACACACTAGTAGATATGTAGTCCATAGGACCAGACTGGAGTTAGTCTCAGAATAAAACTGCTCAAAATGTGCACAGTACTACAGATGCTGGTTTGTGAGCACCAAACATTTTATTATACAAATAGATTTCCACTGGACTATACTATTTGCTAATGTAGACAGATCTATAGTCTCTAAATGGCTGTTGCAGCTTCTTGGATCCTGTTCTTTGAAGCCAGTAGACACAAAAGAACTGTTGTCAATACATATGACATATTGAAGTTTTATCTTATTTGAATGGAGTGGAAAAGGGTGTTAGAATTCTCATTGCCAGAGTATAACTGACAGTGTGTTACCCAAAAAACAACTCAAAACCAGAACACATCAGTTTGATGCCTTCAGCTTCTCCTAACAGTTGCTTTTGCTACTTCATGCAAGAGCCTTTGTCCAAATTATACTTCAGTAGCAGCACTGTTGTACTTTCAAGATTTTTAAATCCACAAAATCAAGTAAGACTCATCAGAGAGCTTGAGGTTAGGAATCTTTCCTGACAAGTACTCTTACACTTTGCAAAACCTCTAGATTTTTCTGATGATGCTGCCTCTGATTTCTGGAAAGGATATGCATATTTTTCTATCTTTATATCCAGCAGATTATTGCATACTAGTATTTAATGGCCAAAGAAACAGGATGAGGAACTGACCAAGCATATAAACATAGGATAAAAGGCTTTTTACTCCTGATACAGAACCCAAATCTTGTCAGAATAAGTGGTCAAAGCCAAATCTAAATGTTCTTGCAAATGTGCAACACAAATAGAAAAAGAACCACCTCCTAAAGAACAAAGTGTGCTTGGGTGACTGAAAAAGTTGATGCCTGTAAGTTCAAAAGCAACTCTTCCTTCAACCAAAGTAGACTAAAAAAAAAAAAAAAAAAAAAAAAAAAGAGAAGAAATACTCAATGCCCCTGATTTAACATTCAAAAAGGCTTTTTAAATTTCATATACACGTTGCATATACCCACTTAAACAAAATTACATATAGGAAAACATTTGAAGAAATTTCTTAATACCAGAATTTTAAATTTGCAAAAATCAATCAACTTCTAAGTAATAGAAATAACATTCTTAATGGAAACCCAGCAGGCACAGCCCATGCCCAGATAATTGTAGTCAGTACACAGCAGAGATCTGAGTCTGTAAGCACAGTTTATCAAATCATAATATTAACTCTGTTACTCAAGTAGCTTTTACGGGTCCAGTATAATAAAAGCTTTTTGCTTGCAAGCACGGAACATACTGAATTAAAACCTGCCACAATTGTCATAGGAGAATTGTTGCTCCAGAAATCAGTGAAAGTCTGTCAGGGAACTACTTAATGCAACAAAAATCTGCTCTTGCAGCCTGAGAAAATAAGTATATACAGCTTGGAAAGAGTTCCTGTCTGTTCAAAAGCAGCAAAGATGAGTGGAGGTTTGTGGAAGACCATCAATAACATGACAATCTCTAATAAGGTGTTGGTCAGCATTAGTGATTGCAAGCTCTTGGTATGGTCAGGACCCATTCTAGCCATAACAGAAACCCTGTGAACAGAAATTTATCAACTTTTAAATGAATGCAGTCCTGATCAGGACTTGCACAGCACTTCACAGGATGTCTTAGATAAGGTGAAGAAGACTTTTTTTTTTTTTTTTTTTTTTAATATCAATCATTTATTCTCTATCACTTCCCAGTAGCTGCTGCTTTGTGGTACCAGCATACTATTCTGGGAAAATTTTCAGCTTCACAGTATACTTCTTAAACTCTCCAGTGTAGTTGCAGTACAGGAGGTGGAAGGATGTGAAGGCAATGAACGAACTCTTCAAAGACGCACATAATCACTTTTATAACTCTTCATCTTTGCACACAATATTTTGAAGGAATCCTGTATTGTCTGTCCATACACACCCAGATATTGCCGGTATTAGAAGTAGTTCTATTTTCTGCGTTCTGTTCTATGGAGCACCCACCAGGCACTGTAATTTTCTGAAAAGATGCATGATCACACTTACACCCCTTTGGCTTGCTTGGAAATTCAAAAGAGGCAGGCAACTTCTACTACTGTATAAAAAGGGTACAGCACTACTAAGTGAGGGAGAAAGAAACATAGCTGGATCAACATCTACCAAGATCTACCATCTACCAGACCTACCACTGACCAACACAAGCCAGTAGATATAATCTTACTGGATTTCAACAAAGCTTTCAATACTGTTTCTCCTAGTATCCGTCTGGACAAAATTTCCAGCATACAGTTCGACAAGTACATAATACAATGGGTGAACAACTGCCTGATGGGTCAGGTTTACAGGAAATGGGGTTGCATCAGGCCAGCAGCCAGGCACTGGTGGGGTTTCCCAGGGCTCTGTTTTGGGGCCAGTTCTCTTCAGTGTTTTTATAAGTGATCTAGACACAGGACATGAATGCATACTAAGTAAGTTTGCAGAAAACACTTAAATTAGGAACAGCTGTTGAATCTGTCAAGAGTAGAGGGGCCTCGTAGAGCGATCTTAACAGACTAAAGGGACAGGCAATCACCAACTGAATGAAACTTAAAATGAGTAAATGCCAGATTCTGTACCAGGGAAAGGTTAACCCTAGATTTACGTACAAGTTGGGGTTCAAGAGACTGAAGAACAGCCCTAAAGAAAGGAATCTAGGGATTCTGTTTTATGTCAAGTTGAACAGGAATTAACAGTGTGCCCCAGCAGCCAGGAGGACCAATCGCACCCAGGGGTGCATCAGGCACAGCACTGCTAACCAGTCCAAAGAAGAGACTGTCCAGCTCTGCTCTGCGCTGGTCCAGCCTCCCCTCAAGCACTACGTGCAGTTTGGGGCCCCACAATGCCAGAAGGACATAAAACTGTTAGAGTGTCAAAAGGAGAACAACTAAGATGGTGAAGGGCCTAGAGGGGAAGACGCATGAGGAGCGGCTGAGGCCCCTGGATTTGTTCAGCCCTGAGCAGAGCAGGCTGAGGGGAGGCCTTATGGCGGCCTGCAGCTCCCTCACGAGGGGAATGGAGGGGCAGGCGCTGAGCTCTGCTCTCTGGGGACAGCGACAGGACCCGAGGGAACGGCATGGAGCTGGGACAGGGGAAGGTCAGGCTGGGAGTTAGGGAAAGGTTCTGCATCCAGAGCGTGGTCAGGCACTGGGACAGGCTTCACTGAAGCAAGTCTGCCGGAAGTTCAAGAAGCAGTTGGGCAATGCTCTCAGACATAGGACCACCCAAAAATCAGGACCTTTGTGGACCTATGTTGGTCTCCATGATCCTTGTGGGTCCCTTCCAATTCAAAGTAGCCTACGAGTCAATCACAACTGGAAGAGTACGACGATCAATCAGCAACCCATTTCATTGTACACATAAGCTGGAAAATATAAAGCAATTGCTCCCTCCCTCTCCCTGCCCCATCAGCTTCTTGAATTTTTTTTTTTTTTTTTTTTTTAAAAAAGGGAGAAGGAATAAAGAACAAAAATCGGAAACAACAGGAAAAGAATATTTGCCTAATAAGATTTGAGACTATGCTCCGCAACCAGGTTAGAGGGGGAAAAAAAAAAGATGGAATGACTCAGGGTAACATCCCTCCATTAACCTTAATTAACAATTTGCTGCCAGCACCTTTTTTTTTTTTTTTTTTTTTTTTTAAGGTAGAACAGTAACTTTGTGCTATAGTTTTAAGTATGAATTAGAGGATGAGAAAAACATGCTCTATTTTATGAGCATAGAGTTGTCCTTCAGTAAAACATTAAGACTTCCTAAATTCTGTAAAGTGGAGAAATTCTTTTAAAAGGTATTTATGAATTCCAACGGCTTTGATGTTCTTCAAATAAGTCTGCATAATCACATGTTAATTTATAAAATTGAACTGACCAGATTTTTTTTTCTACTAATGAAATGCATCGCTTCACAGCTTTAATTTCAAATGTTCGTTTGAAATAACTGCACTGCATATTAGTCAACTTATATGCAAATCTGGCAAGTTGTACATCCATTTCATTTGTTTACATCATCTTAATTTCTACTTTATATTACATTATGAAATTCCAAAAACTATAGTACAAGACTTAAATATTACCACGGAAATCTTATTTTGTTTACTCAGAAGGGAAAACAGAATGATATCTACATTTAAAATATCAAGTTCTACTGTAGCCTGAAATACAGGCAGCCTAGTATAACTCTTTTTCTCTCTCTTCTGTACGGGTAAACTCAAATATGCAGAAGGTTATAGTCTGACTCTCTCTTTCAGCTAACCGTGGGAAACAGAAGGGCTCAAATAATGTTGGTAAACAAATTGAGTAACACGATATAGGGGAATAAATAGTCAGTAGAAAAAGGAAAAGGATTTTTTTTTTATTAGAGGATTTCAATCTTACCGTGCTACAACTAAAAACTGGTCAATCTGACGGTCAGTAAGGGGGCTATCTGGATCCCATACTTTTACTTCCAGCTTTGCCTGTTCTCTGTCATCTAATTCTCCTGTCAAAAGGTAGATGGGACAAAACACTTATTACTTACAATGCTTTTCTCTGTGTACTTCTTGTGCTATGTTTAAAAGAGACATTGTACATTTATATATATATATATATATATATACACACACACACTCAAAAAGTACTTAATAATCAGCAGTTTTCATTTATATTTCATATTGCAGCGTCAATAAAAAAAAGTATCTTCTTTTAACATCAGCATTTGAATTTGTTTTAAGGAGGCAGTCTTAGGTGGTGTAGTATCAAAGAACTTTAATAAAATGTGATTATAAACTTGAAACCAGAAAGTAAATAACCAGTGGGGTTTTTAAATTGCTTCTCAACTATAGCAAAGTTAATTTCACTTAAGCCACATTAAAATTAATTTTACACTTAACCAGCTTTAGCAATTAAAAATCCTATCCAATTTGTGTTCTGAATACACCCCCAAAACAGAAATCATTATGAAACAATGCTACCTACTATATTTATTTTTTTCATCTCTTGCTCTCAACCACTACATTATCTGTATTGTTAACAACAATCATACTATTAAAATTGCTGTTTGTTGACTAGTTATACGCACTCACAGTGATATATAACGCTACAGCACAAGAAAGTTACTATGTACTACATAATCATATCCCAAGTCCATTTGAATGCATAGAGCAACCTGTGTACGTGCATGTGACTGAAACAAGTGTTTTCAGAAATTTAACTTGCATTGTATCTGTTATTAAAATTATATATTTCTTGGAAGAACAGTAAAGTGTATAGACATGACAATGATTCACATTCATATGGAAATCTAAATCTCAGCTTGGCTACTCCATCAATAACTTGTACTGCAAAATGAGAAACACAAAACAGTGGGTGAATAGGTAGACAACATACAGTCTACTAGTATAGGAATATTTATCTATAGGACACAGCCAAAACCAACATAGCAAGGTACAACAAATTGCAAGTGCATAATTAGTCATCATCCTCCTTTGATATTTTAGAATATAAGCATTTTCTTCCTTCAGTGAAGATGTGAAGAACTTAAGTGTTCAATTGTCCCCTAAAGCTTCTCTGAATTTTGTGAGCTACTGCAAGAATAAAAACCTGTCCTCAAATGGAGAGCCATGCTATGTCCTTTGAAAAGCTAGGCAGCGCAGGTATATCTCTAAGTGCACGGAAAATCACTTCAGTCTCTGTTTTTTCTTATGGCCTAATGAAAACAGCCAGTCTAAACATGCATAGTACCATTAAGACATGAAAAAGCCTGTATACTTAGGAGTCTGGAAGCAGACTGCAAACCAAGCTCCAGTTCTTCTGAAATCTGATTGTATGTGGCAAGTTTCTTTAGTACATCCATTTTGAAAGGAAAGTGTGGTATATATTCATTCCTACCAAAAGCATGAGATAGAATTGCACCATGCTGTCTGGCTAATGGTTCAGGAACATTCTCAGAAAAATAAAGTAAACAATTTCCTTCTGATACACAGGCAATAAAGACTCGTCTGCCTAATGGGACTTACGCTTCTGTTTAAGCTAATTCACATCCAGTACTGGAGACAAACTTAATTCCTAGTGCTTGTGGGTAGGATTTTATGTCTATAAACTTATTCAATGGACTACACACTTGTCAATACATTCATTTTTTCCATCTGTGACAGACACATTGTGGGTGATGTTCTATATTTTATAAATAACCTCAGAGCACTTCATTTCAATCTGTTAATATATAGTTTTTAAGTGTCTTTCGTGTTACTTAACTGTTTCAGGACTTCATATCCTGCAGATCTTAACTGTAGAAGTATGAGAAAAGCCAGGACTTGGACAGGTCATGGTTCACACAAAGAAAAACATCATACAAACATAACACAGATGTTGAACTAAAAGATGTCACTCTCCTGAATCAAATTTTCAAAAAGACTTTTAAAATTGAACTATGACACCTTACTTCAAGTACGTGTAATTAATCATTACTACAAAACCTTGTTTTAACTGTTGATAAAGGCAAATCTGAAGCATTGCCAAACAATAGTTTAGAATGGCAGTAATAAATATACTTAAATCACAGAATCACAGAATCACAGAATTTCCTAGGTTGGAAGAGACCTCAAGGTCATCGAGTCCAACCTCCAACCTAACGCTAACAGCCCTCCACTAAACCATATCCCTAAGCTCTACATCTAAACGTCTTTTGAAGACTCCCAGGGATGGTGACTCCACCACTTCCCTGGGCAGCCTGTTCCAGTAAATACAATAAAAGCAACAGAATCTATACCAAAACTATGTATGAAATATAATGCAATTGTTGCTATGATATTTAACTTTGAAAATATGTAAGACACGTGGGTTTCCAGAATATACGCAGCCTCTGCCAAAACACAGTTAAAATGCATGCCTCAATCCTGATTTTCTACCTAAATGGCAGGTATTGTCACATAAACATGAAGGGAAGGAACCTAAGCAGTTCAAATCATGGGAGCAGTCAAGCAGTGCAGTAGAAGTCCTTGAATAAAACCCTCAAGAACAGAGATGCATTGCAATTCATTGGTATGTCCTGAACATTCATATAAAACGATCATGTAAGATAAACAAGTCTTCTTTCCAGAGGCGATCTTCCAAAATGTTAATAATTTAAAGAAAAAAGTTTTCCTTGAGCTGTCTTTAACTATGTCTGAACAACACACTATAGGGTTTTTTAAATGTGGTAGACCCCTTTAAAGCTAAAACTTCATTTCTATCAACAACTCTACATTTACAATTTATGTCATTGAATCTGACGCGTAATTATAAGAAATTCAAACTGAACAGGTATCAAAATCACCACAGTATTCATTCATTCCTTATATTGCAAACAGTTGCAGACTCCAGGACAAATGGAATGGGGGAGTTCTACTTTTAACATTTTCAGTGTTGCATCTAAGAAGGCTCTAGAGTTCTGTTTTGTAAGTGTTACCTTCCCTCACCACCACCAACATACCAATTATCTCCTTTGGCTTCTGAAAAGTGCTAGGCTAATTTTTCGAATGCCTGGTATGTCCTATCAGTGTATCCAATTTATTTTGAGTACTACTTAAAATTTTGTTATAGCCAATCTAATCTAATTTTACTGGAAAACATTAGTAAATGGCCAGAAATGCGCCAATCTTTCTCCTCATCAATCGTTTGCTTTCTTCTCATGTTTTTCTTTTTAAAAAGCAAAACGGTAAGTTCTTCTTTAACAAAATTGAAGTTCTGCATTTTAGTTTGTTATTTTAATCAAAAGAAAACATGATCTCTCCCCACCCCAGCAAAAACAATTCTAAGTTTTACAAAACACAACAAATGAAACCTAAGCTATTAACCAAATGCCATTAAGTTGAACTACAGGAAATTAAAGATCTATTTAATCCTTTCGACTTTGCTTGCTGCAGATAAATAGCCCCAAGGTAACTTGTACATTAGATTCAGAGGGTCTCTGTGTTGTTCTCAGGACATATCGCATGAAAACATGTTCTGTGAACACTTTCTCACAACACAGTTCTTAGTTTTACAGATTACAGAGCTGCAATACCGTATTCTTTTAAAAAACAAAATGGTTAAGAAATTCAGATACCAAATCTATAAAATTAAGTGTGAGCTAGGTGTGTGTGTGTTTGTTTTCTAAACAATTTTCAGGGAAACAATGCCAATTCCACTTCTAATGACTCACAATTGTTGACGTAACTGACTGAAAAATAGCCAGGAGAACATTTTCTGTTCTGATAACACTTGTCAGACACGATTTTTTCTTTTTTGTATTTTGTATAGTTTGCACTATATTTCAATTTTCTTCTTTTCACAAAGTAATTTAGCACTCACTTCGATCCAAACACCTAAACTAAACAGCAGCAGTGCTCAGCTTTCTGAGTGAATCCATCTTTTATGATTTGCAAAACAGAAGTACCACCTGCTCAAGCATCAAGATCCTTACACAGGGCAGAAAATCTGTAATCGTGATTTTTTCGTCATACTAAGAAGGCAGGTGTAGCCATAGACCAACTGCCACCAGACCAATAATTTGTGTTGCAGAGTTTCCCCTGTGTACTGGGTCTGGCTGGAATGTTAACTTTCCCGGCAGCAGCCCATTCAGTGCCGTACTCTGTACTTGTAGCTGGAACAGCAGTGTTATCACACCAGTGTTGTGTCTACTGCTGAGCAGCAGTGGCACAGCATTGGGCCTTTCTCTAACCCTCCTAGGGGGTGGGCAAAAAAGTGAGGAGAGAAACATCACTAGGGCAGCTGACCTAAACCAATCAAAGGGATATTCCATACCATGTGGTGTCACACTCAGCAATAAAAGGTGGAAACAGGAAGAAGAGGGGAGGGGTGGGCTCTCGTTGAGAAGACGTCGGTCCTCCTCTCGAACACCGGCTGCGTGCGTTGAGGCCTTGCTTCAAGGACGTGGTCAATCATCACTCATTTGTGGGAAGTAGAGAGTAATTTCTTTCCTCTGCACTTCCATATAGCTTTCATTTATTTTGTTTGTTTGTTTTCCTCCCTTTTTCCCCTTTCCCTTTTATTTCCCCTTAGTTAAATTGTTTAGTTCATGGTAGTCTTTATTTAATTATTATAATTATTTCCCTTTAATTAAATTATCCTTATCTCAACCCGTGAGTTGTTCTTTGCTTTACTTCTCCCCCTCCTTATCTAAAGGAGGGGGAGTGAGAGAGCGGTTGTGGGGTTTAGCTGCCCAGCACAGTAAAACCACCACACCCTGCTATTGAAATTCATCCAGCACTTGATAGAATCTCTCAAAATTAGCCATGAGGTTGATTCGTGTATTAATTATCCATACTCGTGAGACACCAAATACATAAACATGAAGGGCTCATAAATGTATAGGTATGTGCCAAGAATTAAGAATTATGGTACCCTAGCAGCCTTCCAGTAACTAAAGGAGGCCTACACTGAGAAGCTGGGGAAGGTCTCTTTCTCATGGAGCATAGAGGTTGGAACTAGACAATCTTTAAGGTCCTTTCCAAACCCAAAGCATTCCATGACTCCATTAGCTGATCTCACTGGACTCTTGCCTTCTGTGATTCAGACATGAAGTTTTTTCACACCTGTGAAACAGGAACAGTATTTCTTCACTACATTGCAAGGATGTGAAACAGAGATTCCTTTCAATTATAACTGAAATACAGGATCAGATTTGGGAGATATAGTTTTTACCAGATTTTGGCCAAAACTGTTGGGCAGTATAGTAACTGCAGGTAATCCTAAATATCTTTTCAAACACAAATTCGTGTGCTATTTAACATCACAAAAATGGACAACCAACCACTGAAAATGAGACTTTAATTTGTGAACCACCTTCTCATGCTGACATTTAGACTGCTGACAAACTTTTTCTGTAACTTACTGGAGAGAAAAATAGCATCACATTTGATTTTCTTGTACTGTTTAGCTACGAACAGAGTTCCAGACGTTAAAAGTGCCTGTCTAAAGTAAATCTAAACTTTCTCCTCCAATTACCAGTTCTTTAGTTCCCCTCTACAACAGCCAATGTATTTGTACTATATATAATGAAATATACATTTATATGCAGAGGTTAATTATCACAAAACATCACACAACTTTTTGCAAGCAACTGATGATGGAGGAGAGGAGAGAGCAAGCAGCATGTACAGCTTAACTGGAAAAGGTTACAAAATGCTGAAGTAATTGCCACCAAGAGAAGGAGTTCTACATGAAGGATAGGAAGAAAGATCTTTCAGATAAATGTAAAAAAATAATTTAATTAAAAAAAATAATAATTAGTTAAATTTAACTAATGGCACTTAATGAGTTCAACTCTGTACACACTGAATTCATTGTAGACAGTTAGCTGGCTGTTGGTCTTAACTACTCAAAATCACAACCCTTTTCACTATAAATGCTCTGCAGATAATTCTTATTACTCATTTTTGACTTCCTCCCCCACACACACACGCGATTTATGATTCTTATCAGTACTGGTTAATCGAAAATCATACAGAAAATTTTTCAAAAATTTATGCTCAACTCTGAAAAAATAAAAATAATTAAAAAAAAAATATGTGCAAATAATTACTTTAATAAGAGAAGCATGAGAAAGCTTAGATTATTAAAAGTGTAGAAAATTACCTGTTTACTGTTCAACTGCAGAACAATTTCCCCTCACCCATCCCTGCTTAACTTGCCTGACAGAAGGATATCCAAGATTTCAGCTAGTCATTCAGATGAGTTCTATATTTATATAAATGTTCTGGTAAAACTCAATGTATGAGCATAATGCATGTATAAAGACTAGAAGTGAAGAAACAGTCTTTATAAAGACAGTATGTACAGAGACCACAAATCAAAGTTATCAGGTGATAGAAGACCATTATTGGCCTACAACAGGCAATTTAAACTGCTGCTGAGTATTTTCTAAGCCAATAAAACACGTACACTTCAATTGCCTCCTACCCTCTAGAGCTCTAGTCTATAAAAAATTCAGTCATTCTTCACTTGAGAAATCCTTTCCAAATTAAACTTCCTCCAACACCAAAGACTTTAGCACTCTCCCAGTGCTTGGTCTTACACTGCTTATAAATCAGAAACTGATGATCAAAAGGCAAGGTCTCACAAAGCACACAAAAGAACTTTAAATTCATCGAGTTTAAAAATCCCAGAATTAAACAGAAAGAATTACTATTGAGCTCAAAACAAACTAAACTATAAGCAGTCAGTATGACCAACTTCTCCATAATGCAGCACCAAGAATGGCTGCAATAACTGTCCAGGGCTAGAAGAAAGGAACAAATAATGTTGACACTTTCTCAAAAACCCTGCAGAACAGTATGCAAAAAAGGAACTTCCACAGATGTAGGAAAACAGAGACATAATGTCCTAAAACCAGATCATTCCTCACTTTGTAATCCTTATGTTAAAGACACTTCTAGGTAGAAACCCTACTGCTATGGGAAGGAAATATTAAAAATAGTCAGTCCTTTCATTTTAGCGTTTTATGGCAGTTCTAAAAGGCAATGACCTAAATTAACGTATTGCATAAAACCACAAGTCCTACTTCAGTTCAAAGGCAAGGGCAAGTATTCAAACGTTGAAGAGACACCAGAAATTCACCTTTATTTTGGAACTTTCTTTTTGTACTCCTTTGATATATGTGAATATATCTGAACGGTGTGATTTGCACCAAGATTTGTCCCCTCTTACCCCTGTTTTAGTTGATACTTTGTTAAGTTTAGCACTGTGAAGTAGTCTAGCACTAGTGAATACATCATTTCCAGATTGAATACAGAGAGATTGTAGCAGCTTTTCTGAATTCCTGAAATAACAATATATGAAGTCATGCAGTTTTCTGGAAAATACAGTGAAAAATGATACTACATATAACTTTACCATACTACATATAAATGTTATTATTTAATGATATTTAAAATACTTGTTTTGGAAAGAGGGATAGCACAAGACACAGACATTGTGTTCTTCAAAGACAACCAACCAAAAACCCACACTACTAAATTATAGTAAGATTTGTGGTCCTGCAATTTTTTTTTTGACATAAACAATGTTAAAAAATACGTGAAGCCCCTTTGACTACAGTATGCTGAGGATGAATAGTCCTGTTTGCTTGCATAAATTTAAGCCAAATATATAATTCAGATGGTAACTTTTTCTTTACGATGAAATGTATTTTGAATTATTCAAGTGTAAAAACACATTTCATCTGCATTTGACATTTGTTTTTCATCTTAAAGAGAAAACCATTCTGTAAAAGTTTGTTCTTTTAAAAAATGGTTACAGTAAAATGGCAAAGGAAACAAAAAAACCTGAACTTACAATAAGCCCATTTAGGCAAAGTTACTGAGGTAGAAAAATACAGCAAAGTCAATTAAACCCTAAGATGTTGTGTTACAGCCTGAAAGGCGATTTGCAAGTGCTCAGTGCAAGGCATTACTTGGGATAATAAGCACATACAGAGCATGCAATAAATAACTGTATCCTTTGTAAAGCCAGCTACCAGACAGAACTCATTTGGTATTTGAACAACCTCAGAGAAGGCTCTATAGCCATTATTAATAAAGACATCTTTCCAACAGCAATCATTCACAATCTTCCACACCAACAGCACAGCACAGACCATTCATCTCGCACTGCAACCAGCAGGCTGAAGAGAGGATAGCAATTTAATCATTTCCTTCAAGTTGTTGAAAAATAAGATGTTCATAATAAACATATGAAAAGAATAAGAACTGATGAAGGTCTCCTTAAAATGATAAATATAGCAGGTAATCATAGATCTCTTGTTAGGAAGGTTAAAACTGACTTCAAGTATAAACCAACCTCAAGAAATTATTATTTTATTTTTATTTTTATTTTATTTTATTTTTTACAACTGGGGACAGGGACAATAAAAAAAAAAACAACAAAAAAAAAACAACCTACTGCAACAATCCCCAAACAAACAAAAAAAACCATGAATAATTCCTCTCAAACTGTTGAACAGTTTTTATAAGATGCAGTTACTGAGCAGCACAATTTCCAGCTCTTCTAATTTATCATTTGTCTTGTAACATGGAAGTTGAGAATGATCTGAAAACTCAACTCCAAGAATAAACAACTACCACATATATATTATAAAGAAACAACATAATACATGTAATTGCTTGTTTGATTAAAATTATGTATGTATTTAACTAACCCATGGAGTTGTACCAAAATGCAACAAAAATTATAAAAATTACTATGCAACCCAAAAGACAGATGCATATTTTTGTTTCAAACCTATTTGTGTTACATTAAAGGCTTCATTAAATACCGTGTTTCATAAAGCAGTCTCCTAACATCTAATTAAGCTTCTGTACTATGTGGCTGCAACACTAAACTACAGATTTACATTGCATCTGCTAAGTTAGGAAAAAGTAAGTGAAGTCTTTACTGAAAACAGGCACAAAGAGGCCATTTATGTGTTCTGTTTAATTTATAATAAAACTGATTAAAGAGCCTATAAACACACATTTAATTGCCCAGAACGTAAATCACCCAGCTCACTAGAAGAGACTGCCAAAAGAGAAGGGTATTATAACCTCTTAAAATTTGACACAATCAACACTGTAAAAGAGCATTTTACTATTACTGATGACTGCATTTGACAGTTAATTGTGGAAAAAAAACTTCACTGAGTTTAGTAAAAAGAAAAGAAAAATCTGTAAACCATACAAGAGACAACCATATTTAAATCTGCTCAAGAAACAGTTCCTTCTGAACAAGACTTTTGATGTTAAGTCAAAAGTACAACCAAGACAAACTCCGTTTGAGAACAAAATATATTTGAGTACACATAAAAAAAAAATTATTCTGGTGTATTTATTACCCTTGTTGAGATTCATCTCATCTAACCTCTAATCTACTTTAGATGTCCATCTTCAGGTGAGATGAATCATGTCTAGGCATCGTTTTTCTGCTTTGACCATAAAGGAATCTTACTGAGTTAGCAGAATTGTACACTTTATGTCTGGTGCTCCATTGGTGTTCATCTATCACAAGCAGCAGTTTCTGAATCTGGCTGCAGTATCCCTTGTTCCATCTTCTAACACTTAATTACTTACTTCATTAAAATGGGAAGTCCTCATCTTCTACTTGAGCCTGTAACCCTCAAAGATCTCTTTGCTTATGATCTATTTTGGATAATATTTTGAAATTGTCATTTATTTTGCTGGAAACTTAACAAATTCTTCCGTAACTTTGAAGCCTCAATTCGTTTCACACTGAATTTTCTGAAATAGATTTTTACACGACTCTGGGGCATTTTACAGAAGGAAATACAAGGAAATACAAACATTTTCTTCTACACTTGCAACTGTTGTCACCTACTATGTATGCACAGGAAACACAATTTTTTTTCTTTGATGATCATACACAAGGAACTGAGTTTAAACTAAATCTGGCAACTTATTCTTGCAACTACAATTTGGTTCATTCACAAAGGAAACGTTAACTATTCCCGAACCACATACTCCCCAAATTATCAACGCTGAAAATTTCTTAAAGCAAAAGGTTAGATGTTTCGTATTTCTGAACTAATGAACTAATAGAAAAAAATAGAAACATTTTGTTGGCCGACTTATCATTGAATTTATTTTTTACAAACTGCCTGCTTTATTAATGCACACAGTTCACATATCCAGAAATTGTCAGAGAACTGATCACTTAGCACAAGCTACATACCATATTTTCTGAAAACTGATAGGACAGTAAGGCTATATTTGTTTATCCTGTCAGACATTTCTCATAACCACATCTGTCATCTGTCCACATAGTCCTTAAACACGGCTCTCCAACTTTTAACACTTAAATATCTGAATACTTAATATTGTAAAAATAATTCGTATTACCTGAATCAAAAAGGCATGATTTTTATCTTCGTTATTACAGAATGAAATCATTGCAACTACATAAAAATTAGCAGAGTTAATCCAGCACACACACTTTTGACAAGTGAAGCATTTGCACCCTTCAAACGACTCTTGCAGTTCTCAGACTAGTATGAGAAATTTTCAAGTCCAGCTGTGGTTCTTTCAATAAATGGAAGCATTATACACCATGAAATAACTGAACAGATCCCTCCTCATGAGATCACAGCTATGTTCCATTATTCTAAAACCAATTTTTCATTTACTAAACGAAAATAGAATTTTAGTGTATATGGAAGCATTTAAAAGAACCAGGAAAAAAAAAATACATTGCATCTAAGCATCCTGAACTTCCATAATATTAAAATCTAAGCAGTATATAAATGAATGTCTTATCTGTCTTTTCACTTGGAAGTTTTAAACTTAAAATCCTGGAATTTTAATATTCTCAAACATTAAAAGACCTGAACTCTCAGTTTAATCGTTTCCATCTGATCTATTTAAAACAACATGCTCTTGCAGCTGAGTTGGTATAAGAAGAAGAAAAAAAAAAAAAGAGATAAAACATTAGAAAATGCCTCTAAAGGAATAACTTTGTTCTCTTTCAAAACAGAAGTTTTAGAAGTCTTGGATATATATTCTCAGAACATCATCCAAAATTTACAGCTTAAATTTCCCCAAATGCTCTTCTTCTTCCTATTTCCTCAGCTACTTGAACTCCATTAATTCTAAAATGCCTTGCCTTCAAGAAATAGAATTGAGTGTAGAGCAAGCACTACTTCTAGGCTCTCTCGATATTTTCAGATGTGCAACAGGGACTCTGTGTTTTTATACAGATACTTTGAAGGTAGTTTATTTCAGTTATTAAAAAAAAAAAAAAGCTTCAAACAGAACATCATTGGTACAGGCTGCTACTTGTGCTATCTCAGAGATTTTAACTTCTCTTCCTTTGTATAACTTAGTAAGAGGTTGGTCCTCATCTCCTCATTTCCTCCTCCCTGCCAAATCCAAACTCCTTCTACGGGTTTAAATGGCTGAAGAGCACCTAATTGCATCAGATTCCCGCACCACTAACAATTCCCCAGAAGAGTGGTCTCCTTTTAAACCCAGACACAAGAGATAAGCAGCACTGGGTTAGGACCTGGACTGCAGCTGGGAGGGGACCATTAGCATCACAGAAGCTCCAGGTAGCCTCTCACAGATGCTCAGTTACAGTGATTCTGATTAAGATCACCACTCCAGGCTGACTGGAACAGGGATTTGCAATGCCACTGCTGGTAGTATTATTCTATTACTGCTAGTAGTACTTAACACAGCAGCCAGTTCTCTAGATAAACCTTTAAACCAGATCATTCCTTGCCACACCTGCCAACCCCTCTGGATATGCCATATGCCTCTGTATGAAGACTGAAGTCTCATTTCCCACTGACCACCCATCAACCATCACCCTGCCCGCTCTGACATGCCTGTTTTGCCCAGTGACCTCTAGCTCCATACAGCTTGCTTCTCCCTTTGCTGTATTACGCAGGAGTGAAGAACTTGGCTTTCTGCATCCTCACAGCAGGCATTATGAACACATGAGGATGAGCTGTGAGAAGCTGATGCTGCAACACAGGCAATTAATTAGCAGTGAAGTGTTCTTACCAGGCACCTTCCACTGTTCAGATAAGTGTTTGCTCACTGACTGTTAGGACCAGCTGCCACTATGCTGCTGTCCATTGCAACATAGGTTGCCAAGCTTTGTGTTCCCAAAGACACACTTCGAACACCCAAACAACTTAAGACAGGCAGATAAAATTCAGAAGCTACTTCCCTCTACAATCTACTTTCTGGCTTGTGGTTTTGTGTTAAATCTCAGGAACTACCTTATGTTCTTACAAGAGAGAAATAAAATTTTTAAAGACTGGTGGTTGCTCTGTTACCTGCATCACACTACACACACATAACGCTTTTTCATATATTACAATATGGATAAACAAATTATACTGAAGATTGTTGATATGTATTAATGCTGTTAGCTTAATATTAGTGTTTGAACATGCTAATCTTTGGGTGTTCCTTGTATTTTTAGGATGAGATTTACTAAAAGCTCACGGTGTTGTCTCAAAGCTTAACAGAAAAATCAGATGATACTGAGTAAACTAAAATCAACAGTGACTGAACACATACTAAGAAGTTACCCAGAACCATAACTACATCATACCGAGTAGCCGTTTGAGGTTCCTCTTGAAAAAAAAAATAATTAAAAAACAAACAAACAAACATCACACTGAGGAGGAACATGGTTCTCAGTATATAAAACAGGGATAAATAAAACCTGTCAATGATGATAGCAATTTGTTCATATTCAGAACAGTTTATGAAAGTATGCCTTTTAACCAAATAACAAAAAAAATTATATGCCCAGAATTGGATGGAAATTGTTTATTTTATTTATTTTTCTTTATTTTGTTAGAGGGGAAAAGAGGAGAATAGATTGTTTTTAATTTCTTTAAAACAAAACAAAACCAACACTTTTCTCTAGAGTAACAATACCTAAACTTACTAGTCACCTCATTGCTGATCAGATACAGCGCGTAGATGCACCAAAACCCAACTACAGCAGAGAACCAAGCACCTTGCCACTAAGGGAACAAGACAAGGGATGCTTGATATAAGATGCTCTCTACCCAAATGAGTGCTTTGGTTCTCTGAGATAAACCTTTTTATTCTTGCTTTGTACAGAAGAATACAATGTTATCCCACACTGGGAACAGATTTGAAAATAAACAACTATTAGATTGATGGAACAAACAACCAGAGAATGTGTGGATAAAAGAGAAAGGACATTATTTACAATAATACGAGCCAGAAATTAAGCTAGTACTCTGGAATAGTCTCCTGTTCTTCATTACACTAAAAAGCAAGTAACAACACTCACAATCTTCAAAGTGAAAGTCTAGCAAGACTGGAGCAATTGGTATAGGGAGAGAAGAAACAGTTTCATCCAACCGTTTTATCATTCCCTGTGCGACCAACCCATGGTTTTACTCTCAAATGTGCTTATAGCAAAGATCACAGACTGTTGAAATCCAGTCTGGTCTTTCTACAAAGCTATAGTCTTCACTAAGTGTAGTTTTTCCAAGCGATTTAGCTAAACCACCACAAACACAAGCAGTGTAGATAAACAATGCTTAGACATTTTCTATCAGATTTAAACTTAGTTTATATTTGTTTGCTGTAAGGTTGCAGAGGATTATTCTTCCACAAATAAATCTTCTTCTTAAAATTCTTTTTAAGCACTCAACAAGTTTCTAAAGGGCTTCAGAGGCTTATAAGCTTCTCCTTATTAGCTTCTTTCATGCACTATCAGCTTTTAATGCCATCTTCACCTATCATCTGATCCACTGCAGACGCAATTCTGAGTGTTAGCTTAACAAGCAACTGTTTGTACTTCTACATGCATGTCCCTGTATCTTATTTCCTTTTTTTTTTTTTTTTGGTATTTTTCTTATTTCTTATTATTTTCTTATTGTATTTTTCTTATTTCTGCTATTTAGAACCTATTCTCAAAGGATTTATCTCTTCATATGACTTTCTATGGCACTCATAACTACAAAATTCACACTTCATAAACACTGCTTTTAAACACTCCCTCTACTTATTTTTCTTCTCACATACAAGCAACTCAGTCTCTGAAAGACTGTCAGAGCCACATGTGACTTCCAGGCATCCAGTTGGAGATACCCACAACCTAATTAATCATCATTCAGCAGCTGTATTCTCAAGGTATTAGGCCATACCATCTGTATTTTCTTTCCCTTAAAAGAACATATATATTTCCTCTAAATAGTTAATTCTGCTGGATGACATTCTGAAATAACCCACACAACATCAGCAACAGGCAGACGGAGATCAGAGATGGAAGAGAGATTGGTGAGAAAACCAAGTCTTAGAGAAGCGAGGGGGGGAAGATTACAGGAAAACATAGGATTCTAAAATTAAACTCAACTTATCCATACATCTGTTGAAACATACCCTACGCTACTGTTGAAAAGAATATTTCTTGATTTTATTATAGTTACAGCTCAGAAGATAAATATATACAAATAATTTCATGGTTTCTTTTGGCTAAATACTGTTCACAGTGACATGAACCGAGCTGTCACAGCCCCGCATTTCTGCAAATCTGATCCTCTGTTTTAATCTAGTATCCAGAATTATGACTCCAGCCTGTAGTGGGAACCCAACAGTCAAAGCTACACCCTCCATGCAAGTCTGTTCTGCAATACATATTCTCTAGGAAGTAAAGAGGTCCTGAAAATTTGAACTTCCCACAACCTCCCCTAGAATAGGCAGCATATCATTCTTCAATAAGCACAAAAAAGCCACAGTAGCCCATTCAGACAGGAAAATAAATGATAGGAAAATCAATGCAAAAATGAATGCAAGTTTTTAGACTACTAGAATCCATCGTGTGTTTACGTCAAAATATTTGGATATTTATAGAGGACATGGAAGGGCTTTCACGGTTCAAAGAACATTTTCATTTATCAGCCACTTTGTGGCTGGTCTTCTGAAAGCTAATCAGAACTGGCATGCTTTCACTCATTTGGATTGTGTTTATATGCTAGTAAGACAAATAGAAAAAACTGATGGCATGTGCACCTTTTTTTTTTTTAATTCTCCTTTTATAGCTCTGGGGAATTTCTGTAAACAAAATATGCCTACAACAACCTCCAAAAAGATATACTTTCTGTCATGGAAATTTTAAGGTATGTGATTTAATTTAGCAAATGTTTTGTATTGTATAACACCATTATACCACTAATAAAAGACCTGATTTTTCTTAGGAGATCCATCACCTGAAGTTGTCTGAATTCTGTTTCTACACAGGTGATTGTTTTAGGCTTTTTTTTTTTTTTTTTTTTTTTAAGAAAAAAAGACATGACATTTTACACCCAAAGAATTGTATATTGTTGCATAAAAACTTGGACATAAATTATTAGCCACTTTTTAAAGTATAGGTTGAAAAAAATCATTTAAAGATTCAGAAATCTTCACAGAATCTCATGTCTGCAAAACGCATCTATTTTATTCCATTAATTTTAAACATAGGTTAATATATATATATATATATATATATATATATATATATATATATATATATATATATTTTGTGAATGAAAATGTTTGACAGTGAATGATTAACTTCCACACTGTCAGCTTACATAGAGACACAGCATCAGCTGAATCATTTCCTTTTCCTTGAAGGTCAGAAGGCTATAGAAACACAGTAGGTAACGATCAGCCAAATATACAACAATCTAGATATTTTTATCCTCCCACAGCCACCGAAAGTAAGCATAAATTAATCAAAGTTAACTAGCACAGAAGATCTATAATACCTCCAGATTTTTGGTTTGTGAACAACTTAGTGTTTCTGAATTTTAATAATTGATGGATTCTTACTGCCTACTGAAGACAGCAATGAGAATTTATCACTTACTGCACTTTGGGGATTAACATGGTGTGGAAAAAAAAAAAAAAAAAAAAGAGTAACATGCAGTTGCATGAAGTCCAGTCTTCACGAAGTAAAACTTAACATCTTCTAATATTTTTTTTTTCTGAAGTCTAATTCCAAGCTAAGTAAAATTTTCATGGGAAAAACATTTACTTTAGATGTATTATTTATTATTCCATAAGCTAAGCTCTATTGTTAGCAATTAAAGTAGCAGAATTCAGCTGGGGAAAAAAAAAAAAAAAAAAACCTTCCTCCCTGGCAGACAGTTCATCCTCTAAACCTCAACAACTCAGCGAGCTACTTCAGAACCACATCAATGCTTCCTGGTTACTTGATATGATATTGATATTGAGACATTTTCTTAGTCCTCTAAGAAGCTTTCCTCTTGAGCATATAACTGTCTACATAATTATTTCGTTTTCTACAACAGGCACATTTTACAGCAAGAATAGCAGTGCATCATATTCTAGACAAAATCTTGTTCTTAACAAGGTCTTTACTCTTCATGAACAAACCTGGAAAAGCCCTCCTATAAGTTATCTTTGGCTATTAAAATAATAGCCAAATATAAATATAAATAAAATAACCTAATAACAACAACGCACATGAACTAATAAAATGTATCTACAGTAAAATAATCTCCCACTTGCCAGAAATCAAATCTTTTTTTTTTTTTTTTAAAATAAAGTTAATTAAGTAAGTTTTGCAGAAATCGTACTTGTTTTTTTAACAAGAGACAACAAGTACAGCAGGCAAAAAGCCCATCTCACATGGAGAACACCCCATTTAAAATTACAAATGTATGTATTTTGGATATTCAGAATTCTTTTGTCTTAAGTTACATTCCTGTTGCATAATCTTTTCCAATTAAGGAATAAACATCAACATTCTTAAAAATAGTACTTGTCTAGGTATTTCTAAGAAAACTTTTTATTTTGTTAGTACACATTTCACTGACAAAAAAAATGCTCATTTTAAGATTTACTAGGTAAATATAATTGCAAACACAGGCATCTGCTCATGCAAACATCAAAATTCTTAATAGATAATTTACTTCAAATTTTGTTTTAAAAAAAAAAGTTGCTATGTAGCAGAAGACTAAGGCACAAGTATTTGTTCTGGACTGAAAAAGATCCAATCATTTTTGAACATGTGCCAAGGCTCAAAACGTTTGTTTCAGTCGTGGTAAAGAACAGCCAATACGATTTAATGCAAGACAATACCTTAAAATATGAAATCATATAGGCATACATTCCGTATTCAGTCTATATTCTTTCTCTCCCTATTAGAACGCTTTTCACTTATCCTGTTAACTGTGTTGTTAATTCTACAGAACAAGCTGGCCTTCAGTGCCTTCTTTCCATGAGGCATTCATGAAACTGGACTATAAAGTTAGATAAATAAACAAACATGTAAATTGTTATGCACAGACTCTACAGGACAGTGCCTTTCCCACAGCTATTCAAGCAGCATCTCCTCATAGCATCTCTCTGCCTCAATAGTGACTAGTTAAGTTCAGAATGCTAACATAAATAATAATGCAAGGTAACTATTTATTTATTTAACCATCCAAAGAGCAAATATTTACCTTCTGCAAGCATGTCAGGCACATCTGCTTGGTATCTAGGCCCCACTCTGATTTCTCCCTTGTCTGCTAAAAGCGTTTTCAGTGATGGATCATACACCAATGAATAAAAAAAAGTATCCTAAAAAAGAAGACACATTTGCAACAGCATAATGAATTTTAAAATTAGCTTTGTAGATCTACCTCACTTTCCATGTGAAAATTATTCCAGTAACCCTTATAATACACTTTTACAGACTACAGGTTTGGTACAAGAAGAAACATTTTGAAATATTCATCTTGACTTTAAATAATGCAGATGTTTCATGCATACTTTTACATGGCTAATCAAAGCTTTTCTCACTGCTCTAAGTTATTTCAGAACAGAGCAATGGTGAAAAGATTCATACTCAAAAATTCTTTTTTTTTTCCGAATCTATTGAAAGACGTTAACCATTTTCTGGATTTCCGATTTCCTTTCCTAAATACCTCTGCCAAACAGCATATAAAACTGTCAGCGTCTGAGAAGGGTTTACACAAAAATAGTATTGACATATCTGATACAGTCATTTGCAGCATAGGATAAATGTTGTTCTCAGAAACATTTTTCAGATTATCAGTGGTTTTGGTGTAGAAATATGAAAGTAAAGACACATTAAGTACAGCTAAAAAACACTGTCTGCCTGACAATATATAGACATTCCAAGGGGAAATGAAATTATGTTTAAAGGTATTTTATAGTAGAAAGCTAGTTTAAAAGATTATCTTTCAAAGTCATGGGGATTTTTTTTTTGTCTCTAGCAAGGCTAAACACCTTAACTTTCTTCCACTGAAAATGAAAGCAGAGGAGATATTTTTAATTGAGTTCAGAACACTTAAACTCTTATACTAAGTTACCCTCTAGAGGACCCTCTGTCTCTGCGTCTACTGACTACAGAGTATGATATTTTGAGTATGGAAGACTGGTATTCCTTGAACACTCAAGGCAGGAGGAAAAAAAACAACAAAAAACACATTGTAAATATCCACTACATGAAAAAGTCTGTTTATTTTTCCTTTATAAGATAACACAAGTAAGTTTGAGATAATTATTTTCTAAGTACAATAAAATGCATAACAGAACTGTAATGTGTCATTTCAGTTTTTGTTCCTTAACACTTTCAAAATCAGTGGTTTTAATGTAACATTTTTCTACCTTCAAGAAAACAGTTTTAAAGTGTTTGCCCATTTACTGATATTAAAGCTGTAAAAACAAATAAAAAATTAAATAACAGAAAAAAAATTAAAATCATTGCAACATTTACACAAATAGAAGCCACAGATATTACCTCTTTCTCCAGATATGACAACACAGATTCCGTCTCATTCAGAAGTGCAACACTGCATTTTCCCCTACATAAACACAAGGAAGAACTGTTACTTTTGTAAAGCTGAAATTTTTGTCAAGTCAAAAACCTGCAAGAAAATAAACTAGATATATTTTAAGCTTTAACATTGAAAATGCAGTAAAATGCACTTTGCCATACTTTACTATCTTAAAATTAACATCAAAGCAACATAATGAACTGCGTACAATCTCAAACATTCAATTATTTAAGAATTCTACAGAATTGGGAAACAGTTTCAGAAATAGAGAAGCAACAAAGGAACAAGAGGTACTGTAGCTAACGCTAAGTACACATGCCATTAATAAAAAGCCCTGGCTGAATGAAACATCACCTCCTAGACTAAAAGACAAAAGCAAGCCTAAAGCCTGTTCACCTGCTAAAACAGAATCTCTAGCAGGAAACTACTGTCGTTTTCCCAGTTCTTTACAGTTTTCCACTTTTTATTAAAGCATGGTCTTAAATGTGGTTTTTGTTTGTTTGTTTAGGTTTATTTTATTTAGTAGCTGGTTTCAAAAAACTAGTACCAACAAAAAGAACCCCAAAATAAATCCTTGAGGTTCCAAAGAAAGCCTCAGATTTAAAAAGAAAATGTCCCTATTGTAGGGGCTCTGGAACCAGGAGTATTAGGGCAGAAAACTCCTAGTTTAAGTTCAAATAAATAAGAGGACATTCAAAATGTCTTATCTTATGGCAGCACAAACCCATCCTTCCCTCAAAGCAGGTACTGTGCAACTTCATGCATCCTCACCACTGTCCCAGTAGAAAACCTAACTGTCCATCTCATTCCTTATACCCACCCCTTCTTTCTCAAAATTTCTATGGTTCTTTTTGTTTGTTTTGAAACAGGACTAAATCTTAGGAAATCTAGAGATATGGTTCAAGAAAGCACCCAGAAGTTTAGAATCGAATGTGAACTCTAATATCCAGTGATTGTAAGCCCTTCATAAAAACTTCTGCTGTTGTATCTCAACTTTCCACAAATTGTGAGGAAAAACCTAACCTGCCACATGTAACCAATACAGAGCAAAAACAGTACTAAATTTCAGCGCTGGCTTTTCTCAGTCATTAAATTTCTTAAATGTGTGCTCTGACACCATCACCACTGCTTTAGTAATGAAAAGGTTAACGTACAGCACATGAAATCAGTTCCCGTAAGTCAGATAGAAGCCTTACTAACCAGTCTGGCTGAATGACTGTGAAAGGAAATTAAAGCAATTCATAAGAAAACTTAACAAGCCTCTTCAACATGGCGCTGTAATTTTAATGATGTACTAACATTTAGTCATGTATGACTTAAAGGGACACCAAATCCTTGTTCCTGTTAAACAAACAGCATCTACTGCTAGCACTAATATGAGAAAAGAAGTTTAAGTCCACGTAATGGTATGCCTTCATTCATTTTTAATCCAAGAACATCTAAAAAAAAGTTAAATCGAGATACCTCAGTGACTATACTGCTTATTTAACTCAGACATTCCAAGCGGCAAATACACTTGCAAGGGAAACAGCTATTTGGAATAATTCATGAAAAACAAATAAGCATGTAAAAGAGAGCAAACCAAACCTGAAAGACAGTGCAACTAAGTAAAGGTATGACACTGTTCTGGATGAGATTTAAGTTTTTAATATTGATTTTTTGTCAACATATAGTTGAAAAAGAACATTATAGGGGTGCTGGCCTACAAGGTGCTTCCCTGTGTTACTGAACCCACTTAGTCCCTCGTGCTATTCCTAAGTGGGTTATTTATCCCCACTACCAGTGCTGGGAGGCTGTTTCAGAACCTCATTCTCCTAAAGTTATGAAATTTCTAAGTATCAGTTTTATTTTATTCAAGACCAGTTTATATTATTTCACTTTCACGTCAGCACTCTCCTCCTGCTCTTCTTCCTCTTATGCCTACTCACTCTTTAAGCCCAATTCCAAACCAAAATCGTATTTTAATCTTTATACTGCTAGGTTAAATGAGCCTAGGTTTCAAGTCACTGTCTCAAAGAAGAGGCTCCTTATTCCTTGGATCATCATACACACACAATTTTTTTTCAGTAATTCCTAGCTTGAAGATAAGCGACCCAAACTAGAAACAATACGAGGTTTTAACAATGCCCAATGAACTCAAAGTACTTTGCCTTTTTAACGGTAATATTTCTAATGATTAACCATAAGATCCTATTAATTTCTTCCATGGCCACATTAAAATGCTAACTACCACATTGTTGTGTAAGCTACCAGTGGAAAGCTTCCTGCTATTCAGCTCTGCCACAGATCTGCCATATATCTGCCCAGATAGATAATGCAACAAGAATTTGACCCTACCTTTCTCATCCCTTTCTCCCGCCAACCCTTCAGCCTCAAATTCCTCTGCCTCTGACTTCGCTGCAAATGATCTATTTATTTTTATCTAATGGCATTTAAAAAAAAAACACACATAGATAAGGATGAAAAATGGTAAGGGTGCTGAATCATCTTGCTTACAACTGACATTTTTTATGCTATCACTTTCAGCTGAGTATATAATAACTTTATAACAACATATTTCTCCTTAAATACATCACCTTGCATTTCATGCACCAAAGTCTTATTCAACTTCCATCAATTTAGTTGCTATTCACCATATGGTCCTAGTAGCCTTACACATATAGACAGAACCTATCCCACAACTCCCTTCTCCTATTTGTAACAAACCAGCACACAAATAAACATTAGAGAAGATATAAGTTACGTCAGGGACCTCTTTGATTTAAGAGGGTAACACCCGAGAAGTTATTGTGAAAAGCCCTCATTCATTTCAGAAAATGTTGACTGTTAAGCTCAACTGTAAAATATCACGTGCCAACTACTAATTGCTGGTCATTAAGCAAAAATACCAAGCTAACATCTTACTTGTTACTGCTGGACAGCATGGGAAATTAGGTTAAAAAATTCATTAAGTCTGTAGTGTATCACCTCCTGAATTTCTTTCAGTCTTATTATTTGTCAGGAGAATCACAACCTTACATGGAAATGGTGGGAATAAATAAATAAATAAACAAACAAACAAACAAATAAATAAATAAATCCGAGCACAGCACACAACAGCAGATTAGAAGATTCCTGCAGCAGAGAGCTAGGAAAACGCCTCTATAATCAATCATGTCTTTGGATGTTTTTTGAAGCTTTTGACCTTGATAATTCCAGAACATTTATGTCTAAAGACAATTTTTTTTTTTTTTTTTTTTTTTTTTTTAAGTATTAAAGGCTGAATACGAATTTACTTTCCAGTTTGCTTCAGTTCTGTAGAGCTCTAGTATGCTCTCTCTCCAGTACAGCCTACCCTTATTTAAGTGCAATTATTGTTGAGGCTTTCCTTCACCTGTCATCATGGCTGAAAGGGCAGTGACTGACCTTATATCTTACTGTTGGAAATTCACAAAGCTTCATTAAGACAAAAGATTAATTTCCACAGCACATCTTCTAAGTGAGTAAGTTTCTGTTTGATGTTGCATTTATTTGCAGAGCATTTTAACCATCTAATGGCTGGAGTCATGCATACAAATAGCGTTTTTTTTAAATGTATATGCATTTCAAATGAATGGATTATAGTGTCAAAAAAAAAAAAAGGAAAAAAACATGTAAAGCTAGACCTACAGTGGTAATCCAACGCTAAAATGAAAAAAAAAAAAAAAAAAGAAAAATAATAATAACTAAATACAATGTAAAAATGGAGTAAAAATAATTTTTAAAGATCCATATTATGGTTACCAGTTTCTGTGATTGACAAGCATGAAACACTTATTACAGGTTATTTAGAATATTAACCAAAGGCATAGAACCCCTACCATTTACATATCCCCACCCAGAAAATCCTCTAAGCCTACTGGAAATGGCCTAGTGGGTTGAACAAAAGCATCTAGCTCTGGATCTTGTCTCTGAAATCTCTCAACCATGTATACTGCAGAAAGACCTCAATACAGATTGACAGTGATGTGTCCCTACGTGTTCTCCAACCACCACTGTACTCCTCATCCTTTCTTCCAATACTAGTAATCAAAATGCCATATGAGGAAGTTAGTAGGGTTTAAACCACATCACAACAAGACTGAGTGAAAAGATACGGATTTTTTCACCTACTGCATGTATTTAAAAAGTTTTATAAGCTTCTCTGAATATGAATATAATATTCTCCTCCTCACAGCGTTCTATAACTGCATTTATTAATGTTTTAGGGACAATTTCAGGTAACAGTAATAGATAGAGCTATAGCAAATAAAGCATCAGTATGACAAGATAAAATCAACTATACTAACCTAGAAAGAGGAAAAAAAAAAAGGGTGGGGGGTGGACCTGGCTAATCACAGAGATATATACTGCATTTACTAGATTGTAAGATCAGTTACACACCAAAACAATATTCTATTTGCAAGGACTGTAGGATTTCTGAAGTTTTCAAGTACTATTTAGACTAGCAAAGTATAATATAACAGTTACATTGCTTTATTGTTGAAAACTCCTTCCTGAAGCCTGTCACAAGAAATAATTAAGGTCAAAATTACAAAGTATTACCCAGCTTCAGTGAAACAGTAAGAAAAATAAATAAAATTGAGTTGTCTAATATTTATTCAGATATGAAACCTGCTTCTCCAACTGTGAGTCTAATTTTAGCTATATTTCCTCTACCAAGCAGAACCCCTGAATTAACTGCTAACAGGGAAAATTACTAGTAAATAGCATCAGAAGAGATCAGTGATGTTGAGATTACATTCCTGATTTTGACCTTTTTCTCTACTACTCAGAGAAATTATTTTTATTTCCTACAGAATTAGGCAGAGCTGATCTTGTAGGAATACTGAGGGGAGCTTTCGGATAGCTCAGCAATGTACAAATACCTGCAAACAAAAAATAAGTTAGCTTTTATGTCTTCACTTACAATTTAATTCTGACAAGATGAAATTGTCCCTTCAGAATGCTTTCTGCTCTTGGATGTACTTAAACGTATTTAAACTGATCACAGATAAAAAGTTCTTCCATTTATCTGGCAATACCAACAAAACTTCTCACAGTATTAAATCAGTCAAAAATAAAAAGTAATTTACAGGTCTTGCAGTAAAAGGAGAGAAGAAAGCTTACCTATGTGTAATGCTCACGGTATTACCAGCCCCTATCACACAAACCACTCAGGATTCAACCACATCCCCTGGTCTAAGAACCAGAGATACAACTTTTAACTTTTTTCTTTCTTTTAACCATTAACCATGTGAAAGCTGTTTTCACACATTAGCCCTTCCTTCATTGCCATGTGTTACAAATTCTTGCCAGGTTGTAAATTTTCTACTGTGTATTTCAGCCAACTCCACCAATATGCTGTGAATTCCTGACCACTTTGGCACATCAGCTGAGGGACATGTTATGGCCTACTTCTTCATGCTTTCACCCTGCTTCTGTTATTTGAACAAAGCCATCAAAGAACAACGCAAATACTTCCCACAAATAAACTCCAAAACACAGTTTTAGGAAAAGTGGTTTTTATAAAATGTTTTCAACTGTTCCGGCAGAAAGCCCCATAGTCCCAAAACCAAAATGCTAACCACCTACAGCTGAAACAGCAAATAAACAGAGACACTAATGAGGATTATAAAAACATACATTGTGGTAGGTAGCAGTCCCAGTGGAGTGAACAGAAGATTTTTCCCCCTGTTTTTAGGAGGTTATTTGTCTGTGGTATTTTGTTTTGTTGGTGGTGGCTTTTGTTTGTTTGTCTTTTAACTGTGGAACAAAGAAGAGGAGAATAAACAGAAAACTGGGAAATAAATGGCAGATTTGTGAGACACTCAGATACGACTGTCGCAGACAATTCAGTAAGGAGCTGATGAAAATGAACAGTCTATGTGAAATGTCAACATCTGAGTCCTGAAGCAGAGATTTCAAAGCAAGTAAGTAGAGAGAGGGTCTAATGGGCCTTGAAAATTAAAGACAAAAACTGTGCCATGTTTGAGTAAGACCCAATGGAGGAATGAAAAGTATTTGGGAACATAATTAAGACAAGATCATGATAACAATCAGCATTTGGAACAGAGAAGTTCCCTTATAAAGCCACAAGATGATGATAACCACTTCAACAATTAAAGTTGTTTGAAACATGTCACACCAAAGCTTTAATGTCAGATGTTATTAGAAGATTTAGATATTGCCTGATTACAGAACCTAGATGAAAACGCCAGATTATTCAACATATACATTTTACATACACATATGGGGAAAAAAAATTAGACATCTTGTTTGCACTGTCTAGGTAATCATCTTTTAAGACCTCTTCTTAAAGTAATCTGTAATTTAGTTATGTTTTAGTCAAATCTTTAACAAACTTCAAAAACCTGATGAAAACACTGATACTTAAAACTACGAAATGAATCAAAATCAACAGCAACTATTTTTATCTGTAGGCCTTTATTTTTTTTATATAGGCCTTGTTTTGGCACAACCCCTATTTTTAAACCAGTGGAAACCCCTATGGTTCTTGTTCTCTTATTTTTGCCTGCTATTTCTTTATGTTTTCACCAGATGAGTATGACGGCCTGAGATACAAATCTCTTTTTAATAAAGAACACTTGGGACAGGAGGTACTACAACAAGAATTACAGAAAGAAATTACAAAAGAAACGAAGAAATTAGTGCCTGATAACCAGGACAAACCACAGAAGTGGAAAAGGCAACCTGATGGCTACAGTAACATGCCATATACATTTCCTATTGTAATGTAGTTGCATTACAATATGATTAGTGAAGAGTTAGAACTTTCAGAACATATTGCTGTCAGTTCCCACCAAGTCAATGGAACTTGCTGTGCATTGGTCATTAAAATACAACTTGAAGAAAAAAAAAATACATGCAGGGAGGACAGACTTGGAAATTCTGCTATTAATCATCATCATTCTGAATATGACAATGACATTGAGTAATTCCATGCAGACAAACCAATTGTCTCTCGCTCAACTTCATGAAAAATGTTGGTCTCAGAAATTTGAAACACAGACGTGAGTCACTATCTAAACAAGAACAAAACAACAGGAGAGAATATTAGGAAATGTTAAGTTTATGAGAACAAAAAAATGATTTCATTTTAGCATATGCTGTTGCTTCAATGACAGTTTGAGATTAAACTGAAAACAAGGTGAAAAAATGAAGAAAAGCAGTAAATTTTTGAGTGGAACACAATAGCAGCCTTTCTCATGTGCATCATAAAGAGTAAGAAGGAGAAAAAAAAGTGCAGATAGAGCAGTGAATAAGAAAGATACCTTAAATAAAAAAAATGTTTTTCCTGAACTGACTGAAATGGAAAACTATTTTGAAGATTTCCAATCACACAACTACTTTGAGCCAAGTTTTGATCCCTTACGAGCAGTTTACAATGATCACCAAACCACAGACTAGGAACTGTGGAGTCTTAAGAGCTTCTGCTACTTTTAAAAAATTGATTCCCCAGTTACGGGAAACCAACACCTATCTCACTTGATAAATGAGTATTACTAGGACCCATGTCTCAAAAAAAATGACACAAATCTCCCGAAAAGTATAAGACTGTGTATGCAATGTACACCTGTGGCCAAAATGTAGATCAGTAACTTGGATATTACCTGTTTAGCATACTAAACATGGGACTCAAAACAGAATGCACAGCAAACTGACATGTCTATCTAAATGAACTAGAGAACAGCTGGCATCTCAACATATGCATAGATATGGACGACTCGGAGCTTTTATGCTGCATGTGACCATCAGTCTGAAAATTCTCACCATTTTAATCTTGATTGGAACTGAAGTCCTCATTTTGAACACTCCAAATTTATACCATTTAAAGGCTAAGTCTTTCTTCGAATAATCATGCACAATTGACACCAATTTTAAATTAATTTTAGACAGTGTTCAAATCATTTTTTCATATTCTTAAATTCCAAGTTTTATATAGTTCACACTGTTACCTAGTCACGATCTAATCAGAGGAAAAAGCATTTCCAACTTGAAACACCTTATTTTTTAAGAGATAAAAATTAGGAGTTTTCAGTCAGCAACAATTTATGCAGCTTATACACACAAATTACTATGTAGTTAGCAGAAGAGCCAAAGCATTCAGCAACTCATAAAAGTCTTACTTTCATAGTCATAGAAGATGTTGAGAGAAAAACATGGATCTACAAATGTATAGATGTTTTGAAACGAGCTTTAGCAAATTATCACTTAGATTGCATCTTGTGTTCTGTTGCTGAGAAGGTTTTCAAGAAGAGAACACATGGAGTAGAAAGAACAATGCCAAGAAGAGAAGGATTCAGATCACAAGAGGTAAAATATTTTCCTCTCCTAGGCACAGCAAAACGATGTTTTCTTACCTCAGTGAGTATAACAATATATACACATTCTATAAACGATTGTAGGAAACTCAAGTCATTGCTATCCACCCCCCCCTTTTTCCAACACACACACACAAAACAAAACAAAAAAAACACTTTTAGCAGAGAAGCAGCAATACAAATATATCTAAGAAAGCCACAGGAGGCTGGTTAGGAATGATTTTTCAGCATAACATTACAGGGTCACTTAGACCAGAAGCAATGCACACCACTCCATGCAACTGATCTTAAAGTCTTGCACCATGTGAAACACGCCTACTTTGCAATTACGCCACTATGGGGACATACGTAAGAATTTCAGGTATTTAACTGAAACATCCACTGATAAATACAGGTTTTTTTCTTTTACTCTGTTACTTGTACTGGCTATTGACCACAACTTAGAACAAGATGAAAATCTAAGCCAGAATCTAACTAGTGTAAATATTATCCAAGTTCTACCAGCAAAGAAAAAAATCACAGAATCACAGAATTTCTAGGTTGGAAGAGACCTCAAGATCATCGAGTCCAACCTCTACCTAACGCTAGCAGTCCCCACTAAACCATATCCCTAAGCTCTACGTCTAAACGTCTTTTAAAGACTTCCAGGGATGGTGACTCCACCGCTTCCCTGGGCAGCCTGTTCCAATGTCTAACAACCCTTTCGGTAAAGAAGTTCTTCCTAACATCTAACCTAAAACTCCTCTGGCGAGATAAATAAAAGAAAAAAAAAGAAACCATAGGCAAGCTTCAAAGGCCCCAATACTCTAAATAACCTCAATCCAGAAAGAAATAAATCAATTCTTAACAATCCAAATCAACAGATAACCACACGCCTATTCAAAGCAGATTCACTCCTTATCTTATCCAGCAGTCTGATTTACACCAGAAAATAAACCAGGCTTCTAAGGCTCAAAATCAGCTTTTAAGAATTAGATAAAATTTTATAGCTTATATATACACACGTGAGGTACATGAATACATAACGCACACACACCCTGTATGCTGAAAACAGCTTGTTTGCTGAGAATGCCAAGACTAGAAATCCTGATGTAGTATCACCAATTCCTAGGGTGCCATGCCTTAAAAAGTTACAATACTTAAACAACAAAATGAGCTGTCCTATCCTGTCCTGAGCTTTAGACTATTTGGTGTGTTCTAAATTAAGGAATTGCACATTGGGAAAAAACTATTTCTCTATTTCATACAAAGTGTTAAATTGAAAAGCAAGTATGAACGATCTTAGAAATTAACAGTCTTTTACAACAACAATACGCTCTACTGGAACATATACATTTTTTGCTGAGTTGCATGGTGAATTTTTACAACATCAAACAATTTCACCATGATGGCAACTTTTAACCTTTTTTTTTTTTTTTTTTTTTTTTCCTGTGCCTTACCATTTTTCCAAAATGCTGTATTTGGTAACGCTCAAGTCTCTGAAAATCCAAGTTAAAGCACGCAGCAATTCAACTCAATTCAGTCCCTTGCTGGGATTGGCAATGCTTTGGGAACAATCTGTATCATGAATGCTGCATGCATTCACTGGGTGATGTTTAAATCTACTGAATGAAGATGAGGGCTCAGCGAGTCCACGGCAGCAAAAAACTGTTATAAGAACTGGGAATTACAGTGTCTGGCAAAACTGAATTTGTAATATACAGGGATCAGGAAGAAAGGAGGCAATTCACTGGAGGAGTGCTATTAACCTTATACATTTCAGGAGGGAGGTTTCACTTGTAACTTGACCATGGCAGTAAGGGAACAAGCTCTGTCCTTGAGACCCAAATGAGTATATCATCTTGACGCTGCCCTGCGCTGCATACCAGCACTCCAGGTTTCTGTTGCAGTGAGCTATGCAATTACACCTTCTTGAATATGTCCCACTGCAGCACTGTGTCTACCAGGCAGTGTTACTACATGTAACTGGTCCTGTGTGGAGCCAGCAGTTGGTCTCTGTGATCCTTGTGGGTCCCTTCCAAGTCAGAATAGTCTACACTTCTACACTAAACTTGTTCCAGAATGCATCTGGAAAAGGTCTTAGCAATTCATAACCGTATTGCAGTTAAACATTTTATATGTTCTGAAAAGTAAACGCAAGTCATCACTTTGCATTTGCCTGCTGCGCAGTGCTACATGTACCATGAATTCACGTGTTTTTCTGGATTCTTTGTGTAGCCCTGGAGATAGATACTCTATTGTATTTCCTCTCCAAGCTGTGAGAGAAGCTAGGTACAGAATACCTTATTTCAATATCTAAATGTCAAAGTATGTAAAAGAAACTGTTCAGGATTATTATCTCTATGCTATAGTTGGGGAAGCAGAGATTTGATATGTAAATGACCTTCTCAAAGTCGGAGAAGTGGCTGAATCAAGTACAGGAAATTAATAAAAATTCCCAATTTCCAGTTTCTGTTTTGGTAATAAGAACGATAAGCCACATTTGACAAAGAAAAACATGTATGCACATACAAAGTTTTTATCTACTGGAACATATACATTTTTTGTAGCTTTTAGTAATTTATGGTCTGAAATAGCTGAGGAGAGATGATGTACTAAGAAAACTAAAATTTCTTCAGAAAGCAAATCTGTTAAGAGCCTTTGTTTTATACTTAGTACACTCCCCTTCTGCCACTGCTCTTTCTGATCATCCTCTTCCATTTCCAGGTGTATCCCCCCCCAAATGAACAAATTGTTCGACCTCTACATAGAAGATGACTTAAGCATCTACTTCATTTACAGAAAGAAATTTAAAAAAAAAAAAAAAAAAAAAAAAAAAGAGCTTTAGCAAGCCTCTTCTTACATTACCATTAGGGCAATCTAAAACAATATTTGAAACGCTTTTGAAATGTTTAGCCAAACTCAGTCATTACTTCACATTTACTAAAGTTGGAGTAATTTTGTTTTTAAACGTGCGCAGCCCTACATTAGAGATCTGACCACTGTGTCCACTGTGTCACTGTTTCCTTTCCAAATCAATCTGTGGTCTCCCTGGGCATACAAAGTGGTCACACTTCCTCTGGCCAGCAGAAGAATTAACAAAACAACTCTTCCAAAGTAGGCACAGCCTGACTTCATACCACATTATCAACTGATCCTCTAATGGCAACCCAAAGCTCTGTCTGAGACTATTGTCCCTTCCAATGCTCAGACATGAAGTAACAGAAGGCAATACCAAAGGCGGCTCCAAAACAATTCATGGGACTACCTGGCACAGCTCATCTGTGAACAATCACGCCCTTTTGTGAGATAAAGGCTGAAGTGTTCAAACAGTTGGGCTACTGGCAGGCAATCCACAACAGACTACACAGATAAACAGTATTTACTTTTTCTTACCTGATGTGAGTTGCAGGAAGAGACTCATACTGGCGAGAAAGAAAGAGCTCTCTGTGCTTCAACTGATGTTTCTGTTTATCCGTCAAGTCAACCTCAATTGTAGTTTCAGACTCTTCTTCAACTTCTTCTGCAGAGAAGCAGAGCGTAGGTCGAAATTAACTCTGTTACATAACACCCTTGCAGCCATTTCACTTGACATTCCCCCCACCCCTTAGCAACCTCCCTTAGTATTGCAAAGAAAAGATGAGAGTAACAGGTCTAGTTTATGTAACTTGACAGAATATTAAGCATTTTGAATTTGATACCTTCTACTTTAAGCCTTTAAAAATTATGCTGCTCTCCTACTGTATTATGCACTTAAGTCTTTCACACAGCTGCAAGAACAATCCTGACAAAATTACTCACTCTTTTTTCATCTCTTTTCACTTTTTTTCTCTGGGTTTGCCACTTCTTTGCTGACCAGTTCCATTTTACGTATTCTGTTGCTGGTATCAGCATTGCTAGAAGTTTTACAAGCATCCTGGTGAAAAGCACTTTCTATGAAACTGAAAGTTACTGAATTCACTGTATTGCCAAATCACACGCTGAGAAAATTGAACAACCTCACTGCCTTCCAAGATGTTAACCTAATAGAATCTGACAGCAATATTCAAAATTATTTCTATTTTAAGCAATACAGCACTATAATAGGATGTTATTATTAGATATTATCATAAGATAACAGCAACTAAAACAGCAAGTATTAAACTCTATTTTAAAGTATGTTCGCAGTTGAAAACTCTTTTATAGTCAGTCTAATCTGAAATTGTCTAGTACTACCTTGAACATGATATAACCAAAGAAAAAGATTCCTTCTAAAGACTTAAACCATCTGTAAACTGGAAACATTAAGGAAAAAATAAAAACAGATACTAAAAAGTGTCCCTTATAGATTTTAAAAGCAACGTTCACAGTGGTTGTTAGCTTATCATACGGACAAACACACTGTCCAAAATAGTTATCATGGGATCTTCATGGTTGAGATCTGCCTTTGTAGTAGATTCCTGGGACATGCAGACCTCCAGTCTACACTCCCTAACTTCCCAGAAAGGACAAAGTCCCAGTGAACGTTATATGCAAAAAACAGGCACTTTAAGCTTTCTATGATTTGGCAATTTTCTACCTGCTCTATTATCTACAAGCTACAAAACCAAATATACTTTACAAAATATGCCTTAGGAATTAAAATTAAACAACGAAACCACAGCATTAACTAGTATTTCATGTAGCTACCTTAGAACAAATCACCTCATCTGCTCTTGCAAAGTAACACTTTTTACAAACAACCTACAGACTTCTCAAAATGAAGCCTGCCTGTGTCTTCATGGCAACCACAATTCTCTCCAAATGCAACTTCATTATTATTATTTTTTAATCATGCCTGCCTGTAGCTTATTCCACTTCTTTCTATAGAAGTGATAAAACACGGTCATCTCACATAACCAACTCCTCAAATCCAGTTCCATCGGCCACCGTAAGCCTACTTGGCTCTACACACAGTCACCATCCCTGTTTTGTAATGTATTGTGGGGATGTAGATTAACAAAAACAAAGCCCCACAGTCTCAGCTGACACACACAGAGGTTCAAGTCAGATCACAACTGAGTTTGGAATTATTCTGACACCTATAATGCTAACAATAAATAAAGTGTAAAAAAAAAAAAAATCCTGTGCAAAGACGAAGCATTTTTAAATTAAACTAATAAAGAAAAAAGGAATGAGTATTAAAATGTTTAAGTTTCAAACAAATATTAGCTATGACCATTTATTACCATAAATGACTTACTAGCTACATTTGCTAAAGCCTTAATATTTATTAACATATCCAGATGTGTCAGCAGTTGTTTTTTTGTTTCTTTGTTTTAGTATACATACTGCTTGTAGCATTCTACAGGTCCAAAGTTCTCATTTGTCTATTTATTTCCTCTCCTTCCTGAATGATATCAAAAATACAAGCTTATCTTTTGTTACAACCATCTGAAGATAGCTGACAAGAAACAGCCCATTAGAAAGCAATTTAGGCATCCAAACACAGGTGTCCAGGGCCACATTAGACAGACCTGTAGAAAGCACCTGACTACCACTATGGCAGAAAACACAGAAGAATGTGTACCATTTTGAAGTGGCAGCAGGGAGCCAGGAATTATATTGCAGAGAGTTTAAAATGACTTTAGATGCCTACGTTCAAGTATCATAACAGCTCCCTTAGAGCGAGAAATTAGAAAAAATAATTGTATATTTATTGCACTAATCTTCCATAAGACAAGAAAGTATCGATTCAAGAGCCTGAAGCTGAAATCCTCTCTTACATGCATCACTTCAAAGATAACAAGCCCAAACATGAAAAAAAAAATAATTTACTAAATTTTTCAGAAATAAAGCACATGTTTTACTCACAAAGATCTGACAAACCAGAAAGCAGGACTAATCATGGCCAGACACTGCACAGTTCCACTACTGATGCATATAACTTATCACCAGATTAATTTTACAACTCTTCTTCTTCATAATAAAAAATGCAAATAGTAATGCATTTAGCAAAACATGTAATAGTTTGTCCCAGCAATAACAAGCTGCATCTAGAAAGTACACACTGGATAAAGTGAGAAAATTAAATATTTAAACTAATTTGCTCGATAGCAATGCAACAAATTCTGCATCTGACCAAACCTTTAGACACCTGCTTTCAAACAAGATTTTTGCATAGATCAGGCCTTAATGCCTATGTGAAGAAAAGGGGTGAAGAACTTTCAGTCCTTCTAGAGCTCTCTTCACCCGTGTCTTGTATTTGCAGTGCATATGCAATTTAATTTACCATCCAGGAAGAGGTTATTCCCGTCAAGAAGAGTGAAATGGAAGGTACCTACAGGAAATTATCATAAAGTGGCACCAAGTTGAGCACATTTTCAGTGCTCAGGAAGAGAAGTAAAGCCATGGCTCAAAGTGAACAAATATTTTAATGGAGAAATATGGTAATGACATACACAGCATCATCATTCCCAGAACAAATTGAATTTTGTTTTCTATCTACAGTTGTTCAGCTTAAAAATATCTTGAAAGTCTGAGGTATGACTACAAAGATGAACACAATCAGATTTTCTAAATGACACAATCCCCTCTAGGCCCTGGCCAAAGATGAAGATTATGTTTTGTAGTACTTTTCCTGGTCTACAAGAAATATTTCATTTAAAAGAAAAATCCTGAAGAGAAAAAGCAGGGATCTTTGGTGAGCTTTTAAAGCTTTAGGTCTATCTATTATACATGGGTTTTCTAATCAGCAATTGCAAATATTTGCTTTGATCCTGAGAACCAGAGTGGTCCAGTGATTCTTTCGCTGGCAGTGGTACAGCCTTGGCCTTTCCCTTTTCCCTTGTAACTAAGGCCTAATTGACTCAAATAAGCAATAGATACTAGGAAAAAGCTGTAATCCTCACTCATTTTACATGCGCACTACCATTTTAAAAAAAAAAAAAAAAAAAAAAAAAAACACTTGTTTTCTATTTAGTCTGTGGGATTCACTGTTTAGAAAAGTGTTCTTACTGAACTTAAGAAGAAGAGAGAGTTGTCCATGCCATAAATTTTGTAGATGTCTTTTTTTTTTTTTTTATAGTTAAGTAATGTGGTGACTTAAGCTTGCCACCAGGAAGAAATGCTTATTTTTATATCTAAAATCAAAATAAGCTGAGGACGGACCTCTAGAAATATGACACACCCATTTAATATAAAATGGTTTAAGAAAGTGACTTTAAAAAAAAATCATGAAAGACACCTAAAAAGCTTTAAATGTGACTCAGACCACTCCGTGGTTAAACAGCAGCTAGCAAATGTTGCTTTCCTCTAACCTATTACTTTTCCTTATCTAAGTCAAAATAACCCACCATACAATTTCCTTATCTACTGCAACAGAAAGTAAAAGAGACTGGATTAAACACTGAAGGCTGTCGCTAGCGCTGAAGGAGTATATATTGAGTTTTAAAAGGAAGAAGTCCTCCCTCTGTTGCCGCCAACGAATTGCTGACTGTGTTAGTTTCAGCTAGAGGTTGGCTGGATCACAGAACCACAGCTACACAAAATAATTCAGACTGTAAAGGGACACAGGAGGTCTCCAGCGCAAAGTCCTCCTCCAAGCAGGCTCCACTGTGAAGTCAGCCCAGGTTACTCTACGTTTTATTCAGCTGGGTCTTGAAAACCTCCAAGGACAGAGACCAAAAAGCCTCTCTGGCAGCCAGCTCATGGCAAAAAAAAGCTGTTCCTTGTACCTAACCTGAATCGCTCCTGTTTGAATTCAGTCATGGCAAAGAGCTCAACTCCATCACCCCTAAAATCTCCCCATAGGTATTAGCAGTCTAATTCTCCAGGCAGAAGCAGCTTGATTCCCTCAGCCTCTCCTCCCCTCATGGAGACCTCTGCTGAAACTCCTCCAGTGCATCCACAACTTCCCTGTATCGGGGGCCTAAAACTGGATGCCATACACATAGCACCGAGTTGCTGGAGGGGACAGCCACCTTCCTCGAACCAACTGGCTAGGCACCTGGTGATACAGCCCTGGGTGCTGCTGTTTTGCCTCCTCTGTCACCAGGGCCCTGCCCTCTGCCAGCGCCCCAGGGCCTTTCCCACAGAGCTGCTTCCCCCCAGCCTGCATCCCTGCCAGGGGCTCTTCCTTCCCTCAAACAGGACATGGCATTTTGTTCCTGCTGAGCTGTCTCCAGGTTCCCCGTGTCCTGTTCCTCCTGCTTACTAGGTCTGTGTCAGCCCTCCCCTCCAGGGCAGCACCTGGCTTCCCCCAGGCGGTGTCAGCCTGGGCCCCAGGTCACTGATAAGGGCAGGTCCCAGTATACGAACCCTAAACTGCTACCCTCTGGCTCAGACCATGCAGTTAGCTTTTTGTTCACCTCACTGCACTCCAATCCAGATTAATTCCAAGCTTGTGACCTAGCGTGCCCATTCAAAATGCTGCTGCTGGCATAAAAGGAAAAAGCAGGAATAAGGGCTGCAACTAGGAAGATGTTTTCATTTTTCCCCCCTTACAAGACCACTTGTTTCAACAGCAGCACAGGCTGATGCTGCATTAAACCAGCAGTGTAACCACAATGCATTAACTTCCTACCTCTAAACTTAATTGCTTCCAGTTGTGAAACCGTATCTCAGCTTAGCTATACCCAGTTCATGCAAGATTTGAGAAATTTAACAAACTTACCAAACCTGCTTTAACTCCACAAATTGTGATAGTGGTTTTTAAAATACCTTTAAAATCCTATTTGATCAGCATAAATTTCAGTTCAAAGAACACCACTAAGCCCAACTTTAAGAACAACCTCTAAACTTTTTTCCTTTCCTGTACACCTTTGAGTACAGACTCAGCCCCAAAACTATATAAACGATGGGTATCTCCAACATATTTCAAAACCTACAGATAAAAGGCCACGAATGCTGAACAGCAGCCAGTTTACCACGCACATCAGAGGAAAGACGGCGGTGTGTAAATCTTGTAAGCTTAGCTGGCTGCAGCAAAAACATCAAGCGCACACTTGGCAGTTAGACACTACAGCAGAAAGAATTACAAATATAGATTTTGGGGGGATAGGGAGCAAATCTATTTGCTGCCAAAATGAGTACAAAAGATAAACATTAAGTCTGACTATACGAACAACTCTATTCAGACTGTGAACGAAGAACTCTCTTAACCGAGCAGTTGGCCAATTTGTTCAGTCTGCATGAAGTTTCTTGCCACATGTGGTGTTGTACCAACTTCACTGTGATATTTAACCCCCCAGTGCTACAGTAAAGCAGTTTAATCAACTTTGTGAGCTAGACTACACATAGTTATACTGTCAGTTTGACTGAGAAAGTGTTTACTAAAGCTGAATTAATTAGCTCTACTTACACCGTGTCTGTTAGTAGAATATCAGATGGCTGGCAGAATACGTGACATCCGCCTGATATCTGCTGTTACTGTCAGGTAGGATCAGAAACCTGAAGTATGGGTTTGTATGGATTCTGAGTCATTTAGCTACCTACTGTGTGAACCTGAACAATTTAGCAGGTAGAAAAAAGACTGGTTGGTTATGCTTACAGGGAACAGGTGTGCTTTTAATTCCTCCTGGATAGCACAGATACACATATTTCCTCTAAGGGGTTTTCCATTTTCTTGCACAATTATCCAAGCAATCCTTTCACACTACATCACCATAATTTTTCTAAAGGAGGTCACAAAACAAAGAAATAATTCTTAATGGTTGTGGAGTGTAATTAAGATGCCACACCTACTCTCCATCAATAAAAAATATTTCTAACATTACATAGGTTTTTTTTTGAGTACTTCTAAGGGGCATGTTATAGCGTAGTAATTCATGGAATGACAGCCATATATAACTTAGTAACTATTTCGTGTTTGACACAGGCTTGTAGCAAAAATATTTAATGAAAGCTATCACATCAGAAAATGCCCCATTCCAACACTTGATGGACAGATTTTTTGGATAACTGGTTTTAAAGATTTTTGAGAACAAGGAGCTTGTGGGTAAGAGGCAAGGAAAGACTACCTTCATAAGCAGTACAAATCGTAGTGTGCTACATTAACAAATATATCATAGTAAATTAAATGCTACATAACTAAATGCAGATGTAAGCACATTATAGTTTCACAGTGTTATCCACTGCTGCAAACTAGCTTATGACAACATTGCAAAACAGAAGGGTCTCATAGAAGTGTGAAAACAGTAACGTGCAAGCAATGATGAAACAGCTGGCAATCTCATATCATAAACCTAGATGCAGATTTTTCAGTTTCCCTTCTCTCTCCTCCCTCCCTTAACCTGGTTTCCGTCTCACCTATTCAAATGGAAACTCCTTCAAAAGGGAAAATATCCTGTTACAGGTTATTTTGCATTTCATCATGTGAACCTGTTGCATTTCATCATGTGAACATCTTTATAAACTGAAGCAACCTGTTGCGGCATGTGCAGAGCAACAGTCCTCTGCAGGGCTCTTTTACACAGTTCCTTGGTACAGGCAGCAAACAGCATACTCATAATTGTGCCATGGACAAAGCTATTTGCATCGTGATTATCATTTTCAATGTACAATTACTGGATCATGCTCATCAATTGAACAAGAGGCCAACTAGTTATTTTTCAAAGTACAAACATATTTAGGGCTGCAACAGGAAGGCATGTTAAAAGTTTTAGTTCTACCTTCAAATCCAGGCTGGCAAACCACACAAGAGAGCAAGAGTGAACACAAGCAACCTGATACTGCCCAAGAAAAAAAAAAAATTAGCATCTGGCTCGAAAAATATGAAGGCCATCTACAACAATACCACATAGGTAAGAGAGTACGCTCTTCTCAACATAATCATTCTTTCAGAGCAGCACAAACATGAGGATCACTTGGTACCAAGGTATCAGACAGAATAACACAATAAAAAAGGTCAGAAGGGACATTAAAGATGACCTAGTTCCAAGTCCCCTGCCACAGGCAGGGACACCACCCACTAAATCAGGTTGCCCAAAGCCCATTCCAACCTGGCCTTGAACACCTCCAGGGATAGGGCATCCACAGCTTCTCTGGGAAGCCTATGCCAGTGCCTCACCACCCTCTAAGTGAAGAATTTCCTCCTAAAGTTTAATCTAAGCCTCCCCTGTTAGAAGCCATTCCCCTTTGTCCTATCACTACCTGTCTGAGTAAAAAGTTACTCTCCATCTATTTTATAAGCCCCTTTAAGTACTGAAAGGCCCCAATGAGGTCTCCCTGGAGCCTTCTCTTCTCCAGGCTGAATATCCCCAGCTCTCTCAGCCGGTCTTCATAGGAGAGGTGCTCCATACCTCTGATCATCTTTGTGGCCTCCTCTGGACATGATCAAACAGCCCCACATCCCTCTCACACTAGGGACCTCAGGGCTGGACACAGCACTCCAGATGGGGCCTCACAAGGGCAGAGCAGAGGGGGACAATCACCTTCCTCGCCCTGCTGGCCACCCCTCTGTTGATGCAGCCCAGGACACAGTTGGACTTCTGAGCTGCAAGCTTGCACTGCTGGCTTGTGTCAAGCTTTTCCTTTACCAGCACCCCCAAGTCCTTCTCTGGTCTCAATGATTTCTCCCAGACTGTGCTCATGTCTGGGGTTGTCCCAACCCAGGTGCAGCACCATGCACCTGGCTTTGTTGAAGATCAGTTTTCACATGGGCCCAATTCTCAAGCCTGCACAGATCCCTTTGGATGCCATCCCTTTCTTCTGTTTTATCAACTGCACCACTCAGCTTGGTTTCATTTGCAAACTTGCTAAGGGTGCACTCAATCCAATCGTCCATGTCACTGATCAAGGCATTAAACAGCACCAGACCCAAGACAGAGGGACACCTCAGATGTCCCTGAGGCATGCCACTTATAACTGACCTCCACCTGGACACAGAGCCACTGACCACCGCTCTCTGGCCATGACCTTCAAGCCAATTCCTTATCCACTGAATGGTCTACCCTCCAAATCCATCTCTCTTATCTGGAGATCAGGATGTCAAGTGGGACCATGTCAAAAGCCTTGCAGAAGTCCTGGTAGATGACATCGGTTGGTCTTTCCTTGTCAACTGATGCAGTCACTCCATCACAAAAGGCCACCAGATTGGTCAGGCAGGATTTGCTCTTGATGAAGCCATGCTGACTATTTCAGATCACTTCCTGGTCTTGCATGTGCCTTAACATTGCTACCAGGAGGATCTGTCCCATTATCTTGCCAGGCACAGAGGGGAGACTCACCAGCCTAGCTCCCTTCCTTTCTACCCTTTTTAAAAATGAAAATGATCCCAACTCTTCACCCTCGTGATTAATTATTGGACCTGATTTTGAGCAATGAGAGATGCTTATCTTCCATTTACATAAGACTGATCCTATTAGCAACTTTTCCCGTCACTTGGATTTCAACTTTTCTGTACAAACCACCTGCTCATAAGATCTGTTTTAAATGGTCTTTCCTTTAAAATAGAAAAGGTATGCCTGAATTAGTTAACAAATGGTAAAATTGCCTCTCCTTAGTAAAATGCAGTGAAAATATTTTAAAAAAACATGCATCACAGAGAACTAAGAACACCAAAATTCTTTTAAGCTTTCTGTAGGAGTCCGCATTTAAGAACTATACTATTGTTTTATTTTACAGTAATACAACAATAATCACAGAGTTTCAGAGCTCTAAACTGTTTTTTCTAACAAGCAATTCATATCCGCAGTAGCAGGTATAAACAGCTTTTCAAAATGTGTTGGCAAAGAAAAGGCACAGATTGTAGAAGCACTTTCCTACCCCTACTCCGAATGGCATATGATTCTGCTTATAAAACACAGACGATTTATCTTCTACAGTATCTCCTTCCAGAAGGGATGAATTTTGTTTGATTTTTACAGGGAGGAAAGAAGGAAAGCAAAAATGCAAAGAAAACAATTTGTGTATCCTGTTCCTGAGTAAAGTTAACTGAGACACATTGAAGTTCTATGTCCAGGATTTTAAAATGAGAAGAATATTATCCAACATAACGTCTACTCAATGCCAGCATGGTAAGATTTTTCCTGTTTACAGACCTAATGAGATGAGCAGGAAGAAAAGTTCATTCACTCTGATAGTCTAAGACTTGAAAGTTATGTTTTTTTCCATCTTTAACTGTATTAATGATAAATCTTCAAGATTGTACATGCATCGAGGAAAGAATTTAGAGTTAAGATTCTAATGAAAGGGAACTATATATTTATGAACTGGGAAAGGTATAAAGAAATCTACATAGATACGTCACTTTAAATCTTTAAACCATTTAATTATGATGCCAGTTGAGTAGGGAAATCAGTGTAGGAATAAACATCACATTGTGGTAACTAATGAGGTCTTCAATATATGTGCCATTTTTTCTTGTTTAAATAAACTAAAATAAAACTTCAAGGAAACCAATGAAGTTGTCAAATACCACATTTGATACAGTACCAAGTAAAAATATCCAAAAAAATCATCATTTATTCATTTCATACATGTTGAATATGCAGCATTTTGATCCCAGGCTTTTTCCCCCCATTAAAAACAGAAGAGAAGAGCATTTCAGAAGTTTATGAAGGTAGTCACCCTCTGAAGGCAAAAATAAAGCTGTCCATAGATCATAGTGTTTTTTCTTGTGTGATATTTGACAGCCTAGTTCTTGGTCCCTTGAGGCCCTACTGAGAAAAACAACATCAGGATTTCATTCACAACGGCAGCATCAGTCACAGGACCTGACCCAATGAACTGTCACACAGCAAAGGGCCCCACATCACCCTGCAAGACCAGGTTACAGGCCACTGACCCTGCCAACATTAAGTTTCAGTGCTAGTTTAAGCCAAAACAAGGGTGTACTTTTCATGCAGGAAGCTGCAACAAACCACTGTCTTCAGTGTTGTATATCACTCCCAATCCCTCATGTAAACAAGTGAAAATGTAAGTCCATCACTTGCCATAGCAAAATGGGAAGATTAGAAAACTGATTTTTTGTTAGATGCTTAACCTGTTGCACAAGTAGAAAAAGCACACGTTTACGTAACCTCTGATGTATGCACAGCCCATCAACTATGCAATCTGGACAGAGAAGACATCTTACTGCAATAAACCTGGAAACAAGTTCTGGATTCAGACAGTTGATGACAGTCAAAATGAACTGCTTAGCTCTCCAGTCTTTTAGGAATTTCATAATGTAGAACAGGCTTTTACTGGCAAAATTGTACTTTTTAACCAGTCAAACTTGTTTTGCTCATGGGTGTAATGTATTCCATATTAGAATAAAACATTTCTTTGCCAGGATCCTTGCAGAAGAACTTGTATAGTACACAAACAGGTTCACACTAAAAAGCTTTCCCTGCACTGATACAAGCTTTCCCTGCTTTACAAACAGTAGATGAAAGGAAAAACAAGGTATTGATCCAAAAGGCAAATCACATCTCTAAATTGCCATTCCAAACACCCACTCTGCTACTCCATGTGGCCTACAGCACATGTATGGTAACCGTTAGTCCATACTCTGTCATTTGTGCAGCCTACATTTAACAAAAATACAAGTTTACAGACAAACCACAGAAGTAGTTTCTATATTAATCTTATTTGCTACTTCTACCTTTTCTGTAATACCTCGCACCACACGTACTCAATAGTGCATGAGTCAGCTTGGGTAGGAAGCACTACGTCCATTCTCACACAGTGCCTTGCCCAAGCTAATAAGCTCTGTCTCCATCATCCTGTGTGAATTTTCAAGCGTGCACAAGTATTATCAAGGACAACCTTCACAGACTTCATTTCACTGCACAATACAGGCATATGCAAGAATTACTGTTGGTAAGCCTTTAAACCATCAGATCTCATCCATGATTCATACACTAACTGCCACTGTAAGGTGGGAAAAAAGGCGTTCTGTATTACTAGTGAGTTTGCATCACTCACATTTGTAAGCAACAAACTACTGATTCAAGCAAACTATCAGAGAAGTCTTTGAAGCCATAAAATGCATCTCTAATTGGAGTTTTAAAGATACAAATAACCTAGCAGTTTTTTTATTACTAAAATTTATGCCTTGGGAATATTCACTTAAAATTATGAGCCAAGAGAGGAAAAAACACCACGATGTAGAAACACACAAGATCACGGAAACCTAGGAGTTGCAAAACATCCTATTTTATCTTTGTGAGACAAACAATTATGATCAATATCAGTATTTTGTAGGTCTCGAGAAAAAACTGTAGGATCACACATTGGTCAGCACAATTAACAGACGCTAAGGGGGCAGGAAAAAGTATGTGAGAAATGACAATTACATGTTTTCCACAAATCAAAGCAAACACAAAACGGTAAGCACGGCAATAACGATGAACATATTTAAGCCTGACCAAATGGGAACAGATCCTTAAGAGCACTGGGAAACAGAGAATGCACAATGCCTAGACAGTTTCCTATGAATGCTGTCTCCTTCCCAGAACTCAAATGCAAAGAATTTATTTTGTGGGTAGAGCTCAAAGAAGTGACGCCTTCTTTTGTATTCCAGTGAGTCACTCCCTCCTGAGAAAACGCATAGAATAAATGATTTCAATTAATAAGGAATAAAAACAGAAGTTGGATTTCACAGATTCATTAAACTTTTGAAATTAAACAGCTTTCAGCATAAATGTAAATTGGTAATTTGCAGCTTTCCACTCTCCACAGCAAACTCGTTAAATGAATCCAGACTTTCTTTTCAGTTTGTTTTTACATTCTGAGAGATTGGTAGCAATGTGTTCAAGCCTTTTAAATTGTGTTTAGAAAATCAGATTTGGAACTATAAAAAAAAAATCTAGGTACGGCTGCCCAAAACTATAAATCTATTCTTAAGAGATTAACAGATGAGGCTGGCAGCTTCTAGCTGGTTTGCTAGTAGATGCAAAAAACAAGACGCAGTTACACAAACTGCATACAGTGGACAAGCAACAATACGTGCAAAGCCCTACATACCCAAATGCAGATCTTATATACTCAGGTGAATAAAATGTACGTATGCAAGTCTGCCATCAGAGCTACCATCTCCTGCAACTATGAACTTTGCTGGAAACCCATTCACTCCATTAAGGGAAGATCATTAACATTCACAATCTAGTAAGACATTCTGCACCAAAGAAACTGACTACAGAAGCTAGTAATTCCACAAGATACTTAGAGCTGACAGTAAACTGGTTAATGAGACAATATACACTACGGTTAACTACTAATTGTAAAATGTCATTCACAAAAGGAAGACTGATTGTCAGAAGCAAAAAGCTCCTCATTACTGCTTCCTTATTGTTTTCAACATTGGGGGGGGGAAAAAAAATCACAAGTATGCAGTTCCTGTACAAAATGCAGTGAACAAAACACATAATTTATGAGACTACCCAAAGCACCCTTGAAAAGGATAATTGGGAGCCTTGGGACACGTTTCTCCTTGGCGACAAGGATGTGAATTTGGACAAGGCTTGCTCTATTTCAGCAAGGTCTGATTTCCCCTCCACCCCCAATCCGCCAAATAAATTACAACTGAAGTAATTCTCTTGGGTAAATAAAGGAAAAAGTCAGGTTCCCTTGTTTCTGGAGATGAAAAACGTCATGTCTTCCCTACAAAAAAAAAAGAAATCCCCAAGCTCATTTTCAGTGAAAGTGATAGTTACACTAATACAAAAATCCCTTAGCATAAAAGCTACTCTGCCACTGATTGAAGAACTCGTTGTCGTTATCATTCTTAAATGGCCCTCCTAAGGTGTGTCTTACCACAACACAGAACTGAGGATACCCAAGAGCAATGTAACGCACCTGAATTTGCTAGTGCTTATTTATAGTCAACTAACAGAGACACGTAAACTAAATATAATATGTAAAATTCCAGTCTCAAGCAAGAGACCCACCTGAGCTCGTTCTCCTAAGCTTTCCTAGCTTACCATATTTGTTTTGCCTCCGTTCTCCACCCCACCTACAAAGCAAACACAAGTCTTCCGATGGCTTGCTCACAAACAGACGACAAGTCTTTCTAAAGAAAGAAAAGGGGGCAGAAATTCCAGGTCAAAAATCATTTTCTCTTAATTTTTTGCTACTTAAGGGGGAGGGGAGGGAATAAACAACTAACCTGCAAACAAGCACTTGTTTATATTTACAGAAGCCTTGAAATTAGGCAGGCAGTGTCTCACTGAACCAGTTACACAAGTCTGCACACCCACTCCTCAGGCATATCTAACAGCCAAGCCTCCTCCTTTATACATGCTCCAAGAATCTCCTATCCCTCATCCCCAGCTTTGCCATCCCAATCCTTAGCTCCTTTCCCTCCTATCTAACTCTCAGGAAAATGGTATGTTTCATCACCAGGACTTGTGTTCCTACCAGCAAGCAAGAGTGAGGCTCCCCCCTTACGCTAATTAAAACACAAACTGCAACCCTACCACAAATCCAACTGAATACGAAACTCCAAAGAACCAGTTACACATTTCTGTAAAAACAAGCACCCAACTGAACTCCTGAGCTCTATGGATTTATTTTTGCACCCATGTGACCGTAAGACAGAAATGGATTTGTTTTATTCGTATCAAGACCAATGCAACACCGTCATCTTCTTTCCCTTCAAGCTAAACTGGCAGCTCTTCCAGACTTAATTCCATTGAAAGAGTAAGCAGCTAAGCACACTCTATCCCTACACACATCCTGCCCTACAGAATGGGTGTCATCCTCCCCTAACATTATCAGTAAAGCAAATAAACTGTTTTAAATTATTCCCTGGAAGTTGTACAGAGGATACAATAACAAGTATTAAAAAGAAAGTATTAATTACTTCAACATTTAAGATAAAGGTGGATAACACGGATCATTTGCAATGCAGTATTTAACATTCATCTCCGGCATTCGTTTGCCAAAATATGCCTCTGACTAAACAGACTGTGGATAAAATAGGTGTTCAAGGGAGCCAACAGGACCAGAAATAGCAAATTTTAAGGTTTCATATAAAACCTCCAGTAAAAAGATGCTTTATATTCTAAGACATTATACAACTTGAATTAAGAGAACAAGAGAAGACTCTCATCATAAAGTGATTTTTCAGAAAAGGGACTTTGAGTAAGTAAATGTTGTATCCTGAATAACAGCTTTTTAGTTTGATGTACAAAAAATACCATATTGAAAAAGGATTAGGATAACAACAGAAAACACCACACAACTTTTTGGCTGATACCACCTGACTGGACAAAAATAATCCAGTAATACTGTATTGTTAGTGTTTTAAATTACAGTCAAACACATGACTTAGAAAAGAGAACAACACTGAAGAGAACAAAGCACCTTATGCATTTTACTTAGAAGTCCTTTACAGACCCTCCAGGGTGCTCAGACATACTTTTTCACATGTAGACTGAGTATATAGATTGCCTTATTCCTGTTTCAGTTTTATTTACTCTTGAGAAACATACTGGAAGATGAATCTAAGCTAAATTTCTTGAATTGTTGAAGAGGACTGAAAAACTCTAATAGGTTTTACCTGGTACTGAATACTATGACCACTGCTATGCCACAGCAATTATATATTCAGAAACACAATGACAAGTGTTTTATAAAAACATGAAAATGTAGCTATAATTAATACTTTTTTACCAGCTTAGACCAAATAAGCACTTTTATATTGAGCGTGTCATTTTACAGATAAAAAAAAAAAATGAAGTGCAGAGAGGATTCTTGATTTGTTTACGATCACAATACATCAGTGTCAGACCAAGGTCAGAACCAAGTACTCCAAATGTTCCTTGGGAATCACTAGATCACTCACAGGACTTCCTTTGTTCCCAGAAACCTTTCCTCTATGGCATACAGAAATCCTGTAGTAGAAACACCATGTTGTATAGCAATGAGACATGAAACATGGTTGTCTAAGCTGATTGCTAGAAGTCCTACAATAAAGTGCAACTTTGATGAGTAAAAACAGCAAGCAATCTCAACAAAGAGCACATGATGCCATAAAATGGGAAAAAAAGGAGATTTGGACTATTTAGCAACCCAACACTAGTGCTAGTATGCAGCTAGCACAGTTCACTCTACAGCTATTAAAACCTTGCTCTAAAATGTTTGTAACAACACTACTTTACTTGAAGAATCAACTAAATCTTACAGATCAGACTACATTTGGAAATTTGAAACAAATTGCCACTCTTTCCTAAGAGAACATCTCTATGCCACCCATTTACGTTTGCTTCTCCCGTTTTAATGAGCTGTTATGTTTTTGTTCCATCTCTCAAAGTTCATTTGCTTACGTACTTTGGTCATCTGTTGCAATAGCACTTGCGTGCTCTCTTCTATTCATCTCTTCTCCCCATAAAGCAAGCCTTACTCTGCTGCACAAAGACAGGAACAACCCCCTGACAGTGACCCGATGGCAGCAGTTATGACCACAAAGCTGCTGGGCGTTACGCTTCAAGAGAGCTCAGCTACTCTGCCTAGGAGGATCAAGCTCACCTTGGACAGTATTCTGCCTATGCATTCAAGTTGGCCCTACCATACGCCATTTTATAGTAACAGAAATCAAAGGTGGAAAATATAATGTCTTCAAGGGCTCATAAAACATTCAACTCCCCTCTGGATTTCAGTGATTACAGTTGGCTAATAAAACTCTTCACAGATCTAGACTGACATCATGCACGATGCTGGCAGACAAATAAAAATGCTACCTTAATTAAGTTCCACCAGAAACACCAGGTTAAAAAAAATAAAAGAAACACAATTTCCTCATATATTAGTGTCAGATGATTTGGAATTCCTCTGAACCCAAGTGTCAGGTAAACTTGATTTTTCCCCATTTTTCCTTGTAAATGTATATATACACATCCTGAACTTTTTTCAAAGGTATCTGAAAAAAAAAAAGTACATCAACTCCCTGTGATAGAATCGTAGACCTTCTTCACTCCAGTTCTCCCAAACATTCTTTAAAATCATTTTGAAACTCGAGTTACTGAAAAAATCTGAAGTTCCTAAGTATTTTCTTATGCAGCTATTTTTTTTCCTCATTAAATGCAACCCATATCTGCATCAACAACAAAACCTTCACAAGCTGTGGAATCATCCATAACAGCCAATCCCCACCTGCCAAAAATCTTGGAAAGTGCATTAGTCAGGATTATTTCCTTACTCAGAAAGAAGTAATAATCTCTAGTAATAGGAAGTGTCATTAGAAAAGTTCAAGCAGTCATTATCCTTCAGACTCCATGCACGCTGTAGTAACCAGTGACTGAACAGAGCCTCAATTCCATATGAAATCCCCATCTTTCAGCCTTTATACAAAGGCTGAAACAACAAACCAGGTAGAAAAGTACCAACATGTTCAGTTATACAAACATTCAAATCATAAATATCCAAATATTTTGTTTAAGTACATTATATTTTTAAACAGAACACAGTGGTATTCCAGAACCAACACATTTGAACTGATGTGACATTTAGCTACATCTGCTCTATGAGCTGTACAAAGACCCAGTCCAGCAATTTTACCCTACATGCTATCCCTTGTAACTTGAATACACATCTCGTGAGACAACTTAGCTGTGCAGATTCCAGATTGGTCAGAAAGGAAACATTATATACTGAGAAAATTAATTGATAAGAACAATGGTTAGAAGAATTATGATGTGCAAAACATGGAGTCATTCTCAACAGGCTTGTTGAACCAGTTAGAAATCACATCTTTATTTTCTCACAAGAAAACAGCAAGAGAATCTCAACTCAGAAAACACAGAGGACTCCATGGTGTTTCTACTGACACTGAAGTGCTAGAATACTGCAATGAAAGTGCAACAGACCATCAACAAGTCCTTTCTACTGAAGCGCTGACTAAACACCAATCTAAAGCTCACAGGAGAATTAGAAAGATCTTTTTCACTTTTTCAGATTGAATGATACCCACAGAAATGACACTCCTTTTTTAAAGACAGAAGACAACAACAACAAAAATTAAAGGTGTTTGAGAAGAACTCAAAAGACCATGATGAATCTGAGGGCACAATACCATAAACAGGTCATCAAAAATGCAAAAGTATATGCAACTAGATGAAAAAAAAAAAAAAAAAACATCTCCTTAGAACATAAACAAGATATATCTTCTACTGCGCTATGTTTAGACAATGGCATTCTAAAATAAATTATCACATTCTGTACATGTTATTTCTCCTTGCTTTAAAAACCAAGCATGTACTTCTTCATGCCACATACTCAAATCACCCCCAATTCTTTAAGACCAACAAAAGAATAGATTAAAAGGTAAAAACTGGCTGTTTCTCTTCACCACGGATACTCACATTAGTAACATTATCAGAATTTGACCTTAAAGATGTTGTAAGGTATTTTCTTAAGAGTCCTATTATACCATAATTTATCTGTACACAAAACATGATGCTAGATAATGATTTTAAAGAGACACATCCTGGTAAATTGCAAACCACAGAGACTTATAAACCCCATAATACTTATTTAAAGTATTTTATAAACAAACTGTTATTTACAATATGCATGGTAAATTTAGTGGATGTTAACATTTTAACACTTCGGTTATTTACAAAGTTTGCAGTTACTTACAAACAAGGTTTCAACATTTTGTAAATATTTATTTTCTCACTGATTCTGTTTTTGCCTTCAGAGTTTTTGGTTCTATTATTACAGAAAAGCACAGCATTTCAATTGTTGACCAAACAGTAGCTACCAAAGGCAGTTAAGTACATAACAAAAATGGGACTTTTTCCCTGTTACCACCCCTTCGTTGCTTTTCTGAAAAAACACGATGATATTTTACTGAATAATATTTAGTTACTTTAAATGCTAACGGCTATTTTACGATGTGCACTGACTTTCAGTCTCTTGGGATACACTTTAGTCTTTACAAAATGTCTTTTATACAATTGTTTATTACTATCCTAAGTCAAATCAAGCTCTTATGAACGCTCTGAAGCTTAAATTGACTTACAGCCAAGACTTACTTCTGATATTAACCGAGAGTATATGGCCATATTTCTTAAAAAATAAATAAAATGAAATTAAAAAAAAAAAAAAGGAAAGAAAGAGAAGTATTCAAATGCAGATTTTCAATCATTTTAACACAGTTTAGAAGTCCCAGAAGCATCTGTTAGGAGCAGGGCCAGTATCAGATAATCCTCAGCATCTAACTGGTTATTAATTAATGCCTAATATATATAAATAAATATTCCTCTTGCCAAAGAAATGTAATTTGAAGTAATTGAGAAAAACTGAACAGGCTGTGATAGAAAGAAAAGATGCCCCATACAGTCTACTTACTAGCATGTTTATCTGCAAGCATTATGAGGCTGTTGGAAATATCTCTTCTCCTGTAAAAACACACCACTTTTGCTTCCACGTTTCCATTAGCAGTCTACAATAAAAAGATAAATTGAGTCAGAATGCATCCCTGCCCAGCTGAGTAATATAAATTACACATCCTCTACTTGTAATTTTTCCTCTTATTAGTAGTTCCTACATGAACAGCTAGACTGAAATCAAAATTACTCAAGTAAGTATGAGCATCCTGACACGGGCTAATCAATTTCACATCAAATTACAGCAATGATTATAGTTATTTACTCGTAAGATTTTATATATTTATCAGTTACTGGGAGATGTAATGCCACTATCCTGTTAACATAAGAATCCTCAAGAAATACCAGAGCCTTGTAAAGACTTTTTTACAACTCAATTTTAGACTGACACAGATTTCAAAGCACTCTAATATTTCTTTCCAGAACCACGTTTAATAGAACATGGTTTATTTGAAAATTCACCAACTTACAAAGTAAAATAGCAATTTAGTTTGCAGTTGTTTTCATGACTCATAGCAGTGATCACATTCTACCATGATATTGTAGAGAGTCTAGTAATATTTAAAGAATTGCACTACCTTTCTTGTTATAAATCATAAAAAGTTAATTACCTCAAGTTGTTAAACTCAAGATGTGGCACCAAGAAGTGTCATGTTTTAATTTTCTTATCAAAAAAGAAACCATCTTATCTCCAATATAGTGACAACCAAATCATTTCATTGTATATTTGCTCAATACCTTTAACACAGGAATGGCACTCAATTCACAAGTAAGATAACTGGATTGTATCTTAGAAACCTCTCCCCCCAAGAAGTCAATATATGACTCTGCTCTACCACCCACAAGCAAGATTAAGTTATAACAATGCAGATTAAAGACAATAAATGTTACATTCAGAACATAATTGGAATCACTTCCATTACTGTATATAAAAAAATATTGTTTCTACTAAATCCAAAATGATTTGCCATGTACAGAGTTGATGTAGTGTTGGACAGCACTAGCAAGCAATGTGGTTCGTGTCTGGCATGACACAGTGTTGTGTCCCATTAATAAGATGAATTTTTACAGTTCAGCTATTTATAACTTATTTTCTAACCACACACACACACAAAAATATCATTTATGACATCATGATAAACATTTCTGTCATTAACTTTTGACACAATTTACCAGTAAGATAAAATACTGCTCAACTGAACAGTCAAATAAAGAAAAGCACTTTTTTTTTTTTAAACATCTTGGTAGTAAGAAAACTGAGAAATATTTGTGTTTTCCCCAAAATGGTACACTGAGAAGGCTCCACACATGCTATAGTACAATGCACTTAGGGTAAAGATAGAATACAGTCTCAATTTCTATTCAGAAAGCTGTCCTTCATTCAAAACTACCAATAAGCAATGCAATAAACATCCACAGAAGCTGTGTATTGTTATCGGATCACTGAAAAGTCTCACGGACACCCACTTGCTCTTTGTGCATATGTCCAGGAGGAGACATGTTACATGATCACTGTCACTCCAGATAGACTCAGTATCATCACCATATAAAAAACTGAATTTTCTAACTTCCTCAATCATCCACAGGATTGCCTTGGATTTTTTTTTTTTTTTACAGCAAGGTACTCCTGTTCACCAGGAATAATAAACTGGGTGTTTCCTTAGATAACAGGGCAGAATTACAATGTATCACACAGCAGTATTTCAGTAAGCAAAACATAAACAAATACATAAGAAATCTCAAGGAAGTAAAAAAACATTCAGAAAATTCTACCAACAGAGATCTGATGGAAGGCAAATGATTGTCAGTCTTGGAAAAGCGCAACAATTCTGTCAGAGGCTAAGCAGGAACCTTAGGATACTTGCATACCTTGTTAAGCTCTTCAATTCGCCTAATGAGATATGGATTGCTGGAGGAATTTTCAAAATAAACATAATCTGCAATGAAAAAAAAATGAAAGATGCTGTATTATTTCAAAAATCATATAACTAAATACATATATGCTTTAGTGCAAAGTTTGTGGGTTTTTTTCCTAAAGTTAGGGTGACCTCCAGATGACCTCCACGGGTCCCTTCCATCCTCAACCATTCTGTAACCACGGGAAATTTAAGAATGGAGCGCTTTGGTGAGTTTCTAGATTATGGAAATAATACTTCCGTGACACACGCTACCACACCTTTATTATTACGTGCTGTGGTAGTACAGATGTCCAAATAAGTAATGTACATTTCGTGATACTTGCTTTGTTGCCATCTCTGCTCAGTAACACGCAAACTATATTAAGCAGTAACAGATCCTCAAGTCATGAGGGTAGTGGGGTTCTTCTGTGCCAAGATCTCTTACAGGATCATTAGAATAGAAATATTTTCATAGACTTTATGGAAATTCGCTCACATCCTGAAAGCTACTGCCATTTAACATACAAACAAAAAATTGACACGCAACACATTTCCTTCAATAGTTTTCCTCAAAACTTGTTTTTGTCAAATGAAAAAGTAACCATTAAATGCCAACTGTACTCCTCTCCGCTCAATACTTGACTTTTGTACCATGCATCTTGCGAATTTTATTTAAAAAAAATGGCAGGGGACCATAAGAAGGTATAAGATGCAATGCTTTGACACTACATTGCAGTGGAACGGAGCCTCAGGTAGCTCAATTAGCACCAAAGGAAGAGTAAGATCTCTGGATATGGTTTGTAACTGCTTATTAAGATTAAATGAAGAAATTGGGACTTGATGACCTAAGAAGCAAACCCTACCAAGATTTCGACAGCACCACTCCGATAAGGATTACTTTGATGAGTAAAGGCTGATGGGATTACAACCTAAGCGCCCTAATGACGGGGTGTGCAGATGGGCGACGCGTGTACCCCCAGCACGCCTGGGAGCAGATGCTGGAAGCGCCTCGGGCTCACAGCCCCCATCCCCTGCCGGGCTGCCTCCTTCCCTCGCCCTGCAGAGCAGCAGCAGCAGGAGCCAACTCGCGCGGTGCACCTGAACCCCAGCACCTGGCGCGGCGCCACGTCCCCTCCACCCGGCGCCTGGGGAAAGTTACCCGGCTCAGTTTCAGCAGGTTGCAGGGCTGGAAACTGACCGCTGCTCTTCCACACCCACACGCGGCTCCCAGCCGTCCCCCAGCGGGCACAGGCCGGCCGAGCTGACAGCCCCCCCCCCCACCCCACCCCCGCGGCCGCCCGGGCGCGGCTTGATTCGGCCCCGAGGAGCTGCGACGAGGCCCGGCCGGGCTGTGCCCGCAGCAGGCGGCGCCCAGGCGCTCCCCGCGGGGCAGCGCGGCCAGGACGGGCCCGGCCAGGCCGCAGCGGCGGGGCCGGGGGTCCCGACCCCTTCTCCCGGGGCCGCCCCTGGCCGGGCCCGGGGGTGCGGGTGGGGAGCAGGAAGGTGGCGGCGTCCCCGCGGAGGGCGGCGCTGCCCGGCCCCTCGCTGCCTCCCTCCCTCCCCGCCGGCCCCGGCCGCCTCCCCCTGCCCGGGCCTGGGCGCCCGGCTCGGGGCCGAGGCTCCTGGCTCGGGGGGGGGTGGGGGACACACGCACAAGATGGTGGCCGCCCCCCGCTCCGAGCCACCTCGGGCGCCGTGCGGGCGCTGCCCGCTCCCCACCTACCTCCCACTCGGTACATGTTGGCCGCCATGTCTGCGCTCTGCGCCCTCCTCCTCCTCCTGCCGCCGCCGCCGGGCCGGGCTGGGCGAGGAGGGAGCGGCTCCCGCGGCCCCCCCGCCCCGCGTCGCCCCCACCCGGCGCCACCCCTTCCCCGCCCGGGCACGGGAGGCAGCGCAGGGCCGGGGCGGCCGCTTCCGGAGCCGCCCGGTGGGGAAGGGGTTAATGAACGCCCCCCTTCCCGGCCCTTGGGGTCCCCTCTCGGGGCCGGCCGCAGGTGGGGCGGCCCCGCTTTGTCCCCGCGGCACGCTTTGTGCCGCCCCCCCCCCGAGCTGGCTGAGGCGCTGCGGGAGAAGTTGTGAGCTCCTCGGCCCCGCACGTGTGAGCGCGCAGCACCTGTTGGCCGCTTTGTTGGGTGCCCCCCCCCCCCCGCAGGCGGCGGGCAGCAGGGAGCATCCCCCGGGAGGCGGCTCGCCACTCGTCCGACGCCTCAAAAAGCAGCGGTGTCGGTGCCAGGCCAAGACTATTCCTTCTGTTTGTGCGCAGCCTGCGCCATCGAGTGCACTCTGTATCGCTCGCCAACAACTTGGTGCTGCTCCGGCATGCGTCCTTCAAAGGGAAAGGCTTTTTGCCATTTTCCTAAGGATGGTGGTGATTTATTACCTGTTTTGTTCACGTATCTTGAGCCAAGCTAACATTTCACTGCACCCGGAGCTACCAGGAAAGGTGTTCACCCAACAGCGAGTGAGCTGCCCCGGCGTTTCAAGTGATCACATCCTCCCCTCCATTTCCCCCTGCAAGTGACTGGCAGAGTAAGGTTTCTTCCACTTGTAGTGCACTTGTAACTTCCTAAGTCACTGCTTCGTGTCAAACAGGCAACCCAGTACTGAAATCCCTGAAATGTACTGAACAACACAACCCAGTACCGAAAGCCTGAAAGACAGGGAACTAGCATACTAAACTCACAGCAAGTTCATCTTTTTTAGCAAACAGCAGCACATGCATGCCTTGGAAGGAAAAATCTGAAATCTCCCTTTATTTTGTCTCCTGTGTGAACATCTGTGGGAGCTGAAATTGTCTCCCAACGAGTACTTCTGTGGGAGCTGAAAAAATGCCCACAGAAACTTGGAAAGTAGTAGCTCTATCCAGCTGGTTATTTCCAGGCACAATAACACCACCTTACCAGGGACCTAAATAAAAATAGCTAGGAGTTATTTGCTGTGTTATTTTTACTCTTGTGGTTTACTGCTTCATTAATGAAACAGAGGTTAAACTTTGAAGGTGAGAGAACAGTTAATTCAAATAACTGGCTTGTCCCAGTCATTATCTATTAAACAAAATGTCTCCAAGCACTTTCCCTCAGCTCAAGCCGGCAGTGTGACACTAGAGGAATTTCCCACACTTTGAAGCTTACAATGTGCCCTCCTCCAGCAAGGAGTGCATTTCAATAGAAACAGACTCTCCCTTCCATGATCTGAAGGCACGGCTTATAAATAAGGAAGACAACTCCTGAAGATACAGTATTTTCCTTTCAAAACCCATGAGTAAACAGCCCAGGAGTCCCAAGCTGCTCCTCCAGGTTGACGTCCTGAAAACAGCAAGATAAAACTTTATTTACAGCATGCATAACAGCCGAGATAAATAATGTCATTTATATACCTTAGTACTCAGACCCTGGGCCTGATTATTCACACTAATGCAGCTCGTACAGTCACAGACTGTACGAACCTGATACACAAACCTGATATTGCCTGGTGTTCTGCTGCTGTCTGTGAGTAGTTCAAAGTCACTGCTGCAAGCTGAGGAGGGTGGAGACACATCTAGCTGTGCTTGGGTACCAGGCTGCTGGACTCGGTGTATTTTACTTTGGTGCAATGTATACAAACACTTGCATACAGTTTATTTCCTGTGCTATCTCAGTGCATGGAATGGGAAAAAATAAAACTGTGTAAACATCTTCATTTTTCTAAATTAAATATGATGGAAAATTTAAATGCCCTCGTTTCAACCACAACATTGCTGAGGAAAAAAAAAAAAAAAAAAAAAAAACATATAAGAGCTTTGTCATAACCTGGTAAGTAAACTGCACTCTGCTACGAATTATGGAATTATTTGTGTTGTTCAAAAGAAACCACAGTTCTGTGGTAACTGCAGTCAACGTTACAGAATAGATTATGCCTATTAGAGACACAGTTTACCCAACAACCTCATTTGATGACTTTTTTTTGGTTGTGCCATCCTATGCAGCCCACCATCCCTCCCCACACCTGTGCTGTCCTTCAGCTGAGGAAGTCCTTTTCATCCAGTTTATGGGTCCAGAAAAGCAAAGATGTTCAAAGGAAGTGATCAGAGTTAACAAATAAATAAATAAACAACCAAGAAAACCAGAGTAGGGTGTAAGGGACCATTTTTAAACACAGAGCAGGAACTCTGTTCTGTCCCCTTACTGGAACAGTGTCCCTTGCCTTGTCCAGGCCACACACTCTCTGTTGGCTTTTTTCCTTTAGATGCAGCAGGTGGATCTAAATCATATATGTTAAATACCTGGTAAACTGACTGGAGCTGTACAATTTTCTTGCTGTATTTTAAAAATGTAATGATTAGATAGGTTGGTTTTTGTTTGTTTGTTTCATTAGAGATAGCATAAAAAAATCACTTTTTCTTCTCATGTGCAATTTAAAGCTTCTTTCTCACAACTGGATTTGAATGGATAAAGGGAATGGTAATGTACTATGAGAAAATTTTATTCATGAGTTTTCATTTCACCTCCCTGTAGCTTTACAGAAACCAAAAGTTGTTTTCAGCCACTGGCAGAACTCTGGCTGCTCACACAAGCTCTGAGGTTTCAGGACAAATTCTCAAGGGTTGTTCCATCAGACACAAAAACGCCTTACTCCGATGTTCTCTTCCCACTATTGCAGAGCCAAGACTAGATTTTCAAAAGGCTCTGAGAACCTTATCATTTCAGAAAGTGGCAGCACAGGGAAACTCTCCTTAGAGCTGTCTTGTGCTGTCCTTGTATCCTGTTTTGGGTCCCAAGAGTTTAATTTTGAAGGTTCCTGTCCAATATCTTCTCTACAAATCTTAAAAAAAAAAGCTCAAACAGCAAAACAGAGGAAAAACACAAACACATGCAAAACTTGCTTGCAGAACACAAACACGCACAAAACTTGCTTGCAGAAAACATCAGTGCTGAAGATAAATCTTCCTACTAAATAAAACTGACAGTTCAGATGTCTAAAGTAAAATATGTTGATAGGAGCGTGTTTAAGACTGGACTATTTTTGGCTCTCAAAGGTAGAAGCACCATACTGAAATCAACAAAAACGTTGAAGAGTTGCTTGTACCATAATAAAAGGTGCTCAGGTCCCTGTAGACCTTTCACGGAGACACGTCTTCATGCTGATGCAACAGAAAGGAAATGTCATTTAGGGTTTCCCATCCTTGGGCCATCCTTACATGGCCTAACTCAAAGTGCTTCAGCCGAGCATTTCTTTTTGGCATGAGTGATCTGACAACAGAGGAAACATTAAGCAGAAGGTTTATGAGTTCATGCTAAGGGAATGTGGCTGCCTTGTTAGTAAGACTTTGCTACAATGGGTAAGCAGACTGTATGCTTGAAACCTATTCAAAGAGTTAAAAAATATAAAGAACCTTACAAGATTTCTCATCAGCCTAAACTCCTACTTATACTGAGAGTAACTCATTGCCACAGAGGACTTAGGTAGTTCACAGACTTGTCATATTTGAATCAAAAATAATATGTAGAATATACAAAGTCACTTTCACTTAGCATGAACGAACATGCCAGTTAGTATGGCTGTACATCCATCAGACAGGCTTAAGTACATTCACTTTTTTTTCCACTAATGCGAAGACACATTGTAGCTTGCAAAAGCTCATTAATGAATTTCTAGCAGAAACAGAATTCTTATTGCTATCACTTATTTAGTCACCAGAGAAATACATTTTTCCATTTTGATACTCATGATTATGTTTATAAAAGCCTTAGATAACGTCCATTGTATAAAAGGCATTGTGTAAGATTCTCTAATTTAATTTACTGGAATATAAAATTCACTGTTTATTATCATAAGCAACAGAAAATTTTAGCTACCTCTACTGAAGAACTAACTAGGTGCAATCTGTAATGGATTCTTCAGCCTTTTTATAAATCAGCAAAAAAAAAAATAAAATAAAATAAAAAAATCCACCCTCTCACAAAAGAAAATCATCTTCTCTTGGCATCAGAAATAATGTTTTTTATCGACTCTGTGAATCAGATCTCTCAAGAGACTGTTAGCTAAATACAATGTCACTATTTTCATTAAATATGATTTAAACAATAGCTTAAAGTTAATTGCTGAATTATCAGTAGACTGAAGATTTAGATGTTCAATCCAAATCTTAAAGTTGTAAGAATGCCACTAAATCAATGTGTGAATAAAAGCAGTGCTTATGTTGGCAGCAAGATATTTTTGAGTGGGTATTGAAAAAGAGATATTTGGTAATGGTTTTTCAATAAGTATCATACAATTATGTGGATGGATGCTATAGCCTACCATATGGCACTGCTTTGAACCAATATATAATTTTATTTCCCATAAATCATACAATTGAATTAAGGACATTTTCTGCAAAATAAATCAGACCTGGACTGGTATGTATCTGCCTTCTTGTTCTGACTGCATGTGCTTTAATGAAAACCATTCTATCACAAAAGGAAATATTGCTACCATTTTGAGGGAAGGACTGTAAAGTAGGCTTTATTATTAATCTGTAAGAAACTACTGTTAAAGACTATATGTTGAAGAAATGCACTTCTTTCACTCCACAAGCATAACTCTCACAGTTTTGCTAATTAACTCAGTAACAGAGTAAAGATCTTATTTAGTAATCAGAAAAAAAAAGTATATATATATGTATATATATATATGTTCACCCAGAGCTTTTATTACATCTGCCAATGTATTTTGCAGTTCACATCCTAATGGAGAAAAAGCCTAGAGCTCTAGGATTCAGTCTTGTAACTCATTTTGTTTGCTAGAATACATAGGTTCACATCTTGCCCCTTGTAAATTCAACGTGAGTTTTGTGGTTGACTTCATTAGAACTAAGATGAGACTAATGTGTACCTTATTTTTGACGTAAGAGAAGCTGATAATCAGAGCAGCTGGAAGCACGTTGAATGCATTCATCTGCAGCACTCCTAAATTAAGCCATTTTGGCCTTAACCGTAATTGTACCAGATAGAGATTAAACACACCACACTGGATTTACTCTTCCTCTCTCCCCTTCCCTCAATTGATCTATTTTTTGTGCTAAACATCTGCTAAAAAGCTGTCAAAGGTGCTTAATGACACAGATTTAAGTAGAGTACAGTACATTCATCTGAGCAGAATTAATTTAAGTCAAGGCCTCGGCATCTGTTCAGCTCAGTTTTTCTGGGGATCCAATGATTACAGGCAAGTAACACCCAAGTGCAACTTATTGATCAAGGGTACAGAAGGCCTCTTCGTGCCTTACCATGCCTCTAACCAATGCCTTGTGTTTCCATTATGGAAGGGTTTAACCTAAAATTTTCAGTACTGCTTTTATTTTTAGCTTTGAAAAATCAGAATAATGTCTTCATGCAGGTCAGCATAGTGACCTGACAATTGCTCACTGCTCTGTTGGTATAAGAGACGGTTGGGTGGATTTCAGGGACACATTTATCACTGGTGCACACTTTCCTCCTCAATCAGTGGAATCATGCCTGCTTATATGTAGCAAATTTCACTTTGTTTTCAAGTGACCTTTGTTTCTAAAAATAGGCAGTGCCACAGAGGAGGTCAGTTTGCCCGCCTGATTAGCAGGCTGCTGACTCCCTGACTTGCTTCTGCAATCAATGTACACTCTGACAAGGAGAAGAGCAGCGCTCCCGAGCACTGCAGCAATGCCGTTATTTTGGAAAGCATCAGTGGTCGCTTTTAGGAGAAGCTGGGTCTTTCATCTGGAGACCATCACATACCTGGCTGAAGTCAGTGAAGCACGCAGCATTCATTCTCTCAGGATCAGAGGAAAGATCACATAATGCCCCCTTAGGTTGCCAGATAGCTGCAGATGGCTCAGGTCACCACACCAGGCATGAGGTGATGACATGAAATATTGCAGAAGGATTGTCTACGAGAAGCTCTCTAGCTGCAAAGCTGGCAGACTTTTTCTGTTTATTTGTTTTAAATCAGCTATGTGTTATGCCTGGCAAGAAGAAACAAACAGTTTGAAAACCCTGTTCCAGGAGATCTTACATATTTCATAAACGGGAGTATAATGAGGAGTGTAATTTGGATGTGATACCAACTCACGCATCCTACAAGTTCTGCAGTAATGGTTCCCTGCTTGCTCCAAGCAGGCACAAGAAGAGTCAGATTTGTGCCAAATAGGCACAAACAGAATAACTGAACAAGTGCCCTCCCTCTGAAGCATCCCCATCCAGTAAAAATACCCCCAGCTATTGCAGTTAAGTCTCTTTTCTCTTTATGGAAGACAGATGCCAATACTACTTCCTGATAGCTCTACCGTGCCCATGCTCAATACGTCAAGTTTTACTCTTCTCCCTGGCAAACTGAAGATTTTCCGCTCTCTAAACTTTGGGTTCATTTATCAGATGAGCTTTTAACTGCTCTTCAAGCTCCACAGCTTGGGTTACAGTTACTGCTAGGAATGGAAATCCATAAAATCTAGATACCCAAGATTAACAGCCTGAAAATATCTGAGTTTTAATATTCTACAATATTGTCCAGAAGAGAAAGGAATATTTTATGTGCTTAAAAACAAGTTGCTCTTACAATTTATAGTTCAAATTAAAAAAAAAAAAAAAAAAAAAAAAAAAAAAAAAAAAAAAGGTACATAAGACTTTTTCTCCTTACAAAGCTCCACTGGGACATAAAAATACAGCATATAGCTGAGACTAACATACACACAGAGCCAAAATTGAATGTTTCCATTCCTCTGTCTTCCTCAAAGTTATCCAGCCAACTACTCTCAAACAGGGAATTTGCAATGAAGAGAATTGCTCGGGGAAATCAGAAATTCTTGCTCTTCTGGAAGAATACGACCAAAGAAGTATCTTTTATATAATGCTCTTTGAAATAACCTAGATTCCTTGATCCAGTATCTCTGCAATGGAGCTCTGAAAACACTCTATGCTGCCAGTACCACGCTGGGACAGAACTCAGAAGTTCTTAAAAACAAGCAAACAAAACAAACCAACCAACAAACACACAACAGAAAGAAAGAGCTTTTAGTTCACATGCATTATGGTGCGTTGGCTTTCTCGTGCTTGTAAATTCAAGAATAAGCTACACTGGAATAACCCCCTTTTATACTGACGCAGCTATATTCCATTGAGGAATCTGTAGAAGTTTTTAAACTAATGCATATTAACACTTATGGAGAGAAGAAAACAAGCAAACATACACACACACACAAAAAAAAAAAAAAAAAAAAAAAAAGGCACCAAAGCAGTAAGTTTTTCGTGACTATTTTAACTGAAGCCAATTCCTGAATTTTATATGAGTACCAGCTTAGCAGTGAGGTCAAAGTACAAACATCTGTGTACACAAAATGCCCAGAAGACATCAGAGAGAAGACAAACACAGCTCATGCTGCTAAATCACGTATAGTCTGAGACAGAAGAGGCCTGCTCATGCACATTGCTCAGATCTGCTTCCAGGAGTTCTGGTCATCTTCCCAAATGAAGACTTACTTTGAGGACTGGCTGGGTTTGTGAATAAGCCATGGTCAGCACCCAAAACCAACCCAGTAGGTCTCAGTTCTACCAGGTGCTGAACACCATCTGCTTTCATGAATGTCCATTGAAGATGCGTAACAGGAAATGCAGGTAGAAGGCCCTCCAACTTTGCAGGGCTGCAGAGTACTGTAGAGGTTTTCTTGTAATAATTATTCATAACAGCAGTTCCCTACAGTGTTCTCCATGAAAATAGTTCAAAATACTATACCACAACAGGGAGGGGGAAATTTCAATAAAAATATCCTAGCCATAGTGGCTGTCAAGCCTTTCAGAATATGACATTTTTAATGAATATTTTAAGAAGATTGCATGTTTTGATTGAGTTCTCTTTTGGTGGTTTCGCTACATTTTGTGATGGGGAAGGTTATTTATGATTGTTTGATGAATATTTTATGCTGAACACAAGTCATGTGTTTGGCTATCAACCTTTTCTGTTTAGAAAAGAAAATAACAAACGACTGAATATAGCATCATGATCTCTTATGATGGGGGAAGCAGGAGAAGGCGTTTGTGCAGGGGTGTAGTGTTGCCTCCCATAGGATGGCACCCGGATGCCATGGAGTTTACACTACTAAATATGAGATTTCACCACAACTCTTTAGCAAGCTTAATAAAATCTATAAAGCACAGAATACATTAAGTTTATGTAATTTCTACCCCTGAAACTTTAAGAGAAGCTCTGCTCAATAGCAATTGTGATTTAAAGGTGACCAGACATTTTTGAAAGGCTTTGTATCTGCCATTTTCCCTCATACACCCAAATGCAAAAAGAAAAAAGTATCAACTTACAATTTAAGTCTCTCTCTCTCTTTTTTTTTTTTTTTTTTTTTTTTTAAATGGAACAAACTGTGCTGCTGAGCAGCTTCCCTATTCACCTGCAGGTTTCTATAGTGAAGTAGCACAAGGAATGAAAGCAGTATTTCCTACTCTATCATTTCTTAGCAAATTCAGATACATTTCCGAAGGTAATGCCCAGTTCAAGAACTTCATTGTTCAGCTTTGAGCTGTTTCCTAAAAATACTGGGAAACCTATCACACTGTAAAAATTATTTCCCTACCAAAGAGAACAGAAATAACTAGACTTTTTCATGATCTTCCTGGAGTTGAGTATTAAATCTAAGTATTCACTTTCTGTTGAAGTCTGCTGTTCTGAACAGCAAAAGGTAGTGTTGCTATTTCAGGCACACCAGTCTTGCAATCCCCTTTCAGTGCAAGACTTCTGGGCGCAGAGAACCCATCATGTCACCATTCATAACTCTAAAATTTTCTCCATCGCTCTTTCCATTAGCAGCCTCTATTCCAAGGTTTATAACCTGGCATGGAAAGTTCATGCTAGGCTGAAATTCATCCTGCACTATTTTCTTTTTTGCTACAGAATTATTTCTCTGGTTGTAGGAAACAGAGAGGATTGCTTTTGTGTTAACAAAGTACACAAAGAATCAAATGCCTGCAAACAACTGTACCAAGCAACTTGTCTATGAGAACTAATTGTTCTGTTACTCAAAATAGCAGTCTCTTGAGCCAGTTGACCTAAGTGGTCACATTTTTTTACAATGCACATTCCTTTGAATGGAATTTGTTACTGCATGATCTGCATGATAAAAAATTACTTAAATACATTGAATATTGGACTACTAGACAGACCATCACTATTAGCGATGAAAATGTATTATTTTATTTGTCTATAGAGACTCACAAATACTGGGCTGTGATTAGCCCTCAGTCGTACCACTTTAAATTCAAAATAACTCTACTGATGCCATCAAGTTAATCCACATGAATCCCAGTCCTGGGGAAGGCACAGGAACATGGGTGTGTGATTACACCATCCTGTGTTGGGCTGAACCTGTAGAGCACAACTGCACGGAGGGAAGGCCATATCTGCTTGCTCTGCACCCAGAGAGGACAGGGCAGTAGCAGGACTGCCAGATCTCCCCAAGGCTCAGGAAGGGGGATGCTGGACCACCTCCCACAAACTTGGCAAGAAGCTCGGCGATAGGAATCGCAGCTCCACCAGCTTATCTTCCTTGTTGACTTTAAGGATTGCTCTTTTGGGGAACAAAGTGCAAGAGACTGTAAATAATAATTAAAAAAAAACAATCAACAGCACAAGTAGACAATCTGATTACATGTTTGTCAGTGCTGAGTATTTTCCACATTATGTTAAGTCACTGGAATAGTGAACTTAATAGACAAGAAGATTGTAAGGGATATTCTCCAGCTAATCTGTGGAAATAATAAGAAAGAGCACCAGGCTGTGTCAGATCCCTAGTTACTGCTGGTACCCGGCCATGGCAACTGTACATGGCTTTGGACAGAGAGAGCTCTCCCCAGGGACAGCTGGTGAAGGCACTGCTTCTCAGAGCACTCTGCAGGCTGAGCAGAGAAATCCTCACGGTCCTGGGCTTCTGGAAAACAGCAGCACAGGATTCCAATCCTATGTTTTGGTTGGTGCTTCTTACTTGAAAAGGAAGGAAAAAAGGAAAAGAAAACAACAAAAATAAAATAAAATAAAATAAAATAAAATAAAATAAAATAAAATAAAATAAAATAAAATAAAATAAAATAAAATAAAATAAAATAAAATAAAATAAAATAAAATAAAATAAAATAAAATAAAATAAAATAAAATAAAATAAAATAAAATAAAATAAAATAAAATAAAATAAAATAAAATAAAATAAAATAAAATAAAATAAAATAAAATAAAATAAAATAAAATAAAATAAACTGTTCCTTCCCCATTCTTATTCTCTTTTGAATAAGAAATACTTTTTAATAGATAAGTTACAAAAAAAAAAAAAAAAAAAAAAGTTAGGTAGAAGACAGAAAACCAGCAATGTAAATTAGTGAATTAACGACAGAATTAAAGATGTAACTATAGCAGGAAATAAATCAAACAAAGAAGGCACTGCAAACGTGAGATGTTTGTTCCCAGTTTGAAGCTTGTTTGGCAGCACAAATGTTTAAACAGATGAAATTTCTAAAAAAGAAAGAAGAAAGAAGAGTGACATGTAAACCTGCTGGAGAAAAAAAAAACACGTATTGATCATCTGATAACAATACTTTTCAGAAAATTAAGGAAGCAGTATGTTGTTAAGGCCGTGCATTGTGGTTTTAATAAGCATGACACCACAACAGAAAATAATAATATTTTTTTAAGCCCCAAATCCCCAAACAGAAAGAGAGAAGCTTCTCCAGTTTTTGTGACATACCAGAAGAATGCTGCAGTGTCTGGGCAGAGGTTCTGCTAAGGGTAGGAGCTTCCATGGTTGTTCCTGCAGTTCCCCACCATTTAGGACCATGGGAATATCGTACCCGTTGAAATGCAACAACACCACAGTATGCCTCATTAAATGATGTTGAGCTTTTCTAAAAAGACACGTACAGTTTTCTTCTACTAGTTTCAAGATTATTGATGTCTTCTACCCTGATTTTGCAATCATTAACACACTCATCCCTATCCCACACCACCCCACACCCCCTGAAAAAGGAAAAAAAAATAAATCACAAACACACACTGCCATGGAAGACATGATTTAGAATCTGAAATGAGTGCTCTGTTTTATTCCAGCTCTTGCAGTTGAAAGGCACATCTATAAACACACCTTGAAACTAACATTTCAGTCATTTTGAAAATTTACCAAAGATCTTTATCAGAGTAAATTTGCACAGCTCCTCAGACTACAGTAATAATTTGCTTCTTAGCCATTATTTCTTAGCCAGGCAAGATTTGTTTTGTTATCAAGACTGTGAAATTTTGTTTATCTGCTGCATCCAGGCTGGAGTCAGTCCTAAGCTGACAGTAAAGTTGCAGCCAAGTTACTGCAGCCTCAGCCGCTAGGCTCCACGGTTTATCCCAGCAGGAAGCCAAGAAATTAGGGGACGTGTAAATTGCTAATGCTGGTTGATCAGCTTTCCATGCTGCAGGTAGGCGAGTTGGAGAGGTATTGGCCATTACAGCAGCAGGGGTGGCCCACCTGCAGTTTGCATTTCAGCATGACACAGCCGCTACCGAGCTCCAAAAAGTCCATGGGCAGCACTAACACACACCGCGGTGGTGAAGGATTGCATCTCATCCAGCTGCAATTTCATCAGGAGTTCAGCCTGAGTGATAGAGGTATAATGCTGGCAAACCTCTTATCCTAGTCCTTCCCCTCCCTCCCCAAGAGAAGTGAAACACAGGGAGTCCACCTTCCCCTTCTGTATTGGTGGGGAAAGAGCAATTAACAAATATGTTGCAGCTTCCCAAGGAGGGAATCAGGAAGTATGACTTGGTTTAAAATGAGGGGAAGGTCAGCATGCAGTTGCTAGTAGAGAAATGGTGAAATAGGCAAAAATGTTTTTAAAAAAAAAAAAAAAAAAAAAAAAGCAAACACCTGAAATCAGTAATTGCACAAAATGAAGCTATGGTAGCTTATATCGGAAGAGAATATAGCATAATAACCACACAGAAACAAGTATCTCTACAGTGCAAAAAGAAAAAATATTTTCTTGTGTAGTTGATTTAATTTTATGAACTCCTCAGATGTTTTGATCGCCTTTTAGACAGCAGAGAGTTAGCAATCTACTGTATAGTTCTGGTGGGCTCTGCTGCAAGCATCCATACCTGATCCCAAACATCATCTGTTTGTGGTGGTTTTACTGTGCTGGGCAGCTAAACTCCAAAACCGCTCTCTCACTCCCCCTCCTTTAGATGAGGAGGGGGAGAAGTAAAGCAAAGAACAACTCACAGGTTGAGATAAGGATAATTTAATTAAAGGGAAATAATTATAATAATTAAATAAAGATTATTATGAACTAAACAATTTAAGTAAGGGGAAATAAAAAGGGAAAGGGGAAAAGGGAGGGGAAAGGGGAAAAATAAAAAGAAGGGAGGAAAACAAACAAATAAAATAAACGAAGGCTATATGGAAGTGCAGAGGAAAGAAATTACTCTCTACTTCCCACAAATGAGCGATGATTGACCACGTCCTTGAAGCAAGGCCTCAACGCACGCAGCCAGTGTTTGAAAGCAGGACCGACGTTTTCCCAACGAGAACCCACCCCTCCCTGTTGCGAGGACATTTGTTGTCGACGGAAGGAAGACAAGCGCACTCAATATGAGTGATCAGCAAGCTCCATTTTATTGCCCGAATAGCCTAACTTTTATAGTGAACTTAACAGGGGCAGACAGTGTTTCACACAAGATCATTGGTCAAAAGCACTCAGACAAACAGTTACAAGAAAACAACCCCACCTGCTAGAAAAGAACCCCTTGTGATTAGCAGTCAGGAAAACAACCCCCCTTGTGATTAGTGGTCAAGTAGGCCTAGTCCTTGAGGCCAGCTGCTGGTAACAATATTTTTCTGAGTTCCTTAATTGGGCAATGTGGGAGTCATTGCCGTGGGAGCTTCTCACAGTTACCCTGGTAGCTTGGTTTGCTCAGCTACAGCAGGCCATGAGATTTTCTAAGGCCTACTTCTGGTTGCTTAAAGCAAGCTCAGATCGAACAATTGTTCCACGGACTCATGTCCAGGCCCTGTATGCCAATTCCCAACACCTCCCCGCTTCTTCCTGTTTCCACCTTTTACTGCTGAGTGTGGCATCACATAGTATGGAATATCCCTTTGATTGGTTTAGGTCAGCTGCCCTAGTGATGTTTCTCTCCTCACTTTTTGCCCACCCCCTAGGAGGGTTAGAGAAAGGCCCGATGCTGTGCCACTGCTGCTCAGCAGTAGACACAACACTGGTGTGATAACACTGCTGTTCCAGCTACAAGTACAGAGTACGGCACTGTATGGGCTGCTGCCGTGAAAGTTAACATTCCAGCCAGACCCAGTACACTGTTACATCTGGAAGTCACACATGAACATAGCATCACAAGGAACGTCCTACCTTCATCAAACGAGACTGTGACTCATTCTGGCTGCAAGCAACGTTTCTGGCTGTGCAACATAGATAATAGTACGATCACTTTTACTTTCCATTCCAGGGCATAGTCTAGTCTCCCGTGTGATTTAGGAAGTAGTCACTTGATGTACAGGGTGAGAAGTTACTGCTCCAGGAGGTGGATGCCAACTCCCACCAGCGGTGCAGCAGTGAACTTGGGGAACATCGATGTAGCTTGCTTAGGTTTTGAGAGTGCTTGTGTAGGAGCCTGGGGAGGCCTGTGTGCAGCTGTTCACATGCAGCCTAGGATAATACAACCTCTTTGCCAGAAGCAAGAGTACTCTCCAATACATTGCAGGTAAGTCAGATAAGTTACAGAAAGTAACCGAGGGATCTTTAGTTTATATCTGCACAGCAACGAGAGACAAACTTCCATTTAACATCCTAAGGGGTAAAGTTGGGCTGGAGTGTGATGAAGCTATACTCCAGTTGTTCCTGAAGCCCTTATAATGCAAAGGTTTTAACACCGCAATGGACTGCAGAGTCAGGGCTGCCAATGTCCAGAGGAGGGATATGGACACACCAAGTTCTCCAGTGCTGCTGTGACAGGCTCAGGAAAAGAGAGATTTTTCAAAGAGGTCGGATCTCATTTTCACTGAGAAGCAGAGGATTTGTTTGAACAGAACAAAGACGTTACTGCTTTACTAACTTTAACTGGATAGGTATTGACTTCAGTTTAAGTATTTTAGTAACCTAAACATCATCTTTAAGTTTTAAATAGTTACACAAACATTTCTCTGTGCAAGCAAGTTTGATCTTTTTTTATAAACCAGTGTAGTCAACAGAAAGACTTCCTGGGACTTCTAGAAGAACATTTAGGACTAGACAAAGAGATGAATAATTCATTTTAAAGGTAAAAATCTGAATGTAAGAGATCAAAACAATTTAATTTTGTATCCTCAAGTGAAAATAAGACTTGATTTTTGCATCATTTACTGTAGTTTAGTACAATTGAACAGTCACTCGGTATTTGTGGAGAGCAGTATTTCAGGAGGTAGTATTTCTCCTGTTTGTCAAGAAGCAAGTGAAATTTTTCAGAAACACCTTTTTTAACTTTATTTCCGTTGAAGAGTAAAGTTTGGAGCAGTGTAATAGCAAGACAAGAGTTTCTAGGTCTCCTCTCCTTCCCCCAAGGACGTAGATGAAATAGAGAAGTACCCTATCTCTCACTAAGGAGCAAAAAATGCTAACCAGCATTTCCAGGAGCTTCTCCTTGGAATATTTTTTCACAAATCCCATAGAACCCTACTTGCAGGACTCTATCTCACTGTGGCCAAGTCTCACTTTAATTAGACCTCTGTGCTCATCACCACCTCTAAATGAGCAGGCAGGGGTACACATGCTGCCTTTGCTGGCTCTGTAGAGCTCTCTGTCTCCTCCCCATTGAGGGGATTCAGAGTCCTAGCTGCCTCAATTCCTTTCCCAAAGGCCATGGGTGACCCACTCGTCACTCAGGCTTGCATCCACACCAAGTCCCAGCCAACACAGCTTCTACACTTCCAGTCTTGCTCTTCCATGAGGCACAACAGGGGCTCAACTCGGTAACCTGAACACAGGCATGAGGTGTTACCTCTGTGGGATCCAGGTCATCTGCAAGGGCAGGTGGACAGGATGCTGAAGGCCCCAGTAGTGCATACAATGCCCTCAAGTTTCCTCATTCATCTCAAGTGACACTAACACACGTATTAAATGCACACATTGAACTGAGCTCCATAATCTTTGCTGAGGATGGGGAGGGAAAAAGGAAAAAAAAAAACACATAACCCTTAACATTTTTGGCATTAGCTAATGTAAAGATCACGACAAAATAAAATTTATGTGCATTCATCTGGCCCAGTGTCTTCCTGTTCTCAGAGAATATTTTGGATTCACCTGCACATACAGCTTCCCCAAATCCCAGTATTTCTCTCCATCTTTTCTGCAGACAGTTTCCCTTCCCCTTGGTAAGCAGTTAGTAAAGTATCTCAGTGGTGTGAAAATCTATTCCTGTGTTCTTCTCTCCTGTGAAAATATGTTCATGCCTTTGAATTCCCCATTAGAAAGTCTCCTTCTAATTGCCTTCCTCAGGCAAGCAACGTCCTTCTCCTCGTGCTTTGCGTCTTGCTGCCTGGAGTTCAGATGTAACAAACTGGTCGAACCCAGCTAGCAGCAGTCTCTGACCAAGAAGGCTTCCTTTGACCCAGTGATCACTGAAATTTAATAACCTTCAGTAATTAGCCCAGCATCAGGTCCAAGAATCTTTGCTGGGTTTTGTCTCAACATGGAGGTGACAGACAACAGGGAAGGCAGCTGTGTGTCTCACTGAAAAAGCTTGCTGTCTGACCCACAAATGCATCGAGTCCCCAGAGCTAATTGCTCACAGCCAAATTTCCCAAACTCTTAGCATGTTTCATGAAATAACTTAGTCTAATTCTAAATGTCAACTGCAGATTGTATTCCGTGCACATGTATATCTATGTGAATACCCAGCTCCTTACTAAATGTCATTCAGCCACTTTTAGCAACATTCATATTCAAAATTGTTCAGATCTTTGTAAGTGCCTCAGTGACAAGGGAACTTGTACTCTCGTGTCAGGTGCCACCAACGATCCAAACTGCATCTGTCATTAGATTTTCTTTTGCAATTATACATGGCGATAGGCCCCTCTCCTGAGAGGTTTCCTACGTAGCCCACAAACCACATTGAAGCAGTGGGGGGCTCTGGTGCAGAGAAGTTAGATAACAGCAAAAACATCTAGTGGAAACCATCCCCCCTGTCCTGGTTTCAGTTAGAACAGAATTAATTTTCTTCCTAGTAGCTGGTGGAATGCTGTGTTTTGGCTTAGGATGAGAAGAGTGCTGATAACACCCCGATGTTTTAATTGTTGCAGAGCAGTGCTTATACCAAGCCAAGGACACCTCAGCCTTTTGCTCTGTCCTGCCAACAGGCAGGCTGGGGGTGCAGTAAGAGCTGGGAGGGGACAGACCCAGGACAGGTGACCCAAACTAGCCAAAGGGGTATTCCATACCATCTGACGTCATGCTAAACAATATATAGGGGTGGCTAGCCGGGGGGAGGGGGCCGGACTGCTCGGGGTTAGGCTGGGCATCGGTCAGCGGGTGGTGAGCAATTGCATTGTGCATCACTTGTTTGTACATATTATTATTACTTTCCTATTATCACCATTGTATCATTATTATTATTATTGTTATTATTATTTTGTTATTATTATTTTCCTGTCTTATGAAACTGTCTTTATCTCAACTCACGGTCTTCACTTTCCATTTCTCTCCCCCGTCCCAGAGAGGGAGGGGGGAGGGTGAGCGAACGGCTGCGTGGTGTTTAGCTGCCAGCCGGGTTAAACCACGACAGCCCCCCATCTAAACTGAAGATAATTGCAAACACTAGTGCATCCATGCACGCTGAACCTTCTGAAGCATTTCTTCTATTCTTTATTCATTGCCTCTTCAAGTAATTAAGATAAATATTGCCAAATACATTGTTCCCTCCCATCCCATACTCCCCCCCCCCCCCCCAACAATTTTATATGTTAGGTACTGTGTGCTCCCTGACCACGAAAACCTTTTGTTCTGTGTCTGCAAGTATGTTATTCAGGCATCCTGCTCTGCAGCTGGAGCCCCTAGGTGCTGCAGTGCTAAAAACAAACACGGATCCTGACAGAGGACACTCCACCAAAAGCCAGTTTTGCCTGCACTCAAGTCAAAATCGCTCAGTAGCTACCTCAGCAGGAACTAGATCTGATCTGGAGTTATGAAAAAAGCTCGCCAACAAAATATGCCAGCTTGTTCACATAAAAGATAGAAGCAAATGACCTCTTTTTTAAAAAAAAATAAGCAATCACAGTGCTGCACTCGAAACACAGAACAATGGTCTCAGCACGAGGCCAGAAAGATTTGGAAACTGTAGAAAATATTTCAAGTTCATTAAATACCCTTAGGATGCAATAGCACAATACAAGCCATGAAAATAAATGTTGACATACAGAAAGCTATTTTTACATAATGACTATTAATTGTGAAGTTCCTCCTGGGCAGTAAATGATACAACTGTAACACCAGGAGAAGGGTAATTACTTTGATTCAACATCCCAGTGTGTATTTCCAGAGCATTTAACAACAACAACAACAAAGCCACACACACAAAAGACAACCCCCAAATACTTCAACAGCTGAACTCAGCTAACTGCTTGAAAGAGGTCTTTGCTATATGTCAGATTAGCAGCCAGCTCAGTCCCTCTAAAGTTTTGCTTGAAGCCTTGTACTTTACCATTTAACCTTGAGGCTGAATACTAATTTCTGTGCTGACCTATTTACATTGATTTATTGGCTCACTTTTATTATTATTATTATTAATTTGGTTCAATCTTTAAAAACAGGGCAACTGGAACTTTCAAACGCTTCCCCCCCTTCCCATGAATGGCCTTTAAAATACTTTTTCCTTCTTATATTGCTAAATGTTTCTCTTTACGGTCACACAAAGTTGTTTTAAGTGCTCTGTCTCTTTTGGGATCTCCATCCTATTTTTCAAATGTCTCGACACATAAAATTCAGCAACAAAAGAAAGTTATTATGCTCACTGAAATTTCCTGAAGAATAAGACAGCCGTAACAAGTCAGCTACTGAACTGACACTTGTAACTCCTGAGTAAGTCCTACGAAGCCATTGGAACTTCCACACATTTAGCAATAAAACTGCTATTTCATAATGACAGCAGCATGACCAGTCTGAAAAGGCCACAGATCAGAACACTTGCAAGAAAATTACAAATCCTGTCTAAAATCTGAATTTTTGCTCCTGGTAAATTACTGCTCCTGGCGTGAGAACACATTGCTTACAGCTATTGACACCAGCTAGCTAGAACAAATCTCCTCGATTGAAAGTCAGTAATTATAACTAAAATAAGTAAACTGCAACATGCTAGACTACAGAGGGGTAAAATCCAGCAACTGGCACGGCTGTTGTCAGGTTAGCTTTGCTTACTGCTGTTATTCCAAAGAAGGAAATCATTGTAGCCCATATTTAAAAGAAAGACTCAAATAGAAACGTGCATCAGACCAACCTATAATGCTTTATCCACTGGGTCACTTGCAAGATAAAGTCTGACTGTAGCATGCCTGGTACTTTACCTGCTCTGCCACACAGCTTCATGGCACAGGAAGCTTTGTCTGTCTCTAAAGATTTCCAGAAAGCACACTCCAACACACTTTCATGCAGCTCATCCATCCTCAGACCCAGTAGTTTGGACCGTCCCCTCTTCTGCCAACTTGCTACAAAGGATGAAGGGGGTTAAAACATGTGGAGCAGCAAGCATGACAAATTGCAAAGCCAGAAGCACCTGGGTAACTCATTATCACTGACAGCCCTAGTCAGGTTTTGCTACTTTTTCTATTTTTTTTTTTTTTTTAAATCAGATACTCCAGTAACTGTTTCTGGAAGAATGAAGGGCAGAAGCATATCCAAAGAGAGGTGAAGCGGTTTAGAAGAGTGTTTGTTGCTTATAAAAATAACTAGCAGGCAAGACACATGAAATAGCTGCAGCTGCTGGAAGCAAGAATCTTTCCAGCTATATGGGTGAAAAAAAAAAAAAATAGCACCAGAATCAGAATGACTAAAAGGAGATAAAGATGCCCTTACTGGGGTGCAGCACACTGACGTGTATACTTTACTACATCCTGCAGCCGGAGTTTGGGTGGTTTTCCTTTCTTCTCAGTCAGCTAAGCGAGAACACCGACTGACTGTGACCTCTAGCGGCCGCTCGCCGCGCCGCGCGAGGGGCGCTGCCGAAGCCCTTTTGGAGGCACCGTGGGCATTTATCCCCACCTCTCTCCAAGTGTTTTATAGACAGAGGCCAAACGGCGATAAGATAATAGTGCTTAATCGCATTCTCCTTTAAAACAAGCGGCTCTACAGAATCACACGGCCATCCGCTTCTTGTAAGGCATCCTGCAAACCTCAGCTGGGGAAGTAACATGGCAGCAGCAGCAAAGGCTGCCAAGAGAAACCCCTGAATCTGGAGCAGGAAAGGGCGGGGGTGGCGGAGCACTGCCCTAACCTGGGTGTTCTGTTACAGGCGGAGCCCCTGGGCCGTAAAACCTCTGGGATCAGCGGGGAGAAGAGGCACTCACCTGCCCTCTGTCCTGGCAGCACGCCGGCACCTGGAGGCATCGCCCCGAGGGGAGAGCTCCGGGAGATGCTCCAGGTGGTGGCGAGCACGGAAAAAGGCTCAGCCCTGAGAGCCGGAGTGTTAGGGTACCAGAGAGGGAGAGAGGCGAGAGAGGTGGAAGTGAGGAGCTCCCTGTGCGTGCTGCAGACCCCTGAAATCCAAGCTCTGGAGGGCGGCCCGGGTGGCACCAGCTGGTGCCCGATGTGAGCCGCGGCGGGGCGTCGGGAAGCCGGCGGGGGGCCGGAGCGGGGCAGGGGGCGCCCGCTGCGCCTCGCGACTCTGCCCGCACGGCACGGGAGGAGGAGAAGGAGCGCCGCCTCCTCTTCTTCCTCCCCCTCTCCTCCTCCTCCTCCTCCAGATGTGCGCGGGTCCCCGGCCGGGGACAGCCCTTCGGGGGAGGCGGCAGCGCCGCTCCGCAGCCCCCTGCCCGGGTACCGCCGGCGGCCAACTTCGCCGGGGAGACCCGCGGGGGGGAGAGCCGCCTCCATCCCTCCCCGGTACCGGCGGCGCCTCTCCCGCCCCCCCCGGCTCTCCTCCCTCCCTCCATCCATCCCTCCCTCCTTCCCTCCATCCCTCCCTCCTTCCCTCCCCGCCCGCCCCGTCGCCGAGCGGGAGCCGCCAGCGGTGCGAGCGGAGCCGGAGCCGGGGCAGCCGCTGCCGCCCCCCGCCTCTCCCGGCCCGGCCCCTGCCCCTGCCCCTCTTCCTCCTCCTCCTCCTCCTCCTCTTCCTCCTCCTCCTCCGTCCCGCCCAAGCCATGAACTTTGGCCGCGGCCCCCCGGTGGTGTTGAACGTCGGGGGCACCCGGTACTCCTTCTCCCGGGAGGTGCTGAAGGATTTCCCGCTGCGGCGGGTGAGCCGCCTGCACGGCTGCCTGTCGGAGCAGGACGTGCTGGAGGTGTGCGACGACTACGACCGGGAGCGGAACGAGTATTTCTTCGACCGGCACTCGGAGGCTTTCGGCTTCATCATGCTCTACGTGCGGCACGGCCACCTGCGCTTCGTGCCGCACATGTGCGAGCTCTCCTTCTACAACGAGCTGCTCTACTGGGGGCTGGAGGGCTCCCACCTCGACTACTGCTGCCAACGCCGCCTCGACGACCGCCTGGCCGAGTCGCGGCCCTATTACTGCCCCGAGGAGCCGGCGGGGGACGCGGGCGGCGACCCCCGGGCCAAGGGGCGGCGGGCAGCGGGGGGCGAGGGCGGCAAGTGGCTGGAGAGGATGCGGAGGACTTTCGAGGAGCCCACGTCTTCCCTGGCCGCCCAGGTCCTGGCCACCGTCTCCATCCTCTTCGTCATCGTGTCCATGGTGGTGCTGTGCGCCAGCACCCTGCCCGAGTGGCGGGCGCCGGAGAACCGCAGCGTGGAGGAGCAGAGCAGGTACACAGCAGAGTCAGTGAGGGAGCCCTCAGGGTAGGAGGATCCTTTATTTTCCCGCTGTCCGCCCCCTCCCAGTGTGTCCCGTCCGCTGTGTCCCGCCGCTCGTCGCGATGCTCTCTGCAGGTGTCGGGGGGTCGGGGCCGCGCCGCTTCCCCGCCCGCACCCCCTGAACCCCGAAATCAGCCCGGGGACGGAGAATAGGGGGGCTCGGGGGAGCCGGAGCGGAACCGGAGCGGAGCCGGAGCGATCGGGACGCGGCTCCCACTCCTCCAAAGGCGCCGGCCCCTCTTGTCTCAGCACTGCTGTGCCCCTCTTTGGAGGCACGGGGGGCTCCTCACCCACCTAGGGAGGCTCACAAGGGGGAGAAAAAAAAATTAAAAAAAAGAAAATAAAGCCTGAAAGAAAGCAGCTCCCTTCTCTTTTACTTGGGGAAGAGCGCGCTGCGTGCGTTCACACAGGAGAACACCCTGTCTTAGGGAGCTGATCTGGGAACACCTCGCATGGGGCGGCAGCCGGACCCTATTCCTCTGCCGCTCGGCTCCTCTGTATAGAGGCACCGGAGATGATCAGCCTGAGCATTAAGCTCCTGCAGATGCATCGCACAGTGCCCCAGGATATGTACGTAGCAGATGTTTACATTTCCTTTTGACAAAACGTGTATAAAGACACTAACGTTGTGGAACAGCTGCAGCAACCAGGGCATGGGGGTATACGGCTCAGTCCTGGTGTTACACCAGTCAGACGGAGGCCTTTTTTTGTCATCTTTGTGACCTCAGCTCAGGGTTACATCGATGTGACTCTGCTGACTTCGGTACCATTGCTTTCCATCTTCCATTCTCTCGAGAACAGGATCAGGACCACTCCAGTAAGACTTCTCTCATAAATAAGATTCAGATATAGATAGTATAAAAGTAAACATTTCTCATGTTTTCCGCCTTCTTCTTTAGTTTAAAATATAGAGTATTCAACAAAAGTTTTCAGCTTCTACTCTGCTATGGGGGCCCTACAGTGAAATTGCAGCCTAGTCATTATGAAATTACCATCCTTTACTGTAGAGTTAATTGGAATGTGATATATTATATCTTAGTAGCCAAATTAATTCCTTGGAAAGTATTTTCATAGTTTCCATTAACTTAATGGAAAGTGCACCTGTATTTCTGTTTGTAGCTGAGCCAAAGCATTAATTGTATGAACAAAAAGAAAGCAGATACAGACTTAGAAGCTCTTGATTCCTGCCTACATGCAGTCAAAAGTTGCTCTTAGAGGTTCTTCCAGTTAAAAACCTTAATCTTTGTTGTTACCTCAAAGTGAAGAAGCTCTGGGTGATCTGTGTAAGGCAGCAAATTGCTTAGACACCCCCCTCCCCCCAAAAACATAGCTGAAAATATATGCAGTGGTATAAATGACTTTGGTGATATCTTTGATCGCATCTGTATGATGTGGAAGTTAACGATTTTTCACTTACTGGGAGTTGCAGATGAACAAGGCTGATGACATGTAATTTTTCTTTCGTAGTGCCTTCATCTTCAAGAACCTGTGTAGATATACACATGATTTTACTCCTCTGAGCGACTAAATTGTATACTGAGCTTTTGAAGGATAAGGTCTTACGTATTTGTGAAATAGTGTGTAGCCAAGCACTTGTCAGGGCACTGAAGGTTACTTTTAAAAAAGAAAGGACCTTGTCAATGACAGGGTGAGGTTTTTTTTAGGACCAGCTGCAGCAGTCTATGGAATTGCAATTAAAAAAAAAAAAAAGGGGGTATAAATAAAAGTTGCCATTGAACAGTTTCTAACTGTTTTCTTCCAAAAATCTTGTTGCAGATGAGCACTAAATACAGGCTGGCTCATTTTGCATGTGTCTTCACCCATGTGCTATCACAGCAAATGTGAATTGATAGCAATTTAATGGTGAACACACTGAAGACAGATACAAACGTGTTCCTGTCTGTCCACAGCTTGTCACCTGCTGAGGTGGCCTTGTTCTCTTATGGGAGCCACTCCTTTCTTTATTGTGTATGCAGTGTCATGACTAAAATGCCTGCAATATCTTGAAAAAAGCAGTGAGCTACGATTAATTTTGAGCAATCTGGTTAAGTTACTACTTTTACTTGCCAAGTACAGAAAGGATTTGTGTACTCTGGTGATGCCATCCATCCTAAGTGAGAGTGCTTGTAAACACCTGGCTGCTAGTTCTCAATCTATCTAAAAGTCTGAAGCCAAATCCTGGCTTTTGTTTATTAAATTTCATTAAAATAAAGTTCTATCTAACATAATACAACGGTATTTTTCTCAGGAGAAGTTGTGATATTACTGCTGTAAGCAAGTGGGTTTTGACATACAGCACTATAATTACTAGTACAAAGACTACATTATCCTAAAAACATATTTTGAAAACTTTTAAAAATGAAAAGTGAATGGGCTTCTCTAGAACTCCTTAGAATGCAGACTTTGGGTGTAACCAACTATTAGATCAGTGCTTAGAAGAGATGAGAATTACCTCTGGAAATTCAGCAACCCTAAAATCTCTCTGGTATTTTCAGTTTCTCATAGGCTTACCAATAAAAAAGCAACTGTCCTTTCCTCAATGTTATGTTACTTATGGTTTGGAAAGGTGCCACACGGGTAATTTCTGTGGCCGAGCTGCGGTAACCACCTCCAGAACCACTCAGGGCAGCTGTAGTGAAAACAGCTCTACTGGGGTGTCTCCACCTTATCTGGACATCATTTCTAGAGGCAAGGTGGTAACTAACTCCACATCATTTACAAAATCAGCCTCTTTAATGAGGTTTGCAATAAGGGTTACTACTGCTGCCAATTAATACCAGCTGTGTTTATTATTTCTGTTTGTTATTATTACAGAAACACCTCTTCACCAGAAGAATTGAGTCCACCCAGCTTTTCCCATATCTTTCACAGAAACCCATATGTTGTTATAACTTTTCATTATGACCATGCTGTCAAAAGGTGAACAGCGCATGGCTGTTTCTGATCCTTTGCCGTAATCCCCTTCAGAGGGCAACAGAAAACTCTAAGGCTTTTTAAGGAGAGGGATAAAGAATCTGACCTCTGAATTTCACAGGTCTCAGGGACACTGATAATATAATTCCCTGACTTGCAGAGGGATTGCCTTCCCCAGGTCCATGCTTAGGATGAGGAAGGAGTTATTGAAATTTTCTTGCACTTTATGATTTTGCTCTCTTCCCTGTCTTGGCACGTTTCACTTATCAGAGCTAAAGATTTGCATCAGATTTGCACAGTTTAGGAGCAGACAGCAGGGACACCTGTCTCCCCTTCTGTTGCTTCTGGCAATTTCAAGTCATCTTTGCTCTCCTCTGATCAATGCCAACAGATGCATACTGTGAGTCTCTGGTCAGGGACTCATCCATTAACTGATCGTAAGCATAATCTTTTGGGGAGAGTTTAAGCTTGTAATAGGAAGTCATTTGAAGCTGCTTGACTTAAAGCCAGTACAGTTCTATCTACACCTCTTAAAACTATTTTTCTAATACTAAATATGAATAGCTTGTTAGCACAAGAAGAGACTGTTACCCCCCCCCCTTTTTTTTTTTTTACTTACAGAATGATTAAATTTGTACTGAAATAATCCCTCAGTTGTAAAGCATGTATGATTGCCGTGCTGTTAAGCAAAAGCAAATAAACACAGTAACTTCTCCAAACAGCATTTCTCAACAGATGCCAGTAGGCTTTTTTCATCTCTGCAAAACATCAGCTTAAAAAGTTGCATTTGAATTTTAGAGCACAAAAATCATTATTATTTCAGAACACCCAAATGTTCATGCCCAACACCCGTTCATAAAAATAAGACATTCTTTCTTGTGTAAGATCTAGCCTGAACGCCATATTTTTGCCTAAGTTCTAAAAGTAGGCTGAAAGTAATGCATGGAACTACAGACCCAATTTCAAAACACAGATGTGGATTCTTCTAACGAATTTAAGAGTTTAAAAAAATAGAGATAACACAAAGAAAAGACATTCATCACTTCCTGGCTACAGGGGAACCTCAACAACCTCACCAGGGCTAGGTGCTACTCCTGAGAGCAACATATATGGAAAAGACGCTGAGGACACCAGGGCTGGGATGTTCAACTCCAGGTGTTCACTGAGAGCTGTGGGGCATTGTCCCCTCTCTTTCCCAGGGTAGTGCTGGTCATTACATCCCCCCCAGGAGGCATGCACCGGCATTTAATGCATCGGGAGATATGATTGCTACCAAAAGAGGGACAGAAGGGAAAAACACCAGCAAGGTTTTTAATGCAGTGAAACTAGCTGTTCTGTTGCCCTTGCTCTGCAGTTTGTAGCGAGGCAGAAATCCTGTTGATTTCAAAAGGATTAAAAAAGACCTTTTGCTGAAATGGCTTGGATTCTTCCTGAGCACGAATTTGATCATTCTCTCTACTGCTTGGACATTTTTGAGGCTTAATGTATCTTACATGGAAATAGGCTTTAGCAACAATTTATCAAATCAGTGCTGACAGACCTTAATCCTGTCATATACTGTCTTTAACTGTATCATCTGTTTTCCTCGTGTGTCCTGTTGATATGTATGTTTTATTTACAAGTTTAATCAGTAATAGTGCCACTAATGAATATTTTGGGGAGATTTCAACTGACTCACCAGTGGATATTAAAAGTATACACATTAGCATGCTGGGCCAAAGTGTAATGCTAAGTTGAAATATTTGATGATGTTTCCAATGTGATTTTTTTTTTTTAGCATAATAAAATAGTCTTGTTAGTGCACGAAAAGAATTTTCAAGCAGTTTAACTCAGTGTACATAAAATAGCCTATTCTGAAAGGTTGTTATCAGATGGAACAGAAAATTAAACAGTAACTGAATTACAGTAGAAATGAGGCTCACAAAGGCTTTATTTTCAGTTAATGGACAACACACTCATTAAAGCAATCTTGAAAACCTGTTAAGTACCAAGAGGCTTACAACTTCAGGAGGAAAAAAAAACACACACTCATGTACTTAGGTCTGGGCCAATGGACAGTAAGTTTGAGCAGAAATAACCCATAACTTATTAAAAACTAGGACTTAATATTCTCCAATTATTCCGATTTTGGAAGGAAACACTTAAGGAAACACTTAATAGACTTGTTTTTAATTTCCCATCTCCTTCTTGAATACCAGCTATTTTAAAACTGAACAGATAAAAAACACAACAAACCAGAATAGGTACTACATTTTACCAAATAAAGCTCATGATTTAATTATATAGCTATAGATGCTTAAAGAGCATATTATTTCATGAACAGGCAGTCTGTCATGTGAATATGCAGCAAATATTTTAGGAATTGGTTACAGAAGATACAGTTACTTTAGTCTTCTAAGTGAATACATTTTAGTTGGCTTTAAAAAAAAAAAAACTTAATTTAGTATGAAGTTAAGGACTTAATTTTGGTTTTCTTATTAAATTTTATTTCTCCATTCACAAGGATATAACTTAGTTACAAAGATAAGTCACTGTAAGGGAGAGGGAGACTTAATCTGAAAGTAGAAATGTAGTATGTAGCACTCTAGCTTTCACAACAGGCCAGAGGTTCCTAGTTGTGCTCACCTAAGCACTTATGCGATACATCAGGACTGCTGAAACCCATCTACAAAAGCAAAAAAGAGTGACACAAGAGGAGGAACAACACGTTTCACTGGTGGCTAAGTAGGAGGGAAAGACCCTTCTTTATCTTCTTCCTAGCCAGGATGTCTGTAATTGCTGAGAACGATAGATAAAAAAAACAGAGACATTGAAGTGCAATATGTTGTCAAGTGGAAGCAATGCATCTCCACTATCTTGATCTTGCTTTGTCATTTTTACATCAAGTAATATTTCTTAGCTGTCGTGTAGTCTGTTCTACAATAAAAGACTCTCCAGTCCTCCCTATTGAAGTATAATTGATTTACAGTATCTCTTGTGCTAAGGACTGACAGAGTAAAACAACAGATTGATCACATTTCATCTAACATGGATTTTTACTTGCACAACTACTTCCCAAAGTTATACCAGACCTCTGAATCAATACTGATTCATAAATATGACTTCTAAGATACCACAACTATTAGGACCAAGCTTCCTCAAAGCTTGACTCAGAGATAACCTGCCTAATTTGTGATAAAATCAAGGAATTACACCTTCAATGTTATAGGGGCATCAGGAAATACCATTTGAAACAGCTTTAAATTGTAAAATTAAGAATTGCTTTTTCATGTAAATGTTCAACATCCTAGGCATAGGCATAACTACCAAACAAATCTTGTAAGATGGTAATGGAGTTTGTCAGAATTGTAGAATATTCCTGGCTGCAAATTTATTTCCAGAAGCATTTTTTTCTTTTAACAATTATGAGTTCTTAAATAGCCAACTTTAAGGACATCCAACTTTTATCAGTGTGTCCATTAAGGACACACTGATAATGTGTGATCTTGCTGTCTGGCTACTTTTACTAGAGAAACTCTTATATATTTCCTCGTCATGTATATTAAAATGGTTGAAGTGAATTTACCCATTAACATTTTTTCTTGATTTTTCAACATGAAGGAATGATAATCCATTCATACAAACACTTGCATATATTCAGTACAAGATTTGTTTAGGTGACATTATGACCTGAATTTTCTTTTACCAAACAAATTGGCATGACAGTTACCACGGCCATTATTAACAGAAACATGAACACCTTCAAAAGCTTAGTTTTTAAAGCAACATTTAATTCTTCAGAAGAAGCTATTTTTAAAATTCAGAGGTCTTTACAACAGAAGTTGCAAACATGATCAAGTATTTTATAAGCCCTTTATTAAGAAAGGCCTCTTGCTTACAGGACTTTCATTTTTATTCATGAAACATGAATAACAAGGTCATAGCAAGGTCTGATTTTATGTAACTACTTCCCTGAGTAGTTAATTCATGTTCATTTAAATTTTCTGTGGCTGGAATTATGACTTAACTTACAACTTTATGTCGACTGACTATTACTGTTGCCTCTACTATTTCACATAAAACTAAAGTGAATGAATGAATAAAATGAAATTAATAAATAAAATTTTAGTGTATGACACTTTTATGAGAGTTGGTTTATAGAGTCTAGTAGTATAATTACAGGAGTTACAGAAGACTTTGTTCTTCTAGCAGGCCACTGTCTTAATAATAACAGATTTCAGAAATGGTAACAAAAAAAGAAAACCTGTTAGGGAAACAAAATTTTATGTTTCAAATGACAGATTATTACTTACAAATCACTACTGTTTCTGTAGACAGTACCTTGTTAGGATCCCTGCAGTAGAAAGAAAACTCTCTGGTTTCATCTAGCATTTTCAGTCTCCAATCTCATCTCACTTTCCTTTCAGAGCTGTTGGTAGAGATGGCACTGATAAACGGCTTTTTCTTTACACAAAATGTTGTTGAAAAAAGATAAGCAAACAAAGGAAATAGGGAAATATTAGCTCCCATTCCCTCCCACATTAAATAAGTGAGTGTAGTTTGAAGTCTTAAGGGTTATTTTGATACCCATTCCTACCTTCTAGTGGTTTGAGGCTGAGAATGCTCTCTCAAGTCTCATGTGCTGCACTGGGATTTTAAAACATTCAGAAATGTAATGAAATCACCCTCCAGGACAGCAATGCTTTCTTTAATCAGGGCTGCTATTTGTATTTGGCAAGAAGATGATCTCGCCTATTGCTTTGCTTACCTTGACATTTCACTGTGACACAGTTTACGGGGAGTTACATTTAAAAGAAAAACTTTCATAATGCCAAGCCTAGCAGTAAATGGAAGGACACAAGCTTATTACTTTGGTACTATGTGTACCCAACTGTGAAGAATAAAATATCACCTGTATTTAGTGTTGATATTATAAAGTTTTGAATACAGTTCTTGGTTAGGCTCTGTTTAGGATGCAAATAAGACTGGTTTCGGCTGGTTCTTGAACAGCCAATTTGCATGAATTATCTGATGCAAAAGCTGATTTCCTCCTACTCCATCTTCACTTCCATTTCAGTTTAGCAGTCTGGTTCAACACATTGCCAGTTCACTGATCCACAGTCATTGGCATTTGTAAGTGGATCAGTTCTTACAGATTTTAAACAAAAACAAACAAAGTATTCTAGATTATGTTATGCACTGGCACTCCATCATTTCCTGCAGGGTTCCAGATTTTGTAGGCATATGCGTCCAGTATTAGGACTAGAATCTGTAATTCATAGAAAGTGATCAGTGATGGGGTTCTTACCACAGATCAGTTTAAACTCTGCACTAGATCCTAAGGTTAGTTGCTGAAATTTGGTGTTACATTTTCAGAATAAGAATAGTGTGGCTTTTTGTTTGTTGCTTGTGAAGGTCTGAAAGTCAATTTGGTAATGTCCATGAAAAAACAAACCGGCACTAAAGCCTTTCCTCAGAACATAAATACTGTATTTTGTTTCTTTTGACAGGATAATTGAAGCTATCTGCATAGGCTGGTTCACTGCAGAGTGCATTGTGAGGTTCATCGTTTCAAAAAACAAGTGTGAGTTTGTCAGAAGACCTCTCAACATCATTGATTTACTGGCAATTACTCCTTACTACATCTCTGTTCTAATGACAGTTTTTACAGGGGAAAACTCACAGCTTCAGAGGGCTGGAGTCACCTTGAGGGTCTTAAGAATGATGAGGATTTTTTGGGTGATTAAACTGGCTCGTCATTTCATTGGCCTTCAAACACTTGGTCTGACTCTGAAGCGTTGTTACAGAGAGATGGTGATGCTCCTTGTCTTTATCTGTGTTGCTATGGCAATTTTCAGTGCACTTTCCCAGCTTCTTGAAAATGGGCTGGACTTGGGAACAAAGAATAAGGATTATGCCAGCATCCCTGCTGCTTGTTGGTGGGTGATCATCTCTATGACCACGGTTGGTTATGGTGACATGTGTCCCATCACTGTACCAGGAAGGATTCTCGGAGGAATTTGCGTGGTTAGTGGCATCGTTTTACTAGCCTTGCCAATCACCTTCATTTATCATAGCTTCGTGCAGTGTTACCATGAGCTCAAGTTCCGGTCTGCTCGGTACAGTAGAAGCCTCTCAGCTGAATTCTTAAATTGACCAAACTTGAGTTCTGTTGTAGTTACTTGCTAAGCTTTGTCTTAGGAGAAGGTGGTGGAAAGTCTCTTCACGTGTCCTCCTTGACTGGATGGTCCTATGGAACAACATTCTCGCCAGCCTGGAGAAAGCCCGTCACCATTCAGACAGGAAGGATGACCACCTGCCTTGGGCACCTTGCAAGGAGAGGGAGTGATGTTTCAAATTTGAGAGAACAACACAAGAGGATTCAGAAGTCCTCCACCAGACCAGTTTGGTCTTCAGTTTGCCTTTCCACGCAAAAGCAGAACAAAAAATGTGCTTAACGTTGAGTTTCGTCATTCCCATAATTACATCCTATATCATTCAAAGCAATGTGTAGCAGAAGTTTTTCAAAGATTAAAAATCTAAATGCTCTATAGAGGCATCATACTCTCTTGCCTGAAGTATCTCTACTTCTAACCCAGATAACCAAACTAAATACTTGAAGGAGAATTGCTGCTACTTTTGAGCTTCACAACACAGTACAGCTGGTTCTGTGACTTAGAAAAGATGAAGAATATAGGTCAGTAGGGAAAAAAAGCTTGAGGTCTGATTCTGATCTTTGATGAAGCACACAGATTTTCCATTAAAAAACAGTGGAGTCAGTGTCTTTGCTCTGAATTTATAGTGGAATAACTAAAAAGAGTACATATACCTTTGAACGTTGTAGCAAGGACTTCCTTAACCACAATTACTTTATTCTCTGCAACCAAATGTTTAATAGAAGTGTGGTACTTTATAAAGGTCAGCATAAAAATTCAGGCATTGATAAATATATTTGCTGGTAGTTTAGTGGGGGAGCTATCCAAATTTTACATACACTCAGTTCAACTCCATCCACCTGAAGTTACATATTCACAAACATATTTTTTCCCATTTAAACGAACATATATATATCGTAGTGAAAGTCCTTTAAGACCAATTATAAGATTCCAACACTTGAAACAGTCCAGAGAAAGCACTGGAAAACAAGAGTAGCTGCTCCCTGTCAGATGAGACTTGTCATCATCTTGAAATTCAGCAATCCTTACAGAAGGGTACATTTTACTTTCATAGAAGTTTTAAAAACAACTGTAAAAAGCCCAAAAGAGATCAAAGAAAGTAAAATATAGAAGTGTAAGTTGCGCTTGGCAAAAGGGTATATTCTCCAATGTAACTAGAAAATTAAAATGAATCAAGTTAGGTTCTGAAATATTGTTCACTACATTTCTTGTGTAGTACTGCTAAATAGCCTTGTTCAGTATAATTCTGAAAAGCTGCTATATAGAACTGTGCAGTTGGATACTAAAACATATTTAGGTATAGCTTTACAAATTTGGGTACCAATAAACATCATTATTAACCTGGAAGTTCAGAGTCATCGGCATAGTTGAATTTGATGTGCTTGCCTGAAAATAATGCGTTTACTATTACTGTGCTGTAAAAGCATCTTTTATATATGTATTTGTTAACAGCTCTAGAAATAAAATGAGTACCACCTAGAAAACACATCTCTGGAACTGCTCACTCAAATAGAAATGCCACGTTGGTCAATGACCAGTATGTTGAAGGCTCTACCATGAAAAGAGCACTCAAGACTTGAAAAACTCATTTAGCATTTTAAGTGGTCTTAGTCTTAAGTAGTCTTAAGGAATTACATTGCAAATACAGTTTTTCTGAAGACCTGGAAAGAACTTTAGTAGCCTCCTCACAGACAAGCTTGACAATTCCTTCAGTAGTTTTTAAAGAACACATTATTAAGTAAAGTTACAGACATACCTCTGTTTCTTGCCACTGATGTTCTGGCGTTCAGCTCTAAACTTCCCTATACTGCTATATTTATGCCTTTTGTATTGAAATTATGTAGTTCAGGAATGTTCTCTTGCGTCCACAGAGAGATAAATATCAGCAAAAAGTTCTGTCTTAGGTGAGATTCACAGCTGATGTTAGCTAGGTAAGTAGCGACTTCAGAGGCACTTAGATGTTTTACACCAGCAGAGATGCTGGCTCTGTATTCCTGCATGTGTACCTATATATATCCTGCATATATTATACATTATTGTCAGGTGAAATGTTTTCTCCTCCTTACAAAAAAATTCCTTCTTGATAAAATTGAAATTTCAGACTTCAATCCAAACAGAGCTGATTGAGGAAAATGACATTTTCATCTTCTAATGACAAGTTTATTTTGACAGTATCAGAAAAACCCCCTTTTCAAGGAGAAAACCTTTATTTTTTTTATACTTTTCTCCGTTTTTTTCCATTAAAAATGAAAAAAACCCACGTAATAACTTTGCCCTACAGATTTTCATATGCTGTTTTCCAAGTATTAATGCTTGGGAAAAAATACCAATAAAACTCCTTAAAATTTACTTTGTCTTTTGTCCTTGTATTTAACCAAACCAATGGTCTGGGGTAGAACCCTCTTTCCACAAAACACCCCATCCCCAGGATGATAATAGTTTGAAATCAGCACACAACATGAATGTACTTTGACGTACGTTGCAATCTTGATTTCAAGACAAAATAAAATGCACTGTAGCACTACGTGTAAATTTAACTTTTTGTACAAAGGAAAGAATACAAACTAATGCACATAATAACTTCTGAATACCAATTTGAATCATGAATCGTTTTGTATAAGCAATTAAGGATGGGAAGTTTTCAAAGATGAACAGATCCAGGCTATATCTGGTACACAAACAAAATGATCCTTTATGATTGTTCTCCAGCTAAAGAATCCTTCCCCAGTGTAAAAAGATTATCTACTGAAAATAATTGTGTAACAGAAAAAGTCTGTGGAAATTATATACTTTTTTAAAGCAGTATATGTTCATTTTTTGTATGGCAAAATGTGGACAGAATAACCTTGATGTATTTTTGAGTTATAATAAAATATTATTTTGAAACTGCTCTCTTTATAAGCCCACTAACGAGAGATACTTTTTTTTTTTAATTATTATTATTTTTTGCTGTTGTATTATGGTTATCAGTGTGTAGCCTTTAGTTTCCTTAGAAACCAAGTTGAAGTAATGTGATCTCAATGGTAACTTTAAAACAGAATTTTATAGTAAGTAAATAGGGTACGTTACATTTTCAATGGTCAATTTTCTGTGGTCTAGAATAAGTGTATCTTTAAGCAGGTGATGCTTTTACTGAAAGTGTACTTGAGGCCACGTTTTATGCAGACATTGGATGCAGAGCTTTCTTTCCAAATTACAGCATTTCAAAGCCAAATGAGGACAAAGTGGCTCATTTCTAATAATTGCCAGTTTGAAGCCAACACAGTAAAAATATTTCATGGATAGTACCTCTTTCATTATTTGAAACATTTACAGGAACAAATTAGATAAAATACAAACATAGTAAAACTAGGCAAAAATAAAAATAACTTACATAATTGTGACCCAGCCTGTTTGTCTAAAGCTAAACCCCATGCCAATGAATTTTGAACTGTCATTAAATATCTTGATGACAGCAAAGGTTAATCACACTTACACACTAGGTTTGATCCTTAGGACTGACCTACTGGGAACTGTATATTGGCTGCAGTCCTTCAAGGTGCTCAGTGCCACTTAAAAACATTTGATCATTACTGAAATCACTGTAACTGAAAGGTGCCCACAATATATTTTCCTTCTACAGTTCCACACAAAGCACCATCCCCAAAATAACAAAGAATGGAAGAACACAATTTCCTTTGATGTAAGGCTATAAAATGATACTGTTTTTATGAACACCTTCCCCAAAACAAAACAAAAACCAAAACCAAACAAAAATAATTAATTCAATCAACTGGTGATTTTTAGGTTTTACTAGCCCAGGGATCAGCCGTTTAAATATGTGATATTAATTCTTACTGTACAGTGGTTGATCCTGCTATACCCAGAGCAAGCTTGATGAAGATAAAAATCCTCTATACCCACCTTGATACCCACATATTTAAAGGAAAAGGTACAGGGTTTTAACAACATATCTGAAAGTTGGTCCCCTTAGAGGAATCAGTTTTCATCTTTTTTTAGTGTTCAGCCCTGATGTTTCTGAAATAAAACTCAAGTCCTTACAGGATCAAGTCGCTTGGTCTCTTCCCCTCTGTGTAGTGCCCACAAAACCGTACAAGTCCTAAATGCCTGCCAGAAGCAGTGATGCACATGCAGCAGCCACTGAATTCAGTAGTCACAGCAGCGAGTCTCCTGCGAACCAGCAAGATGAACAAGGACTGCTCTGCTCTGAATTTTCTCCCAGATAAGAGGTTCAGGATAAAAACTCACAATTAAAATTTTGGCCGTTTTTATGTACCTTAACTTTTTTAGTATTATTCCTTCCTAATATGCTTCTGAGATGTTTGATGGAAAACAACCTTAGCTCTGCACAGCAAAGAAACATTATGTTGCTCTATTAAAAAAAAAAAAATAAAAATCGCTGATTTAAAAAAAGGAAATTCTTCAGAAAACATTTTCCAGTATTTGTTTGTAATAGCAAACATACACATCAGTATACGTGACACTAGTTCCTGCTAGGTAAAACAGATCCCTGTTTATAATAAGGAGTCTTCTTAAGTGAGAAAGGCAAAAAAAGTCTTCTGGTTTTGCTAAATCTATAATTGTTTATGTCAGCTCATGATTTGCCCCAGAACATGTGGAACAAACAACATAACACCTGTTTTATAGTGGAAAGCTAATATTTTGTATGATTTGTGAAGTGCAACATCAAGTAGGGAATATCTTTTATAGATGATGTAATAGGTTAAGCATCAAGAAGGCTGCCAGGGAGCAAGCACAACTGACAAGTACAAATATGCTTGACATGAAATTTTAAGAGCCACAGAGGAATCTTTGGTCAAATAAATAAAATATGGATGTTTGCAACTACACATTTTAGACTCTTTTATTCTTTACAGACTCAAAGGTTTATAATTTTATAGAACATTAATTTTATGTATTGTTTGCTTCTCTGTAAAGAAAAATACATACTATCATTTGAAAGGTAAGGAGTGTTTTCTTGACGTGAATACAGAATTCAACACGTAAAATCACAAAATAAAATTTACTGGGTTTGCTGATTATTTCATACACTAGGGGTCAAGACAAAGATGCTTAATTGTGTAAAATGTGTTCTTTTCAACAAGTGAATTCTGTGGCTATTCATATTGGTATTGCACAGAAAAAACTTTTTTCCTTTAGCAATTTTTGGCTACTGAGAAGTTTGCCATTTAGGACATAGGAGCCCTACTCAACAGAACTTCTGAATATTTAGTCCACAAGTTACCATGAGATAATAAACTAATCTACACAGCATTATTCTTCTCAACGACAGCAATTGATTACCTACAGTAATTACAGGCAACACAACTGTCAAACAAAATAAAAAAGCAGCCATGTAGCACATGTGTTATTCCTTGGGGATTACTTAGAAGAACAAATTAGGAAAAACGATTGAATTTTGCTTCAAGTTCACAGAAATGAATCTATGTTCATAGTTCTGGAGTTTCAAAGCAACCAGAAGTTTCACCAGTGCAACACTTGCATTATTATGGGTCCTCCTAGTAGCTAAAGGGACGGAACAAACGGAGCCAAGATGCCCTCTGCTGATTTGTTAAGTGCAGCCATTACAAAGGTACTTCCAAAAATAAATGCAACTAATGTTCTTTAGAGAAAAGTTTGAATATTTTAAGAGATCTGTAAATTATCAACTATTCCAGCACCAACCCACCAACCCACTGCATTATTATGGAATGACCGACTTTTCATTTTGAGCATTTTTACTTCTCATTTTACTTATCTTTTTTTTTTTTTTTTTTTTTTTTTTTTTTTTTAACATTAAATTAATCATGTTTTATAAGTGTTTTGCTAAAAGAATTTCTGAAATATTTTGGAAGCAGAAAGTCTTTTTTTGATGTTTTATCACATTATTTTACAGATATTCTCAGCACTTGCACCTCCTATCAATCTGAGATGCAACTGTAAATACATAGAACGCCAAAAAGACAAATTCTTGCTGTCTCAAGAAGCATTTTATACACTTCTTGCTATAAGAATTTTAATAAGATAGTAAAGAGATTCAATAAAATTTAGGAAGTCAGAAAAATTCAAAAATGGCATTCTTTCTCTTGTATCCTAAAAATCCCTGACTTTGTTATTCTATTTCTTTTCAGTGCTATTTTACCAATATTGAAGTAGCAGCTAGGAGCTATAATGAGGATCAACCAGGCTTCTGTTTTCACAGAATCACAGAATTTCTAGGTTGGAAGAGACCTCAAGATCATCGAGTCCAACCTCTGACCTAACAGTCCCCACTAAACCATATCCCTAAGCTCTACATCTAAACATTTTTTAAAGACCTCCAGGGATGGTGACTCCACCACTTCCCTGGGCAGCCTGTTCCAGTTTTCCTACGTACTCTACAGTCGTAGATCAAAATTACAATGCTGCTCTCAAAAAACATATAATCCAAGACTGAAACACAACTCAAAATATGTATACAGACAAAACTGCAAGCAAGCAACACAGCTTTTCTCTGTAGCATGAATATTGCTAACCTGTTGAGTCTGGTGTACTTTTAAGTACTAAGTGCTCAAATGTAATTCCTCCTCCCTGCCCTCCATTTTAGAGCTGGTCACGCAGGATGCAGCATTTAGAAGACAATCTTCCCGACACTGCTAAAGGCCTTGTCATCTGTACTGGCTATATATACCAAGATAGCACAGCCTCTAACTGTGGCTTTTGTTGCTAGGGTTTAATATTTGAACCGGATGTCAGCTGAGTCATTTGATGGGAAGCTATGAACAAGTGAAACTGGGGCCATTTATTAAAATAGCATCCTGAATCCTTGATGCTGCCTATATAAGCGCTCTATTGTATAGATGCTATGTAAGTGTAAAAGAGAAGCATTGCCAACAGTGTATTTTCTAAGTACAGTCATGCAGAGACTCACTGAAAAGCATCAGCAACAAAATTACTTCAGTAAAACATAAATTCAAATCTAAATGTACGGATTCCTGCCAGAAAGTCTTACTCTCTCTTTTCTTTTTCCTTTCAGTGCAATGTCTTTAGGCTGTACCTGTTGACTCCTTTGGTACAAACTGAGCTTATAGGTCACAGCAGTTTTAATCTCCATTGCCTCATGAGACTTAAAAATCAGATATATGTATAGAGAAAAAAAATAAAGGGAGAAGTGCAACCATCGCAGAATTAAAGCTAGCAAGACAAATTTTGCTTTGTTGTAGAAAATCTGCTTATCAACTGGATTATGGAAGACAAAGGCTTGGATGTAAGTGCCAGATTACCCTCAGCAAAAGCAGCAGGAACTGTGAAGCTCATCTGCTTCCCTCTGTATAGCAGACTCCATCTTTAGCATCTCTACCCTGCTTGTTTTCTTAGACCTTCTCTTTCTCCTTTTGCCTGATCGTCACTCAAGGAGCATTAAGGTTAAACATTAACATCCAGTGACTGAGGCTGCTGTTACCTTTGCCTTCTCTTCGTATAGACTGTCCCAATCACATTTGAAATGCAGTTCAATTCCAGATTAGATAGCTGAGAGCAAATATCCATACATTTCTCTGTATCAGTGTAGGATAAAAAGCTCTCTCCTCCCCCACAATAAATGTCACGTATAATGGGAAGAAACAGTCATGCAAAGCAAAGTTTCTACAAAGCAATATAAAATCGCCTAAATCATCCACATCTCATCCTTCATCTACAACCGTAACCTGGCACCTCGCACCCTGCAGCCCATCCAAACCCGCTCACACCTCTGCAGGAAAGCTCACCTGTGAGCATTTGGCCACCTACTCGTGTGCTGTGCCTGCCAACGTCAGACCTGGCAGCCCAGTAGGAATTGCCAATGGCACTTCCAAGCTGCCAATTTGTAGTTACTTCTTTAGTTTTTGTTTGATTACTCTAAATTGTTGTTTCTACCAAGAAAACTGGCCAGGCATGCAACCAGCATGCAACCCAGTAGTGCTAACTGCAACTGACAGCCTCAGAAACTGGTAGCCTTTCACTCCAATGTTAAAGATCCTCATCTAGGATCCAGAAGAGGAATCATCACTTTTACGTTCCCTCCTTTCGTGATTTATCACTATTCAGAGGCCGGGATTGCCATGCAAACTGAAAGAACATTACAGAGAGCAGATGGAAGACTAATTAATGAAAAAGGGAGATGGAGTAGAGGGGTGGGGAGAGGTTAAAAATAGTTACTCCAACAGCATAAAAGCTCTGGGACAGCAATGAAGTCCTTTCTAAAACCAACTCACCAAAATTAAGAACAGATGATGCAGATAACTCCCAGACACTAAACACAATAGGGCTTCACTGTGCTTTTCAGCCCTGTTCCCCATCACTGCTGCTGTCCTGCTATGCCCTTCCTGAAAATCCATCTCTGCTTTCTTCCTTTGCCAGACTTTTTCATCCAACTCCTTTTCTCTTTGGTTCTTACCCTTTTCATAGCCACCCCATTTTCTTTCTGCCACCAGCTGCACTGGCAGGCCACTGTGCCAGCACCAAACATTTCTGAAATGGTGCCAGCCCCCTCCTGACCATTCTTTTTTGCCCTACTGTCATTGCTGTAGGTACCTACTTATATAAATCAAGTGCCCTACTCCCCAAGGAGCTGTGTTAAAAAGCAATTCCCCAGTCCATTCATCCCTAACCCAATGGATACCTTCCTACTTTGCTAAGGAGAAACACTTTCACCTGTATCTTTGGGTTACACACTGACAACTTGTATTGACAACATTTGTGATTTACTATTTCCCTTTAAGCATCTTCTGGAAGTGTCTGTCTGCAGAAGCAGCCTGTCAGATCAGGAGAACAGAAGAGAATCTGGCATCATCTCATCCCATTCAGCAGTCATCTCCCTTTCTATAGAGCACTAATGATGACCAAAGACCCGCATGGCCTCCACAGTAAAGGATGCAACTCAAAATACACAAAAAAATGAAGGGCTTTGACTTTGTCCAGAGAACGGCTACAAAGCTGGTGAAGGGCCTGGAGCACAAGTCCTGTGAGGAGCGGCTGAGGGAACTGGGGTTGTTTGGTCTGGAGAAGAGGAGGCTCAGGGGAGACCTCATTGCTCTCTACAAATGCCTGAAAGGAAGCTGTGGGGAGCTGGGGGTCGGCCTCGTCTCACAGATAATCAATGACAGGTCTAGAGGGAATGGCCTCAAGTTGCACCAGGGGAGGTTCAGGTTGGAAATGAGGAGACATTTCTTCTCAGAAAGAGCAGTCAGGCACTGGGACGGGTTGCCCAGGGAGGTGGTGGAGTCACCGTCCCTGGGGGTGTTCAAGGAAAGGTTGGACGTGGTGCTTAGGGACATGGGTGGCATGGGTGGGTAACATCGGAGGTTGGGGGATGGTTGGACCAGATGATCCTGGAGGTCTTTTCCAACCTTAATGATTCTGTGACTTAAAAGCTCAGAAAGGTCACATCATCCCCTTTGAGATGTGAATTTTCATGGAAATGTGGTATCTCAGCACAGAGCGTCCCTACCCACCTGATAGACTAAACACAAGCTTTTGCTGCTTATACAGGCTAACGCTGCGGTCAGCACGGCATCAGCCAACTCCTCACGCTCCAGGCAAATGGTAACATATGCAGCAGCAAATGCTGCTGCGGTCAGCTCCAGAACTTGGGCTCCCAAGAAACATCTTTATCAATTTTCTCCTGCTAATTTAAAACATGGTATGCTACAAACAATACTTATTACTTTGCTTTTAAAGAGAGAATGAAACAAATGCTCAGCTGAAGCACCTTCAACCCTCTTCGAGACCATAGCAAGGAGACAAACACTATGGAACTGGATTAGGTATTTTCACTGTTCAAAGAAGACTCACAGTCTGAAATAAAGATTCAGCTTGCATGTTACAGTTCAGAGGAAAAACAGGGTAAGTCCATCAGAGAAACATGCAGTTATTTACTAGTAGACATAAATAAACCATAAACTCTCTGCTGGTTCTTGTATTTCCTCTTCATCCATCAAACAGGCAAATCATATTTCACCATTTCATTTTTTTTTGTAACCAGCTTGAAGAAATTTTTAAGCTTTAGGGCTGCAATCACCCAAAAAGAAACAAAAATGAACACACAAGTATTTTTTCCAAAGTTCAAATTGCTTTATGTGCAAAGCAAAGTCAGCTCTTAGATTACACTGAATATATATGGGACCTTAAGCAAAGACTTTTTAATAGCATTTGGAGAAAGGTTCCCTTGTCTCTACCCATAAAACTTTTCTGTAAGGCAAGCAAGTAGATCTCACTCCCAATTCATTTCTCCCTGAAGCACTATAAACATGATGCTATAATATAATAACAGTGAAAGCAAAGAGAGAAAGAGATTAGAGTAATTTGGTTCCCATTATTTTAGTGTAATCTCCACATTACAAGGCAAGCGTTTAGTCAGTTCTAAGAGGCTTGAGTTTATAGGCTCAAATTAGAGCAATCTGATATTGGCTGTTTGGTTGCAACTGGACCTGGGACTAGCAAATTAACGGGGTCAAAGCAGAGCCCCCAGCAATTTTGAGGACACACAGAAGTTTCCTTTCTGCCTTTGAACAGCAAGCCACAGGATCTGTAGCCAGGACACAGGGAAATCATCACCACATCAGATCCACACTGCAAATATCTAAAATGAGAACTACATTGGGGAGCGGAAACAATCAAGAATACATATAATAAAAAGCAAATAAAATCATGGTGCCAAATCTCAGTTTCCATACCTCCTTGTCTCTTCAGCTCTGTCAGGCTGCAGAACGGGACATGGCACAATTACCAGAACACATCTGCACTACCAATGCTTCTGCTAGCTGTGGTATTCCCTGGCAAAATGGAACTTAGATTTTCCCACTACAAAAGCCCAGACTCCTATATATTGAGCCAAATGAAACTCTCCACCAGCACCTGGCTTCACAGAAGCAATGCAAGACAAGGCAGCCAGCAATGGCACAGCAAAATTTACTGTGAGAAACCTTTAGGAGAGAGGATGTTGCCAATAAGCAAGTTTTCAACTAAAACATTCGCTTAGAGGTTGTGCGGTCAGTAACTGAATCCTACTGCTTCCAGGCGTGTACGCACACCTGCACTTACACAGGTGATCTCTTGTTCAGGAAAAATAAAAAGATGCAAAGCACTGAGCAAAGAAACCTAATCCAACCATAGACTTCATAAGGCTGTGTATACTCTGCCAAAGAAAAGATCCTGCACAATGCAAGGGCAGATATTGCAGGCAGCATTTACTTGGTGGGTTCCCTATTTCCACAACTGTCCAGCTCTCTAACATGTGCAAGGACTGGGCTCAGGAACGCTTCCTTGTGGCTTTCCCTGACATTGTTCGAGTCACTCAGTCAAGTCCTGGTTACAAAGGACTCTTCAGTCCTCTTGTCTGCAGAGCCCATACTGCACTTCCCTCTTCCCCTTAATCCGAAATTTCTCAGTGCTCTGCCACACTATTACAAAATCTTCCACACTTCTTCCTCCCATGCAGGGAAATGCTATGTTAAGAATTCCTTCATCTGCTTGCACACCGAGTTTTACCCTGTCCCTATTCTCATGACAGTAAGAAAGCACAGATAGGTATGTAACAGCTGACTGTGAAAGTATTTTAAAAGGTAAAAGTACTTTAATACAGCAAGACAAGGGAGGAAAGCATCTAAAAACCTGCAAGACTTCCTGAAACAGATGAGAGTGACACTACCATATGAAGAGACTACACTGGAATAGCTACCTGCTTACAGGATGTCAGTGAAGCTACAGGATGCTGCAGGGGAGATAATGAGCAGAGTGAAAAAGGTATCACAGTGTAATGGTTCCTGCTGCTGGAAGAATACGGTCCTTAAAAATAAATGTCAAAACTATCCACTGTTTTCAGTGCAGGAGACACTGATCACATGGCAGCAATCTATTCTTATTATGTTACTTCTGATGTACTAAATGATTCACAATAACAAGAATATTTTCTATGAGAAAGATTTCTCCAGTAACCAGACAGTTGACGTTAGCATTACTAAATTTAAGTGTGCCTTTTTTTTTTTTTTCTCCCCTCTTCTAAATCAGCCAAACAAAAATCCATTAGAGTACAGCCTGCTAACAAATAATCCGGGCAAAGCTGGGCCTCATCAGTGAGTATAGTGAGAGTTTGGCCAGCTCTCAACTGCTTTAAGCCATAGCAATACCTGGAAGAGTGTCTTAGAGCTAGCATTCATGAACGTGATTCTAGGCAGGCATCTGGATCTAGACAGTCCATCTTCACATCCCATCTTCCACAGTTTAGCAGGTTATGGCCACCGTGGGAAACAGTGCAGACAGCTAGAGCGATGCACACAATGAAAGAGTTGACACCGACACCACACACACTTCAAGTGGAGTTATTTCAGACTAGTTCTAGGCTGGTCACTGTTAGGAAATGGTACATTAAGCCCAAACATTTCAGAACATTTTACAAGATATGCAACTAAAAATCTTAAGAATATTTTACAAGATATACAACTAAAATCATAAGGACGAGTAAATTTTAAGTGGGTGCTGGACCATGAAAGTGAAAAACATGGGTATTCAAGTCTAGCCACTGGGTATAAATTGCCCTGTGCATTTCCAAGGCAATCATATTTAGCTGTTAATACTGAGAAACAGTCCACAAGATCTTTCCTCAGCCTAACTCCACACTACTGTTTATCTGCCTCACACTATATAAAATGAACAGAGAATTTCCTCTAACGTGCATGCTGAGGAGGTTTTTTTTTTGTTTTTTTCTTTATTAATAAATCTTCTTGCCTTATTCAGGGAAGATTGTTACAATACTGCACTAAGGATGTAGTTATCTCTGGAGTCCGGTTTTGCAGATTTACATATGAAAAGGCTGGCAAGAAGAAATGAAATACAAGGACAATGCATCATCTTCCCAGTATCCACAACAAATCTGAAAAACAAAACAAAAACCACCACCAACAAACAAACAAACACTTTTGCTGTGGACTGCTGACTATTTGGAAATAAACACTCTAGAGAAGGAGAGAGAAGAGATGCAGGAAGAGCTCGGCAAAAGCGTGAAAACAAAAAACCTTGCCGACAAATTCTACCTCTAGATGTCCAGAGATACAGCTCACTTTACTTGGGAACCTATTTCATTACTGTGTAATGTTTAAAAGAAAAGCTCAGGAAGACTAAGGAACTGGCACCCTGAGACTTCCCTTCCAGTTGTAGAGGAAAAAATGTGTCAGAGCAGAAAAAAAACACATACAAGCTTTGAGCTGTGGTTGTCTTTATTAGAGTTGACAGAAAGGGACAAAGGATCCAAGCTTTGTCCCTTGTACAGCATTTCCAAAGTGGTAAGCGTTATAAGCAATAAAGATAGGGTGTGAGGATTTCAGGATTACTTTCTTCAAAGTAGGATTTATAGGGCATTTAGATAATTATTATTTTACTGATAGCCAACACTGGTGTCTCAATCAGATGAAAAGTTTACCTTCAATTCTGCAATTTAGATGATAAAGGTGAAAAAAAAGGCAAAGACAACAAGGCTGGGAAGCAGTAAAAGCAATATTTACTGTAGGTTCCTACAATGTTTTTCACATCTGGAAATAGGAGAAAAAATTCTTCACCACTAACCTGGAACAAACCATTGCTTTCACAATTTCCAATCTGCTGTTAAATATGCAACACAACTGCAGAACAGACTATTAAAAGCATCCAATTGCCCTCAAAGCATTATTTTAAACATTAGTCAAGTTTTCAATTCCTTAATTAACTTTTTCAGTTAAGTTCTCCCCAAGAACCTAGAAAGAATATTACACAGATAGAACAAGAGGTAAACTCCCCCAAATAAAATTCAACACCTTTAAAACAATTCCTGATCTCTAGCTACTCTACAGACAACACAATGTCATTATTGCTAAAATTGCTGTTGCTCTTAATTTAAGGCTTCTAAATTAGAAGTACTTAAGACAAAGAAGTACCAACGAAACAAAAGTGAAACAAGGAATTCTTTTTAAATACACAGAGAAGATAAACGGCCCTCTTTAAACCTATCTCCCTCAGAGGGAAAAGAAAAAAAAAAACACACAAGGATTTTGTTATGAGAAAAAAAAACTGTAGTAACTGCAGTTATATTTATATTGGAACTGCATGAATAGCTTTAAAATTAAAAGCTTTTTTTTTTTTTTTTTTAATATTAATTTTCAATATTATTAAGCCTGTTGAAAAGAATTCTCAGTTGACAATACAATTCTATTTCCAAGAGTCACCTGTGCTGTATTCAAAACATATGGGTGATAAAACACCAATAAATTCAGGTACAGTTTTTAGAGGCAACCAATACCTTGGATGATTATTCTGTGTTTAGACTTCATTTCTTTCAGTTGATAAAATGATTCAAACAACATGTTTACAATGTCACGGTCTCTTACATTAATAGAGCTTATGCTTGGAGATCATCATCTAGTTTGGGGGTTTGTATATATTATTTATATACACACACACAGAAACACAAGGCAAATATTAAGCAGATCCAATCTAGTACTCTTAAAAATGAGTACTGCATAAACAAAACATAAGTGCACACAGCAATTTCATGTTCTAAACCCACCCACACAGTTGTTCTCAGCAATTCAAGGACAGATCTGCATGGGCAGATTCACAGAGTTTGAGTTACAGACATCTGTGCTGAAATTATGATCAGCATATGAAGGTGTTGTTCATTAAGCAACTGAGTAAGGTCTTGTTTCTTTATTTATTTTACCCTCAAAGAGAAAATAAAAACACAAAAATTTCAACAACAACAACAACAAATGCAGAATAACTTCAAGGTACTCTGCTTCTTTCATTCACACCCAGAAGCCTACTCACCTTGAAGCATAATCTTAAATTTACATGTATGAAATCAGTTACCTTAAAAAAATCTTGGGGAAAAAAAAAAAAAAGAATACTTGAGACTACAGTGTAGCTTGGGCAGTATTGCCTTCAGCTGCTGCCAATACCACACAGCAAATGAAGGCATAAAAGCCCTAACAAACCAGCTGTAGAGTTGGCAGTCTCCATAAATTATTTGTATCAGTGTCTAAAAGTCAGAGCTCAACTTAAGGCCCGATGCAGGAAGTCTTCTCCTTCTGGGACACTTTGTTTACATGAGCTGTTCATGGTTTTATGGTCCACAGAGATGCCCAATCCTTCTTTAACCCTGCTGGGGTGAGTGGCCTCATTTTACCTCCATTATTTCCCATTGCAGTTAAGTTTTACAGTCTAATTACCCATTATGTCAGCAAGTCTGACAAGCAAAGCAGTCTTTGGCAAAAGTCTAGAGACTAAAGAAAAGTTGGACCAAGAGTCTAAAGCATAAACAAATGTCCTTTTTTAAAAGGAAAGACAAAATTTATGTTATTCCAAGCTTTTTACTTTCCTTTTCATGGAATGCCTCTGTGCTCTTGTGTTAAGAGAACAACAGAAGCCTCATTTGTAACTAATTTTAATCATGTCATCCTCTCATGCATCTCTTTTGCAAGGCAAATAATCTTCTATTTTCTGAGCAAAAATAGAGAGACAGCACCTAGGTTTTGTTTCAACAGCCTACAGCAGCAAAGTTTCACAGCTTACTTATAAGCATTATAATCTAACTTGATTAACTGTAAAAAGATAAATTTATACATTTTCCATAGCTTCCTCAGAGCTCCTTTCCGTGGCTTTCAGTCAATACTGAATGGCATTTCAAGAACTTGAGTCAAGAGCATCTACAGAGCAAGTGCTGGTTATACAATGGCATCATCTCCACGTGTGAGCTGCCACAGCCTCCTCCAGCACTGTAGGATGCATTAATATCAGAGCAAAACATAAAAGAGCAAGATATAAAATGACGTCGATAAAAGAGCTTGACAGGCACGCCTATTTCTTCATGTGAACGTTGAAATAGCAGGACAGGGAGGCCGACAAAGCATCTGCAGTATGTGTATGCCCACAGAAAGCTCCAGAGTAGTTACAGTATGAGCCAGCTCCCATGGATTTCAATGCATTGGGACTGTTACCATACAAACATAGCCAAAATTCCACTTTAAAAAGAATATGCATACCCTATCATCAGCATCTTTTGCTCCATTATAAGATTTGCAGTCAAACACACCTTCTGATTTAGTTTTCTCAGAATTAAGCAGAATCTTGATCTGCAAAGTCTTTCCCACCGTACATTATGCAGCCCGCGTACCAGTTCGTTAATACCTCCTAGCCTCAAAAGCTACAGGGATTTCACAATTCTTCTGTAACATTTACAAAATATTTTCATAAATTTCCTACTTACTGAGCAAATATGTTCTGGGAAGACGTTCCGACTCAGAATCGTGTCTGGAGCACCCAGCCAGCTCTCTGGAGAGGACGGCGGGGATGGTGGCTGGAGCCTCCCCACCGAGGAAACCCTCCCAGCCTGCAGGGCAGCAGGCACCAGTGGGACATGGGCAGCAAGGGCCTGGCCTTATGGTCATAGCCCTGTGCCCACAGCATGCCCAGGGGCTTGGCTTTCCTCCTGGCTGGGCCACCGCTGATGCTGGGCAGCAGGGGTGGATGCAGGGGGCTAAGCGCTGCGTCCTGCCGCTGTCATTCATGCTCATGGCTCAGGAGCCAAGTAGGTGTTACAGGGCTGGGTAGAGAAATACTGTCTTTATATATGACTGCTTTACTCTCTGAACCACCTCCTGGAAGCTGAGCTTTCCCTAGCTCATAAAGGTGTATTTTAATTGGGTTTCACTCTGTGCATGAGCACAGACGTTTTCACAGCAAACATATCTGCAAAACTGTGCACGAGACTCCCAACAGACCATATAGTGCATGGTCAATAATAACTGCCCTTCACCGCTGAATCAACTTCTCTATTCGTTTTGGGTAGTGCCCCAGTACCCTAGCGTACAGCTCGCGGGGAGCTCAGCACCTCCACCAGGGCTGCGGCCGAGGGCAGCCTCGAACCCCGGTCTCCCGCTTCAAACCCGAGCCCGTCTCCCGCCCATTAGCGGCACCTCCCCTCCCGCTCCCGCCCATTGGCTGCGAGCACTGCGAGGCCCCCGGGGCGCCCACCGCTCGCCGGCCCCTTGCCACCCCCCTCTCCCCACAGCGCAGCCCCACGGCTGCCTCCGCGCCGCCTCCCTCCCTCCGCCCGCTCCCCGCTCCCCCTTGCGCGGTGCCCGCGTCCCTCCCTCACCCCTCCGGCAGCTCCGGGGGCCCGGCCGCTCTCAGGCGGCGTCAGCAGCAGCGCCCGGCGAGGCGGCGAGGCCCTGCGGCGGCGCGCAGGGAGCCGGCCGTGGCCGCGGCGCCTCGGTGCCGCCATGTATTACCGCTTCAGCGGCGTCACGCAGCGCCTGGTCGGGGCGGCCGCCTCCGCCGCCTACAGCCCGCAGGTAACGGCAGCGGCACCGCCACGGCGGCACCCGGGCGGATCCGGGCGGATCGGGGCCGCCGCTGCCCGCCCGGCCCGGCCCGTGACCTTGGGGCTGCCCGGCCGTTGGGGGGGGCTCGGGGATACATGGGGCGATATAGGGGGTATGTGGGGCAATCTAGGGCCGCCTTGCTCGCTGCGGGGCTCGTTCTGCGCAGGTTAATTAGGCTACGCGCGCACAGGTTAATTAGGCTCGGGCCGGCTGGCCGTTGTCAGGGCCCCGGGTAACGCCAGGGGCTTCAGCGGGGTGGCGGGGGCGCTGGGGAAAGGCCTGCGGGAACTGAGGGAGCCTCAAGTCGTACGGCTCGGTAAGGAAGAAGGCACTGGGTTTGGGAATAAAAAGGTGATTGCTGCGAGAGGTTAAGGCGTGGAGGATGGATTTTTCTCTTTTCTGATGTGAACTCAGCTGCTTTATTTTAAAAGAGTACATTTATGTGCACACACGGGAGAAGTCAAGGGATAATTGCTTATTAAAAGCAGACACATTTTGGTAGGGTGTGTATTGTTGTGACACACCAATTTTTTTTTTTATTTAACCCTTCCCTACCCTCATTCCATAAGCACCACGCTGCACAGTTCTGCTCTCCTTGGGAGCCTTCACTGTGCGGATTTTACTTGGACAGCGCAGTCTGCAGGCAGCAATGCTGTGCTAAGCTTGTGTAAAACACTGAGCTGTTTCAAGGGACCCAGACGTTTTATTTGGATGTTTTCTGAACTTAAGGCTTCGTAGTTTAGATGGATAGACAGTGAGAAGGATGATCAATGTTCAGCAGGTCACACTCTGTGTGGGTGTTGGTACCAAGCACAGTGCTGCAGAACCCTATCAGTTACCTGGAGCAGGCAATAGAGCCCACTCTTGTAATGTTTGCAGCAGACATCAAAGCATAGGGTGGTCTGAACTTCTGGAAGTAGAGCTGCCATTCAGAAGGAGCTAGACAAAGTGGAGGAATGGGATTCCTTGAGGAAATAAAGGCAGAGGTGTGTGTGTGGGGAGGAAGAGCTCCTGGCAGAGGCTGGTGGGAGCAGCTCTGCAAATGGCCTGGAGATAGAGGCAGACAGCAAGCGGGACATGAGGCTAGACATGCATCTTGCCTCCAAAGGAGACCAATGTCATCCTGGGCTGTATCACCATGTGTATAGCCAGTACCTGAAGGGAAGTGATCGCCTCCAGCTGCTGCATCCAGCTGTGGGCCTCTTCAGCATGGAAAAGTGTGGCATCAGCTGGAGCACGTTCAGCAGAGGTCCCCAGTATGGTTGGGAGGGTCAGAGCACTTGCTCTTTGTGGAGATTTGGAGGAGACAGAGCTTGTTCAGATGGGAAAAGAGGAGCTGAGGGCACAGGCATTTTGCAGCTGGGACCTAGGAGCAGCCAGCCAGAACCTGCAGGAGAGTTACTGGGATGGAGCCAGGCTCTGCAAAGCGGTGTCTGGTGGGAGGGCACAAGCTTCAACAAGCAAGGTTCAGACTGGATGTAAGGAAAGATATTTCCTTGCTTGAGGGCAGACAGTGAAACAGGTGCTCCTGGAGGCCATGCAGTCTCCAGTGCTGGAAGGCTTTCAAGGCCAAACCAGCCAAAAGCCAGAGCAACCTAGCCTGACCTCATGGCACAGCCCGCTCTAGGGAGGAGTTTGGGCTAGCACTGGAGAGTCTCCTGAATTAACCCACGATCTTAAATAAACATCGAGTTACCCGTGACTTTCTGAAATGGCAGTTTCTATCCCAAGAATGGTTTTATTCTTCTCTTTCCCCAGTGCTCTTTAGGTTTCCTGGATAGCTATTGGGAGGGGGTCTGGGGAGAGAGCAGGACACAGGGAAGACAGTGGAGTAAATATGTTTGAGTATAAAAGTACATCTGTTAACATCCTAACAGGCACCTATGGTAGAAAACACCACTGTTACAAAGTTTGGAGTACTTCTTACCTGTTCTATACAAATATATTTAATCTATATATAAACTAAAATATGAAAGGAGTCATGTGGGTAAGTAGTTGCTAAGTCCAAATCAAAGTAATTTCTTTTCCTATTTTGGATTTTTGTCCTATTTTGGATTAAATACAGCATTGCTGTATTTATATTTTGATGGTTCTGGAAAAACAAGGATTTGCCATTCAAGTTCTCCTCTGTTAAATATGCAACGTAGTAATTCACTCTATTCTGTACTGTCACATTCTGATGCTTCCCAATGCAGTATTGTTTTGATGCAAGTTTAAGCTTATTGTGGGCTTGCAAAATACCAGCCAAAATGTATCTCAGAAATGCTTTTGCTGACAGCTAACATAACTAACTACTCATACTAACAAAAAATTCCTTAGCTTAAAACCTGTGTTCTTCTTTCCATCTGAGTATTAGCATTCTTAAATGACTTAATTTTGCATTTAATAGTTCATGCTACTTTACATAATTTTGTTTAGCCTGTTTGAATAAATGGGAACTTTCTCAGCTAGTGCAGGTGAGGAATTAAATAGATTAAAAATATTCCTCTGATTAGGAGGCTAATGACAGCCATAGCCATTACAAATTCAATACAAACTATTCACTCAAAGAACTGGCCTGTGTTTAAAGCACTAACACTGGGACCAGATTCAGATGCTATCAGGTGAGTATGACTCTATGAACTTTTTCCTAGTTCACACCACAGCTCAGGTAGAAATTCTCATACTGCCACATCTTCAGATGATACAACTTGCTTTGCTTGTAGCTATGAAAACACAAAACCAAACCACAAAGCAAACCAGAAATAAACCCCACACACATCTGACTTAAACTGGTGTGAATTGTTTGGAATTGGTTGAGAAGCTAATGATTAACCTTTTGTACTGTCCATCATACTTTGAATATACACAAAAACACTTAAATGTGTCATCCCAATGCAAGCAAAGCTTCAAATAATCTTATCTAAAAGCATCCTTGTGTTAGTGATGACAAACAGATTTAACTTCATACAGTGAGGTATGTGCTGCTGCAAATGATCTGCTATTTAGGTGAGAAGTGTCTAGTTCACTTAGGTTCATAAAAGTTACTTCAATTCATGTTCTGAAGTCACATTTCTCAGCTTCACTTCCTTTCCAGTTTTCCTTTTTCACTTACACTTACCTCAGCCTTCTCCACTTTCTCATTCTGTGATTCAGCTTGACCAGTTTCCCTAGCATTTACAAACTTAAGTGTGGTGCTCTCTCTATTAAATTGTGTTCCTAATTCTTACCTGTTTTGTGCTACTAGGAAAATGCAAATCTCCCTTTGGAGTTCATGCTAAGAAGATGTAAGTTTGTTTTAACTTTGAACGTGTTGGCCAACCAATGGGTAGGTTGACCTGCAGACCTCTGACAGGGAAGCAAACACACTTAACAGAGGAAGAGACAGAGTGTTAAACCTAATCATACTGGTGTCTGAGATTCTGTATGTTTTCGATTAGCCACGTGTCCTGACCTTTCATTAAGGACTTCAGAGAAAGTCATTGTGTGCTTATGAAATCAGCTGATGGTGAATTTTCTGTATGAGTTGACCTTCTACACTTTGTCTAATAATTAGAACAAATTCTTAATAGCTTGATTAAGAGATTAACATCTTAAAATCAGAAGAGAAATTATCAAGATGAAGCATTAGCTTAAGAAAAACAGGTCAAACATGTAGAGTAATACCTTGAGTGTAGTGAAACACTGGTGCTAGTAACACCACCCAAACTGCAGGGTTATCTAAACACAAGTGTCATTTATGGTGTCTTAATGACTTGCTCAAAAATGATCTGTACCAAAATTCTTCTGTGTAGTACTGAGGATTTCTCTCCAGCCACAATAAGCTTAGCAAGCAGCTGATTTTAAGTTTTTTAGCTAATCTTAAGTTTCTTAGATGCTTCTTTTGCTGATGTGACCAGAACTGGTTGGTCTTAATTCAGCACTTCATGTGGAAGACTGCTCAGTACTAAGGTGCTAGTTATTGAATGTGTAAGAGAATCCAGTTTTGCCAGCTTTCTTTCAAAATATAACCAAGACTGTCAGAAATACGTGATTCTAATATTCAAGCACTAGAAAAGCAGAAGGCTGTTTCGGGATGTTGAGAAGTCTACTCTTTCCCTCAAAGATGCCTATTGTGGCAGAGAATTTACAGCCATATGGAGAAAACATGCCTGGTCTGCAGCAGGCCTAAGAGGAAAAGAGTGAAAGTCTGATTTCAGCTCCAAACAGTGTTCGGACAGTTCTCTTAAATACAAAAGGTATCAACTAGTCCCATGAGCAGAAACTAAAATTTGAGTGCAGCCTCAAACTGATCTAATAGAGAGCAATTGCTGTTTCTGTTTGAAATGAAAGACTGCTGCATTAACCTGCCTGTATTATGCTTTTTGCTTTTGCAGCAATTACAAAAACCAAACATACAGCTGTTTCAGGAGCCATAATTTACATCATCACTGTCATGTGCTGAAGCATAACTGTTCAGTGTACCTCTAATAAAACAGGCAAGGAGGCCATCTCACGATTGCTGTAACTTTGTACACTTAAAATCTTATCCATAGAACTGGATCCTGTAGTTTTATATCAAATGCAGGGTACAACCATCAGAACTGAAAGGAAATTAACTTACGCTGCTCAGAGGGAACACATGAAGAGTGGCAAGCTGCAACAGCATGTGAATTACAGGGTGTTTTTACACCAGCTTAAAATATCTACCCTTTCAAAGCATCTGAAGTGTCCTTGAGCACCACTTATTTATCACCTTCATATGAAACAGCAAGTGGTCATAACCTATTTTTTTTTATTATTATTTTTTGTTGTTGTTGTTTTCCTTTTTTTGTTTTTCCTTTTTCCTCCCTCTCCAGCCCACACATCCCAGTTATTTCAGGCCCAATTCTAAAGGCACTGCTTAGAACATTCGGGAGAAAGAGTTCGGTAAAGTCTCCTCACTCCATTGGACCCTAGAATTTCCCACTCCTAACCCTTCTACTCTGATAGGATCAAGGTAGTCTGACTATGTGCAAAAACAAGCAACAATTAGGACCAAATACCAACACAGAAAAGCATATAATAGCTATGAATTTATGTCTTGCAAAAAAAAATAAAAAAGGAGGCTTCTGTTTTCCTCACAAAGTCCAAAGTTGTAGCAGAGAAACGAACGGGCCAACAATGTGTCTTTTGTTAGCTGTCACTTTTTTTTTTTTTTTAAACCACGGGTTGTCATATCAGATAAATATTCTTTGTAACCTATCCTTGTAATGATTGGCAGTATGCCTGCCTAACGTGACAATTGGTACATTTGCAAGTATTATATACCTTGATATTTTAATCTTTATTTATGCAGGGACTCAAACCAATAGTTTCCACTGAATCCCCAGCTCTGATTTTTGGGACAACAACTAAACTTGCTTCAGATTTACCAGCAACTGATTCTTTCTTGGGTAAAAACAAGGTGCCAGACCTACAGAAAATTTTTCAGGTAACGACAACTTTGAGAGTAACGTAAAGAAAACTGGAGAGAATATTTTGCCCTATTTTAATGTGGCTAACTACTTTTGTCATTCTGCAATACCTACACTTTTCAAAGTGCACTTAAGGGTATACAGTATAATTGTATCTGTCCCATGACCTTGCATGGGACATAAATAGAGAAAGTGAAAAGTCTAGTAAGTTTATCTTTCTTTTGGTGGGCTTCAAAAGATGCTGATTGTATTACTTGACTATTAGAAGCATTTTCCATCTGGGAATAATCCAAGCTTATGATTTAAAGCAGATCTGGAGGAGCAAAGCAGATCATTACTTGTTTGAGTATAATAACTTGAATACTACCAAAGCTGTTTTAATACAATGTTAAGAAGAGCACAGTGAGGTTTTCAAAGCCAGTTTGTTAGCTATGCAATTTCTAAATATACTGGGATTTCTCATAAAATGAATAAGTTCTTTTTTTTAAAAAACAAAAACATTGAGAATGTGCTTTATAATGTACCCTTTTCTCTCTTTCATGCCACTTGCATTTGGAATATGTCAGTCTGACTTGGTGAATAACCTTTTCTATGCATTTTTTCACATTCTTTTGTTAGTGACACTTTTCTCATCAAAGTCCTCTTTAGGAATATTTCAAGATATATTCTTTCTGCCTGCACTTAATGGCTTTGGCTAATAAAATTAACTTGCATCTGCATTTGTCTTGCTAAATGAACATCACTTAATACATCTGATTGTAGATAGCCTGTTTGTCAGGAGGTTTCCCTCATGGGAGTCTCTAAGTTTACCTGAGGTAGCTTGTTTGTGGTGGCCTCTGTCTGGGTGTTCATTTTCTTTTGTTTGTTTTTAAACTCTTCCCACAGAAAGCAGATGGACTGCCAGTACACCTGAAACGAGGAGTTCCAGATAGGCTGCTTTATCGGACCACTATGGCTCTAACAATAGGCGGGACTATCTACTGTCTAGTGGCACTCTACATGGCCTCACAACCAAGAAACCAAAAGTAAATGAACTCATGGGACTCATGACATCTGAAGGACCTCCTGCATGTCTCTCCCCTTGCTTCTTAATTCTGTGATCGATCATAAAAGGTTCACTATTCAGATCAAATTTCTGGGAGAAACTGTGTTTAAATTGGTTGCCTTATGTGCTCTAGAAATCAATACAAACAGACACAAACTCATCATCTTAACATATGGTTGTAGCTTTGCACTTGTTCTATTGCAGGAGTGTATGAACAGTTGGAGAAAGTTAAATTTTTCCTTCATCCCCTCCCCCAGTTTCAACAATGTTAGAGACAGGACAGAAGAAATGCTTTCGGGGCTATGCTCTACATTCATTATTGGGAAGACGCTACCAGTTTCCAAAACAGTAAAAACAAATAATTTAATTATTATAACAGCAAGAACCTGTTTCTGTCATGCACAGCTCATTTTACATAACCAGGTGGCAGTGGAACTTCTCCAAATGCTGGTATATTATTTAACACTTGTACCTCTGATGGCAGGACAAATGGCTTAGCTCCTTGGAATATGTAAACTGGATTTATTCCATAATGTGAACATCACAGTATGTAACAGAATGCAACAATATTGTAGCATCAGTTGTACACCAGTTTTTGGACTTCCATTTGTCAAACACTCTCTTGTTGTGCAATAAAGATAACTACGTGAATAATGGGCAAGTCTTGAAAGTTTCATACTACTTCAGCTGGCCTTATAGCAAAATGTATTAACATACTGTTACTCAGGTTCAACTTGCAGATCTTAAACCAGACAATGGATTCAGCTGCCCTACTGTAATCTTTTTGGGATGCTAATCCTCTTAAAACTCTATCTTGGAACACGTTGGGTCTTTAACTATAAGTTTTGGTGACACAAGCCACTGTATTTCATAGTTCTGCTGCGTGTTATTTCCAGTGGATACACATATCCATCTATATACACATATAAGCACACATTTCCTTTGCTGCATGGGTCAATATGGAAACTAATAAAACCCTAATTCATTTTTTCTCTGTAATATCATAACCTTGAACTGGAAGTTTCACACAAGTCTTTACAAAGGATATTTTCTAATGGGATGGATCCTGCTCTGGTTCATGAACACAGAATATTTACTCCCAGTCACTCAGGCACTGAATGTGGATGAACATGGATTTGCTGGCCTCTGTAAAGACCCGTCTCTCCCAGAGCTGTGAAGAAAACATTGTCCTCATAAATTAGCAAAACAGTTGATCAAGGAACCTAAAGTTTCCATCTGTTCACTCTTTTTTAAATTCATTCTGATTTGTTTTCTAGTTAAGTTATACTAAAGCCTTATTACTGTTCCACAGGAAAGAAAATAGCTGCTTGTGCTGTGATCTCAGCTTTTAGTCAATGTTGGTATTTCAGGAGTGGAGAGATTAATTCACTAAATAAGAAAATTGTATGGACAGCAGGAGTCAAAGAGGAACAATTAATGATGTTCTGAAGGAAGTGTCAGATATTGTTGCTTCTACTGATAAAATATTTTATCCTAAGTAGCACATGTTTCCATAGCACTAAGAATCTTGTGTAGGCTGTTAAGTCTATTTTACAAAATTAATAACAATAATTAAAATAAAAGCAGCATGGTAGCTTATTTTCTGTCTTCATATCATATATTAAGCACCCCCTAAAAGAATCATCTAATAAAGGATACTTGTTTTTGTCCTCAAACTTGACAGGTAGATGTTCATGGAGATGACTTGGAGATTTTTTTTTGTATTTATTTTTTTGTGAATTTTTTATAGTTTACAGTGGTTAACTTCCTACTTGCTAAGGTAGATGTGGATGAAGTAACTAACCTTTTCCCCTTTAGCATATTAACCAGTGGCAATACTCTTCCACGTACTTGTGGAAAGAAAAGCAGCAGAGACATCACTCAGGCCAGCTTTCTTTCAAAAGGATCTCAACTAGAATATTGGGTTTATGTGTTGCTATAGAAGTCATGATTGGAATTAATAGATATCTGACTCATCTTTTTACTCTGGGTCTATTGTTTTCCAAATTTTTGTCAGATTTAGCATTTGTGTGCTAAAGGAAAAAGAAAACACCATGGAGTTTAGCAGATGACCAGATACTAGATGATCCATTGTTTTATTTAAGCAGTGTGGATTCTGGAAAACTTTTCACTTTGCCTTTCTCAAAACAAAACAAACAAATAAACTTGACCCAGCTGAAGCAGGATGAGAATACTCCTTCAGCTTGTCGCATCCATACTTCAGTTGAGGCTAAAGAACAAAGAATCACTGGTTGTCTGCAGCCACCGGGCAGGGCTCCAGTCTTGAGAGAAAGAGGAAACCGCATTTCTATATTCCCACAACAAAGTGCTCTGAAGAAGAGGAAAGCTTGAAAGCTGCAGCCAAAAGGTTAGGACATAGAAGGAAAAATTGTGCCCCTGTTCTCAGTTAGTTTTGAGATCACCATAAAGAAATTTCAACATGGTAAATCCTTTTTCTTCCTAAGAAAGAAAAGCTCTCTTAGACATGCTTTTAAAAATGTTTGGTGCCAGAGACCTCTGTGAGGATTCAAGAGGATTTAAGTGTTTTGAATTATTATTTGTGATAGAGACACCTAATCTTCTTACTCCTAAACCCTCAAGAACACCCTTACCTTTAACATAAATAATCTTTCTAATCTTTCTCCTTGGGCTGATGTTAAATAAGGTCTTAAGTAAGGAAAACTAGGAGTGATCTGCAGCATCAAGAAGGCTACCTCATTCCCACAAGAATCTGACTTGGATACTGTAACTTCACTGTTATTTTTATTTATTTATTTATTTTTTTTTAAAGAGCCTTTCAGGTGCATCTCAGAATTCCTGCAACATACCACCAGTGAGGTCCAAGGAAACAAGATGCGTTTTTAAGTGATAGCTTATACTCTAATGTTTTGGCTTGAATGCACAGCAGAGAATAAATTATGATAAGCTCTCATACCCCAGGGTGCTGGGGTTGGAAGGGAAAGCAGCTGAGATTTACAATACTCGGGAATAAAATTATCTCATGATAATCATCCATCCCCATGGCATTATCTTATTGTTGAGAGACCATCGTTTTCCTTCTTAAATGATCTCTCTGGCAACCCGAATTCAATAGTTATGTCTTTGTAATGGTTTTTAAATAAGATCTTTCTCCCTACTTTTATGTGGGTGTACTGGAATAAATGCACTTGAGAAGATGTTGATAGTATGCAAGTATGTCTTTCAGCTGCTTTAAAAATAAATGTATGCTAAGGATTCCTTCCCCACATTACAGTATGACCGTGCAATCTCAACAGATTTTTTGCTTCAACAATTTATATTGTCAATATTCAATGCCAAGACATTAATTAATTGACCTTCCCTTACAGTGAATCTTGTCAAATCAAAAGGTACTGTAATAAAAGCAAGATAAAGTAGGGAATCAGAAATCTGAACTTGCTACCGAATGTTGCTTATTAATCTTGCAGATGTCAAAAAGCTGAGCAGAATGTTTAAGGGCCATTTCCTCACATACACACACACTAAAGGCACAGTACCTACTCCCCTTTTACCATCCTCCCTCCAAATTCAAACTTCCCAAGAGGCTTCTGAAGAGTCACAGATCTGTTTTTCCACTCCTGTCACAAACCATTACCCCAGCAATCTTAAAATTTATAAAATCCAAATGCTTTAGCACAAAGTGGAAAAAGCGCATATATCAGGTAAGTTACATAGAAAATCATGCTCAGCTGTTCTTAAAGTATATATGTATTACAAAGTACCTTGATTTTATGATATTATACTAACTTTTTTTCCCTTCTCCTGTCCTTATTCTCAGTCAAAACTGCATGGAAGCAAAAGTTTGATCTCTGCTTAAAATGGAAAGTGGGAAGAACTTTCCTGAAACAAAAGCATTAGTTTTAGCAGTAGGCATGCAAAACAACCTTTTAAGTTTTTTTGTTTGCTTTTCATATTCAGTACTAATTGCATCTTAGTTTATTGAAGATTGAGTCAATTCCAGCTAGCCTTCACTGCATTGCTAAGAATTAGAAGCCCATTTGCTGTTGAAGAGAGTTGCAAGCATGCCTGTGAATCAGAATTCAGGCATACACTATCAAATACCAGTACGGCATCTCACTAGTGCAAGATCTTATCCTCTGGTGAGCTATCCTGGTACTTCCTATATGCTCACAGACTGCTTTTGGGTACAGCACCAGGCAGAAGGTGCCATTTCATTTGTACATGAATTCTCCCAAAATACAAAGAAGTTAAATTCAAGGGTCTGTCCCACCCCACCCCCACTCGCCCATCTGTTGCAGACAGCCCATATCTGGCCTACAAAAGGCATTCCTACCATCCTGTAGCTCCAAAGAGAGAGAATGCTCCCTGCTGAAACATTTTCTAAATGGCTTTGCCCAGTGGATTCAGTGCTGCAAAGCTAGTAGGGGTGGGAGGGAGAGGGAAACTTTTTGTCTCACTTCACCTCAGCTACATACAGTCATCACTTTTCTCCCTTGATCGTACATTTTTATTCATAAAAAGTTTTTTGGTTTACTTCATTTTTTCTTTCTCCACAGCATTTTAAAAATATTCTGTGCTGCAAAGGGAATGAAATTGTTTCTGAATGTTTCAAGAGAACTTCTGAAATATTCATATCAGGAAGCATACATTTGTCACATATATTTTTATTCTGTGAGCTGGAACAAACCCTGGAAGTCTCCTCTGTGAATGACATGATCTTTGCATCTGCTGTAGGTGCACAGGTGAAGCCCTTCCTGCATGGCAGGTCTTTGAAGAAGCTGCCAGACTGGTGTTCAGACATAGGGGCATCAAAAGACGTGCTGCTTCCAAGCACCTGACTGCCTATCTCAAAGAAATAGGCAAAATATTTAATTCCTACAACATTCTTACAGCCGCGTTATCTGAAATATGTATCACACCCATTTCTATATCTTCCTCACAACTCGGTTGCACACATGTCAATCTTGCTATTAATCACTTTGTGTGTTTGTGGTCTGCTGCTACATCAGACCCTTCAGACTCTCTTTCTGATTTCATCACTGAGCTCCTACTCTGAGCACCCAAAAATAGAAATTAGGCATTAATTATAACATATGACTGTTACAAAACTTTCACAAGGCACAGAACAGAGACAGCTGTCAGCATCCACAGCGGAGTTCAGTACAGCCTGCTACCATAAACCAGCAGCTCTCCCAGCCGCTCCAAGCAGTCCTCAGTATGTTGCCTCGTTCTGCATTACACATGAGGAAGTCCACCTGCATAACCTCTAGTTGCTTACCCACTTGCTAGAGAAGATTGAGCACTGTCTAATCCAAAATACTCTACAATTGCAAGCTGCATCTAAACTGTAACAGCACTTTTTTGGAAGGAGGTGAGCAGAACATGTTGGGAGGAGTGGAGAGGCAGCAAGTGTCACTTCCATCACCTCAGTCCTGACTTGCAACCAAGGGAGCAAAACTAATGAAATGTAGTTTTCCTGGCACAAAGAACAAGTGCTTCTCATTAAAACTTAGTCTTGCATAAGCATAACAAAAACGTGTTAGTCTTCTAATTGGAACTGATTAAATAAAGCTGATATTCATAACAAAAAACACACTTGAGCATCCTAATCATTAGCAGCATGACCCTGCAGAATTCACAAGGGTTGAGACTTCTTTTTAGGCTTTCATAAAACAACAATGAAGCCCTAAATTGCAGAAAGCAGGCTGGAGTCTACATAGGATCACTGAGATGTGAAGGAACCAAACTCCCAGTGCCGTCGCTGTCTTAAAATCCCTTCAGAAAAGCACACTTTAAAAGCAATGAACAGATGATTTCTGGCAATCTTAAAATAAGGTTTTTAGGTTTCCCAAAAATTCACTTGGAGGCCTTCCTAAAGCCCTTTAACAGTTTTCTGTGGCAACTGAGGAACAACTTGCTAGACAAAGGTCTGGACTTTTGTTTAGACATGCTCCCAGCCACACAGAGCCTGGCAGATAACGCCTATTAGGGCTGACTCTAGAGAATCTGTGTATTTGATCTCTCAGTGTTACAAAATGTAGAAAGTAGTGTTTTAATAAAATATCCTAGCATGACAATATTCAAGTGATTGAATAATTCAGAGAAGCACATACCCTTTAAGAAATTTCTGATCTGTGTGTGGCACATTTTTACATTCACTTGCAAGAAAACCTGTGTAATACGGATTTCCTGGATTACGGATTCAAATCCTACATTCTTTATTTAAATTTTATGGGATAAACCGATCCAAGTAAAAATAGACAAGGAAATAAATCTATCAGTAGCAATATTAACCATGGCCTCCCCCTCTCCCTGACTTGCTGCTGCTGCTTTCCAGGAGCTGCTGTCAGTGCCTGTGCTTTTCCTGCCACTGCTTCTGGGAGCAGGAAGCAAGAAGCAGTCATATGCCTGTTCCTGCTATGATTTTTCCTGCTGATAGAACGAGGGAGATGGGGTGGCAATAAAGTATGCAACTTGTTTCCATGACACCAATCCCTTTCTTTTATGGATGCAGCCAAACAGGGAGACTCCATGTTTTTCTCTGCAACTGTAGCGCCCCACGTGCCTGAATGGTCTGAGGAGGAAGGGAAGATCCTCATGAAAACTCTGGCTGGTCAAATGACAAGCCCAGCTGCCACGGCTAGCCCTTAGGTACAAGTGGTGGAAGAAACGGGAAGGTGATACTCAGTGTGCCTGGAGCCAAAGTCACCAGGACTAGGTGAAGAGATCACCTGTAAACAGCACCAGCAGGTGGTCTGCAGGGAATGCCACTTCCGAGCATGGATCAGGCAATTACTACATATATACACATACACTATCTCAACTACAGTTTTGGGGTTCCATGTTTTCAAAATTCAGCAGCTCTCACCAGATGACAATCTGTTGTGTGAACACTTGCGTATGCACTTAAGCTTTTACATCCTGTGAACTCAGATGACCATCTGATCCACACATTTCATCAGGATCATTGTTCATGTTTATCTTTTTCTCTGCAAATTTTGATTGACTGCATAAATGTCTTCAGATGCTAGATGAAGCCCAAACTGCTCTAATAAAAGCAGTGGAAGTTAAGATATTTCTACCAAGCATTCCCTGGAGAGAGCTTTATAGTGTCTGATCTTGTATGTGCAGGTCTGATGCTAGTAATGGACCCTGTATCATATAATCACAGAATCATTCAGGTTGGAAAAGACCTCTAAGATCATCTCTAAGATCTTCTCTAGATCGAGATCATCTAGTCCATCTCTAAGATCATCAAGTCCAACTTTTACCCTAGCACTGCCAAGTCCACCATTAAACCATTAAATATATGTTCCAGAACTTGGTGTGAAGATGACTGATTATGTGCTTTATTTCTTTGGACGGCTTAATTCTGTGTTTAAGTTGCAATTTGGAAAAAGCATATTTCCAGGAGCAGCAATTAATAATAAAATAGGATCCAGTATCTGTAACATTTCACCTATTTTGCACTGCTGACTTGAAGAAATCAAATTTCTTCAGGCAACCTGGTCTGGTGGGAGGTGTCCTTGCCCATGGCAGGGGGTTTGGAAGCAGATGATCTTTAAGGTCCTTTCCAACCCAAATCACTCTGTGATTCTATGAAGTTACACAAGACTCCTATGAGGCCCATCTTCACAAGGCAAATGAGAAGTTATAAAAGTATATATTTTTATCTAACGTGTTGAAATCCACTCTAGACAACTGTAACTGTTAACTGCACTGCCTTTGGAGTTTCACACTTTAGGCAAATATGTACTATTACCCCTTTCTCTCATCAAATAATTGCTTCAGTTTTACGACAGCTCAGTTGTTGGCAGCTGTGAAACAGTTTGGTATGTTGGAGACCCTCACTGGGAAGAAGTGCAAGTCTGCTATCCTAGAGCTGCAAATGCTGGAAACAGGGTGTTCTCCAACTCCAAGCCAGCCTCCACTGGATTCCTACCTATATATCATCCACAGCTTGTGGAAAATTTCTACAACTGAGCATCAGACAGATCCTTTCTCCTGGGCTCAATCAGAACAAGTTGCTAACTCATTTTTAGGTTGCATTTCCATACTCATCACCATTTTATCATCAAGACTTACGTTCATTCAGGTTTGAAAACAACCTCCCCAAATTAAATACCTACTGGCAAAATCCAGGCCAAAGTGAGTATGAAAGAAGAAAGTCCTTAGTCCTTTATGTTTCTGTTACAATGGTCTGTTACACACACACATGTAATAATAATAACAATAATAATAAATACATAATTAATAATAATAATAAATAAAAGTGCCCTGGCAGGGGGCAGAGTTTCCATCCATTTTTACAAGTTAAGATGGGAAGTACCTACAGATTCCTCCCTGCTTCAGGTTTATTTTATATCATCTCTCCTGAGAGCTGAATTGTAGCTGAGAACAATTTCTTTTTTTATGAAGCAGCTTTCAACAGGCCACATTTCTGCAGCCTGAGTAAAAATAACACAAGATCAATGTGAAAATCAATCATTGCTTAAGCGTGCAAGAGGATCAAGAACCAGTCTTGTACTACTAAGACTGGAGGATCAAGAACCAGTCTTGTACTATTAAGACTGGAAGTTCCTCACCATAAGTATGTCACTGAAGCCAATATAGGAGTCCATGCCAATTTTGGCTGGAGTTTCACCTGAGTGACATATAAAAGAGTTGCAGAATCTGATATGTAAGTAACAGCGTATCTGCCATAATTTTTGCAACAAAAGGCAAGTTCTGGTTGGACACATTGGAATAAATCAAAAGCACATTAATTTACTTAGATTTACTCTGAACCCACCTTTATCTCATACAAAGCCAGTTGCCTGTTGTAAGATACAGCAGCATTTTTTAATATTGACGGCACTAAGAACTGTAAGCACTCCAGTTGCATTTGTGGTGAGCAGCTTGGATCCATGAGCCAGAAGAGAGCATCAGATCTGACAACCTGAACAGCCATGGGATCTCATTTTGTCAACAATTTATTTTTTATTTTTTATTTTTTTGGGGGGTGGAGGGGTATAAATTAGGACAACCTCTAGTATTAATTGCAATAGCTCAATTTTAAGAGTAGACAAATACAACATGGTCCTCTGTTTCTAGCTATTTTTATAATTTTGGTTACAACCCAAAGGTGATTTTCTCTATTAATCCTTTTTTTTAATATCATTTTGCTAGGCATGAACTAGGCAGGATATTCATTTCAATATAGTAATAAAAGACTTGAAATGTATTTCACGTCGTGCACAAGAGGACTGTGGAAATAAAAAGAGCCTAGCTCTCACTTATTTTATCAGCTGTAATTGTTATATCTGTTCAAAATAAACTTAGGATAATGACATTTTAATTCAGTAGCCAGCTAGGGGTAAGAAAAATTCTGGAGCATTCCTATTTCAAGTTGTTCTTAAACCAATCCATTCAAGTGGAAACAGAACGTTCTGCTTTCGGGCAATCTAACCTTCGAAAGTTAACTTTAAAATAGAAGAATGAAAGTCAATGCTATTTCTGCAGATTTAAATGATAAAAACAGAACAACAAAACAAACAGAATTTCTGGAATGAAACCCTCACATAAAATGCATTCAATATCTCTCACTGTTTCCTTCTTCCTTGTGCAGATGAAACCTTTCATTGAATTTAACCCAAGCCTCTGAATAATTTGGCTTCCACTGAAACAAACTCCTTTAAGAGAGGATTTTTAACAAAACATACACACAAAAATCATCTGGCTCAATTTATTTTTTTAACAAGTGCATTTATCCTTCACAAGTACCAGAGAGCATGCATTATAATAGAGGATACAATATAGAAGAAAATAGGGAATCAGGGCAGAGGCTAATCTGAAGGCTAATTTTGTGAATTTGAAGGCTAAAAGAAAAAAGTATGGAGGAAATAACTGATTCAAATTGTCTAGTGGAGTATTACAAATCTAAAAACAAAACGAACAAAAAACTAGGCTAGGATACATGAGCTGGAATCCAGGCTCAGTTTCTCAGATGCAAAGCTGAAAGCAACATCCAAAGAACAGAAATTATATACATTATAGCAATGTGAATTTCCCTGTAGCATTTCCCTAGAATGTCCAAACTATCACTCAATGTCATCACCCAGATAGTCCCACCTCTCACTGTTCTATTACAGCTATCACAAATAATTACATTTATGATGGAAACATTTGTCTATGAGTAGATGGCAGAAGGCAGCCCATCCATTACAGACCATTAAGAGTCATGTGTGTGCAGCAACCTGTGTCTCTCTGAAAGCAATGAGGGCATTCAGACATCTCAGTGAAGAGGGTTGTTTACAAGTGTTTCTTGGACAAACATATGCCTAGACCATAGAGCTCAAAATGAAGAAGACTGTTCATGAACACTTTAAAACAGGCTCAATTTCTCCTATTTCACTGTACTTTGATGATGCAGAACACTCAAGAGTTTAATAATACAACATTAAGCAGTGTTTTCTGTCTGGAACTTAAGACTTGATTATTAATTAAAGTGACTACACTGCTTCTTCTAGCTAGAATGATTTGGAAATAATTTCTGGTTGATTGACCTCTGTGTTTAACCCTAGCTATTGAATTTTAATGTTGCAATGTTTCATGTAAATATGTTTTTCTTCTCCTTGTTGATGAGCTGTGATTCTCCATTTCAAAAATATTTAAAACTTAATAGGATAATATCTTTGAAATATTTTCATTTGGATCTGATAAATACCTGATATTAATGCAACATAAGATTATGCTGAGACTCACAGCTACTTTGAAGGAAATACATGGCTTCAGAAAAACATCTCTGAGTACCCAAGGGGGACATGAGGCATTAAGAATGAAAAGAAATGAAAATCTGTTCTATACAGTGCTGTATGGAAAGGAAACACAGAAGGCTGAGGAGATGAAATATTCTCCTTGGGTTTCTTCCATTCAAAGCTTTTCATTGTTGTAGTGGGAGCTTTACTGAAAATCTGCAGTGTTTTACTGTGAGCCCTATCAATGTCCCTAGGCAACTTGGACTTAGTTCCTAGTCCCAGTGAAGGACTATAGCCTCTATTGGATAAATTATTGAACATTTGCAGTTCAGCTTCACAAAGGAAACAGTAAACATTCAACGCTCGACAGGATTAGAGCATAGTGGCTACCATGATTGCTTTGCCTGAAACTGAGCTTGGGGATTTATCTCATTTGAAAAACATGGGGGAAAAAAATAATCTCAGTACCTGTTTTGAATAGCCAAAACACAAAAGTGAGGGGCCATCTGTGGAAGACAGAGACTTGTGAACAACAAGTCTTTGATCTTCATCCTGTAAGAACTGATTCATTTTAACACACATTTGAACAGATGATGCCTATCTGCCTTACAAACTCACTGTGCTCTGCATTTATTTTTCTGCATGTTTTTCTTCTCATGTCTAAACCCAAGCCACATGACATATTTGAATAAGTCTGTATTGGTTAACTGTTTAGGAGAGGATGTTCTAGATAAATCTGACAGGGCACTCCACATTCATGAGGCAGTGTGGAAGGATGGAGGTAAGAATGAAGCTAGGTTGTTCTGCATGCAGTTTGGACAACAGACCAAATCACTTGTTGCTTTGCCCCAAAATACTTGCTCGTGAGCCTCATCTTTGTAGATAAAGGTGCAAGGAGGTATGATTCACCCAGGCATGTCATGGTTTAGTGGCAGACAACAGCCTCAGCATTGGAGAACCCTATTCATTGAATTCAACCACATTTAATATCATGCTAGAATACTGTCATCAGCAACTGATATTACTAAAAATATCCACGCTGCAGTAAAATGCTGTTTAACTAACCACTTAATCAGGACAAGCAACATTAACAAACACTGCAAACTGCACCCAACTTTGTGGGCCATCAAACACTATTTGTGTTCAATAAAATAATAAAAAGATTTTGTGAGTTGCCATCATGCCTTCGGCATATCCTTTCCACACAGCATTTACTGCATGTCACGCAGCATCATTCCCTAGCAACACTAAGCATTATTATTAGCATTTAAAGTCTCAAGGTTATTGGTGAGTTATGAACCCATGATACATGGAAAATAAAAACTGAATACTTTTATTGCTCTCATTCACCAGGTGGTGTTTTAATCACAGTGTTGTCTCATTAAAAAGCATTTTATTAATGCTGTCTGTTAGTAGAATCTCAAAGCCTGTTGCACATTGCCTTTAAAAAAGTCTGCCAGTAAAAAGAAAAAAAAAAAAAAAGTAATACGGAATAGCCATATACACTGGGGTTTTCCCATGCAGTAAGAACAATGCCTGTGAAACAAAGGTCTCAGCAATTAAAGTGGGCTGTGTGCTTTGTGAGCTTACAGGTGGAAGGCAGGCAGTTGATGTCTTCAACACAGGGAAGTATTTTCCCATATTTCCCCTTTATTCAGAAATGACTGTCAGTGGGTTAGTATTTGCTACATGGGACCCACACCTCCACTAGGAAGTTCTTAGAAAGGTATGAATTTTATTAACAAACAAAAAAGTAACAGCATTGCTGTAGAATAAAACCCTCCAATCCCTGGAAACATGGTTGAGGAGGGCAGCCATCTGCTCCACAAGTTAATGAGGGCAAGGGGAGGCCTTCAGTACTGTTGTGCTCCATATTTTGCTGGGTAAGCCACAAACAAGATCCCACCTCCTGGCAGCTTTTGCTTCACTTTGTGCTGCTCTTTGCACTCTTTATTAGCCTCTTTCTGCACTTATGCAAAGAACTTCTTAATCAATTTACAGGGAGTCAGATTTGGGAAGAGCTTGTTTTGTTGAGAAATTGCCTTTCCCACCCTTGAAGGCTCCCTTTCAGTCAAAGCACTACTCCCAACGCCATGGCACAACACAGCCCTGAGAAAGCAGTCTAGGAGGTTTCTGGAGAGCGTGGAAGATAGCTTCCTGACGCAGCTGGTTAGTGAGCCTACCAGGGGAGGTGCCCCGCTAGACCTTCTCTTCACAAACAGAGAAGGACTGGTGGAGGACGTGATCATCGGGAGCTGTCTAGGGCAGAGTGACCACGCAATGGTGGAGTTCACTATTCTTAGCGAGGCCAGGAAGGGGACCAGTAAAACCGCTGTATTGGACTTTCGGAGGGCTGACTTTGAGCTGCTCAGGACACTGGTTGGTGGAGTCCCTTGGGAGGCGGTTCTGAAGGGCAGAGGGGTCCAGGAAGGCTGGGCGCTCTTCAAGAGGGAAGTCTTAATGGCGCAGGAACGGTCTGTTCCCACGTGCCCAAAGACGAGCTGGCGGGGAAGAAGACCGGCCTGGCTCAACAGAGAATTGTGGCTTGATCTTAGGAGGAAAAAGAGGGTTTATAAGCTTTGGAAAAGTGGGCAGGCCACTAAGGAGGACTTTAAAGAAGTAGCGAGGCTGTGCAGGGACAAAATTAGGAAGGCCAAAGCTCATCTGGAGCTCAATCTGGCTACTGCCGTTAAAGATAACAAAAAACGTTTCTATAAATACATCAACACAAAAAGGAGGACTAAGGAGAATCTCCATCCTTTACTGGATGCGGGGGGAAACTTAGTTACAAGAGATGAGGAAAAGGCGGAGGTGCTCAATGCCTTCTTTGCCTCAGTCTTTAGCGGCAATACCGGTTGTTCTCTGGATACTCAGTACCCTGAGCTGGTGGAAGGGGATGGGGAGCAGGATGTGGCCCTCATTATCCATGAAGAACTGGTTGGTGACCTACTACGGCACTTAGATGTGCACAAGTCGATGGGGCCAGATGGGATCCACCCAAGGGTACTGAGGGAACTGGCAGAGGAGCTGGCCAAGCCGCTGTCCATCATTTATCAACAGTCCTGGCTATCGGGGGAGGTCCCAATCGACTGGCGGCTAGCAAACGTGACGCCCATCTACAAGAAGGGCCGGAGGGCTGACCCAGGAAACTACAGGCCTGTCAGTTTGACCTCAGTGCCAGGAAAGCTCATGGAGCAGATCCTCCTGAGAGTCATCATGCAGCACTTGAAGGGGAAGCAGGCGATCAGGCCCAGTCAGCATGGCTTTATGAAAGGCAGGTCATGCCTGACGAACCTGATCTCCTTCTATGACAGAGTGACGCGCTGGGTGGATGAGGGAAAGGCTGTGGATGTGGTCTACCTTGACTTCAGCAAGGCTTTTGACACCGTCTCCCACAGCATTCTCCTCAAGAAACTGGCTGCTCTTGGCTTGGACTGGCGCACGCTTCGTTGGGTTAGAAACTGGCTGGATAGCCGGGCCCAAAGAGTCGTGGTGAATGGAGCCAAGTCCAGTTGGAGGCCAGTCACTAGTGGCGTCCCCCAGGGCTCGGTGCTGGGGCCGGTCCTCTTTAATATCTTCATCGATGATCTGGACGAGGGCATCGAGTGCACCCTCAGTAAGTTTGCAGATGACACCAAGTTAGGTGCGTGTGTCGATCTGCCTGAGGGTAGGAAAGCTCTGCAGGAGGATCTGGATAGGCTGGACCGATGGGCTGAGGTCAACTGCATGAAGTTTAACAAGGCCAAGTGCCGGGTCCTGCACCTGGGGCGCAATAACCCCAAGCAGAGCTACAGGCTGGGAGAGGAATGGTTGGAAAGCTGCCAGGCAGAGAAGGACCTGGGAGTGATGGTGGACAGTCGGCTGAATATGAGCCAGCAGTGTGCTCAGGTGGCCAAGAAGGCCAACGGCATCCTGGCTTGTATTAGGAACAGCGTGACCAGCAGGGCTAGGGAGGTGATCGTCCCCCTGTACTCAGCTCTGGTGAGGCCGCACCTCGAGTACTGTGTTCAGTTTTGGGCCCCTCGCTACAAGAAGGACATCGAGGTGCTTGAGCGGGTGCAGAGAAGGGCGACGAAGCTGGTGAGGGGCCTGGAGAACAAGTCCTACGAGGAGCGGCTGAGGGAGCTGGGCTTGTTCAGCCTGGAGAAGAGGAGGCTCAGGGGCGACCTTATCGCTCTTTTTAGGTACCTCAAGGGAGGCTGTAGCGAGGTGGGGGTTGGCCTGTTCTCCCACGTGCCTGGTGACAGGACGAGGGGGAATGGGTTTAAGTTGAGCCAGGGGAGTTTTAGGCTAGATGTTAGGAAGAACTTCTTCACTGAAAGGGTTGTGAGGCATTGGAACAGGCTGCCCAGGGAAGTGGTGGAGTCACCATCCTTGGAAGTCTTCAAAAGACGTTTAGATGTAGAGCTTAGGGATATGGTTTAGTGGAGGGCTGTTAGCGTTAGGTTGGAGGTTGGACTCGATGACCTTGAGGTCTCTTCCAACCTAGAAAATTCTGTGATGGCTGCAGCATGGGATGAAGCAAGGAGGCCTAACTCCTTCAAGTATGCAGATTCAGACATGCAGGACATATACAATTTCTCCTTTCAAGCTCCTTCAGTGCCACAGCTCTACTCGTGTAGCATTGCCCTCAACCATGGTGCCAATTAGATGTCCTTTCCCCCACCCCAGAGTGTTAACTTGCATATCAGTAGAGAACGCTGAATTATTTTCTAAACAAATAGTAATGAAATAAGTTAAGACAAGAGAGGTTTCCTGGTATTCAGAAGCTATGCAGTTAGCACTTCTCCTTAATACATAAGACAACTGCTATTAAATAGTGTCTAGACTGTTTTCAAAGGGACACTCATCATGAAGGTGAAGGCAAGCCTGCAACCTGAACTTCTAATTCCAGTGATCACACATCTTTCAGTTTATCCCAGCTAATGCCAAGACTGTGGGTTCTGTTTAGCCTTCTTCTCTTTCAGTGAACTTGGAAGAATTGAGACTGCGATGGTGTGCATCCACCCACCAGTCAGCCTTCCAAAGGAAGCACTTTGGCTTCCTTCAGCAACTCTGAAGAGGACTGTGAGGCAAAGAAGGGTGGCTCCAAGTCTCAGGTCAAGCAGGCAGAGGAGGCAAGTTCAACTCACCCCACTTGGGAACTGCTTTGCTTTGATCCAATAAGCAGATCAATGAATTTGTGACAAATCTCAGTCCTGCCATCCCCACTCCCTGAGCACACTCCTTTTCCAGTGACAAGGTGGGACAATAGCTGGCAGACTGATTTATGGCCAGGCTGGTAAATTCACACAAACTCCTACTTATTGGCATAGATCAAGTACTTGAGATACCACATTACAGTACTGCCAAATCCGCCCCTGCCAATGCATTTCACTAAATGGTGCTGATAGTATTTGTTTGCATAGGGAGACTTTGTGAATCTTAGCAGCCCGAACCACAGTTTCTCACTACCAATTCTTCCTCTCCATTTCTGACATTTAAAACCTGTACTTTGTCTTTCTGAGGCAGCAAAAGTATTCACTGAACAGAGGTATTTCTGCTTTTGCAGCTTTTCTTTCAGAGGCTTGAATTCACAGTCCACAGATTGTGGTTCACCATCAATCCCTAGACACACACTGCAGGATTATAAATTCCCCTAAAAATGTAAGATGGCTCTCCCCTGTGACCAGGGAGCTCCAAGGGCCAGGACAACAAGGTTGTCTCAGTGCGATTCAGTGGGAACAAAACATCAAAATCCTGCCATTTTTTTTTTTTTTAAATTCTGCAGATACCTCCATATACGTAACAGGCTACAATGGCACGGAATCTGTGGCCACCTCCTCTGCAAAAGATTTGGAGTCTAAGGAGTGTTTTGATGGAATAATGCATGGAAAGGAGCTTCCTTAGCTCAATGAATCTTTTTTAATACAGCAGGCTTTACAGAAAGTTAAGACCTAAATGGTCAAAACTAATCCTCTGTTTATAAGATGTCTGAGAGGAGGAGGAAGAAAAAAAAAAAAAAAAAAAAAAAGACCAACCCACAACTGCTCCATCTCACCCACAATGCCAATCTCATTCTCGTGTCCCTTCTTTTATGGCATTAAGCCTTAAGTAGAAATCTTCTGGGGATATTTCTAAATTGTCTCAGCAGTTGCCCTCCTATTAAGCATGCAGCAGCAACTTTCCAATTAGCAGATATTCTTTCACTGGAGTCTACACTCCAAGACTCATTATTCTAAATTTATCTACAAATTGAACAGCCCTCTTCCCATCTGTAATCAGGCCAGGTACAAGCAAGTTCTAAATCCTTCCTCATCTGACTACATTATTGCTCATTAATTTTCTTCCTTAATGTTGTTGTTGACTATTCACACATCTTTGGGGAAACAACTCAACTCCTGTATGTCCAGTTCTTAACATCAGTAAAATTGGAACATTTATGTTCACCTCTGTAAAGCTGAGTCCTGTTTGTAAGAGTACTGCATTATTTATTACTTATTATTATTATTGTTGATACTCCGTTATGTAGGAGCATCAACAGAGAGGCTTGTACAGACACTTCCAGTCTAAGAATAATTTCAGTTTTTGATTACTTTTTCATTCATACTTTCCTAGCTGGAACATGACAAATTTTTACGTGAGGCTGCATTTAAGACATCTGAGCACTATATGGTTAAGACAAGAACTGGACAACAAAGGAGGCAAGCACACCTTCTCCTAAAAGGTGAACAATAAAACAACAACAACAAACCCAAAAAATTCCAATACAAATGTCATAGATGATTTGAAATCTGGAAAGAGAGAACAACATCCTGGTCCAGTATATGATGAAAATGAATTGTAATTCATGAAACTAACAATAAAAATAATAATAATAAAAAAATCCCCAAACATAAGAAACACATTCATATAAGACAAGATCAACAGAATCCCCATCTGCGGTCACCCTGACTTCACAGAATCACAGAATTTCTAGGTCGGAAGAGACCTCAAGATCATCGTCATCTTAGTGCATTTTTCTTTCTCCTTTGGTGCACCTTGCCTGTCCTTGTCATGCCCAGCTGGTGATTCTCCTCCCAGCCCCTGTCTGCAAGGGGGCCACCAGATCCCTGTGGGAGCAGAGGTGTATGCACACTGCCAGCCTTTTGCTCCCAGCAGACATGCTGTTTTCAGACACACCATTCCCTTGTGGAGCCTCTGCATTACCCTTGCTATACAAACAGCAAGGGTGTGCAAAAATCTACAAGCAGTGATGAGCTGCAGCATGAGCTACACAGCTATCCCGGTAATTCTTCCAGTTACCAGCAGACTGTGGATTCACCTTTCCTCACCAAGCATTTTTCCCACCATCCTACCCAGCATCAGACCTGAATACTGCATCCTGGTCTAACATTCAAAGCCTTACTGTCTGAAGTTTTCTCACAGAAAGTGGCTTCATGAAGCAGAGGAAGGGGCCCTGCTCTGCTCCATGCCCTGCCACCCCTCAGCCGAGAGCATCCGGCCACCTGCAGAAGGAAATGAAACCAAGCCCTTTCAGGCTGCAATAATTTAATCTCCCCTTCCCAGAAGATAGTAAGAACAAGCTGGAAAATACTCTCTGTCCATGTACCAATCTCAAAGGGACCAAAAAAACTTTATGAAAGTATAATTTTTCTTTCTGAAAACTAAATAACACTGAGAACATTCTGTGACTTCTTTAGGCTGACATTTTTAAATGCTGTGTTTCCTTCATTCTTCATAAACTTCCAGTTGAACACTTGTTCATACTTGCAGTGAAATAACATTATTTTAACTGCCTTAGAACACTTCTCCCGGTTTTCATACTAAAATTTTCCAGTTCTTACACCCTGAGCCATATAATCTATTATAGCTTTTATCTTCACACTAACCACTTCAGGAGCAATCTGCGGATATCCTAATCCTTCTTTTTCTAACACCATAATCTCTTGATCTTTAATCAAAAAAAAAAAAAAAAAAAAAAAAAAAAAAGAGATTTGAAAAGCTGTTCTTTGCCTCCTGTTCCGTGCTAGCTGTTGCTAAGTCACTTTGCAAAACTATCGAGTATTGAGCAGCTGAGCCTTTCTGCTCTATTTGATCTTTGCTTTTAGTTGTGCTTTCTCTGTTAACCTTCTTCTGGTGCTTCATTATGTATCATTTGTTTCTTCAGTTCCTAGATTAGTTTCACAGTTGTCTATTACTCTGTGGCATGGCTTGTGACACCTTTGTTCAGTACCACATCAAAATCTGGCATATGACGCTTGATTGAACTAGACCAATGCAATGTGAATACGGAAGATGCATTTTCCAACGCTTCTTAGTTTTTTCTTTTTCTTAAACTTTTTCTTCTTTTTTTCTTATTTTCCCCTCCACAGTGTTTTGTAAATGGGAGCTGACTATGAGAGATCCTGGTCATACCAGACTGCTTATGTGAATCAATCTTAAAGCGAGACCTGCTTGGAGAAGGAAGCTAGACTACTTGATATCCAGAAGCTCCTTCTAACATATAATTTTCTATGATTAGTTTCAATCTTCCCCTTGCCCAGTTCTTTCCAACCTATTTTTTCTTTGTATCCTTTATCTGTTTTGCCACCCAGACTTTCTTTCATTGCAGACAATATAAAGTCCCTCTTAATAACAGTGATTGCCCATATCTTTATGAAGAGCTAGACATACAATGCAGCAACTGAGGTTCAAGCCTTCCCTGTCTACAATCTCACCCTTTTCTCTCGTGTCCCAGAGCAATGCTGGAAATATCTGCTACAGTATATACCCTGTGGTTTGTATTAGATTTCTTGATGTGCGCACGACAGGCACTGAGACTGGGGTCTACCTTCTCCCAAGTGAATGCTTTTACTACTAAATTGTGCATTACGTTTTCTGATTCCTTGTCCATCCTCTTCTAGGTGGATAATCCTCAACTACTTCACCATGGGGTATAATAGATCAGAGGGGAAAGAGACTGTGCCATTATGTTTCCTTTATTTCTAAAGAGTGTGTTGCAGGCAGACACACACTACAGTCTTGGTTCAAAGAAAAAAGGAAGAAAAGCCAAGAAAAGCCATCACTCCTTTCCTCCTCTTCCTCCTAGTTGTACAGATGAAGCCCAAACTTACTTTCACATGCCCAGAAGAGTCCATATTTGTCACTTCTCTTGTGCAGCTAAAAAACAATGAAACAACATGGGTAGCTGTTTTTAATCTCCATTAATGGCACAAAGCATTACACTTGGATTATTTCTCCCTGACAAACTGTTATTTACAATTTACTTCTGCGTCCTCTCAAACAGAAGAAACTGTGACTATTGCAGAGCAGCTGCCATTGTTACCTCCACAAGAAAAACAGCACATGGACATAGCAATCAATTGCTTCTGTCTAAATACTTCCTCAGGGCTACCTCTAAGGTTAGACAGAAAGTCACGGACTTAAGTGTTTCTGTCGTGCTTATTAGACTAAGTAAATGTGTTGCATGATGAAGGAAATACTGCAAGCTTGTGACTTCTGCTGCATCGCATCATTCAAAGCTTTTTATGAGTCTCAGAGGGACTCATAAGAATGCAAGCGTCACCTCCTTCCACCCCTGCAAATCCCACCAGTGCCTATTCCATGTTCTTTAGAAGGAGGGCTGTCTCACCCAATGTGCAGGTGTAGAGTACAGCACAACTGTCTCCGTTACAGGCTCAGGACATTACCATCAGAGAAAGAGCTGACAATTGAGGCCATGGTGTAAAAGACAGCTATGGCCTGAAAACTTCATAGAAATTTTTGCAATAAGTATTAAACAATTCTTTTTTGGAGGATGAATTTCTGGTACAAACAACCAGATGAAGACTTTGAAGGAATGTGTGAGAACATAAGTGGGAAGTTAATGAGTGAGCAGGGTGGTATTACCATGCCCCAATGAGAATGTTATCTGTGCACTATGAAAGAAGCTAAAAATGATACCTGCCAACTATGGAACTTTTGTTGTTTGAAGGAATAAGAGATTAAATAGCTTCATGAAATGCCAGAAGAGATGAGTAATTATTTAGTGAGGCACCTAGACCAGATTAATTACAGCTTGGAAAGAAAAGTCTTGGTAGGGATGTTTCTGTGAATTGACAGCACTGAAAGAAAAGCCTTCATGTTCTACGTAACTAGCTGAATCATCACCATCATGAAAATAATAAATAAATACAAATATCCATCATGACAGAAAAAACAATAAAGAACAAGCAAGCAAACCAAGTGCAAAGAACTCACGCTGCAGGATCCATTACCTCACAAACGAGAACCAAGAACTGCTTAGAACTGTCCATCCTTTCTCTTCTAGGCCAGGAAATCCAACTCACAGAGATACTCTAAAATATTTTATTAGTATTCTGCCCTCAAAATAATGCAACAAAATAAATCAATAACTACATAGAATCTGTTACAGAAAATTTAAGTTCAGAAGCTATGGAGGGAAGAACCTTGTGAGAAGTCAAGATCTGAAGGATAGGAGTCCCTTGACTCAGGAGAAGAAATGTATTTTCATTCTTCCACATGCCCTTTCAGTAACATGTAAAGAGAGATTAAAGTGTTTTAATTCTCTTCTGCTGGGGAGAAACCTGTAGTACCACAGCAGTCTCTCTATTCAGAGTTATAAAGATTACATGGAGACAATTTCGCTAACCTCAGTTGCAGCATCTGGCAATTATAATAATGTAAGCCCTACGTTACGGCGTATTTTATTAAATAAAACACTATACACACCATGATCACATGATTATCAGACTCTTACCCTATCAAAACCAAACACTCTGAATTTTCACAAGCTTCTTAATCCTGTATAGACAATATCAAAACACACCATGATACTTTCCTTCAAAATGAGCTCAACAGCTTCTAATGGAAATAAGTGCTAAATTCAAGTACCACCTCAATTTACTGTCCCTTCAACAATTTCACACACTCTGAGCAATTTTCGTCAATTAACTTTTTCCATCAGCACAATATCACACAGTATAAATATCTTAAAGCTCATGCAATTTTAATACCTCAATGCATAGATATAAAAAATTCCCTTTGGCTCATTCAATACCCCTTCCCTTTATATGGTCTCCAGACAAAAGTCAGCTTTCTAGTTGCCCATGTCTAGTGTCAGGTAAGTCAAAACCAGCATGTCTTCTGCTGTGATGCAAAATTCAAGAACATTTAGATCTGCTCCTACAAATGTATCAGGCCCTACATTAACAGGATGACTTTTATGTGTAAACAATGCTTCATTAGCAAGTGCTGGCAGGTTCAGGGATCCTAAACTGCAATAGGAGTTAACATGAGGCCACAACAGGACCTCCTCTTATGATTTCAGGCTCAGATCACCACTGTCATCCCATGGAATTTACCTAACTAAATTCAGAAGAACTTTGCTTACCTCTAAGGACACTCAAGCTCCTCCAGCACTACCATTCCTGGGCTGAGGAAGGACCTGCAGCAGGGAAACAAGCCAGGGAAAGTTTCCTGCAGGAGCTAGGAGAGAAACTTCAATTAACTAGTGAGGGCAACCCCCAGCTAGTACTCTCCACCCTTTGCTAATTGGGCATTTATTACCTTGCTATCTGGCTCCTTCATCCCAGTATTACTCCACCTGACTTTCTACTCTTCCTTTCTGGTACCAAATTCTCAAAGTCTTACCTTAAGAATTACATATACATATGCATATATTACAAAAAAAAAAAAAAAAAAAAAAAAAAAAAAAAAAAAAAGACCAGTGAAAAACTTCTATTTTGAAGGAAGGGAAATATAAAGTCATCAAAGAACAAGCTCGCTACTGCTGCTAATTGCTTCACCTACAATTCATGTATGATTTTTTATCCTTTTCCTTTCAGGTCTTCACTCTTTGGAACAATAACAATTTATCTCTCTTCTACATTCACACATTTTTTATGTTTTATGGTTATATGTTTAAGCATAGATAGGCTTTGTTCCTATCTGGTCCTTAATTCCACATCATAAAAATGAATGTTGATCATTCAAAATATTACAAAAATAACAACTAGACAGAACCCTGAATATTAAAAAACAAAAGTACTTGACTTAAGTAAGAAGTTATTGTTGAGACCAATATTTCCCCAGCAGACATGCTATGAAAATCTATACTTTGCTGTTCACTTTCGGGTATGAGAATTGCCAATGTTGTTGAGAGCAGTCTGGAAGATAACCAAGGACAAAACACATCTGTGTTTGCAAGGACATTAAAAAAGTTTTCCTATTGTGGGATGAGGCAAAAATTTTTGCTCATTCAGTGCTCTTTTCTTATAAAAGAAAAATACTAACACATTTTGCTATGAAAAAGGAAGGAATACATGCTAAAAGGCATACTGTTATATCTAACCATGAGCATTATTAGGTCTTTACCTTTTCAAGTGATAAAAACAAACAAATAAATAAACAGAAAAATCACCAAGTTAATTTTTATATGAAATTAGAAACAAATGAGCAGTCAGGTCTGCAACTGACCCACAAGCGTTCCTTAGTTTAATTTTTAGGTTTATTTCCAAAAGATGAGTCTTCCTTTTCTCTCAGAAGAGTATTTCTGCCTCAAGATCCGTAGAGAAAATCAGCTATTACAGATGAATATTTTCTATATTTTCTTATAATTAAAAAACTAGCTATTAGACCGAATGAGGATTTTTGCACAAAATGGCTAACCTCCTTAGATACACTCAGAATTCTCTTAGGGAGAGAAATTGTTAATAGTTAAGAAAACTTCCAAACTCCAATCCCTTTTCCAAGCAGTTCACTTGTTAATAAAGCCCATATTCACAGTCCATTTTTGTCTTCAATATTTTTCCTCTTCCAGATTTTTTTTGACAAATATTGTATTTATGGAAATTTACATTTTGAAGTTCTCATTCAAAGATAATTCACAAAGAAAGTCTCAAAATTCTTTGACACCCAGTTTCAGCTGCTTTTTATCTCTTTCTGTGCCTATATAGATAGCTGGATTTCTGCCTCTAACCAGTTCTGCCTAGTGACAGCAATTAGATAGTCAATTAGCTGTGGACATGCTCACAGCTTTGTCAGTTAAATTGACATTGAAAAAGGGATAATATCAGGTCAAGGGTGTGTTCACCAGTCACACATAGATTTCATTAGATGTAAGGGAACATCTCTTCTTGGTCATAAGGATCATTAGGGCAATTTTAGGAAGAAATTGAAGGTTTTCAGAGCTAGCATACTGTGGTGTGAGAAGTATCTTCTGGCATAAGCTAACAGTTTTGGGGAATAGCATAGACATTTTGATTGCTGTCACAGGATCTGAATTTGTTTTGTGCTCCCTGATAACCACTTTCAGCCTAGAAGCCTAAACAGGGATGTGCCTCAGTCAGTGCCTGTGTGTTAACCAGTCCTTGTGTATCTAATACAAACCTCTGCATAACACAACAAGCAATTCCAGGTAGCTCAGGGCTGTGTTGTCCTTGATGTGCTATACTCTACACGCCTGCCTTTTTTCAGACAAACATATCAACATGAATCAAAATCCATAACAGCAGACAAAATTTCAGATACAAGTAATAAGTGATTAACTCAGCTAGCGAGATATGTTTGTCTTTGCTCTCGTGCTCTGTTGCATGGTCACCTTGCTCTCCTGAAGTGTTCATGCTGTGTAGGCAGGTGCTAACAAACATGAATCCCTTGCAATTTCCTTTGAATTAACTGAAAATGATAAATGAATACAATGAAAATGAAAAATGTAAGCACTACAGGAACAGCTATTTTGGCAATAAATCTACCCTCCATTTTATATATTTCTTTTGCTAGTGCTTACTGACTGAAGACAGTATTTAGCTTCCTCTTGCCCTATGTTGTATTTCTAGAATGTTTCAGCCCTAGTGAGGCTTTCCAATGTTATGATTTTTTTTTCATATTAAGGCATTTTCTTAATCTGTTTTACTTCTGGTACCAAATACAATCCAGAGATCAATCAGATTCATGCAGTTTGGTTCATTCAGTCCTATTAGCTTTGTGTAAAGAAAACTTCACAACACAGGTTGTTCCACTGACTCCATCGCAAACCTCCTGCTAGTGCAAGCACAGCCTGGGTGTGAGCATATACACCAAAACCACGTTTGAATTACTAGAGCTATGCTGAAGCTATGCTTCACTTCTGTTGCCAGAATCTCTGGAGAAATATCTTACTGTTATTAGCACTGCTCTAAACCACTTTGTGATTGTTTTGTTGAAAAGACAAAAGTTCAAAAACTTCCTTTGGGAGTTTCTGGCCAAAACCATGTCCATTTTAATGTTTTTCAGCACTCCATAAGGTAGAAAATAATCCACATTTTATGTTTCTTTTAGGGCATATTTTTTTCCTAGCAAATTTCTGAAGGGCAGAATATCATTGTATCCTTGAAGAAATATCATCAGTGTTCTCTTTGCAATACTAATCTGGGCCTTTTTGGTCATTTTATTTCCTTTTCCTACAAATTAAATTGATTTGCAGAGACGGAACTCTTCAAAGATATTCCCATAAGATCTCGGGTTAGATTAAACCAGTGCTTCAAACGATAATGAATCTGTTTCTGAAAAACAAATGTTTGTCTCTTCCAAATTGTGCCTGGGGTTCCCCTGAGCTTTACAATTCAGTGAGCATTAATGTTACATAGCACAAATTATAGGACTTCTCTGAGAAGACAGGATGCAGCTGCTCATGCTTAATTAAAACTTATAAGATTTGGTGTGTTGCTTTGATCTCTTGCTTTGTTGTTTCTCCACCTTTTGAGCAAAGCATCTATCAAAGTCTAAATGTATGCTGCACGTTCGTCTCAGTGAAAGTCATCCATAGGACTCATTTCTGAAGCTTTCAGAAAAAAAGGGCGATTTCAGTCAAGGTGATAACACTGACACATTTAACTGTGTTTGCATTAACATTTTAGACCCATGTTAACAATAAACACTGCTTACATGTTCAGATGTTTGCAAGCAGATGAAAGTGATGTAGTTTGCATATAAGAACAAATACAGGTACCAAAAGCCATAGATCAGGTGTATATACCTCATTTTCATGAGCATCACTTATGCAAGAAGCCTGTACCACATAATATAATGTTTTGCATCACCCTACAGAACGTTGATACAGGCACTGGGTCAGGACCAGAAGGAGTCAGACTCAGTCAGATGAAGATGCTGCTGGAATGGATGAAAGTCCCTATTGTTGCATGAGGCATAGCAACAAGGATCTCATTGCTTTCCTACCTGTCCAGGGAGTAGCACAGCTCCTAAAAGGAGGAGTACATTGCTTAGCATCATTTGAGGAAAGAGGCTCTGCTGTACCGATTCAAAGAGGACCAAGAACAGAAAAACCTGCAGTTCTCCCCCCTCCTTCCTTTGTTTTGCAAATGGCATATCTAGGCTGTGCACCAGACTGTGGGGCAAAATATCTGAGCTAGCAAAGACCCGGTTGAGGGTGAGGCAGAACCCAGGCACAGGCAGACATAGCAAAACCACTTTAAACCCTGATCTGTCTCTCCATGCAATGGTGTAGTCTTGCACAGATTCAGCAGTCTGAAAACAGCTTGGGAATCTCTGCGCTCTCCATTATGCACACTAGATATCACCTTACTCTAAGCCCTGCAAATACTGTGGGGTTGTCAATAGCTGATGAAACAAAGAAACCTGAAAACCATCTCTTCAGTACAGCTCATACTACTCACTACACTTAAGTTTGTCTGAGGATGTCTGTCATCAGCTACCAGAATTAATTTTCCTCATCTTCTCAATCTGGTCCTGGTAACCTCTGTAGTAAAAGGAAAACCAACATTATACTGCTTCATTGTCTAAATTCAGTGTTTTGGTTAGAATTGTCACATTGCTGTTTCAGACAAATACAATCTAAAAATAGCTGTGTTTTGAAAATGACTGCAGAATAAAGTGCTCAGTGGGTTGCCTTGATCAAGCCACCTGGGATGAAGAAAAAGAAAGAATTTATTGTAATTTTAGGAGTATTTGTGTAATGCCTCTCTTTAAAGGATCAAATGTTGGGTTACCACAATCTTCATTCACTGTTGCTCCCATGAAATATTTAATGAAAAGAATATTCAGCTCAGTAACTTTTTATCTTTAAGAATTTTAAAATGAGCAATTATAATACAGAATAAAACTTAGCCTTGTTGATTTTGATCAGTAAGCGATTTCCTAATTCATTGCAAACCAAACACAGCCACGGAAAAATTGTCTAAAGAAGGGGAAAATCATCTGTGAAAGAATAACTGGAAACATATGACATTTTAAAGATCTTGATTTCGATAGAAACATTTGAAGAAAAATGAATCAGTGTGATTCATAGCCTTTTGAAGCCATTGTAAAAAATGCCTACTTACTCTAAAATTTGAATTTGACAAAATTATATACCAAAAGATCTTTAGGGTTACATTTTCAAAAGTGCCAACATGACTAAGGAAGTTAAATCACATGGGTGCTTTGAAAGCATTTGTCTTGGGAACAGTTATTGACTAGAAAGCTCTCTTTATGGGGTTAGTTACCTGACTTTCAAGCTTGATCTCAGGCTTGTATGAGAGATACAGCAAGTAGTGTGAAACAAACTCAGCCCTGCTCCCCAGCCTTCATGAGCTGCCACCAGTCCCTGCCTCCCTCTCAACCCTCTTCCTTCCCTGACCAAATCATTGCTGCACTGGCAGAACGATCAGCAAAGGAGGATGCAAATAGTCCCCCTCATTCTGTCCTTACTTTGGCTTTTCTTGGAAGTGTAGTCATCTGACAGTGTTTGGCAGATAGCAACTAGACATGCAAAACTGTAGGTTTGATCCATCAGTCTAGTTTGTTTGTTGTGTTTTTTTTTTTTTTTTTTTTTGTTTTGTTTTTTTTTGTGTGTGTGTGTGAAGGTAGAAAGAACAGTAGGTAATGACACCATTTGTTGAACTGCCATCACACTGAGCAAAGATTTACCACTTTGTTAGGCCTGAAGAGAGCTGATAGCTGCAGAAAAATGAAGAAACTGTTTGCAGCCATCTTCTCCCCACATCCCACTTGACAGGACATTTCTCAACCCACCAAAAGTAGAGCTAAATGAAAAGCACAGAAAGACTTTGGGAGAAATGCATATCTCAAATACTGAGTAGAGAAATTCTACTCCTGTAAAGTAGCTCTGTTATTCTCAATCTTTACCAGACAAACCAAAAGCAGAGGTTAACCCCTCTGACAGCACTGTGTATGATGGACAGTTTTGAGCATTTTGTCACATAAAATCCCCATAAATCACAGCCATCTGGCTGATGACCTTGGGTTTTGAACTGGATTCATATTATAAGGAGATTTTACAAACTGATTGTTAGTGTCTAATTGTTTACACAAATAGTAAAAGCCATTTTAGCTTATGGAAGCTTGCACTGATCATTCAGGGTTAGGTTTGGAAGAGGGCAATGTATTTATCAGGCTCTGATAGACATCACTTCCCTAATCCTCTACAATGTTCTCATTGCCCAGGATTCTCCTGTCCATCACTGTGATTACCAGGAGGAGCACACATAGCCCCTGCCAGGTCCTGAGGCATGACAGTAGCTGTGCTAGTGCCCAGTTCCCTGCAGGCTTCAGAAAACAGGCACAAATTTTTGTTTTGCTTGTTTTGTGCTTAGCTTATATCTATACCCACACAAAACACAGTTGTCAGCCCCTGCCATTCAAGGCCACAGCAGGGCCTACCTCCAGCTCCCCACAGCCCTGCCCTGCCCAGCCATGGGCCCAGATGCGGGCCCATGTGCTGGCCTGGTTGTGGCCCAGGCCCATCCCCAGGCTGCCCCCATGGCCCTGACACCCTGCTGCTGGCTGGGGCAGTGGGACAGGCCCTGGCTGCCCAGCACTGTTTGGCCTCCCTAAGCAGCCCCTGCTGCTTCTGGTGGCCCTGCCCCAGGGATATGACAACCCCCATTCACCCTGGGACAAGGAGATTTTAGGAGCATGAAGCCTGATGAGTGTGGCTGTCTCCCTAGAAACTCGGTTCCAGCACCTGAGTTTTTCTCTGCAAGTGTCAGGAGTCGCACAGATGCTTTTCCTAGGCATAAACTGGTGACTAGGTTAGTTCACAGCTGGCCTTTGTGCAGGTGAGCTTTGGGGTCAAACCAGGAATTGCACACTGCATTAAGACTTGTAATTTTAGGCATATCCCTGCTAGTAAACAAAAGCTTTAGCCCATCACCACAGTCCTTCAGTAAAATGCTGTATGAGAAGATCCACTGAGGGAGGCACAGAGGAAAAAAACAGTTTTGAGTGAAAACACCATTACATGAAGCCCGCAGGACTTTGCTCTGCAGTTCACCACAGCCATGATCTTATCCTCGCTGTTTTTCAACCCAACTTGGAAAATAAAAACATCTCTTTAATCCTTTTGTATCAATAATCCTCATAAGGAAACCTTGCCATGACCCATGTTTCCATCCCATGGCGTTTAAGGTGTGGCAGGCCCATACCATCAGTTATAGGCATTCAGAAGTAGCTTTACACAGTCTTAGTCTTTACAGTCTTAGTACCTTTCTGAAAACTGTTATATAAGGGTTCATCCTTCAAGATTTATATGGCTTCATTTTGAACACTTACCACTAAATTTAAATACCAAACAGATTACTTTTCTTGTGTCAGATCAAAAATATTTAGGGTCACAACCTAAGAAGAGGATTGAAGAGTAATAGAGAGAGAGAGCTTAACCATACATACAGTGGTGCTTAGTGCTTAAAGCTCCTGTAGTAAAAGATAAAAGTCACTAATCATTGATAACCATGCCATTGAAGGGAAGTAGCATCTGGGTACTGGATGAACATTACTTGTATATCTTTGTTAGTGGGTAACAAGACCTTTCAGCATGCATCTGTGGATTTTTTAAGACATTTTGCTCTACTGAAAGAAAAATATGACGTATACAAACAGAATTTGTGTTTCTTCTGTTTCCATCTGTAAAAACATGCAAAGAACAGCTTGGTTCTTTGGGTTCAAGGGGTGAATAAATTTTTGGCCTTTGGCTTATATACTCATTTATGCATTGACTGTTGTATCTGTGTAGGCGGAAGAAATGCCAGCCTAGGCCATGCCCTAGGGAACAGCAGGATCACACTGACTTTGCTAGCACCTGGAAAGCCTGGCTGGCTGCTGTTGCTGTGTAAATTGAAGGTTAGTTACATGAGGTGAACAGAATAGAACAGTTCAGTTGGAAGGGACCTTCAAAGACATCAAGTCCCACTGCCCAAACCAAAAATTAAAGCATGTCATTGAGGGCATTATCCAAATACCTCTAGAACAATGACAGTTGTAGGGCATCAACCACCTCTCTAGGAAGCCTGTTCCAGTGTCTGATCACCCTCACCGTAAAAAATGTTTTTCCTCATGCCCAGTTTGACCCTCCCTGGCCTGGCTCCACGCTGTTCCCATGCATCCTGCCATCGATTCCCAGGAGCAGAGCCCAACATCTCCCTCCGTGCTTCCCCACCTTGGGAAACTCCAGAGAGCAAAGAGGTTGTCCCTCAGCCTCCTCTTCCCCAAACTGGACAGCCCAAGCATCCTCAGTCTTTCCTCACAGGACAGGCCTTCCAGCCCTTTTACTGGCTTTATTGCCCTCCTCTGGGCACTTTCAGGTACTTTAACATCTTTTTTGTACTGTGGAACCCAGAGCTGCACACCATATTCAAGGTGAGGCCGCATCAACACTAAATACAGCGGGAGAATCACCTCTTTTGACTGGCTGGTTATGCTGTGTTTAATGCACTACAAAATGCGTTTTGCCCTTTTGGCTGCCAGGGCACGCTACTGGTTCATGTTGAGCCTACTGAGTGGCACCCCCAGGTGGTGGCTATTCCAGTAACAGCAAGTGGTACAAACACCAATGACTTTCCAGGACTCAGCTGTCCTTAACCGACCTCCAGTTATCTCCTCCCTGGAATGGCAAAATTCAGCATTATATGTAGCGCTGACAAACCTTGAGCCAACAGCTAAAAAATTACGACAGAAATTAATTGTACCCTTCACTCAATCTAAGCAGTTATAAGCTTCTAAAAGTTAGAAGGTCATTAGCTGTCTTAGCAATAAATAATGCAGGAAGCAGGATTTCTAAAGAGGATGGAATTTGCCTGAGAGCTCCTGACAGGCTCATTGCGTATTTCTGCTGAAATTAAGGGTGTGTCTTCATGGACAGATGCAGACAAGCCCCATATCCTGAGCCTTTTCTTTGAGTTGGCATTAATTTTAGTTGTTATTTCCAGTCTGCATAATGACACAGGTGCATTGCAACAGGGTGCTCATGACTGGCAGGCTGGAACCAGAGCAGAGAAGCTCATTACTTACCTCTCCATTTAGATGTAGCTCACCTTGCCATGCAGTCTGACTCTCCTTTTCTGGACCACTTCTTGTACAACAGTAGATATGATTTAACTTCCATGTCAGATAATCCTCAGAAAGCTTTCAGAAATATGAATTTACCAGAGCTTTCTATAAGCAGGACATAGCCCTGTAAATTACTGCATTCCCCAGTCCCTCTCTGCCCTCAGATCGTGTTCTTTTGACTTAAGGTACACAGCCCCTTCTACTGCGTAACCTATATAACAATATAGCTGCTTATTTCATATTGAGGCATTTTTAATTACAAATTGCAAACATTGTGTTAAAGGGCAGATCCCCAGCCTGTCACATTTTAGCTCCTTGTTTTAAATTCTCTTCTTCCTTACTGTCTGACATATGAATGCTCAGGAGGTTTTTAACATTGCACTTCTAAATGAAAATTTCTGTTTTTAAAATTAGTTTTGCATTTTGACCCAAAAAGTGATGAGGGGAAAGGTGGCTGTACAGAGAAGGCAGCTGAATTGATGTGTTACAAAAGATATTAAAATGTATGTCAAAAGATTAATCATTTTGTAGGTCAGACCTCAGGTTAGGACATTAATTCACTAAACAAGGCAACAGCATAAATGAAATAATTAAAGTAATCCTCTGGCACAGAAAACTAAAATCCACTTGCAAGGTCTGTGTATCATAATATAATAGGCTGGGCTGGAAATAGGTGGAAATTTAGAATTTACGCACCATCTTATGTTTCCCTTTGTAGTCTGAGCTGCTATGTCATTTTTTCCAAGTTACAGATAAAAAATATTCTTGGAGGCTCTGATTTTGTTGAAACACAGCATGGAGAGAACTCAAGAACTGAGAAAAGGAAAAGATTTAAGGAGTTGTGTTGTTCAAGAAAAAGCTGTCTTTGCTGAGCAAAGCAGACGTGCTGTCTAGCAAACTATTTTAAAGTAATGGTTAGGGACTTGTGCTAAACGAAAGCTGTTCAACTTTCACTTTCTGCCAAAACTAGTTCATTTTGATATTTTCACAGGTTTTTGTTTATATTTGTTTCATATCAAAAATCCTTTTCAAATCTACATGATTACCTTTTAGAAACCGGAAGAGATACTTTCACTTGCTGAGTTTCACTGTTTACTGTGAACTGGGAAAAAATATATCCAAGCGAGCACAACTGTTTGCAACTTCCCCCCCATTAAAACAAAACAAAACAAAAACAAAACAAAAAAACAAAACAAAACAAACAAACAAAAAAAAACCAGAAAGAGATAAACTCATTTATGAAACAACTGAACCTTTACATCAAAAGTCAGTTACATGCCACCATTAAACATAAATGCACATGCCATGCCACTCCAGAATTTGCAGAGTATTGTGTACTACCGGCGTAGTTACAGCATATGGACAGATGTTGGAATTTTCTATGTACATCTTCAAATTTCTTAGAGTTAAAAGAAAGGCACAGAAGCAAACCAGATGAGTCCTCTGAAAGGACCCAATATTAGCTTATAGAGAGCTTCTGGACCAAGTGCACAATGCGATAGGCTGCAAGCTGTGGTCAAAAAAACAGATCATCTGCTGTTTTATTTGACTTCATGCAGGGAAACAAAACCTTGTGCATTCTTTTCAAAAAAAAAAAAAAAAAAAGATTTTATCAAAGAAATCTCTGCTGTCATCAGGTTTGCCTCCTAAAAACAGTAAAACCAATGTTTGCTTTATCTATCTTGTTTGGTGTTGGGCAACTGCAACATTATTCAACCCCTTACTAACTGCATTCTTATCTCAGTTCTCTTTATGCTCTTTATGAGATTGAGAATTGGTCATTTCACAAAAGAGACAAATGGTAGGTAGAAGATTATACTATTGATATGTCCAAAATTGCATTTCATACCTTCAGTTCATAATGTATATGCCTCATTAAAACTGCATGCCTTGAAACTCATTTATGAGTCTGCTCATTTATGAACTAAGCCAATCCATGCATGAGACGAGCTGAACTGCTCTGCTTGACTCATGACTCTTGGATTTGGAGTTTACAGAGGATTTTGAAACCACAAGATTTGCATTAAAATCTAAGATCTAGCATCAGTATGTCACATCTCCCCATTTCACAAAAAGCAGCTAACCCAGACATATTGCAGATCAGACTCTTAATCTTTCAGGGCTGCATATTCAGATGTCCAGTGCTACAAAGAGATTTATTTTTTCTTCTGAACATGTAAGCCAACAGGTGGCACACAGACTTTTATAACACTTATTTGCCAGTCCAAACCAATCCCACTTTCATGACTTTAACATTCAGTGTGTTGAGGTCTTTTGAAAATGTGTCTTCAATATGGGTGCTGAAGTGGGAACTGACAGCAAGTGCATGTGATTTAATATTTGGATCGTGCCGGGAGAGGGTTTTTGCAGCAAATCTCCAAGCCATGCCTATCTCCTGCACAATGGTTCATCTTGTGAGGCTGTCTCAGAGCATGCAAGCCTGACTCCTTCAAGATCTGTGCTCAGATGAAAGATATGCTGGGAGGACCTCTAATGCACTTCAACCACTTTGAGGCAATCAGCCCACAGGGCCAGGAAAGAGCTGGTCTGCACTACCCTTCCTACCCACCCCACTTCCATGAATACACGTAGTGTGGGTGCTGTATCCGCAGCACCAACTGTTTCATTCCACAGATCTGCTCCTATTCCACTGTACTTATTGCTAATATAGAATATAGACATAGTCATCTTCAGAAGGATTGGCATCATGCTCCTAAGAACATGGTTCTAATGGCATATCTATGGCACACCATAGGAAATGGGACAGAAACAACTCAGGGTTGCTTCTATCACTAAAGATACTGGGGAAAATGTGGCTAAAGGTTTCTGGAGATAGGTCCTTAATGCTGTGCTTATCTAGCCCTGCTTTTAACACAAACCTCAGCTTCAGTGACTACTGCTGTGCTGTGTCATGAGGCTGTACCAAGGATAACAGGACAACTCTGCATTGATGCTTTCCTTTCCTCATCTCCACAGCTTCCTGAAATCAATAAGGTAGTGCTCATCATAGTTTATTCCAGCTAAAAGAATACTTGAAATTAAAAGAATACTTGAAATACATAATTCAAAGAAAAAAGCAGCAGTATCCAGTGGAGGAGGGAAGGAGAAAATCAAGCAGAATATAAAACATAGAAAGAAAATAATTCAGATTTGTGTGTGAAATATGTTGATAGTAATTGTTATTTGCACATCAGGGGGAGGGCAATGTATCGTAAACAAAATTAATTTCTCTGATCTTGTTCACATTTCTTTTTCATGGACTAGATCTTTATTATGCTTATTTTTTACTTCCAAAGTCACAAACAAATTGTAGAATAATCAACAAATCTCCCTTATAAAACAGATATATAGGACAGCACCTCCACTCCCAGTAAGATGCTAAGACACTGGTATCCACAAAGATAAATTACTTCTGTGCAAAAATTGTTCTGCAACAGTCTGAGAAGAGTATGTGGGAACTATAAGAGAAATTCCTATGCAGCAAGCTTTCCTAGTCTGTGGCTATCACCCTGGCGTTTAAGCACATTGCATAGATAATAGGACAGTTTTAGGGCTCGAAGTGGTTATGAAGTTTATTCATATAGAATTGATGAATTATATAAGGAATACTTCTGTATGTCTACAAAGAAATTAGGAGTCCTGCATATTTGGTAAAAACTGCTAAAAAAAAAAACACCTGGTGTTTTAGTCCAAATATTAACATTTAATATTAATGCCTTTTTTTCTTCCTGAAGAAAGAATTACAATATGAAACCAATTCAAAGCCCAAAGACATCAGTGCTAGAAGCCCAAATATATTATATTTTGGCCACATCGAGCAATTGATTTCTTTTTTCCCCCTGGTATTAAGCATTCAACAGCTAGGGCAAGTTTGTTCTTACTATACTACCAACTCGGAACAGACCAATAAATTGGAACTGACTTTTGCAGAACCTGGGGATGGGTCCCAAGCCCCCATCCTAATGAGTTGTATATTACTAAAGCAACTGTGCATGAATGATTATATAGGTTATATAGGTAGTCTAGGTACTTGTGTCATGCACTGTAGTTATTTCAGTGACTGCCTGTATGCTATGGTTAGGAGCTTGCGAAATTCTATTCCAAATGCTATCTCTATTTACTTCCTCAGCTTAGTTCTTCTTTAACATAAAATGAAAAACCTATTAAAATGTGAAATGAGTAGAACTTGTAAAAGAAAATACACCAATAAAGATTCAAAATGAGTTCCAGCATTTAATGCAGAATGAACAGAGGTGTCAAAATAGGTAATATCTTTAATATCTTTCTAAACCATGAACATCTAAATCGTTAAAGTTCATTAAAGTAGTCATTAAATTGGCTAATGACTTTCTCCAAGTATTTATGAACTATATGTTTGATAAATGTTACCCAGTACAATGTGTAGCAGAAGATTTAAACAAACCCCACCAACCTCCAAAGGGAGAGAACTGCAGAAAATCCATTCCAAGTTAAAGGACTAGTACTTTGAAGTCCTTTGCTACTTCTGGACCTTTTTAGGAAGTCAGCATCCAGTGAAGATTTTCCCTCCCTTTTCCTAAATTTGTCCAAACATTTAAAAAGGTTTGGAAGAAATTGCCATTTTAAAAATACAATGGTGGAACTTAACATCTAAATTTAATTGAATATGAAAGTTAAAAAAAAATAAATTAATAGAGTCACATAAAAGCATGCCAAATATGAAGATTCAAGGCATGAAAACGAAGTCTCTAAACTGATTAAAACATGGAACAAGCAAGAACATACTTCTGGAAAAGAAAAAAGAACAACAAGGATTTTGGCCTAACTAGAAATCATTTGTCCAGGTGAAGTCTTGAAGTAATGACTGTACTTTGCCCTTTGTGCTTGGTATTCGCTAAGTCAAAAATTCTCTGTATTTTCAGCCCTCCTGATAGCTGAAAGCAAAAGAGCCACCAGCCAGGTCAGACCTAGTGGCAGCTAGCTCTGACTGAGGAAAAGCAACCACCTGAAGCCTGGCAGGAGGCAATACCACCTGAACTAATATCCTGGCACTTTGCCTATAGCTGTAGCTGTCAGCTTCAGAGCTGGGAAGCTTTAGTGAGCATCCAGGAATTGTTCTTTATTTGTTGCTGAATTTGACTTTGTACATAGAAATACAACAGAAAAGACCTACACATAAGCATGCACACAGTATAATACTTTTAGAAAGCATCTCCGGATATGAAAATACCTGAAGTCATGGTATGAGATCCCGCACAACTTCTGGAGCTAGACTGCCACCTATACCCCAGCTCGGAAGTGGCCTATACTTTTTGCAGCTCTGTTCCCATAATAGCAGTGTTTCCTTAAACTGGGAGCTTTCTGCTTTTCCTTGACTTTGTTTTTTCCTTCATCTCAACAAAAAGTTATTTCAATGGGAAAGGCATTATGGCAAAGGTGGTATTAAACAGTTTTGCTTAGATGAAGAACAGAATACTCAAAGAAATGCTGTTAATGATTGAATTATCAAGGGTTTACATTTACTGGAAGGGGAAGAATTTGCCCTGTAGCTTCACAGATGCTAGAAAGTTCAGATGATCTAGAAATAAGTGTCAGAAAAAAAAAATAAAAAAAGAAAGATTTCCAGCACCCATGGGGAAATGACCTCTTCTGTACTTTGTAGAGCTCCACATTAAATAGATAAAATGCAGTGTGGTTTTAAAAAGGTGCTTTTTTTTTTTTTTTTTTTTTTTTTTACATAAAAAAAAAAAGAAAAAAAAAACACAAAAAAACACAGACCTCTTCAGATAGGTTGTTTTCAATATATTCCTAAAAGCGAACTGCCACGTTTGCCTGAGAAGGTCGAGGGCATGTTTTGTGTGAGCCAGACAACAATGCCACCAGCCACACTCAATTCAATTCTCCAGGAGGAGTTCTCTCCAGCACAGGGCCTATTCATGCAACTTCATTTCAGATATATTCTGGGAAGCATGGACCATCATTTATCAGTAAGTATATGTATTTAACAAAGTATGCAGAGGAAAGCTATAACCTTCAATAAAACTGCTTTTAGAAATCCTTTTCCAAATGCATTTCAAACATTTCAATATAATAGACTAAGATAAGCCAGCAATTCACATAATTGCCATTTGTGTCTTAAAAATGAAGATTTCTTTGCTTCCTGTGCATTTATAGTTTGTGTTAAGACAAACTGTTTTGCACAACAGTGCTGAATTATTCTGCTTTGAATAGGTTTAGGTCAAAAATACTGATATGTGTTTTGAGTCCTACAAGTGTCTTGAACAAAGATTAACCAGTAAATCCAAACCAAAGCACACTTATGTTTTCTTCAAGCATACGATTGATTTAGCTTTAGTTAATATTAGCTCAGTATTGGTTTTCATTTACTTATTTTTATTTTGAAAGCATTGCTTCTTAAGAAGCTTGTGTTTGCACCATATTCCTGTGTCAGCTACCTAGGTATAAATCCAAAGTAAACCACTAGAGCGGCTCTTGAATTTCACTGGTGTAATTTACAGAAAACTTTTCACTTATTCTACATCTGTTGGTAATGATTCATAGAACTGAACAGTATTAGTAACATACTGACACCTCATCTTCAACTTCTCCCTTCCAACTTGTCTTAGACTTGTCATAGAACATGATGATGTTCCAAGCAAAGGACATTTTGTGCCTTAGCAGATTTCATCCTTGGATTTGAGTACAATGGAAAAAGAACCCCATCATATCTTCCTTATGAGGGCTGTTGCTATTGCATTGACATATTAAAGGCCTCCTCCCCTTTACTGATGCTAAAGAGCAAAGTCTTCCTTCATTAGTCAACTAATCCAGACAGAGCAGAAATCATCCTACTGTGCTTTTATTGCTCCTAGCTCTAATGGTTGTGCTGACATTTCTGAAGTGCAATTGTGCTATTTCTTGAAATCTTTTTAATTGTGATTTTTACATCTGACAGGCATACTGCTCTCATGCTGATGGTACATTATGCAACACTCCTTAATTTCTGATGTTTTTGCCAATTCCAAGATGGCACGGGCTCTCCCTATTGGGCACAGAGGTAACAATCTTCTCTTAAGGGATAAAGCAAGTAATTCATAGTTTGGAGTCTGTTGCCCCAAGCTAACTCACCTTAAAATGGTGAGTCACCCAGCTTTCTGCTTCTGAATGAGAGCCAGAGCCTGTAATGAGCTACATGCATCAATTCTATTTAAATATTTTTTTATACCAGAGAAGTTGGTGGTTACATGTGAATACTAAATACAAGCTTCATATGGGGAAAAAATTGTCAATGAATCTTTCATAATTTTCTCATTCATAAGCTAACAACTTCCTAACAGTTTTGTCATGTACAAGAAATCACAACCAATCTGCTGAAGACCTACAAGTATTTTCAGAATGTGGATGCTGAGGGGCAAAATTGCTTCCTAAGAAGATACAAATTAATAATATTTGAGAAAAAGAAGAGCTGAATAGAACTCAAAGAATGTGGTTTCGGGTAAAAAAACATGTGTTTTGACAGCACGCTTACTGAGTGTGCAAACTGTGCAAGACAACCTGTCTTATGTACAGAGAGCCAGGAAATGGTGATGAATTTTGAATTTGACCTCAGCACAAACAGATTAAACAGTTCTTTCATTTCTGCACTGGTAGGAGAGACATTCAATGGGTGAGCCCAGAGAACTATTATTAGGGCCTCATGTCAATGTCATCCTGTGCATTTCACCATGACATAAAACATTTGTATATACTCCTTACTTATGGAAGATGAGCTGCCTTTTTTTTTTTTTTTTTTTTTTTAAATTACCACTCCCTGAAGATTCAATATCCATCTCTTCCTGCAGGATGGAAATTGCATGGCAGAGGAAAGAACAGACAGAAAGGAGATCTTGTAAAGAATTTCCTTCTGCTTTTATTACAGGAGAGAGTGAGCTGACAAAAATGTATACAACACTAAAAGCACTGTCTGAACCTTGAAATAACTTGTTAGTTAATTTCCTGCTTGACATTTTGAGCAGAGGAAAATATTGGAAAAGGATGTGTTGGATTAATTGTTATTTACAAAGGAACCTGAAAATTTAAGTCTAAAATATTTACAAATTTGTTAAAAGCCTAGTAACACATAAATAAGTGAGCTGTAAATGATTCCAGTTTCCTTTTTAAACTCTATTTCCACTTTTATTTTTGCACATGCCCTTTCTTATATCCAGCTACTCTCACCCTGAATACTTCTGCTGCCATGCTTTAGCAGCCACAGACATCCCTGCTCTCCAGCCACACTTCCTTTTTTCTTCTAATGAGTAGTAGCAGTTTCTTGTCTATAAGGTGCCTGAGTGATGTGTAACACATATGGATGTGCATTACTCTTTTGCTTAATGACTCCTCATTTCTTCAAGGGATTCATCAAGGGGATGTTAAGCAGCTCCTCAGCTTTGGTGATTAAGCCAGCAAGGGAGAAAGGTAAACTTTGATGTTAAATTTATTACACCCATTATAAATCCTCATGGTATATAGTGGACTATATTACGCTACCAAGTTTTAAATGCACACATTATGCTTAAGGGAAAGACATAGAAACAAATATTAGACCTCTCTAGACCTGATTTAGATCATATTCCTGCAAGACAGAAGATTCTAATGCTAGTTTACATAGCAGATGACTGAAACTATCTGTGTTTCACTTATAGATTTTAAATTGCCAGCCTGTCTCCCATCCCTGTGTTCAGATATTTATGAAAAGAATATAAGGAAGCAGAGCAGGCACATAGCATTTTTGTTTGTTTGTTTTCATCCCCCGCTCCCCTCCAATGGCCAACTCAACTAGGATCTGCAAATCAGCTGCTCAGGGACTTCCTGAGACAGAGGGTTCAAAGAGACTGTTGTACTTAGTGGACATCAACAGGTCTTCATACCATCAATTCCATTTTTAAAGATTATTTATACTTTCAAACTTCTGAGGTGAGCATATTAGAGCATTCCTTGCTCCTTCTGATATCAGAAATAGGAAAAATCCCTTGTCCACCTTCCTACCTTTCATGGAATGATATACTTCAAGTATATCTTCTTCTACCTGCTTTTTTTTTTTTTTTTTCAGGCTGGAGTGCCCTCTTTTACATCCACTTCTGGTTTTGACTCTCAAATCTAGTATCTTATGTGTAAGCTGTTCTGTATTTCTATCATCCTTCTCTACCTCTGCTTTATATTTTTAAAGACAGGGTGCCTTGCTATTCATACATGGGCACAGTGTTTCTAATTGTTTCTAACATTCAACTTTACCTTTTTTGTGTTTTGCCCCCACTGCTGGTGTTTTTGGAGAAAAACCACCAGAGATCACAGCGACTCCAGAATCCTTCTTGGGGAAAAAGGTCTTACCTGACTGGTAAGAGCTAATAGAAAGCTTATCATCACATTCACTTATTTTAACTCAGGCATGCTACCATACACTTATCAGTATGGAATCCTACTAATGTTTATGACTCAGCCATTTCCACTGGATCAGGAGAGCCCGCTGCAGTTCCTCGGAGCTTTGTTTTGTCTCCTGACTGCTCCTCCCGCAGCCCATGCAAGCTGCGGCTCCCAGCGGGTGCCCGCTCTCGCAGCCCACGCGCTGGCTGTGTCCAACAGCACCAGCCCTGAGCCACCTCTCCAACAACTCTTCCTACTCTCCACTGTGCGGAGCGACTGCTCATCCTCACTCCTGCTCTCTGCCGTTGTAAAGGCAGGCTCTTCCCTAAATCCTAATCAGGGGGCTGAACAATACTGCAATCAAAATATCTTACTGTCCACTAGAGGGAAGTACCTCCGTGATTAGGATTTAACGTGTGACCGTGCGGATGGTGGAAAATCATGCTGTTTCTAAATTGTGAGGTAACACTCATTTTGAATTTTTAATACTAATAATTAAATGAACAAGCGAACAACCATTTTTTTGTGACGACATTGACACAATAGGTAATAAATAACCTTTAAAATTGAATTGTGTTAGGCCTATCTTAATGCAGACTTCTCTGTTCAATAAAAGCTTGCTTATGGTTTAATAGATTCACAGGAAATTGCTCTTGAAGAGCAATTAAAGAAAAGGGTTAGATTTATATTTCTAGCAAAATCTGTACTGTATTCAGCTGCCTGAGACTACAAAAAAAAAAATTATCTTTTCATGAAACGATGTTAAATTACTTTCAAAAAATTGTCACTAACTAAAGATGAGTCATAAAGAGATGTCACTTGAATGATATTATATTTGTCTCAGCACTGGCAGATGTAAACTCATCCTTTTTCATTCTTCTGCTACTTATAAGGTACTACCAAAGAAAAAATCATACAGGTAGAGGTACTGTCTTACTGAAACATTTAACAGTAATTATTTCATAATCTGAACAAAATATGCTCACAGCTATACACTTGTGTTTTAAGATACTAAATCATTTATTCCCACAAAATTTAAGAACTGAGGTATGAGAAGGCTAAGTCACATACAGACACAGTGTGGCCACATCACATTCTCATTCTGTTTTTTCTTTCTAAAATCTCACTGATGCTATTTTTAGCCCTTTTAGAAAAATATCAACAAAAATAGTGCCTCAATGTCTTTAAAGGCATCATTAAAGCCCTCCAACAGACTTAGTAGCATATAAGATTTCAGATACTAAACCCTTGTGCAACAATTTTCTACTTGAGTCAGGTTTGAGCTCCTATTTCACTAAAACGCTCCTCTATCACAATTTCGAATTGTCACGATCAAATAGTCTAAGAGGAATTTAATGGGAAACCAATTACAACATAGAGCTAAACACAGTATTTTGAACCAACATGTTTTTAGGCAGTCTTGCAGAGATCTGAACCAGATGCCTTAATGTTGTCACTTAACTCTCTCGGGTGAAGGCATTCTTATTTCATTATAAAGCAAAAAAAATATAAATTTCAGAAACAGGTGGCACAATGCCACTGCGGTGACTCTCATTCTGTGCCAGAGCTCTGCAGTCTATGTTTCATGCTGAATCTGTGTATCGAGCCCACTGAAGCTCTCATGGCTTCATTAGTCTGGATTTCATATGAACACTTTGCATCCTTCTATTTGCTCCTGCCAGTTATAACATTTTAACATACTGCCAGGTAAGGACACCTTCTCTTATCTCGCCACACTGAGTTATTTGTGTTTTATTTTATTTATGTGGGAATTGCCAGGAAAAGGTGGAACAAAGCTTCCAGCCTGTTGCAGAAACTTGCCCTTTAGGTTTCCTACAGAGAAAGCAGGTTGTGTTTATCCTGTGCTTCCCCATCCTCTACTCCCCCTGCAGTTATTTCATATTTTGTCAGGAATGAGGATTTCTGTCAAGGAGCAGTCTGTGCCCCCTTCCTACTCCACTGTATTGTCCTGGGCAGAGCAGAGCCTCCTGCAAGCTGGTCTGGGAGCTGCTCTGACTGCAAAGGCGGTTTGGAGAGTTTTCCCTGCCCAAATGCACTCAGCTGAGAATACGTAATCTCTATAAAGGCAGCAATTCTGGAGAAAAGGTGGGCAGGGGAGGCAATGCCCTCCCTCATGGGGTCAGGACCCCCTGCACATAGAGGGAGCAGGGGGCCTTTGCTGATGGACTCAAAACACAACATAAAATGCTAAACCTGCAGCATTTTTTTTTTTCCAGATTGTTTCCTTGAACTGAAGGGTAAAAATGATTAAAAGAAGTCAAAACATAGTTTGCGATATATTTTTTTTTCCTTAGCTGAACACAGAATGACAGTTGACTAAACAGTTTTACATAAAATTTCCATTTCCATTTGAAAGGCTTACATTTTCAATAAACAACCCTCCTGAACTCAGACTTTGTTCTGGAGAAACCCTCACAGACTGAACTAAACATTTATTTCCAAATGGTCTCCACCACCTCACTTTCTCCTTCACAGCTCTGTCTTTCAGGTAACATTACAAGCTTCAACTTTACAAGGCATTTCCCACTTCACACCAGCAAACCGTTAAACAAATGACTCACCTGCAGAGCGAACTCTACTTAATGAGGGTTTTTGCTCTAGGTTCTGTTCAGGGCACAAACTGAAATAGAAGATGTTCACTTACCACTGAAGAGTCACTACTGAGTTTTGAGCAGCAGATGGTGAATGAATGGTGCACAGAAAATAAAGTTTAAATAGCATGCTTTCAACTGAAAAACAGAGAATTTTGACCCAGCTTCCGAGGTCTAAAAAACTGTAATTAACGGTGACTAGACTGCTTAAGGCTAATGGATTCCCTCTGCAGCTCAGCCTATCATTTTATTTAAACTATAATGGAAGCAAAATGCTCCCTCTGCAATCAGCAGGTTGTGGCAGCACAGCAGAAATGAACGCAGAGAACAGGTGGGTGTTCTTGCGCCGGGTATCAAAACCTTGTGGAAGAAAACACATTTCTTTGTAAAAATACAATGGGGATGGTGAAAAGCATGATGAAGGATTTCAAAAATAGAGTGCAAGAACAATGTTTTACATTGAATAGGTCAGAAAGGGGTCTCTGCTGTCTGAAGACACACAAAGCAATGCCTAGCTTATTTTTTCCTGCGTGCTGCTTTCATACTGCCTCAGACACATGCACAGGCTATCCAGCACAGAGGGGGATAAGTGATGTATTAGAGTACTCAGGGCTGGCATACCTGTTAATCCTTGTTTTTGGCAAGTGTCTTTGTCAAGTGTCCTCCTACAGAGAAACTGAAAGGTGAGATTTCCAGGAGTGGCCACTAATTTGAAGTTCTTCAAGCACTTTGGGCATATACCTAGAAAACCTAGCTGATAAAGAGGTATGATCAATTCAGTTCACTGTTTCAGGGGGAGACTTTGCATTCCAACGCATTTCAGAAGAGACAGGAAAAAAAATCTAAACTCACTTAACCACCTAAGCCCTGGTTTCCACACCGATGGTATGTATAGCAATACTATATATGTAGAAGTATCATTAGTAATCCCTTTCACATAGATATTTAGATATATGGACACTACTAAATTGATGTTTTTAAATACAAAGAATTAAGGTCATCTGGTAGTAGAGGTGACTTTTTTTTTTTTTTTAATTTAAAAAAAAAAAAGGTCATCTATTGGCAGACTTGTTCCTTGATCTTTAAAGAAACCAAACTTATTCAGTTCATCTCAGGTGACTAGATATAAGCAGAGTGGACTTCTGTTAACACTGCAATAATTCAGTGTACATTTATAATTTATGTATTGCTATATGTTATTATAATTTACATTATAACTATCTCTCTCTGGAGATTATTAGAGATTCATAACTTTCTGAAATACTAATAAGCACTGAAATTTATTATGCATACAGGGCTCAGTCTTGCAATGTATGTAGCCCTGTGAGACTAAGTTGGTGTTAGCTCTTATGGTTACACGCTCTTCTAGCACAGAAGCAAAGCAGCAGAAAATAAGGATGGAAGGCTCCATAAGGGATGGTTGAGCTCTTCTTCTGGCATTTTCACCTGATAGAAGGATAACCATATACCTGGATTTATGCATTCTGTAAGCAAGCAGGAACCTAAAGGTTCACAGGTCCATGGGACCTGATGAGATACATCCACAGATCCTGAATCCTGAGTGAACTGCTGTAGGAAGCTGCTAAGCCACTATCCATAGTATTTGAGGAGTCACAGCATTCTGGCAAAGTTCCCACTGACTGGAAGAGGAAAAATAACTCCCATTTAAAAAAAGAGAAAAAAATGAAATCCCAGGGAACTACAGGCCAGTCAGTCTCACCTCTGCACCTGGCAAGATCATGGAGCAGATCCTCCTGGAAAATATGTTAAGGCAGATGGAAAATAAGGAGGTGACTGGTGACAGCCAACATGGCTTCATTAGGGGCAGATCATGCCTGACAAATCAGGTGGCCTTCTATGATGGGGTTATAGCTCTGGTGGATAGGGAAGAGCAACTGACATTATCCAGCTAGACTTGGGCAAAGCATTTGACCATACCTCTCATGATATCCCTGACTCTATGTTGGAGAGGCATGGATTTGATGGGTGGACCACTCGATGGGTAAGGAATTGGTTGGATGATCACACTCAAGTGGTGTTCCTCAGAGGTCAGTACTGGGACTGGCACTGTTTAATATCTTTGTTAGCGACATGGTCAGTGAGATCGAGTGCACCCTCAACAAGTTTGCCAGCGACACCAAGCTCTGTGGTGCAGTCGGCACACAGGAGGACAGGGATGCCATCCAGAGTGACCTGGCCAGGCCTGAGAGGTAGGGCTGTGCATACCTTATGAAGTTGAACAAGGCCAAGTTCAAGGTCCTGCACCTTGGCCAAGGCAAACCCAAGCACCAATACAGGCTGGGCAGAGAATGGGTTGAGAGCAGCTCTGAGGGGAAGAACCTGGGGATGTTGGTGGATGAGAAACTCAACATGAGCTGACAATATTCACCTTCAGCCCAGAAAGCTGTATCCTGGGCTGCATCAAAAACAATGTGGCCAGCTGGGCAACACATGTGATTCTTCCCTCCGCCTTGCTCTTGTGAGACCCTGCCTGGAGCCCTGCATTCAGATCTGGGGTCCCCAACAAAAGAAGGACCTGGACCTATTAGAATGAGTCCAGAGGAGGGCCACAAAGATGATCAAGAGTCTGAATCACCTCTCCTGTGAAGACAGGGTGAGGGAGTCGGTGTTGAACAGGCTGGAGAAGAGAAGGCTCTGGGGAGATCTTACAGAAGGTTTCCAGTACCTAAAGGTGACTACAGAAAAGCTGGGGAGGGACTCTTTGTCAGGGGGTGGAGTGATAAGACAAGGGGGAATGGCTTTAAACTATAAGAGAGGAGATTTAGATTAGAAGTTAGGAAGAAAATATGAGGGTGGTGAGGCACTGGCACAGGTTGCCCAGAGAAGCTGTGGCTGCTCCATCCCTGGAGGTGTTCAAGACCAGACTGGATGGGGCTTTGGGAAACCTGATCCAGAGGATAGTGTCCCTGCCCATGGCAGCTGGATGGTCTTCAAGGTCACTTCCAACCCACACCTGTCTACGATTATGTGGAACAGTTTGAAGCTACTCAAAGTACAGAGTTCTTCTAAGGCCAGGCAAGGCCTTAGAAGTACACACAGTTCTTCTAAGACCACAGCTGCCCTGGAATTAAAAGTCTTTCATCTGTCTTCCTCTCCAAACTGTGAGATTTTCACACCTGGATAATTTGCGCTCTTTTCCAGGGTGGCTTTGAATACACAATTTACCCCCAGAAAGCTTTAGGTTGACACCAACCATTACAGTTGCACCCAGAGATGAGTGTACTAGGAATGACTTTGGAAAAGAACAGAAATGCATTTGCTACTTTAAGGGTAATGCTTTGACAGCATCGGGGTTTGTCTATTTATTTATTTATTTGTTTATTTTGTAAACAGCCATATCCCAGTAGAATTAAAAAATGTCCTGCCACAAGTCCTCTTCATGAAACTTTGCAGCAAATTGCTATTCAGTTGTTTATATGAAATAAAGAGCCCAAACTGACATTTTTGCTCCTGGATCTTTTTCTCTGAAAAGTCACAGAAGAACAAAGCTATAGTTGAATAACAACCAGGACGTATACAGTGTTTTCCAGGCATCATCTAGAACCATTTCATTATTCTGCTTAATGCTTTACTTCCCATCACCCTATAGAGCCTGAAAGCCCCAAAACAATACCTCACAGTCCCCGTTGTTCCTTTCTGCCTACTGACATAACCACTTTGCCTGAAGGTGAGTGTGTGTGTGTGTGGGGAGGGGGCGTGGGAAGTCTTATTCAGGGAGTTTTCCCCAGGGCCTATTTTGATGCCTTTGGTGATTTTAGCATAACAGAGTTATTGCAAGACTATAGCATCCCTGTTCCCAGTCTGGTACGCTACTTGCTGATCTTGGCAGAATCATTATGACTTTAAGCATTATATTTTTTTTCCTATTTTTTTGTGAGCTTATTCTTTATACCCTTAAAGGGACTGGTGTAATTAAAAAAAAAAGAAAAAAAAAAGTCAAGCTTAACCTGAGGTCAGGAACTTTGCTTCCAAGTTACTCAATATATCATCTTTAAGGACACCCATATATAAGATTTATATATATATATATGTATAAAATGGAAGCATAGCAAGGGTATTTTGGTACCTATCTTTTTGATTACACATACAGTTACAAGTAATCAAACCCTCAGACACTTCTATATCATGCTTAGATCCTAATAATTACATTTGTCACTTTTCCACTCATGTTTTTTTGAGAGGTGATAAACTGGTAAAATGCATTTTTAATCTGTAATTGCTACAAGTAAAACTGCTTCAGAAATACTGGACATTTATTTCTACATCTGGTTCTGAATTCAAATGCACTGGTTATAAATAATTTCTGAGGCCCATGTAATATTTATGCAGGAAATCTGAAACTTCATGTCATGTTGAGAAAAATGAAACAAGGAGGAGAGGTTATTTTTCCCCTGAACCAGTGCAGGCTAAAGTATCTGACACCGTATTACCAGTGTAGTACAGGGTATTACCAGGTACAGGCTGTACCAAGAACATGGGAACAGAGGTTGCAGCATCACCACTGCTGTGAGACCAGAAAGTCTCCCCTTGGCAAGCCGTGCAGGCTGCATAGCTGTTTGAAATATCTTCAGTCCCTTCATCCCAGCCCTTTGCAAGGCTGCTAGACCTGACATTGGGAAATAAATTGCACCTTCTCAGATCTCAGTGTTTGCATTCACTTGACAGAACACAGAAAACTAAGTGGGATCAATGTACTATTTCTCTCTCCACCCCCCCCCCTCACCCCCACCCTTTTTTTTTTAAGAGGAGATTTTTAGACATTTATTTATTGAGTTGCTCAGCTCTATGCACTCAGAGAGGATGGGCTAGATTTTGGAGTTAAATGCAACTGTCCATCTTTCAGGTGAGAATTACCTTAAGGCATCTCCAACTTACATAGCTATGGCTGAGCTAGCTTCCCCATGGAGTCAATAGTGAGAAATAAATATTTAGGGTGCAAATCATCCTAAGTGTAACCTGATTTAGGAGGTGAATCATATCTTAGGTTCTGCTGTCTCCAGATGGGAAAAAATATTGTACACACTTACTCAGGTTGGTCCTGCACTTATAGTCAGCTAGGACCTCAAAAAATAGCATGTAAGTGCAGTTACCTGATGTGCCAGTATCAGCCCCATTACCTATATGTACTTAAGACCCACAAGGAGAAAAATGCCCAGAGGCAAGGTGTTAGCTTGGATCACAGAAGGGAGTAATTTGGACCCCAGTTCTGCTCCTTGAAGACTCCCTTTGTGCCCACAGGCACATTGGATATAGTGGTTAAGGCCATGGCAGCAGCCCAGGATGGGAGCTTGCACTCACCGCCAGGCCCCACAGGGGGCTCTTTGGGTGTATGGAGAGGCATTTGCTCCCTAAGGCAGGGAAGAGGAATAGGAGGCTACATTACCTAGTGTGGTCTCAGACCCTGTCCATCCAGGAGGTAGGGAGGTGGCTAGGGCTGGCTTGAGTCAAGCTGGGGGTGTCAAGAAAACACGACCTAAGGAGAAATGGTATCATTTCTTTTAAAGAGAAAATTAAGGGGGAGGAATATGCTAACAGTCTTCAAATATCTAAAATGGAGCAGTCTATTCTCCGTATTCATAGCAGAGAAGACAACTACTGACTTGAGGTGAAATGAGCTAATTAAACTTCATAAAGATTTTTTAATGCTAAGAATACCAAAGCACTGAAATAAATGACAGGATCAGGATCTCCATCACAGGAACTCTTTAAAAGACAGTCAGGAATGTTGTGGGAGAGAAACAGACTCTGTAGCTTGCCAAGCTTTCTTTCAGCTTTATTTTCCTACAGTTTTGTGCGTAAGCAGATGATGCAGGAGGAAGTAAATGCTTGTGTGGCATACCACAGACAGCAGCTAATGATCTGAACACCAAATGGCTTGCAGTTTCATGGACCTCAGGTTTATCCAGCCAGCTAGAACATTACAAAGCACTAAAACCAAAAGAATCAGACTATTTTAAACTAAGTGAGAATTTCAGGTGTTTTTATTACAGTACTCTCAAAAACAGCTTGAATGTCAAAATTGGGCTCCAGTCAACAGGATGCTAGAAAATAACCATTCCTCAGCACTGAGATCAACAAAACCCTTCACATTATTAAAACATATAGTGGGGTCATTGTAGAGGAAACTGTGACCAGAGACTAACATGGTGGATCACTGGAGAATACTATGGCAGTAGCAATGACTAATTTCATTCAGCAGCCTGAAAGTGCAAAGGAGAACTTAGGAGCAGATGACATTGCTTTGAACAGTAGCAAAGGAAACATGTTGTATCCCTACTCTGTTTAAAGATGACAGCATTTCTGTTCACTCGTTCCCCTCCCTCTTTTCACAATTTCCATTAATAGTCTCACATTGCCCAAGGCTAAGTACTTCAGAGGACTAATGCTAAAGCAGGTGAACCTGGCTGGACAACAAGGAGACAGAAAACAAGTGAAAATGAATGCATTGGGAAAGGCACAGAATTAGAGCTGGATACTCAGTGCAACCATAAAAACAATAGAAAGTCTCCTTATGGTGAGGCAGGAGCTGAAGATGTAGAGAAGAAAAGTAATTTAAAGCTTTGGCTAATAGAAAGAAAACAGTTATGGAAAGACAGAGCTTTGAAGTGCTGGCACTTCAAACACACAAGAGCTGACAAGGAAAGAGGCAAAGGATCACTAACTCAGCCTTGACTGACAAGTGAAAATTATGCTACCTGACAAGGAGAGTGAATGAAAAGATCTAGAGCCTGCATCTGTTTGATCCAGACATCTTCTGTTGGTAAGATTATCAGAAAAGTCCTTTGGCAATATTTGGAAATCATTGAAGCATTTTGCATTTAGCACATTGAACAAGGCTCTCCAGAATAAACAAGCTCTTTTCTGGGAAAAAGCATTAAAAAGTAGACTATATTACAGATACTGATCTTAAAGGAGTTGAAGCACACTGTAACACAAGTGACTTACAGGAAAGAATTCTCATTCAGGTTAAGAATGTGGAAGAAGGAAAACAAACCATGGGGACAACGAGCAGGGCTTAGGCCAGGGCTAGAAACCAGATGCACTGCCTGACTATGTTAATGCTACGCCCTTACGTTAATGACTTGATCCAGTAAGTGACCTAAAAGCTTCAAAGCTAAACTGTATTGAGCAGTGCCTCAGAGTGAAATGTAAATCCATAGTTTAGAACCTAGCATTCTTGTATAACACAAGAAAGATCAGAAATCTTCAAAAGATGGGGATGCAAGAAAGCCACTGAGCAGGAAACGCCCTGGAGCTACCAACAGGCAACATAATGGAACACGGGGCTGTGTATGAACTTCTCACCTCTCCAGAGGCTTCACATCCAACCAAGCGCTCCTTAACTTAGTTGGGAACAAGAGCTTCTTGCAGCTCTTCTAACAGGGGAAAAACAACCTATGTAAGAGGCTCTTCAGGAAAAGTGATCATCATTCCTGTTCAAATTCATCTGAGGGAGATATAAATATCTTTATATTTAATTTTTTACAGCCTTTAACAAAGCAGAATCAAATAAGACTTTAACTCAAGTCCCAAAGGACTGCTGTAATCTCTGCCTACAGAAACAAATTTCATTTTGCTTATCTATGAGTCCTGAATTTTATGTGCTTACTCATATGGTGACAGCTTCAAGATCAACAATTGCCATGTTAAGAATGAAAATCAGGAAGAGCAAAACTTACCCTGACATTAGGCTATTCCTGGAGGCAGGGAGAGCTGACAAAAGTGAACTTGATTCTCCCACATGCACAGGCCAGTGTTCATAGTAAACTGCAGCCCTATGTTCAGAGACAAAGATGAATATTATAGTCCATAGTTGCTCCTGCTCAAACCTCAAACAGAAAACATGCAACCGCTGTTTGTGAGAACCCAAACGTCTATTTCTATACAGATAGATAGAGCAGCTCAGAAACCTTTGTCTTGCTCTATGGCCAAGTACACAACTTGGTTTCTGTCCACCAAGTTGTCTTCAATACAAAACTGTGAGCCTCTACATGTAAGCTGCTTCTTAGAAGAGTTTCTGACATGTTGTTCTTGTACAATTCTGTGTCATCACTGACAAGCACCAGAGTATCACAACCCCACACTGAGACTGGGAAAACACTAACAGGTAAGTAGGATAGATGATCCTGGACCCCAAAATCCCATTGAGATATCAGATACCACTCTGGTTAGGTTACAGAACCAAGCTTTTCAGACTGAGGCCACTATGGATATTTACTATGCCTACAGCATTTCTGGAATGTATTACAAAAATCGTTTGCCTCCAGTGAAGTTAGGCGGTGTCAAGACCAGGCTGCTTCTGGAAGGGAATGGGCAAAAGGTTTGGATCCTGATTCTGGACTTGGGTACATTAATTCCTCTTTGAATCTGGCTACTCTGTTCTCTGCTGGTTAAATGAGCCATTAATACTTGCCCACTTTCCAAGGCTGTTATGAGACTAACTGCAGGACTGCGAGGCAATCAGATACTTCAGTAAGTTGCTATCGGCACCCCTGGGGACCTTCTGCCTCTCATAAGTCGAAATCCTGCAGGAGCTGCCAACATGCAGAGCTCTTCCTCAGACTTCCTATAACAGGCTGTTGCTTAGCCACAACACAGCCCTCAGAGGCTATATAACTCCAGATGTCAACATGCGGTTAATCCTTGTGCAGGCAGTGGGCCAGAGGTACAAATGTCCGTATGTAATTACCGTTCTCTCATGACTAAACACCAGCCCATGCTCAGTGCCTGCCTATCTTAGAAGTTCTTTACAGCTTGGAGCTCTCCCTCTCTCCTGCTTCACCAAAAACTTGCTGATCTTGTGACAGTATTTAATGACTAGTTTTGCTTGAAGAAGCAAGGCATGAAGTTACTGTGCTAGCACCACATTTTAAATAATATTTATTTGCAGGTATGCCCTGTGAACCAGGGCAGTGTGCCCAATATTCTTGTTATGGGAATATAAATTTGTTTCTTTTCCTTGTAATTTTCACTGTTCCTACAAATATATTCCTTCAAGTGAAGACCAGGAGAGCCCTCCTGTGGCTAATTTAACACCTGGAATATCTCACAGATGCTGCGTACAGCAGTAAAATATATATTATACTCAAGTTTTCTTTTGCTTTTACCTCTGGTCTCACCTCCTTTAAATATGGTTGATTTAATGAACCTCAAATTTGTTTTCCAGGCAGTAATATCTCATTTTTTTTTCCCATTTAAAATGAAAAAGCCATTGCTCATAATGTATCTCTGCTTCATTTCCCCGTTTTGACAATAGGAATGTAAATTATAAAATAACCCTCTCCGAAATGTTTCTCTTGTGGGCTGTAGGGCAGAAGAGAAGCATATGGGGGATTTATTATGCACAATGACCTCATTCTTTCCAAGCTCCCTCACTCTCAGAAGACATATTTGCAATTCACACACACAATTCAGAACTAGTAGGCTACGTCTGTTGTACACACACACACAGAGCTTCCTACATCGCCCGAAGACAATAGGCAACAAACTGGTGGGAGAGATCATGTTATTTTTGCATCAGGGCTCACTCGAGAGCTAAATAAAGCTAACAGGCACCTTAAGTATCCCCTATATTCTGTAAGAGGTTCTCAAAAGCACTCTAAAGATAAGACAGTCAGACCCACCAGGTGTCCATTTTTAACAATTAAAAAAAAAAAAAAAAATTACTCATATTTTGCATGCTTTTGGAGTCAAATGGATGGGTTTCTGTTCCCTTATTTCTACTCACAATCCAGTTCAGAGGAATTAATCAAAATCTTGTAGTTACAGTCCTGCTGGTATCAATAGAAATTGAGTTTCTTCCATGTTTTCTTGATCATGTCCTTAACCCTTGTGAGGCACTCATTACTATGCAGGTAATAGACTAAATTTCACTTCAAAGGGGAAAAAAAACCTTAAACCTCTCAAAAGCACCTATTCTCTCCAACTTGTAATGCAAGCCTCACTCACCTCCCTCCTCCTCTAAACCTATTCCATGTTATTTTTGTTTTCTTTCTTTTTTTTTTTTTTTTTTTTTTTTTCTTCATTATAAACTAGCATGAAAAGTAGCCGTAGGGCAATGCCACTGGCACAGCAGAAAGGGGAAATACTGGATCTCAAGGGGTGCCGGTTGGAAAAGCATTTTCATTTGTTACATTTGCCTTTTTCTGCATATGAATTGTTTCTTTTGTAACATAAGTGTTGTGACTGAGGAAAACAACTTACCAAAGTACCAATCAGTGATACAGTTTTTGGTGTTCCTATCTGGCCAGACAGACAGTCAGTAATAACATTGCAGAAAGTTTTATGACTGACAGCTTAAGGAAACTTCTGATCAAGGTACAACTTCGTAGCAATCAGCAGCAACCTAGAAGCACAGCCCACCCTTTCTGTGTCTGACATCACGTCTGGACAGATTCTACTCTGAAACACAGTAGAAGAAATCTTGAAACAGCAGATCTAGAGGCTCTGCATACAGGTGCTTCCTGAACCAGCTCATATAAAGCACCATGAAAGCTTGACCAAACTGAGATGACAAAAACAAACCATATCCTCTATTTTCAGAGAATCTGACTTTTCCCAAAACCAGGGGACTTGGATTAAAGATTAGATTGCCTTTTAAAGGGGAGATTTAGACCAATTGTGTTTTGGCAATATTGGATTTTAGTATTTGCCTAAATTATCCCCATCCTACAAAAACAACAACAACAAAACAAAACAAAAAGCACTGATTTCAGTAGCTATCTTTCTGCTCTAATCTTACATTCTTTTTTACTTAATGACCTGAACTCAATAGGACAGGTGAAAGTTGTTCTCAAACCAGACAAGCTGATAATACACAATGAGGAAGTTTAATAAGTGGTGCAAGCCTTCTTAGGGAGATGTAGATCTCTGGGTAGCAAATAAACTCTCTAGAAGAGTTGACACCACTCCTTCCACCTTCAGCTCTGCTATAATAACAAAGGAGCACACAGACCAAGCTGGTGCCTTCTAAAGAAGGGGCACTGCTTCATGCAGCACACAGATATAGCCCCACCTGGTAAATTAATTCTTAGGCTATTAAAGCATTTTTATTTTGGAAAACAAATTATGCTTGCTTCTTGGTGTCTAAGCAGAGACATTCTGTGGCAGGATGGTAATGGCATTTGAAGCCAGAGTATCTTCCCCTTTTTCTATTCTACATTTTCATTGGTCTGCAGAGGTGACAGACAGGTTTAAAATTTGCAAGACACAAAACAAACCTATTAGTGAAATATCAGCAGTTCATCTGAGTGTCTGGAGACCAAAGGGCTGGGCCATTTTAGTAAGCCTGATTTTAAAAAGCAGATATAGAAAAACGCCTTCCCCTTGCACAACCAACTTGCTCAATAGGCAGAGAGTGACCATTTAACTCAGATATTGCACTATGACGTTCTTTTGAAGTGTTTTCTCTATGACAGCATTTTTCCACAGTGAAGAGCCAGACTTATTTTTAAATATTATATTATTTTTCTGATCTCCAACTATATGACATATACAAACTTTCATTGTGTTCTTGGTTACAGAACTCCGGCATAGTCTCATTTATATGTATATACACATAAAATATATTTAGGGACATGTAAATAATTTGCCTTAGAAGAACAAAACCAATTATTTTAATAGACAATCTTTAGGCATAAAATTGTGCTCAAAATGACACTGAAGGTTTATGTCTTGATTTTGTTAGCTGAACAAAGGCTTGAAGGATATAAGTCATGAAGTCTGTAGCTGGAGAAGTTAGTCTAAAAGTGTTCTTTAATAAAATACAATTCATCTCAGGGACATAAAAGAATATTCTTAAATTCTCAAGTCTTGCTCTTGTAATCTGAGGAAGAAAAATTACTATTTCTAAAAGACATCCTCGTAAGTCAGTGGGAAATTCATTCTAATTCAATTTCATGTATTGTATGCCACAGAGAATAATTACAAAAGGTTTGATACTTTGGTATTTTGAAATACCAATAGTTCTTGCCCATTGCTTAAAAAAAAGTCTTCTGTACCTCTTCACTTTAATTCATCCATTTAATCTTTAAAATCAATTTAACTTTGATGTTTTTATTATTTTGCTGTCATTTTAGTAATTCAGATCTTCAAAGGTAAGAACACATTAGCCATTCAAAGCCAAAAATCAAATAAAGCTACGCTGTCTACTCTAATCAGAGCTTTCATCTGCACATTTATGATCTCAGGAAGAAGCCAAATTAGTCCTAATTGCCTCTAATTTAACTTGGCCACTCAAATAGGATATGAGATCACATTTTATCATACTGTAGATATTTTAATCGCTAGTGTACACAGACTGGAGAGTTCGCTATGCATTGAAAAAAGGCCTATTTTATCACATGCAATTTTTCAGCGTGCCTTAACTTCTGTGTAGAAACAGACCAAATCTCTTTCATTTTAAAACTGTATACTTCAGACAAAAAATATTCTCCTGTTTGACATGCATGTGAGGTTTTAGGTTGATTTACAATTGTGGGTATTTGTTTATTTAAAACATATAGGGTTTTTTTAAGCCTCAAGTGGCCTAACTCACCAGTTGCAATTACTTCAGCATCGTTCAACTTTAAACGAGGAGAAGAGTTTAGAGACTTTCAGAAAAGGAAAGTGCTGGGAGAAGAGGCACCTGGGAGCTGCTGAGACAGATCCAGCCTGTGTTCCTGGTTGCAGCCGGCTGGTAGGAGAGTGGAGCCACAAAGTCCCTACAGCAGCCAATATTCAGGTCCGTCTGCAAGGCAATGTCCATCTGTCTATCATCTCCTGCTTCAGTTACCACTGCAGTTTTGTAGGAAAACTTGGAAATACTTGGGTGTAGTCAAAGGGCTGAAGGAAGGATATTTGCATCAATATGCTGGATCAGCATGAAATAGAAATTCTCTAATTTTGCTTAGCATATGTTAGTTTTGATTTTCAACTCCAAGTGAAATACCTAATTATCACTTCAGCACCCTTTTCCTTTTGCTTAATTATCTACCAGCTTACATCTGCTGATAGTATCTTTCATTTGAACTGAGATGATCAAATGTAGTTAAACACTTTTAAAGAATATTCTTTCAAACAGTTTAATGCATTTTGCTTGGCTGTGTTGGTGCTCCTTAGGGAGCCTATGAAGACAGCGGCAAATTGGGAGTGTTCCTGACTACAAACTAGAGAGGGAGCAAATGTTACACATTTACTTTATAAAGCAGAAGAGCTGGGTAAGATAAATTTTGTAATCAGAAACCCTGGAACTGGCAAGCCTATTTCAAAGAGTTATGTGTAACTGGAGAACGTGGATGCCATGTAACCTCTGTATTTAATAAATGTTCAAAAGTCAGGTTTTTATTACTGGAAATTATTGGAAAATCTACAGACCACGCATTATTCATAGCAGTTAGTTGGCAAGTAAATTTGGATAATGGAAGTGTCGAGAAGCAAAGGAGTCACAGTTTTTAGTTATGGGCTATAAGTTATTTTCCTCCACTACATGGAGGAGCTCAAGCTATTTCACTGGCATTTGTTAAGAAGGACATTTTCAGCAATATAGCATAGCAGTTAGAGATCGGTCTTGTGGAAATCTAATTCTCTCCTACTTTTGGACACGTGCCCCAAATCAACCCACGTCTCTACTGGGTAGTTAAACTACTTTGGGAAGGGGGAAGAGAAAAACAGGCACAAGCATGAGCAGCAAACTGTCTTCCAACATCCACCTGGATTGATGACTGGTAATTCTCCTCTACTGTGAAACTGATAGCACAGCACATGGGCATTCTTTGTGTTTTTCTTTAACCAAATCAAGGAAATCTCTTCCTTCCCCATGGAGCAGGGGAAATATCTAGAACAAGATAGGTTTTACTTATTTTTTTCAGGGACCAGGGAGAGGAAGTGACAGAAGCTACAAAATTAACTTCAAAAGTGCTTCCTAGATGAGATTGAACACAGCAGTGTTTTCCACTGAAGGCCCTCATGCCCCTTGGCTCTCTAAGGGCGAGAGCATCTCCCATTTTACTTCCCCACTTCAAAATTCATTAATGCACACAGCAGCAATGGTGTATAGCTTTAGGTATAAATATAGCATTTCAGCACCACAGCCTCCCACCCTCATCTGTGTTGTTCCAACTTTTATTTCGCACAGCAGCAGCCTGAGAAAAACACACCTAAATCTATGTTCTAACTAATAAATAAGACATTCCAGCATTGTAAAAGCCATTCTTTAGAAACAGAAAACTGCCAGAGCAGGTCAGATCTGAGATTTGCTATCTGGTCTGACAGGAGCCTCCCAGAGAAGGAGGCCAAGCAGCTGCTGTGCTGCAGCAGCCAACTTATTCATTTGGCACCAGAACCTTAGGCAGGTCTTTGTGAGAACTTTTGAGACACCAGGTGGAATGCTGCTGCAGCATTCAGCCACTGAGTTATAGACTAATATTTAATGAGCATGCTCTATCTGAATTCTTTTTAAAATACCTGTATTTGCTTAGTACCCTTTGGAACTTAGTACTCTTTTGGAAGTTATTCTTGTACACTAGGAGTTAACTGGTTGCAGTTTTGCTAGCAGAAGAGATTGTTCAGTGTTATTGTTTTTAACACCAGCAAGGATAAAAGAAAGAATATTCTTTAATGAAGACTTAAAAATTTTTTAGGGAAACAGAAGTATTCAGTAGTACAGCCTTGGGTGGACCAAGTAGGAGCTTCAGTCATGGCTTGATAATTCTGGGATGAAGACAAGACAGCACAGCCAAATCAAGACTTTTCTGATGGTCACATCTGTCTGAGGTAATATATCAAATGAGAAAAGTGTGCCCAGAATACAACAAATGGATGAGCTGGTTCTCCCTTTTCCACCCTCCCCCATGGTTCAAGTGAATAGCCAGGTGCAGGTTTCCACTTGGAGGATTCTTGGCTCACAACAAGGAGATCTCTGGATGATTAACTAATAGTTTCCCTGGAGAGGGGAATTCTTGGGAACAGGAGAGAAAATTGCAATGGCAAAGCTCACAGCTCAACTGCTTGCATTTGGAGCCTATGGGATAGCAAATGGGAAGCAAAGGCAGCAGTCGGAACACCTTCCGACTGCTTTTTCTCATCTTAGGGAAACAAACAAAAATACCCAGATCTGCCAGCACTAAGGACAACCTAAGAATCTCAGGTTTCCAGACTCTAAAGGAATTTGGATTCTTGTTTTAAAATGTAATTCAATAAGAAACATTTGGATGTTTCTTTGTAGTTTAAGAAGAAATATGATCTTTTGATTCCAAATTATCCTGAGAAAGTTGGGTATTTTGGAAGCAGAAAATTTTCTTGCTGAACTCCTTCAGAAACATGGCTGTGTATCAGATTTAACCCCTAGATTCCTCATAACCAAGTAAGGATTGATATTCAGCATTTTGACTAGCTGATAATAGGCATAACTTCTCCTTGTTGTACAGCCTGTTTTGCATGTGTTGGCCATTTAAATGTATTAAACATGATTTAGATACAGTTCTGTTATGTTTCTTACAATTTTTGCTGTTTTGTGCTACCATCATTGCTCTATTGTAGAAGACGTGTTATTACTTGACAGGCTGTGTTGGTGTAAGTCAGTTTATTTTCCCCTTATTTTGTTTACTGCCTTGTGGGGGAAGACAAGCACCAAATACAGAGAAATATACGTGGAGGAATAGCACAGAGTAAGAGCAACAGGACTACTTCTGTCCATATCACAAGCGTCTCTCTCCCCTACTTGAGATTTCAGCATGATTAAATGTTTTTCTCAGATGAATTTGGTTGAGACTTCACCACACATTCAGTTTTTTAGTTGCTAGTTCATGACAGAAAGCATTACAGCTAAGTCTGTAACAACTTGGCAAGTTTCATCTCCTTACTGCTCAGAGCATCAGACTGCTGACACCAATTAGTTACTTGCATCTTATTTGTTTCATGAGTCATGATATACACATACATCCTGACCTGCAGGGGATGCTCCATGGCAAGCCTGCAAGGTGGCACTACTGACCTCCTTGCTTTCTTCACAGGAACCCAAGGCATAAAGAACTGAAGGGCACAACAGCACAATGAAGTCCTGCCAACTGAAAAACTGCTGAACTCAGGCCTGGGATTTTTTTTTATTTTTATTTTTAAGCTGAGTTCCTAAACACTCGCTGACAGCTGGCCAGAAAAACTGATTGGAAAATTGTCATGATGGTCATGCTATCTGAATGCTCATCAACTAACTATTGATGTAGGCATTTAGTTTCCAAGTTAAGTAAACTCCTCAGCTACAGGAGAACAAAAAAGTACTGGAACGGTGGTTGGCTATACAATAGAGCATTAACATCACCATTTCCAAGGCTACACTCCTTTTGTCCAAATGAAGCTTGTATTATTTCTAGTGAAAATTGAATTGTCCTACCCCAGCCTATTCAATACTCAAGTGCTCATCTCTGCTGCTCTTCATGCTAGTGTGCCTTTCTTACACTGTATATTAAGCTGGTAGCTGAACTAGATGAAAAATTCATGTGTTTTTGTTGCCTTAGCTTTTATATGGGCTTGAAAGAACAATCTAACTGTAACAGAATTTCTGCTACATAAAGAAGTCAGCTGGAAAATAGTGAAATATAGAGAGGGATGGGAGCAGAGCCACCCCATGGGCTGCTGTATGAACTTCATGAACTTTATCAGATTTAAGCTATTTTGTAATTCCCCAGAAAAATGTAACCTAGAAAGTTTTGAAAGACAGAAGTTTTGCATTTCCCTGCACTCCCCGGATGAAATGATTGGGGATTTTTTTATTTTTTTATTTTTTTTTTTTTTAATTTTTTTTTAAAGTTTTGACATTCTAGCACTAGAAAAGTTTAGGATACTTTGTTTAGCAAAGGTTAGATCATTGGCTCCACGTGCCTTCTGAAGTCTCATCTGTGGTTGTGACTAAATCTGTGACAGTCAAGAGCTGAAACATTTCCTGTGATCAAATCAAAGTATGGTAATTGTATTAAGAAACAGCATGAACATGCACATTACCAACAACTGGTTAAGGAGGTAGTGTGTTTATTATAAAGGTAGTAGATTACTTTCCACTTAAAAAGTTTCCTCTTCTCTTACGTACCTCTACAAATTTATCATAACTATGCAGACCACTTTCCTACCTTACAAGGTTGTGGCTGTTTAATGAAGTAAAGCTAAATACATTCATGTCACAGCTGAGATGTGACTAAAAATGATATCTATACACCATTATCTCAATTGCATTAGTCAGGATAATTCATATTTTCTGTTTGGCAATAGAGTGTAAAATATTAATTAAAAGAATTACATACAATGTAAGGATGAACTCAACTATGTTTCAAGTTTAAAGAAGAGTGATGGAAGTATAAATCATCCTTTCAAATAAGTATAATAAAATGTGTTAGCAGATCTCTTTAGTTCCAAATGTGTTCTTTTGTTACAGATATGGAGAAAAACACACAAACTATATATAGTATTAGATAGGTATAGATAGTATTTCATATGAAAAACCTCAGACTAAGAGACAAAGCTCCAGGTTACGACTCTCAGATCCAAAGTGTTATTTGCAAGGTTGTTCTCCAGTCAGAATGCACCAAAGCCCTGGATGTAATCACACACATGTTGATGTCATGCATTTATCCGTTAACCAAATCAAACAGTTTCTTAAACTACATCATGGGAGAACTTGCCCTGTATAACTGCCATGTTTCTAGTTCTCTGTCTTAGAAATGTGTGATAAGCAGGACTTATCAGTATCTCATAATTGCTTTCTCAAAACAACAATTGTTTAGTTGAGGAAGAAAGCATAATAGAAATATTAATTTATTTGCAATATTTAAACCCATGTGATGTTTTAAATACCTCATTATGGAGTCTGATTGCTTCTAAATTCTTCAGGGACTACATATGAACACACACACCAATCCCCCCCCCCCCCCTTGTATTCATTTTCATTCTGGATTGCTCACTTCTTTCTCCACAAAATTTTTTTTTTACTCATTCTTTATTTGCCACTTATCACTCTTAGGGGAACCCAGCTGGCAAGGCCAGTAGAGAAGTCAAACTGGGGCTTCAAACTGACTGCTTCTGAAATTCTCTTGTAATAATTATGAAATAAAAGTAAATTTTAGCTGGAGCCAGTAAGCTCTGAAGTTTAATTCTAGTGGAAATTTTGGCACTATATAGATTAAAACATGTTTAAAAGTGCCATTTAGTGTTATTAAGCCAAAGCATAATAAAAAATATTACTTCCATGTGCTTATATAAAATTTTAGTTTACTAATAGTATCAGTAGAGTTAGGAGAGACAAGGGTCTAGGCAGGAAAGATCAAGGATCACATCAAAGTGTTAAGAGTCAGGAAATCAGGAGTTTAAAGGAACATGAATTTAACAGCTGCATTTTGGAAGAAACAATGTTTTCACAACAGGTGTGGAAATAATGAAGTCAGAAGGGAGAAGATGGAGACTTATCTATATGAGAGGGGAATGACCCCAGCCCTGATCTGAATGCTGATGAACAGGAAAAGGGAGAAGAGGCATAAAGGAACATGACAGTTTTGGTACAGAGCTAAATCAGTGGGGTACTGACATATAGAAGCTAAGTTCAAAGTGGTAGTCCTTCAAGGAAATTCATGCTTGGGTGTTAAGTGATTAGATTTTATTTTAGCCTTATTTTCTCTGTACCCCTCTTTAGGGGTAGAGGGGTACCAGACTCTTGACTGGTCCCAGTTTTCTTCAGTTCCAGGCAGGAAGAATAGTTGTTTGGAGTCAACCTCCTGATTAGGTGACAAAAAGATGAAGAACAGGTAAGGTAAAGAACTGTGAAACTCAAACATTGCCCAAGACTTAAAGCTGCAGCAAAATGATGACATGAAAGAAATCTGAACAGCATCTAAACCTAGAGGGCATAAAGCAAACCTTCAAAATCCAGTTGACTGCTGCCAATGTCACACATACAAAAAAAGTACAGTGAGAGGACCGGTAAAGACTCCATTGCCAACATTCCTTGTCATGGTAAAACCATGTAGGCATGTGTCTTGGCAGTGGATGAAATCTGAGTTCAAGGGAGTTAAATCAATTTCTCTTAAAGTAACTATCACTTTATCCGTCCATAGGGTCTCACACTGAATTCTGTTATTTCAATAAGCACTCAGCTGTCACAACAGGTTTGCAGAGGTATCAACCCACATGAGGTGTCCACAACTCCTTCCACTGCTCCAAAATGGCTGACACCTCTCCTACAAATGGAGGACTTGACACAACATACTTAGTGGAAAACTAGGTCCAAACAATAGTTATAACAAGAACAACAAAAAAAAATCCTTTTGTACCACCAGCTGCCCAATAGCTTTTTTTTCATTGCATTTTTCTTCTCACTACCAAGCCAATGAACAGTATATTCTGCTTTAAGATGTTAACTTTTTAAAAGTGTTAAAAACAACTCAGACTACACCATGCCTATTATACTACAAGGAGCTGTGAGGAATAGAGTTATAAGATGAATGGCTCCACAGTAGTGGAGTGGAGACCAATTAATGTAACTCTACAACCCTTTATATGACAGTAGAGGTTGGAGATACCACCTTATGCCACTTCTGCAATTCCAGGAAGTTTTATGGACTACAAGTGAAAGTAGGCTAAAAGTCTGTGCTAGTTTTCAAATGATAAAAGCAAGCAAATGGAAAAGATTCACCTAACATAATCATAATCCAAGCACTACAGTAAGGGGGTTCTCAAATACATGCAAATCCCATCACACCTAATACATTAAAGCACGTTTTACTGGGCAACCCTAAGCTGCTATAGTGTAAGATGTTAGAAGAGAAAAAAATAAAACCCCAGTATGCAGCACAGCTATAGGATATTTCCATACCAGTTGATGTTTATGGAGAAATTGTTTGCTGAAATACTTGGCTGGTTGTTACAGCAATCTCACAGAATGGTTTGGGTCAGAAAGGACCTTAAAGATCATCAAATTCCAGCACCGGTGCCATAGGCAGGGACACCTCCCACTAGACCAGGTTGCCCAAAGCCCCATCAAGTCAGGTCTTGAACACTTCCAGGGATGGGACATTTACAGCTGCTCTGGGAAACCTGTTCCAGTGCCTCACCACCCTCCTAGTAAAGAATTTTCTCCTTGTATCTAGTCTGAATCTCCCCTCTTTCAGTTCAAATCCATCACTCCTTGTCCTATCACTCCACCCCCTGACAAAGAGTCACTCCCCAGCTTTCCTGTAGTCTCGCCAGAGCCTTCTCTTCTCCAAGCTGAAGAACCCCAACTCTTTCAGCTTTTTCTTCATAGGAGAGGTGCTCCAACCTCTTGATCATCTTTGTGGTCCTCCTCTGGACTTGTTCTAATATTTCCATGCCCTTCTTGTGCTGGGGGCCCCAGATCTGAACACAGGACTGCAGGTGGGGTCTCACAAAAGCAGGGCAGAAGGGGAGAATCACTTCCCTTGACCTGCTGGCCATGCTGCTTTTGATGCAGCCCAGGACGCAGTTGGATTTCTGGGCTGCAAGCGCATATTGCTGGCTCATGTTCAGTTTCTCATCCACCAACACCCCCAGGTTCTTCCCCTTAGGGCTTGGGTATTAATGGTATTATTATCACTCAATAGTTTTAATATTTTCCCTTTTGACCCAGGTTCAAGGGGTTTCAGTTTAGTCCATTAAGAGGAAATGTTGAAGAACAGGGGTGTAATTCTGCTCATTTAGAAATCCCCACCACCACCACTCTGTTGAGGGCAACAAGCAACAGCAGCATGTTCACGTCTCCAGGCAGGAGCTGACAAAAGATTCTGAAGTACTTTCTAAGCCCTATGGAAGCTCTTTAATTACTGACCACCCCACAGCTCTCGCATTCTCTCTGGGTTTTTCACCAATACAACAATTTTCACTGACCAGCAGTGGCTTCACATTCAGGTTTCAGAAGAGAAAAGGTGACCTTTATGAAGCTGACATCATGATCAAATGGGGAAAATGAATTAGAGTGAATTCTGGCCAGTTAGATGTAAAAACATAGCAAGGCAGGCCAAAATAGTTTAAGGAACAACTTAGAGAATGCATAAGGAGTAATAAGTCATTTTTACAAAACCATCAAAAACCAGAAGTCTGCCAGCAAGCCTGTAGAATAAATGGTCCAGACAGAAGAGTCATTCAGAGAAGAAAGCCAGAGCGGATAAATGAAATTAATTTTTATGCATAATAAGCATGGAAGAGTTTAGAAAATTCTCCCACCAAAAGCTTCCCCTGACACATACACATTTTTGTTTTAATGGAAACTACCTCAAAGGTTCTGCATTCAACTGAACTTCAGAAGAGACCATAAAATAGGTTCATCAGGACCAGAGGGTATTTATCCAAGAGCTCAGAAGGAAATGAAGCATAAAATGGCTTAAGTAGTAGGTGCAGTGTATGATTTCTTATTTAAACTGCCCAGGTACAAAAACAGATGGAAAATGGGACAGAATTTTAAAAAGCCAGATGAAAACAAACAAAACCCAACACAATAGAAAGGACAGTGTGGGTTAAGTGGTTTGAACCATAAGACAAGGAATTATGGATGTATGATAAATGGTATATCAAAGAATCAGCACAGTTCTCTGGAAAGTCACGATATCTGAGGAGTTTGAATATGTCAGGAGCTATGTAAACAGAAAATGAAGCTGATGCAGTCTCTTGATTTTCAAAAAGCACCAGCCCCTCAGAGGCTCAGAAATGAAGCTGGGATTAGCAAGTGGTCATCACTTGAAAAAATAGCTTGTTAAGATTTAGGCAATCTGAACACTAATTATCTGTTCGCCTTTTGGTGGAGGATGACAATTTGTGATCCCACAAGAATTACAACTCTGGAGCAGGACATTATGAGTGTCTGCTCAAAGACAGCAGATACTCTTACCTGCTTTGTAAAAGGTCCTCATAACATTCATGTCATTCATTTTTACTTTTAAAGGAATCTAAGCAGAGCTGCATGGCTACGTGGGCTGTGCTAAAAGAGGATGCACCTTCTCCAGGGCACAGCAGAGCATATTTGAGAGGCTGCAGGGCTGTAGCAGGCCAAAGGAGCAAACAGGCCAAAGGTCCAAAGAGGGTACATTTGCCTAGGTAAAAAAACAAAAACAAAAAAAAAACAACTTTCCTCTGACTTGACCTCAGTGCCTCCTTTTTCCTTTCAGACACCACAAATTCTCCAGCTCTATCAATTCTTAAAGAAACATAACTGTTTCTCATAAGCTATCATAAAAGAAATGCCAAGATGTGAAAAAACATTCCTATAAACATTTACTTTTTAACATTTCTTATCTCCTTACATATAGCATATATTAAAACCATTACAATAAACTAATGATTTCTGAAAGGGCAGGTGATCTTGTATAAAGCAAGCTCTATTCTCTATTTTTCATAGTGGGTAGCACAATTTTGTTTTGAAACATTCATTGCTCTCATGAGAACCCACCTGGAGCCCTGCATTCAGATCTGGGGCCTTTGGCAGAAGGACATGGGATTATTAGAATGAGTCCAGAGGAGGCCGTAAGGGTAATCAGAGGGCTGGAGTACCTCTCCTATGAAGACAGGCTGAAGGAGCTAGGGTTCTTCAGTCTGGAGAAGAGAAGGCTCTGGGGAGACCATACAGTGGCCTACTAATTGAGGGGGCCTGCAGGACAGCTGGGCATGGACTTTTGGTCAGGAACTGGAGGGATAAGACAAGGAGTTAAGGCTTTGAACTAATGTGAACATTCAGACTAGATATAAGGAAGAAATTCTTTACTCAGAGGGTGGTGAGGCCCTGGCACAGGCTGCCCAGAGAAGCTGTGGATGCCCCAACCCTGGAGGTGCTCAAGGCCAGGCTGGATGGGACTTTGGGCAGCCTGGTCTGGTGGGAGGTGTCCCTGCCCATGGCAGGGGGTTGGAACTAGATCGTCTTTAAGGTCCCTTCCAACCAAAACCATTCTGTGATTCTATGATTACCTGTGTTATAACATTTACAGTCTCACTTCTACTTGCCAGCAAATAACCTAAAAGATGCACGTATGTATGAAAAGTTGTTTTCCCAGTCCATTATCGCTATATAGAGATTATCTTTTTTGATCTATAGTGACCATATAAATATTCTAGAAGCCAGTGTTTTTCCCATGACTCTCAGAAAAAAAAAATATTTGAATTGCACCTGAAAGCACTAACAATTTAGCCCTAACTAATTTTATCCCTCCGTGGCCAAATCTCACTGCCTTTCAGATGAGACATCTCCAGTGCTTGCAGTTCAGCCTTGGGTTCTCATACGTTCTGGTCTTTATTCTTCCTTATTACTTCTGTAACTCTAGCAGCATATTAGGTACTCCTCAGACAAACATGAACAACAGTCAGATGTTTCTTTATGGCCTAGCATCTGTGCAGTCACTTCACATGCCTAAATGGGACCATTATGTTTAAATGGTAATTTATACCTAGTTTACATTAGTACAATCAGATTCATACCCTGAACACAGAACAGAGAAGCACAATATTGCTCATATCTTGCTGGTATGATGAGCAAGTGAAAATAATTAGCATGCCTTTCACCCAGCTCTCTCAAATGAAGCATTTGCAGGATATATTTACATATTCCAAGCTAGAACATCTCCACAGCTGGCACAACTTGCCTGGCTCCAATACAGTAATTTGTGCCAGTTGAGTAACCAGCCAAAGTGACTGGCCAAGCTTATGTAGAAGACACTAATGCACTCTTATCACTCTGCAAATATATTACAGCTAGTGGTGAACATTTACCAAAATGAGCCTTTGCCTTCATCAAAAAAAAAAAAAAAAGTGGTAATTCTACATCCTGTTTGGTCTGTACAGCATCTAGAACAAAGCCAAGCCAACAATTCGTTGTTACTACTTGTAAAGAAGAGAAAAAGAGCACTGTAATGGCTGGGTGCTACTAAATAAGGATATGATTGATGGAGTTGTTGATTTACTTGCTGCAAGTATGTTACAAAGTTTAGATGCAACTCAAGGGAATAATCTCATTCTTCAAGAAGTGGTAATATCATTCATGAGAGAAAGCAGGTGAGACATTTTCCTTAGAAAACTGAATTTTCTGTAGCCGTAAGTCATTCTTTCATTTTCTTCTATGAGAAAATAGAAAAAAACATCCCTCTTGTGATTCTGTAAAAGGTTTAAAAGAAACCATCCTCACTTTTGATTTAGATCCAACCATAGGTACTTGTTCCCTTTCTCCTGAGGTATCTGAAAAAAATGCTACACAGTTAAACCTCACAAGAATCACTATCTCATCAGTCAGAGCCCAGGGATTGACTCTCAGTTTGTAGCTGGGGAATGCTGTAAGAAGAGCCCAGAATGGATTCCCTGCAGTTCTGCACAGTTGTTCACTACATGGGGAAAGTGATCATTCTCCAGAGGATGCAGCATTTCCTAAAGTGTCCTGTTTGTGAATGCCAAGAGCTTCTAGCAGAAATTAATATTCAAAAGGGCTACTTGTTTACATAACATTTAGAGGAGCAGCATAGATTCCACTGCAGCAACAAAAGCACATAATGCTGCCCTTGTTTCCACAAGCTCTCCAAATCAGTTATGCTATTTTAGAGACCTCCCTGTGATCACCTACAAGTTGTGACTTGCTATGTTGTTGTCAAAAAAAGTAGCAGTATAGAACTTGCAGTCAATAAAAAAAAATACATTCAGAAGTGAATTCAAGAGAGTCCTCTCAATCTGGCTCATGAGATTACAGTGAAAATCCATCCCTAATACAGGTCACTGCTAAACCCATTTGCAGTTCTACTTGCTTTGCAACTGTTTTCAAAACACAACTAATGGCAAACAAGTTTTAAAACAAGGTTGCTCAGTAGCAGTGAAGTGAAAACCAAGATAAAAGCTTCCCAACAACACATTTCAGAATTCCTCCTCAAAAGCTCATTCTAATTGTGCATCTCCCTCCAAAGGTCTGTGGCAAATGTTTTGATCCTAGCAGAGACATTCAGAACTTCAGACTCATATTACTACTTCTAGAACCCACCTACGTTTTGGCTTGAGGAAACTCACACCAATGCTTTGTCCATTTGTTTTCCAACCAAGAAGAGGGGGGAAAAAAAATGGAGGGGTGGGGGGAAAGAAATTCTTCTAATTGAGAACATTTACACTTACTACTCAGCAAGTGATCTGCATCAGCCCTAGGTGATTCTGGAAGATACATGCCCTTGTGTTCTAGGAGTAATGTTTTCCAAAAGGAAGCCATTAATGCTCAATTCCAGCCATTAGAAAGTTGTATATAACTTGTGTGGGTCAACTACTTCTCAAGAGATACTTGGTTCCCACAAAAACATTCACACAAACCTCACTAAATCACAGCTACATGCATAAGGTAAGATTTGCTTGAGATTGCTAGCTTTGTTCAGACTTCAACCTCAGTACAAAATTCAGAGTAGGAATGTAGTGGGATCATATACAAAACTAAAACATCTCCCAAACTACAGTGATAGTGAAAGTTTGTTTCATTAGTTACCTTATTCTATGCACAAACCTGAAATACCCTTCCCCAGCATCACCAAGAAGTTGAATATTTTCCTTATGCAAAGACCCTACCAGTGCCAAAGTCTTGGTATTCCTCTTGTGCTGAGCTATGAAGAGTTAAAATGTCCTGCACAGTAAATGGTCACAGAGCAGTACCTACCTACCAATTACTGACAAATCAGAGTATTAGCCACCTTTTAAAAGATGTGCTGGAAGTTAGGAAACCTCCAAGCAGAAGCAAAGTTCCTTTCTAAAACCAGGGGGAATTTCCTACAGACCAAAGGCAAATCAAACATCAGCACATAAGCTGCACTTCCATTAACAGCTTGCTCTCTAGTCTTCTTTTACCTAACATGCCTCTGAAAAGGGCTCAGGGGGAGGCCCACAGCCAGCCTTGTGACAGAGCAGTGATGGCCTCCAGGGGACAGGTTGGCTCAGTGACCCTAAAGAAATGCATGCATCAGAAATCATCAGTTTGTATCCTGCCCCTTTAGTGCATCTGTCAGGACAGTTCTTGATCACATAGCTCTTAAACAAGTTAATAAATGCACAAGTCAGGGCAGTCAGGGGGATGTACAAGTACAGCCATCCTTTGTGTGAGATTACATGTTCCCTCGTGCTCTGAGAAGCAACAATCTTAAAGCTGTGACACTGTGCTGTAAACAATTTAGAGGGATGCCATAACCATGTGGGCTATGGCTGAGAAAGGAACTAGATTTGACTGCCCATCTCTGGGCAACTGCTCAGGCTGCAGCAGTGTTGACAGGAAGGTTTCACCCCCGTCTGGTTGCTGTGCAGAGATTGTGCTCTGGAAGATCATGAGGAAGCCCCAGGAAAAGAGGACTAGGAAATGGATTTGAAATGGGCAGAAGCATAACACACTCGTAGAGTCATATACATATAACTTAGTGTAATTAATATACTATATAAAACTAACACACATGTATGCCATAAAATGTATGACAAATGTATTAATAAACATTCAAAAATAATAAATCAATCGTATATAATTTAAATATAAAATCCAACTTTAATGTTAGTTCTTCTTTATGGAGTAGGCTGGCCTAGATGACCTCCAGAAGTTCATTTCACCCTACTCTATTCTCTTATTAGCTCTAGAAGTCACTCACTACTTTGAGGTCCCTGCTGTAATTACTTGCTGGTTATATAAAAGTGGCTAGCAGAGCCATTGGCTTTTTAAACAAAATAACAAACCCTTATTTAGGGGAAGGAAGGCTGTCATAGCAAAAGAAAACAAGTCATAAACACTAACTGTAAGAATATATAAAAGCTTCTTCACCTGTCACTTCAAATTCTCTCCCTTCTGAGTGAACTCACGTTCACCAAACATGAATTTAGTCACATTTTGTAACTAAATCTACACATCATCAACCCACCTGAATTTTTGGCAGCTTGGATACCACATTCATAAAAAGCAACTTGAATGATCATATAGCATAGGTTTGACATAGCACACAGAAGGCATTTAATTTCAGTACCATTCAAAATCCTTACAGGGTAACGTTTCAGTGGTTGAACAATCAGTTTTCATAGACACAGACAAGGCTACAGTGGGCTGAAAAGGAAATTCAGTGGTTCAAGGTGATTACTCAAGCAGGCATCTTTCCCAGTCTGGAATCCTACCCTGTAAGTCCTCTTCTAGAGTTATATATCTAAAACCCACCTATGAAAAAACAGAGCGCATGTTACCCAGACACCCAGTACTCAGATCCCCGCAGTCTTTTGGGAGTACCCCAATTTTTGATGCTGCTCTATTATTTAAAACATGATGTAACACCTATGGCACAGCTAAATGGCTACGTGCTACTTGGCTCTACTAGAAGTGAAAGTGGGGGAATCTGCTCAGTACCACCCTGAGGGTCTACAGGGTGACTCAGATCCCCTGCCTCAGGCAATATTTGTTTCTGCAGAAGTGTTGTGCTTTGGGGATTCAGGCATTTGTAAACAGCAGGTGTGAAAGGATGCCCAAGTCATCTATAGGGCAGAATTTTCACCAGGAGCACCAATACTGTTGAAAATTAGGGACCTACAGGCCTGGTTTATTTTTGAGAAGAGGATTTAGGTGAGCATACTTTGATCTGACTTCTATAAAACAAGGACAGTAAGTCCTTTTCTATCTACTGAGATCAAAACACAGAGGACACCAGGCAGATCTGCAAGTCTAACATCCCACCTTGATCTGTGACTCATTATCTATGTACTATCAGAAAACAAGTAATATTCTGCATACTAGAGAAAAACATTGTAAATTCAATAGCAGACATTTATCTTAGATGCCCAAGAGGCAAAAATAAGGCACAACCAGACCAATAGCAAATTGCTTCACAAGCCCTCACCATGCATAACCCTATTGCTTCAATACTGTGATAACATCACAGCTGTACTGTTCTCCACATAGCAACCCAAGAAAAAATATGATTGAAGCAAGACACTACAAAACTTGTATGCAACCTTTGCACTGGCTTGCACTTGGCATCAATACACAATGTTCGCAGTAGAGAAAGGAGCACATCTGCCATGGAGGCAAAAGCTGTCAGGTTTAGGATTATATATAGTGATGGATGACACTGCACAAGGACTAAAATTTACAGGTGTCAGCTGGCTTAAAGGAAAGTGCCTGGAGTTCATGGATCATTTCACAACCACTTAAAGCTTTACTTTCATTAGACTCTGAGCATTATGGTTTTTGCACATTAGAGAGGAGTAATCTGTAAAATGATCCATTTCTGTCCTTGTATTCCTGAGGCTAAGACTATTTGTTTTACATTACATTTGACATTCTTTAAGTTGTTACCAACCTGACAAACAGACTAGAGGAAACAGACCCAGAGTGCAAGGCAAGCTTTGATTTCTTCTTTGCCCCATATACAAACTGAATGCTGATTCAGTGTATTCCTTTATTCAAAAATATGCTCAGGCTTTTGAATGGAGCTCACTCTTAAATTGTTGAAGATCTTCAGTAGACCACAGTCTTTAAACATTTGTCTTTCTTTGAAGGTGCACCTGTAATAGCTTGGTATGGTTCAAGTGCAGAATGCCTAGCATTTATTCATTTGAAAAGTGCTTAAACGTATACAGTTGAAAAAGCACTTTCAAAATAAACATGGAACTATGAAACATAGGGTCAAGCTTAACACTAGTGTGAATTGCTATATTTCTACTGATTAGCACATAAAACAATCAATAATTGCCATGACCAGACTGTTTATAAGACAGCATTTACTTGTAGTTTTATTCTTTTATTTCAATCTCCCACCCCACATCAGTAAAGACCTTATTTGAGAACAAGTGAGGTTAATACAGAGGTCTGTTTTCTGCCTTTCCGCGATGGGAACAAAGACAGTATGTATTCTTTGCCAAATTACAAGCTCCTACAATATATTTGCCAGGAAAATCATTTTCATCTTGAAAGCAGAGGCCCAAAATTAAATCAGTGAAGTGTATTATTCTAATTATAATGATCTAATCTAATTTAAATGTAGATAAAACATCAATCAGTCAATGCTAAGACACTTAAAAAGAAAGCGATGAGGAATTTCTGACCAAAGAGATTGAACATGGCCATGCCATGCTTGCTCCCAGCCAAACTCTGTGCCCCTCCTTCCTGAACACCTCCAACAGGCTGCAAATGTGATCTGCAAATGCAAATGGCAGGAAAGAAAAAACGTTCCTGTCAGCATCATAAAGACATGAGAGTTCAGGCATTACAGAGTTAGTCTTTGAGCAGAACCATTTTACAACCTCCATGAATGTATACTGAGGAGGAATAGCTCTCTGTGTCAATTTTTAATGCCTTCACAGGCATTAAAAAAAATGAAAACCAGCATTGCTTTTCATTCTATAACAGAGAAATAAGCCACCAAAAATTTTGTACATTAAGAGAGTTAATTTCCAGGTGCAAGATAGGACTGAGATATTTGTATTAGAATGCAGCATCCATGAAGTCACATTTCTGCCAATTCATATTAAGCTTCCTTAATGTTCCTCACAGAAACACCAACATATGCCTATCTCTATTAAGCCTGTCCTGCTCTCTTTAGAAGCATATTTTTATTAAAGCAAAAAAAAATTATTCAAGGTTAAAGAGAGGCGAGGGTATATTCACCTTCATCTAAGAGGGATTCACCCTGTTATCCAGCAGAGCATGCCAACGTGTCAGCCCAAGCAGAACAAACCCACATCACTGTTTTTAAAGCCTTTTACGTAAGAAGTTAGTAGCATCAGGGAGTAAGCTAAAGTAAATAAATATCTGTCCCCACAGACCATAAAGAACAGCACTATTTTATTGGTCATGCATGGGAAAAAGAATTAAACAAATTCTTCTTTTAGTTTGGTAGACAAAAATCTAGAAGTCTCAAATCACAGCTGCTTTGTTTTGTTGTTTCTCTTTTTTTTTTTTTTTAATTAATTTGAATCTCTTTTCCTAACTAATCTCTACACTATTCATAATTCTATGTGCTTATATACATCATAATTAATTATTTAAAATAGCACATTACAAAGTATGAATAGCAATACACAAATTACTTTACCCAATTTTCTACTTGTAATCAACTTCAGACATCCAATGAAAATAGTCATTTTCAGATATCAAAACAGACAAAAGGTAACAAAAACTGACTCTAACCCTCCTCCAGCAAACAATTACTACTCAAGAACAGTCCCATCTTCCATCTCCTGACTCTTTTCACACTTCTCCTGTGTTTTTGTTCAGGCTTACTCACTTTTTGCTAATGCCCAGTGGCTGATTTCAAAAAACCTAGTCAACAGGAACTGGCCATCACCTCCAAGCACAGAACAACTACACTCCCACCTTGCTAACTATATCACTCCTATTTGTAATATGGGGTGTGTGGGAAGTGTGTGTGGGTGGAGGGGTGTTGATTCAAGGGAGAAGCAGAACAGGTGGAGTTGATGATGAACGTGATGTCCTCCACCTGCTATATTCATGGTTTTTCTGAATCTTTCTCTGAAATAGAGAGGAAATGAAAGGGAAAAGGGGGATTTTACTTATATGTTTGTGGTGTGCAGCACTTGTTTTACAGTAAGGGTTTGAAGGCCTTGCATACTGATGACCATGATAGAAAATGCAGAATTATAGAGATGATCTTATAAATTTTGGTATACTTTCTTTATTATTAACTATTTAAGGGGAAATTCCTTTGTATTTCTTCCTCTGGTAACACTTCAGGCTCCTGTAAGGGACAAGGAGTAGAGTCCAACTGTAAATCTCTCAATTCAGTGTGAGACTTCTGGGCACCTCATACCTGAGGTGTGCACAAGAAACTGCAGCAAAGTGGTAGTCTCTCAGACTTCTCTCACAGCCCTATGCTTCCCAGAGAGACTGCCAGGTGACTTCTGGTCTCAGAAGACCAGAGGATCTGCTCTGCCCAGAGGAATAATAGAATAATCTGTGAACATTAGCTAATTCTGACTAGGTTGCTTAAAGCCCCATCTAGCCTAGCCTTGAGCACCTCCAGGGGTGGGACATCCACAGCTTTCTCTGGGCAACCTATGCCAGTACCTCACAGTAAAAAAATTCATCCTTATATCTAATCTGAATCACCTCTCTTTTAGTTTAAAGTCATTACTCCTTGTCCTATCACTATAACCTATGACAAAGAGTCCCCCCACAGCTTTCTTGTAGTCACCTTTAGGTAGTGGAAAGCTGCTATACGGTCTCCCAGGGGTCTTCTCTTCTCCAGCCTCTTCAACACCAACTCTCTCAGCTTGTCTTCATAGGAGAGGTGCTCCAGCTCTCTGGTCATTTTTGTGGCCCTCCACTGGACTTTTTCTAATACTCCCATGTCCTTGTGCTGAGAGCCCCAGATCTGAACACAGGACTCCAGGCAGGGTCTCACAAGAGCAGAGCAGACTGGGGAAATCACTTCCCTTGGCCTGCTGGCCATGCTGCTTTTGATGCAGCCCAGGATACAGCTGGCTTTCTGGTCTGCAAACACACATAGCGGCTAATAGAATCATAGAATCATTAAGATTGGAGAAGATCTCCAAGATCACCTGGTCCAAGCAACCCCCTACCACCAGTACCACCTATTAAACCATGTCCCTAAGCACCAGGAACCTTTCCAGGAACACCCCCAGGGACGGTGACTCCACCACCTCCCCAGGCAACCTGTTCCGATGCCTGACTGCTCTTTCTGAGAAGAAATGTCTCCCCATTTCCAACCTGAACCTCCCCTGGCACAACTTGAGGCCATTCCCTCTAGTTCTATCAGTAGTTATCTGTGAGAAGAGGCCGACCCCCAGCTCTCCACACCTTTCAGGTAGTTGTAGAGAGCAATAAGGTCTCCCCTGAGCCTCCTCTTCTCCAGACCAAACCACCCCAGTTCCCTCAGCTGCTCCTCACAGGACTTGTGTTCCAGGCCCTTCACCAGCTTCATGACATGTTGAGTTTCTCATTCACCAACACCTCCAGCACTGTTTTCAATCCATTCCCTACCCAGCCAGTATTTGTGCTGGGGATTGACCAGGTGCAGATGAAGAACCTTGCAGTTGGCCTTGTCGAACTTTCTCAGCTTCACAGAGGCCCACTTCTCAAACCTGTTCAGGTCCCTCTGAATGATATCCTTCCAGTGTGTTGACATCACCACTCAGGACATAAAATTGCGCACTTATGTAGATAATTTTAATGTTAAGCCTGAAAAAACTATGAGTGAGTTGAACAATGTCAAATTTAGATTCATGATATATTTGCATGTGTGCTGCATACTCCATCGTCTGCACAATCAAAATGATTAACAGTTAACAGATTTTTGGGTTCTATTTGTATAAGATTCTATTTGTTAGAAGTTTATCTTCATAGTAAATGAATAATTCTATACTTATTGTCATACTAAAATTAAATCCTCTATAATAATGTTAGTCTCAAGTGCAGAGGTGTTGCTATTCTTTATGTTCCATGCTAACCAATTAACGGGTTTGATTATAGCCATAATTTAATTTAACTGAAACTATAAACTGGTTTTATAGTTCAGATGATAGATTGTTGTGTTCCTGACAGAGCACTCTGTATGACACTGTAGCACAGAGTTCTGGCAATAATCAACTGCAATACATATTTTCAGGCCATTCTACAACTCTTGTTTTCTTCTTTATGCATTTCTGTCTGTTATTGTCTGTATTTTAAGGCTTCTTCATCACCTCTTAGCTCTGTTAGAAACTATGATGCAGCTTATGTGTTGTGCTTTTCTCTCAAAGCACATAAAATAGATGAAAGACTCCCTCAGAGGATTTCGTTTGGCCTCAACTTTAATGAGTAGGGGCAAGAAGGGATTACTTTGATAAATAAGCTTTATTGTGATGGTTTAAATAGACTGCTTTGGCTCAGTACTTTGTAAGACGCCTTTGAATTTGTAGTGTGTCAGCAATGTATTAGCTGTTGTTTATATCTGTTCTGTCATGTTGGAAGGATATATGGAGATTGATGCTTTTTATTATTATTTTAAACAATTTTTAGTAATGTAACTATACTTGTGACAGGAAAAGCTAAACTCAGAAAAATCTAAATCAGATTATCAATCTAATATATATATATATATATATATATATAAAAGACAAACATTTAAAACTCTAGTGGAGCCTGGGGGATTGAGAAATCTCTGAAAATGTTACATTGCTGCTTTACGTATATTATCATAACAGTGTCTGCTCTATTCCAATCTTAGACAAGTAACAGAAGCCTTTGTTTGAACTGAACACTAAATTCTCTTGTGAAAAAGATCATTTTCTTTTTGTACAGTCTTGTTTTCATGGATTTATTTGCACTGCTAAGTTGCAGGGTTTCCGTCAAAGAATATTGGCAAACCAAATAATTATCTTTTTTGCATTTCTTGGTAGCTGACACATGCTCTTAGAATCCATTTCTTGCTCCAAGGACCAAATACAAACCCATCTGAACTGGCACAAGCTCTTGAGCATTTGTTAACCTCGAGGCACTTTTGAGCATATGTTATTGCTGTTTATATTCAAGATATTAAAAGTAATTTAGTAGACTGCCATAAAGCATGGCAACATCCATCTGTCTAATGGTATCTGTACTCAAAACAGAACTAAAAACAAAAAAATGTGCTTGATAATATCTGCTCCTTTAAAAAAAAAGAACCCACAGAACATTTCACTTAATCCTGATCTCTTTTCTACAATTGTTTAAAAACACTTTCTATTAGCTCTTCATTTTGACAGTAAAAAACATCTTCTAAAGCCTTACTGTCAAAAAGATATTAAAAAGAGGTAGTTTCAGCAAGGTAAAAACTGATACATACTCCTAAGAGTCCTTATTTAGTCAACTACTGGTCCTGTTTCTGACCCCTGTATTCAACAACAGTGATAGTATAATATTTTCAAGCAAGATTTATCTCCACATGGGATTATCCATTGGTGTACCCAGGTAAAGCCTGATGATTTTCAGTCCTTACCCACCTGAACAAGAAAGGGTATGTATATGGTATAAATGCCTTAGGTGGTATGCATATCTCCCTTGATGATTTTCTGAACTTAGGATTTTCAGATGAAAGATTTTATTAAGAGTTATTAATTTATTTAAAATTGTATCGTGTGAAAAAATTTCTAGGGACTTTATTTGCCATGTTGTCATATTATTCTTTCATTTAATAACTCAGATGTCTAGTAAAATGACACCCTGTGTCAAAAGAAGTAGATGATAACCTCAAGTCTGTCTTGATAATGAATCAGAATGACTTCTATGCATATAAATAAGAGTTTGATGGCCACATGTGTTATAGATTCTGATTGAGATCATAATTAGAGCTAGGTGAAAAAGCTGATGTGGACTAATTTTAATATGGGGCTAGTCTGAGCACACTTCATAGTGATACAGCACACATACAAGTAATACAAGAAAAAATCAGTGTGAAAAATAGAACAGCGCAGGCCAAGGAAAGCCACACTCTCCTTCCTCATTCTGCTAATGCAAGAGTAAAGTGAGGGTGTCCTAGTTTTTAAAGACTATTTCAAATCTTTTTACAACTGTATTCAGGAAAATTCCTATTGTTAAGGGTAAAGAAAGAACTTGTGGAAAGCGCGTACGAAGAGTTAGCCCATGCCAGTCTGTCTCAGTGTTCTGCACCATCTACAGAAACAGGCAGGCATCACTGCCTACCATGTTGGTAAGGGGCTTGTTTATCTTACCCTCCATTTCTTTGTCTCTACTCTCATAAGGTTAGGTGACTAATTTTTCATTATGCATAAAGCTGAAAACTTGGAGTGCAAAGTACAGCAAATAAGGGAAAAATTACTGGCACGAAGACTTGCAAGCTGATCCAGTAAGAACACCCTCCAAGTGTGAGTCAAGATCTCCCTTTGCCATGTATTGGACCTAAAAGCCTGAGTGTTTGAGCTGGAGCCCCAGAAGATTTGAATAGAAGTTAGTACTTGCTCATAGTATTTCTTAGAAATCCAGTGACCTGCAAGAGAGTGGAAAGAAGAAAACAACCACACATGTAGTAATTAATTCAATGAGCTTTATATATGTGTTGAAAAAATAAAGAAGACCTGTGATCTTCATCTTGAGTTTGGCAAGAGAAGCCTCTGTGGTGGAGCCAAAAAGTCAGCATTGCTGATGGAGCACAGCAACAAAGGTTCCAGTTTCATAAAGCATTGGAGGAGAAGAGTATCTTGTCTGAGCCGAACAGGAACTTTCAGGGAGAGAGGAAGTAAGGCTTCTGGCTCTTGGTTAGATTAAATTTCTGCTGTTACAAGGAGGAAATTTGGTGCTAATCTTTTTAAAGCAATCTCTGCTGTAATTGACTCTCTGTGAAAGCAAGAATCTAATGACGAGGACAGCTCAGGCAAAAACCAGGCAGCCCTCCTCACATCTGACTGCCAACCTGCTTAGGGTGAGGAGCAGCTGCATGTCAGGGAAGCCACTTCATCATGGTCATCCCGACAGGTATGCCTGGCCAAGCACTCCCATCGTGTGGCAAAATGCCACTCACCGCCAAAACCCACATTACCGCATCTACCTGCACAGTGAAAGCAAATAAAGTCACCTGATACTATCCTAGTAACAACTCTCCTCTGTTGAAGGCAGGTTCTCATGCTTAGTTTAGATAGTCATTGGGAAAATATTTACTGCAGATGACTAACATTAAGAATAATGGGAAGCAGGAAGGAACTTCACATCCTTAGGAACATATTTAATGACTTGCAAAATATTCCATCATACTATCTCATTTTATGAGGCCATGAATCCCAGTAAACACAGTGACACTTGAATGATACCTTTGCTCTCTAAGCTTCTTGGCACGCAACAGTAATACTTTCTTTTTTCCCGGAGAAGAAGATATTGCATCGTTTGCCTTTTCACAAATCAAGATGAAGTCTGAAGTAATTTTCCACACTGCAGGATAGAGACATCTGTTATCTCATTCTTACTTCTTCAGGGACATGTCCACTTTGATAAGAAGAATAATGGAGACTGAAATGTGTGGGTACCATAATCAGTATAGTGGAAGTTGTTATTTGCTGAACACAGTTCTTATCGTGGAAAAAAAGATGAGTGACTAAGCCTCTTAAGTACAATGCATAGTTTAAACCAAGATGTTTTAACCCCCTATAAAGCTTCACATTCACAGTATTTTCACTACAACAATAAACACATTAAACCAACTTTTGGTTAATAGTATTAAATTGTAATAGTACACAAAGATGTTGTCTAACATCCATTTCCTGTTGTTCTTGTTGTTCTTTTGCATTTAAAGTTAGAGCCTGGAGTACATACCGAAGTGTTATACACTTAAGGGAAAAATCACTGAATATTCCTACAGCTCTTTTATTGTGAATATTTTTTAATTGCATATTCTTCTATTTTATGGATCCAGGTCATATTTTGTGTTACAAATCTAAACAGCATTTAAGCTGTTTTGTTCACGTTTCAGACTACTGAATGCCATGGTTTAGCTGGGACTCTTAACCTAACACTGACGTTGTGGATCAGAGTCCCTGGTAGCGGAAATCACTACAGTTCCATTGATCTCAAAAAGAGCTATATTCAGTTGTATGGGTTTAGAGTATTTTATCTTAAAACATCCGCTATTTAAGAACTCCGATTTCCTTCCTTCGTTATTAACTGAATAGAAGATACATATGCTAATCCTATAAAACGTGAATTATTACCTATCACTCCTAACTAGTTAAACTGTCACATGATGCTGAAAATAGTAATGCTATGCTGACTGAAAGACAGAGTCTTCACCATGGTATGTAAACTTGTTTCTACCACCCATGGTCTAAATAAGAGCTGATCCATCACTGAAGAACAAGGCACAATGAAGTAATTTCTACAATAGACTAGATGCATATGAAATATGAAAAATGTCCTAAGGAAAGAATCTAATTACTTAGAAAGATGCTCCTTTTAGAAAAAAATGGAGAACTGGCCAAGTTCCATATTGAAATCAAAATCGGAGCCAACATTAATATGCTAAGTATGCTTTACAAAGCTATTGTAGAAGAAAATACTGTGCATACAGAACGATTGTATCTTCACATTTTTTTTTTAAATAGTATAAATTATCACACAGATATATTCCTTTTGCCAAGATTCATTTTTTTAACTAAGTTGTTTTTAAAGAAGTCAAGCTAATAAAGCCATGCTTATAGCTTCAGTATGAAGTCATCCTGCCTTTCCCTAGGTCAAAAATGTCTGTCAGATGTCTTTAGAATATGAGTGTCCAGAGATGTACAGAGATTCATGTTTGACCATTTGGTCTCAAGTACATAAAAAATTTTCCAAACACATTTTGAACTCTTTTAAAGAAATCCTAGGATTTAGTAATGCAAGAATACACTGTTTAGATAGAGAAAAGCAATTATATCATATTATAGAATTAAAATTCCCTGAAGTTGTACAAATATATCAAAACCAAAATTCATGATGACGTCACTTTATTGACACATTTAAAATTATTTGCCCAGCACAGTTATGCTGATACCGATGAATAGTGTGAATATTCCTAACTCACAAAAAAAATCTTTACATAATAATATATAAGAAGCTGTCATCAGATGGTTAATATTATAAAGCTGCTATGTGAAGCCCAGATAAAAGAATACTAAGGTGATTACAATTTTATTTTATTTTCCTGGCAAACCTTCAGGGAAATAGAACTTCAAAAAGCTAGTATATCAATAACATCTTTGGGAGACATCTGCCAGCTTCCACAAAACCCAAGATTTTCAAATCTGAGAGAAGTCTGATGAAGACCTTCAATTCACTTAAGAGAAGGCAGACCGGTTTAAAGGCACACATGTTGTCGTAGCAAAGCTACCCATCTGCTATCCATCCCTTTCCAGCTCTGCCCACCCAGCTCCCATATGCTTCATCTTCTTTCTTATTTCCAGACTGTTTTCCTTGCTAGTTTAGTCTCTACACAGTTCTTTTAAATTGCCATCTAGACCCTTTCTTTTCATTCCTCATGACTGTCTTCTCCTCCCATGAATTTCTTGTTTTTCCACCTAGATGTTACTGCTCAAGTCTCAGCAAAACTCCAAAAGGCTAGCAGTCCTTTGAGGTGCTTTTTGGGTCCAGCTGGATTTCAGCCCTCTTCTTCAGACTATTCTTCCCTTTCAATATCTATTCTTCCTTTCTCTTTGTTTTTCTCCCCACTTTCCTCTGTCATAATTTGGTCTTAGTTATCTTCTAGTGTGTCGGCACCACACCATTTAGTCCATTATCCAGGAGAAACATTTAACTCCTTTGCTGTAAGGGCCAGACAGAAGAAATGCTTTTATTCTGAGGTTGCCATACAGGCTTGGACACAGAAGACCACAGACTCAAACACATGGCAGCAGAGGAACTGGTCAGCCCTGTGGATGCCCACTACACTTTCCAATACAACCTCAACAGAAAGATTCCAACACATCCTTTATTAAGTGTCTTTTTTTTTTTTTTTTTTTTTTTTTTTTGGTCAACTTCTCTCAGTTTGGCTGAGCAGCCAGTACTTTTTTGAGAAATAATAATTGAACTGCTATGGAAAGAGGAACATTCTCACACTAACATTACTCATTTCCCTTCTCTTGGTGGAGGATAATCTGCACAGGCACACGTCCATCCCGTCTCTGAACATGAATAAGATTTTATAATCTTGTTCTACATGATAATTCTCTATCTTGAAGTTATCAAGATTGAATTCAGTTATTCACTGATCGACTTCCAAAAAGGCATAAGTTAAATTGCAGGAACATTTTATATGTTCCCCCTAAACTAGGAAAAGCTAAACAGCCTCTACAATCCCTTTATAGAGGTGGTTGTTCTTAGCAATTGTACAATGACATCTGGTATATATTTACAGAGACTGTACTAATGTAAACAGAAGACATATAACACCTTTTTCCTAGACAGATATTAAAATGACTATGAATTAATATTATGAATTGACTTTGTAATTTATTTTCTTATCCAAAAAATGTTCACTGCGAGGTTTGCTTTTCCCACTGAATACTAAACTCTGAATGGACAAGCAACTTGTTCTGTTTCTGTGAAAAGAGGACTTTTAAAGACACCCATCATGGATAATTGCCACTTGTATGAGGCCACAAATTTCTCTGAAGTTTGGTCTCCTCCATTAGGAGGGGATGGCCGAGGAGGAGAGCAGCCCCTTTCCACAGAGACTTTGTGAGAAGCACTTGACATCAGTCAGTGCTCTTGAGAACCAAACCTTTCTCCTAAGAAACACTTTCAGATAGACTCAATTACACAAATATCTGCTTACACATAGAAAGGTTTATAAAGAGAGAAGTTTTCTCCCTTTCACAAATGAAAACACATTAGAAATTAATTATAATTTTTATGGAGCTAAGAACCAGGTCCTCACAAACACAAATCTCCAAAGTCCCAAGTAGCCAGAACCATGGTTTTGATTAAGAATAAGCTACTAATTAAACTCAGCCAATTTTAAAAACCTTTCACTGTATGTGAAATTCAATCTGCAGAGAATAAATCCCATGTAAAACGGCTTAAGGAAATATGTAATTTCTAGATGAAATTGTCCAGGAAATATAACAAGAGATATCTTTACCCCTCCCAGCCTTTCTGCTTCATACTCTGTTTATTATGTTACCCAAACACTGCTCTTGATGGTAAACTCCAAGAAACTAGGTGCAGAAATGCCATTCAGCCACTATTAGAACATAAAAGGCAGCTGTTAATGCTAAAATAAATCATTTGTTGTTTTGTTTGAATAATTTTTATGCATTAAATATCTCTGAAACAGAGATTAGATTATCTAGTGCTAATCACTGAGTAAAACACAATTGTGCCAAAAAAGATTTCACAAGAAGGTATTTTATTAGGGTGTAATATGAAATCTGTTTTTCCCCTCTGGCTTCAGTATTTGCCTTGATTGGAGGAACTTGTTTAATTTATTCCTGCACAGAAATAGCTAGTATGGAGTTTTATTAAAGCAGTTTTGAAATATATCAGAGGAATCTTATAGAAGATCAAGAAGAAAAATATTTTTGTTTTGTGTAACAGAAGTGGGCTATCAAAAGCAGACATTTCTGTTCAGTGCACCACATAAATTTAAGGTAGCATGTGCACCCTTCAGTGTTTTTCCTTCTCTTAGTTTAAATAAAGTCCATATCAATCTAGATTAAAGAATAACACATTTTGACTATTTAACAAAATTGCCACTGTTCAAATTTATTGCCATGGAAGGTGACAATTCCAACAGATACCAGAAATTTTCAAAAAGCTATAATGTTTCCCCAGTGAATATAGTTTTTACAACTTAAACTTTAGGGAAGACCTGTGTTTTTATTATAGGCAAAAAATAATAAAAGAACTCTACACATTTCATCCTTTTAGTATCCTAACTTACATGGAATGTAACTAAAAATTATTATCAGCAGGGTTTTAGAAGTGGGCTGTAGGATTCAATAGAGAATTTAAACTCTGCCAGAGGTGTTCATGGGCCATTAAAAATTTAAAAGAATGTAATTCCATACTCTGCAGGAATAGATCAGCTCCAGCTTCAGGTTCTCACTGGAACTGTTTACATTTTGCTTTTTACCTGAAAAATATATAAACTGGGTAGTCATCAGCTCTGGTTTCAATCACCGACTTTCCCTTGCAGTGAAACATAGCTGAAACACAGTACCTGTCATGCATTGCACAGCAATGAATCAAATGATTTATGAGTGTCTGACAGTGATCTGATGCTTCTAATTTGTCAATCAAAAGTGTGAGCTGTGACAAAAATCAGATAGCTTTTGTTATTTGGAAACACACCTGGGGAAGCTCAGTCTTACTTAGTTTCTCCACATACCCAGTAATGTGCCCAGAAATGTGTAAGGCAAATGGAAAACTCTTTCTCCTCAGCCTTAATGTTTACCTGAAATTCTTCTACATGATTTACATATATGCAGAATACCTAGAATTTTGATTTTGTTTTCCCCTCCATCTTGATTTCAGAAAGGCCAAAAAAAATGTTAAAACTGTGACAAAAATCATATTTTTCTTTTGCCCTGTATTTCCAGTACTTCCCCTGTCCTCTCCATGGTGCTTTTCCAGTATAGTAGCTAGATGACATATTGCCTAAACTGGACTCTGTGGATTACTGAAGTATTTCTTTCTCTTAATGAGAGAAATCGGGCATTTGTTTACCATAAGTCCTGCCTTATTCATTTCAGACTGTGGTAAATGTTTCTTCAGTGTCCCCTAACAGCTACTAACAGTAATAACACATATTCTTGGGGGAACACAATGTCTTGCTATTAAGACAAACATTCTTTTTCTGAAATACTATTATTTACAAAGCAATTTACTTTCTGTATATTATCAGTGCAGCTGCAAAGGACTAAAGAAGGGCCACAATTCATGTAATTTGTACTCCATCTACAATTCCAAAATTCAAGAGAAGAAAACAAATTCATATAGAAAAAAATGTCTCTGAAGATTCACCCTGGAGCAATCATAGCTTAACCTAGAAAATTAGTTTCTCTGAAGCAGAACAGCAAAAGGATGAATAACCTGGATGGGCTTTCCTACTCACCGAAGAGCATGGCCTGCTGCAACGTTTTGCACAGCCATAAAGTATGGCCATATCCTTACAGCCAGCTCTGCACTGAGCATAGAAATTTCTTTTTTGTTGTTGTTGTGCTGGTGAAAACTTGCTGTGTTGATAGCTTAACGTATTTTAAATGTTTTTGTCTGCAGCTTGCTGGAGTTTTCTCGAGTCTGCAGTTTGCTCAAGTTGTTTCAATGACAGGGATACTTTGCCTAAAAGTTACATGTGGTTCATAAGTGAATTTGAACTTCTTTTTCTTGCAAATAAACATTGATTTAAGACTTCTGCACTTAACTCACAGTTAACCAATATAAAATCATAAGCCTTAGATTCATTAGTTCAAGTTAGAAAAATGGCTTTCTGAGATACAATCCTAACGACTATTTGCATTTTTCACAGGATTCTTATCTTATTCACACAGCCTGCTTGGACATCATTTTACAAAGCAGTTAGTAATAGATACCTTGCCATACTGCTGAGGCAAACTGTTGAGTTTGATACTAAAAATGACAATGCTGTAAGTTAGAGTGAAAAAAGAAAACAGACATTAAATCTGCTGTACAGCCTTTGGAGACACAATCACGACTTCTTTCTGGTATTCCAAGACTCAACACAATCACAGTCTCATTTTAACCCATAACTTAGTGGATTTCTCCTTGACAAGTCCTGGCTCATGGACTTACTGATATGCAGCAATGCTCAGTAAACAGTACTCCAATTTCCTTTCAGACCAGCAAGATGTAGAAATGTAAATAAATAAATAAAATGTTTGAACCACTAGAGAGTGGGGATGATTTTAAGTTAGGTTGAATAAGGCTCTGCCAGAATTTTTTTTAGCTTCTTAAACCCTTTTGATTGTAGACTTTAACTTTTATGCCTTAAAATTCTCAAATTATCCTTCAGTCTGGTAGTGTTTTCTTTCAAAATTCTCAAATGTTTTCTTAGAGAAGGAGAAGTTGTAGTGCTTATATCTTCAGAAAACATCTCAAAAACATGACTATAAAGACTCAGAAAACAAGGGAAAAGAAAAATGGTACCTTTTTTTTTTTCTTTTTCTCCCCCCCCCCCCCTTTTTTTTTCAGTTATGTGATTTGGGAGGTAGAAAGTTAGTCATGATTTCTGAAGAACAACAACTCATCCCTCACGATCTGTTATTGTTTTGTTGTGTGTTCTAGATGAGTAAAGATTTCCTACTATATCTGGAATTTACACTAACAAATCTAATAAGAATAACTACAAATTTACTACTTTTCTTTAAAATAAACAAACTGAAATATGCCAACTTCCTAGCATTGTCTTAGTGAATTAAGTTTTCTGTTGAATAACTTGTTCAGGAAAAGACAGAGTCCCAAAGACATGTTCGTCCAAAGTCTAATCAGAACACAGGCTCTTTCCTGAAAGGTTAACATCAGAAACTTCCTTGTCACGTGCCATAAGCACATGCACACACTCTTGGAAGTATCTCTGTCAATCTGTCATCAGATCTTGCACCTTCTACTCCAGCAGGATCTTGCCTTCAGTTTTCATATGTTCAGAGGGATGACCCTCAGCACTTGAGAGATCATCCCTCACTTGCTTCTTACTCAACTCAAGGAACCTTACCCTGGCTCCCTTCCGCTGTCCAGACCTTCTCCACCTTGGGCCAGGAGCCTTAATACTTAATACTTCTAAGCAGGATATCCACAGAGTCCTTCCACTTCCTGCTTCTTTCTCTTGCTAAGCCTCTTCCCTTCAGCCTTTCTTCTTATAATTTCTCTAGCTGTTTGATACTTTTTCCCCACAAAGTTTACTAGGGAATGTCCGTACTGCTTTAGAACATACAGACCTGATTTAAACTTAAAATAGCTAATTTAGGTATCAGTAGCAGTTTACTTGTACCAACATCATGTGCTATGCCTAGGATAATTGACCAAATTACCTCACTTCCAAGGCATCTAAATATCCTGTGTGATGTTCCATGTGACTGGCCTACAACATATACTGGAGATAGATAATTGTAAGCAAAATCAGGCAAATCTGCATGAACAGTGTTAAATAAAAATGACATAGCACTAACCACAGTATAGGCAGACCCTTGGGACTAGGACTTTGCATTATCTATCCAGATAATTGTAAGACAATTGTAATTGCATCACATCCTGCACTTATCCTCGTGGCTAATGAGCCAAAGAGTGCATTTGAGGTCGGACTGCAAGTACGAGCCAAATCCAGCCATTGCTCAGCCCTTGCTGTGTGGGAACCAAATACCAAATACTGGAGTCTTTCACTGGAGGAAACTGTTCTGATTTCACCTGCAGATTCCCTCTCCACATATTATTCCAGACAGCACTGTCTGGATACTGCAGTACTTTTCCTGTTTTTAAACAGCGTGAGGCACTTGGCAGGGAATTCTCCATGCTCTAATGTGTGTTTGATCAAAAATTTAACTACCTCTTATAATTTAATTGTAAAATGAACACTTCCTCCTTCTGCAAATGAAGTTTCCATGGAAACTGCTGATGGTGCTGTTGCTACAAAATGGAGGGGGTTTATTAATGGGTCTTTCTATTTTTCTGGATTTACAAAACAACTCTAGCTCGGAGTCTTGAGGCTTCCAAACTTCTCATTTGTTGCAGAAAAATATATTCAGAGAATGAGGTATGTAAACAGGCCATAGTACTATGACAGAGTAAGAGAGCCTAAACTCCTAACTCCATAGAGCCCAGGCTGAGAAGGGTAGTTGAGGTGGAAGTGAAATTATATTTTCTATTAAAATTGTTCATGCAGATTGATAAAAGATACTTATTATGGGATGATATATTTGTAATTTCAGAAGACAGTTGTAGGCGTCACTGATCACGGACGTTTTGAGTTCAGTGGGAGACTCCTGAAAAACAAGTAATTTATTTAATCAATATCATCAATACAATCTTCTCCGTAGGAAAAGCTATTCTGTTCTTTCCTTAAAAGCACTCTTAGCATGAGGGGACCATCCAAGACAACTTCTGATAGTTCTGGTCCAGTTTGTAGACAGCTGATATGTTTAGCAACACCTTCCTACGAATACCTATGTGAATACCTGGACCACAGGCAGATCCTATTTTATCATGCCAAATTATATCATATTGTGTCCACAGACACAGCGAATAAGTGGACTCTGAACCTTTCATACCGTGAACCTTCCACACAGGACAAGAAGCTTTTTGAGAAGTGAAACCTGATTTGCATCTGTTTCAGTAAGGCAAGACTTCATAGAATCATAGAATGCCTTAGGTTGGAAGGAACCTCAAAGATCACCTAGATCCAACATCTCTGCCATAGGCCGGGATGCCACCCACTAGATCAGGTTGCTCAGGGCCTCATCTAACCTGGAACCTGGTCTTGAACACCTTCAGGGATGGGGCATTCACAGCTTCTCAGGGCAACCTGTGCCAGTGCCTCATCACCCTCTGAGTGAAACATTTCCTCCTAACCTCTAATCTAAATCTCCCCTCTTTTAGTTTAAAACCATTCCCCCTTGTCCTGGCAATATCTGATTGAGCAAAGAGTTCTTTTTTTTTTTTTTTTTTTTTTCTCTATAAGTCCCTTTCAACTACTGAAAGGTTGGTAAGAGGTCACCCCACAGCCTTCTCTTCTGTAGGCTGAACAGCCCCAGCTCTCTCAGCCTGCCTTTGTAGGAGAGGTGCTCCAGCCCTCTGATCATCCTCATGGCCCTCCGCTGGACCTGCTCTAACAGATCAACACCATTTCTGTGCTGGGGGCTCCAGACCTGGATGTACTACTGCAAGTGGGGTCTCAATTCAGCTGGAGACCAAATGCCTCACTTCAGGCATTTGGTCTCCAACTAGGAAAAATCTAATGCAAAGTCTCTTTCTTTTCTATCTGACAGCATACAAAGTCGGTGTTGTGGTATTAAGAGCCATTCATAGAGAAGAAATTTGGCATGTCAACTCCATCCACATTAACTGACTTTACTGTATAAAGCAGACTTTTGTGCTCACCTAACAAATACCTCTCTGAGGTCCACACAAAGGGACTTCAGCTGTGGGTACTGCTCCCCACCTGAAGGTTGCCTGCAGTGTCAGGTGGCAAAGCCACATATGTTTATGGTTAAACTATTTCTAAAATGTTTCATCTACCACCACTAGGAATAAAGAAATATTTTCTAAAAGGAAGACCATGAAAGGGCAGGAATGATACAATGTTCATGATCTCCTTCAAATCTGTGTAGAGTTCTAGTTGGTAAGTCCTGGACAATAAGCAAAGAAAACTGCATAAAACCTGTTTTGCTGATACAATTTCACATCCAAAAGAGAAAGTCTTTGTCCAGAAGTTAAACTAGTATTTACAAAGTAAATATATCTATGTTGCAGAATGCATACATGACAATTTTACTTACTCATCAGCTACTGAATGCAAAATGGTCTTTGTCATCTAATTCCTTTGCATTCTTGCTGTTAATTAGCAAGTCTAGAGAAGAGAAAGCATATTAAAAGGAGTCAACAGGAGGCAACTCTCTAATGACATAAGATCTCATGTCATCTGTTAAAGAAATCCCACCACAACTTAGCTAATTATATCTAGAGGTCTCAATTTGTTACTTTTGATCTAGGATTACATGACTTGCTTTCCTCTTGTTTCCTCTAGTTCAGCATTTCCTGAACAGTATATGATCTTTGATGCAGCTGTCCTCAGTCCCTTTCATCTGTCTGTAGAATGCATAAAACAACACTAGAAAAAGTTAATGACAGCTGAAGTCTTGATATCTGTGAGAATGCCAAAGTCATTTTTGACACTACAATCAATTATGGCAGCTTCTGCTAAAAGATAAAGCTTTCCCAGTTGGTCTTGATGTTTTTGGAAATGTTGGAGATGAGATGTCTCATGTTCTTTCTTGATCCTGATGTCTGATTTTCACCAGGTAACAATTGGCTTGCAATGAGAGAACTCCTGTAGTGTGCAGCTAGGATGAGATAAAGGCTACTAATACTAGATGATGGGTACAAATGACTAGTGTCACTTGAATTAAATGACATGGAAAGAGCATCTTTAGATATTGCTGCCTCTGTTCTTACCTACCAGTAAACAAACATCATGTTTTCTAAGGCCTTTCCTCTTAGATTCTTTCCTGGACGATGACATGAGTATGAAGTACTTGCCATGCAAACCATTTTGGGGGTTAATTTGTTATCTGGGGATCTTAAGAAATAAAGGTCTATAACATCTGCATCATTTGCTGTGTAGTGTTGCTTGACTACTTGGAAACCATGTCAAAAAAAGTATTGCTAAATTTCTGGAAGAATTTTCTTGTTTTATATTGATTCTATTTTATGAAGCAATTTTTTCAGTCTACCCTGCTGATTAGGAAATGAGGAGAGTTAGCACTGCTTTGCCAATATCACAGACTTTAATAATACACTTGCTAGATGAGGAATTCAAATAGCTTTCCTGTGGCCTCCTGAATTTTACATCTTTTAAGCCTGAAAAAGAACCTACACCTGTCTGTAAAAGCTATCTCAGAAACAACACATAGTAGAAGGATTACCAGGTTTTATAGCCCAGCAAAGAGAGATTTAAACTGGTCTTCCCTGATGCTGATTTCAGATATCCACCTTTGCTTGAATACCACTCTTTTATTTTTTTTTTGCAGTGCAATCCCTTCCTTTGCAGGATGTAAAGACAGAACTTGCTTCCACGGTCACTAGATATTACCAGTCACTTGTTAAATTAAAAAATGACAGAGTATGTATCATGTCCTCCTTGTACATTTCACCGCCATTCCCACGCTTGACCCTCCACAGTAGTGGAAATGATACAATTACATACACAGGTGGGTCTGATTCTGACAGTTAACTGTAGTCTCCACCAGATTTGTTTTGATAGGCTATCTCCCAGCTGTAGCACTGCTGTGATGCTGTTCTGTGACCATTTATTTTCCTGAGGAGAAGAATCTGGGGGTGTTGGTTGATGAGAAGTTCAACATGAGCAAGCAATGTGTTCTTGCAGCCCAGAAAGCCAACCATATCTTGGCCTGCATCAAAAGCAGCATGGCCAGCAGAGCAAAGGAGGTGATTCTTCCACTCTGCTCTGTTCTCATGAGACCCCACCTGGAGTCCTGTGTTCAGCTCTGGGGCCCCCAGCACAAGAAGGACATGGACCTATTAGAGTGGACCCAGAGGAGGGCTGCAAAAATGATCTAGGGCCAGGAGCACCTCTCCTATGAAGACAAGCTGAGGGAGTTGGGGTTGTTGCAGCCTGGAGAAGTGAAGGCTCTGGGGAGACCTCCTTGCAGCCTTCCAGTACCTAAACAGGGCCAAGAAGAAAGCGGGGAGAGTCTTTCTACAAGGGCATGTAGTGATAGGACAAGAAATAATGTTTTTAAACTAAAGAAGGGTAGATTTGGATTAGATGTTAGGCAGAAATGCATTACTCAGACAGAGGGTGGTGAAGCCCTGGCGCAGGCTACCCAGAGAAGCTGTGGATGCCCCAACCCTGGAGGTGCTCAAGGCCGGGCTGGATGGTGGTGCTTTGGGCAACCTGGTCTGGTGCAAGGTGTCCCTGCCCATGGCAGGGGCTTGGAACTGGGTGGTCTTTAAGGTTTCTTTCAACCCAAACCATTCAATGATTCTATAAAGCCAAGCCCACTACTAACACTGCATAGAAGAAAATATTCAGAGGCAGGTATAGAGATTTGATGGATCTTCAGTTAATGTAGGAGGTTTTTGGGGTGCAATCCTGGAAGACCTACGTTTTCATGTATTGTTTCTGTCATTATCTGAAGATGCAGTGTCATAAAAGATATTGACTGACTAACTGCTACTAAAACTCATTTTATAATAAACAAAGGAAAGAAAGGAAAGAAAGATTTGCAACACTTTCCTTAGATGGATAACAGAGCTCAATCCATTCTATTTTTCTTATTTTTATATGCTATTATGTACCAATACACCTTGTTTTAGTTCTTTTTGGTGTTACAGGGCAGTAAAAACCTCCCTCGTCATGTTTTCCCATCCCAGTTATGTTATGGGTAAAAATATATATTGTTAATGTTAAGAATTAGTTAATGCTTACAGAGTTTACCAGAGTGTGACCAGCAGGGCTAGGGAGGTGATTGTCCCCCTGTACTCAGCTCTGGTGAGGCCGCACCTCGAGTACTGTGTTCAGTTTTGGGCCCCTCGCTACAAGAAGGACATGGAGGTGCTTGAGCGGGTACAGAGAAGGGCAACGAAGCTGTTGAGGGGCCTGGAGAACAAGTCCTACGAGGAGCGGCTGAGGGAGCTGGGCTTGTTCAGCCTGGAGAAGAGGAGGCTCAGGGGCGACCTTATCGCTCTTTATAAGTACCTCAAGGGAGGCTGTAGCGAGGTGGGGGTTGGCCTGTTCTCCCATGTGCCTGGTGACAGGACGAGGGGGAATGGGCTTAAGTTGAGCCAGGGGAGTTTTAGGTTAGATGTTAGGAAGAACTTCTTCACTGAAAGGGTTGTGAGGCACTGGAACAGGCTGCCCAGGGAAGTGGTGGAGTCACCATCCCTGGAAGTCTTCAAAAGACGTTTAGATGTAGAGCTTAGGGAAATGGTTTAGTGGGGACTGTTAGTGTTAGGTCAGAGGTTGGACTCGATGATCTTGAGGTCTCTTCCAACCTAGAAAATTCTGTGATTCTGTGATTCTGTGAGTCTGGATTATCTCTGTCTCATTACACATGCCGTGGTGGCCATCTGTCTCCAAGACCTAGGCAATGCAAAACAGTTAAGATAGCACATGGGATTCCTGTGAAAAAGCAGGTAACAAAGGGATGACCTTACTCCTGAGCCAGCAGAAGCTGCTTCTCTGCTATTCCTTGAGGGCCGGGACACAAGAATATTTTTTTTCTGAAACTCTAACTCTGTCAGTGCTTACTCCACCTGATGAATGTCTGTTTCTTTCAGTCTTTTTTGGTCTTTTTGTAGTTTTTTTTTTTTTTTTTTTTTTTTCTTTGATTTGCATAAAGCATTAGGCAGATATTGTACAAGGTTAGGAAATTCCTTTTTCTTTTAACTTTGTAATCACAATTACTAATTTTGTAAACATCACTTAGAACATTCTTCTCAAAAGAAGACAAGATTAGTGAGAACAGTTTTAACAACTTTGAGAGAGATCTTATACCAACAAGGACTGTAATACCTGTAGTAGCATACTTTTCCCATTTAAAACAGAACTGAGAATGAAGATAGAAGCTGTGCACAAACAAGGAGAGCATTGTAACTTTGGAGTCCACCAGAAGCAGTGCTTCTAGCATCAGAAATTGCAACCTGCTGTTTTACCCATAATTATTTTATGAAATATAATCTACACATTTCTCTTAAAAATATTGCATAGGCCTTTTTTACAAAACAAATGATCCATGACATTTCAGTGTAAAAACACAGATCATTTTTGCTTAAAGCTTTGCGACAAAGAAAGATCTTTGAAGCAGCTAAATAAAGTAGCCACCCCATTTTGTCTAATGCATGGATATTGTGACTCAGATATGCTGGCAAACGCTACCTCCAGAAGGCTGAATCAATTTATAGCTTCATAAAGAACAACTTATAATGACCAGTGCTTATATGCTGTTTCTGATATTTTATTGATCAGTGTAGGTGTCTGAATGGTGATTTCCTGCTGCCAGCTCCACTGAGTAATAGCTTGTAAGTGCTTTAAATATTAAATATAGCTGGAAGATTTGTTTTCCACAAGCAAGGGGAATCCCATTGTTCAAGCCCTTGCAGGGTTATTGTATTATGAATAATTGAAAAAAACTGAATTGAAAGGTTAAGGCTCCAAGCAACTCTCCCACAGCTCTGAGAACAGCTGGCTAAAAACGAATGGAAAATCACCCAAAGTTTGGCTGTTTCTTTCATTAGCTTTTAAAAATTGGTATTATTCTCATAAGCAAATTATAGTTTGCAATAATCAAATCATGAAAACTGATCTGGAGACATTCCACATACTGATATCATCAAGATTTCCAATAGTCTATTTAATTTTCTTGGCAGAAATCCTAGGAACAGAAATCATTCTGATCGTAAAGGGCAGGAGCATAGGTGCTGGGAGATTAGAGAAACAAGGTTTTCTAAGGACAAAAAAAGCACCTCAGACCTCAGCTCAGAGGTCTCAGAGTCTCAGCTCTTCTAACTGAATTAGAAATAAAGATTTCCAAATATTTCCTGATTAACTTGTGGCTGTTGGCTACAAGGTAGGCTATGTTTTCCTCAGTCTAGAATACTTGGTGCCTGTGCTCAAAACTATTGTACCATAAACAAGGATGTGTTTACAATACCTTTAAAGAAATAGATCCCATGTTTGTCTGAAGATAAGCATGCTTGTCTGAAGAAACATATTTTTCATTCATGGAGTTGTCAAACTACTGAAAGAAAAATATATGAATGTAAGGTGCCATCTCTGCTGTACCATATGTAAAATGTCTGTAAAACAGATATGACTGGAGGGATGAGCTTGGAGGTAGTATATTTTCCAACACTAAAATGGCAGAAAGTCCTCTCCTTCCTATGCAAGAGACCAAGGAGTTTTAAGATAAAAATCAGCACTAAGAAAGCAGACACTTTTGTTTAACTGTCTTTAAGCTATGCAGATGAGACTTAATTTCACTGTGAACAATTTTTATTCATTGAATTTCCTTTCTTCCAGCCAAGTTCTATTACTTACTAAAGCAAGAAAACAACATTGGCATATTTTCCATTTCTTGAAAATAGAGTCACATTAAGAACGCATTACAGACTCCTAACATCCATATGCACTCATCTTCTTTAAGGACCAAACAGACAAGTATTTAAAAATATCTTGTTTACCCTGTTGCTGCTGAATTTTAAGATCTAAACAGTACCGTGTACACCAAACTGATCTGAATTCCAGTCAGAAATTTCTTATGTTGAACCATATCTCCATCATTAAGAAGTTTAGTGCACCGTTAATAGACTGGAGCTCAACAGCTAAAGAAAGCATCATCCTGGAACAAACCATGAGGTCTCAGTCTGCGTGCCTTTGATTTTTTTTTTCATATGAAGTTGTTTGCTATTGGCTTTTTATGCATAAATGAAACATTCACATAGATGATCATTGCCACTTTTACCTAATGCAAGACCTTAAACTTTAATCTTGGTTTTACTTACAGGATTTGATAAAGTTCCTCTGAGGAGAGTATTGAGGCAAAGTAAAGCTTCATTTGTAAAAATTAAATTAAATTAAATTACTCTGGTAATCTACAAAAAAAAGTCTTCACATCTTTTCCACCAACTGACTCACTATTATATCTTTTCTTTAAACATGCAAGGAATGTTTACATAATGTTGTCTATGCTGAAAAAAATCTGGTAGCACTCACAACAGGTTATGAAGATTTCAACTGCATACAACTCTCGGCAAAATCCAACAAATGACAGAGCAATTAGAAAAGGTTATCACCCATGAGTTAAACTGTAAGGAAAATCAAAACAATAAAAAAAAAATAATTCCCCTCCCCCCACTTTTTTTCCTAAAAGAACAAAGAATAATGTTTTTGTGCAAGACCTTTCCTGTCCACAATGAGATCAGGAGCAGCACTGTGATTGCTGGCCTATTGTTGTCCACTCTCATCTGTTCTGTCTGTTTTTGTTTGTTTGTTTGTTTGTTTTTGTTGTTGTTGTTGTTTGTTTTTTTCAGAATAACCTGAAAGGATGAAGGGATACATTAATAGTATATCAGTCAAATTCAGTCATCCACCACTTCTGCTTTTGTGGGCCAGTGCATGCAGTAATTTTTCTTTATAGTCCATGAATATTTTGGAGTAAGATATGGTGCTTCAGTAGTACAAACTGGCATCCTATAGAACATCCCTGCTTCACAGAACAATTCCAGAGCTGCTCCTGTGAATTCAATTCTCCCTATGTATCTTGTGATACAGGAAATTCGATGAGCTACAATACTCATCAACAGAGATCACCTCTGTTTTTCTCTGGATACTTCAGGGTACTTCGGAGATTTGACAAAGTTGGTGACATCCACAGAAAAATGACCCCAGGCCATAAGAGCAAATGAGCTTTACTAAATGTGATTCAATTAATTTTAGTTAATATACTGAACTCATGCAAATAATTTGCTGCGACACTGTGAGGGCTAAGGAGTAGCTCAGACAGGGAACAATTCTGTTTGAATAACAACTGTCTTCTTTTCATCTTAATCTCTGAAAATATTGATGAAGTAGACCCTGCAGGCAAACCATGGTTGATAGGGTGCCCATGAGACTGATAGGATGTCATTAAGCTAAATCTTTGCATTAATGTTTAAAGAGCCAATGAATCTGTTTTTTTGTTTAGCTCTATGAACTGTTTTTCACATGGCAGCTGTTGGATACTGAGCTTAATTGACGGATTATTATGTGTCCTCACAGCTTCATATATATTAAACTTAACTAGCCTTTTACAGTTAATCCCAGCTGAAAAGGAATATTTCACTAAAATTTCTGAGAAAATCAATTTTCTCCTCTTTCCCTAGCAGCATTTATCAGACAGTAAATTAGAAAAGAATGATATTTAAAAGTTATTTTCCTGGAATTACATTTTTTTTTCTTTGTTTTAACTCCGCTGACAGGTAAAACTCACCAAGTTGTGACCAGCTTCATTTTTATCAAGAAGAGATTTATTTTAGAGAATGCAGCAACTGTAACAACACAGACCAACTATGCAGATATACTGCCTAACTACTGGCTCTGCTGTTAGATCACTGATCACATTCTGAATTTTCTTCCACGTGCTGATCCCCAACAGAACACGAAGGCCCCTCACAGCACAGAAATGCAGCTATTCTTGCTGTGCAGAACACCATGCAGTCACAAATGGCAGAGAAGTAAACCAAGCAATTCCACCATCCATTACGGGAAGAAGAAAGACCAAAAATATCATTTACCACTCTGTGGGCTTAATGTTTTCCTCTGACCCATTGTTTTTACCCGAATATGTAGTGTGAAGTACTAGCTTGGTGCTTTCTTCTGTCTCGTTTGTTATAGGGACTGAGCTATCATAACATTTCTAATAACCATTTCTGTATGACTTCTGCTAAATGGAGTCTATAAAAATACACTGCTTGCGCATGATGTAGGTCTCAGGTGTTCCTCACCAGGGAGTTCAGAGATTAAGTGCTGCTGAAAGGACAAGTAAACCTCATCAAGTTTCCAAGCACAGTGCTGCAGGGAGCTCCCAGTGTTAAATCCTGCCATCAGGCCGAAGCTTGCTTTCATGACTTATTTCTGTGCCCTGGTCCGGAGTCACCTTCATTTCAGGCACTGTAAAATCATTTTTGTCAGATAAAGACATAATTCTTTCTTTTCTGTCTAGCGTGATTGTAAGAATACATATTATATGCAAGATGATTTACACCTGAGATTAGAAAAATATGCTTTAAAAAGCTTTTAAAAAATAAATTTAAGTTTGAGTAAAAAAGAGAACAACGTGCTTTGATCATGTTATTTCCACTAGCTCCTTCCTCCAGACACAACCCAATCAGAGAGTGGTGAACAAGGTCTGAACATTTTTTTCTATAGAACACATTTCATTGCTTTGCCAATTACGTTGTTCCCTACCATAGCAAGACAGAAAATTTACTTTATATAGGAAAATGATTCTTCAAGAAAGATTTTTTGTCCTTTATATGTTCATTGGAGATATGCATGTGTTTCACCATTAGGCATCCTTTTTTTTTCTTATGACTGCATTCCCTGTAAGCATAGTCTTTTTCTTCAGTAAGGCATTTCTTCTCTATATCTGATTGCTTCCTCTGAAATCTCTCTTTGTTTGAAGAACGACAAAACTCAGCTACATAGAGAGTCACCTTAGAGCTTATATTATCTTAAGCCAGTGAAGTTAGTCTCTAAAGACATGCCCCAAATATTCTCCTTTTAATGCTGTGTACTGCTAGCGAATATTTTCTAAACATGTGACACAACAAATGTAATGACCTTTTTGTAAAAAATACAGAATTTTCTTGACTTTTAGTACCATAGAAGGACAGAAGACTGTAGTATATAACTATCCAAAGTAAGCTGATAGGGATCTAGATGTGTAGCTTTCTTGTTGTTCTTTAAGATTGTAACTGCAGTTCATTCCTTTCTGACAGTTGGTAAAACAAACATCAAAAACAAATTTGTAGGAAGCTATTCTCAACTGAAAATGCATCCTGAAGAAAAAAATAACAATTTATGCAAGAATTTATATTGTCCAATAACATTCTCTATCATACCTCAGGAACAAAAAGAGAAGCTCCTCATAAAACTTACATGCAAGTTATGTGACAAGCACAGGTGAGAGGACATAAAGAGGTGATTTATCCACAACTTCTTCTCCCTAGGAACTGTAAGCACTTCACAAAGAGAGAGACAAGTTCTATTTCAGAGCTGAAAGGGAAGAAGAGATGAAGTGTTTGGTCCACAGTCTCATAAGTCGATGATGGAAACATAAATGGACTTTAGGTCTTCTAGGAATGCCTTCCTTGAGAAACAGACAGAGGACTGAAGGCTGTGGTCTCTAGGTGCTCTCACAAAATTGCATCTTTAAGCTTTGCTTATACTTCATTAAGCTTTGCTTACACTTCATTGTTTCCTGTAAGTTTATTTTATTTAAAAAATACTTTTGGATGTTCAGAGCTTTATAGATAGATGGGTGCTAGTGATAGTGTCTGCCCTTCTGTAACTATATATTTAAAGTCTTGCAGGCATAGGTGAAAATGCACTTGATGAGGAAATGTTGTCTACGAGGCTGTCCAGAAATTTAATCACATACTACATGCCCATTTTCATCTCCTACCATACCTACCTACAAGCAAGGGACTCTGTGTTTATCTATACATTCATAAGAGTTACCTGTCCATTTAAGTGAAAGTAAGAAAGCAAGGAACAGCAGCTGGAAGCCAACAACGAGACAAGAAAAAAGCAGAACCACCTAATAGCAGCATTCCACAAAAAGAGCACAAAGATGAGGTACAATATTATGAGTGCTAGCCAACATTTAAGAACCAACCAAATAATTTGCAGAATTATTTTTAGCATATCCTTTCATGAGTGTGGGACCTCAGACAGGGTCAAAATATTCCAAAAATGAAAAACAACTGCACAAAAATGCAAGTGTCATTTTACACCAACAAAGTTTAAAGTTATTTTTGAGAATATGGCTTCCCAAAATGAGTCCAGATTTCATAGGAATAGACCAGTTGAGGAAAATATATTAGTTTTGTCATGTTGGTTTCCTTGTGGAAAGACTAATTTTGTTTAAGATGTGTAACTTGGCCATCAGAGTTGTAAAACCAGCAACTGTAAACCTCTTGCATGCATACCACTGGTCCAGTTCTGAAAAAGTCAGAAATTTTTCCTCTCTTTTTGAGGAGTTACATTTTCTTTGAAGTAAAAGGAAAGAGTAAAATGTACCTCTGAACTGAATGCAGTACAATCAGAGCCAGCTCCCACACTGAATCCAGACTGGTTTATAACCTCATTTATAAAATGCTATTGACAATTTCACCTGAATGCTCTGTGTACCAAACACCTGTCTAGATAATGTAGTGAAGACGTGTACAGTGTCAGCACAAGCTTTTGTAAATCATTAGGAGATTGTCTCTGCAGGATCTGAGAAAGGGCACAGAAATTACTGACCAAGAAATGACATCAGAATACACTTAAAAGAAAACTGAAAAAGATAGATTGGTCTGCCGTCTTTTTTATTATTATTATTTTTTAACTGATCCGGGAAAGCCAATAACTGCTATAGTACAGCTAATATAAATGCATTAGAGAAATACTTTAGCAGAACCCAGAAATCATGTCTTACTGTCATTTTTCACAAAGCCAGTTACTGACTCTAAGTTGCCACCATGCTCTTTAAATGCAATTCACTTAAGCTGTGTGAACAGGGTGACACAGCAGGATGGAATAACTGTAAGGATGAGGCCAACTAGAGGTAGCATCCCTGTGGAAATCACCTGGGCTGTGTGGTTTGTGCCCAGGCAGCTCAGGGATGAGGTAGCTGTTTTTGTGCACATGTGCTCGTGTATTTCCATCTGCCACTCTGCATCTCCGGAACAGCTTTGCTTTCATAGCACCATCTGCACAGGGACATTTCTAGGAATTGGTTTGCATTTTGGGACAACTTGGCATCTCTTTGTCTTCCCCAATTAAAATAATAATAATTAAACAAACAAACAACAAAAAATAAAGTTACTTTAGGAGAAGCAGTTACTGAATGCCTTTCCTTCACACTGTGTGGAAATCTCTCTGTTCATGCTTGCGAGATAAGCTACAAATAAATAAAATGAGTGCTGGTTAACTATGTGACCTAAGCCTACATGGTTGGCACTTTCAGAGATCTTGACAGCTTTTCCAGGTCTTTCTAAAATTGGAGAGGTTTCTGAATACAGGAGGTAAGAAGGTCAGCTGCAGAAGGTGTCATTCAGTTGTTTTTACAAAAGTATTCTGTTTCTGTTAAACGTATTTTGTTTCTGATAAAGAAAATGAGTGTTAAAGGACATAGGCATCAATGGTATATCATTACTTCATTTTCTTTGCTGCCACCAAAGCATACATAAAGTGTGTAAGGCAGGCCTGAGAAATACCTTGCGCACCATTGCTGTAGGGTCAGATGCAGCCTGGGGAGCACCTCCTGCACCACGCGGATGCCAGCATGTCCACACTGTTCATGAGCTGGGAGCCTGCTGTGTACTGCCAGGGAGGCAGTGGGCAGCATTTCTCAGCAGATGGAAGTAACACGCTAGTTTCCTAAACTTGGTCTGACAACCTGAAAGTGAACCCATCAGCACAGGCACAGATTCAAGGCAGGCAAGGAGGATAAGGGATACTCGTGCTCTGCTGATCCTCAGCTGACCAGAAGGATGTGAAAATTATTTAAATTTGACCAGGTGGTTTGCAGTATCCATTTTTGAGGTATCTGTTTATGTTGCAGGTTTTAAACATAAAATATCCATGTACAAGCTTTTTTTCAAGGCACTTGAGAAGTTTTGGTTTATTAACGAGTTAATACTATGTTAAAAAAAATCCTTTCCACCTGACTATGGACAGTTATGCCTTGAAATTATTCTTCTAATCAGGAAAACAAATGTTGAAGAAGTCTACCTAACTGCAGGAGAAATCTACTTACCACTACAAACAGACCACATAGCTTGTCTGACAACTGAAAAATTCAGTTTCTAAATGTGCATAAATAAAGCTAATGATAGAGTGTGCTAGTGTGTGATAACATTGGGTATTACACATTCAGAATGAAAACCCTGTTAAACTGAAGTAAAAATCTAAAGACAGTAAAACTTATCGAGAACTAGCAAACATCATTATTTAAAGCACAGTTGCCATCATGATGTAGAAATAGCACATAGGGCTCTTGCACATGACTGAATTCCAACAGGGCTGATGAGCATTTAAAATCCACTCTCTATTCCATTAAACCCACTTTATGCCCATTTAATGCCATTATTGTGAATAATGAATAGTAAATAGGCAAATCCATTTGGAAACAACCTATCAATGAAAATGAGTGTAAGTCAAGCTGTTAATATCCTCATTATAAATAAAAGTACTTTGAAGGAAAATCAGTATTCTATTAAAGAGATTTTTGTTCACAATGATCTCTATCACAGCTGTACCCTGAGATCCCTCCTACATGCTATAAGCATAAAATAACAACCCTTGTCTCAGAAAGTATGCAATCAAAGATGAAAGAGGAAACGAAGATCCATGAAAGTGAGGTGACTTGAATGAAAATGCCACTTAGGCCACAGAGATAAGCTTGGAAAGACAACAACTCTCTTGACACGGTGCCTGGCTGGGCACCTCTTCATCCCCAGGGCTGGCCACCTCCCAGGTAAATAGATGATGCCAGGCACTTCAGGCTAAACCTTCCTGTGCAGTAAGAACCTGTTCTCTTCTGCATCTGTAAGCCAGACGGACCACATGACTCCTATTCATCTCTAGCCTAAAGCCGAGGTTGCTTAAAATCCTGTAATAGACTCTCACCAGTAAAGTTTTTGTGGTGTCTAAAGATGGTCTAAGCATCAAAAAGACTTGTACCTGACTTGGATACCAGTGCATCTACCAGGCCAAATCCAGTAAGGTTTTCAGAGCTTCATGAGTACTTTTGCTACGGAAGAGGAGAGGAAGAAAAGGAAGTAAGCATGTACAGCAAGCTTTCAAATGGAGACATTTTAACTGATGCTCTTCATTTGCAGCCCTTCAGTGTAATAAAGCTAAGGAAATTAGCTATTCATTCACAGGATGCCCACGAATGTTAAGTGCTAAATTCACTTAAAAAATTGAGACAATCTAACAGGGTCATAAAGGACACATAATGTGCTTTGTCTTCATCAGCACATCTGGAATTTCCTTGGTAAGTACTACGGTGGTAATGCTGCCATTTGGATTAGCATACAAAACAATAGCTAAATCTACAAAGGAAAATGTGAGATATTCCGACACATAGAAATTAATAAAACTTCTAGATGGGATTATGAAGGCTGTTGAACAGTCAGCTAATGTATTTGGATTAATTTCAGAGAGATTCATTATCTCTGGGCAGACAACAGTAAACTACATTTAAACTGATTTTTATTTCACAAGCAGTAAAATATTATGGAAAGATAATAAAATGTGATCGTTTAGACTAATATTTCAGATAAGTCCCACAAAGGCAATGAGCATTTGTAAAACATTTTCTTTTGGCAAGATGTTAATTTTAAGTTAAATTAATTCACTTGAATGCTTGAAAGACATTTGAATGGAGTAACCAAGAGGTGATCTAATACATTTAAGCGTCTTGGAGAAGAAGAAGAAGCAGGCCATGGATCACCACTGCTCAGGTGCAGGGTTAGATAAAGTGCAAGAGGGGAGGGTATTCACCACAGAGGGACACCTGTGAGCTGCAAAGTGGTTCATAATCCTTTCAAAGGACAGGAGAACATTATGGCAGTTTTTTCCTGTCTTCTCTTCCAATCTGTTATAATTCCCCCCTGTCACACTTCAGCAATAAAAAAGGTGAAATTCCACTAATTTGTTTTGCGTTTCCACCTAGGGTTACAGTTTGCATTTTATGCACTGTTATTTTGTTATTGTTTAAATTCTTCTCTCCCTCCACTGTTTCAAAAATGCAATTTATGTTTGATTTAGTATCTCCGTAATACCACTATGCTTTTTGTCAGCTGACATCTCTACAAGTCAAAAAGAGAACAACATAAGTCCGAGAGTGAACAAGAATCTGCTGTGTGTTTGAGAGTTCACGCAACTGACCTGAAGTTAAAAGCAATAATATAGTATTTGGACTTGCACTGTTTCTGACAGAAAAGAAGTAAACCTCCCTGCAAAAGTACAGTGAAATTTCTTCAGTCTTCACAAGCCAGAGACTGAAATATATTCTGAGCAGCACTAGGGGATATTCCTAAACACAGGGTGTGCTTTTGTACATCCCCTTCCACAGAGATGTTACTTTCAAGATTATCAGCTTAGGAACTAAGAAACCTATTTTATCTCTTCTCCACAGCAGTAAAATAAACAAACAAACAAACAAACAAACAAATAAATAATCTTACAAAGCTTTATTATGCTCTTATGGCATAAGGCAGTTAGTTGCTTTTGCTTTATTAGCCAGAAATCCGGGAATTTGCTTGTATTTCCTTAGCAGGATGTTGGTTTCTGTAATGAGCAAGTCATCAAGGTTTTGTAATATCTTTCTGGAAAATCTATTTTTTGAAGAAAACCTATTTAACACTTTCATTTATCTGTCTCTAGAAGAATACAATCTAAGTCTTTTTATTAGCTTTAAGAGAGTCTATTCAAAATGTTTTATCTGAGAAGACATAAATATAATGTTTATATTTTAGTAATTTTTATGTTGAATGTCACTTTGTCTAAAGACAACAAAAGCTCTCAAGGGCAGGTTCTCTTAATAATGAGAGGCAAGAGCTAATCTGAGAGCTGCAGGAAAGGTAGTACAGCAGGACGCCGATAATTTGACTGTGTGTTTATTTATGTATTTAAGTTAGAAGAAATGACTGCATGGGCAGCTATTTTGTATTCAAGCCCGACAAATAAGGCTGAAACGCCCAAGATCCTAAAGGTAGAAGATTCTTTGGATGAAGTATTATGGTGAGCAACAGCACTCAGTGCCATGGATGAAAAGAAAAGCAGGTAAGGTAGGGTGGTGATATTCCTGGAGAAGGGCCAGGGGGGAGGACAGGAGATGCTGTGGGCTGCTGTGGAGGGAGCAAGACCACTTGCACATAACAGGTGGATGACACAGAGAAGACCAAGCTGCCTTTTTGTGCCTTTTTAGTGTTCACAAAATTTGTGGCATGCGAAACACAGCATAATATTAACAGGTAGGTAGAAAGTCAGGCCAGAACAGTTAAAAAGCTTGATAAAGAGAGGATAAATGAATTGTAGTCAAGTCAGCAGGGCATACTCAGATATACCTTAAAGCCAAAAGAATCTCTTGTGAATCATTATCCTCAAGATGTCATGGAAAGCTGATGAAAGGCAAGCACTGTGCTTCTTTTAACATGGAAAGGATCCAGAGAATTAATATATCAGCTTGTTTCATACCCTGAAAGGGGCCAGAGCAAACGTTAAATGAACAATTTGTAAGTATGAAGAGGACAGTAAATTGATCCAGTGGATGTAGCCGTTTCCATGTATACTGTAAATAGTTAAAAAGAACATAGTAGTTAATTATCCTCAAAGGTCATTGTGGATGAAATGAAGAATAATTAGGTTGTTTCATGGCAGGGAAATGTTGGAGGTTATACCAACTTTCTACTTAAGAATGGCAAAGTGCCACAAGTACCTGAAAAGGTTATGAAAACTAATCTGAAGATTTCCAGAAGCATGTTGGGTAAATACCTGTTAAAGAGCATTTAAAAGAGAATTCCCCTACTTCAAAGCAAGAAGATGAAATAGAAGACTATGATATATCTTCAAGCTCTTTATTCCTCAGATTCTGTGTTTCATATGTAGTAGGTGTGTATTTTCCTTACAGGTTCCAATACATCTGTATTTTTCTTTCATATTTTCATATATTGATTTCAAAGGCACTGCCAGATGCCCATCATAAATCTTGCTAGCTCAGAGCTTTATGGAGATCTTCAAGGTATTCAATGACTTTCAGCTCATCATGTCATAAAATTTTATAAGAACACTATTTCTCTCTCTCTTTCAGAATACAACTCCCCTCAATATTTATAGTCTTTACAGCTATAAAGAAAAACTTGCCAATATGACCACAATGTAGGCTAAGATAGAAATCAAAGAGAATGAGATTCTTCCTTTTTAACATTGATTTTTGGAAGCTTGATGGATTTTGAAATGTTCAGGGTTGGTCATGAGACAAAGCAACATGCTTTCTCCTAGTATCAGAAAGAGTTTCAAGTAAAAAAAAAAAAAAAAAAAAAAAAACAACAAATTTAGATTTACTCCTCTTTGCTGGGTTATAAAGCATCCTATTCTCATATTGCCTTCTTTAATGACTTATCATCATCAAGATATTTCATCATCAAGATAGAAGGAACAATGTAACAAGAATTTATTAAGCATGTAACTCAAGTCTTAGGTTCCTAATGAACTACTTTTGCACTACTGAAAGAATAGAAATAATAATAATAAATAGACCTCCTCTTCCAGGTCATCCTGGATTACCCTTTGTAATTTAGAACACTCTTACATGGGAGCAGGTAGCAAAGCACAATCACTTTTTTTTTTTGCTTTTTTTTTTCTCCATTACCTATGTGTAAACCCAGAATAACTGTAATGTACATGTATGCTACATAAAACAGCAAGACTGAAAAAAGTGTTATCTGTGATTGTGGTGCTCTTGACATAGTGCTCAGGTAAGTTTTACATGTCACTCCCACCCTGACAGGCACCATTTAGTATCTCAGACATGATAGGAGTCTAATGCTGTCACTATACTCTTACCATAGTTATGCTACTACATGCTACCTACTACTCAACATGCATTTTTTCTTTGCTCTCACTAAATTAATACAAAATATATAAAATCTATGTCAATTTTACCTATTTAGTATTTCTCTTTCACTGTCAATTACTTTTTATATCACAACAATACCTTTTCTTGTGATTTTTTTTTTCCATTATCTATTTGCTATTTAAATTTTATTTGGGTTTCAATCTTTCAATACATAAGCCCAGATTTACAAAATCCATCCTCTCACTCCACTGACGTTGCTTTGCCTATACACCTGTGTGCAATTTTATTGGTTTGATTGAAATCAAGATATTTCCTAAACACGATTTGGTTAATCCTTTATGTAGATGTGTATCCTGAACACAAATACAGAAGGTGCAAAATCTGACTACACAGATAATGATTTAACAAAGCATTTGGGTGCATGAACATCTACAGCATAAGAACACCACTGTCTGTTAAATGTCCAGTGTTTTACAAGACTATGCCCTAATGAGTCATTTAAATGATGAGATATGTCTGCAATTATTTTTTTCTACAAAAGAAAACAAAAACAAACAAACAAACAAACAAACAAACAAAAACCACAGTTGTATTAAACAAGCCCAAAGCAAATCTGTGAGCTGAAGGAAGCTGGGCAGAAATATACTGAAAAAATGAGGTTCTGTTGTTCATATGTTTATAAAGCACCCCTTGTCAAACCCCACATTGTTTGTCAGGTGTAAAACTGATTCAGTCCTAAACCAAAGCTTACCCTGGAGAAACTGAAGAACTGGCATGCAGGAACCAATATGGTGTGTATCTAAGACAACCTGTAGGGTCATACAAGAACAGTAATATAATTCCCTAAATATATAAAATCTATAATTTGAGCACTGCATTTTAGGCAGCTTGATTAGCATAGTAGATTAATTGAGAATACTTTATTTTTATTTTTATTTTTTAGCATACCAATCCTTCAGAATCAATACCCTTATATTAATTCTGTGCATACAGTTGAACTCTACCATCACCAGTTCATTTTAAACATAACATTTTGCCTTCAGAAAAGGAATGAAGGCAATGTGTCTTGGTTGTTTGTTCTCCATTGAACTTCATCCATGCTCACCACCTCCTGGTTCCCTATTTAAGATAAATTATCTTCATTGATTGAAATGACATAGAAAGAATCTTTGACTTTGGGAAAGGAAGTGATGAAGATAGATGCATTCACCTCTTCACTTTAAAATAAATATTTTCAAGTGTTTTAGAAAAAAAAAGGACTGCTACAGCAAAATATAGGTTAGGTACCTGAGAAGTATCATGCAAACTGACAGGAAGATGCTGCATGATGCTGAAATGTAGCTTTTAATTCACCAGCTTTCATAACACTGAAATGATGTTGAAGGACTGCTGAACTAATCAATTACTGTGCGTAACGGTCTCAGAGGAACAGCTGCACAAATAGATTGAACATTACAGAGATCACAGGTGCTGGGATTTTAAGTCAATCATCTGTGCAAGCATAAACATTTAAGTCCAGCGTCTCACATAACACCCTCTCAGACAGTGTGGAAACAGGCTTATCACAGTCATTTTAGCCATTTCTTACACCAGCAACCAATACTTTCTAAAAGTCTTATCTGCAGAGCCAGAGTTTAATGCTAACAAATCTCTCTCAAAATCAATTAAGTTAGATCCAATACTGGAAGATTTATTTGTGGAGAAAAGCAACAACTGTAGGAATAGGAAGCATTATTATTAAAATATCTTTTCCTTTTTTTTTTTTTTTTTTTTTTAACCTTGAAAAATAATACTGTATAGGTGCTATATTTCTATCACAAAACTGTAAAAAAAGTCAGTTGAATACTCAATGGCAGTATATTTATGGTATGTGCCATAGAAATCAAAATGACCCCTTTTACACTTACAATCAGTGAATCAATTTCATGTTAAATAATGAATTATTTATATTATATTTATATATATTATATTTATATTATATTATTATATATTATTTATATTTATATTTATATTATATTATATATTATTTATATTTATATTTATATTTATAATTATATTTATATTTATATTATATTATATATATTATATTATTTATATTATATTTTATATAATTATTTATATTACATTTATTATATATTAGTAAATATATATATATATGAAAATATGATTTCTTTTTACACAAAGTGGGAAAGCAGAAAAAAAAATCCAGCTCAGAAAAAGAAAGAGCATTGAACAGTCATCATAAGCTGGAGTACCTTGCTCCTCAAAGTTTGGTTCAGAGGAAAAGGTTATCAAAGTCTGCATCTTGTATGTGACATTCTGCAGAATAATTTGTACCATTTTGAAATTCAAATAAGAATAATGATATGTATAAAATGAGATAGAATAACATTTAGAGCAAGCCAGTATTAATCCTAACAAGACACATCAACACTTTCTAAGTGCTGCCTGCTGAGATGCCCCATTGCTCTTTTTTCTGGTGTAATGCAAAGGATATGTGAACTGTTGCAAAAAGTAAGACAAGACAAATCCCTGTGTGTTATCTGGGCCTCACTGCAATGTCCGGACAAAGTGAAGGAACACGGAGTGAGGCCCTAAGCAACTCATTCTAAAAACTAGCAGAACTGGGATAACTTTCTCTGTGGACATAAAAGCAGGCAGTAAAATCTTGAATCCCACTTCTCTTGATCACACTTTGATGTATCTTCTGTGAACTTAAGAAGCAGATTTAGCATTATTTATGTTCCAGAATATGAAGAACTCTCCACAAAGGCCAGAATTTAATTTACATGTAGCTTAAATTAAACAGGATATATCATATTATTTCACAAGACTGCCAGTGACTGGGACTAATCTGGAGCAATGTTTTGACACCACTGAAATCAAAGACTAAAATCCTATTAATTTCACTGCAGCCATGCTTTTATCCAGCTGCACACTACAGGGATCTGCTGGGGAAGATGCAGTGCATCCCAAGAAGAGGTAACTAAAATGTAATCATTCATAGTTTTGTTTGAAGGCTAGAGGGATGTCCAGATGTAAGGGATATCTATGAACATAGGAGAAAACATGCTGCAAGCCAGTCATCAGGGCTTTCGTAATTGAATCTGAGTCTCTTATGAAACTGAGCTTAGATTTATGTTTCTTATGACTAATTAGCTGGTAAATGCCATAAATAAAGGAAATGGTGCAAAGGTTGTAAAAGGAAAATAAACTATAAAAATGCTGCACCATCAGAAAAACACAGTTTGAGGAAGAAAGCTGATGTGTTGCCCTCTCACTGAGTTTCTTTTGGCTTCAGCTTTTGTAACTTTTCAGCATTGTAATTCTGAATTTAAACTATTATGAATTTAAATTATTAGTAGAAATGAGGTTGATATTTTCAGTGTTTGTACCAGAGGGTTAAATTAGATGATTTTCTCTCTTTAGTCCTGAGGCTGTTCTCAAGTGTTCTGCATCTCATAGAATCATAGAATATCCCGAGTTGCAAGGGACCCATAAGGATCATTGAGTCCAACTCCTGGCACCACACAGGTCTACCCAAAAATTCAGACCACGTGACTTAAGTGCACAGTCCAAACACTTCTTAAACTCCGACAGGCTTGGTGCAACGACTACTTCCCTGGGGAGCCTGTTCCAGTGTGCGAGCACCCTCTCAGTGAAGAACCTCTTCCTGATGCCTGAACTTCCCCTGCCTCAGCTTGATATCATTCCCATGGGTCCTATCACTGGTGACTAAAGAGAATAGATCGGTGCCTGCCTCTTCACTCCTGCTGTCCTTCTTTCTCACTCTTTTGTGCTATGCTTGGGCAGCTACACTAGGAGACAGACTGGGGCAGATTCATGTGGAAAAAAAAATATTCTCCAACTGTATTTTTTCATAAATCTCAAGGTAAGATATACAACTGTACTGGAAAACCTAAGTGGAGGCAGGAGTGCATCTGCTTCAATGACACTGCAGTAAAAGTTATTTGTGGTACTCACATGGCTCATTAAAAGAAGATGAGGTAGACATTGTACTAGATTAAGTAAGTGGAATGCAATTATTGATGACAGTTTTACCCAGTCCAGCTAATAGCATCCAGCTCCACATATAACCTAGAGCAATCTGAGGGCTGCCCTATATTTCATTTTTAATGCTCTCAGATACTTTTTCCAAATAGCCATGATCTGAGAAGGTCTTTTCTTCATAAGAATTTGTTTGACTGATCAATTTTTAACAGAAACAGAGAAGACGGGGTGCTGGGGTAGTGGTTCTTCCTATCCCATAGAAATCCTCCTTGGGCAAAAGTGTTTCAAGTAGGACAGCCAAACCAGATTTTGCAATTTTACTGAAGAAAAATACCTGCCAAACCACAGATGAAAATCAGAGCTTGTATGATTTCAGAAACACTGTATGAAGTAAAACCACAGTAAGTGATTCTTGGACACTGAATTGTAGAAAATATTGTCATCTTACCAAATGAGGAATTGTGCTTTCCTTTAGTGCTGCTTGAATTACCAGCCTCACTGGATTGTTGTGGCAGGTCCATTTGCACTGCAAAATGGAAATTCTTCCCATGTCTGCAGGATTAGAAGAAACAAAATAAAAATAAATGTCTGAGATGAATCACTACGTATTTAAAAGCAAAGAATGCTAGAAAATTCAGCTGATGCAGTTTGTTTGTGATTTCTCTGTATGACCTGTTTATTTAGTTTACAAAATCCCTCTAAATTTTCTAAGAATATCTGGATTAAGATTTTTTTTATTGATATTCAATAAAATCTTAACTATTTTATTTTTACTATGATCAGTGAAAGATTTTTCGAAACTATCCACTCACTATATCTTCACGTGCAGACTCATGATAAACTAACTCATTAGCTGAGACATGGTACCTCTCCAAAGACAAGATTAATCTCATGACCTTATAACATTATATTTGAGTTAATTGCGTAGGCTCCTTTTAGAGTCAGTGGAGTAGGATTCATCTGCTGTTTTAAACAGCTATCCCAAGATGAGACGAAGCTCACCCCAGACACACCTGTTTGTTTCCACTGACTTTAACATGAACTTAGACAACTAGCTCAGATATAGACATCTCTGATACAGATTTCTAAAGTTAGAGCAGTGAACCCTACCCAATGTGCACTCCTAACCCATGGCACGCTGGGGGAAATTTGAAGCAATAAAAGAGAGTTAAGTAACATTACTTCACATTTTATGTGTCGACCCCCGACATGAACAATTGCTACTGTTCAGCTGATACACATTGACAACGTCACTTACTGAGCTGCAATAACTTGCTGTTAATCATGTAATGTATTCCAGCTCCTCAGTTATATGGGAAGACTGGGAGAAACAAAAATTTATATATTTTTTCTTTTTTTTTTTAGCATTCTTATATTATCATGGGTTTAGCAGGATGGATTATGATACACTGGCCACAAAATAATCAGCCTTTCATGGAACAATATTACATCGTCTTTCTTTTTTTTTTTCTTTTTTTCTTTTTTCTTTTTTTTTTTTTTTTTTTCCCAATAGCATCTGAGCCAGCACCAGCTATCCAAACTCTCAGCACTTCTTAATTTTTCTCTCTTGGGTATGCAAAGAGAGAAGATCAGGTAGCTGACTAATGTTGATTATGGCTCAGTAGCCAAAGTTTGGATTCCCAGCCCTGAGCAGGATATCATATGTCCAGTTTGTTTTCATCTCGTAGTGTCTCTGTGGATTTTTTCTTCTGGGATTTTGCAGCTGTCTTATTGTATCAGCTTTTAAAGTATTCTCTACTTCACTTTGCAGTCTTGTACATACTGGCATTCAAACTGAACTTTTTTTCCCCTCAGAAGACACATCAGTCACAGTGAATACAAAAATATCCACCTATTTTCTCAATACCTATTTGTTCTGTGGCATGAGAAATGTTTCCCAGATAATTGCCTTACCTGGCACTCTAACAACTGGACTTTGTGTTGTCTATGGTTATCTTTCATGGCACAGTAGGGAACATTGAATTTAAAATAAAGATAACATCCAAAAAAAAAAAGCATACTCTCCCTGGTCTTACAACCCCTTTTAAAATCTTTTTTTTTTTTTTTTTTTTCTTATGAATTCTCAGCATTCCTTTCAATTCCTTTCTACTGAATTCATCCAAAACCTTCATAACTGTATAGATAAGGATACAATACCTTGTAATGTATATAAATACATGAATATTTATATATTTATGTCCTCAAATTCAAGTGTAGAAATGGCCAGTTTGGGTCTAAACACCAGCTGATGTAAATGAATAAGGCCTGTCTTAACATTTTGTTTAACAACTTTTGCCAGACCAGAACTTCAGATGACAGAGACTGAAGCAGGATTAGCATAAAATGCTGAAGTTACACTGTGGTCATAGAAGCTATGCCAATTTAAGTCTGAAGGACACACAGAGCTCTTTTAGATATACCTGAAGAGTCCTTAAGAGTTCTTCATGCTGAGAGAAGTGGTAATTTACTGGGAATCATAAACACAGCCCAAGTGGGCTTAACTCATTCAAGTTATTCACAGCAAGCCATCTAAACTCTAGAAACAAAGCCGTTTGGAGGGAAACTGGTATGGTGAACAAAGACCTTAATGTAAGCCTGTTTTGTGGGAGTTCGTCTTTTCAGTGTGTCTAGGGCAGGGAGGATGAGGGAAAACAGTTCACATAGCAGCATAAACTCTGCTTAAGTCATTAATGTGGATGGGATAATGAATCAACACACCTCAGCTTTGGCATTCTGCTACACAGCTGTTCCAAAAGCAGGCTTGTGTTCCCTATTGCTGATACCACAAGCACACCAAGCAGTGATTCAAGGGAGAAAGTTGTCCCCTAAGCCCTCTGCCTCCTCTCCTCATGCATCTTCAGTAAATACACCTGAGAAAGAAATGAACTGTGACAGGCATCTTCATAAAAGCTTGATTTAGTGAAAACTTAAATTCAGTTAGCATTGCCACACATAGTACGGCAAAAATCCCTTTCCCTTTGTTGTAGTCAGCATCTGTTTGAAGAGCTCCAGGGTAAATTTCCCAGAGTGGCCATTAGGCAAAGTGCTCACTTCAGAACATCAGATGGAAAGTTCAGCAACTTTTGTCCAAAACCTGATTCCCTTGAGCATGCCCCACAACTCTTCTGACATGCAAGCAAAATGATTTTGCTCTACCAAATCACTGTGCATGCTCATCACTGTGCACTTGTGCTGTCCTCCCACCACCCCTGCTGGTCTCTCTTGGGGAAAGCTATTTATCAAAGTAAAAGCACAAAAGGGATGTGATAAAACCAAAATTTCCCAGACTTCTGAAGGTGGTCTTCTGTTACAGGTAATAACGAAAGGAACAAAGGATTATAACTGCCAAACCTCAATGTCTGCAAAAGAACAAAATTAATCACTTTCCACATAGGTGACACAAGCTCTATCTTTAGCTGATTCAGGTTGAAGCATAGGAATTTAGGGACTGAAAGCCAAAGAACAGAAAAAAGAATAACATTTTGTGATATCAGACACCAACTCAACAAATTTATCTAAATGCACATTTCTGACTTCCTGACTGTGAAGCACAAAAAGGTATTTAATTTAAACTAGATTCAAGAACTCTACAAACTCATCCTTCTCTTGCTAAAACAGCCAGAAATAGAGTTTCAAACATCATTTGTCAGAAAAAGAAAGGTGAACGGGACAAGAAACATAACTCTTTTTGAAAATACAGCCACTGAATTCCAAATTTTCTGACCTACGCCCAAACCTGTGTATACCACTTTAGCTTAATACGGACAGGTCCAATCCAACAGGTAGTTTTATGAAAATATGATATTTTGAAAATGTTTGTCCTGCTCCTACAGGGCCTTAACAGATACAAGCTTTTTAACCTTAGAGTCAACTTTCAAGTTCAATTACAATGAAACAGTTTCTGTGCTAATGGTACTTCTCCATGAATCTTGGTTAAGGTGTTAATGAGCTACTATTCAGTGCTAACAGGAACTGCATGCAAATTGTTTTTCATTAAACAATTTTAATATACTTTTATTTTAAACTTTTTCATAATCATGCATTTCACATGTTTTGCAGCAGAAGCCAGCTAACTCCTGAATTAGAAGCATTATACTTCAGTTTTCCTGAAGTTGGATGGTTAAATATTTTAGTGTTATACCTGGGTAATGCCAAGTAGGGCTTATGTCAATATCTGAGTAAAAAGTAGAGAAATTAAGACATATTGCCTTTAAATGTATATAACATCCTAATAGATTCAGTGCTGGTCCTCATATTTATGATGTTCTCTGTCCACACATGAATACTGTTGTAGTGAATCTTTGGCAGAAATTGCTTGTGTCTCAGTGTTGATGAAGTTGCAGCAGAGGGTTGGCAACAAAAAAGTGCATATGAGTGTGATTAAATCATCATCACTGGTGACACTTAGTGGAAAAGGTAAGATCTTTGCAAGTACAGTGGAACCATTTAAATTGAAATATTAGGATACTATATGAAAAATACTAGGTTATTATATTGAATACTTGGTAAATACTCACCGAGAACAAAATATAGCAGCTGATATATATACCATACAACAGTTCCCAAGAGACCATCTTGGACAATAAGATTGCTTTCCAGGTTAAAGACCCATTGCTTTCACGTCTGGAGGCAAAGAACAGCATCTTGGGCTGAGGACCTCACTACTGAGCAGGGCTTCATCTGAGACAAAGATCATTGATCAATGCAATTATATTAAAAATAAACTAAACTAAGTGCTGAGAAACAATGATAAGGAGTGAAATTCTTAGTATGCTGCCTGCAGAAAAGGTAATAGATTAAGCTGTGGTAAATAAAGGAATAATAACCATGTCCTTTCACCAGCTAGCAAATGTAGAGCTTTATGACTAAGTATAAAGATACTTTAAAGAAATGAGCAGATTTAGATGCACCTCACAAAAAGCCTCATTCTGCCCTCTCTTCCTTTGGGAAGAATGTCCTCGCACACCAGGAAATGTTGTCTCTGTTCGTGAGGAGGGCATAGAGGTGTTAGCCTCGGAAGCATTTCACACGGCAATTTTGCTCTTCAATATCAAGGCACCTGGGGAATAACCTGGATATGCACACTGCAAATTAGGGCAGTGGAAAATGCAATCGATGCAATTGTTTTTGAATTCCAATTCACCTGGCAAATAGCTTTAACTCTACAGAACTGTACTAAAGCACCTTGATATTTTCCAACTTTATCCTAAAACAGATTGCCTTTAAAAAACCTCAGTAGTTTCATTGAGTTTTCAGCTTAGTAAAAGATTACTCTGGATTTTCAAACAGTTTCTATAATTCAGAAAACACCCCACATAAACCCAGATTATATCCAGATTATACTGCAACCATACAAGAGTAATTCTTTGCACACATTTGCTGTTTGATAGTTGAAGGTTTGGTGATACTTCCTCTAGATAAACTTCTAAAACTTTGGCGTACGTTTAAAGAAATTTTCCTTGCTTAGTTTTTCGTAGCCTTTTTCATAGCCATCATTTCATTTCATATTTTATTTTATTTTATTTTATTTTATTTTATTTTATTTTATTTTATTTTATTTTATTTTATTTTATTTTATTTTATTTTATTTTATTTTATTTTATTTTATTTTATTTTATTTTATTTTATTTTATTTTATTTTATTTTATTTTATCCAGCATGTTTGCATAAGTAATTCAGTAAAAGAATCAAACACATATTTCTACAACATGAAAGTTTACCATCTATTGACTGACCCCTAGTGGAAATAAAGTAAAAATTAGAATAAATTTTAATTGGTATTGTATGATATATTATAGAGACTATGGGGCTATGGGGGATATAAATAAATTTAATTTGCATTTTAGAAAAATATAAAACAAATCTGAATGCATGTTATTTTTCTTCTCAAATTATATTCAAGTATGTTATTGAAATGATAGGCTGAAACCAGACCCTGTAAAACAACAGTTGATTACAATGACTGTTACGCTGGACATTGAGAAATCAGCTCATAAATTTCACTGAACCTAAGTAACTCATTTAAAAATACTACTGTGTAAAAAATATGACAAAAGCACAGATCCAGTGTAATGATGCTCTGCAACAGGGCACAGACCCTGCTACTTTCTCTCCATGAGTCAAAATCAGTCATAAATAACTACAAATTTTATCTCAAAAGTCATAGAGTCATGGAATCACAGAACATCCTGAGTTGGAAGGAACCTACAAGGATCATGGAGACCAACTCCTGGCTCCACACAGGACCACCCAAAAAGCAGTCTCTGTATCTGAGAGTGTTGTCCAGACACTTTGAACTCTGGCAGGCTCGGTGCCATGACCACTTCCCCAGAGAGCCTGTTCCAGTGCCTGATTACCCTCTGACCAGGGTCGAGGCATCACTGAAAAACATTCTTACTACTTTTTTTTTTTTTACTTTTTTTTTCCTTTTCTTCACTGTCTTCTGTACCTGAATCTCTCCTGTAACAATTGCTAGTTGGTACATGAAGAAATAAGGAGTGAATGTTTATGTGTATGTGAGATATCAATTTCTGTCCCTTTTTTCTAGGACCTGGAAGTAAATGAATACTTGCCCAACAAGCAAGAATGCTGAGGGTATTTCTTCACTACTTATCCATCTTGTCTGTGCCCTCTTGCCTGATTATCAACAAAATTCCACCTCCTCTCCCCTGACTCTGCTGGATTTCAGATACATCTTTGCAATTAAGCCTTTGGTTCTGTAGCATATGGCTGTTGATGGTTTTGAATGAGGAGAACACAGTAGCATCTGGAAAGCTTTGATTAAAAAATAAATTGAATGTAAAATAAGCCAAAACCTTTTCTTGTAAAGATGCCTCTTTCAGTCAAATATCTCTGTTATTAGAAAAAATATTAATGGGTATTTTTTAAGGTTGCTGTATCTGAAAAAATTGGACTTTCTATCTACTCAGCTCAGCCAGACTTTTCTTGTTCCATTATTTGCCATCTTTTTGCAGCTTGGAGAAGAAAACTTGCACTGCTGTATGATGGGACTAGAAGAAAGTCAGGGAGTCTGTACTGGGAATAATACAAGACTGTAGTATATAAACATGTGACTTGAGAGAGCTATTCTGGCTTTACATACATGCAGTCCTCCAGTATTATTACCCAGCAACCCAGAATACACACTACCGTCTAGTTCATCTGTATTTCTTTCTCAGTGCTTACCTTTGTAACTATCACCATGGACTACACCCCATCCTTGTTTTCTCCACATCCCTTCTGTAACATAACTCACTCCCATGAACTGAATCTGTGCCTCTTCTCTTTGCACCCATTTTTCTTATGAGGGGCACCCTCTTTGATTCCCATTTACCCAGGTCAGCTTCACCATCCTGACATCACTACTGACATCTCCACTTCTTTTCCCTAATTTACTGATTAATACAAAAGACATACCGAAATTATCATGAGAAGGAGCACTGAGAAAAACTATTAACTGATATTGCATTGGGCTTTCCAAGTACACTTGTTTAGGGAATAAAATGAAAATTATAAAATGAAGATGATTCATACTTTGATGTTAGATGAGACACCATACTTTTATAATTAATTTAGTTCACATATTTTTCATCACTGTTTTTGATTACATTTATTTTCTATTTTTTTTTTTTTGTAGTCTTTTAAAGGAAACATTTTGTAGATTACAGAAATAGAGAAATTTATAGCTGCTCATTCACTGAGGATCTTGTAATCATACATTGTACTACAGACATTTACAAATACATATATTTATATATACAAGGAGAATAAAATGTTTTGTTGACTTTAATGGAGAGATTTTATAACTGTACCTGGAATTGCAAAATTGCAATCACATTTCTGATGGTTTCTCCACTTTTTTTTTTTTTTTTTTTTAAATATTGGACATCCTCCCCATTAGCAATAACATGAAACTGTAGAAACTGGAATGTCCCCATTTTTAGTAAAGATTTTAGTGATGCAGTGTGAGGAAGTAAAAGTACAGTTTTAATCATGGTCAGAGAATGGTGTTTTATATATTTCATTCCATTCATTGTTCACAGATTACATAACAAAGAGCATGAGAATGAATATTCATTTAAATGTACTGTTCTGTAACTTAGTTCTGATTCAGGCTTTTCCCCAAAATAGACTTGCAACAGGCATTTATCTCAATTCTTTCTGCCCTTGTTGTAATGATTGTTCCACACTCTACCTACTGTACTGATCTCTTAGTATTTTTTCCATTCTTTATACTGCAAGAGGTCAGATTTCAGACTGTTGAGTACTTTTGCCTCCTAAAGATCTAAGTGAATATTAAACATTTACCTGTCAGATTTAAAAAAAAAAAAAAAAAAAAAAAAAAAAAAAAAAAAGAAAAGGAAACAAACAAACCTCTTTTGAGGTTATTTTATCACCAGAAACAATATCATGTAGGACTATCTTAGGTGTTAATAGTGTAAAAGTGCTAATTATTTCATAAAAAGGCATTACAGACCTTCAGCTGAAATAGGGATCTATCTCATTACCACTTAGGAAAAATGCATCATCTCACAAAATTTCCCCTAATAACAATATATCATGGGGATAAAAATAAATAAATAAATAAATAAATAAATAAAAAATTGAACACCAACTGTTTCAAGCTATCACAAGCTATTTCAAAGCTGTCATCTTCACCTGGATTAACTTTTGCCTTCTTCATCCAGCAGTGATACCCACGTGCAGTCTGGGAGATGTGCAAAAACCCTTTGAGAATAGAGACAGGATGGTCTCCAGCAACAGAGCAGCAACCTGCTCTCCTGCCAAGATCTTACATGTGGACCTGATAATCAGGATGCCTCCTTTAGGCTTGAAATAATCATGACAACAACAAAACACTACCACAGCACAAGAACAGAACAGTGAGAGTTCATCAAACTTTCAGCTTTAAGAGCAAAACTAGAGTTTGGGCTACGGAGTCACATAGGGTTTTTAAGTTTCCAAAAAGCAATAGAAGCCCTGAAAATCTTCCAGGCAAAGTGATTTCTCACAGTACTTGTAGAAATTAAATGACAAACCTAGGCAGGAACAATACAAAGAATGGAAAATTTATACACAGTGATTTATTGTAGCCTTTTTAGAGACTGTTGTTATTTTTCCTACAAGTTTTCTCAGATATCTCACAATGAAATTAAAATATCTGTAGGGCAATTCTGTCTTCTGATTTGCTCTCAGACAATTCTTCATAGTTTTCTAAAAATACTTTGCAAGAATTTACACAACTCTGATTTCGCTAGTAGAATGTGCATCATATGATCAGACAGACTATGCCAAAATCATAGTCGTTTAACAACTTGGCAGCTAATATTTGTATTTTTTTCTCTCTTAGACTACCAAAGCCTGGCTGACTTTAAGAAGATCTGACCTCATTAACACTTTGCAACCTCATTTTCACTTTGCTTCTTCTGAAAAATACATATATTTTATAAATCCACAATATGAGCTACTGTTTCATACAAAAATGAACTACTTCAGCCTGTGATTTAATACTGCTGCCAGCTTTGCCTTTCTGAAGTCTTTGCCATGCTTCCCCCTCTAACTTCTCCAGCATACACATAAAATCAATGTTACTCTTGGGAATTTTCTTTACCTCTTCAACCAGAATATTCTCATAATTTGCCACTGAGTCATTAGAATCTTAATCTAGGTTTACTTAAGATTTAAAAACTAATTTTTCTTCTTTTGTGACTCATGTATAGCATTTCTCACATTTACATGGTATTTCTAAAGAGTATACAGATATTTTTATACAGTTTAGCTTGTGGGGGTGAACACAAAAATAAGGAGATGCAAGTTAATGCACAAACCAAAAATACATGTTGATTTACTGGTTTAAGTACAATCTATACAACATCAGATGCATCAGATTTTCTGTATGAAATCAATTTGCTGTAATTTACAGTATGTCCATGGAAATTGCATGCAGTAAAAACAAAACAAAATAAAACAAATTATTCCACTCTAATGTACAGATTTTAATGAAACAGTAAATTTATGAATTTGTTTCCCACTAAAATATTTTTTTCCTCCTCTTTCTTTTTTTCTTTTTCTTTCCTGTTTTCCCCATGTCTTTTATATATATTTATATATTTATTATTCCTAATCTGAGCTTTACATAGGCAATTTAATCGTTCTTCATATAAAACCTGGTCTCCAATTCTATTTGGATGAAAACTCAAAGGATTACTAGCTGCAAGATTAGCTCTCTAGAGACTATCCTTTCTTCTACTTATCTATCAGTCTTGTAGACAGTTCAGGAGACTGTGGGAAATTTTAAGCTTGAGATTAGTTACTTAAAAAAAATAAAAAAATAAAAATGTCTGGCAGCCAGAGCCATTTAGAACCTTTAGAACCATTTGGGTTTTCTAATGTGAGCTCTTTTATTTCCTACAGCCAGAAAGTATCATATATTGCTGGAGAGAGAGCTTTTGAGAGAAAACGTGTTTTGTTGTTGTTGTTTTGTTTTATTTTGTTCATTTTGTTTGATTGTTTGTTTTTAATTTCAAATACAGTCAGTAAAATGTATCTAAAGCTGACGAAAATGACATGCAAGATGTTTACACCACCCAAACCATGCTTTGAATGTTACTTGTTTTTTTTGCACTTCTGTCATCTTTGTCCAGACATGTCACCTCTCAGTCTCTGCTTGGTAGGTTGTACCTTCTCCCCTTTCTCTACTCTCCTCCACAAGTGAACTTGGGAGCTATCAGTGAAGCTGGATAGCTCTTTTCTGCTAGTCACCATCGGCTGAACCAGATGTTATTAAAAGTCCAGTACAACTCTGGATTTACATACGTGTTCATACATTCATAGGCATAAAAACTATATGCTTTTTTCCAACAGCCTCTTGGAGGATTTATGTCCTTTTCTATTATTAAAACAAACAAACACAAAACCAAAAACCCACAACTTTTGTCTGAAGGTAGTTACATTCTGAAGTTAAATATGGTAGATGTGAACATATATAAACAAAAGTTTTTGTTATAGAGTTCATGAGATTTTTACCTTTTAGAGAGAATATTTTTGAAGTTTATGGCCAGACAGAAGAGAATTTTTTGGCACCTGGTTCTTCCCATGTTGCATATGTATGTCTGGAATTGTTTCACTGTACAGTAGGGACTCATTACATTTTAAGGGCTGCAGTTATATACTTGAGTGTGTCATAGGCTGAGCTACCATGGAATCCAGGGGTTTCAGGCAGGCTCTTCCTCAAGAAGAATCACACACTCCCTGAGAGTGGAAAAACGTTATCATCTGGCTCCAACTTGCTTCGTTCATCCCTGGCACGTGTCCCAGCTGTTGATACAATCACGCATTGTGCAATGGTAAGGTCTACAAAAGAAAAGAAAGAATAGAATGGATTTCCTTTCTCTTAAAATATAAGCATGAGAAAGTGTGTCAGTCAACTGCTGCATCATCTTAGATCTTGGGAAACACACCTAACAGACAGTAATAAACAAAGCAATACGGAGTTAAGGAGCGGCTCAAAACTGATTCATTGGCAGCATGGCTTGAATACCTGCACATCCATCCCAAATCAATACCAGACTTCTGTTTTGTGTGGCAGGTAAAATCTGTATTTTAAAAACAAAACTGATTCCCTATTTCTGTTAAAAACAGGTAGTGAAAACATGGACCTGTGTGGTCCTTTTATCCTGAGTTACCCTCTGTCTGCTATATGCCAGCAGTTGTTATTTGTGCACTGTTAATTAACAGAGTAACTCTGGGAAAAAATGGACATAGTCCATTTGAAGGACTATTTATATTAGCCTATAACATGAAAGAAAGTTCTTAGATTATTCTATAAACTCCTAGCAATATGCTATTATACTAAGCATGATTAATTCAGTTATCTCTTCTTTATTAGTTTATCCATCTACAGTAATCAACAATTTTAATAGAAAAGGCAACCAGGATTTTATTTATTTATTTCTAATTCAGGAAAAGGTCATCTAGACCAAAAACATAATTGCATTTACAAAGAGTGTCTTTTGTTCAGCTAAATATTTGGCTAGTTTAATCAAAATGCAAATTATATCACAGCTGAGGAAAAAAGAAAGACTACTTAAGAGCGAAATATTACAGGATTGCACAGAACTCTCTGCTAACAATTTATTTTGGAAGATCTCACTCTTAGAGATCAGCCTCATAAATCATGGACTACATTGCTATGTGCTTTTCACAGCAGCATCTCATGTCTGGAAGCAAACCTTTCCAAAGCTTCAGTGCTTGGCATATTGAATGCATGGGCCCCATAATTTTCCTGTACTCCTTGAGCACTGACCAAACAGTAATCTCTCTGAATTTCTCTGTGGTGATGGTCATAGCTTAAAAACACACTAAAAGTGCTTAAATATGAGCAGTCTCCTTACCCAGAAGCTGATGGCTTCCGTCTTGCAGTGGAGAGGTTGGCATCTGCTTGCCATGAAACATAGGTCATGATTTTTCACCTGTGCTTTCCTTGGTAGTTCCACCTCATCTTCCTTCTGTTTTTGTTATTCATTGGATGAGGGTTCAGATTTCTGTCCTAGCTGGTGTTTGTTCTGCCTTGTGTAACCAGACTGTGGACTTTTCAGCAGCTGAATTCTGTGTGTCCCATTGCATTTCATCACCTGTCACACAGACTCCCATCAGCACATCAGAGATGCAGAATCTGATCTTTACTTGGGTTCCTGCAGTTATCTCACAGCTTTTCCTGCAGAAATCAGTTCCACATGAATAGTTTCAACATATTTGTCTTGTTTCTGTATACTTCTTACCAAAGTAAATAAAAGAATGAGGGAGGAAATATATGTTTCCATGAATGTTAGACGCCCTTCTTCATTTTAACTCCAAGCCCTTCAGGCTCCCAAATGCTTGAGAGGTGAGGTTATGCTTGACAACAGAGCAATGTCTTTTTCTCTTCTGGGTCCTTTCATTTTACAACCGAACTTTGGCATCTCAAAGCAAGATAGAAAAAAAAAATCTTTACAATCTGCATTAATAGTTCAAAAGAGTGGGAACATGAACAGGACTATTTGCCTGCCAAATCTACAATCAGGCTAACTGCCAAGGTAGGAATTTAAGGCAGGAATTTGAGCAATTTCATTCCTCAAGACCCATAACTGTTCCCAGAGGTCTGTGGCACTTGGACTGTGATGCCCTGGAAGGCGAGAGGGGGTAGGGTTTGCTTCTGGGGATGTATGGAGTGCCTACAATATGACAAGCCAGAGCTACAAAACTTGTAGCTCCTTAAGCCCTTCTGGGAACTCATTATTGCTCTGGCTCATCTGTGAGGCCTGATCTGATGGACTCAATGTACATCTGCTGGGTTGGACTTTACAAGGAAAATGAACATGGTGTTCTGCTTTTATGAACTGGCTTCCATGCCAACAACTCCTCCACCTCCTCGCACCTCCGTTTCTGTCATTCATCTTTGCCATCTCCTTTTTCTCTCTCTTGATTTTGCACCTCAGATATTAGCTCCATCACGTCTGTGCTGAGCCACACCTGTAAGCCATTTACTATATTTATTAGTCTCTTTTTTGGAGGTGGTTCAGCTTCACACAGAGTATTTAAGTATGTCTTTGGACAGAGAATGATCTTGAGTGTGGTTTAAAGGTGAGGAAATTTTCCTTTGGTCAGGAACCCATTTCCCTTTTACTGCTCCACTGTCTTTTGTATTTTTACTCCAGTATCATTTAGAAATTTTTTTAAACCTTCACTGGAAAAGGAACTGAAATCCAGCCCTTGCTCTTCACATGTCCTGTAGTTTTCAGTCTGTGTTTACTCCCTCTGAACTATTAGGAAGTCAGTCCGCACAAAGGGGAATCACACAAGTGGATTTCAATGAGCATTAGCTCAGAAATACAAACTGCCTAGCAGCTATTTTAGTCTGACAGGAACTGGGGATTTAAACCCACTCAGGCAGAAGTTTAGCTAGGAAGTCACCAGCTACCAGCCTCCACAGCATGCAGCTGGGTAAAGCTTTGTCATGAATTCAGCCTCCACTTAGTTAGAGTGACCATGGAGTTACTAAGCCTGGCCTGAGTTCTGAGGGTAACAAAGACAAAAATGCTGCTTTATACAGAGAATTTTTAGCTCAAGTAAAGACATCGGATGTTGTGGGACTATTGCCTTTATTGTTTATATAAATGATGTTTGCTACTGTAGCTCCTACAAATAAAAATATATTTTGTTGTGCTAGGTACTCTAAAACCACCATAGTCAACATTTTTGGTTCTGGTGGGTATACTTACATTTCAGTAATGTAATTTTAAAACACCATGAATTTCACCTTTCTTCAGTAAAAAGTCACGTTTTTCTCTTACAAGATTACTCAGAGTGAAAACTAGATTTTACCCCAAAAAATCACAACCTGATCACAATGCCTTGTCGTATGTTTACTGCAGCACTAAGACAATTGAAACGTGACCTCTTCCTCTTATGACAGTGATGCTTTGTGGTGATTTATAATTCATCATCTCTAATGACATGTAAATGTGTCTGTCACACTTTGTGTTCTGCCCCACTGGGACCATCGGCAGGCAGGGTTTTAAACTGATCACTTGCAAAATACATGAGAAGGTCCAAATTCTGAAACCATTCAAACTGACTTCAAATAACTGCACCTGAAAGGAATTAAAAGTTTTTTACCTTTGCTGTTTCTAATTCTTCTTTTTCTTCCTACTAAACATTACTTAATTGGACTAAAGGGAGTGAAAAATGATTAATGGACACAGATATCAGGTATTCTTATGCACTTGACACCTGGTTTGCTCAAGAATGAGATCCAATGGATGTTGTATCTGTTCCAAGGGATCCAGTTGAACTTTCCTACTTAACACCATTTAGCTTTGTCAAATCAAGCAAAAATACACATTTTTATCAACAACAAAGAATCCTTGATCATAGATAGCCAAGGTTTCTGAGCTGCTGTGATGATCTCTCACACATGAAGTAACAATATGTCTCATTGTATAATTATAATATTTATAAAATTATTAATTTTGTTCAAGATCTAGGCTAACATTTCCCATGTTTCTGAGGACAAAGACTTCATGCAAGGACAGCACAAGAGCTACAAACAGAGAAACCACAAGAAGCAGTGTAAGCAAATACCTTCAGTCATTATATGTTTGGGGGGATTATATTCTCACTGACCCCATACAGAATGTTACCATGATAAGACAAGGCTAACAGCAATATTTACATCCAAAATAGCAGTGTGGAAGATGATTCCATTTGCAAGGAAGAAGAATGAACAAATACCGCCATCAAACACAATCTCTGGGTGTAAACTCATACACTGGTTTGTAGGAAAGGACATTTAGACTGAATCCAGTGTAGTCTGCAAATATTTGAGCACATCTAGGAAATGAAAATACTATTTAAATATCCATTTAAAACACATTTAATAGACAATTTTGGTGTAGAATAACATTTACCTTGGCAAATTAGCAACATCTTATTATTATTATTAAGGATGAAGAGAGCTCTTTGCACTCAGTACAGAATGCATTCACCTGACAAACATACCATTTTCTCCTGACTGTCTCCTTTATTGTAGCAAAAGACCCGCCCCTGTTTTAACTAACATTTAGAGAGTTGTGAGTGACAGAAATTAGCTTCTTTTATAAATATCCTATTAGTAATAATTCTGGATTTAGTTTTAAGATTTGTTTCTCTAGCATATTTAGCTAATTTCAGTTGAAAATAAATGGAAATTGAAAATCAGATCCTAAACAGTGAATGACAAAATGGTGTTGTAGGAAACAGTGACTGCACATGAACCTGGAAGTGACATTGGCATATGAAACACATCTGCCAAGTTTCCTCATTAAAATATTACATTTTAATAAGAATAATTTATGACAAATTTGTCATGTTGCTGAAACTCTCCTTTGCAGCATAAATCTAAGAATGACAATTTAGTCAAATATAGTAATTTTGTAACATATACAATAACATGTACAATTCTGGAATCTTTAATATATTCTGAGTTTTTTTCATCCTCAGGCATAACTTTTGACCATAACTCTTTGTAGGCCCCAGTTCTCTTGAGGTTCAAAATAACAAATAATCATAAAATAATATTCAACTACCTCAAATGTACCAGTCCATCAGGCCTAACACAGTTGTCATCTGGAGATTAAAAGAGAATGATGAGTAGGAAACGCTGTTCTCACTGCAAAACCAAAATCACAAAGCAGTCCTCTGCAGAGAGCCTGAGCTGGCTGAGCTCTCAGGAGATGTTATAGCTGCCAAGGGTTCTGCCTGATCCAAAATATTAGCTGTGCAGAGAAGGTCAGCGAAAAGGTTGGAGACTGTATGACACATGAGCAGGTTGAACTAACACTGCATTTTGCCACCTAGACAAACCTAAGGATTCAAAGAGAAAGGCATCATGGCAAAACAAAGAAAACCTTTAAAAAATGCATTAGAATTTCCAGTAAAATGGATTCCTAATTCTTCTCCATTGAAGGAGGACAATAATTGGACAAGCTAACTAAAGAGCTGAGCAAGAATTTTTAAAACAGATAGTTTTCTGGTTTTATTTAGAGTCTGATAACAACTGGAGTGCTGTTATATCTCAAAATTATGAACACAAATAAAATTGTTGGCATGAAAAGACCTGTGTCAGTATTTGAAAAATTGTAGGTGATATAAGCAGTCTTTCCTGACTTCAAGTAACAGGAAGGGTATGGCTATTTGTTTTTTTTTGTTTGTTTGTTTGTTTTTTTGTTTGTTTGTTTTTAAATCAACACTGTTACCAAAAATGTGCTGCCAGTTGTTTCAAGTACTCTATACTCATGACAGAAACAAATCAGATTATTTGTTGGCAGTAATGTTCATTGAGCTTTATCTCCTTATAATCCAGCTTGCAAATGGCTGTCAACAGCTTTGATTGTGCATATCTGATTGTTTTATGTAGCATTTGGCAAACCTAATTTAAAACCGCAGATTGCTTGTAAGCCCTGTTTTCTTCAGATGTAACTGAGTAACCCAATAACATCTGAAATTAAGTCTTATCTTTTCTTTAATGCTGCCTTCTGGGAACTGACAGAATATTATTGTAAAAATTGGAAAAAAGAAGAAATCTGTAATTTTATTGGCCTTAAAAATGAAGACAGTTATTCTGCAAAGCTGCTACCATCTCTCATAGAAGCTACATCTATGAGTTGTATTGATGCTTGCTTCTCCTGTGCAGCTCCGTGGTCAAACTACATCACAGAGTCTTATCTGTCCTGATTAAATAGTGACTTTATTACTTTAAACCTTTAAAACTTTCCAACTTCTGGGACAAGTAAATGCTTGGGACAGCTGATGCACAGTTTCTCCATCTCAGACTTATTACACCATAAAACCATTGGGTAACCTCCCTTCAGCATAAGAAAAATTCCTTTACTAACTCAAGCAGGAGGAAAAAAAATCATAAATCAAAATCATTTGCAGTGCTGCCCTGCCTATGCAATCTGTAGCATCCCAGTCTTCAGAACAAAAGCGTGCCAGGGATCTCCAGGACAGACACAGGAACAAAGCCTGAGCAATAAGAAATCTTGTTTTCATCCCAATTTATCTCAGCAGGCTTTTGGTGACTCAAATTATTTTCTCTAATTTATATTAGCTATATCTTAAGTACATTCTATATTTTTATATTTATTGTGAATTAAACTGATAAATAGGAACTTAGCTAACAGAAAATAGTCAGCCTGTGTGAGGACACAAGTAGGCACTGTGCAGTTTTAACATAACTATATTTTTGTAGATTACTATCTATATAGGTCAACATTTTCAGTTAAACATTTAGAAAGCTGTAGCCTATTGAAAGCAGTTTCTCATTGATAGCCAGTTCTGAATGACAGTTGCTCTCAAGACTTAACAATTTACTTTGCTATTGCTTTCACACTTTAATTCATTAAAATTCAAGCTCGGTCCCCAGAACAGTAAATTGAAGTTTTCAAAGAAAACGCTTGAAGAGCCTTAAAATCCAAAGGTATTAAAAATCATGTTCATAAAGCCACTGGCAAGATTGCAACTCTCATTCCCAAATGTTTTCTTTATTCTAGAACTTTTAATTTAGGAAAAGCTCTGATAGTACAAAGTAAAATCTCTCCAGAACAGTTTATACCATGACTAAATCTATGCAACACTATTTCTGGTGAACTCAGAATAAAATACACACCCTTGTTTATTCACTGCTACTTCTTCAAGGTTTACAGGCAAATGAGAACCAGTAATGGGCACAGCCCATTGTTTTTACCTGCTGGGAGGTTTCATATACAGCCTGAGCAGTGCATGAATGCATTCGTGATGTCTCTGGCTTGCTCCCAGCTCACATCCTGAGGGGGTTCCTGCCTACATTTGTGTTGTGCAGACATATACCTCCACTCTTCCTCCCCGCAGCATATCTGCCACCTGCTCTAATGCACACAAAAGAACAAGCAGTGGCCCACTCTAAGTAAAGTTTATGGCTTGTGTCCTTGACCTTGCTTGCTTTCCTAATAATAACAACAACAATAAATTCATCTTGAACATTCCAGAACCTTCAGTTCAGTTACAAAAGTAATATTCTGTTGTCTTTAAAATTCTCTTTTTGTTTTTCCTTTTGTTTTAACCAGCCCTGCAGAACTCATCATAAAAAAAAAGGCAAAGCACATGGGAAGCAGCTATTCCCTAGATAGACTGGCACCCGGGACTTGTTTAATACATCCAAATTCCCTTTGCATGTGTGTTTACAAACAGAAGGAACCAACTTTTCAGTGAGGACTTTTTCTCTACTGTATTTTAAAGATGAACAAGTTCTTCTAGACACATTTTATAATCTGTATTATTACCCTCAGAAACAATTTGTTAAGAATGATTTCAACAACCTGAATGTATCTCAATATGAAACTCAGCTTTATACTTCAGAGAAAGAAAATAATATAATGTAATATGAACTCTTCTTATAACCCCTCCGATCTTCGCATGGATCCCTAATGTTTTCCTACAGATGCTTCAATATGGTAGTTGTTAGTTCATTCTACCATAAAAACCTTGCCTCCCACCAGGCATTAAGGCTCATTTCCAAATATCTGATGCATAATTTTTTCCATGTCTGCTACCACCTCAGAGCTGTCTTTTCCTTAATATGTCCTCTAGAGATGCTGCTCAATGTTCTGAGCTGAACCACAGCTTCTCAGGAGCTGGTATTACCAAATCTGACAAGGTAAGGCTGTGGGAGAGGGAGAAAGGTCTCAGGTAGTGGCAAAGTGCTTCAACAAACACATTTTGATCCTGATGAAACATGTGATGTTACAGACATGTTACACCTCACAGTCACAGAGCACAAACCACTGAACAGTTTCCTAAAGCAGGTCTGGGGATGAACAACCGTTCCCAAAGTCCTGTGGTGCACGATCAGCATTTCCACACAGATTTTGGCACAGTACATTCATCATAGGGTAGGAACATGTGCAATAAGGTGAACGAGTGCAATAAAGGGTCAAACGCTGTTTACTGTTACACCGACATGATGATTAATACCTGCACTGACCACAGTGGATTCACACTTAATTTACAAATTAAAAAAATAGCTGGAGACATGGCCAGCAGGATTTAATCCTGCTGGAGCATAACAGCTTTGGCAGGTTTGTACTGATGTCAGTAGGAGCATGCAGCATTTTGGACCTCACTGTTTTAATAAGAAAAAGGTTGCTTAAAAAAAAAAAAAAAAAAAAGTGTGTTCATTTACTGACTGTGATATTTTCTTAACCACCCACACAGTGGCTAAAACTATGTATCAGCATCTAGAGGCAGAAAATAACAGAAAATAAAATGCTTTTCTGAAAACCTTGCCTTTTTTTTTTTTTTTTTTCACCCTGTTATAAACGTAATCTACAAGAGCTGTTTGTAATCTCAGTCTGTTTTTACATAAACTACTGAAGTTGGGGTTCTTGGATTTATCTCCTAATTCACACAGCCTCTGAAGTTTCTATTAAACTGTGCTTCTGACCCACCTGATCTCTTTGATCAAGATGAGCTGGGCTCTCAGCCCTACCCAGTCCTCTGGGCTGATTTTGCATATGTCTTTCACCTTCAACCCGGCTTGCAACCACCCGTGGCAGAAAACCTGGACATCAGTGCCTTTGTGTCTCTGTCTTATAAATTTTTCTTCTGAGAAGTTGTGATGTTTTTGCACTGCTTCTTCTTTGGTCTTTACCTGTTAGATCAAATGCATTCAAGAAAATCTTCCTTTCACTTCCTAAATAACATACAGAGTTCATGAAGTTGTTATATCTGACAATCCTTATTGCAGCTTTTACACAGTGGCAACCTTTCTGCCACAGAAAAGACTCAGGAGACTTTTTTTCTGCCTCAGAAACCTTCCAGCAAGAGGAGGAATGTACTTAAGTGTGTTTTCTAGAAGTCTCTACTTTGTACAAAGATGAAGCCATACCTCATTCCTCACGTTCCCTTAGTTTTATTGTAATTGTGAATAAAGTGGGCTGCAAATATCTTTACAATTGTTTTATATTACTTGGATAGATACTTTTCTGGTTGTGCCAACAAATGCATGCTTTTCATGCATTTCAACCAGGGAAAAAATAATACACATTTCTAGCCATAATTGTGTGCAGGTGAAAGAACAAGAATAAAATTTTGATAGCCAAACTGAGTTCCCTGGAAAATCGAGACCTTAACTCTTCTCACCCTGAAAAATAAAAAGAGAAGTTTCAGATGTCACTTTCAGGATTAAATAAATATATTTTCATTTTCTGTATGACTCAAGTAATATTTGTTTGTGACTGAGAACTCCACAGTTAGCGGGGAAGGAAAAACTTCTAGTCCACATTGTTCAGGGCTAGCTTAGCCCTTTGAAAACAGTGCATCTTGCCCTTGCCACAGTACAAGGAACATTGCCCTTGTCCTTGGAAATGCCAGCCAAGTTTTCAAGATGTGTACAAAGAAGAAAGCACCCTGGAGTTGCTTATTCTGCCTGAGCACCTTCTGCCACTGATCTTCTGAGGTCTTGCCTGGACTGTCTGCACATAGGATCATTTCTGTCTATCTCACAGTAATTGCTATGGTATGTTGGAATAAGAACTCATCTTATGGTCAAGTTCAGATGTCCTGGTCTTAGATTTCCATACATTCCAATACTCATGTCTCAGCACTGCAGGGGAGAGAGAAAAAAAGGTCAAAAAATCACAGTCTCTAATGTGCTAAATGTCAGCATACAGTTAAAAGTATCTCCCCAGCCGCTCATAGTTTGCAAACTTGGAAATGTCCCTTATTCACACCACAGTGGCAACGTTACAGGATAATTCTCAGTAATATTCATAATTCCCCCAGTCTATCACTGAATTATATCTCCATATGTATCTCTGTTTTATCTGTGAAAAACAGTAAAACTGTTCATGGGACTTATGTCCACAGTTCTGACACTTAAAAATACCTAGTACTACTATCACTATCATTGCAGCAAAATGCACTGTATTTTTAAAAATGAAGATGGATAGACATGTAGATATTCCTTTTCTGTTGGAATAATCATCATCATATCCAAATGCTCTTTTTAAACATTAATCTTTTTAATCATTAATAAAAGGAATCTATGTAGAGAGCTTCTTATGAAATGTCTTTAGAGTCTTATTTCTAGAGAGAGAGATCATCTTCATCTGCACTATATTGACACATTCTGGTTCTGGCAAAAGAAAAAAAAAAAAAAAAAGTACAACAAATGAAAATAGAATTTAGTTTAAAATATTTCAGTGACCAAATCAAACCTTAGGAGATTACTGCTTCTAGGTAATGATATATGGATATTCCCTCAAGTGGATATGACTTTTGGGTACACTAGATATTCTTTGAATAAAATCAATAACAACAACAACACATTATATTTAAATCTTATTTCTTGACTGGTTGCCCTCAAGGGGAAAAAATAATTAAAAAAAAAAAAAAAGTAGTTTTAAAATTTCTTTATACTCAAAATACAGTTTCCTAGCTAGAGAGAATGAAAAAAAATAAATTCCAGCCCATAGTTTGTTTGTGCCAGTCAAAGAGCAATGCTGGGTAATGATTTATTCTGTGCATATCAGTAGAGTAGGAGAGAGATGGGGTTCGTTCCAAGGCAGGGCTGCCTAATTTACACCTCTCACCTCTGACAGTCACTGCCTGGGACTTGACATCCCTAAACAATTCTCCCGTGGTCCCTTATAACAGAAACAGAACATGCCTTTTCCCCACCACCTTGGGTAAAGTGCAGATTTTCTGTGTCATTTAGCTATTCCTTCCTTCCCAGAGTCTGTGTTTCAGGTGTCTATAAAACACAAGTTCGTGTTGCATACAGTGAGGATTTATGACTAAAATTGGGCTACTTTGCTCCCAGGCATGGAAAAAATACTTTTACCTTTCAACCCCTGGAACTACAGAGTAGCAAAGCCAGGTTCTGGGAAGGAGGCAAGAGATGCAACTGCCTCTTCATGTTTATGGAAATCATAAAGGATCTCTTTCTATCTTTATGTTTAATGTGAAAATTATTTTATGCTTATTGGTTTACCAGTAATCTGAAAACAAACAAACAAAGAAACAACAAAAAAAAAAAGGTAAAAAAAAGTTACTTAGGGCATATTTTAAGAATATCTAAATCAAGGTTACCTAATAGTGATGCCTTTTTTCTTCTAAGAAAAAAAAAAAAGGTGTAAAAGTGTGGGGTTTTTGTTGTTGTTGTGCAGTAAAGACAAGAAAGACAGAGAGTGACAAAAACATAGACCATAGTTCAATAAAGGTGGAAATCCCATCATTACCTCTCTCTATATATAACCTGTCATACGACTGGGAGGGGGATAAGCATTGCCCTTTGACTTCTGTGCTGGATGGTCAGGAAAGTTTAGTTGTGATTACCAGATGTGACATACACAGCGTCATCTATGTGGGTGTATATGCAAACATATGTTAGTAGCCATTCCTCTAAAGGTCTTTGAGCTCCTAAAATGTAGGATACTGGTACAAAATATTAATATGCTCCATGCAAAGCAAAAATGCTATAAGTATGTCATTCAGGAGTTTTTTTTAAGCTTTAGTAAAAATTAATATAGCTTAATTAAGCTGTGACTATGAGAGGAAATCATGAACATTCTTGAAATATGGTGTCTTTGCATCAATCCATTAAAGCACACAACCAAGGTAAATTCTGAGTGTTGCAGTGTAGTTAACAAATCGTGGTGTTGCAATGTATGTACAAGCAGGACAATCACACAAATAAATTCATTCCCCATTCCTGTTAGCAGTCAATGTAAAACAGAATGAGATTACATTGGAAAACTGCCAGAGATTGCACAATCTTCTACTTTGTATCACAACATGCTTTGGCTGTGCTGTGGGGTATATAAAATCATAGAATTGTAATTGTTAGGAAGATCATCTGGTCCAACCATTCCCCTACCACCAGTATCACCCACTAAACTGTGTCCCTAAGCATCACATCCAACCCTTCCTTAAACACCCCCAGGGACGGTGACTCTACGGTTGCCCCCTGGGCAACCCGTTCCAATGTCTAACTAATAAGTGCGTCCTTCACATTGCTCCAGTCACACTGGTGAAATTATTACAAGGATGAATTTATACTAATACATCTAATGCAAGAGGAAGTCCAAAGGGATGGAAAAAGTGAACAGTGTCCATTATTATGTAAAGTATTGTTTTAGTTATTAAATTATCTCTGTTAAAGCAATATCATTGACATAATGAAAAGCTTGAGTTCAGGAGTCTTCCAAGGACTTCTCTTAATCCCTCATCATTGCTCTCAGCAACTGTGTGTAATATATCAGTTTTATCCCACATGGGGAATCATTACCCTCTGACTCTGAATTTGCAGAACAGAATTTAAGAGCTGCAGTCTGTTTCCCACATGATAGAAGACTAAATATTTCCATGAGGATTGCCTTGTCCGAGTGATACTTTTTTGTCACTGCATTATAAAACTTTAAAAATATTGGGAACTTTTAATGTTCCACTGTGCTGAAGGCATCCCTTATGGATTTACTGAGGCGTCCCACATCCTTTCATAGTCTTCCAGTCACACAACACAAAATAGTTAGTCTTCCTGTGCACGTCTAAAAATATTATTCACAGCTGTGTTTGGACACACATTTCAGGACTGTTATAACTGGGGCTGAATGTAGCTGCTGGTGGCTGCGATGTGGGTGGGAGGCTGTGCAGTAATGTGGCAATTTTCATCAGTAGACATAGGCAACACTTACAATAGACCCAACCCTGTCTCATCCTGGTACATCTGTGCTCAGCCACAAACACCTTTATCGTAAGGGGAAATTCTCCACTTCTCTTTCTTCTTTATTTATTTATTTTCTTTTCCCTAGGAAAATATGTATGGGATATAAGAAAGGTGCTCGAGTTAAAACATTTTCAGTCTTCAAAACCCAAGCAATACCAAGTGCGTCCACATCTAACAGCCTCAGAAACATACCCCAGCTCCTGCCCTCAGGGCTCTGTACTGTGCAGCACAATTCAAAACAGCAATTTCCTCCAGTTCCCAAGATCCTTGGCCAATAGCCTCTAGATATCCTCAGAAATACTTGAGAAAAATGAAAATAAACTAAATAAATGAAAATAAACTAAATAAATGAAACTAAACAAAAATGCATAAAGTCTAATGGTAAGCTAATCTACTACTAGATCTCTGTAATTGATAATTTTTGAAGACTGCATGCAATCGACACCAGAAGGTTGGAGGATTTTCCATACACAAGTTGAAAGTCCCATATAGTAGATAGCGTAGCCATTTTGTACCCCTTTTCAAAGCATCTCATTGTAGTGGGTTTACGTGTCAAGGTTTTGGTAGTAGGGGGCCATAGGGGTGGTTTCTGTGAGAAAGATCTAGAAGCTGCTCCGTGTTTGGGAAGGGCCCCATTGTTTTCCAGATCTGAGCCAATAAGCGATGTTGTTTGCGCCTCTGTGAGAGCATATTTAAGACAGGGAAAAAAACACTACGCCACACAGCAGCCGGGAGAGTCAAGGGAGTGAGGAACAGCACCAAGGTCAGTGTAGAAGGAGGGGGAGAGGTGCTCCAGGCGCCAGAGCAGAAGTCCCCTGCGGCCTGTGGTGAGGACCATGGTGAAGCAGGATGCCCCCCTGCAGCCCATGGAGTACCACGGTGGAGCAGGGTTCCACACTGCAGCCCGTGGAGGAGACCACAGTGGAGCAGGTGGCCCTGCACCGACGGAGGCTGCCGCCTGTGGAAGACCCCTGCCGGAGCAGATTCCGGGCCGGACCTGTAGCCCGTGGAGAGGAGCCCACGCAGGAGCAGGTGACCTGGCAGGAGCTGCTGCCCGTAGGGGAGCCAGGTTGGAGCAGTTTTCTCCTGAGGGATGTACCCCGTGGTATGGACCCATATCTGGAGCAGTTCTGGAAGAGCTGCTGCCTGTGGGAAGCCCACGCCGGATCAGTTCACCAAGGACTGCATCCCGTGGGTGGGACCCCACAGCACAGGGGACGAGAGTGACTGAGAAGGAGCGGCAGAGAAGAAGTGCTGTAGACTGACCATAACCCCCATTCCCCCGTTCCCCTGCACCGCTCGGGGGGGAGGAGGTGAAAGAGGGTGGATGGGGGGGAAGGTGCTTTTGGTTTCTTTACTTTGTTTCTCACTGCTCTAGCTTTTTAGTAATGAGCAATAAATCTTACTATCTTCTTATGCTGAGTCTGTTTTGCCCATTACAATAATTATTGCGTGATTTTCTCGTTCTTATCTCAACCCTTGAGCCCTTTTTACATATTTTCTCCCCATTCCTCTTTGAGGAGGGGGAGTGAGAGAGCGGCTGTGGTGGAGCTCGGCTGCCCACTCGAGCGGAACCACGACACTTATAACCTCTACTGGAATCCACCATAACCATCAGGTTCTGAGGCCAGGTAGAGTACCTGAGCATGAGCTTACACTAGGCTAGAAAATTACACATTTCACTGCCTCAGGCTATATGTCTTTACTACCAGAAACACTACCAGAAATAAACTGCATAATGAACTAGACCAAGAGGCACATATAGGAACCAAAAGCAGCAGAGGTATAGGACACAACTTACCAAACCAAGAAAAAAATTCTTCAGATTTCAGACAGAGAGCTAAGGACAGGAAGAAATCCGTTAAAGGGATATGTATGCCAAAGCTGCTACACGGTAGTCATCATCCTTTAGAAACCCATAAACCCAGGCCTTCATCAGACTTCCATGGGAGTTTCAAGTCCCTTCTTGGATGTAATTTTCCAACAATCACTAGCTACTTTTGTACAGCAGACAGCTGATCTTTGGTATCAGTAATGCAATGCACTACCCCAATAACGGGAGTACAAAGATGTATCAGAGAGCATTTAACATTTGCTTATGGAAGGCTCAGTTTCCTGAAAGCTGTAACTTGTAACTTTTTTTTTTTTTTTTTTTTTGGTCAAATGGCTCGGGACAACCATTGCAAGCACAAAGGAAACAGATCCCTCTCCCCAACCTCCCTTTTGGGGCATGCTGCAGAAAGATGCTCCCAGCCACACCACAGCGGGGTTTTTCCCTGCATCCTGCTGCTGTTCCCTCTCTCCCACAGAAGGCAACACCATTTCAGACTACTTGCTCTTTGATATCCAGTGGCATGCTCTCACATTAGATTGGTAGGCATCCCTTTTCGTAATGAGCAGGTATGAAAAATAAAGTGACCTGGAACTTGTCTGACAAAGCCAAATCAATAAATAGTTGTACTTGCACTGGAAAGGAAGCAATTAATCTACTCCACCATGTACATTTATCTACAAAGGCAGGTTGTAAAAGCAAATCAAACTTAGGATTTGCTTTGTGATCTTCTGTTGGGCTTTAGACTTACCTGTGTGCATTTCAAAACATTGCCAGCCATGGTAATAAAAACAGCAAGTTAGAGGTAATTGAAAATGGTGTCGCAGGAATGTCCTTTAAGAAGGACATAGATGGGTGAAGTTACAGTCCATACATACCATGTGAGCCTCTCATGCAGAACTTCCTCATCTTCCATCCCTCAGGTTCAGCATTTCCTGAGGAAAAGGACCTGAGATGAAGAAGGTCTTCAGGTTCCTGCATGAGAGCCCTGGGGTCCCAGTCCCCACCTGCTTGCCAAGGGCAGGAGTCAGGGAGGGAGGGATCTTGGGGTACTTGAGACAGGCAGCATGAAGGTCTGGAAAGCCCAGAGGAGACATTCTTTTCCACAGCAAGGCATAACTCTGTAGAGGAAGCAACTGTTGGTTTTGCAGAAGTGCAGACTAGTAACAATGCTTAAACCCAGCTTATGAATTTTGCATCACCTTCAAAAGCAACTTTCATGAACCGTTAGTATCAAGCAAGCCAAAGATACTCAGCATCTCTCCAACTGACATCCAATATCTATGGTATTGTATATTTGGTTACTTTTATAAATATACTTATTTCTGCTGGCTTTTGTACTTTGATTACAGATTAAATTATTTCCAGACATTGTCTCATAACCTTAATTGTGTGGTAACAGAACAATTAAGTTTATCTGTGACCCTCTTCCTTCTGACAGAAGCAAACTGTGGAGAGCTCAGGCTTCCCAGAATTCAACCTCAGCACAGAGGTTCTTTGCCAGAGCCGTGTCTGACACAATGAAAGATGATCTCTTCCAAAGCATCCAGCTCAGACAGTAGAAGAACAGCAAGATACAATAAAATATGAAAACTTTTTTTTTTTTTCCCTTCATTTAGAGGAAAAAATGTAGACAAGGCACAATTCTAGTCACTTTTTACATTAATTTTATGCTCTTTTAGCTTGTCTTTCATAGAACAAATGCCTGTAAAATACAGAGCATATACTTGTAAAAGCAATGGTAGTTAAAAGGGTAACATGACATGAGCCTAATCTGTCCTCTTTAATCAGCAGATAGAGCAAATGGAATATAACATGACTGTTTGCATCCTCTGTGGCTTGAGCTCAGAGAGAAAGCTGATACAGAACATTTTGCAGTAAAAAAAAAAAAAAGAAAAAAAAAGGACTTTTTATACACAAAGCATAGTTCTGTTATCAGAATGATTAAAGCCATTTACTGTAAAATAACAGCTTTCCAGATCCTCTCAGCATCCTGAACTCATTCTGCTGTTCTGTGGTAATTAGATGTGTTTCAAATGTTGTAAAATATAAGGCTGTTTATGGAAAGATGTTCTGCTAATCAAGATGTCTCAGAGTATTTGGTACAAGTTTTCACCTCTATTCCTTCTAACATCTGTCATGTAGGGGAGGTAACGGAGCTTTGCAAAAACATAACTAATACTTCTGCAACTGTAATTTGCTAGAGCTTAAACCAAAACATTTAACAGAAAATTCCATAAGAAAAAAAGTAAAGATGGTGTGGTTGCCAAGAAAGTGAGAGGTCTGTATAAATTCTGATTGCAGGGACATGCCTGTGTGTGTTTCTGGGTTCTGGTCCTCTGGGGCATGTTGAGGAATGAGCACAAGTCTCCCACAGCCCAGAGAACAGTCCTGACCCACCTCTTGGTATATACATATATTAAAAAAAAAGAGAGAGAGAGAGAGAGAGAGAAAGAGAGAGAGAGAGCAGAGCTACCAGAATCAACATTTTGTGATCTCACCCTTCATTTCTGTTGCTTTCCTGGCAAGTCACAGTTTGCAAAGGGAGATTTCTGGGGACTAAGTGGTCGCCTAGTTTTTATTTAATTTCTCTGTCAATTTTATTTTTCCAGGGTTTCCTATTTTGTGGGGCATCTAATTCTCGGTGCAAGTGTAGTCATTGGTTATTTACTACATTTTATTTACTCTGCCATTCATTTCATTGCCCTGATTCTCCCTACTAATGTAATCACAGTTGTTTTTCCGAAATGTGTTAAGGAGACGAGACACTCCCTTCCAAAGCCTCTGCTTCCCAGCCTTTACCAGCTAGCTGTGTTGTCACCTTGGAGCATACAGCATGATGGACCTTTGCTGCAGGGCCATGTCATCGCCCAGGCTGTATTTCAGTCACTTTCTCAAATCATTGAATTCTTTTGAGAAGTTTCCATCTGCAGCTCAGAATTGCAGGTACATCTCCAGCCTCAGAAATACAAGTTTTCCTTGAGTTTTGGCAATGCTTTTTGATAACTTTAATATTTTTAAACTATTTTTAAACAAATACACATACACCCAGTGCTAAAACCCAAAATGATGATTTGGGCATTGATGTCAGAGCACTAAGGGCCCTCACACTCCGTGCCCAGCCTCCCCAAGTCCTCCTTCCACCCTGCCCGTGGACCAGGAGCCCTCTTTCAGCTCAGCTCAAGTTTCTAAGTCCCTGCCCTAGTGACAGCACAGCAGTACCAGACCCACCTCTGGCCCTGCCTCTCAGGTGGACCTTAGTCATATGCTGTGAGTAACCCATCTCCAAGATGAACCCCTTTGACATACCCTATGGTTGTGTACCCCACTTTGTCGCTTCCTTGTCTCTCCTTTTGCTCCTGGCTGGGCTCCCTGCTCTGGACACCAGAGCGAGTTTATCCCCTAACCATGTCCAGGACAGCTGATGGACTTTTATTACAGCAATACCCTGTTGTGCTTGGACGTGGTGGGACTACAGGCCAGCGGTGACGGCATGGCTGTGTCGTGGTGACCCTGAGCTCCTAGCTTCTCATGGTGCCTCAAGACACAAGCTGCAAGAAAAAGGAATGAAACCTGGAAATGACTTGGCATAAACATATGCATCACAGAACGAGTTAATCAGTGGAAGAACTAGGGACTGAACTATACCTTTTGAAGAGGCAAGACTTGATTAGCAGGGTTTACAAGCAGAAACTTCTCCAGAGGGATTTTAATATATTTTTAAATATAGATGTACATACATCCATGTACATGTGCATGGTGGTTCTGCCTTCTCTAGAAATGAACAAAGCTATAAGTTTCAAGGAAGTTTAGAGTTCTCTAAACCCAGGTAAGAGATGAATCTTTTCTGTGATAATTCTGTAGAAGTTTCTGCAGCCCAGCAGCACAAACTCAACCTGCAGGCATTGACCTGCTCTGTGGACAAACCTGAGCATAGTTGACTGCCAGGCAAGAGAGTTACCTTCACAGCGAGAGCCCAGTGAGATACAAACTGAGTGCCTGCAGCAAACTACACAGTGTAGACAGCTCAAGCAAGATCACCTCATCAAGTCCCCTCTCCTCTTCACACTACCATTAATCAACCTGGGTAGTATCCCGTCAAAGACACCTCGAGGAAGCTAGCAGTTGTGTCCAAGTGTTGCTGGAAGCTCTGAGTCCAGTTACATTAGATATTTTATGAGTGAAGAAATCCATGGAATGAGCCTGCCAAAATAAATATCCACACCACATCCCAGGGCTTAAAAACAGATTTGTTCACAGTGACCATTTCTCTCAAGACTGAATAGAAAATTGCTGCCTTGCAGTTCTCACCACATTAATGGCAAAAGGGAACAAATAGATACACAAGCAGGGAGAAAGTGGCTGATTAAAATTTTCAGCACTGTAAATAAGACATGCCTATAGAGGACGTGTTGCACTTTGTAAAAGTGGATCACACTTTCAGGTCATCTGATTTACAAAGAGCTTGCATCAAGTAGATTAAGTCCATATTAACAATAATCAACACTAAACTTGTAGGGTTGAGGCTATCATTGACAAAAGAATATCCTGTTCACATCTGAACATCAGAGTGCTTTGGAATATAATATATAAATTAGTTACTGTTTTCTTTAGGTAATGCTGTAAATGTTGTTTCCCATAATATTTTGAGCTGACTTCTGCAAACTACTAAATTTTGCGCATCTTCTGGGTGGTAACATAAACATGAAGCCTTGGTTTTCTACATTTTTTTTAAATTTTATTTATTTATTTATTTTACAAAATTACAATTTTCTACAACTTTCTACAAAGTTATCAGCCAGATTTTCTAGGCTGAAGGCATGATGGGCATATTACTCAGTTCCTCCCTTTTTCTTATACCTTTTATGAAGTATAAGTTACCAGTTACATCAATAATACTGCACTGTATTTGATGGAGCTTGGCCTGATACATCTGTTCTAGTGTTTGAGTAATTTAAGGAAAATGAATTTTTGAAGCAGATTTGTTATTCGGTCAGAAGCAGAGAGTTTTAAATATAATTTCTATTCAAGTGGAAAGTGTATGGCTTTTCTTCTAATTCAAAAGATTACTTACCTTGACATTTTCACCAGAACAAGTATTTTTAACATGTCAACATGGATTGAGACTATACAGTAATCTTAATAAACATATATCTGAGAGAGAATGAAATGAGAGCCAGAAAAGGAAGTCACAGAAGTGCATACATGTTCTAAAACAAAAATAAGCGGGGGGGAGGGAAGTTGGGGGTGATGGAAATGAGCTACAGGGACCATATTGTGGTTTCAGAAGTACCAATATTGGCAATGTCTTCCTAGTATGTTCCATTTGAGGGGAAAATATCATTGAAAGAACTATTTTGGGAATGGTTGCTGTTGTGATTTAGATAGATATACTTTGATAGACTGGTGATAAAAACATGAAAAAAACACACTCGAGTTCATTCATAATTAGAACTTCAGCTGATACACAGCTTGGACTGGGGTTTCAGCATGTATGTGCAGATGGACACTATATTCAGAGGGAGGAAATTCAAGCACAAGAAACTGTAGGGGGGTTAGTGTCATAGTGAGACAGCTTACATCAATGCTTTTTTCCTTTTTGCTGCCAAGACGCACACACACTAATTTTACTGTTGCCCATACGGATAATTTCCTCTTTGAAAACAAAAATTAGTTCAGAGCAAATAACCAAAAATTTCAGGTAGCACACTAGAGATCTGCACCAAGAATGTCAATGGATCAATACCAGAATCAGAATCACAGAATTTCTAGGTTGGAAGAGACCTCAAGATCATCGAGTCCAACCTCTGACCTAACCCTAACAGTCCCCACTAAACCATATCCCTAAGCTCTACAAATGACTACTGAATCAATGACTACTGGGACATAAATAGCTCTGTCACATGGTTACAGAGGAAATCATGATCCCGAGTCTGTGTCAGTGAAACAAAATTTCTTGTACTTAAACTAAATTATTTCTTCCAAATCTATGATATTTGCAAGAGATAAACAGTGATCGTATCACCTTCCATCTACATGGGAGTTGTGAAATTTCTCTACTTAAACGTTCTAGTGATGAAAAAAGGTTGATGAAAAAACACGTTAAGTTACTTCGGCATTTTGGCAGACTGGTTTGGAACTTTCATAAATCTTTTTATTTGATAAAATGTTAATTTTTTTTTTTTTTTTTTTTTTTTTTTTTTTTTTTTAACCTGGCATATGTGCAGGAATGAGGGGCCTAACAACCTTCTATTTGTTCCATCACATATATCAGCTCTCTATTCTTATATGACTTTAATTTACCCATCAGTACAAAATGTTTGATTAAAATAGACATGGGTAGGTGGCACAAATTGCACTTAAAACAGCAATCTAAAATGGGGTTAAGAAAAATGATGTCCTTATGATTAATTGCAGTACTTCTTATTTGATGTGAACTACAAGTTAATGACTGCTTTTAAGATATTCTTATTGCTTCTTCTTTATTTATTTGTCCAAAAAGGCATTTTATTTTTATTTTTTAATCCTATTGAGTAACTGCCGTGAGTGGGACTTCATATAAACATACTTGACAAAAACAGAAGAATAGGATTTCTATAGGAATGGGTTTCTTGAAGTGACAGATTCTGACAGTGGTAGTCAGCAAAGCAACCAAATGAGTACCTCAGCCTTTAATTGTTCCGCACTTTCACATAACTGATATTGGCACAAAAGCTCCATTCAGCAGTGAGCGTTTAAATCATGGGACGATAGAGTTCAGTCATAACTTTACATGAAAATGTACAAGCAAGCTGTTAACTAGATCTTCCAACATCTGTTTCCATCCCATGTCACTTTAAATATTTCTCTCCTCTGAATGATGCATAAATTAAATTAAAAGAGTGCTTTTTTTTTTGGGGGGTGGGGTGGGGTGGGTGGGGAAGAGTTAGGAGGGGAGTGGGCAGAAATGAGATGGTGGTCTGCCCATCAACATCACACAGTATGGCAAAATTTATCTCACACCTTTTAATGCCAGGGCTGTCTGCAAGCCTGGTACATGCTACCAACAACACCAGGAGTGACTGTTGTTAAATGCAAACAACAACACTCCATTGCTTTCCCAGGCACAAACAAACAAGCCAAATCGTAGTAAATTATATCTGTGTTTCACCCTCAATAGTAACAGAAGTAACATGAATAATAGGTAGACAAAACAAGATGACCCAAGTTGTGTTTCTCTCCTGTTGTCCATAGACTGTTGGGAATCTCTGAAGTACTTCTACAGAGGCTACAAATTAACTAAGAATAGAAAATTGCTTGTCCATAGGCTTACACCATTTTCATGGAGTGCACACATTTGCTTGAAAACTTTAGGGAAAATGTTTGAAGACCACACTAGTAAGGCTTTTTCTTTTATGAGAGAGAGAGAGAGATTAGACAAAATATATATATATAAGAATAAATATAGGGGATTATGATATAGGGGAAAAAACGGTTATTGGAATAATAGCATGTTGATCTTTATACAATTTATCTTATCTACTTAAGTCTGGGAAACTTAAAGCTGGGAATTTCTAGCCACAAAAATCTAGTCACAGATGTCATACACACTGGTGTAAAATAGATTACATGTTGAAAAATGGTTTTAGAATCACTCCTTTGTGCAAGAAATATTATTTTCTTCTCTCCTAAATTGATAAAATACAATTGCATTTCCTTTCTGAGAATCAGTTTTGACTTCCATGTAACAAAATTTCACAGGCGACCTCCCATGCAAGATAAAACACATGCCACGTTGGCCTCAGTGCTGTTCAGCAGCAAAATCCTACCCACAAAATAGGAAAATATTGTGCACATTCCATGCTGGAGCAACGAGAGGGATCTGCAATGCCCTTCTCAGCTGTCACCCAAACTCAGAGGTGCTTAGATTTAAGCCACACACTGAACTGTCAAAGAACAGCCAGGACTGCATTTGTGCGATGCTGAAAGTTTGATGCCTAAACTCTCACAACAGCCCTGAAGGATTCAGAAGCATGGAAGCACACTGTTCATACCAGACATCAGTTCTGGCCGCTCCTTCTGGAGGTATTATGCTGGGCTTGTGTTTGGCAGGTCCTGTGTTTGCATTGGGAAGCCACAGTAGAACCTGTGCTGGGACTGGGGTATTTTCTACCTCAGTGTCAGTCACGGGAAATAGACCAATCAGTAGGAAATTTAGATTAGCCCTATTAACTCAGAACACATTCAGGCCATCTCTTTTCTGTGCTCTAGCATCTGTAGACATGATAACATTTAACAGTTTCTGGGGGAAAGAATTTGCTGTATTAGGAGCAGCAATGAGAGGTAGGAGCTATTCCAAAGAGAAAAGTTGCAACTCCTGGAAGGCAAATAAGTAAACTGAGAAAATACTGGAGAAAGCACTTGAGGCTTACTATCAGCTGGTGGATTTTTCTGAATAGGAGAGGGGAAACAAGTAGTCTGAAGTGTAGAGGCCGTGTGAGACAGAATTGATGTGGCAAGGTTTTAGATAGATAAGCAGAGAAATAAATAATGTAGAGAGGGAAGGAGCAAGAAAAACTGTTGAAGAGACTGCAGATGTCAGCAAGCAGTTGAGTAGGAAAAAGTGACAGAAAACATGACTCCAGATTGTAAAGGAAAGTAAAGGGGCCATAAGATATAGAAGACATGATAAGGGCCACGGAGAGAAAGCAGTCTTCTGTCCTCTGCTCAGATATTTGTGTTCTGCATTAGGAGCAGGAGAATGTCATCTCATTCAGCTCTCACCAAAGACCTGTCTATTTGGCTTACACACACCCCTACCTTCTCTCTCTCTCTCTCTCTCATTTCTGTTGAATCACTGATAACGGAAAAGCACATCTTGCTCTGGTATGTCTGATAAAATTAAATCAGAAGAGTTGCTTTCTTCCTTCTTTTCAGATATTAATATTCCCTAGTGAATAAGCCTGTATCCTGTTAGTGCTCAGTTCAGTTCAATATCGGATGGCACCGCAGGTTATGTATGCTGTCCTTCAAGTCCTGCCTAAACCTTCTGTCATTATCTGTCCCCTGAGCAACATCACTGCCTTTCAGGGGCCCCCTCATTCTTCACCCACTCCTGGAGAGAAATCACAGTTTTAGCAAATCTTACTGCAAACACCATGAAACATCAGCAAAAGGACTTGCATACACATTTTAAAAATAAATAGAACTGCTTGACCGTAATTAAACATATTGTGGTATATAGTCGTCCTCTTGTTCACTGAGCTTGCATTTTTTGAGTCTGAAATAAATTCACCACTCTTCAGTTTGCAAGAAAATTGGTGGCAGTTTTCAATACAATGCTCTGTTCTTGTGACCTTCATGTCACAGTCATTTGTGAAATTCTTCCCTTTGCCAGCATTTTAATCCATAACACTTTATTCATTATTCAATCATCCTAAAAAATATCATCAGCTAAAAATTAAGCTTTGGGAAGCAGAAGAAATGGCTGCAAGTCTCCATATGTTATCAGTCTTAATTTTCTTCCCTCCCAGTCTCACAATCCTCCTTCCATTTGTTCCAGTAGTTCACTTATCAGCTCCCTGAGGGGACCACAGGCTAGTCACTTCTTATCTCTTTACCACAAATGTGACATTACTTAAAGTATAAGCCTGAACAATGATATCAGTCACTGTTTTCCTCTCCCTTTCTTTGCTAATCCACAGTACTAATTCAGCCTACTCTCTTGCACTTGATATTCACTGAAATTAACAGTTAACAAATACAAGCTGTTTTCTGTGCTTTTTTAATAATCAGAGTAAGTACCTCTTGCTAGATCATGAGGAATTTCAAACTATTTGACTATGTAAGAGAAGAGAATTAAAATATTTTTTTAATCATGTTTCATGGCAAATGCAGCATTTGACCAGTAAACTTGAGAGCAAAGGCTGACAGCTGGGCTTGTGGCAGAGTAACCTCTTCTCCACTGGGATTACTGGCAGGGCTGCTGAAGAGGCCAAGTTAGAAAACACTCCCACACTGAATATCTGCCCCAGGATGCTAAATCAGAATTCTTACTCCCAAACATAATGCTTTCTGCCAAGATTAGACAGATGATTTCAACTTACAGGGTCAGGTTAGTAAGTTATCATCAGTAAAGGACTACAACACCCTGACTTCAAGGACCAGATGGCAAAATAGAGAAAAGTTTGGAAGATCATGATTACTCACCACCAAAAATTATGAGGTAAGTATTTACAAAAAGTATAGATTTTGATTAAACTGTTATTCTGCAGCTTGCAAAGAAAAAAAAAAATCTGTCTACTGAGAAATGCTGTCAATGAAGAACATGTTGAAAAAGAGCTGATCAGTACTCAGGTGTTTTATCTTCAGATCCCTAGAAAATTTGTTTTGTCCAATCACTGTACTTTGAGTCATGCATTTAAAAGGCAGGTTTAAATAGCTAATCCTTAACAGATTAAATATTTTCTACTGTGACTCACCTGATGTTTGCAGAGGACCTGTAAAAAATAACTATGTTGCTTCAGAGCCCCTGACATTTCACGTGGGAGATAGGTCCTTGATAGGTGCATCCTACCTGGAGCAAAAAACAGAATATATATGGAAATGAAGACCTTTGAAATATGTTCAACACAGTAACAAATTTTACATTGGGTCTTCTGATTCTTAGCTTTCTGGGTAAAGGATAATACCTCTTCTCTGTGGCTATAGCAGTCAGCACAAGCAATTTATTTGATATCAAAATTGGCTTTGAGAGCTAACACAAGAAAGTATTATTACTGATTAACCTGGAAAAAACAAAATAATAAAATTTTGGGTGAGCATAGGAGAAAGTGCCTGCCTACACCTACTTACAGCACACTTCAGCAGTGATCAAATTTTTAATCCATTCCTGAATATCAGTTGGAAACAACAATTGTCAGCCCAGAGGAAGGCTTCAGCTTGCCCTGACAGCCCTCATCCAAGGCTGGAGCTGTGGATGCTGGATGCACCCTGCTGCTACCTGACTAGCGCAAGGTATAGGGAAAGACAGCGAGGTTCCTGTGGATGAAAATGAAGGCCAACAGCAAACCTAGGAAGGTATCAACATTTAGAAGAACCACATCAGCTGCCCAGATCAGTCTAGGAACTCTTACAGCTGTGAAGACCTGGATTACCAGATTTCTTGCATACACCTTAGTTTTTTACACCAGATTTCATATCTGAATGTCCTTTTCCACATTTCCCTGAAATACATGTTATTTTCAAAAAGTTTAGGACTGGTTTGTGAATTTATCAAATAATATTTTTAATACCAATAATTGTTAAATGCAATTTCAATATAAAACTTAATTTTAAATGTAAAATAAATATTAATTTCAATATATGAAAATAATATTTTTGAACTGTAAGAAAGTTCAGAGTGACTCAAATGCTCACAGTTACCAATACAGTATAAACAACCACATAAATACGTATTTTAAAATAGCTTACTGGAATTATATATGACTGGACTAAGCCCTCACTATAATTCTAACTGGATCAATTAAGGCGTGTGTGTCACTGCAGTCTAGTGAACTGCTTACAGTGAAACCTGATTGAATCGTAAGTAGATCAGGAAGATGGTCAGCCTGTGACATATTATCCAATGCAACATACGCAAAGGAGGAGAAGAAGCCCTAAGATTTTTATAATTTAGCTTGGTCAGCCTGTCTAGACCAAATAAAGAATAGGTTCTCAGTAAACAATTTACCATGTTACTCACTGAAAAAAATTCATCTGGATTTGTTATCTGGCAGCTTGGACAAAATTACATGCTTATGTTTCTTTGGAATGGTTTAACACTTCTTATCCATGATTATGTAACTGTGCTTTACTTCAAGATAAATTGTGAGAGTGCAGCAAACCCAAGAACCTCAAGAGTTTTGATTTTTAGATCCTGTTTTGCCTAAAGGCACCCTCTGCTTTTAGACTGAATCAGTAGAAGTCTTTAGAACTCAGCTGAAGCCATGACCAATGTAGTACTGTTTGAGGTACAGCCCAGAGGGAGAAAACAAAACAAAACAAACAAACAAACAAACTTTGATTCTCTGCATGGGGTTATGAAGTTTGGTCAGTTCAGAGTGATTTGCACCCTTACACAGAGTTAAACATTATTTTGTTGTTCAGTGGGACCCTTTTGTAGAATTAAATGCGAATACAGGTGAATTGTAATCAATCTAGTGTACCAGCAGACCCCAAGATTCACTGAAAAGCTCTATGCACTTTGTCCAAAATTGCTGAAATTTTACCAAGTACTACTACCACCATTTGTAAAATGAAGTTGCTCCTTTGTCATTTTTTCATTCTTATTGCTCCTCTGTATGTCTGTTGTCTTCTAACCATCTCCTCAGAGCTGAACAGTCCCTTTTTATTTACACAGGCAACAAACAAAGCTGCTTTAGTCAGTGATTTGTAATTTTCCCGTACTGCAAATACCATATATCCAGCTTTTAGTTACTTTAACTCCTACAACTGACGTGAATAATACTGAAAAAATAACGGTTAAAAAAAAAAAAAAAAAAAACATAAATTCATTTAAAAAAATCATAATTCATAAAGGAAAATAGAGGATATGATTAGGGAAAATTCTAGATATTCAACACTTCTTTCAGAAAGTTACATATATCCATAAAATGACAGTAACTGGAGACAATGATATAGATTTTTTTTAGTTTCTCTATAATCGTTACAGAAGAGGTGAGCAGTGCCTTAATCAAATTCACAAACATCAACATTTGCTGAAGCTAGAGTTCTGCCTGCAAATGTGTTTTATGCCCAAGAAAAAGGAAGGCTTAAAAGCCAGAGAGTAGGTACATAGCAGACTCCTTCCAGTTCAGCTGGCCTTGCCTAAGACTGCATGAAAAAGACAAGAAAGTGTCACATACACCTGTGTCTTTTTCACAGTTCCTATTCAGAATAAAATGGGATCCATCACACCAATGCTTTGTAATAAGAGACCTCCAATCAATCATCATTATGGTGACAAATGTAAAGCACTATTCACCTGAGCTAAACGTAAATTAGAGACTGCACTATAATAAATCCTGGCTAAAATATTAAACTCAATGAAATTACATTCATTAATTCAAGAAATAAATTATCCCCTGACATGTGAAAAGCTCTATATTGTTATGTGAGAGAAACTGAAGTCTTTGGGGATGGTTAATGGAGAACAATAGAATTTCTTCATGGAAAAAAGCAGGGAAAGTCTGCCAAGTGCATACATTCTCTTAGGACACACTTGAAAATATGAAAAAATACTTTTATATTCATAATTTACAGAATGTTTTTAAATAAAAATAGATTTTATTTTGTGAAGTTCTATCTCCTCATAAAGAAGGGAGAGGAGTTGATTGAAAGAGTATGTTGATTCCCAGGGGTATTAATGAGATATTCCCAGTAAAGACTGCAATTCATTGCAAACCATATCTTTATCATGTGTTTCCTTGCACGATATTCTCTCCTTTGAGTCTTCCTGTTTCATGCTAGTTTTTGACCTTGCAACCACTCAAGAAATGTCATGCTAGAGATGAAATTAAAAAGGAGGCTCACTTCTCTCCTGTTTACTTACTCTTCAGTTTGTCACCTCAAACCCCAGGACATGTGTCAGTTGGGCCTATCAGCAGTTTATTTCTCTCTCGAGGAAGCAGTACGCTTTCTGAGGCCAAGTCTCTGCTTGCAGCTTCATTCCAGCTTTCCTGATTTGAGAACATGAACTACTTCACTGTCACTTATCAGTCATCTTTGGACATATTTTTCCTACTGAACTGACCATCTGAACTGGTCACAAAGACTGAAAAGAATTGTGTGTAAAACACAAGAAAAGGAGGGCACTGTGTACAGCCTATAAAAGGCAAGGCAAAGAGTTCACAATGACAGCCAAAAATTTAGAAGACTTCTACAAAAAGGGATGCAAATTCTCTGTTCTCTGCAACAACAAAAACCTTGCTGGATGAGTTAGGTATTAACAAACAATTCTAAAAATTATGGTGGAGTAACAAATGAGAAGATTACCAAAATGGAATTTAAATTCCTAGTCAGGAGGGATTTTAAGACCAGGGCATAACCCAGGCAAAGAGAGGACAATGCAGCTGTGAGGTAGTTTTCTCCAGGCCACCAATATCTGGAAGGAAGAAACCAATCTGCAGGACCAGTTTGTTTCCCCTGCCAGCCCTACTTAATACAGGCTTCGTTAAGTGTAAAGAAACCAAACAAACTGGAAACACAGATGATCTCTGAGCACCAGTGGCCTACAAACACCGGAGACTGTCCCTCTTACACACCTCACTTTATTCCTGTGCTGCTCAAGAGCACCATCTCCCAGCTGCCTCACCACGGCCATCTGTCCTGCACAGCTTATGAAGTTGAGGGTTTACAAGGAATCAAGCACCGTGGGTTCCCATGGACTTTCATTTCCTATTTCATAATACTGCTCATTATCCGCACTGGAATGCGTGATGAATACATCCATACGAGCCTAGTGGAAAAAACATACCAGGCATTATCCACTTTATACTTTTCAAAGGCTCAGAAAGTTGGCCAAATCAAACTCAATTTCCACTGAAACTCTCCAAAGTCCTTCCCAATGAAAGCTATAATCCCTGCCAAATGTCAGTTTTCAAATTTTTGTTGCAGAGCTATTCAAATATTCATTTTTAAATGTTTTCATAAGGGGCAGAAATATTCTTTTTTCTTCTTCCATTTACAAACAGAATACAAGTATCTCATCAAAATTTATTAAACAATAAAAAAAAGCTGTCTTTCCTAAGCAATATTTTGGCTTCAGAAGGGAAAGACTCTGCCTCAATGAAAAGAGGCAACTTCAATGGCCATCTTTGCTACCTGCATCATATGATAAGTCTCCATCTTTGTAAGATCTCTGGACTAAGTTCATAACCAACAACATTAATGCTGTCTGCTTTCCAGAATAGCAACTGTGCCACACTGTTATATCATACCCTGACCAAAGCTTATCTCTTTAGAGGCAGGTAAATTATCACCACTAGCATCCCAAGTGGCTGCCCTGCACCTGTCCTCACAACTGCTGGGCTCACAAGGTCTCAAAAGTTGAAGCAATGAACTGCCAAATTGCATTAAAAAATTCAGCACTTAATCATGTAGGAAAGACAGACAACTACCAAGAACTTAATGAATCACACACATTTATGTATTCAGTTTTGCAGGTTCCTTAAAGCTTACCAATAGGTTGCTGTGTATAGGAGTATACTAAACTTCACAGAGTACGTGCAAAACACAGTGTAATTCATCATTTTCACTGGTATGCTGACAAAACCTTTATTAAGCCAGCAAAGTAGATCTTTCACAGCTTCATTTCATGAAAAGAAAGTATTTGGTATATTTACATTGTTGTTTTGTTGCACTGAGGTACAAATTCCAAGTTGTCAGTTTTAAGAGGACCCAGGCTTTACATTAAAAGAAAAAAGAGAAAAAAAAACAAACAAACAAACAACAAAAAAACCTTCTGACTCAAGCTTCCTTAATAAATCTTTCTGACTATCTCAGAGTAAATTTTCTTTAGTGTTCTGGTTCAACTCAAGCTTTCACCTCCTGGTTGAAGGTCTTATATCATTATCCCGTGGGAGGAACAAGATTAACAGCTGATATGCTGGGGGAGGAAAGGGAAAATGATCATGATTCATTTTGTGCCTTTTTTAAAAATGACTTGTTATTAGTTACTATTTTTACATGCTTCACTGGAGTGTACAACAACAAGGGAACTTCCATCTATTTGTGCTTGATGTTTTGGCGGTTTTATGCACAAAATCAAGGCCAAAAGACAGGGAAAGGTGGGAGAGAACTGTCCTAGAACAGAAGTTGGAGTTCCTCTCTTTCTGGGTGATAAAGTTCCCAACTGACCTACTACATGGCCATGAGTGGCTTCCTCTCCAGGATGCCAATATCTGCAGGAACCAAAGGCATACCACAAACCTGGCCTCACCAGCCCACACCAAAGTCTGCAATGCTGCAATTTGGAGGGCAGATCTTCAGCTGTAAAAAGCTATTTAGGGAGGGTGAAAACACAATGCAAGAAAGTATAGTTAAATCTAATCCCAAGCCCTTCAGCTTTTCCTTTTATTTTTATTTTTATGTTTATATTTATATTTATTTTTATTTTTATTTTTATTGTTTTCTTTTACTGAGCACTGAGTAGGCAGTATTTTAATATTCCCACTCCATTACCATCTTGTGACTGAGTCTAAAATCTTGAAAAAAGCCCTCATATCTGTATTTTACTTTGTTTCCACACTGACATGACATTTCCAACTATGTCAAACCTAAAAGCCAGAGAAAAATTATGTCCTAGCTCATTTAAAACTGTAGTCAAACTCCAAAACAGCTAGATATTTAAGTATGGGATCTTGGCCAATCCTAAAAATATATTTGTGTAGCTTGGGTTGGAGAATGATTAGAGCTGGCATCAGACTTATTTCATAGGAGTTTCTCTCTAAACATGCCACCACATTGTCATCACAGTTATCCCAATGGTCTCTAGCAGAGCTGGCAAATTTGGTATGGAAAAAAAATAGTGGTAGCTGTGAAAATCTAGGAGATGTATTTTATTCATTAATTTCATCATTACATGCAGCAAAAGAAAAGCAAAAGCTAGGGAAGACTGGAGATAATGTTTGCAACTAAGCTGCCTATGAGAAAATGCCCCTCAAAGCAAATGCAGGGTTCTCTTCCAATGCCCAAACATCATTCCCTTTCCTCATTCCACTCAGCAATATGCCATCCACAATGTCACAACCTTTGGCCATGGATGTACATTCCTCTCCTTCCCTGAGCCTCCAGCACTGTGTAATATAAGTTTATAAGTATATATAATTTCCAGTATTAGAAATACATCTTGTCTAGGAATTGCTATGCTAACTAATGCTTAGTGCAGATTTTTTAAGTAGTCCCTACTGTCAAATATAGTTTATAGCCAGCTGATCTGCATTGTCTTCTTCCAAAACCTCAGCAGATTCAACTGACTGTCACTCTCTCTATTTCAAGTGAGTGCTCTTCTCTACCATATTTCCAGCAGACCAAAATCCAAGGGTTCACTCAGCTCACAGAAATCAGAGGTTGGTTATTGGACTGAATTACCACATTGTAATAAAGATTCCCATTTTGAAAACATCTCTCTGCTGTTCACTGAGGCATTTGATAAAATTCAGATTATTTTCAGCTACTGCAGAAAATGTCTAAATAAATCTAGAATCAATTTTAATACTAATTTATTTAAATTAATTAGATAGACACGCATATTAATTGTGTTTTCATTTTTCTTTCAGATATTTTTGGTCAATGGTGAAAGCAGAAGGGAAAACATCTGTTCCAGGTGAATGATGTACATAAAAGCCATCAACAGGAGCATTATACAAAAGCTGGCTGAGCCACTAACATTTCTCCACAAGTGGTGTCTAATGCATCTTAATAGCATAAGCCTAGAAACCATAAGAAAGCCTTTGTTTTTGAACAGTTATGCTAATTGAGGTTAAATATACATAATCGGATACAAAAGATAATCTGACAGCAAAGAAAACCAAGTGGATCAAAGATATGAAATTCTAATGAGGCACTTAACAAAATAAATGCCATCTTCCACTTTTAACTCTGTAGTGCACTTGTTTCAGTGTTACTACTCCAGATTTAAAGCAGCATAGCTGAGATCAGAATGTGGTCTGATCTAAGCATTGGTTGAGAATTAAATAGTATCCCAGCAAAGGGTATGCATTTACCCTGACACCTTACTTTTAAAAGTAGTATTAAAACTTTAAGCTTTTCACAGCTTCTAGAATTATTTCAGTCCTCTCAAGAACTGGGTGTAAATTTTGAGAGGATTAAATACAGACTCAATTAATATTTTCCAGAAGCAGAAAGAGTGAAAGAGTGGTCAAAGGATATAGGTGTATTACTTGAAAAACAGTTACTTTTGAAAAATGTGGTAGCTAGTCAGGATGACAAGATATTTAAATTATACTTAAATGGCATATTAAATAAAGAGGTTTTGTTTTCTAAACACAAGTTCATTTAACCCACTTACTAGTGATATGTGCTCACCATCATGTTAAAAAAATAATAAAAATAAATTAAGGATGTCCAAGCTTTTTGCTTGCTCTTGCATGTTGCAGGTAGGAGTGATCATTAAGGAAGGTTGCTTTATACTTGCTGCACTTTCCTACAACAGTGATATTGTTAAAAGGAGAGAATGTGCACAGCAAACAAGTAAAGACTTATCAGCAACAAAGCACTTCCATTATACAGGCGCCCTTTTATCCTGATCTAATTATTTCCATAAAGCTTTACTTTTCATTCTGGTTTCCACTGCCGCCGTAAGGCCAGATCTTAAGCTGGCACAATAGACAGAGAAATATATGTTGAGTTAATTACAGGCTCTGGAGAGCAGCCAAGAAGATATACTGCTATGAAACATTTACTTACATTCCAGAGGTCATGCAAACAGCATTAATGGGATTCCCAGCTTCAAGACTGTGTGGAAATGAAAAAGGGGAACCTCCCATAGGAATATTGAAATGTAAGCTAAAAATGGAAAGTCAGACAATAGGGAAGGAAGCTTTAAGACTTAATGCAAGGAACTAAACTGTAATAAGTGAACACACTTTTTTTTTTTTTTTTGACTGATATGCAAAGGGTAGATTTTAAGATCTAGCCTGAAAGTCTGCAATGTTAAAATAAAGGAAAAGCATGCTGCCAGCAGGTGAGACTTCTTTCTCTGGTTTTCTGGCTTTGAGAGAAATGCTGGGATAGTATATAGGGAATATCAGAAAGAGTTGTTCCAGTCTTCCTTTCTGACTCCTTTCACATTCATTTGATACTTTGAAATGTGTAGCCAAGGTCCAAAATATCTCATCTTGGATTCCCTTTAAAGGATTCCCTGCCTCTTAAATCCCCTATTTCTCTACTGTCAAGCTGAAGGAAACAGGGTTGCTTGGCCGTGATTCCCCAGGTCACCAGCAGGACAGACTGACTGATGTACAGACATCAAGAGAGTTAAGATTTCTAGGTACAGTTCTTCCAAAAGGAGGGACAGGATAAACTGTCCCTACCTCCTGGGGTCAAGAAACCAATCTTGAAGTAAATCTCTCAGCTGATCCCCCTTACACTGCATTGTTTGTGTCACAAGAATATCTCGGACTGCACAAAAGTCCTTTAGCATTAAACTCAACTGGATGATGCACTCCAGGAGTGCACATACTGTGCTAATGGACAGAAAGTCCACAGGATCAGACTGCATTCATTCATAAATAAATTCCCCCAAAATGTATACTGCAGGCATCAGAAACCCATCAGAAATGTTTTTACATTGCAGATTATCTCCTACTATGCAGCAGTTTTTGTTAATGTCAGCATAACCTGAGATGATTCATTAGTTCATTCAAGTCACCCTAAAAAGAAATCAAGTGGGCCCTTGAAAAGTTTTATTCTGCCTTGTGTTGTATCTATCTTCCTAACTACACTTTTTTTTTTTTTTTTTTTTGACTGTTTTTACACCTGTAACATCTCATCTAGAAATAACTATTTCTTTCATAACCTCTCAATACTTGTCATTGTTTTAGCGAGTCCTGCAGACTGCTACGAGAGCGGTTGGGTCTGTCAGCCTCAGACAGTGTACAAACCTGATCTCGGGAAGTACCTTCTGTTCCATGTCCTCACAAAGATGCTGTCAAAGGCACGAGTGTGCTGTGGAATTCACTACTACAGCTTCTAAGAAAGAGATCACCCATCCACAGACTCACTTTTTATACTTGGAAACACTTGCCAACATCTGGTCAACTCATATCTAATTCAGCTTACTCAAAGGCTGGTCTGCAGTGAATTGAGAAATTTTATATTAAAAAGAGGAGTCACATCACAGATCAATGTCTGTTTCTATAATTCTGTGGGGAGGAGTTAGAAAAATAAATTTCAGTACAAGAAAGCATTAAATTGCTGTAAAAGTTACTATTTGAAGAATAAGCTTGGATCATCTGTTTTGAATACTGCATCACCTAACTCATGTGTTTCACTTCTGCAGAATATTATCTGATCCATCAAAGAAAAAGAGTACATCACAAAGCAATGAACCCACTTGTACCCAAAGGTAGAATATGCCTTCATGTGTTCAGCAAAATACTAATGAGCAGGATGACAGTTTACACTTTCCCCATTCCAGGTGCTTTTGCCTTATCTGTGTTTTCAAGGATATCATAATTCGTGCTTAGGGAGTAATTAACAGTCTACACACACACACGCACAGAGAAAAAGGAAAACTAAGAAAAAAAAAAAAAGAAGACTACTTCAGAATTGTGTCTTCTTGGGGTCCTACCGCCAGACTCTGCATATTAGTGTTCTCTTTGTTGGTGTTTTTCCTCGAGCCTCTTCCAGAAATCAGCAACTTTTGGGAAGATTCTTGCTTTCCCCTCTTGGTCTTATTTATTTTATTTTGTTATTATTATATATATATATATATATATATTTTTTTAAGCAAGTGTCTAGTCCTGCTAGCTGTAAAGGAAAGCTTTATAGTGTAATCCAAGAGTATCATTTCAGCTTCTGTGCCAGTTAAAAAAAAAAAAAAAAAAAAAAAAAAAAAGCCAAAATCTTAAACAAGAAAATAAATTCTCCTTACTGAAATTTAATTGGGGAAAGAGGGAAAAAAAGAGAGAGAAGGGACTAAAGTTTAAGCTGTGAATTCTTGTGGTTGACAACCGTTTCATGCAACCCACACACTGACACAGCCCAGTTACAGTATTTGCAAACACTGTGCAAAGTGAAACCTTCACACTCTACATACAAACCACAGTTCTCTCTCTGCCTGTACCAAACTCAGACGCTGTTCAGGTGTTTTTTCAACAACACCAAACACCTGAATGGAGATGTACAGAAACCTTATCCCTCTTCAGATACCACAGCCTGCAAAGCAGCAAACCATTTCTCATTTTCCCAAACTACTGCATGAGTTCTGAATGAGCTAAATTCTCCAGTGTGAAAACTAACAGCAGCTGGCAAGTGCAGTGGCTTCTTAGGAGGTTTACAGCTCCGTGTACAAAATCTCAAAGTGACACAAAAGCAAGGAATTGCTTTGGTTCAAATAATTAAGCATGCAGAAGCTTTTCACGTGCACTGCAACGCACAAACACCGTTGACTTCAACAAAGTTGCTGCTGCATTAATACATGAAAGATGCCAAACTGGTCTCTAACCTTAAAATGTCTGAATCTTTCTTTTGTCATTCAGGCAGTGGTACTTTAAATCTGTCTTGCTGACGTCCCGTAGCCACAAAGTACATGCATGCTGTATCGTGCTTTCCAATCAGACATATATATGTGGGATGCAACTGTATCCTTTATGCAGGCCTCCAACAGAAATGTACAGACTATTAAAAGCATTTGTTCCAATTTTAAACAGGATTCTGCCAAAATACTTAAGTATAGCCAGTCAGCAGACTGCACAGTGGTTACTGCGATTAAGTGAGACACCAGTCTAAGCTCTGTCTGCACCACAAATTTAACCAAGCTGGTCGATGGTCAGTGGTACAGTCTGTTGATCTGGGCTCATCTCTCAGTGTAATACATCCTAAGTCATACTTGCTTCCATCAACAGAGTATCTGAATGCGTCTGTGGCTCTGCGGAAGCATGTGGGTGGGTGTGTGCTATTCACAGATGTGATGCTACAAGACCTTCAGGAATGTGACAGAAGAGCTTGCTGAGGGTTGTTTATCTTCTAATTTAACGCCAGTCTTTTAAAGGTGAAAAAATGAAAGACTGGCTCCCAGCACCACGTTGCAATTTGAGACAAGGCGAGTTTGTCTTCAAACACTTGGATGATTTACTTTCTGAATTATATCCCTGGATATTACCCTCTCCTTTCTCTTGCAATGCTGACGCAAAATCACTAAAACAACACAAGAGCCAAACAGTAATTAAAACTTTCCATCACATTGCACTGACATTATCAAGTCGTGGGTGGATTCACTGACACAGTAGTGGAAGTACGAAATCAACATTGGTTCCATTCTTTAGAGATGCTGTGCTGCTGGCACTCATACAGAAACGCCTACGAGTCTTGTGAGAATATGATAGTTGACCTAAAATATTTGTATACACTAGGTTATTCAAACAGTTTTAAAGATATTTCTGAGAGAGAGCCTTATTTCAGTTTGATCTCTGGCTCTGTGCTCAAGAAACATCTTGCACTTCACTGAGAATTTGCTGGGAATCTAGATTATATCCCAGTGCTGAATGCTTGGCCAAAGAGATCTAGGGTCTCTGCCAGCAGAAATATACACTGGAAGACAGGCTGCCTCAGTGTATTTTACCAGTACTCCACCACATATTGGACTGATTTGAAACAACCAATTGCAGTTGTACTCTACCACAAAGAACAGTTAAATTGGGCACATTTCACAAAGAACCACCTCAGATGGATTTGAATTTATATGGAAATTTTTGTAATGTAATCTTTGCAGAGAGGGAAGCCATAGCTCATACAAATAATAAAGAAAATAATAACCTTTACACATCAAGCCTTGTACGGATAACCATTTATTCTCATTTATATTTATCTTTCTTTGCAAGCATTCCTCTGGAAAAGAGCACAGAAGTTTTGAGCTTTCTTTCCCTTAAAAAAAAAAATCTACAAAATATGCCTGTCTTTCTGCCATTAAAAAAAAATAAATAATAAAATAAAAAGACCAACTGCAGACATGCTATGGAATAGAAATTCAAGTTAATTATTTGCACGTATTTGAAGGGAAGAAAATAATAAAGGCAATCCAAAATATCAGAACTGTCTTAAAGTATAAAACAGACCAGGGTTAATATTAAGGAAAAACAACAACAGTCATTGTAAATTGAGTATTGAGAAAAAATAACTAAAAAAATTATATGTATAGATAGCCAAGGAAAATGGCACCAGTCACTTGGGGCAGTAAGAACTGTTCTACATGGAGCACAAGAAAAGCTTTTTCAGGCGGGAGCCTTCAGTGTTAGGAACAGGACCCAAATCACAAATGTCATAGACCTACATTAAAATTTCAGCATTCACCAGCAAAACACATATAGACACACCACTACTTCATACAAATCACATTTGCCCCCCAGAGGCACCTGCTGTGGGCCCTTCCTCTCCTCCTTTGGGTGGCTGCCCACCCAGCGTTCACTCCAGCTCACCACCCCTGCTCCGAACAGGAGGTGGAAGCCCTGCAACTCCTGCAGGCAGGTACCATGTGTATCTGGAGCCCTCCTCTGAAAAGCAGGAAGTTTGGACATGCACTTCCATGTGATAAGGAAGAAAGCAAACCCTGGGCCCCCAAGATATCTGGCTGAGATATCTAAAACCTAAACAATTTGGTGTTCATCTCCTCCTCTGCCAGCCCCATTTTCAAGGAAAAAGAGACAAGCTCTGCTCAGCTCTTTTAGAAAAAGCTTTTGGCTACCTTCCCTCTGGTAGGACACCAATCTCTGGTTCCCAAGGGGATGGACACCCTCCAGCAGCCTCAGACATGATTTTAAAGCTCTGCTGAACATAAGAAATTTCCCAACTTGCCCCAGCTTAACCTATAACTCTCTATCTTCTTCAATCATCAGCAGAGATGTGTTTGCCCATCTCACGTCCTAACTCATCACATTTTGGTTGCAGCATCTCAGTTCCTAATCTATGTGAATTAAGGGGTGAGTTACACTGAAGTAGCTGAGTGTTTGACTGAATCCAGCCTTTGGTGTTCATGGTCACACAGGAAGTCTGTAACATCAGACTTCAACATCAAAGCAGTAATCCCAGGGCTGGGTTTGTGTCCTGAGCAATAGGTCACCCTTCCTCTGTCCAGAAATAACAGTGACGTAAGATCAATATTTGACAGTCATTTTCCAAGTCACATATTTTTCTAAACAGAATTCACAAGCTAAGTTTTTCTAAGACTCTCCATTTCTTCCTGACAAGCTACACACATACAAACTATTCCATCCATGAGTGCTGATATAGGGTAAAGTGCTGATACAGGGTAAAGGTCTGCCAAGGGCAGCTCAGCTGGGAGCTGGGCTGCATTACTTCTTAACATACACAGAACTTCTGTTAATCCAAATCGGGGAACCTGATTCAGTCCCTGAAATACTTAGTTACAGAGGATTTTCACTCGGTCATATTCTAGTAAATTGTCTTACTGTTCATATTTAGCCCCATGAGACAGAATGTCAGTGCTCGCTCTCAGGTGTGTGGTGACTGAGCCCCTCCTCTTCCATTTGTCACAACACTGATGTCATTAGAGCTTGAACAGCATTCCCAGGCAACACCTCTTCCTGGAATTAGGGCCAGTCACAGCATCTCACTCCAAAGTCTCTGGATTACTCTTTATCACTAGAAATTGATAGAAGTGAGTTCCAGAGCTCAAGCCTACAACCATCGCCTGCCTCCACTGCCTCCTCTAATGATTCACCCTGCAGACAGCTCCCCATTGTTAGCCACTACCAGAACTCTGCCCCCCCATAATAGGTTCAACACCCATCCAGGCAATATTTGTCCCAGAAATACACCTCTCTGTTAACTCTTCACTTGCACCACATGTTCAGTCCATTAAAAAAATAAACAACAACAACAAAAAGCATGGAGCAAGTCAAAGTTGTTAAAATTATAAATTCCTGTCTCCTATGAACATATAGGGTAGAATGGACACTTTTTTTTCAGTAAGCTTTCCTAAAATTCCCATCATGTTCTCTATTGTTGCCTTGAATTATTTTAGGTTGTAGCACTTTCCCAAAGGGCAACATATTTACCCACTACTGACTGTACCTCTTTCTCTTTCTCAGCAGTAGGTACAAGGAAAAGTGCTGTTGCAGTAAGTACCTGGATCTAATTTCCTTCCTGCTCCCTCACCCAGTGGGCATTAGAGAGGCTCAGGCAGGCTTATGATCTAATTAGATTTCCCCTCTTATCACAACATGTGTGCCTATCCTTGTAGCTTACTGATGAACCCAATCTCTTTTTGTTGTTCCCATTGCTAAAATGTTTACCAAACTTCAAAACTAAGACAAACTAATTTAGATTATAGCAGAGTGCCACCTAGTGCTAAGCAGGTTTGAATTCTTTGTGAACCTGACAAGACTGCCATTACCTATGCTCTGCAGTTCTAGGTGAGTGCATTTAGACTGCTACACCCGCTCTGGACTTTAGCAAAGAACATGATGTACGTAAAATGGAAGAAGAAAACACAATTGAATACTTTCAGACTACTCTGGAAATGCTCAAGGACAAAGGAGAAATAAAAGTCATGCTTACTTCAACCTTTGTTTTATATGATATTTTTTTGCCATGAAAAAAAAATCCAAATGTCTTACTGAAGTGATCATGGCACACAGGGCAAGGAACATCTTCTGTATTTTGGATGAAAGGCACCTATTGACCCCAGCATACATTAGCTGAAATTCTTACATGCCCCACAGCTCACTAAAGAGATATGAGGTGAAAACTTTGCTTGTGGGCTCTGCAAATGGCCTTGGACATGAACAGAGACTACAGACAGAAAAGTTTCCACTCCCTAAATGATTTTACCAATGTTCTAAGGGAGATTTTGGGCTGGCAGAGGGTGGGGACAGGAAGTTGTTCCTTGAGAGTGCAAGCAGAGATTAAGAATTTCCTAGTATTAAGCTGGGGAAAGTATTTCACTAAGTAGGATGATGTTCCCATGCTGTAGATGTTCTTCTCTGAGACCAACAAAGGAAAAATTGAGAAGCATTTTTATTTTTATTTTTTAATTTCTTAAACATTCAACACACCCAACAGGTGTTTTTTAAAAAGATTTTTTCCCAGAAAATGATACCCAGACTCCAGAAACCTCACTCTTGTCTCTTTGTGAGAGCTACAAGTGGTTACTAACAACTGGCTCACACAGACTGTCAGGGTGGAGCACAGATATTCGCAGCAAAACACGATCTGAGGTAAAGTCTATTTGCTGCTTGTTGCGGTCTTCTTCCTTGGGTGTGTTTGAGAGAAAGCTGAGATTAATTGCCATTTATTATGAAAAACACAATTTATCTTTAGGCTAGTATTACTGGGCAGAGTGAATCAAGAAATAATTCAATGAATAAGCTGAGTTTCTGATTTGTGTCTCATCCTGTTTAGTGTTTTCAGACTGCAGCAAAGCCACAAAACACCACTTTCATTGTTTGCATTTGGAACCTGTTATTATTTACAAGTACGGACTGAAACATAAAAGTTATAAAATTCTTCCACTTTGGAGGACAACCAACATTTCATAATGGCTTACTAATTTTTTTTCCAAATATGTCAATTACTTCCTTGCCATGGGAGAAATTAGCACAATTCATGGGTTGCTTTTTATTTTCTTTTTCATTAAAAAGAGTTTGAGATAGATGAAACACAAAGGTGCAGCAATTTGAACCCTCTATCTGCTGTGCAGCTACTACACAGGCAAAAATAGCCTGAACTACTTTTTTTGTGTTATGACCACAAGTCATCAGCTCTGACCGAGAAATCTTGAAGGCTGAGAGAGGTGCCACTCTGCTGCTACTGTGCCTATTTTAGCCATTGTTACAATGAGGGATGAATTTGGTGGAAGTCCAGCAGCATACTAGCAGGCAGGGTATGGAGATGTCTCTGTAAGCTAGATGCCTTGGGAAGACTTGCACATGACCACCTGTTTGAAGCATCAGCTGGTCCCACCACACACCTTCCCTCTCTGCAAAGCTTAGGATGGGTGGCTCTGGGCAGTATGAATGTTGCACATCTGCCCCCAGCTTCATACCATACTCTACAAAATAAACGAAATAAACGTAGGGTTACCCCTACGTAGTGGGTTTTATTTATTGTCCATCACAGTTCGCACTCAATTTTGTCTTGATAATTATTTTAGTTTTTATTGAGGTTTAAAAATCAGGGCACTTTCGCTTACTTGTAGCTTATGAAGTTACGTAGCTGAACAGGAATTGACCAAATCTCTTTCCCCCTCCTAGTGCTATCCTGCTGACTACTCCCACTTATAATTATAGCAAGCCAAAATCACCTCCAACGAGAACCCCTGCCACGAAAGCGAACCTTCATTTCAACCCTAATCATAGTCCAACCGTTCATCCTTCTAGCCTTCTCCACCATGGAGCTAGCACTATTTTACATTGCATTCGAGGCCACACTCATCCCAACCCTAATTCTAATCACACGATGAGGTAGCCAACCCGCCGGCACCTACCTACTATTTTATACACTAGTAAGCTCACTACCCCTTCTAATCACGATCATACACCTATATGTAAAAATCGGCACCCTGCACCTACCAACCCTAGAACTAACCCACCCAACCCTGTCCACCTCATGAACAAGCATCCTGTCAGGACTAGCACTACTCATAGCATTTATAGTAAAAGCCCCACTATATGGCCTACACCTTTGACTACCAAAAGCCCACGTAGAAGCCCCCATCGCAGGTTCAATGCTCCTCGCCACCCTGCTATTAAAACTAGGAGGCTACAGGATCATGCGAGTCACACTGCTAATAGGACCACTATCCAACCTTCTCCACTACCCCTTCCTAACCCTGGCCCTATGAGGTGCCTTAATAACCAGCTCAATCTGCCTTCGACAGACAGACCTGAAATCACTCATCGCCTACTCATCCGTCAGCCACATAGGACTGGTCATCGCCGCAGGAATAATCCAAACCCACTGATCATTCTCAGGGGCAATAATCCTAATAATCTCCCACGGACTAACCTCCTCCATACTATTCTGCCTAGCCAACACAAACTACGAACGCACACACAGCCAAATCCTACTACTCACACGAGGCCTCCAACCCCTACTACCACTCATGGCCACCTGATGACTACTAGCCAACTTAACAAACATGGCCCTCCCCCCAACAACAAACCTCATGGCAGAATTAACCATCATAATCACCCTATTCAACTGATCCGCCCTCACAATTATCCTAACAGGAATTGCCACCCTACTAACCGCATCATACACCCATACACCGAACTGCAGGTAGCTGCAAGCAAAGCCGCAACCCTGGCACACACAGGACTTATCAAAACCTACTTAGGATCCTTCACCCTATCTATCCTAGCAATAATCCTAACCACACAGACCTTCTAATGGCCCCCAACATCCGCAAATCCCACCCCTTACTAAAAATAGTCAACAACTCCTTAATTGACCTGCCCGCACACTCTAACATCTCCGCCTGATGAAACTTCGGATCTCTACTCGCCATTTGCCTAGCCACACAAATTCTAACGGGCCTTCTGCTAGCCATGCACTACACGTATGCACTACACTGCAGATACCTCCCTTGCCTTCTCCTCAGTGGCCAACACATGCCGGAATGTCCAATATGACTCATCTGCAACCTACACGCTAACGGCGCCTCATTCTTCTTCATCTGCATCTACCTGCACATCGGATGGGGCTTCTACTATGGCTCCTACCTGTACAAAGAAACCTGAAACACAGGAGTAATCCTCCTGCTCACTCTTATGGCAACCGCTTTCGTAGGCTAACAAGTAAGCTTCAAGTTACGTAGGGTTACGTAGTTACAAGTTACGTAGTTACTAAATAAAACCCAAAAATAATATTAACAACAAAAAACAATAATAATAAATAAATAAAAGGGTGCACTCCCACTCCTTTGTCAGGACCATCCCAGCTTCCTGCAGATAACCTCTGTCTTTCATTAACCTCAGCACCCAACCATCCACAGCCTTCAGCAAGAAATTAAACCGTTACAGCTGGCCCAGCTCTCCAGTCCTGAAAACCTTCTTGCTTGAAGCAAAGAGAAAAGATTAACTCTATCCTGGTTAGTCATTTGCAAAAAGTTTCCTTTGCTCTTACAAAACATGCAGACAGATACAAGGGGAAGAACTGCTGTCTCTCAAATTTCCCCTTTTACTGAAAGGGTTTCTCTCTCCACATAGAGTTCAACCTATTTCACCCCAAGTACAAGTGGTTTGATGTGCTTTTTCTTCACTTAAGTTCCTGGCCTACAACATGTTGGCTTTTAATGGATTTATTTGTTCTTTTTTTTTGGTAAATATATATCATTACCACAACACATATTATTGTATGTACTAAATTCATATTATTAAATACATATTATTAAATACTTATCCTATTCATTTTATAAAATTCTAGCACAGCAGCACGCCCCAGTTTTACAGAAGTAAGATTTCCTCATTCCATGCACAGGTAAACCAAAAGAACAGCTTTGGCAACAGCTTCCCCATTGAGCTGGGAGTAGAACTCAGGCTTCTCGAGCCACCATCTGAGGTATCTCCACCCAGCTGCACTTCTTCACACCAATGTTGCTGAGGCACCACCTGAACAAGGTCAGCCACCTATCCAGGACTCGGGTTTAAAAGACAGTTCTCCATTGGAAAACTATTGTATCGACCAAGGACCTTCAAATCAAATCTAGTAAATGAGTCCTGCCTTACAGAACTGCTCAAACAAAACAAAAGGGCCAAGTCTGAATGATCCGCGTGATCCTGCACAATGGAATCCTCTTTTGGTTACTGTATTTGAACTGTTCAGACTGAAACACAATGCTCAGCTGTAAAATATTTTCTTTTTGGCAGCTCACAATCTTGTTCCAAAGGCACATGTGAAATACATTCCTGGGTAATCTTGGAGTGAAGTGGGCCAGATGGTAGCAGTCAGATGTGACCCAGTTCTTCTTAAGCTCTCATATTTTCAAAGATGTGTGCTTAAAAACCTCATGCTTCTCTCCCACAACAGATATATTTCAGGCAGGGCTTTTGAGGCAGCTGCAGGCACAAACAGAGCCATCACCTTTCAGCTGCCTGTGTCCTGGGGATAAGGAACTGTGCATGTGTGTAAAATAACAAGTCATTCCATCATGATTTTCGCTCTGTTTCCTGAAGGAGAGTGGATCAAGGGGATATAAGGCAGCCCCTGGTTTAAGGAGGGTGAGGGAGTGGAAATACTTTCTTAAGATTTCACTGAAAGGAAACAGATAAAAGATAGATAGGGGTGGAAAGCTTTTCTAGTTGTTATATCAGCTGGAGGAATGGGAACAGCTTTCAAAATGGCCATAGAGCATTTTGGTTTATGGTTTAGACTTGTTTTCTCAGAAAGACTTTACAATGCCTGATTCGTGTTCAATTAAACATGCAACACACAGCCCTCCTTTAGGAGGGCTCACTCTTTGTTCTTGTTTTCTTTTCATGTTATTTGGCATAGGCATCTAAATAACATCCCCAGTGTGTAAATGTTTCAACATCCTTTTAGTGGTACTCAGAGTAAGCTCATGTAGCTAACACAGCAAAACCCATCACAGTAGCAGAGCCAAAGCAGGGGAACAAAAAGCCCCACCAGTCTGGATGGCCACTAAAGCTAACAGATGCCAGAACAGGCATAGGGTGGTTCCTGATCCTCCATCATGTGAGACTCTTCAGCTACCTCACAGTAGTCAGACTTTAAACTTGTATGCAGACAGCCCTCTCCATAAACTCTTTCTCCATTAAACTTGATCTTTTCGTTGGTGTTCTCCCTGATGAGAAACTTGTTAGAATGCAGTCATCACTACATCACATAATCATTATTCCTTCAGAAATATATACCCAGTTATTCACTACCAAGTCTGTCTTTCACAGATTAAAAGAGGTAGGCAGAGTTGCCCATCAAAATGTCTTTTCTCCCCACCAGGACAGTTCACCAGAATGAATCAAAATGTACATCACTCCAACAGCCTCTGCCAAAAATTTCAAAGACGCAGCACATGAAGAAGAAAACATAACTGATGTTCAAAAGTACCTACATCCCACCATGGCAATCACATTTTTGGGATTAAATGTCATGGAGAATAGAGGAGCAGAGCTCATACATACCCTTTCCAGTGCTCTGCAGCAGTATGGTGCACCCTGCCCAGGCTACTCTGCATAAAGAGCAGCACCACCATCATACTCCATCCTCACCTAGAGCTGGCACCTGGAGCCTGTGGAGAGGAGCCCACACAGGAGCAGGGGGTCTCAGGGGGAACTGCCACCCGTGGGGGACCCGTGCTGGAGCAGTTTGCTCCTGGGGGATGGGCCCCGTGGTACGGAGCTGTGTGGGAGCAGTGCTTGGAGAGCTGCTGCCTGTGGGCAGCCCCCTCAGGCTCAGTTCGGGAAGGACGTCATCCCGTGGGAGGGACCCCACATGGAGCAGGGGCAGAGAGGGACCATAAGGAAGTGTCAGGGACTGACTGCAGCCACCATTCTCCGTTCCCCTCCCCATGGGGAGGATGGAGAAGCGGCGGGAAGGTGGTGGTTTTAGTTTTGTTTGTTTCTCACTTCACTAGCTTGCTAGTAGTAGGTAATACATTTTATTAATCTTTCTATGCTGGATCTGTTTTGCCCATGACAATAATTGTAGTATGATCTCCCTGCCCTTATCTCAACCCTTGAGCCCTTTTCATCATATTTTCTCACCCTTTCCTTTGAGGAGGGGGAGTAAGAAAATGGTTGTGGTGAAGCTCAGCTGCCCAGCTGGGCAAAATGACCACAGAAGCATATGTAACTAAAGTCTCAAACTGAATACAAATACTTGATTCTATATTGTAGCTTATCAGATTGAGCAGTTATGGGACCTTTGGGATCGACAAGTAGGTATGCTGGTTGTGTTATTGCTCCTGAAGCTGGCAGTTTCCAGCGTCCCAGGTACCTTGTGTCAGGGATGGTTATCAGAGTATGTGAAGAGCACAAAATAAAAATAAAAATAAAATAAAATAAAATAAAAAAATAATAATAAAAAAAAAAACAGGATTCCAGGGAAAAGCTTTTCTTATTTCCATTGAAACTGAATAACTGAATAAAGGACAAGACCTGAAACAAACACTTGAACATGAATGTCAACCCTTCTCAGCTGAATTTCATTGACTAGACAGAGTTTAGCCTCCCTGCTGACCAATTGGTGCTGTTACTTACCGTAAAAGTGCTTAGACCCCCACAGTACATGCAGAAGCAGATCTGGAGGCAAGAAATACAATCCATATTTCATCAGTGTGATGGCTTTTCATTACCTGCAGAGATCAATACCTTTGATTTAGTATTTTGCTGAAGGTATTTTTGTTGAGTTTCACTTGCCTTTCATAGTTTCTCAGAGCAGCTGTCTGTGACGTGGAGGCTGAGCTGGAGAAAAGTGATTGTTCACAAGCCAATGTGGCAACAAACCATTGACAGTACTAAAGGCTACCTATGGAGTTCCTAGAAAGTGAACAGCTTAAATATGAGCCTTATAGACTGGCTGCATTAAAATACAAGTTGCTAATTGAGAAAAAAAAAAATCTCTAAATGTACTGTTGAGGCAAAATCCTATTTCTGCAAACTCACAGTCTACTCTGGTGAGGGGAAAAAAAAAAAAAAATTAAAAAAAAACAGCACCTTTTTTGGCCATTGCCCGGACTAGATATCCTTATGATTATACCATTCACTTGGAGGTCAAAATTTGGGCAGAGAGGTTAAATGATTAGTTTTTACCTGCAGCAAAGAAAAATACCAGATGTTCTGAAAGTGAATGGGAAAGTAAAAATAAACAACATGAAAAATATATCCAGGCAGAGATATTTTTTGAAAACATTTCCAACACTGAAAAGCAACTGTGCAGCACTGTTTAGTTTCAGTCTTAACACAAGCCCACGCAGAGCCGACTTAGATAATCATGGCTATAACAAAGGTACTGTAAACTAATCAAAATAATTCATCAAAAATAAGGAGTGTGTGTGGGGGGGGTCCTGCAAAAATGGCTTGAAAGGTCTCTGTAGAAATTTCAGCAAAGCACTACAATTTCCCAAGGTGTACTCTAGCTCCATCATGAGAAAAAAAAACTGTCTCATTGCACATCACCCTGTACTCATTGGATCTATGATTTTTACAGATTTAAGTTAGGAGGCATGAGCATTTTTCCACCCAGACAGATTTTCACCTGTTGGTGAGAAAGACAAAAAACACTGATATGTAGCTTTAACACACTGAAATGGTAAACAGAGATGAGTTAGGTGACCTACAAGACAGCCTACAACAGGACTGGCCATTACTACAAAAGAGTATAACCCAAGTTCTTATAGGTAAAGCTCTAAACTTTCAGATGATAGTGACCAAATGTTTTACTTTTACAACAGGCAAAGGAGGAAAAAAAAATAAAAATAGGGGTAGTACACTCTGGTGTATTCTATAATACATGGACTGTCCAGAGGAAATTTGGAGGACAAAGTTCAACAGCTTCACCTTGAATTCATAATTACTCAATGCAGTTCCTCAATTGCAGTGTGTTTCCTTGAAGGACAAATGTCAAAATTGACCATATCAGTTCCTCTGTGTTAAGGAAAGTGCTAATACAGAGTCACAGAATAAATACCTGTTGGAGGGGAGATTTCAGAACTTGCTTGGGTTGAAAAGCAAAATAATAAAATCCAAGTCTCCTGAAGGGTTGAATGGATGGTGAAGGCATGATTTCTGAAAGCTGAGCTTGTATCCAGATTCCTTTTTTTTTTTTTTTTTTTTTTTTTTTAACGATATAACAACTCAAGATGAACACAAATACTAGAAAATGAGAATTATGAACAAATGCTAAGATCACTATCAAAAGTACATCTAATTCCAGAGTGTCCCTAGAAAAACAGAGCACTGAAAAAGTTTGGTTGAGAACTATCAGTGAGGAAAATGCTTTAGGAAAGTGTGCGTTGTAACAAGTTTTGAAAAAAATTGCACAACATAGTTCCCATTGCCTTGTGTCTTGTTAGCTCTTACTGTTTGGAATTGCCTTTTGCTGTGGTTTAGCCCCAGGAGGCAGCTCAGCACCATCCAGATGCTCGCTCACTCTCCTCAGGTGGGATGGGGAGAGAATTGGAAAGGTAAAAGTGTAAGAACTCATGGGCTGAGACAAAGACATTTCACTATGTAAAGCAAAAGCTATGTGGCAGAAGCAAAGCAGAACAAGGAATTCATTCACTACTTCCCATCAGAAGGCAGATGTTCAGCCACTTCCAGAGCCCATCACATGTAATGGTTTCTTGGGAAGGCAAACGCCATCACTCCAAATGCCCTCCCCCTTCCTCTCTCTTTACCTCAGCTGTTATTGCTGATCACGATGCCACATGGTACCTTTTAGTTGGCCTGGGCCAGCTGTCTTGGCTGTGCCTCCTCGCAGCTCCTGGTGTGCCCTCAGCCTCCCGCTGGCAGGGCAGCACCAGGAGCAGAAAGGTCTTTGGCGCTGTGTGAGCACTGCTCTGCAACAACTAAAACATTGGTGTGTTAACACCACTATTTTCATCAAAAAGCCCAAATACAGCATTTAGTGAGCCTCTATGAAGAGAAATACCTCTGTCCTAGTCAAAACAATGACACCTTTATCTCTAATGTTCAGCTACTATATTCAGTACTATGCAACCTCACTGTTCTGATGCTTCTTCAAACCATCAGGAATAGTTTGATCAATTTTGGATGACAGTAGAAAGCAACAGTGAATTTTATTATTTTTTAAAGGCAAGTCTGCCCTGAAAATGACTGTGGACTGGAATTCCTTGAGAACTTCCTAGAATAATCATCACAGAGGGCCTTTGAAAATTTGAAAACAAACAAAAACCGAAAACAAACAAATCAGGTTAAGGATATCAAAACAGTTTCATGTCAGGCTGATCTTGCCCAATCCTTTGCACATATGATTCTCATTCCCTCCACTTCTTGCACATTTCATTAAATACATATTTTTACAGAGACACAGCATGACAGATGTGAAAAGACATGCACAGAGCAAAGTGCCCCTATGCCAAACTCTCAGTGCATGCAAATTCTTGAAGCTGTACCTAGTCTAAAACTCATGAGTTGATTCCCAGAATTTTTCTTGAGACAAGTCTTTAGAAACATTTTCAAATCATCAAAAAGCTGGAGTGTAACATAAGCCATTTATGGCAGTTCTCCCATCTACAGCCCTCCCCCCTACACTCAAAACCCCTTCCTGCTCTTCACTGTAGAGTAATGCTTTATTCCCACAGGATGATTCTCAGGAGATAGCACATGCGAGGGGGAGATGTTATAGTTGGCAATAATTCAGGGCCCAAAATGGGATACAACCCTTAGCTTCCCTAGGTCTTTCCTTATAACAGAATTAAAACAGAATGTCTTTCATACTATCTGTGACATTAAAATCTGTGACCTTGGTCAGACTCCAGAGAGATGGGGGAAATACTGGAATAAGCTTTGTGGTCAAACCTGTGGCAGACCTTGTGACCATATGTTCCTTTGCCCATTTCCAGTCAACCGTGTTTAAATCTGTGAGAGAATTAAGAAAAAATGTAAAAATCAAGTCAGTAAATGAAAACTCTGAGTACAAAAATTTTTCCCCTCCTCTCTTAAAAATTCATGGATCTTGATAGTCTGTGTGCTGCTGCTAAACTGAAAACACTCTGGGAGAAAGTAATCCAAGTATGTGAAACAGCTCCAAGAATATCACCAGAATTGATAATGCCAGGGCATAATACTCACGAAAACCAAGAGACCTTGATGGACCTCCATCGTTTGCTGTGGAGCAGAAAGCTGCCCACAGCCACCACTGGCTGGTATCAGGTACATGCACTTACATATTTACACAACCTATCCTACCTGGTCTCTACCTGCAACTTAAGCAGGATGGCTTTTTCGTGGCAGCTGAATTTTCAGAAGATAATTTGAAAACCATAAAATGATTGTGATGGTTAGAGAGGCAGAGTTTGATTTAATTGATGGAAATAGCCTGGAATGTTATCATCTCCTAAAGAGAGAAAAACATTCAGAAACACTATAGATAATTGAAGAAAGACCTATCAGAGCAAGGGACGTACTCAGAAAGAAATTTCAGAGGCATTCATTGACAGAATAATCTGGAAGATATTTATTTGTGGGGTATTTTTATTCCTAAGGAATTATTGAGTCTAACTCAAAATACTACAGGATAAGCAAAGTGTAATGTGGGTGTACACATGGTCCTGGCAAAGTGTGGGATGGATCCTGTCCTGATAAATCTGTCCTAGGTAAGCTTTTCCAACCATTTAAAATGTTTCACATTTTTTTCTCTCCCAGTTGGCAGAAATACCACAAGATTGCCCTTCACAAAATAGGAGACATGTAATCTTAAAAATGCATTGCAGCTTTTGATGTAAGAAAATCAGCTTTACACGCTCAACTGACATTTAATTTGACATTTGCTAAACTTGGTGCAAATAGGATCCTTTCAAGAGCCTTGTCTATGCTACAGCCACTTCACATTAAACATTTGTGACAAAGATCTGCTTAGCATTAGCAGTGTTGGGTACCTGTGCACAGACAAGATTTGGACTGCTCTCTCCAGTCTTAAGACTGTGCTGTACAAATCTTCAAGGAAAAATTCAAATCAATGCAATACTGAAAACAATCTTTTCCGCTGAAATTCTGCTTACAGTGGATTTCACAGCTTCTCTGTAAAACAAAGTGAGTCCAGCAGGGATATAGCCCACACCCACCTTTATGTCCGAAGATAATGAGAGCAAGCTTAGCATATACTTACGTCCTTTGTACATTATGTAGTTGTTTTCTCACCCTTTCACTGTCAAACTGAAACTTTTCTGTTTTGCTGAAGATTTATTTTTTTTTTATTATTATTATTTTTTTTTCTGTTTTTATTTCTCCTGAGTTCCAGTTGAGCCTCCAGGCCTCTCTGATGTTGCAATAACATTAAATCTGTTCTGGTCTCCTTCTACCTCAGTCACACATAGCTTATCAAGTTCCCAGTTCTACCATCAGCATGCACACAGTGCCAGACACAGACCTTCATTTATACAATACAAAATACCAGGAATTATTCCAATTCCATAATAGTTGGCTTTTGAGGCTGCATCCCTTATCGGATGCAGGTGGCTTGGGACTTTCTGCTTCTGTGACGTTTCTGCATGCAGTTATAGAGAACGTGTGAATGTACAAAAGAGAGACTAAAAGGAAGGAACACTGCCAGGTGAAGGACTGATCCTTACTTGACAGAAGTGTGGAGGAGGGAGAAGGGAGGGAATGTGCAGACACTGGCTGTTATGAGAAGATGGCATATTGAAAGGAGGCTGAAATAAGTTCTGAAACAGCACTGTAAGCAATAAGCAAATGCCACCTCTTTTGCTGTTAGACTGGAAGAGCGTTGAGGCACACAGGATGAAGAACAGGCTGTGTGACAGGGAGGATTCAGCACAAGGGCAGCTTGCAAAACAAGCGGTGCATGACAGAAACATCAAATTGCTGAAACGTCCCACAACAGGCAATATGGTATCTCAAGGGCTAGCTGGAGCAATTATTTGGCTCACCATACAAAAGCATGTTCTAGAAACTAACTCAAAGGTGCTTTATCACAAACAACAACACCAACTAAAAGTAGGGACAATGTAACTGTAAATGACTATAATCCAGACAGACTTTAAGGAATTATAGAAAATGTCTTTTACAGAAATCCCAAGAAAACAGCAAAGCAAGGTGGTTATCAGACGGCAAAATAATATGACATTGTGACCCAGAGGTGCATGGCAGGGGCTGCTCACAAGGCACAGGTTTTTCTGACTCCACAGAACATCTCAGGAAAGCTGGGAAGTGCCCAGAGGTTTCCTCCAGAAGAAGATATGGGGTTGAAAAACCCACCCCTTGAATCACAAGGACACACAGATCACTTGAACAGGTAGACTCTTTCCGTATTTAGTGATATTTAATAAAACCTTTTGGGAGAAACCAATTTTCTAGAATTATTCATTAAAAAATTAAACCCAGAAAAACTCTCCACAAACTTGTTATTTCTCTAAACAACCCTTACAGAAAAACTGAATGCTCTTGCAACCTTTATCATACAAACAAAAGACAGGCATTTTGGTGGGGAAGGTAGTGGGGTGAGGATAGTCTTTTTTGTTTGTTTGTTTTTAATTGTCCAGTGATAACACCACCCTCTTTCTTCCTTTAAGTCAGGTTAGTTTTTTTGATACAGGGCCTTAAGTAAAGCGTCCAGGGGTTTCTGTTCTGCTTTTTTCCCCCCTCCTTCTTCAATGGCAGCAGGAGTCCAGCCACTGGAGTCTCTCCTCAGTGGTGAATTTCACCTTCCTCCCTCCCCAGCACTCCTGAATGCACTCAGCTGTACCAGGAGGCATCAAAGCTTCTCAACTCCAAGGCTTTTTTCTGTCTTTATAAAGAGGAATTTGAGGGCTACGGTCAGTTTAAGGTAGCAAGGCTAACAGACATATTCCAGGGGGTTTCCACTTACCAAATAAAATGCCTCGTAACTCTGAAACACCTCTTAGGGAACTTTTACTTTAGGGGATGTGTCAGGAGCTTCATCTCAGCTCATCCCAAATGAGGGCCACAGCTGGACCTGAAGGGAGGGCGCTGGGTCCTGGGCTGGGAAGCACAGCTCTGGTACAACTGGTGTGCCTCTCCCCCGGCCCTCTCACCTTGCCATCTTGCTGGGAAGGATTTTCCCCCTGTCCCATGCTCCTAAACTTTAATTCACCGCAGTGTGAAGCAGCCTATGTTTCTCTTTCAAGCATGACAAATGGCCTACAGCAGTAGTATCTGTTTGATGTTTGCATACATGTATGCACACAAATACACTGCCGGGTACATTAAATAGTTTACAACGTGTATGCTGCCCATTCTCATTAATTGTATAACCCTACTGTAAGCAATTTTTCATTCTTAGTTGATTAAAGTATTAGTACAGAAACCATCTGTCAGAAATAAAGATTAGGCAATGGGCTCGGACTTGTTCAGAAAGAAAGCAAACAAGCAGCACAAATATCACACAAGTAAAATCCATCACATGTAATATTAATCCTTTCATTGCCAGGAACCAACATTTCATTGGCATGAGGCAGCGGAAAGGAGAATTTGTTGTTTGTTTGGCCCAGCCAAGCTAAATTTCACAAGGACTTCCTACTTATTTTTGTCCTGATTATTCAACTGAAATACTGCACTAAACTGAAAGAAAAAAGGGGGCATAACTTATCTCATGGAGCAAAACAAAGTATAAAATACATTGAGCAGCATGCTATCATGAATGTTACAATCAAAATTTATTTTTTGCTCTATTTTCAAAGAAAATTAGAGCCAGAATCTATGCATTCTTGGGACGATTAAAAAAAAAAAAAAAAGAGGCTGGAACATAACACACGAGAACTTGATATTTATAATGAGAATTACAGTAAGATCAAACCTAAGAAATGCTTGGTTCATCATTACCCATCTACAACTGTAGCTCTCACTACCCTGGAACTTGTATTTCGATAAACAACAACAAGAAGACAACATGTAGTATGTGATCATATCCATACTCCTCTATATGTAAAACCTGATTAAAACTTTGCATGCCATGCTTCTGATATAGATGCATATTGCAAGAATGGAAACATATAGCATGACCTTAGCATATCTGCCTGTTGCTCCAGTTCAGAACAACATACTCAAGAAAATTTGGTGGAAAAGAAGCATCATGGAGGTTTCCAGTTTGATTGGAAACCTCAATGGGGGTGGCAATGATTTATTATTTTTTTTTAATTTTATTTTTTTAAGCAAGGATAAACATAAGGTATTTGGCTATCTTGGAGGTTTCTTTCTTCTACACTCCACCCTCCTTTAGTGAATGACAGAAACCAGCTGCAAGCAATGGAGATGATTCAAAGCCTTATAAAACACTAAGAATCTTTCACAAGGAGTATGTTAAGAAACTAAAGCATATTGTATCCATTTTATTTCCAAAATATGTTTGTACTTTTCACATGACTTAAAGAAGCAAGTAGAACCCAGGAAGGTAGATTGCAATGCACATGACAAATACTTATTTGTAATCCCATGATGACCATCAATTAGTTGCAGAAGGGTAGTGTAGTGTAGGCTATTAACCAACAGTGGAAAATGGAAATGTCAGATAACTTTTGTAAAGTAAGCAAGAACAATATTTAGGAGTGTCAGCCTTATTCATGTTGCTGAATGAATTATTATTTTTTTTTTTTAATGAAGTCCAGGAGCCTATCAAGAAAGCACAAGTTAGACAAGGTTCTTTTCTTTGTTTTCTAACATCATAGACCCAGACATTGAATACATACATGATGACGACATGCAATTTGCATACAGAAGAAGCCAGGATAATACAGAAAACAAAACAAAACACTGCACTATCTTATTTTGATTATTTTATTATTTTTTTAATCTTCAAAATGTTCTGCCTTGAGACAGGAATGCATGATAGATAGAAATGGCTCAAACATCTTCACATGAAACACTCTTAATCAAAATTCATTCACAATTATTTTTCTAAAACATCTACAGTTACATAATCCCACCCATTTCCATCCATTATCACAGATTTAATTATTTGTTAAACAGTAGTTGCCAGCAATTGAAAGCTGTAAGGCTTTTTGCATATTAGTAGAGTCTTCTGAACTACAAACACAAGAATATCACAACTATATAACTCTCACTTTACATGGCAACCCCAGGTGACAGATGTTCCAAATGAAATGTGTTGCTTACGTGGAGTTCATAAAAATGACAGAGAGCTCCATGCCTCATTAGCTCTAAAATCCTTTTTCCTTTACTAGGATTATTTTCTAAACCTACAGCATATTCCTCATTTGGAACCATACACTTTGATGAGTTGATCTTTATCTTCCACTGCTGCTATTTGGCAAATTCGCAAGTCAGGCATACAAGAGCTCTCCAGTAAAACACTATGTACAGAGCACAGTTTAAACAGATGGGTTGCTTGGAATCCATATCTCCCTCCATCCGGAGGGAACTACTTTGAGGTTTTCTTGAACTGTTGTAAACAAGAGGATATTTATATATATATATATATGCGTGTATATATATATTTATATATTTTATATATAAATGTTCTAAATGTCCTTTGGGAGTCCATTTGTTTTTATCTTTCCAAATGATGACTAAATACCTGATCTGTAGCATTTCTCCTGAGAAGATACTAGTAAGGGAATGACAGTTTTGATGCACTTTGGAATGGCACAATCACGTAAACGCTTGCACAATTAAGACTTATGAACTCATCCAAAGTATCTAAACATGATATTCTAACTAAAAACTAAAATACCAGCACAATGCAGCAAGTTAAAAAAGAAAATTCTATGTAATCAAAATATAAACAAGTACATAGGAAATGGATATCTGTCAGTAAATCTATATCTTTTTAAAGTAGAAAACGTATGCACTTAAGAAAAAAACTGTAGCTATCTGACAAACTTTGTAAAAAAAATTACTTTCCAAATGCCAAGATATCCCGTAACTGGCCAGGTATAGCCACATGAGAGCTGCATGGCTTAGAGCAACCCAGGGAGAGGTTGTGGTGGGAGTAAGGGTAGAAAAAAAAAATCACAAAAATAGATCAGCAAGTCGGAGGGGGGAAAAAAAGAAAATCACATAATCTAAATTACTGTATGCTTATATCACAACTGCTAAAAAAGCCAGAAAAAAAAAAAAAAGAAAAAAAAGAAAAAAAGATTGCAGTTTAATGATTTTTAGAGTTACCTCTAAAAATTAAGAAAAAAAATACCAACTTAATACACTAATCCCAAGCACCAATTTAATAATTTAAGTTAACTGTATTTATATTTATCCTACTAGTGATGGAGCAAGTTCTGCTTGAAGGCTTAAAGTTTAACTCTGGAGCCCATCTGAAGTCTGTGTTCTTGCCGTGCATTCTCTGCCGTTCACATCAAAGTCACTGTAAAGACTCTCTTAAGTTTCAAACTCTCTAGGCAAGCAATTCTCTGAAGAAAATTACATCCTACTGTTTAAATCAACTTTCTGGTCATGAAAAGTGAAACAGACCAATAATTCGTTAGTCTGTTATTAAATAGTCTGTAAAAATGGAACAGCTGACACTGTTCCTTGATAGGATTTGCCTTAGAACTAGCAGCACCCAGGGCAGACCAACTGTGAGCATGTCCAGACTCCTCTAGGAATTAGTAGTGTTAGAAAATTGCATATGTGTTAGATCAAGAAGGCATTGCCATACACGTGGCATCATTGCATTGTTTTTCCTCTATTTTTCTGATTAAGAAAAAACAAAGGAAAACAGCCCTACCAAGAACTTTTTGGTTTTTGTTTGTCTTCGCACCTGGAAAAAGCAGCATGGTACTCCTCAGCTGGAATTGCTCAGTGCTTCTCATCCATTCGGTTCTTTCAGAAAGCCCTTTCACATAGGTAAGGTGGTCTATTTCAGCTAATTCTTAGAGCTAACCTTTTTTCCAGTATATGTTTCATGCCACTTCCTAACAGCAATTTCAGTACTGAAATGGATCTATGATAATGTCCACTACTAACTTTGACCATATCATGACACAAACCATCAAAGCCAGGCCCTTGGGATGGTTCCACATATTGAACTGAAGCTCAGACTAAAAATCTCACCAAAACTCAAAAGCTGGAGTGGTCACCAATCTCAGCTACTTTTCCTTATTTGAACCCTCACCCTGTAATGAAAGCACGCACACCAAGGGAAAATAACAACGGTCTGAGCTGGGAGCATTACGACACCGGCGAGTTATCTTGCTGCTCTTCAGTGACTGTGGCCTCACTGTGCTCCTCGCTCGTTTCATTGGAGGGCTCCTCGTAGCCCGGCTCAGCAGGATCCAGGCTGCTCCCGTCACTTTGCTCCTCGCTTTGCTCCTCACTGGCCTCTGCGGACTGCTCCAAGTTGCTCTCCAAGGAAGCTGGAGAGCTGCCAGTTACACTTTCGTTTTGGTTCATTTCACTAAAAGGTTGTGGGAGAGGTGCAGGAGACTGTACAGCATTTTCACTGGCAGGGATGGGCAATTTGGTTGAACCGATGTCTACGACAATGTCATTTTGTGGTAGAGTTACCTTTTCCATGAGTTTCCATTGAATAATACTCATGTCTTTCCCTCCAGTTGAGATTAAGTGACCATCACTATGGGTAAAGCTGACGTTTGTCACATGACTACTGTGAGCACTGTATTTGTGACTTGGGGCCTATTGAAATAAGCAGGAAAGAAAAATCACAATCTTAAGCAGAAGAGCACAGGATATGGAAATCTAAAACTAATATCTTTGTTCAGCCCTTCAAAAGAGCCCCTTAGTCACACAGGAGTACCAACTTCCCCCCACAACACATCTTCTCTTCTCTTCTTAAGGCTTATAAGTTGGGACAGATTTAGATCTTTATGTGAAAAGTAAAGGACTTAACACTAAGGCCAGGCAAAGGAAAGTGTGACTATTGTTACGTCACTTTTGTATACATATAAATATTTTTTCACATAATACATATTATATAAATATATATATAATGTTTTCATATAATATTATATACTATAGATTAACTTAATAGGGAAAAACATGTTTTTGTCCTGAGTACTTTACTTCCAAATTTGGCTGCCGGATTCTAAAACAACTGGACTGGCAACATGTGTCTAGCAAGGAAAACATCCCTCAGCGCAAACATGCACATAGACCAGCCTGGTCTAGACTTACCTTTGGCTTGGAACAGGGATACTGAAAGAGATGGACCTTACAAAAGTCATCTGCAACTGCTATCACTTTTCGGTTATGGGATCTGACAAGGGCATTTATGTCTGTCCCATCTGATCCCTCAGGCCAAACTCCTAAGAGAGAACAGAGCAGATATTTAGTGATGGTAGATTTAAACACTATTTAAAAGTATCCTTGAACAAAATTAAAATGTATAAGGCTGCGACAGACAAGCATAACAAAATGTAAAAAGTTGGAAAATGGAACAGGTGTTGAATTAAATGTTGCAGTAATTTACCTGTCTAATGCTGTTTCCTCCATCCCTGTCCTCCCAAACCCTTAGCCTTGGTCAGGATATACTCTTGGGCTTGCAACTTTTCCTGTTGAAAACCTCAGTCTTGCTTAGGGCTTATTTTAACTGGTAGCTGTTAAATTAACACTTGGACTGATGCATAAACATTTTAAAAGCAAGACTGATGTTGAAGCATGGAACAAGCCAAGGCCATCATGCAGAAGTATTGTTCGTTTGTATGAAATCTGGAGCAATTTTTAATATTTGCATGATTCAAAGGAGATGATTGATGATACTTTACACAGAAACCTAGCCTGTACAAGTTACATAGATGAAAGTGCTTAAGTACAATTCAACATGCCTTTAACTTAAAAAAAAAAAAAAAAAAAAAAAAGAGAGAGAGAGAGAGAGAGAGACGGATATGTCTAGACAAAAGAATAACAATATTGCTTGGATGAGCAGCCCTGAATAATTTGGGGATGGGGGAGGCTGTAGTTTTAACAAAAAATAAAGACCTCAGAGCCTCAGAGATTCCCATTACAAAGCTGGTGATTCACATCTGTGAGAAAGGCTGAATAAAAGATAAACAAGGTATTATAAGATACTAACATATGCCAAAGATGCCAGATTTTATAGCTCAGACTAAATTTTTCTGATTAATCAGGGAGTTATGAGGAATTTTTCCCTTCAATTTCCCCTCAATTAAAAAAAAAATAAAAATGTGTCTGATTGACTGAGAGGGATGTCCATCACGAGATATGAACATTTCTTCCTCCTTATAGTCACTGGCTTTGGTAGAATAAAAAACACATAACACATGCTGATGAATATTTTCTACAATTACAAGCTGCCAGCATAGCACTGCCTTATCTTTTTCAAACGCCTTCTTTTTAAGCAAAATTGCAAATAACATTTAACTTCAAAGTTGTTGTTTTTTCCCCATTCTTCAGCTGATGGAGTCAGAACTTTATTTTCTCTGGACTATCCAAGGCAGTTTATTACACTTGTAGCAATGCTAAAGACATAAAATGCTAAGGAAAATGTTTAGAAACATTTTAGTACTCTTGAACTAATAAAATCGATCTGAAAAATGTATTAAAGAATTTTCAAGTAGCTCAAAATGAATGAATTCTACTTTCTCCTGCATTCCTCTATAAAACACTGTCATCAGACGTGAGTAATAAATTAACTCCAAATTAGTTTCCTGAAGTTTCAGCTAGCACCTTTGGCAGCTGTGCCAAAAAGCTATGCTATTTCCTCTTCTTTTTAATGTGAGATTAAAAAGACGAATATTCAAGATATTCAGCTGGGCCTCTCAAAAGAATTTGCTCAGAGAAAAGTGTGGAAAATGTGCAGTAAACAAGGAAGTGACTTCAAGTGCTAGGGGTGCAGAATGATGATACCACTACGCCACTGCAGTAATACTGGCAGCTGTTCTCATCCCCACCATGCTCTTCCATCCTCTTTCTTCTGCTGACAACAGTGCAATGCTGGTGCTTACAGACATACTGCCACAGAGCTGAATCAGTAGAATATACATGTATAACCCTGAAAACCAAAACCCCATAAACATAACCTTCTCTCCTGAACATTAAAGTGAGCAGCCCGTGGCTTTGTTGGGTCGCTGAACCAGCTCACCCTAGAGTCAAGGCAGACTTCACCTTCAGGCACCAAGTATCTGCTAGCTTGACTTAGCTGCACTGTCTGATTTAATGGGAAAATACTTGTCTTTGTCTGGGACCAATCCATAATTTTACAATTCTGTAAAGGGTGTCAGACCACCAGACAATATAAAATTAAAGCACGATGAATCTTGGCTAGGAAGTTTAAATATATTCTGTTCTTCCCCAAAATAACGTCACATTAACCTACTTCATTCCCAGCTCCATTGGCATTTTGAAGATTTTTAGTGAACTTGAGACTAATTAAACTTAATCCAGAGTTAGGTTAGAGTTCAGATTAATCCAGAAAGGAATACAGACAGGATTTGCAGACTTATCTACTCTTTTAAAACAAAAAGTAAAATGGCTTCTCAAAATGGTGATTATGAAAGCTGATCATCTCTAGCCTGGCTCCAGTCACAAGCAGCTTTTAGCCAATAGCTATTAAAGAGAGTAAGTGAATGACTCAGATGTGAAACTGAATTCTTTCTGCACTCCCACACCTTGTCTCCTTAGGTCAGGAGTGAAGGATGCTTCTGGGAAAGTGCTGGGACTCAGCTGCTCCCCTTATTCTCTCTCTTGTACCAGTAAATGTAGTGGTACAATTTCAGTAGCAACAAAGCTACCTTCTAGTAGCTCTGAATTTCTGGTAGATATAAGTACTCTGCATAAAATGTAAAATGGTATCAGATCCCAGGCTATGCCTGAAGGAACATTTGGTATATTTGCCTTACGAAGCATTTACATTCCTTCTAGAGAAAAAGGTCACATTAACGTGGAACAGAGCTTTGATTTTCACTTTATTGTTGCCTGAATTGTCTGATACTCCACTTAGAAAAGGTGTTTGTGTTACACTGTTATTTCAGTTGTACCTCCACAACGGCAAAAAAACGCAAAAATGACTACGGTGGACTGATAGCCTTCATCAGCCTAGGCTTGCATGTACAGAACATTAGGAGGAAACAGCCATTCACTCTTGATGTCACAGACAGACTGAATAAAAACAAGCACATATGCAACCCAGTGCACAGTTCTCAGGCCAGTATTTTCATCAAAACAACACTAAGCTCCAGAAAGTATTCAGCTCCAGAAAGCTGCAAGAGCTACCATCAGCAAAAGCTGCTTGAAATGCTTGGCCACAGTCTCAAACTGCACTACTGAAATCAGATCTGTGAGCTTCATAATTTTTTTTTTCTTTACATGTTAAAAATGCACCACTAGGTAAAGAATCTGTTTTATCTTCAAAGCATTTTTGCTCTTTAGAAGCAGTGTGTGTTATTCATTCAACTATCAAAGGGCTGTCATGATTTTAAGTCACAACCTATAACTTATACTTGCATTATCTTGTTTCTATCCCAAATCAACATACACAAAGATCAATGTACCTGTGCCATATAAGCACTTTAAAATACCAGCTTTTAAGTTTGAAGTCCCCCAAACTAGAAGCCTAAAATGATAGCAGAAAAATCAAATCTACACTTCAAGATTAAATATAAATCAATTATACACTGTCTGTAGAGCATCCACTGCTCTGTATCACAGACAAGTATTGTGGTCATCTCTTTGGGCTATCCCCTCTGTGCCAGAAAGAAATCACAAATACACAATGCAAAGGAATGGCTTAAAAGAAGGTTAAATTGTGCTTACCAAACACTTGAAAGCCCAGCACACAAGTGTATGTTGTCCAATCTATATCCTTACAGTCAGAACGATTCCTGATTAGCTTGCAGCCACTTGGAATGTCCCCTGTAAAAAAAAAAAAAAGTGAATCATGAGTTACGGCACGTAACTTTGGATTTATACATGTGGTCTTTGAAGATCCTAAAACTGATGGAGGTAGTAGCAAAATGGATCTTTAAACCAACCTGGAATTTCAATGTAGAGACAAAGATACACCATTACCTTTATCCCAGACATCTGAAGCTTTGCTTCATATCTAAAAGCCACATTTACTTCTCATTTCCCTTTTCAGATCAGTGTACCTCAAGAAACGTTTCCCTGCAGTTTGGTCCCCTACTGTACAAAATGCCTTAATAAATTCTGTAATAGCAGAATGTCTATGCTCAGTATAGCTCCACGGATGTGCTAAAATTCTATCAAGCATTCAGGAAACTCTGCTTTTAAAACAGTGAGAAACTGCTGCCAGAGGAGTCTTGGACAGATTTTCAACTGTAACTAGGAAAGGAAAGATTGTTTCCCAAAAGAAAGTCTATCTTTCAACAAACTAGCCCGATACTAACGGGTCACAGCTCTTTGCTTGCCTGTACAGGCGGTTATGTTGACCAACACTTTCTTTTGGTACATTCAGATACTGCACTATCCAGATTTGAAACCTAAGCAGTGAGAGGCAGAAAGAACATATTAAGGAGCCAGATATTTAAACTGCTGGCTCTTCTTGCCTATTACAGGAAAAGAACTACAATCCTTTTGTTCTAGTTAAAACCATATAAAGAATATAAAAAGTAGTTTAAAACGCACTATGTAAGTTGAATTTGTGACATAACTACTATATATTAAATTCACCTTTTCATATATTAAAAAGACAAATGTGAAAATGCTATCAACACTAACTCACTGAAGTAGTATTATTACTTTGCTCAGTTTTCAACATCACCAGCCAAGATCAAGTTAAAAAAAAAAAAAAAAAGCAACCACACACACACAAAAGGAAAACACAAAAAAAGCCAACAGAACAGAACAGTGGCACAGACCTGCTGATTTTATTCCCCCCAAATAACTGGTACTGTTGACAGTAATTAGACAACTGTATATATTATTTTCAATCTATGGAGCCTTGGGCCAACATCAAAACGTAGTGCCACTTGCTCTGTAAATTCTAAGCTGTTAACCTGATTTATGACCTTGTAAAGAAGTAAGCTATATTTGGCATTGCCATTAGGTAATACACAGCTCTGAATAACATCAAGATATCAGGTTACAAAAGTTCAAATTAGTTCCTTTGTCAGGGAGCATTTTGCACAGTCTCGATCAAACACCTTCTTTTAAATATTGTGATAACGAATACATATTTCTGTTTCCAGTATATTTGATGTCATACTTACAGTATAGTATTTCATAGTCTCCTGAGTTTGACATTATATACTTGTTGTCTGGGGACCAATCAAGGTGTGTAATATAGCTGGAATGTCCCTAAAGAAGAATGCAGTAACAACAATGTGAAACATATTTTAAATAAAACAGCAACAGCAGTTACATCCAATGATGGGATGGTTAACAGGAAAAAACCACCTCCCCACCCATCCCCTGGTCTGCTACAATTCACTCACACTCCTTTAAAGGCTGCTTACTACCCAGTGCCATGCTTGCTAACAGCTAAACAAACGCAGGCTGGGCACCCTGCCTCTCCCATGGCATGGCAGATTCCTCACTTGTAAACACTGTCGTCCCTCTTGGGCCACAGTATGATTTACTCTGAGAAGGTACACTGTTAAAATACTGATGACCTCATATTTGTATTTGCATTAAGAAAGTATACACTGCAGCTAAAAGAGAAGGGCAAGTAAACTTGCAAAGAATCGTTTTTTGACTCCTGCCAGAAAAGTGATGCATGGGACTACATTTTATTCCTGTATAAATTAAAAACAATTTTAATAAATGCATCCACATTCTGGTTATTTCTTTGCTTATCCTAAAAGCTTAGGATGCATTGATTAATAACCACCATGTAAAACTGCAAGACTAAGGTCCAGTGTTACAAGAACACCTTTATAAGCTTTTTGAGAGCTTCTGTGTCTTACGCTGCATGCATGTTAATGCCAGTTTCAAGAGGAGTTCTACATATAGGCACAGGGTCACCTATATAATAATCAAAAAACTTTGGCCTGATTGCATAGTTATGCAATGCCACATGGAGTGCTAAATATCCATCTTTGTTTCTGAAGAAGCTAAATGCATCTGGATAGCATGCTTTTCCTGTGCATTAGTTCTTTTGCTGGTAGTAGCAACAGTAATGATAAAGAAATGGGAGCCTCCAGAGAAGCTGCGTGTTCCTAAAGGCTAGGAATGAGCTAGTTACTTATAGAGGGATGAATAGGAAGTGAAGAAATTGGACATCCATTTCACTCCTCTTTCATCCTTCCATTTCTTTTTACTGCTCCTCTCCTCCAGGCAAGACTGTCCATTTTCCCTTTCCCTGCCAATCTGCTGGGCAACAACATGCCATCTCCATGACTGACAGCTGCCAGTTCAGCTCCCTTCCTTTCTCGGTGGGCATTAGGAAGACACTGTCCCTCCACTCCCCTCAAGGCTATTGGCCTTGAGGCCTGCCTGCCTGCCCCTGCTGTGACGGGCATCACACAGGACACAGGCTGGTCCAGCTGCCATGCCAGCCTCTTCTACAGCAAAGTGCAGGAGATGTTGACGGCTCCCAGAGTTAGACATGGAAATACATCCAACCCTGTCTCCTGGTCCTCTGTGAGATACTCCAAAAATATTTAGGAGAAAAGCTAGCCTTTAAGATTTATTCACTTATGAACCAGTCTCTCTCAAGCAGAGGAACTGCATATTGATATAAGTGCTTTGCAGTCACAGGTAGGATATACGATATCAACAGGCAAACTTGGTATTTTGAAAATAAATAAATAAATGATCTATTGGCTAGGATTCTTCCCCCCCTCCCTGTTTTCCAAGCTTTCAAATTTGCAAGCTAACTCCAACATGGAAAAGAATTGGTCAGTCATTTACTAAATCCTGCCAGACATTTGGCAGCTGTTAAAATTCCTAAGGGTGGTGGGGGAGTGAACAAAGCAATTGGCCAGGGGGCTCCATGCTGGAAAATCCCTTCCAGCAAGCAATTGCTGAATGATGAGTCGGAACATAACATTGTCCATGTTATTAAGGACAATCCCATTTTCTATGAAAATGCTTCTTCAGTAGCCACCACTGATACAACGTTTTACTCTTTCCATTTCTGTACCTTTATGTACAATGAACATAATTACATTATCGCTGGCAAATAAAAGTATTTGGTCACATGGAAACCCTCTCCTTCATTGCTAATGCTTATCTGCTTCAGACTGAAGTGGTACAAGGGTCAAAATGGCCACAGCCTACGGGATGGGCACACGACTTATTCAGGTTAAGCCTCGTGTTATCAGATATTCGCAGCCCATGTGGCTTTCACCCCTCAGCCCTCTTGGTAAATGCTGAGCACTTGCTTTTTCTTTGCTAACATATCTCTGATGTAAAGCAAACAGAACCAGCGCTGGCTACCCTTGAACTGTTGACACGTAGGAAGTTCATAACCTAGCCCATACCTTCACATTGCTGTCTGCATAGCTGGAGCCCTCAAAAAACAGCTGCACAAGCCAAAGTGGTTGTTACAGCTAATCTGAAATTCCTTCTGATCACAACCACCACCACCCCTCACCACAGAGACACGCTCACGGGTCAGGGCCTTGCCTCTCCAGGAGCCCCAAGGAAGCTTCACTGTGACTGAAAGGGGATTTAAATGTAACAGTGTGAATACAGCCCTTATACACAAGCTGATGTTGGTTCAGTAGATAAAATCCTTCTGAAAGTATTCAAACAATGTTTTCAGCTTGGAAGAAACAACCAGAAGTTGACTAGCAGGAGGACTGAGTCATACTACTTGGAGGTCACTCGCGAGGCTACTGGATGACAGAAGAACGCCAAGATGGCACGGCGCCAGCACCCAGGCCTGGGCCAGGAGAGCTCCAGGTTCCAAGCACGCCTAGGTGCCTCCCTGTTTCACATCAAGCCAGTTTCGGGCCATCAGCGTGCCGTCGGGCAGCAGAGGGTGGGTGAAACCCGATCAGCAGCCTCGCCGCACAGTCGGTCAGTCTGTGCAGGCTGCAAGGGTCAGAGGAGCTCTGCCCTGACAGAAAGCAGGCTTCTAATTTTGGCTTCTACATGCTGTCATTCAGAATGAAAAAAAAATGGTTAACAGAAATCTGCTTTGAAGTATTAACCCTTCTGTCTAAGTATATCAATGCAAATTTCTCCCAACCCAGTTTTTACAAATCCCCTCCACTGCCAAGGCAGAGGGACAGACAGACATGTAGATGCTTGATAAGAGGCTGCATACTAGAGAATGTCTTAGGGTGCATGAGAAAGAAAAGGATAAGGAAGAAAAGGAATACTCTTCAGAAGGGTATAATTCAGCACAGCTTCACCATCCTCTGTGCACTGAAAATTGGCTGTTGATCAATATTCCCAGCTATTAGCTGCTTTAGAATTATGAGACCACTTATTACTCACACATTTACTGCTTTAATAAAGTGGTATTATCTGCAAACTAATTGTTCTCTGAAACACTGTCCTGCAACACAGGGGCAAGAGATCCAGGCATCAGTTTACAATATTATAACATGCTCTCTCTTGAATGAAATACATAGGATATACAGAAGTACATGATCCCATACTTCTTCAAAGAACTCAGGGATCCTAAAGTACATAACAAGCTAGATATTACATATTTTAAGATTAGAGTGATTTTATCTTTTGTGGTTAAAAAATAAGTAATGGGGTGAAATGCTGTGTTGGGATCTGGGCAGTTGTCACCACCCTGGCTCGCCCCATACCACAACTGCCATCAAGGAGTCCCCAGAATGCCCAATGATCAAGTAGCATTGGATAGTGTGGGGTATCCTCACCAAGTGCCCCCCAAATGAGAAATTTCTCAAAGTGCCACACGTGGCACTAAAGGACTTCCTAATGCTTGTTCACTTCTTCCCTGACAACTTCTGCTGCTAATCTTGTATCAAAGATTGAGAAGAAAAAATATATTACAAATTACAAATGAGGCTTATGGTCCCCTCACCTCCACTTTCAAATTAACCAAGTTCTCCTATTTTTAAAACTAAAGGAATGCAATTGATTATAAACACATGAAAACTGTTTTCAGCAGGAGATGTATTCTTAAAAAATACATTTGATATGTGAACCTATTCTTGTAACATCATTTACAAATCCCTCTGAGGTTCAGATGTTCATTATGTACATGTTCCCACCAACCTAGAGAGATAGCTGGACTTAGGGCCAGGGTGTTACACAACTAAAAACAAAATGAAAAATGTATGTCCTTTTTGAACAGATCATTTTAGCAAATAGAAAACATCATGTAAATGTGAGCTCTAAAATTAACTTCACTATTTGCAAAACACACTTATTTACCCCAGACCAGAAATTTATTGGTATTATTTCAAATGCTGTAATAAAAATTGCAGTTGAAAACAGTACATATTTGCAACCTCCAAAATTGTGTATTCTAACAAAATTCCATCATCTAATGCTATGTTGGTCCAAAGAATACTTTATCAGTAGTGCAAAAATATCTGCAAACAAGTGTAATATTTTCCCAGAAAGATTTTTTCAGCATCTAGATTCAAGACACTTCTGCATCTTACTGTTAATTTTCCATTACAGAGAACAGTTAATAGTCTGAGAAATTATTCATATGTAATGCAAAAGTGTTCACCTGGCAACTAAGTCATAGTACACATTAGGTTGCAGTTTAAAATCAACCAAATGCTGAAAAAGACATAAAAGGTATAACCAAAACTAAAAATGGCAAAATATGAACCTAACAAGATACATTTTCTTTTTGTTACACTGCTTAACATCTTAGTATATGCATAACATCAACATGCAATAACTGCTGATTATATTTGCTCCAAAACTTACAGTGCATTTTCCGTATCTGCTATACTTTCTTCCATTTTCTGTTACTATGTAGAGGTAAATAAAATTGTCATGGGATCCAACTGCAAGTAAGGTGCCATCTACAATAGAAGATCAGAATATTAGATAGAAATTAACAGAATGTTTATTTTCCAAATGTTAATGAATTCAGATTTATCACCAAAACAATGTTCTCATTTAAGATATTGCTTACATGCTGTATTTAATGATACATAACTGTTTACATTATATTCAGTCAGTATCTGTCTACTTTGTGGCTAAGTTTTTTGGGCAAGTTCTTTCACCTCTGCTCTTTTTAAGTAAATGCCCAATGGACATGGTAAAAAGCCTCAGACTGCACTGGATTTCTGGAAACTGTTGATTGCAAGCAGGCTTGAGATTTCTGTATTACAAAAAACTTACAAAACTATATTTATTCTGGAGTTACAGGATTTTTGGGGGCATGGTAGAAGGCAGATTGCATATAAATCTGCACTAAATAAGCTGTAAAGAACAAGTGGATCATTCAAATATTATAAGCGGTTTTCTAACCTGTATTATCTCATCTTAAAACAAAAAAATACATGGTTGAGAGTTGCCTTGAGTCACTGTAGTATCAATGAACAATGGTGCCTTGAAATAAATTGCTGTGTTTATCAGATGTGGCAGCAGCAGAGGAGCATTTTACTCACTGACATTGCACATTATCCAAAAGCAAACAAGAAACAGATTTACGAGATTCTTCTTCCACCCAGTTTTAACAGAGAGGATTCAGCCTCTGTGGATCTGTCATGTTACCTCTGAAGAGGAGACCCAGTACTGACTTGGTGTCCATGTAATCCCACACCAAGTCCTTAAACAGCTCTGAGTTTCAGACAGACCTACACTTATTTTTATGGTCTTGTATTAATAAACTTGAAAACTTAACTACAAAGTTTATTAATATATTGCTGAAATGCTAAGCTATTTACAGACTATCTGGGTAGACAGCTTATTAACAGCTTTTTCTTTTCTGTTAACATGCCAACTATTTTAATTTAGAATTTTTAATTTTTCTGGGAGCAGAGCATTATTATGACAGCACTGATCAACATAAAGAAAAGGCTAGGAAATGAAACTAATGTTTGCAGTTACAAGACTCCAAGATTTAGCATAGAAAAACCAAATCTGCTGTCAAGTATTCAGGTATTATTATTGCTATTATTGAGGTATTAAGTATCTGATAAAGCAGTCTTTCCAAAGCTCTGTCTCTTCTAGTGACTGGGGAATAGTTTAACACAGCTTAACAGAACAGACATCTCATTCATCAGAAACTAAAACAAGCAATTATTCTGAATGTACAAGTCTGCCTACCTACTGAGTAGCGCATCACTGAGAGCTGCTCATTGCCATCAGTGTGTATTGAAACCAGATCCCTCGTTTCTGCATCCAAAACAAACCACCTGGAGAGAGAATTCCAGTGAGTATCACTTCCATGAGGAAAAAAAAAATAAATAAGAGAAAGCAAAAGAGCAATAATCACTGATTTGCTTCATCTTCTCACGCTAGCCCTTAAGGGTAGCATAGTGAACATCTGTTTTTAATAGAATGCTTTTCTGGTTTTCAACACAAGTTGCAGTTAAAAATTTATATAAGATTTTAAATGCAGCAGTTTTTTTTTTTTTTTTCTCTCCCTTGAACACTGTAGTAATAACTTTAGTATCTCCTGGATGATAAATGTGTCACCAGATAGCTAACATGACAGCACCTTCTCATCTTGAAGCCCTAAAGGTATAGCTGAATTTTTAATCTACTACATCCTCCCCATTTTGAAGAATGGCTTTGATTTAAAAACTGATCTTTTGACTTTTATAAAGCAAAATTAAAAAACAAAAATACAAAGTAGAAGGGAATGGAAAACATTTCCATACTCATTCAAAACACAGAACCTATTCTATTTGGTATTATTTATTATTTAGCAATAACTTTTACCCTGCAGTATTAATTGTGAGGCACAGGTGAAAAACTCCTAGATGCTCACAAAAGCCTAGTGGTCTGTACACTGAAATGGCCACTGACAGCAAACTGGGAAAGATCAGCAGAACCAGAGCTTTTTGCAAACTAACTCCTAAAAATACAGCAAATATTACCAAGACAAAGGCAATGAAATTTAATTAGAAAAAAAAAAAAAAAAAAGGTATATATAAAGCTATTGGGAACAGGCCACTGTTCTGCTGTGTATAACATACACTGTGACACGTATGTCACAAAAGCCTAAGATGTCAACATGGCTAAATACATTACAGCTGTCTTCAGAGTTTAATTTCTGTGCTTCAGACTTTGTACCTCAGCACTGCTGAAGTACATGATGGCCAGGTTTCTGTACCCATCAGCAAACAGCAAGCTCAGACTGTGGATGTGAGTCAGCCAATTCCATCCACCATCTAACACAGATACCTAATAGTAAACTCAAGAGAACAAACATATAGCAAAAGCTAGGACCGTCTAATACAGCAGAAACATATATAGCTGATATAACCCCCCAGGAGCAGCAGCACACATTGGTGTTTTCTATGGATGGAGATAAGGTTCTAGGTTGTGCTGACCCAGTGTCTGGCAGCCTGGTATATGAAAGTGGCCTGGTCCCAGTGGCTTAAGCCCAGCTTGTGGTTAGAGAAACACATGAAATAAATAAATTAAATAACATGCACATGAAAAAACAGCCCCACCTGGCACTCACTGTTGAGCAATCTACATGCAAGACAGATGGAGCCAGTGGAAAACAGCTCATCTGTTCTCAATGGACAGCAGCAGAAACCACACTCAGTGTTTCTCTGCTGTACTCCAAAATGCATACTTTTGATTTCTTCTAATCTGTACACTAAAGCTTTGCAGGTTATCTGAATGCGTTAATAGTTGCAAGTTGCCATTCAGTTTAAACTCTGCCTCTGCCTTTGTCCCTGCCAAGTGTTCCAGTAAAATGTTATTTCTCTTATACCCGTCTGATAACCATGCGGATATTGAAAAACAAAAATGAACATGAAAATGGTTTGGCATGGAGAAAGAGAGAGACGTGTACCTATGCCATATAGATTGCTGCCAGTGGGAAAAAAAAAAATCACTCCATGACAGCAAAACTGCTCTGGAGTTATATCCCGATGGAACAACAGAACTGTGTAGAACACACATGGAGGCATCACTGAGCTGACGGCATCTGTTTTTCAAGTAACACTAGAAGCTGGCCCGCAGCCACTGCACTGCTGCCCCATTCTGACTTTGTTTTCCTGCATCCAATACAGCATGGAGACTCCTTACTGCTTCAGCCCAGGCAGGCAACACACCTTTTGTGCATGGACAGCAGAGAGGGAGGTAGAAGACCTTTTGTTCTACCAGAAAACTTCGGTACTGTATGGCAAATCTGTCAAGACTCGAGAACATCATGCCTGTTTATTTCTTTTGAGCATTGTAATTTTGGTGCCTGGTGATAAGAAAACTAATTATGAACAAAGCAATAACCAAAAGCTGCCTTCTTCCACAAAGCGAACGGGTACCTCCTCTTCCCATGCCATGCTGTGCAATGAGGACAGTGATAACTCTGCACTAGGGACATGCCTCTCAATGCTGGCTCTTTGGGTTCTTGAAGTTGTCACCTGAGCCAAGTAATCCTCCAGTAAACACATTTCTTACACAAAATGAAATTCCAAAGCTTGTAAAAGCATGCAAAAAAAAAATAAAAATCCAGTGTACTGAAAGCACAGAGATGGTATCAAAAACAGAGTTTCTGAGGGTCCTAAATTGCTGAATTCCATTGGGCAATAAAAGAAAGTATTTCATCACACTGGTCCTCCTCCAAAGTTTATTCTGAACAAAAGATACTAAGAACAGTCTTAGCTAACCGTGGAAACAGTGCACCGTGACAATTTTGATACTAATTTAGGAAAGGAAATGCTGGTCACATCTAGTTCAGCTGTTTCTTGGTTCCTCCACCATCTGGAATCAGACGTGCTCCCTTCAATCACCCAAACTCTCCCAAAGCTATGGCAAATTTTGTAATTGCCAGCAAGAAAACCCATCTCAATGAAAGCTGTCTCCAGTCTAGCAGCTACAGCCATTCATTGGCATACTCCACATGTGCCCTTATCTCCCATAGTTGCAGTCCACCTTCAGACTGTTTTGGGAGAGAATCTTCCTCCCAGCATGAAAGGTATGCAAAATGCAAACAGCAGCCAACCCTGGAAATGCCACACTTGGCTGGGATCTGCAAAGCCTGGCAGATGTCTCCTAACTCTCCTAACTCCTGATCTGCAGACTGGACAAAATAAGCAGTTGAAGAGTGTAAAAATAGCAGCTCTTTTACTTTTTCTGATTTGTATTGATTTTCTCACCATTATTATTGAAAATGACATATTTGACTTGTGAGCTAAATTAAACAAAACTGAACTTTCACCATGTTTATCTGTTTCTTGTCTTCCTATTCTTTTTTTAAAATAACTTATCTGAAAAATAAATTATTTATTTAGAAACAAAAATCCTGTAAACAACTCTTTTGGAAAGCAAATTCTGACCCATGACACAGACATTTATTACTGATAATTTACATCTGTGAATACAGAATTTGTCTGACAAAATCACCAGGGAAACAGTACTCTAAAATAGTGATATATTTTTACACTAGGACTTGAAATTTCCACAACTTTTAGGTAATAAAGAATGTTGAACCTGCAAGGTATAAAAGCAGAGTGCTGAATGTATACATGAACAAACCAACCCATCTGTTGGTTGGACTGCTCCCTGGAATGTTTGGGATTCACCTTACTGCCACAAATACTGAACTGGTTTAAATCTGAGTAACTCTACTGACTTATTTACCTCCTTGGGGCTCTGGCTTATACTAGTATTGTTTCCCACCCTTCAGTTTTCTTGATAACATTAGTATTTTTGCAAGAATCCTGTTAGCCTTTTTCTTCTGTTGTGCTTTTGAGCAGTTATATCAATAGTACTCAAAATATTCTACAGTAGTCACAGGAAGATCTACTTCCCTGCAAATAATACCACTGACAGCATGGTAAAATTATCCATATAATGCTTTGAAAAACTCATTTTTCTGGAAGAATTTTCAATTGCCAGCCTATTTTGCTTTTTCAGATCTGCTCTTCCAGCAAGCAGCAGGTTCCACAAAAAATATCAGTTCTCTCCAACCAGGCTTAGTCACTGACAAACGATGACCAGACATGCAGCAGGTATTTAAAGAAGTGGGAACAAAACCTGCAGCAGATCATTTGCAGACAACGCAAAGAAGGGAAATGATACTGAAATACTCTTCATGGGGAGCAGTATGTGAAAACCAATCCAGAAACATGATGTGTCAGCCTGATAAAAACACACTGCCATGAAGCTGTGGACAAGAATGGGAAGAGGCAAAAAAATCAGTTTTCTTCCAATGTCACAATTTTAGTCATCAAACCTAACCTTGTCAGCGCTCCCATTCCTTATCCCTGCCTCACTGACCTCTGTGCATGAAGCAAAACAGCGCTAGAGATGCAATGACATACACAGCCAAGATTTGGGTTTATTGAATCCTAAACAAATTAGACTTGTTTAACATTTGCTTTATGTGCTTGGGGCTATAAATCAAGTAAGTTATTAAATGACTTGTTAAAGGCCTGATTCTTTTCTCTCCTGAGGTAACCAAAATTTATCATACAACCTCATTCCTCTGGGAAATGCCTCCCTTAGACTGGATTATTTAGCGCAGAAAGCACTGTGTGATGCCTTTGGTTAGTCAGTAAATCTAAAACTGTTCTGTTTATCTGGATTCACAACTCCATCTATTTCTCATCCACTTGTGCACTTACCAGACCCCACTTCAATTCAGTTTATGTCTCAAACCTATAATTGAATCATGCAATTTCAGAACACAATAAAACAGAACAGTAAAAATGTAACTGCTTAGTTCTAAGAACTTGGTAAAACACCACCACTGCCAAAAACAAAACAAAACAAAAAAAACAACAACAACAACAAAAAAACACCGGGCCATTGACATAAACTTATCCAATACAGTGTAAGTGGGTTGCCTGAAGTAATTTTTCTTTTTAAAAGAAGAATTTAAACTGAAAACTGCTGAATTGAAAAAAGTTATGTTAAACCTTCTGAGAGGAAAAAAAACCTCAGTCAAAAGCAAACACCAGACTGCATGCTCTGACCACTCAATATGCCTTGGTTGTGCTTTGATGTAATTTCAAAAATGCCTAGTAGCTACCCAGAAATGTGGCTTGATCTTTTTTTTTTTTCCCTGTCTCAATTTCTATTATGCCAGTATCTGCTGCTCTGTTTAACGAAGGTAGAAATACCTACTCAGTTTAATGCTGTAATTAGAAAGAGATGAAAATATTGAAAAGCACAACATGGAAATCAAATGTACAAGAGCTCAGCAAGATTTTTCTTGTGAGGGTACACTAGGTTTTCTAATTTGATTTCGTATGTAATGTATTTAGTGCAGACTGCATCATCATCTTGGATAAAAAACACCAAACACCTTGAAAAGAATTTAACATTTAGTTTTTTCCAGGAAAGCTAAAGGGTGTTGTACATGCTTAGCAGTTTTTGAAACCAAAACTTAAATGGTTTTTAGGCATGTTGTTACGTATAAAAAAAATCTAGGGGCACATTTAACACAAAAAGAAACAATTTTCTTACATGTACTACGTGTTATTTTACCAATATGTGAATAAGAAATAGAATAAAAATTTCCTATCAGCTTCTCCAACCTTCCTTTTGCTATGAATATCCTTTTTGTCTTTATTTCCTTTTAGTTGATACTTGCTAAGAATCCATTACATGGAACTCCTTTCATGGCAGATGATACCAAGCCCAAGAGAGTTTGGATATGAATTGAGACAATTTTTTTTTCTAACACTGAAAGAAGCCTGAGTTAAAGGACTTGACTCATGTTTTGATAGCTTTGAAATAAGCAGTGATTTTAGGATGAACATGAACTGCTGTAATCAAGTACTATTGAGCTATGTGCCATTTTAGCCTCTCACTTACACAAAAGTAGAATACTACAGCCTGTTCATTTGCCTCTCCATATCAGTTTAACAGTTTGTATATGTTTGATTTGGAAGGGAGAAAGATCTGTACTGTACCTGTCTTATAAACTGATGTTATACACACACGATAAAATATATGATACCTAGTAAAGTCAGAAATGAGTGCTCGTGAAACCCTCCCAGCACACACACACAAAAAAAAAAAAAAAAAGAGCTGTCTCCATCTAATCCCTTTAAGATCTGCCCCTCTCCCCCAACTTTTCATGTTAGTTAACTTAATGCAAAAGAATAAAGCAAAAAATATATATGCATTCAATATAAAAGAATCATAGTATCAAAATGTCTCCTTTTGATCATCACAACTCAGCTGATGCACTGTTACCTTCCCTTACCTTCCCGAGTGTGTTCCAATTGCAACCACTGCTCCGCTGGGATGGAAGTCAGCGCAGTGCCCTGGTTCCTAAATAAGGAGGCATGTACATGTTATTTTCCTGCCCACTCTACACACCAAAGCTACCCTAAAAGCCTAACATGAATTGACAAAAGAAAATCTACTTAGCTAGCACACTTGCAATTCACAGATTTTTTTTTAACCTATCACTGATATACTACATGACCTTCTCATAAGTAAAAAGCTGAAATTCTGTGTAAAAATATGCTGTCTACACATATCCTTGTACAAGACAGAATTCACAAACAAACAATGACAATAAGGAAGGACTTCTGAAGCCATACCTTTTACATCTGCATGATAACCTCTGCAGATAGATTTAGTAATTGGGAAAAAAAGCTAAACTGTAACAACTACAAATGACTTGGAGTTTTATCCTGACTTGGACTGCTAGAATGGCATTGGACACTGATAATCAGATTATTGTATATACAACTTCTGAAGAGCTGTGTTAAGCTTATCAAAGCTTCTGAATGGCTTTTTAATGCCATAGTTTCAGGATTTTTGCTTCTCTCAAGGACATAGGGCAAGGGTGCTTCAGATAATTAATGCTTTTTGCTATTTTCCAGTTTTATATTTAATGTTAAAGGGTTGACATACATCTAGCAGCCTGGTCCATTCCAGTGTGTGGTCCACAGAGTTCCACATACAAACTTGCCTATCTTGAGCACATGTTAAAAATAAGTCCTTGAAAGGATGCGATGCCAGTCCCCAGAGTTCATCTGTATGACCCTGTAAAGAACATGTATGTGATTTAATAACAAATAACACAAAGAGTCTCAAATTAGCACACCATCAGGGAAGCTCTAACAATTTCGAGTAATCGTTCAAAAAAAATCAGTGTACTCACCTGTACCTCTACTAGGAAACCATCATTAAATGTTCCCCGCAAAACAAAGTTTCGTGAAGTACCCACTAAAAATTGATCTGCTTTTCCTTCTGCTACAGCTCTGATTGTTCCATATTGATCAGGAACCTAGGAAGAGAAACATTTATAAAGGCACATCATGTATCTTAATAGGCACTTATTTTTGAAGTCTATAAATAGCGCACAATAACAGTACCAGAACTGCAGTTCTCACAGCACAAAGGAATAATCTAATCACACATACAATAGATCAGGACTTGACCCAAAACTTACCTCATTTATTTGTTCAGTACAGGCATATACAACAGGACCTCTCTCCAAAACAATCACAACAATCACAATTATTTCATTTTAATAGGTATTAGTAGAAAAAAATACAAAAGAGTTCCATGGACTTTTATGCATAAAACACACCAAATAAATGTACTCCACATTCTTACAAATCATCATATAAGGATAGGAATAATATATATATATATATATATATATATATATATATATATATATATATAGTTACTGTTTACTTTTCAAAACACATTGTGAAAATTAAGAAGGATCTTGTAGCCCACAGTAAATGCTTCCTGATTTCCTTAATGCTTCCTGATTAACCTTACGTAAATGTTCATATGCCTTATGTCAGCAATGACTCCAAGTTTTATTGAGTTTGCTTATTGCATGCTTGAATACTAATACAGTGCTATACTTTACAGCATACGTTTGTTTGTTTTTTCTAAATGATTTTTGCATTAGAAAACATGCTAACTTTAATATTAGACACTTAGGATAGAAAATCATTATAATTGTTCACAAAGCTATATACCAGGGCTCTGGTAATATTTCTCAACATAAAAAATTAGGTTTAACATAACATATTAAAAAAAGGAAAACAGAGACTGATATGAATAGCGTGTTACTAAAGCCAAAGAGCTGTACAGGGTAACTCAAAATGGACTTAGTCTCAGTCAGGCTTTGTAAAGGTCAATGGACTCAAGATAGTAACAAACTCTTTTTCTTAACATATGTGCTAAGTTCGATCTAAAAGTGATAGAAATGGACACAATTGGAGTAAACAACTACTAGAAAAACTCTTTAAGAACATACTATTTCAAAAGGCCATCTTATTGTGAGGACAAAATAAGTATTTTCATTTTCAAAATATATACTTTTTTCCAGTTAACCCCCATCACTGTCATATAGCCAAATCAGAAACATACATCGACATTAAATACCTGTTTTTAAGATAAAGAGAAGTTCCTCAACCTAACTAATTTTTGAAGAGTAGCCATATATATCCTACTGATATTTCTATATAATGTCAAAAACTCCATATTAAAATAAAATCCTGATAACATTGCATTTGTCCAGACAGACAAGCTTAAGAAAAACATGAGCAAATTAATGAAAATCCTCAAAAAATGGGTGAATAAAAGAAACTAAGGAAGGAGAAAAGAAAAACCCCATATGGGCTTATTTCATGGCTGAAAATTGATACGCTTATTATAAAACACCCTCATCCACTTAAAAGACATAAACTAAAAGACAGAAAACAGAAGATGCTAAATACCAATACTCCAAGGAGTGGGGAGGGCTCAGGTTTGCTAGTCATACATTGAAAATGCAATTTCTTTGTCACTCTTGCCTTCTTACCTCAATTTCCCTTTCGGGATTCAAATCATGATCCCACAGGATGATCTTTCGGTCTTTCCCACCTCCCGTTAGCAGCATTCCATTCCTCATCTGACAGAGGGTAAATACACTGCCATCATGAGCTTTGATTTGTCTGCTTATCTGATATACACCTATATGCATGAAAAGAAAATAATACAGAACACTACTCACTTTTTCACCTGAGGTTTACAAGAAGCTATACATTTTGGCGTAAGAATAAAGTAGCAGCGTACAACCAATAATTACAATTGCACTGTTGGGCTATTAGTATTGCATTAGTACTGCAAACACAAGGTGGTAGTGTTTTCTTACAAGATAAAGGGATAAAACAAAAGGCCTCCCTTTTTCAAGAGAAACTTTTTTGAGATTGACTGCCCTAAAACATGTATTTGCAAAATACTTCAAATTTTCTGCTATCCAAGGGAACACAATTTTTTCACATACAAGGAAAACTGTCTGAAAAATATTTAGTAAGCAATCATTAGAAAAGAATTAAAGTTATTTTGTTAAAAGAAACTCAAAGACTTGTCTGAAGTCTCATGGGAATAAAAAAAAAAGGGGGAAAAAAGTAAATTATTTAAAGGAAAGGTTCCAGGATGCATGATGCTAATATCTGACACTCAATGCCATCTTGCTTAAAAATAATTAAACAGCATTTGGCGTCTATCAATACAGTAGTCTACTCTGAGGAAAACACGTGAAAGAATGATAAAGAGTAAAACCGAATGAGAAAAGGTGTTAAAAGAGAACCTTTTGCATCCCAATTGTGTCTATATTTGAAAAGAATTGCTCTAGAAAATCGTGTTTTAATAAAGCAAGATTCTGAGGCTTTGAAGATTTGCATATATACAAGTAGCAGTCACAGAAAAACTCTAAACACCATCCAAATAAATGCCAACTTAATTAAGCTGACTATGCCTACAGCTCAAGTCAGTTCAAGTTGGCATGCTCTCACTTTGTGAAAAAGTTTGAGATAAGTACTGTGACCAATTCTCATGTGATGAACCAATGAAAAGATCTCATATTCTGTTACCCTGACGTAATAAATGTTATATTTGTTTACTTTTAGTCTTATACAGGTTAAAAGTTATTTTGCATAAGAAGAACCTCAAAATTAAATATCAGACAATTTGTTAAATTACTTTTCCATTGCAGTTAGCTTGAAAGAAAAAAAATCTACCTACAAAAACAGACTTACCTTTAAATGTTTGCTTTTTACATGAATGTTTTCCTGGCATACCAATTTAACCCAGAGTGTTTGAAATAGCTGCCAAGTAAAATAAATTATCCTTGAATTTATAAATTACCTTAGGGCTCAGCTGTGCCAGGTCTGCATAAATTTGGTAACAAATAGTTTTTCTTTCTTTTTTACAAAACCTTTGCCATAAAGACCAAGTTTAACTCAAAGTGCAAATAAAATGGTTTTTAAACTATATTTTATAGCCAGGACTTGTACACTGTCTTAACTAGATACTCTTATTTGCATAATTGGTACAGATGTAAATTACATTTTCCCTTCACACACATATTCCTCTGAGACCAAGCATTGTACAATGTTAAGTCTTAAGAAGTTAATTTAGCCTGCACAGCCTTTTCCAAATCACAGGATGAAAGGAAATCTGATTAGCTTCACAATTTTATAATGCAAAACATTTAGATAAACTAGTTTTCATTCACTTCAGGCACAGTCTCATAAATTACTGATAAACCCTAGATTGTGTTTAAGTCACCAAATTCATAAGACCTGAAGGAATTTAGTACCGGTTGTTAATACAAGAAGTGTACATGCACAGCTAAGTCTTTTTCCCTATTACTATTCTAATGCAATTCTTTATGTTTGTCTTCTACAGATAGTCTAATCTGCAATTAACTGTGAATGTATCCTACCTTTAGGTCCTTTTCCTGGAGTAGATTCTACAGTAGTTTTGCCCCATATAAGTATTATCCCACCTGAGTCTCCAGTGAGCACATCACCATTTCCCAAAAAAGCCAAACACTGAACAAATTTGGGTTTTTCATATTTCTGAAACAAAATAAACAGAAGGAAGGGATAATTGTTTGTATTCTAAGTAGTTATAATAACATATCCATTCCCATATAACTCTGAAAACACAAAGAGAATTTAATCTTTTTGTTGTTGTTGTTGTTTGTTTACCTCTTTGTTCAAACAGTATAAGGTGACAACAGCGCAAATTTGTAGGTAGCATGAACAGATCCTTCCACTGTTTTAAAACTGACCTCATATCAAGACATTCTTACCCCAAATATCCCTTGCTTTCTTGATAATGAATTGCCACTCCAGGTCCAAAAAAATATATGAGATTTGCCACATGTTATTATAGTATTTGCATCAGTTGGATGGAATTCCACAGCAAGAACAACTTCATTTGTAGTCTGAAATAACAGAAATAATATTTATTCAGATGTTCATATCCTAATTTTACTAGCAACTCATGTAAAATTACAAGTTTCAGACCAAAGATAGGAGGAACTACACAGGATGTTGCATGTATACAAAAATCCATAAGTGTTCCCTGATAAATTGACTGTGTGAATAACTGCACATATCATTTAAGTATTGCTTTTTCCCATATTCATAAGGTGTTTTGTTTGTTTGTTTCTTTTTTAATTTTTTATTGCTAATAAAACTTCAGTAAAAAAAAAATCAGACTGCAATCTACAAATGTACATATACCAAGAACCAATGTGCGGAATTTGATTCAGACAGAAATGAAAATAAGGAATGTCTAAGAAGTGTGTATGTGTGTATATATATAATATAAACAATTACAGGCTGAACCATCACTTCAGCTCTTTAAAGTGTCCAGGATTTTTTTTTAATTTTTTTTTATTTTTTAATTAGGAAAATGTTAAGAGAATTACTTTATTTGGACTGGTCCTTATGGAAGAGCAAAATCTAATTAGAAGTATTCCAGTATTCAAAACCCTTCCAGAATACAAATTCAGAATACATTTCTTTTGTGCCCTTATACAACCCATCAGAATTACCCAGTTGTTTCCATGTAAAACCAAGTTTGTGTCTCACAAAATTACTATATTTTTGTAATGAAAACACCTGCATTTTAAAATAGGTATTTGTGTAATATTTACCTTTATTTCTGCTACTTTTGATTTCTTCTGCCAATCCCACACAGTAAGCATATGCTCATTAGAGTCATCAATTACGCACAAATGAGTACCAGAATCCTAAAGGAAAAAGAATAAGAGGTGCTGAAAAAGAACTATTAAGCCCTGTTCAAACAAGGGGCATGGCAGTAATATTTAAAAGACACAGAAGTACAAATATAAATTTAGCAACTCCCTTTTAAGGGATTTCCTTTTTTCTTAGAGGTAAAACATATTTTTGTATAATCACACCACATATCATCATGCTTCAAAAAATATTCTAAGAAAGCTTTAAAGATACCCAAATCTTTCTCTTTTTTTTTTTTCTTTTTTTTTTTTTTTTTCCCCTTTCTTTCTTTCTTGCTCGTTTGTATTATCATGCTAGTAGCATAAGTGTTTATTCCTTTTTCTAGTCAGCAAATACTTTGTTTTTCCCCAGGTTCCAGAACACACAGTTCTGCTTGTGGTTTTCTTTCTTAAATGTCACCGTCACATACACACAACTTTGCAATAGTAACATTTTGAAAGGACATCTCTTTTTTTTTTTCCCTCACAGAACATTAAGTGCCAAGCAGTTTCATTATGTAGTTGGTAAAACTGGAGCGAGGGTAACACTTTATGAACAAAACGATGTTTACAGAAGCAAGAAGATTTATATCCTCTGTATTAAATAACTGAAATGTCTTATTTTTAAAAATTCTACAACAAAACAGTAAATGTAGCTATGTAGAATTAAAAGAATTGACAGAGATTCTTAGAACAAAAACATACTTATTCACAGCAACACATACTTGCACAAACCAGTTGTTTCAAGGACATTTGTAGAAAGTTTTGGAGGAGGCCTTATTTATTTTAAAGTTGATTCTTGCAGTTCAGCCAGCATTCTCTAACAAATTATGAAAATAAAGGTGGCTGAAATTTCTGTTCCCAAACACTAACACTGTTATGAGCAGCAATATGAAAACATACTTTCAAGGGTTTTTTTTTCCACTTAATTGGAAACAGTATTGGTGATATAGACAGTTCTTGCATAGTTTAGTGGGATTATGTGATTAAAAACATAGTTCTACTAGATACTTAACATTCAACTTTCAGTCTAATAAAAACTAGAACATGATATTCAAAAGAATTCCTTAGTGTTTTGTTTATTATTTTTAATTTTTATTATTAAAGCTGAAAAATGCATTTATTCATCTTAAAAGAAAACTGAGTTTAAAAATTTCCTGGTTTGTTACAGCAATAGGAATTACAGTGTTTCTCTCACATTATTTTATTTATGCTACACCCTATTTATAAATAAGTTTATATCCTGAAAGTCAATACCTATACATAACTAAGTAATGTTTCAAAGTTTAGTGAAGCTGCAGCAAGGGAGCATAAGCATTTATTTTCAACAGGTTTTCCCTGGAGAGCCTCAAAACACAACTGTACAGTCCTAAGCAGTCTGCCCTGGATGAGTTATTTCCAGAGGTCCCTTCCCACCTTAATTGTTCTGTGCTTCAATTTCTCTATAAGCAAAATACAGCTGATTATCTTTCTCTCTCTCTCTCTCTCTTTTTTTTTTTTTTTTTTTTTTTTTTTTTTTTTTTTTTTTTATACATTTGTTCTCTGGCACTTGCATTTATTCTCTGGCACTTGCATTCTTGGATGCAACAATCACAGCGTGGGTTTTCAAGAGGTCTGATATGTCTTAATGCTTTGGCAAAAGCATGAAGGTAGCTTAAACATTAAAATACATGTCTTTTATACAAAATAAACTTAGCAGCAATTTTGAAATTAGAATTTTATCAGTGCCAAACAACACATTTCTGTTTACTACTACTACTTCTGATAGATTTTGTGGGTTTAGTGACAAGACTTTTGTTTTTTATTCTATGCAAAATTAAGAAGCACGAATTGAATAAACTATACCTTAGGAAAATGGCAGAGGATTTTTATTTATTTTTTTATTTATTAAGTTTTCTGTTGGTGCATAAAAACCTATTCCAGTTGTGCAAACAGAAAAGTTACCCTTTCCATAAGAACTCACTAAAATGTCTTCATGAACCTCAGTAATAAACTTGCTTTTAACATCTAAATAAACAATAACTCCCCATAAAACCTAGCACAGATTTTAATTTCTACTCAAGGTATGTCAGTGTCTGTTATTTATATGTAGTGCTAGTTTGTTGCCACAATTTTACATCTGCAATTTCCTGTTTTTTCACCTCACTCGCTGTCAGCTGTTTTTATAGAGTATGCATAAACTTTACTGACACACTTTTAGTACCAAAGCAGGTCAGGTAGGAAATCGCATTCAGAAATCTCAGTTCAGAGACTTGCCAGTTGACACAGGGTTGGATAACTGATGTAAAACACACCAGGTAGCAGCACCCATCTTACCGCTTTTGAAAAATCCAGGCACCCCACTCCACGCTCAAAAGTCCCCAGGCCAATGACCTGCAGCGTCACCAGGCTCACCGAGTCCCACACTCTAACATGGGGCTGCAAGGGCTGTGCAAAAGCAACAGGACAAATGGGTGTCACCAGTGGCAAAAGTGTCAAACACAGGCTTAAAATTATGTCAAGCTACCCAAACTGCGAACTGTGGACTGAAATGCATACGGCCTCTGTTGATGCTGCTGCTGGATTGTATCTTGAACCTCAAAAGGCAAGAGTCAAGACAGTTTCTGCCCACCACACGCAAGCTGCAAACATCAAGAAGGCATTTGGTAGCTGTGAAAATAAATCTCAGCCCAATTCAAACCATTGAACAAAAATAGAAGAGTCATATTGCATTTCAAACCCCAGACCTAAAAATCTCACACAGCAATTGAAACAAGCGATCAAACCCTATTTTTTAAAACATAAAAGTATGAAAATAATAATAATAATAATAATAATAATAATAATAATAATAATAATAATAATAATAATAATAATAATAATAATAAATTAAAACAAAAACAAAAACACGCCAAAAAACAATGTTGGTGCACTGAGTCATCTAACCATAACCAGTGAATGAAAACCTCCATGGCAATATTTCATCCAAGTGCTATCCCAAAGCAAGTTAGCTGCATAAATGTGAAACAATTATAAATGCAGTAGGAATTAAATTGTCTTAAGGACAGCATTCACCATTAAAAAAAAAAAAAAATCATAACAAGATTAAACAAATGCTCAGTGGAAAATAAGACATTAAGTTAAACACCTGAGAAAGGGTTGTACTTAACATGTTTCTGCACTTCAAAGTATCTGATTTATTTATTTTTTTCCCCTCCATCTGTAACTTCAGGAAGATAATCCGATTATTCAAATTGTGATAGAGTTCATCATCAGCCAGGGACAAAAGCATTTAACTATGCTTGTCCTCAACTGAGCAAGTTTGTAGGGCAGCTTGGCACACCTTCCACAGACTCCCAAATTTGGCTTCCTTTCCCATGAAGCCTTAGGAGTACACAGACCCACTGTACTGGGGTCTTGTTTTCCTCTGGGAAGTTATTGAAAAATATGTGACAGAAATGATACGGCTTTATAAATCAATTACTAGGTCCAGATTTGCCTTCAGAATTAAAACCAAGTTTCTCATGTCACAGATAAAAGACTATGAGCTTCTTCTCTTTTTGATGTATGGCTGAGTGCTTCCATGGTACTATCTTTCGCTAGAGATACTACTGTTACCTTAGAAACAGCACAATATCTCAGTATATGCAATGCATTACAAAAATAACAGCAAACAGAAGGTGATGATAAAATTAAAACACACACACACAAATACAGGTTTTTTTTCATTTTTTCCTGATTTTCAGAACAAGAGACTATTGTTTGACAGCTCTATTACTTACCCTTCCATCTTTATCCACTCCAGCTAACTGTCCTGTTGCAATTCTAATTTTGTCTGGATGAACTGCAAGACTAAGACAGACAGAAATATGACTCACTTTTGCTGTCATTGGCCTTCAAAACTGAAAGCTTTTTTTTTCTTTTGTTTTCAACAGAAGTTCAGAAAGACACTTATGATCCTAGATCCCACTTTTAATAAGACAGCTTGAATGCTTTCCTTGACAGACTATTTCATGGCATATTATACTGCAAAATCCCGACGGGTTGATCAGGTTTTTGCAATGGCTGCAGGCACGCAACCAGGAGTGCCCAAAGAGCCACCTTCACATGTGCTCAGACAACTAAATCTCAGGTTTGCACTATACTGGGAGTCCACTGTAACAAAACAGCAACGTCCCGTGTTGAACTTCCAAGACATTATTTTTTGCCATGTTTATAAGCATTAGAGCATACTTCATGTCCAAATCAAGAGAGAGCATGAAACTGAGCAAAAATGGTTGAAAAGATGGCTGAAGGCATGTGCACCCAGGAGTCAGGCCTTACTTCTTGAATCTTGAAATGAGTTACTCATATAATTGTACTAATGAAAATCTCCAGTACAGTGCACTTTTAGTGTAAGTCAAAATCTGCTTTTGTTTTGAAGACCATGTTAAAAAACAGATACTGTAATTTCGAAGTCTATGTCCTCTTACTCCTACTTATTTTTTGACTAGCCTTCTCATTTTCCTTCTTTGTATTATTACAAAGGTGAAGAAACAAGAAAATAAAAACAGGCAAGGGGGAGCAGTGGAGGGGGGCTGAAGAAGTCAGAGTGATGAGCACCAAAATGTTTACAATTCAGTCTAGTTTTCTGAATGAACCTGAAGACTAACAAGACTAGCAACAAGACTAACAGCATTACTCCCATAGCAAGCAATTACAGTTATCAAAGCAGAGCCAGGAAAAAAGAGGTTTAGAGAGCAACTCCTTTCTTCCATTCAGGTACAGCAAAGAGCCTATGTTTACCTTGAAACCAAAGCCCGATGCTACTCTTCAGACTAACACTGTAAAGTGATGAACCTTTGCACCACCAATGACGTTGTCTTCGATTTTTCTGCTTTTATGTTTTGTTTGCAAGTGTCTTTCTCGTATGCCAGATGGTCTTAATACTTGGATGGGGCGTCCATTAAAAAAATTATAAAATTACTCTTCAGTCTTCCATTTGGTTTTCTAATTCTCCTTTAAGTCTACACCTTTGCCATATTGCCTTTAAATTCCTGATCTAGAACTAGGCTGATGACCATTTTTAATTATTGGGACATCTATTTAGAATAATTTATGCAGATATCCTGTCTCTAATCTGGCAATCCTATGGTATCTATGTATCAAAGTTTACATTTAAGCCAGAAAACCTAAGCTAATGTGGACTGTTCTATTACCATTCATTTGTAAGGCACTTAATACAATGAAATTTACAGGGACTGATGAAACAGAAAATAACTGCAATCATGATGACATTAAGGAGATCACAGATACAGTGATAAAATTTTAAAAATAAATACATTCCTGAATTATGACACACACATACAAATGTTTTATACTAACCATTTAACGCAGTCCGTATGACCCAGGTAGTGTCGCTGAGTTCTCTCCTCATAGTTAAATAGTACCACCACTGATGCTATGAAATATACAATTTCTCCGGTAGGAAGGAGGTAAACATTGGCTCGACAATCTCTTCCACGATACCCATATCTATACATTTATATATTTTTAGAGTCAAGGCTTTCATAATCACTGTATATCACACACATACAAGAAAATCCAACAAATTTTGAAAGGATTCCTGGGGAGCTCTCATGCCATGAAGTGCCCTTTATGTTTTCCTCTGAAACTACAACACAATTTCACTAACAGTTTTACAAAAAATTAAGAATAGGATCAGACTTCAGAAATCCAAACCACTTAAAGTGATATTCATTGATGTAAAAATAAAACGTGCATAACGCACACTGTGGCAAAACAAACATAGCTGTGTCACTATATAGAAATCCTTAATGTGAATTTTCATTAGGTAACAGCAAGACGTCACGGTGCAGGCTGTAGATCTTTTTTCAGTAACAGAGCTTGGGCAACTCCATGCCAGGGACCAGCATATTGGTTTTGTCTGGTCTTTCAAAATAAGCGTGTGAAAATTCCTAATGCCCTTCAGAAAAAGGCAAGCTTCAGCACAGCAGCAGCCAAGTCCAGAAAATAGTTCTTAAGAACATTTTAGAGTATTTTTAAAGGAAACAAATCTCAAAATGAACTGACACAGGGAAAAATAATCTACCTCAAACTACCCAAAATATATAAAAGGGATGATTTTTGTAGAAAACCTGTATAACTACCATGACACTAACAACATTCAGATGTTTTATCACTACAATCAAGACATGACTTAGCACTGATCAAATGTAACTGTATCTTGATATTACTTTGAAGCTGGTGCAACTTTCTTCATCCAGATTATTAATGCGTCTGTGTGCCTGTGTTTCAGTTCCAGGGTCACTCTTTACTAGTAAAATCAACACTCGGACTTGAACAGCAGCTTTGAAGCCTTATATATATACATACATATAAATACATATATATATGTATATATGTATTTATACATATATATTTATACATATATATACATACATATAAATACATATATATATGTATATATATATATACATACATGTATATATATATGTATGTATGTATATATATGTATTTATATGTATGTATATATATGTATTTATACATATGTATATATATAAATACACACATATATATGTGTATATATATATATATATATATATATATATGTATTTATACATATATACACACACACACATATATATATGTATTTATATGTATGTATATATATAATTTTCTCGTTGTGTCCTGCACTCTTCAGGGAGAGGTTCCCTCTTTAGTGCCAACTAATATACCTAGAACAGCAGGAGATGCCTCAAGCAACTTTAGGTAAAGGCTTCCAAGGTCTTGGATATTGAGATAGATAGGATAAAGTAAAAGACCAACATGGAGAAAGCTGGATGGGTTAAGCTGGCCCTCTCATGATTACAGGTGCAGGTGCAGTAGCACAGGTTTTGGAGTTTTTAAACCAAAATCTCCTTGCTTGACAGCTTGGCCTCTGCTCTTGAACAAGAACTACTTCTCTAACAAAAATACCACCCAATGCCACCCTCCACATCCAAAAAACGCCCCACAACATGAGTAGCAAATATAGGTCTTTCCTCTTTTGTAGTTACTGAAACTACAGGGATGTAGTCCCTGTAGCCCATCCAATTACAAGACTACTGTACCACAAGAACACTTGCAAAATTAAACATGTTCATTTAATAATGTAAATAAATAGTGATTCAAAGCGGGACACTGCATTCAGTTATCAATTAAGTCTTTTTAGAGTAAGAAAAAGAAAAAACGTTTCTATCTTGCTGTCTTCCCTTTACTACAGAAGAACACAGTGGCACCTCTGAAGCTAAGCTTGCTTAGCAAATAATGTGAAGAGAAATGCTGATACAACACAATGCTGAGAGCACGAAAAAGGATGCTTCGGTTTCTCCTTTAACAGTATTTACCTTCACACTAAATTTTCCTCTCCTCTTTCAAACACCCGTGGAACAACAACAACAACAACAAAAATGCTCTAGAATGGCCCTTTACAAAAGCAGAACAAATAAACAAGTTCAGTGAACTTTCAGAAATGACAGGCTATAAACTAGTGAAAATATTATTTCTATACAGAAGCATGAAGAACACTATTCTAAATGGCATCTCAGAGGAGAAAGGCAGATGCTGTTGATCTGCTGTATATAATAGGCAATGTATTGATAAGGATTTCTTGTGATTGTCATCTTTGAACATCCATCCTTTCATCTCAGACGTTTACCTTGTGAAGCTACGGCTACATATTTTGGCACCTGCTGTTAAGCTCTGGCATTCATGAGGCTGCAAAAAACAGTTATGTTTTCTCAGTCCGTTTCTTTCCTTCACCCTCCTACATAATAACGTACCAAAGAGTGGCTGCATTTTCTAGGAGCATGTAAAGCAACAACCTACTTTGTGAGAGAATTTTTTGCTTTCTTCAAGCTCTATCCCAGGCATCTTGAGAGAAAACAAGAGGTGTTGCTGCTCCACAGCAGCTCTTTCCTTCTCCACACTCTCAGAACAAGAGAACAGAGATACATTAATACAATGATTGACCAACTCTCTGCAGGAAAAACAGCAATACTACTTTGATGCTTAATTTCCACTACATTTCAATGTTTATCTTTCAGTAAGACATGTTTCAATAAGACTGAAAAAAATTCAGTCAATATTGTGAAGGTTTGGACTGTATTGTCACAAAAAAAAAAATAATATATATATATATATATATATTTAACAGCTTTTAGTTTTGTTTGTTTTATTTTTAATATGGTAAGAATAGCCAAGGCCCCCACAGAAAGTGATCTGCTGTACAACAGTATTCAATAGTATCATTACAACTGACTCGAATTATTCTTAGAAAGAGCACCAGTGTTAAAAATAAGCTTATAAAGGGAAGTCAGAAATTCCCTGCAGAAACTGAGCTACTTTACACTAGAAAGAGGCTAAAAAGTCACTGCCTATCAACAGCAGCACTGACAGTGATCTCTGTAGAGCAGCCCATTTCCCTCTTAGTAGGAATATCTGATATTATTTAACCAGTTCTGAAGTGCAGTAAGCAAGATTGTACTGCAAAGCAGGGATACCCAAACTAAATTTACATGAAATCACTCGGGAACCAGAGATGGTCAGCTCAGATTTCCCCATGAACTACTACTTCTTGCCAAGCCGTTTAGGTATTTCTTTAATTGACAGTAATCTGCAGGGCAGGCAAAAGCAAAGTGTGTTCTGTTGAATCTACAGTACCAGGTATCAGTCATTGAAAACACCCACAGGACACAGGTCATCTAAAAAGAACAATTCCACTCCCACCTCCCCACACAACACAGTCCAAAAACCCTACCACACAACCTTTTGCCTCTGTTCTTGCCTTGAAGTTGTTTATCCTCATGGTTCATCAGCTAGCCTGTAAATAGCATCCAGTATGGTAATATCAAAGGAAAGCCCAATTATAAACAACCATCCAGAAGGCAATTGCTGAAGAATTAAAAGACCTTTAAAACAAAGCTTACCAATTGAATTATTCAACACTCCATTAACCTTTCAGTTGCACAACACTGACATTACTCAAATACTCTGTGAATAACTGTCCTCCTACCTTGTTAATAAAGTACAATCTTCAATCTGCCATTACTTTTGGAAGTTATGGCTGGCTTGCAGATTTCTCAGCTTTTCTAAGCCTGTACACAAAGTACATGATCTCCTGCTGGAACTTCACGTCTCCAAAACTGATGGCCAATTTTGTTCAACGTCATATGGATCAACAGTACGCCCTCACAAATTTTACTGCTTTTTCCTCATTGTTTTCTTCAACATTATATCCAAAAGATATCCTATAGCCAGAAATATAGCAGTCTGACTTAGAATGACATTTCCTTAAACAGATTCCAAAAACATGTGGACAATTTGTTTAGACTAGATTTATTTCACTTTAATTAGCCCAAAGCATGAAACTGATTTAACCTGAACTTAAGGTCCTTGGACACTAAATAAATGTGTCCACAGAGGGATTTGCACCTACTTAACTGAGGGTATGATTTCACGATCAGTTTTCATCAGTCCAAACTCCTCACTGCTGCTGAAACAGTAGGTTGGGCCTTCCTCTAGTGTGTTGATCCTAGCCCTTGCATGTTTGTGGGACAAATCAAATTAATGAGTTGATCCCGCTGAAAGTTAACTCCACAAAAAAAGATTGCATTTCAGCCAGATCAGCAACTGACCCAACCCATTATTTCATGGTCATATGAGTGCCAGCATCAGCACCCAACAGTGGTGACAGTAGGAAAGCAAATCACCTCAATTTTGCAAAGCCTGAGTAAGAGCTCAGTTTTCTGTCCAATCAGACTTTTAAAAGAAAATATTCCTCTTTTATGGCCTAAGCTTTCACAATCTGTCTCCAAAGTTCAAAGGATACTAGCTCCACAGCTACTTTTTCATAACTGAATACCCAATATCTTTAGTTTCAAACATTTAAAAGTTAATAAAAGCAGAGAAAATAATACAGAAATCATCTTTCCTTAACTGAGTAACAAAGGGTGGCTTAAAATACATGCCTTATGCACATACGCTAATAGACGTATGGGGAGACCCTGTCTGCACATATCCTGACATATGCCAGCACATCATCAAGGTTTATAAAAATTTTCTTGCTTTCAGCAAGATCAGAAGGATTATTACATCAATTCGAGTGCTGTCGAGACCTGCTATTTTACAGGAGGACTAAGAAAATTGTATCATCACAGCTTACAGGAAGAATCTGTGGGGATGAGAGGGGGTGATGGGAAGACCCAAATGTGTGCAGAAGCATGTCTCTTATGAACTTCTGATCTGCAAAGTCTGTAGAAATGCTGTCAGCCACATACCAATTTACTTCTTCACATGATATATTTGATTTATTTAATATATTTAATTATATTAGTAAAAGACTGTTCAAGATATCAACCACTTCATTTCAGAGCTGAAACAGAAATAGTGCACAGAATTGCACGTATCTGTGTTGTGTTTTTTTTTTTTTTTCTCCTGTTAATATTCCACTCCCATGTAAATTGTCAGTGAACAAAGAAGACACAAGACTGATAAAAAAAAAAAAAACGGAAGGGCATGGCAAGACAAAAAAAAAAAGTTAATGGTATCAAGGATACACCCACTCCAGTTTTAACTTCTCAGGAGGCAGCTCTGTCCTAATATCATCATAGTTTTCTACATCAGAAGGAATGAACATTGTGATTGGTCGACCCCGCATGAACATCTTGATATATTCTCCCTCTGTTGAAACAAAAAGTATATTAATCATATGGCAAGTTTACACAAGAAATGAGCACACAAAAAAATAAAACAAAAAACAAACAAACGAACCAAAACTAGTAATTAGCACAGAGATGCAAATAATATTTGTGATATAACAATTATTTTTGAAATGTGAACTTGGTTAAGGCCCAGACTTTTCTAACCGAACACGAAAACAACACGCACACACACACACAGGCACAGTAAGTGCTAGCTGAATTTAAGATAACTCTCTGACTAGATTAGGCCTGTAACATTTTCAACATGTAAATTACAGAGCAAAGGTAAATTTTAAATCTAAATTAAAATATGAAATTGAATAAATAAAATATAATGAAACCACAGGATATGATATTTCAGGTTGAACAGGGACCTCAGGACATTTAAGTCCTGCTTCTAGCTCTAAGCAGGTGTAGCCATGAGGTCTGACGGTATTGGGATTTTTTGGGATTTTGTCTGGTTCAGTCTTGCCAAGCTCCAAGGATGGAGATAGCACAGCCTCTCTGGGCACCTTGCTACCTGTCAGCACCCCCAAGGCCTTTCCCACAGAGCTGGTCACAAGGCCTTTCCCCAGCCCCTCTGTTCCCAGTCTGCATCCATGCCAGGGGGCTCTTTTTTTCTGATGAGCGGGACTTGGCATTTGTTCTTGCTGTTTTGTGAGGTTCCTGCAGGCATACCACTCCTCCACCCTGCTCCTGTTCCCCGGTCTACTGCCATCTGTAAATTTGCATGCACTGCGTTGCCTGTTCCAGGTCACTGCAAAAGTTGTTCAATGGGACAGGTTCAGGACAGACCCCAACAGACTCCACTTGTTACCTACTGGTCATGAGGTAGCGCAGGACCCCAAAAACACAGCCTCTGATGTCAACCATCCAACGATATCTTTTACCCACTGAGCTGCCCACCCATCCAAACTAATAGCCCAACTAATACACAAGAATGCTTCAGGAAGAAGCATCAAAAGCTTTGCTGATGAATACAATCTGAAATTTACAAAGTAACTAATAAACTAACCTGATTTATCAATTTATTAAAAGCATTTCAATTGTATCCTATTGAATATTGCACCATATCCTAAAGGATGGAAAGATGCAACAGATGACTCCAGTTGTAACACTGTCTTCAGCTGCGACAAAAAATATGCACATTTATTGGGGCACCTGTGCACTCTACAAGTCTTTAGAAGTTCTCTTTCAAGGAACACCAGATTTTTTTTTTCCACCAGAGTAAACTAATTACAGAGTAGCTAAATGGCTTGGTCAAACACAATAGCTAGTGGTTGGAAGGTAACTCATTTACATTTAAGGAACAGCTCTAACTAGTATATGTTACTAGTATATGTTACCCCTGTCCTACAAGGGTTTTCCTTCCACACTACGACAGAAATGATTTTTCTGACTTCAAAAGAAAAAAAACGACACCCACAAATAAAACCTTTGAAGACTTTTAAGGGTCTTTACACTCCACCATGCAGCAAAAATAGTATTGTGACACAGTTAAATCAGGCCTCAAATAAACAAGAATTACTGCCAACACTTCCAACTCTACTGACACAGGAGCTGCATTTCAAAAGGCACTAATTAAAAGGGATCCAACTATTTCATTAATTTTGCATCAATGTGTTTTTTTGTTTTTTGTTTTTTAAAATCACGCTTCAGCTTCTTTAGTGACTAATATCTGTTGTTAATGTAACTAATATCACAAATTAAATATTATAATACTCTGCTGTGAATCTTAAATATTTTATTTTTTGGAGTAAGGATTTGAAAACCATAGCAGAGAGAATGGAAGAGTTTCAAACCAAATCATAAATAGTTGACTGAGACTAGATTAGAATAGTTGTGAATTAGCACTAAAGTATGAAGAAATGTCTAATCACATCTGATATGAATAATATTGAGCTCTGAAATGAAGATCTTTAAACAATTATTTTTATATTTGTTTCAGAAGACAAACATGAGACAAACATCCTGTAGATGTCCAGGTAATGCTTATAAATCTTTCCTGAATTAAGTTGTAGGATTATTATATAGATTGTATGAATGTGGAATCTATGTTTTGCATCTGAAATAGCTAAAATTGAAATTATGTGAAACTCAGACTTATTCTGACTGAATTCTAGAATGAACACAAATAGTTTATGTCTAACTTGGATTATCCAAAAAGGCAAGAGAAAGCAGGTAATTTCAGTGATGACTGCGAAAATAGTCTCTTGCATATCAAAATATTTTAAAAGATGTAAAGATTGATAAATAATTGAAGTTGTGAGTAAGATCAGAAACATATTCACGAAGCTTAAGATAGTGTCCCTACCCTCTCTCAATTTGAAATTGATCACAGAAACATATTCTCTTAAGTCTTATGTACAGTCAGAAGAGAATGAGAGGGGAAAAACCTGTGACTATTTTACTGCACCAAAGATACAAAGCAGTGTTGCACAGAAGTATACACTAGAAACATACACTATATTTATATTTACATTCCAAGTATTTCATTCATTCCAATGGAATGATTTAACTGGGTCAACAAATCCATGTACCTGAACACAAGCTAGTTAAAAGTTCTCTACCCATGCACAATATTCACTCTGAAGATATAACAAAACAGAAGGCTTATCAAAACCTTTTTATTTTTTTGCTCTTAGTGCACAGAAGTTTTAATTTCTTGATGTTTAATAATTTCTATAAAACTTTTTGTTTCTCATTAACTGGTGAAGTAGGTCCCAGTTTATCAAATTGATGGAGTTCCCAGCCTTAAAGGATATGATTACTGTGACTCATTTTCTACTACTAGCATGCTCAAATCAACCTTCTGAGACCAAGAACTCATTTTACTTGAATTTTGTGTCTCTCTTGATCCTGGTAGTAGGTTTCCTCAGCCCTGGAGGCAGTAGAAGTGAATTTCCCAGTGAGAGTCCAAATAAAACTGAAAGCCACTGAAAATAAATAAATAGATTGATCACAGGCTAAAAAAAAAATACTTCTTGTGCAGAAATTGCAATAATAGAGCAATGTAAAACTAGCACAAGTGTAAAGGTTTTTCCTTATTTTGGATATTAATACAATGAAAGTTGAACCATTTAAGTATCAAAGGAACAAACACAAAGAAGATGAAAAACAGTTGTCCCATTTCTTTCAAAGAACAAATACAGATCCTTTGAACAAGAACCCTGTAAGTCTGTCCATTGACAACAGTAGAAAACTTGCCTCAGATCAAATATCAAAGAACATAGAACAAAGAAAATCACTTCCCAGTAGATAAATTAGAAACAATAGTTATTTTACAAAAAGTGCACTGCTTAATTACATTGCTGAGAAAAGAAAAATCTGTGTTGTAACTACTCTGACAGAAATTTTTAGATGATTATTCCAAATTAGAAGTGTCTCATTTTTTCCATGAAAATATTTTTATAGTATGTATTTTATAAAGAAAACAATTCTTATCAAACCCAAGGGTAATCTATCAGTAAAGGCCTGTCTGCTAAAATCTGGTGTTTATGCTCTTAAAACACGATGTAACCTGAAGGTATTTGAGAAAGATCACCCACTTCTGCAAGTCAAATTCTCTGCTTAGCACTCATCTTGGCACTTCTGGTTCCATAAGATCAGTGCAAAATGATGCCACGAATTTATGTTCAAATTTCTTATCGCTGCTTAGAACAGTGGAGACAAGCTGCAACTGAAATGCGTATGGATGGAGGCAGTTGCACCTGTTGGACCCTACAGACAAGAGAGATAGAGTCTAAGAATTTTGTCAGGTCTTTGGTCAGAAGATAAGAGGTCTTGTGGAGCCTGGAGAAAAGACTGCAGGGCTGTCAGATGCAAGTCAGATCTCTGAACTGCCCTATTAAAGAAAAAACATTTTTGGCTTTTATTACCTAGCTGTGTGTATTAAAGATTACCTTTGAACATACACGCTTAACACACTTGTTAGAGAGACACAGCTTAGGTATAACTTGATTAAGCCTCTCCCTACAGAAGAAGGAGGATTAGAAAAAAAAAGCAGACAGACAACCCACTGAAAGGTTTTTGTCTAACACTGTAAATTTCCTTCCTTCGGGAACCTGTAGGGCAGATATAATATTAATGTAAAAATCTTTTGAAATACTAGAGATGATGGCAGCATATCAACAAAACCATTCTTCAACAGAAACTAATTGCCTAAGGCCAAATGCTTGTAAATGCAAGTTAAGAAAACCAGAGATTTAACTATTTCATATCCTACTTGCTCAACTGCATACTCAAGAGCATCACACTGTTTCTTTCCTGTACTCTTGCTATTTCCAGATACAGAACACTATGTCAGATTCTTTTTTCCTCACTTCACCTTTGGAAGAAAAGGGTCTTTGCCATTCCATAACAGAAATGTGGACAAGTGGGTATCAGGGGGAGAGAAAGAAGTTATAAAGAACTTTGAGGGATAAAAGAAAAATTAAAAATCCAACACTTCTCTTACCCAGCAGCCTGAAAATAGCAGGTAACCAACTAAAAATTTTCTGTTTCTGATGAAGAGATGTTCAGACCCCTCTACCCACTGTGCAGAAGCATTTTAGGAGAAGGGGGAACAGGAGAGGACACCTGAAATGACCTTTGTGCTCAATAAATCAATATGCAACCACTGCAACCACAGATGTCCCATAAATCCGTTCAAATATGGATCAAATGCACCTAAAAGCACAGTTACAGCTCCACAGGCAGCACACCCAGGTGCTGTGGATTATCCACACCAGACAAAGAACAGCTCAAGCACAGAGCTGCTACAAAAGGCTGCATCACGTGGATGCAGCACTCTGGCTTCAAGGGCCAACTCTTCACTGGGAACAGCTGGAGCTGCTTTTGTGAAGCTTTGAGCTCAAATTCACAGCCCTTGCCAGACTCCGCTTGGCTCCACAATAATTCACCTCTGGAGCCTCAACAATGTCTTTGCACAAGTGCCAGGGGACAGAGGACCAATGCTCCCAGTTTGTGCTCACAGGCTCAGCTCAGGCATATGAGCCTCACATGGGAGCCCTCTTGCTGTGCTGGACCAAGCAGACCCCACACAGGCCCCTGTGAGATCCCCAGAGGTATGGGGAAATTAGTAACTCAGTCCCAAAGATGCAAGAACACTTGATCCAACACACAAAGGTGCTCAGACAGAGCGATGCAAAGACAGAGCCCTGCTACTCCACAGAGAGAGCAGGCCTAAAGCTGTGCTGTCAGCCCATGAGGCTCTGCAAAGCCACGTCAGGAGCTGGAGCTACCTCCACAGCCAAAGCCAGCCCTGCCAGTAATAGGAGCCCTGTGCTACCCCATATGACATGTCTCCTTGTGCCCTCCCCACCTTCTCCGCTCCAGTTTTTACACTCAGGGTGCTCCAGCACTTGCTTCAGAAAGCACGGTCAGGCTGTTTACTTTTTTGTGTGGCAGCAAGGCTGCTAACTTCAGCACAGGTATGGCCAGCTGCTGTCTAAAATAAAGTGTCTAAAGTGTCTAAGTGTCTAAAAGGTGAGAATGAAAACCCCAATCATGCTCTGCCTCACAGCCTTCCATTGGCAAAAGTAAGAATATCCTGCTACTTAACTGTTCTTTTGCATGGCAGATGTTCAGTCTGTTCCCATGTGGCCCCAAAATTTACCTTTTAGGAACGTGGGTGGCAATAACTGCATGCAGTGTTACAGAGGAGAACCTATCAGGGTTTTGATGCAATATTTTTTCCATAAGGCTGTGTGTCTCTATTAGAATTACTTCTGGTACATCCTGGGATTGCATTTATATTTTCATAAGTGGTCCAATCTTTGCCTGATTAACAAGAACATTAGAGCCCTCTTCCTCATCGTTTCATTTTGGCAGACAACCTAACAGGCTTTTACAGCTAAAATGTTGTTAGCAACTCCTGCATATGTGATCCTGCACTTTGAATAATTTAATTTTGTTTTATACTAATCCAGGGCTCAGGAACATCTAGGTCTTACTGTATTAAACTCCCAGCCTCTACCGTATCAGTTTGGTTACTTGGTTTCACATCATCAGTGAAATTTCCTCCATGCTCCTACTTTCCTGTGCTAAGTTCATTAGTGTAAACGCTAAGCCAAATAGGTCCCAGCAGGCTGCAACCAGACATTAGCAACCAGAGTATGTACTCTACTGAGAGTTCTCTGAAAGTTTATGGCCTGCTAGAAAAGAGAGGTATAAATACCTTGATGAAACAATGTGTTGTTGCTGAGAGGGAACCTGAGAAGCCTGCCTGATCTGCAAGCAAACAAGTGCATCTCCACTGACAGGCACTGTAAACCAGTGAACGTACCTGGCATGCAGGGAAACTGTTGGTAAAACATGCAAGATATGGCAATACAAGGTATCTGAAAGGTTGAAATCAGTGCTTACATGAAGTCAGAACAGGAAGACTCATGCAATTACACTTAAGCAATTTATTACTTTGTGAATCATATTCTCGGGGGAATATAGAAGGTTTTCAAATGAAAATAAGTCAGAAAATGAGTAGGAACTGCAAAACAGGAGGAAAAAAAAAGATCAAAGAGATCTTTGTAGATTAACTAAAAAATATCTACAGAGAAGAACAATTCAGGAGGCATGTTTATATCCTTCAGAAATTTGAAGAGTGACATAACTAAACCAAAATCCTGACCTACAAAAAACATTCCTCAAAATGAAAGAGTCAAGGATCATACAGTAGTTTCCTAGAAACGTGTGAGATGCCCTCATTACCTCTTACTGATTTTTACAAGAAAACTGGAGAAAATGTTAGAAGAAAAAATTATATATCACTATTCCTCATTACTTAGGCAGACTTTGAGGTAGCCCTGCAAGTCTACGCTGTAATTAAATGCTCTTTGGCTAGCAAGGCTATGCATAATAGGAAGTCTAATGAGTATACAGCTGCTTTTTCATTTATATATGCATGTGTATGTATACATACATACACATAATAGATAAATAGTGGATAAATAAAGTTAATCATTCATCTAAGTTCAATTATTTAAAAAAAAACATTAATATGATCTTGTCTTACAAACTATTAATGACTATTTTTCAATAATGCCAATGGGAGAGCAACAGGGACTGATGCATCAAAACCCGCATCTCAAAACCTGCAGCTCAGATCTACTTGTGTTTATCATCTGAATCTTCAACATTAAAGCAAATTACAAGCAAACAAAAAACCTCAAACATCTCCAACTAGCTTGGCCAAGCAGAACTCTCTAACAATATACAATAAACTACCATATCCAGAGTGCACTTATTAATCTGTCTTCACATTCTAGCTGCTTGACCATTGAAAGTATGCTTTTTAATACTACAAATAGCTTCTCTCCCACAAGCTTTCTGCTTTCAGGCCTGTGTCATTAAGAATCTAGATAGTAACAACAGTTACTATTTAATATTAAACTTGAATTATTGCAATGTAAACTAGTATTTTATGTAAAAATAAAAAAAAAAGTCTGACAAAAAGCAATACTGAACACTAATATGCTCAATAAAACTGAATCTAAATGATTCCTGCTTAAAAAAAATAAATCCCGACTTCTTCAGGAACCAATGATAAGAACTCCCAAGCACTTCAATGCAAATTTATTTTTCTGACAGTATCTAAGGCTTTTAATAACAAGCAATGTGCCTGCATGAGAGCCAGCAGCCCAATAATAATGAGATAGACTGGGTCTCTATTTGCCCTCAGATACGTGAGCAACTTCAACAAGCATCTGACAGAAAACCCATGATAGCAAAACTGTTCTGAAGCAGCTACTAGATTTTGCACTCTCTGTGGACTGAACATACTGTCAGCAGGGTAAATATTTCCACTGTGGGCTTCATGATTGCCTCATTCTGGGAAGCTAGAACTATAGCACAGTTAAAACTAACAAAAGAAAAAAGCACTGGAAACTAATAAAGCACAATCTAAAAAGAAACAAACTTAGGAATGCAGTGAATGTTTTTCATTAGTACCCTTTTAAGTAAGCACCTGCTTGTTCCATCCATAACTTTATTGGATTTTTACAGAATTTTAATACCTCCTAGTATTGGATTTTATTGCAAAAAATTGTCCTGTTTTGGAAGGATAAACAAAGAAATGTTGAAAAATAAGCTAAAAAAAATAAACCCCAAAACCTCTCCAGCATATGTAAGGAAGTGTGTCTAATCCTTTGCTCATGGGATTGGCTTCACAAAAGCGTTCCTGCATTACATCTGCTTCAGCATAAGCCCAGATGCACAGAGCTCAGGACTAACCTTAATGTGGAGCAGGTGCAGCTCAACACCACGTGAGAGAGAGAGGCACCGAGGGAGCAAAATCGGGTGCTGCAACAGAAGGTATGTGACCAACACCAGTAACACGCATGGCCTCAGCATGGTGTTATGCAGAGGAAACTCTCAAGTGATTGCCCACGAGGCAGCTGCAGGCTGTGGTCCCCAAGGCTGTGGCTGCTGGCAGGAAGAGAGAAGTGCCCAGGTCTTGGTAATGTTCACTTGCAATACCTGCAGTACACACTCTGTGGGACTCCATGCTGCAGCAGATACAGACATAACTAATGCCCTTCATCCCTTGAAGCTCACCTAAGAATATTTCTCACTTGCTCCTCAAGCCTTTCACTTTCATAGCTAATGCTTCAACAGGAATCACATTGAACATACACAGATGTTCATGATACAGATAACAATACACCACTTGATGATGCCAGATAAATAAGATTCTGAGAACTAAGCGTGTAAAAATATATTCAGCTAAATTTTGTGGCATAGTACTGTAGTGATATATTTAAAAAAAAAAAAAAAAAAAAGCAGAAAAAAAGCAAAAGTGATCCCAGGATGTTTATAGCTACACAGAATGGTCATCTTCCATCCCATTATTCCATGCAAGTATCTTCTGCTATGATAATTTGCTATTTCACCATGTTTCTAAGAATGTTTTATGTTTGCATAAAGACACTGAAGTATTTTTTCTGTAGATTTGTTTTGAAGCCTGGCAGTTTGCACACCAGCAGCCCTCCCCAGAGACCCCTTCACACAACTGCTAGGAAGTGCATTGATACAATCATTAGTGCAGGAGGCGTGCGCTGGGGGCATATGCAGTGGTTCATGTACAGCCCAAGGGAATTGCTTTGTCTTAATTAACAGCGTGCTAGAGACTGCTCACCTTTTGAGGCAAAAGCTGACAAGCCACAAAGGAGTGTTAAAGCAGCTTTTCTTGCCTTTGGGTTGAAGAATGTGGAGGTCCTGCAGAAACAGCATCAGCAAAGGCTACCCTCCATCCTATCCTGCTCAAGACAACTCTGTCCAGCTGCAAGGGTTCTACCTTCAGAAATCATGTTAACTGTCTGGGCAACTCTTTCTGATCAGCTTGGTCAAACTGCAAATAGTAACTGGATATTGATATGAAAACTATCTAGTAGAAAACAGACTAAACCCACCTGCCCAGGATGCTGCACTGCAGAGAACTGGCTGGGTATTTCTAAGCTGATACTGGAGAAAGGTAGGGAAAAGCCCTCTGCAACTACACTAGCTTACAGGTGGTTACTTCTGTAGTAGTAAACAAAACAAAACCTAACACAAAACCCAACACAGGCACATAGAAAAAGCTGTCATAAAATACACACACACACACACAGAGCTGTCATAAAATACATTTGTTGGCCCATATTAAAAAAAAATTAAAAATTAAAAAAGCCTTTGTAGGTAGAATCCTCCTAATTGCAACTTTGCCAGTGTTAAAGGCAGAATGATCTGACACTATATGTTTTTAAAATGTTGGTAAATGCACTTTCTGTGACAAGAATTTCTCCCCATCTCCATTATACATGGGGCCACTCATCCACATCCTATTCCTCTTTCATACCAGCCAGGCTCAGAACAGACTAAGGCATGACACACGTGGAAAGGTACCCATTCATCATTTAGTGAAAGCTCACATCCTCTGCAGTAACATAATAGATAGCAGGGAAACATTGAGGCCAAAGAAGTTAGAGCCACCAGAAGGAGAGAACCAAAAGACAGCCCATTCTTGGTGGGACACACAGAATTGTACAAGCACATTGTAACGAAAGAATTAGTATTAAAGGCACTTTGGCTGTATGCAATTTGGTATTGTGCAAAGTTGTGTTTGGTAGAAAGGGTATTTTTAATTTAACAAATTTGATTAATTCTTGCAAAGCTCAATTGCAGCTGATCTGGATGCTGCTGATTAGCTTTCTTTTTACAGTAACCACTGCTGCATATATACTCTTCTATAGCTGGCATAAAGATCCTTGGCATAAAGCAACAGTTTGTTGCTCCTGAAGTTTACGCATCCCTTTTTACCCCCAATGTTTTCAAAGGATGCTTTTGATAAAAATCAATTTAGAATATTTTTAAATCTATAATTTCTCTGTAAATTAGAAACAAAGAGTTACGGGATCCAAGTTGTTTTTGCTCTCATTACAATTTATATGTTACCTTCCAAAAATTTGATTTTTTTTTTTTTTGAAAGAAAATCTAAAGATCAAAAGTAATCAAATTGTGTATAACATAATCTTGCTTACAGCACAGAATTTGGAGACTACAGACTTGTAAAGTAGCAGCAAAAAGTATGAGACAGGACCTCTGTGTATATATGTTGTACACAGCATGCATTTGGATAACATGCTTTAGTTTTGAATCTGCATGCTTCCATACAGTTTGCAGGACATAAAAGCAGTGTAGTTTTGTGACACAAGAAGTGGATTTCTTTTGTTGCCATGTTCCACCATGTTCAGGGAGACCACTCCTATTCTTGTCTGAACAAGCCAGCAGTAGCATGTAGGCACAGAATCGATTGGTGCAAAGACAAACACTTTAGGAGAGACTCATTTCTCATGTTAGGAAACTATATTAAAGACTTCGGTCTCTGTTCTTTTCTCATCAGTGTGTGTATGTTGTAATATTGGCAAGACAGAAAGCTGAGATAAAACAAATCTTTTAGTTGGCAGTTCTTAATATTCTGATATCTTAGGCAACAATGCAAGACTTCTAGAGCCTTATTTGAACACACATTCCTCTCTGAGGAAAGTATGCATGTACTAATTTATTTTAGACTACCCCAATAATCCACCCTATACATATGCACATTGTAATGTGTTTCAATATTAAGTTGAAATACAGACTTATAAGAAGTCTTAGGTTGGAAAAGACCTCCCAGATCATCTGGTCCAACCGTACCACTACCACCAATATTACTCACTAAGCAATGTATATTTCATTTAAATGCTCAGGTTTTTTTAGAGATCATGCACTGATGCTCTTTGATGGTGAAAAGCCAACTAAAAGAATCACAGGAGCGCTATATCAGAAAGCGACCAACGGGCATAGCTTAAATCTTACCTTGGCTGTTTTTTTCACGAGTTGACATTTTTGCTGGTTATGGGACAGAAATAAAATATCTTAAAACTATTTCTAAATTCTCACTCTAACCTGCTTGGATGAAGACTGGCATATGGTTTAAAACTTAGAAATTTTGCTTTCATAACCTCTCTCCATTTACGCATGTACACAAACAAAAATATAAGGGAAATAATCAAAAAAGCTTTTTTTTTTTTTTAAAACCCATCGAAGTAAAATAAATCCTTCTACCTCCCACCAAAATTTTCTGTCCTTTCTAAAGATCCAACCTGATGAGGCATTCTCCATAATTTCAAAGATCTTTATAAAAGTCTTGAAAAAGAGCTGGAAAGAGCAATTCTCGGAGTAGTTATTAATACAATTTTAGCTCTATATCCTCATTTCATAACCATCTTCCCAGTATATTTATTTACAGGAAATACTATTCAGTCAAAGACAAATCTTTTCATCTTCATCCAGTATTTAAAAATAAATATTTTTATTTACCTTGGCTGACGATGACATCTTTGTGCCTGGGGAAAAATTCAAAATAATATCGTTAGTCTGTGAAATAATTATGAAATCCATATAATCTAATTTTATATATTATTCAATTTTTCAATCTCAGGGTCTGTGTACAGTTTAACTGTACTATACAATGCTATATAACTAATCTTGATGAACATAGAACATTTTTACACACACATTATTTTACTCAGGTCTCCGTATCTGTTAAGTCACTTAATGTCTTTGGCACTATGGCAGGGATTCCTAAGAACTACTGTGATAACAAAAACTAAAAAGCTTTTTAAAACAAATTATGGCAGCCATATTCCTTGCACGCAAAAAATTCCATTTTGAGAGTGCAAATGTGTAATAACCAAATGTTTTAAGCTGCCAAACACCCTCAGGACTGCATGCAAAGCATTTAACACCTGTCAAAATAAGCTGTCCACACACAACACCACAAAATTTTCTAGGAATTAACCCTGTTGGACATGTAGATTAAATATAAGCAAGTTGCAGTTTCATTTAAAATGGATCCATGCAGCATTACTGGATATATAGCACAAAGTCTTCTTAAGGAGTGCAGTTCACATGTCTCTTCTTGCCAGAATCAGGAATGAACTACTCACAAAAAGCCTCAGACTTTTTTTGTGAAGTGGGAAGAAATACTAATTTCCAGCATCAGAGCTACTTCTTATCAGAGTAACACTCCTTGATGGGAGAATGTATTGCATAAAAAAAAAAAAAAACCTTGAATCCATCTGAAATTCAGCAGAAAGGTATGAGTGGCATCCAGTATTTTTAGCTGGATGGAGGTCACATTTTTGTAACAGTGACAAAGGGTCATATGCATGCGGAAAGTCATCTCTGGCTATTGGTACAATCAACCTTCACCGTGCTGCCAAATGACAAATTAAAGCTGGATTCCCTATTTTGCCTGAAAAAAAAAAAAACTGAATGATGGGCTGCCGTGGGAACCCTATTACTTCTTGTGGCTTTATCAGACTGATTTACAGCTCAGTGCTGGCTTGAAGACTGAGCTTGCTAAACAAAGTCCATATCCTGGGCTGGTAGCGCAAAGCATATGTAAAACATTTCTGTCCTGGGGCCCACAATAGGGGCTGAGTTAGTTCTACTCCCTTGCATGAGACTCTGGTAACTTTAGGCAGATTAGGCCAACTTTTCTTAATTGGGAACTCTAAATGCAATATATCAATATGCCTTTGCACAACACAACTGATTCTGTTGGAAATCAGGCATGCAGGATCTGACTAAGAAATTAGTATTAATGTGTGTTTTTGAACGCAAATTCTGTTTTTACTATAAATTTGAGCATAAGAACAAGGTACACAATACAGCGTGCAATACCCAGTCTTCAATTCAATAGTCTACAATTGACAATGTTGGAAGCTTTATTTTTGCCCTATACTTCAAGATACAACAGCTTCAAATTGTGAACAGGTAACTTTCTCTGACAGTAATTAATCCTAACCTTTCCCCATCTACTCTTTTGTTAGATACCCTATTTGCTCTAAGTAGAGACTGGAGAACGGTGGCATTTAAAGTCCTTCAGAGAAAAAGTAGAATTGCAGGAAAATGAAATAAAGCACTTACTTTGACCTTGCTTGAACCAAAACACAAAATGGGAATAAAAGTAAAATTTATTTTTCATTATTAACAAATTTAAAGCATAACACACTGAAAGATATTTTATTAAGATAACAAAAATCAGGAAAAGAAACTTTGATAAAGTAGAAATCAAGACAGAGGGATTTTCATTCCTAAAAATTATCTAGAAGTGTCCTGCTTTAATTGAAATTGCCAAAGGGCTTTTAAATTCCAGCAGTGAAAAACAATTACAAAAGGAAAAACGTACTTGCAAAATATGCAACCCATAATCCCTCGCACACAGCACTTCACTGCACTGCAGAGCTCTTCAAGCTAGGCATAAAGCTTTTAGTAAATGTGCCGATATCCACACCCAAGATTAATTTATGATGTTTTTGTTCTTCCCATTCCTAGGGAAGAAGGAATGCACTTGCACCACTCTTGAGTAAGTATGTGTTTGACTTATACGCAAGCTCAGGAGAGCACTACAAACACCATCATGGAAATTAATCCAAACGGCCTGAAGAGTTTTATTTGTCATAGTGGGAGGGGCTTTCAGGTAGTCCTGCCTTGGACCAGTTAATGATAATCTGAAGATTAACGAGCGGATGTATGAGAGCTGCAAGGACATCCAGCTGGAGAAGCTGGCTGCACTTTTGGGGCAAACTCAGAACTCAGAAGGATCTCAGCAAACAGGAGAGGGCTCAGCCTAAAAGCCAGCACAACAATTTTAAGAAAGTGATCACAATTTCAAAAGAAGTCAAAAAGGAAACCAAGCATGCAAATGTGAAACAGGAAGCCCAAGTGGCAACGAGCATTGAGGATAAAAATTGGGTCACAGCAGGGGTCAACAATGTGAAGTTAGAGCTAAATGCAAACTCTTGTCTGTGCTGACAGAAATGTGGAAGTAACTGCTCTGAGCTGTTCTTCCCTTGTGAGGCCCCTGCTGGAGACCACAAACTGAGAAAACCCACTGCTGAAGAAGAGCACAAGAGGGCTACAGAGCATCACCTATGTGGAAGGGCTGAGGAAATTGGACTTCCCTCTGTGGAGAAAAGATAATATAACAGCTAAAAAGTGACAAACTATAGCCACCAATCACTACGCTCACAAAAGGTCATTTTGATTTATAAATGTGATGGCTTATATCCAGGATGGATATCCAGGCACATTTTTTGTTGGGAGCAGCATCCCACTGCTCACCTGGGATACGTTGTGCAGAGCACAGCAGGGGAGGCCCTTGTCTCACCTCAGCACCCGTTGGCCTAGCACGTGGCCTAGCACCCTCCAGGCTCACTCCTCCAGAACTACATAACACCCTTCTCATTAATATTGTGGAGACACGGTGCTCTATGCCTCATCCATGAGCTTAATGAAACAGCCAAACATTGATTTCCTCAGCTCTACTGGGAAGTTTGGTGACATTTGGGTTCACTGGGACAGTAACCCAGGAAAGCAAGCATGTGCATAGTCACTGTGTCAAAATCAGCTCACTTGTATAAATTATTGACAACAGCTGTAAGGTGGGTCTAGAAAAACACTGCAACACTTTATTATTCAAATAGAATTAAACTCTTTTAGAAAGATAGAAGTAACAGAAGGAAAACCCTGGCACACTGGAGATTAAGCTGAAAAGAAAATCCCTGCCTGTCATCTAGAAACTGCAAGCAGAGATCTGTTAAACAGTTCCTTTTGAGAGACCTTTCTGAAATCATAAATGTTTCTTTTACAATTACAAACTACTTTAGAAACACACACGTCAAATCCAGTAGATTAATTTCAAGGAGATATACCAACATTTTCAAATAATTTTAAAGCAGCAAAAGACTGGTTGGAAACTTCACAACAGTGGCATTAAGCCATAAATTATAATTCATAACACAATTTTGCTAACACAAACAAGCAATATTAAAACATATTTACACTCACACCCCACATTCACATTTTGTAATTAATTTAAGATTCCACAGGCATCTGGAGTACCACACTTACAGATTATGCAAGTGATTACTCATGGCGAAAACAAAGATGCAAGTGGTCTTTGCATATACTTATTTAAATTCGCTGAAATTATGCAGTTTCAGAATATTTTGACTCTAAAGTTCACTCATTTTTATGCACCAAACTATACGTACTTGTCTGCATTCTTTGCCACTTTCGATATTAATTTAGATGTTGATGCTACTCTCAGCAGCTTGTTACGACTGTCATCCGAGCCCTCCCAAGCACTGTGAGGTTTTTCAGCAGTCAAGGATCTCTTTATGCTAGAAGAAAAAAATATATTTTAGAATGACAAGTTAATAAGATAACAATAACTGGAATGGGTACACAACCGACAAGCAGCAGTAGACAAAAGCAGAGCTAGGTCTTCCTTCAAGCTGAAGCATGAAACAGGAAAAAAAAGATTAGTCAAAAAGTTCTAATGGGATGAATGAAAACAATAGAGCAAGACAGTTGCGAAATGTTTTATCCATGCCTTTCCATTTTCACATGCTCTTACATAAAGGCTTGAACAAAAAATCTCTATACTTCATTACAAATGAAGCTAACAAATTACCAAAAGGGAAAAAAGAGACTATAATGTATTAGCCTTAAAGAATAAGTTTAAAAAAAAAAATCACCTAGAAAAAAAAAGTAGATTTTTTTTTTTCACAGATTAACTGTTCATCAGCTTTAAAATACTAATTTCTGTGGTGGAACAGTTCTATCAGACTATGATTTATCTGCAAAAAATAAAAAATAAAGTCTTCTAAATCACATTTATTGCTTTAATCTTTTTGAAAAATGTCTGCAAACATCTTACATGAGTAAGGCAGGCTAGATTTAGTCCAATGTTATAGACAAATAAATCCATGAATTCTGATGTAGTTTTTCAGCAATCTCATTGTAGCCAATTTACACTAATGGTAACCTGAAAAGTTTTGCAGTCACTAGCTCATTAGTTTCCTACCCATCTTAAATCAGGGTAAACATTCAAAAGTGATCAAGGCCATATTACTCAAACAACTGACTTAGTCTGCATCTGTCCTGCTAACAGCGTTACACTTCATCCCATCTGAAATGCTTTTTGCAGAAGTAAGTTCTGATATGCAGCCTCAGAACTGGCAAGCTCACCTCCACAACACCTCAAGAGGCTGGAAAAGGTCCTGTGACAAACACGTTAATCAAATCACATTAAACCATTAAGACACTACAAAAGCTTTTTTTTTTTTTTTTTTTTTTTCCCCCAACACTGCAAAAGATTAGTATGCAAGACTTCAGACAAACACCTGTACAGTGAGATACTGGGCAGAAGAACAGGCCGCAAGTTCAGCTTCAGACAATGTAGAGTTTGTGCAAGACATGGAGACAGAGCCTTTATGAAGTGTTATAACATGCATCAGTCAAGTGGAAATTTAAATATTTATTAGAACTGTGAATTCAAGCAATGCAAGACAACAATCTTGTGAATTACAGGAAATTTCAGAGGAATAATTTTCATTTATTTAAGAGTTTGAGTCTCCTAAATGACAAACAGTAAAGGAAAGAATGTCATGCCTTCCTAAACAATAAGGTAACAATGAACAAAAAAAAATAATAATAATTAAAAAAAAAAGACAAAGAAAAACAAACAAACAAAAAATCACCACCACCAAAAAAAATAAAAACAAACAATGCACCAAGTGATCTGGACAGTCTTTAAATCCAGAAATAATGACCCAAATCTTAAAATCCATTTAGAAAAAAAAAAAAATAATGCCCAATTTCCAGTAAAATGAGCGGAAACACAGAGGCAATCCTAAATAAGCTCCTACCTTCAGCCAAGTCAAGCAGTTCTATAATTTGGATGTCAAAATAGAAGTGTGAAGAATTAGAATAAAAGTGAAGTGTCCTGCAATCTAGCAGGAATTGAAAAGGGTGGAGGGCAAAAAGAAAAAGCAAACAAATAGGAAAAAAAAATCCAAACTGCAGTCACATTACAGAATAATTTGAGAAGAAAAACATCCAAAAAGGTAGAGTTTCAGTAATACTAGCATTTAACAAACGCTGTTACAACACATAGCAAACAGCCATGTGCAAAATACACTCCACAATTCAGCCTCTTCAGACAAAACATTTGAAGTGTATTTTGAGAAAGATCAAGTCAGAATCATTGTTATATATTTTTGAATGACTGATTAGAGGTAAAGTAGCTTTACCATATAAGGATTTCAATCACTGAGAAAAATTTTATAATCTTAAAAATTTACTCAAATAAAAACTGCATTTTTAGATATTTGCTGTGTTGCAATGCATTCTGAATGCATCTTCTTTCACACAAAAAAATCAAACATTAACTTGATCATGAAATTAGAGCTATTTCACATGACTTGTTGTCAGATATGAACTCAGTATCATTTCAATCATTTTCTATCTCTGTGAAAACCTTTTAGCTGGAGCAGAACTCTTGCTTTCTTGAGTTTGCCTGTGTGTTTGGAGAGTCTGTGAGGAGGGCTGGGGAGAAGGTGATGCTTGAGTTTGTGGACTTTGATCATTAGAGTGAGATTCCTCTTTTTTTTCTTTCTGTCCTGGAGGTTTTTCCTTCTTTTTTTCTGTACCGCTGTAAAATAAAGTATAACATAGGGAGAAAAAAAAAAAAAAAAAAAAAGAGAGAACAAGCAAATAAATTAAAAAGGTGGGATAAAATGTCCTCTATGAAAAGATGGGAGAAGCATGTCACAACATTATATATATGATCACTAAGAAAAAACTCTGTCTACTCACTCTGTTCAGATTAGCATTTTAAAGATTTGGCTACCTTTTAAATAAGACTTACTTACAAGCTCCAAAAATAAAAAAGGCGATGGATGCACAGAAATTTGTTTACTTATTTTTACTGTGGAGATGTACTATGTTTATACTGATTTAAATACAACTTTCATTTCAGTACATCCTTCATGCTTGGGTGATGTTACAGCATTCAAAGCTGACAAAAGATGATGCAGCAGAATTCAAAGGAAATTATCCCCAAAAATTCATCACAATTTTGATCTGCAGTTGAATGAAATTAGACTATCTTGCTACATCTTTAACACCATCAGTACAAAAGAGCTAAGAATCTCTTTATTTTCTAAGAATCATCTTTATTTTCTTATCTTTATTAGGTTAACATTTCAAACAGCCTTAAATATATGTCATTCATTAAGGATCTAACCAAAGGTCCACTACATAAAGAGTACGTAAAAAATACTTGTATTAAACAGTGTACTTTGCAATATACCAAATCACACAAATCATAACAGGACCTGAAAGAGAAGAGAATTCTGTAGTACATGACATATTTTGTAAACGAATAAAAAAAAAAAACAACAAAAAAACCACTCTTCCAAGATAAATTTATCAATGAAACAAAACAAGGTACAAGCACCAGATAAAATAGGAAAAGAAGGATTTTTCTCTTAGGTTCAAAATAACCTGCAAAGTAAAGAAATAAAATGTATCTTTCTGAAGGGAAGTATTTAGATTTCTATTCCTTCACATCACTTCTCCCCCAACCCTTGTATAACCTTAATTGTTTTTCCATTTTTTTTTTTTCCACAAAACACTATAAATGAAAAAAAGTCAATATTCAAAATAAATGAATGAAGATGGGACTTGATTTTAATTTAACACTCATCTACCACTGAGAGAAAACCCTCAACACTTCAATATTTCTAAATGCTTCCTAAGAAGCACTGAAGACCAGTTTAAATAAATTGCAGAAAAATAACATAAAACACCAACATTTAAGGACCATTTAGGTTTTCTTCAGTAAACCACATCAACTAGATAAACAATACAATACAATACATCAATGTCACACTTTCCTTTCAGAAAGATGAAAGCAAACCAGAGCATTCACAGTTGTGTAAGGCATATATGTGATCATGGAGAATAACGCTTGAAGAACTGTGGGGTTTTGATTAACAGATATAGCCAGAATTCCCTCATTCACTAGAAAGAGAAAAATAGAGGTTTTTTAATCGGAACACTTCACTCACAATGGTAGATACAAAAGGGCAAGAGGGCACTAAGCAATCTTTTTTTTTTTTTTTTTTTTTTTTCCCCATTCTCTGGGAAGAAATGCATTATAGAGGAATAAATTCCATGAATGTCTTATTACTAAAGATGCTCTTTATTCCTTTTGTGAGAGATACACTTGCATTCATACTCATAAACGTAACATTTCTCACGACTTCCATCTACTAGGAAAGAGTTTTTTTTTTCCTTCCTTCTTTTATTTTTTCCCTCTATTTTACCTTTCTCTCTATTCAGGTATTTCAAAATAGTTTAATTAGAGGAAAAGTGATGAGGGAAACAAGAGGAGAGAGACCTGTTTCATCTCATATTTTCTGTGTTCTTACCCAAACTCATTCAGCTCATCTGATCCACCTCCTAGAAACTATAGGTTCACTGTGAGAATCTCTTCAATATCTTCACTGAACTTGTGAGCTATAGACTGCCAACTTCCATTTATCATTACTTTCCCTCCTTAGCTTTTCTGCATCTTTGAGTGCCACTGGACCACTGCTTGCTCTCAGCTGCAGCACAAGGTATATCTGGGGTTCCAATACAGTGTTTTTATTTGGCACCAGGAGGCAAGTAGGCTTTTTTTTTTTTTTTGGACTGCCATTTCAATTTGAAAGTAAAATATGTAGATATGTGGCAGTCTAGGTATTGAATATCCGTGTTCTGAATGTATTTGGTTTACTATCTCCTGTTAAAATATTCAGCTTAATCGTATTATGACTGCTATTACTGAGTGGCTCTCCCACTAAATCCTCTTGAACAACTAATACCTCTTGTGCAACAACTGAAACCAAATCAAAGACAGTACCTTTTCTTGTGGGTTTCTAAAGACTAGTTGTTCTGGGAAGCAGTTATTTAATGCATCCAAAAATTCTTTCCAAATCCCAACTTGGTGAGGCATTTCTTCAATCCACATGTGAGTATTTGAGATCTATTACTATCCTAATTTTCCAGACTCTACAATTTCACTTAGCCCAATGTTTCATCCCTTGGACCACAACACACTGGCAGCTACTGTGGAGGGTCATCGTTCTGAAATACAAAGACTATTCTTACCAGAAGCTGTTTTCAGACAAACGTTTAGTCCTAAAGAAAATTATCACAGGTCTCTGTGACAGAGTACAGTACAAAGTAAAAACATATTTCCAACTCTAGTGATACACAAGGTGTGCAACATTTTTTGTTGCGAAGTGTTTCGGCACCTCTATCACCCATCAGTTCCAGACTGTAGGGCTGAAATTTTCCAAACATACATGACTTCACCTCTGACAATGGGACATCATCTGTTTTTTTCACAGTGATGTTGCTGGGCTCTGTTTTTAGTGCTCCTGACGTGACAGCTGAAATTTTAGCACACCTTTGTTGAAACAAGACACAATGCTGTTGTGCAGCTCTGAGCCATAAAATCATCTCCATAATCTTACAGTGTTCAGGTTGGTAGAACAAGGATTAAGCAGTCTAGGAAATGAAACTGTTTATTCATGGATGAAATCTCAGATATATCAAGTTTGCAGAGGCTAGAACCCCAGAAACATGCAATATTAAGACTGCACAAAACAAAGACACTAAACTTCAAGAAAACAACAGTTTGGACACAAGTAGTACTCCTGATACATGTGACTAGATGTATGGCTACCTGTATTTAGAACATGCAAAGCTATAGACAGGCTTTGGGATTGTTTGGTAACTCAAGTGTAGTTCTACATAAACAGATGACCATTTTCACCTGCTGCACCAGTTGAACCCCCATCCTGAAAAAAAAGCGTAGACAAGTCAAGGTGAAGTGTCCCACAGTCATGTGATACCCTCCTTTATCCTCTCTCCTTTTCATCATGACAAAAAGAGTTAGAAACAGACATGTTTATCCTGACTTTATTTAGAATGTGGAACTATTGAAATTCAATTATGTTTCCTAACACAGACACTATTTAGTACTCAGCAGTTTTGCTGTTGCAAAAAAAAAAAAGAAAAAAATAATCACCAAAGCCCACATTTTCAGAGCCCAAGAACTGACATTTCCTTTCACCTTTCTTAAAATAGTATTTTTATAAAAGGGCAAACCTGTTTTCTTACAAATACCAGACACTTTTTTTTGGAAGACTATAGAAATACAGGAGAACAGCTGAGCAGATAACTGAAGATGGGGGCCTTAAACCTTTCCAAAACAACCCTTGAAGAAGGCATTCATGTATCTTTAGCTGCACTGGTAGTACAAAACCCTCCGTCTGGAGGCTTTGGGGGCCCAGGAAGAGCTGCTCTCCGCACATTGAGGCTTACCTATTTTGACCCATCCAGGTCTCCTTCTAAAGACCTTAACTCAGATGAAAGGGTTGCCAGCCACTCCACTCTGTTCCTCTTATGTACTCAAGTGTGCATCAGCCAATGAATCAGGAAGGCGATTCAGCACAAACGCAAACTGAACACTGCAGAAGCTGGACTGGCTCTCATCAATGTGCTAAGAGCCACATGGGTAAGATTAATGGAAAAGTGCTAACTAACAAATACCTTCCTGCAGGAATGTATTTTGTCCTGGTGCCTGTTGTGCTAGTAGATAGAGACACACAGTGATCAGTTTCTAATTTATTGTAAAAAAATAAACATAAGTATTCAACAAGAAGATATACAATGCTACATGAGGGAGAGGAGTGAATAACAGGGTATTACCCTTCCTTTTCAAATTCCAAAGGGAACTAAAGCTTTTCCTGTTTTGTTCTTAACACAGTTTATATTTGCATGCAGCGTTTTTATTCCCTGAAATATATCATTTCCCTGTCTTGTTGTATAGCAAAGTATTTACATCCATACTAGAAGATAGAACAGCTACTGGAGTTACCAGAGTACACAACAGAGGCCAAGAAGTTGTTCACATAATTTACACAATTATACATTAAGAGCATTCCCTGTCCTGTGGCTATACCTGGCAGTCTGTTCTTCCCAACAAATACATATAATTGCAAACTATTGATTAAATAAGCTATGTGATCACTATTTAACAGACCCACAGAAGGAGTAGTTATAGAAACTACAGAAGTAGTTACTTCGGTTGCTCTATGCAACTAAAACCATTACAGGGAGGGGAAAAATGTTATTGTTTTGTGCATAGCAAACTTAAATTGCAAATATTTAATCAGTGTTATTTTTATACATTTGAGATCTCATACATACATACTTTACAAAGACTAAGACATATTCTAGGTTAAGATTTTAAATTTTAAAAAGTAAACATATCTTAAAACTCACTATTGTTTCACAACTATTTTGCTATTGCCTGCTATTTACACTCAAGACAATGAAGTCGGTTTTGTTTTTTAATTTCCTTGGGGAGGAAAAAAAAAGATTCAGATGAATACCAGAAGGAAAAAAAATTCCAGTCATATTGGAAATACATTTGCCCCTTCTGTCCTTTCGTGAGAATGCATTTGGACAGTATACACTAGAAACAGTCTTCATTTATGAATTCCTTTTAGAACCCTGATGTAAGCAGCCCAACAACATAGTATATTTCCAAAGCTAATTTTTGCCTCAGAGAGCTCTGCTGAGGGTTGTGCAGAGACAAAAACAAACTCTTTCTCTGTTTCTTTTTGTTGTTGTTTGTTTTTCCATTTTGCTTTTTAAAATATAATTTCAATCTTAATAACAGGTCGGTACCTTTTTGCAGCAGATGAAAGAGTTTCTTTTCTGGCAACAGATACAGAGGAACTGTGGCTTGTTTTTCTGCTTCCCGTACTCCCATTGGTTATACAGGACATTGAGATAGCTTCTCGGAGGCTTGGCTGACCTAGAAAAAAAAAAAAAAAGAAAAAGAGAAAAAAAAAGAGCATAAGTGTTTACATCTGCAACTCAAAGATCCATCAGAAAAAAACACGAGCGATCAGAGGTGGACCTGGTATCCCACAGAAGCAAGCTGAAATGCTCAGGACTACCATCCAGTTGGTATCCAATGATGTACTTTCATGAAAGACTTAACATAACTAGAGAAGGGAGACCCAAGACCCTTAGAAAGGCAAGAATACACTCTTACGGGAATTAGCCTCTCTACTGCCACACTGCCAGCAAATAGCTTACTTCAGTGACATGCCACATCTCTTTCCAGTTGTGATCCTTAGGAAGAATTACAGGTTATGGCTAGCCTTAGTAAATTGGTTAGCTTGGACAGCTGTAGTACAGCAGATCAGATTATTTCAACTCTTTTTCAAAACCATCACAGTTCACAAATAATACCACATGAGGTTTGTTGCTTTCAATTTTTTTTTTTCCCCACTGAAGTTCAAAGAAGTTGCAAACAGAAGCCCTCTCTGTACTGAGACTTATCAAGTTATCCCTTAAGGAATATCTCTTAAGTTAACCCCTAAGGGTTGTGATACTAAGAATTAAAAAGAAAATCAAAGGTGGTGGTGTTTTTTTTTTTTTGTTGTTGTTTTTTTTTGTTTGTTTGTTTGTTTTTGTTTTCTCATTTGTTTGTTTTTCAGCTGCCCTTTCCCATCTTAAAAAGATATCTACTTTTGAGCATATGAAATATGGTAAAATTATTTCCAATATAGCTTTCTCCACTGAGTATCTGCCCTCTCCAGTGAATGCTGCAGACTCCCTCCAGGGATGAATCAAGATTGTGTATGTGAAGAAGGCTGTTTGTCAGATGCCCACTTCACTCATTGCAGAAGTTTGAAAATATGCAGTGAATGTGGGAGGGGACTGCAAGAAAGAGGGGGGAGCGAAGGCTCTTCTATTTAAAGAGCTGAATGCTAGCCTGGCAATTGGCTCCTAGACCTTCCTGTGCCACAGGCTGTCAGTTAACTAAATAAAAGGCATTTTACCTAAACCTGACATTTCATTATTTTCCCCTAATTATCCCCCTTTCTCTCTTTTTTTTTTTTTTTTGGTGCCTGTCTTATTTTTAAGGTCATATACAGAAAAATGTTTTGTCCCCTCCTTCCCTCCTAGTTCTGAGCTTTCCCCTCTGAAGCATTACATGTACTGAAAAGAAATCTAGGCTACTCTCACATTAAGCATCCAAAGATCAGTGCTCACTTTTGACCCCATCTCTGTGTCACGTCTCCATTGCATAAACAGCAAATTGCTACTGCATCTCAGGGGCTCGTGATGTCCAGTCACTCAGACTTCAGCAACAAGCATGAAGTACACGACTGACAGGAAAATTACACGTCCGTGCTCATGGCAGGCTTGGAATAGTGAGAAATAGATAAGGCATGAGGCCGCACGTTGAAGATAAAAGTGACTAGTAAAAAAATAGTCAGGGAGAATCAACTCTGTGCACTGAGGGCAAACTCATGAGGATGCATTATTAAAACCATACCAGCATTTGGTCAATTTGTCAAACTGCAGTTCTATCAGGCAGGCTGAGAGACAAATTAATTCTTATTTTAAACAAGCGCTTTACATGCAAGAAAGATCTGTCAAGGGAATATTAGATTTCAGAACTATTTGGATGAAGGCTGAAAAGGGTTGACATGCATCCTGCTTCAAACATACTGAGCAGCATGTGACCATCTGAAATTCATATCAGAAGTGCCAAAAGGAACATGTGGAATATCCAAGGCAGAAACGAGACTAAAGGAGATCCGAACAAAGTAAAGGCACGCTTAAGTGCAGAAACGCTGCAAAGATCATGGTTGTTTTTCCTAAATGCTGCACAAATCAGCTTTGCTTGATTCCTTCCAACCTGTACTTCTTAAAAATAACTTTATGGTAGACATATTTGCAATATAGAATTTAAAGGTTAACGTAATGTATAAAACCACAAAAACTCAGAGTTTTACCCCTTTCTGTAACTTTAATGCAAGAACAAAAGCATGCGAGCTTAAAAAGCACTTTTAGCATTAGAAGCCTATAAATTAACTTCTTTTCTTTTCAGTGACAAAGTAAATCGTTTTCTTTGTGGAGATGCATAATATCAAGGCCTATGATTCACTCTTGAACTGCATATGACCTTAACATCTCTGTCTGCTCATCGTAATAGATCAATGCCTCTCCAACCAGCACTAGGCACAGCTTTCCAGAAATGTGAATTGGGAGATATAATAATAGAAGCGATTCTCAGTACTGCTGGAAAAGCATTCAGTGAACAGTGTAAAGAACAGCAATACTTCCAACAAAGTACAGAAACTTTCTAAGACTGAAAAAAAAAAAAAAAAAAAGAGATAAAAGAAGCTCCTTTTTCTTAATCAATAAGCACACTGATATTTTGTTCAGAGAGTTTTTAGGATTTCCCCTCAAAGTAGAGAAAGTGCTGGTTTCATCTTGCATCCAATGACAAAACTGATCATGAGTAAAACTGCACATCATTGAATGCTCATGACAAGAATGTGCTCTACTCCATGCAATGATGAATGCAATAATTAGAAGGGGGAATTAGTCAATAAGGCAGCGAGGCAACTGTTACGTGTTACATGCTTTTTGAGAAGGGGATTTTGATGGTAGATCTGCAGAATACCTCATTATTTCAACAAGTGCATGCAAAATTAAGTTTGAGATAAAGATTCTTAAATGAAAATAAAAACAGTTTTTGTAAAATGACTAATGATTACCATAACGGAGATTTCCGCAATCATTAATTTATTGAAAAATGGAACAAAATATTTGCACACAGACCAACACTACAAAATGTGAGGAAAAAAAAATGAACTGGCAGATTATTTTTTTCAAGTGTCGAAAATATATCAGCATCTCTTAGAACCAAGATAAAATCTTGGTCAGTCAGAGTTCAGTGTGCCACACAATGCACAATGAAACATAAAAATGAGCAAACAAAAAACATACACACACACACAAAAAATACTCAACACCCTCAAGAAATAAGCCCCCTTCCAGACTCTGTGTATTACATTGCAACATGGTATTCTAAAAATGACCATCAGAAAACCTATTTTTAAAAGGGAAAAAATATCAAGTAAATGTCTAATTGCTTGTCGACAAAATATGTTTAAATTTTTAAGCTGTGGTGGAGAAGGAGGAAGGGACACCTTAAGCACCAAGCAAGCCGCAGACAGCAGAGCATTAAAGGCTTGCTCCCCATGGGTTCAGACAGCACCAGGCTCTTTTCAGCCAGGATCAGAGCCCTGGGGAAGCTGCTCCAAGGCATACAGTCCTCCTCATGACTTTTAACCAGAGGATCTCTGCAGTCAAATCAGTTTGAAAATTAATAGCATCACAAGCTGTTTCTTCATGGCAAAGATAGCTTTTCTTTCAGCAAAGCAGTGAAAACCTGTGAAATAATGAAGCAGCTCGGGAGAACACAGATTCCGTGTCAATGAACAACTGAGTTGTCCCACCATTCAGATTGCATGTCTTTGCCAGTATCATGTTGTACGTCTCTTACTAGCATAAATAGTCTGAAATTTTCAGGCTGAACAGCACTCAGCTTTATCTGTTGGTTTAGAACAAAAGCCAGACATAAACTGAACATACAATGAAAGCCAGCGCGTGGTAACCAGGATTAAAGCCAAATTGTCAGAGATCAAAGTGGTAAAAATGTCTTTTATGGATAGTAGATTCATCTCTGTTCTGATAATTTTCACAAAATATTATCCCTTGAGTTCAAAGAAGCATTTCGTTAACATCTGTCAAGTACACAAGTGTGTGAAAGAAAGATAAGTAGGATTAGAAAACACAAACCACAACAAACCAAGAATCTATTTCCAACCCTTTATCAGCCTCGATTAGCTAACTGGGGGAAAACTGAGGTACAGCTGTAAGAGGCAGTGGTAAGTTTTGAAAATACATGTCTCGTGAACTTTTTTTTCTAAACATACATATAACATACTAGAGCTGAAGTTAGTGATTCAGTTATCTTCTCCAAACCGCTTATAGTTTATTATCGCCTTTGGTAACAGGAACAATGAGTATCTGAGTATCTTTATATTTGCTGATCCTCACAGGCAAACTGCCTTCCTTCCAAAGAAATGCCAAACCTTTCACTTCTTAGGATAGTTGCAATTTCAACTAAGTGTAAATATGTTAAAATACTTTCTCTTTACACCTTTTTTGTTTTTACAAAACAAAACAAACAAACAAAAAAACCTCAATAATTCTTTCTAAGAAAAAAAAAAAAGATTTTTTTCTAAGATTAAAAAACAACAACAATAAAGCCCTTCAACAAAAGCCCTTATGATATTTTATTTTCAGCAGAACTTGGAAAAGATGTCTAGATATCTCAAATAGATTACATTCAAAGGGGTTTCCTGTAAATAAGTCTGACATCTTGAAGAACAGAAACACAGTTTAGTACTCCTACCAAATAAATGTACAGTATTTGCTCAACCACTCTGTTAGTCATCAGACAACACACACAGGTGAGCCACAGAAAAACAGACCTAAATAGTTCTAAGTGCAGCAGAACATAAGGCTTTATCTGCACTTCCTTCCTAAAAGAAAACCATCAAAACCAAACTTGAAAGTATGACAAATCCTAAACTTCAAGATGTTATAAGACATTGTATCAAAGCAGCTGTAGTCACTTCTTTGTTTCTAAAGTTTCAAAGAATGTCAAGTCACTTGACTGATGGAAGACTGGCAAAGAAATGGCTTGGGAGCACTAAAGCTCCATTTGAGAAGAGTACTCTATTCTGAAGGGCTGGGAACAATTTCTTTGGTGTTGAGGTTTATTCAATTACTTTACTTACACTGTCAAATTCTGATTGAGACTTCTTAAGCAGCAAAAATGTTCTGTTCTTCTATCCCAGGAGAAAAAGCTACAGGTCAGGGTGAGATACCACTTCTCCAGTAAAGAATGATATGAATCAGGATAAAAAATAGATCAGCTGCCTTTACTAACTATGGCTTATACTTCATCTTGCTAATAACCCGATTTTAAAACATAATTAAGTTTTGACAAACTTTAGTATTCTTAAAACAATTACATCTACCTGAAAAAGCTTCAGATGTTTTTTTTTTTTTTTTTAATTATCATTTTTAATTGAAACCCAATTTCATAAATCTCAGCTGAAAACTGAATATAAAAATTATCCCTCTTTTTCTATTATAAGGAAAAGTTTAATAGGGGCATGTTAATGTGAAACGGTTTGAGGACATATAGCTAATGCATAAGTAACTTCAGATGCAAGCAAATCTCTCTCAATAGTTAGGTTGATTACAATATTAAGATTAATTATTTATTTACAGATTTTGTATACATTTTTAGAGCTATTGACTGAAACTTTCAACGCATGCATTTCTAAGTGTAACTGATCCTTCTAGACAAAAACTAATTTTTCTGGTGTTACATTCCCAAAAGTCCAGGAGAGTCATGCTGCTGCTCTGACGCTTGGCTCTTTGGGCAGGAATTTTATAAAACTACTACTGAGGGAAACTGAAAACTTCCTCGGTTTGAGAGAGCCAACAGCTTATTAAAACAGCACAGACCTTTTCCTCCTCTCTCCCTACCATCCTATTATTTTGCTACACTTTTCCAAAGGCACCATCTACTTCCTCAACCCATTCCAAGTGAGCTGTATCCAAGCAGAAGAAATAAAAATTTAACTATGGTATTCTGAAACAATTTGATACACTCTGGCAAACAGTGATGAAAAAGCTACTGAAGTGTTATAAACAACAAGGCAGATTTTATTCTGAAAAAGCTAACTGCATCATTTAGCTACTCCAAGATTGCAATTCTTAGCTTGAGAAGTATCATGGAGAATAGTAGAGCAGCACCTCAGGAGAATTTGTCCACACTCTTCCTAAAAAGCACACAAATGCATAAAAGCATGTCCAAAATTGTAAGAAGACTATGGAAAACGAATAAGGGTACTGATCACCACAACTGAAAAACACTCTTCTACAGCTGCTTTGAGAATTTTTATCAATGAACAGGATTATCAGGTAAGAGAAATTAAAAAAATAATAATAATTTGCTCTTCGCTTTTCTTTCCTCAACTTGGTTTAGCTAGCTAATGCCCTTCAGTTCATTAACACTCTCTAGATTCAAATTCTCTGAATAGCTGAAGAACATCAAGAATAGTAAGAAAAATTACAGAAGGCAGAAGGAAAAGAGAAGACAAGGAAAAAAAAGGGGGAAGTAGTAAAGAGAAAAAAAAAAAAAAATTAATGCAGAAAGAACAGATGGCACTAAAACCAGTACCTGGAAAACCCATTAAGACCTCAAGAGTGTCATTATTTGTTATGTGAGCATACAGCCTGCAGACTTCAATTGGACTATTCCCATGAGTAAAACGACACACGTATATGCTTGCCAAGTTAATCTTACTATCATGAATAAGAACCTATAACCTATCTCTCTGATGAACATTTTCTATCTACCGTTCCATTTTCAGTTTTAATGTTTAATAATTAGACAACATAAATATATACCCTGTTATTAAGAAAAATTACGCACATTGGAATGTTTTAAAAAGAAAAGTACTAATAAAAGCCTATGTTATGCTTTCATTAATGTATCTTACTGAACACCTTAAGTCAGTTTTTGTTAATAAAATAAAATGATTTCATGTTATTGAAATGAAACCATTTTTGAGATAAAGTAAAAAAATACAACTGAAGTGTTTTGTTTACATTACTGCAATGAGGTGGAATTTGATACAAGATACTACTTCAGAATTCTTCCTATTGAGATGTTGAACAGACATCATTTCACACCTGAGAAGGGAGCAGAAGAGTAAGGAAAACACTCCAGGTTACTATTAGAAAACCCCACTTAACAAAGAAAAAAGAATCTGCATTTCCAATATGCAGCTGCTACTGCAGATCCCCAAGATCTCTGCCATAAGTAAAACAAATGCCTCTTGGTCAGCCAGTCCACACTGTCACGGGAGGCCCCCTCTGCAAATTGCCATCCACTTCTTGAACTTCACTTTGTGACCTAAATTTTCACACAAGTTATTTGATATCAATTCTTGCCCAAGGAATAGGAAATATTTCCTATTTCAGGGGTTTAGCCTGTGACAAGTCACATCGTTACTTCCAAGTCCAGAAAAAGGACATGAAATCTGTTTCTCTGTGGGCAGAGATCAGCTGTAATTTCTGGTAGATGGACGCTTTCTCAGGCAAGAGCTCCTACCCCAGTAATATGTTGAGTCTGAGCTATTTTACTGGTGCCATTGTGCACCACAAACTTGTCTCCACACCCAGAGCCTGAGGAATGAATTCTCCCATTACACACATTTTGACACCCTGAAAGATTTTAATAGGTTTACCAGGCACCAGCTGTGAGCCAATCTATCGTGCTGGCAGCCACAAGTACCAGACTGCTTTATGCTTTCCTTTTCTTCAGTGTCCAGGTAATCTTTGTTTTGGGAACTTTTTGTGAATGTTAACAGCATCAATCATGCATCAACAGCAGAGACATGTGGCAACAAGAGCACAGAGCTGCCAAAAGCAAAGAACTTCCCATAGAAATATTCCTTGCCAAGACGTCTATAAAGCAAAACAAAACGAGAAAAAAAAAAAAAAAAAAAAAAACAAAAAAAAAAACAACACAAAACAGCAAAACCCCAAATGCTCCCACACACTACAACCCACCCTACCTAACCCCTTTCTTCCCCAAACCCTGTAGCTGCTGGGGACCTGTTCTCTAACCAGCCCCTTTCATGTTTCTAAGAATGTTCAACATGACCTGCAGTTCAGACCCGACTAATTTTGCCATTCCATAGTTATCCTTAGCTGAGAGCAGAGATGCAGAAGTAATATCAAGGCCTTTTTATTTTGAAAAGATGTTCTCTATTCAGAAGGGCTTTACATAGAGAAATACTGAAAACGAAGACACGCCACATCAGAACACAATCTGCTTTTTGTGTGCAATAGCAGGTGTGTCGATTCTGCTGCAATCCCTGCTAGAGGGGATTGCAATTTCCCTCTTACAGCGTCTCCACTTCATGTTCTACTAGGAGGCACTGAGGTGGCTTAAAAACCTCACGCTCTGGCTTATCTCATACAGTTTGCACATCACCTAGCACCATATAAAGAGGAGTTTGCTTGAGTCACAGCTAGACAGTCAAAATTGTAGGCAGTAATCTACTAATAGTCCACGGAGTATGTATAAATAAAAATCTACCAATGCCTGTCAAATTGTTTACCAAAGACTGGACTATATTCAAAATAAGCATGCAACAATAGTTACCTAGGAAAAAAGAAAAGCAAAGACTGCAAGAATAATACAAGGAATTCTAGCTTCAGCTATGGCTGATGCAATCAATCAATCTAAAATAAAGGGATAAGAAAAGTAAGAACAGAATTGGCTCACCAGATATGCAATGCAGACAAACTAACAAAAAGGATGAAGAGATCTGTTCCTACACCAAGTTGAGCTATCAGCTTCAGAATGAGAAAAGTCAGTTACAAAATGATCTGTATTTGCCCCCTTCAGCATGATTTGGCCTGTTCACTACACTTATTTTTAGCTTATGAAAAATCTCTCTTGAAAGACACTGCTGAGCTGGTTACAGAAAAAATGGAGAGGTTTTAGAAAACATTTCATCAGCAAGTAGGAAAGACTCATTCAAACTGGGTTAGATATTGTCTGCTACTTGGATTAAAAATCTGTTTGATGAAAAGATTCAAGATGGCTTTTTCGGGTACTGTGACTTTTGCAAGTTCAATTTATTTCAGATTTATCTGACCATCTTGCCATACTTCAAATTAAACACCTCTCTCAATTCAAAAATACATACGCATCTTTTTTTGTTGTTCATTATTAAGGTGAACATGCAATCAAGCACTGCTGTAGAGACAAATACTTCTGTGAACCAAAGCCTCAGCTTTTTTTTTCATTAAAACTGTCTACAGTATTACAAAAAGGTATGCATGATCTCATTTTAAAATGTTTATTAAAATATCAGTGTTTAAGTTTGAATCAATATTAATATCAAGTTCATTCTTAAAGTTTAATTTCAACCTTGTAGAAAATTTCAGTGATCGTACGTGAACGACCTCTTTCCTTGGTGACATCCTTGTACTATCTATCCACAACTGCTTTCATGATAAACAGTGAAGCTAAGGTGTCACCTGGTAGTATTAGTTAACTGAAGATAACAGGGATACATCCTCCACAAATTAAATACAGTGCCAGTTAGTCATAATTCATTTATGTTCAATGTATTAGTTCGTACATGTACATTTCACCCCCACTCTCACCTCTATCTTGAGTTACGTGCTGCTGTCATTAATTGCTAGAAATGTAATATCGAAATGCTGAAGGTATGTAGATCCTCCATCCTTTCCCACCCAGAGGAATAATTATTTTTCATTGAATAAATTCACCTGGAGAACTCAGTATGGCCACAAGGCTCCCAGAGTCTGTAAGACGGCCCCAAGGCATTCTGCAAAACTCTGCAAGCTTGCCCTGCCTGTGAACTGCATTTGCTAGATATTAGACAATTCCAAGCCAAAGGTCTTTATATCCGTATTTATGCACATCCCAATTCCTCTGCATGTAAACAGGAAGAATAAGGCTCTATGTTGCATTCATTTTGCCCACAGTTTTCCACAGACATTTTCTTTTTGTCATAATGGACAGCAGACAGCAAAGATTGATTTAGCTGAAATACTTGCTTGAGCTTTATTTAAACGGAGTTAGACAAGGAAGTCTCAATCTTGATGAGACCAGAGATACATATCAGGCAGAAAAAGCTGCATTTATAAGCAGGGTTGACAACAGTCTACCATTTAGCAAGTAAGAGAGAATGGCAGGATTCAGAGCCAAAGCCAATTAAGTGTCATCACTTCCTTCCATCTGGCAGAGAGACTACAAAAACACTTAATTAAGGAATTTGATCTCCCTGCCACATCCAAAACAATTCAAACTTTCAGAATTTTCAGCTTTTGCATTTTCAACCTGTATAATGCAGCCACCCAAACAAACATATGCTCTGGTGTGTCAGTTCAGTGTTATGCTAGTGTTGGTGTAATGGGTGTACTTCAAGGCTGAAGTACAAGGGTTGAGCCGAGTGAATTCTGGGCTGCATGGTTTCATGGGGGTAAATGCATTTATGGTGAACTAGAACTGTGAATTATCTGAAATAAAACCTAACCTTTTATTTAATCATAGGCCGAACATATGTCACATCTGTATACAGCTGTAGTTCTCTCTCTATACACAATTTTAAGTTGGAGTAAATCCCACTAACAATGCAAGTACTTCTCCAGAACAGAAAAGGAAACGCTCATGGAAAAAACATGATACATTCACACACATTTGTACAAATTAGTGCAAGCAGGATCTAGTTCCTTTACTTTTAAACAACCCCATATATTTCAAAGTTACAGTGTAAAGGTTAGCTGCTAGAGATACTGTTAAATGGATGTCCATTTCTTATAAGAAACCTACTGGTGTTTATCCTTGCAGGTGAAGAAAAATAAACTAGAAACTTCAATTTATTTTTTTAATTAAGAATTGAGGAGCGGGGGAAATGTAGACTTTAACACAGCCCTTCAGCTGAATAACTTATATATGAAGTCAAAGCTCAGACTTAGAGCTCCCTGTAAGCTTCAGAAACCGTTGGCAGCTTAAAGACCGCAGCTGTAAAGCAGTCCACTGTTTAAATTAAATGAACCTTTTTAGAAGAATTAAGGTAAATTTCCAGTGGCCATAAATACATATAAATGTTAGAAAATGGCAAAATTATTAAGCATATTTCAAATAGCTATTAGTCATATACTGCAAAGCTGACAATAAAAAAAAAAAATTACCCTGTTCCTCACAAAATATACTTGCTTTTTCAGATGACACAGAAAAGGGGGAAAAAGTCACCAACAGAGAACATTCTAAATGATAACATTTTGACTCTAGAAAGAATTTACCAAATATGGGCTTACCCTTACTTGGTGCTGATTTTCTCACAGAAGCTACATGGTCTTCAGAGATAGCAAGGCGCCTTAGCACATCAGCCAGCGCTGCTTTTAGGACAGTGATTTCATCTTCTTGCTGCTGAACTCTCAGCTCCAGGGCTGAAAGTCGGTCTTGGACATCGGATGTGCTTGCAGCTGAGATGCTGTCATCTGTATGGAAGGGAAAGAGAGTAGAAAGAGTTTTAACTGTTTTGTTCTAAACCAAAAGCCATAGAAAGACACAGAATGAGTATGTCTATCCCATCATTTTGAAGTACTGAAGATGAACAAATATGTTCAGGCAAAGAAGGAAAGGATATGTATCATATGAATGCTTCAAGAGAGAAGTGCAGCTAATCATTAACTTAGAAGGCTTAAGCAGCATGGTTCTACCACAGTCAGAAGAGGAAATTACTTTCTGTTAAAAGCGTAGAAGGAAAAACATGCTTACCAGTAGAAGAAAGACTGAAATCAAGTTTATTTACATAGCCAACTGAATTAACCCCAAATTATAAAATTGAGGTTAAATTTTGCAAAATATTCTTTAAGAACTGTTCAAGAATTTTAAACAAGGTCTTTAGTTTTAAAACAAGACATAAAATTATAAAAAAAGCATATCCATAGTTGAACATACTAGTATTGCTAGCCATGATCTAATTGCATCAAGTGACAATCTCAATTTAAATGGTCTAGATCTGAGTTCTTAACTCCAATCCTTTCTCTGTACTTTTTTTCACATCACCACCCTGCATGAGCCAAAAAATAAAAAATAAAAAACAAGAGAGAAAGAGAGAGAGGGAAAAAAATGACATTATAACATTTGGCCTGACGTGAACAGAAAGTAAATACACTACAAAAAGGTTCCAAAAACTTATTTGGCCACACAGAGATAGATTAGCATTGAAGGCGCAATCCAGCCAAATCTATTCTTCAGTGGTAAAAAGGAAATTACAGCTTCTGCATATTCTTTGCTTTTGACAGTTCTTTGCATTACTTCTGCCAAGCCAAAATAACACATAACAGATTTTTGTATTTGGCTGTTCCAATAAGTCAGAGTCCAACCACTAAAAAAGACCCATAGAAGAATATGTTGCTCAATCACAAAGTACTGAATTCCTTATCCATCCTCACTTAGGCTTACTAGAACTCAGGATTCAACAGGTTTACAAAATTTTTTACAGCCTGAGTTCTGAAAAGAGACAGTATGAGTTCATATTTTATGAAACATATCCAAACAGAAAATTCACACATAAGGAAAAATAACTGGATGTTATTACTGTCAATTTATAATCTAAATTTTAGTTCACTAATGTGATGAATACCTAACTAAGGAATAATAAGTTATCATAAAGCCATAGCCTTAAAATTCTATTTTTGACTAAATTCCTTAATTAAATCCCTTTGAAATACTTGTATAAGGGTATCACTCTTAAAGTGAATGTTTCATAAGCAAATGAAACACAGGCCAAAATGGTTCAAAGAATTAAATATGAAAGAGATTATGGATTTTAGTGACAGCTTTAAAGCAGAAAGCCTTTGTGTATGATAATCACTACTGAAGGAGCAAGAATTTAGCTAAGTGAAAAAAAATTACAATATTACTTTTACAACATGAAAAAAGTCCCATAAGGAATTAGTAAAACAAAGTAATAGTAGTAGTGAAATGAATTTGTAACTACTATTAAACCAGAAGGCATGGTTACAATTACACTGATATGACAACTCCTAAAGAAGACAGTTTTGCACAACAATTTAATTCACTATTTTGTTAAACTAGAAGCAGAAGTGCATTACTGCATGGCTAATACTGTATTCATTTACACTATTAAATAAGAACTGAAGGGAAATTAATAAGGTATGCAATCAGACTGAGATCCAGAAATAGTAAATCAGAACACCTCTGAACAAAATGTCTGTAGTATCACTAGCCACCAAAAACACCTCATCTATCCAAAAAAGGTCATTTTTTAAGAAGTTATTTTAATGACTCTAAAACCCAACCTATTCAGTTCTCTTTCTAGTATTTTAGAAATCCACACCAGTGACTGCTATTCCAGGTTGGAAAGAACTGTGAAAGATTCTTATATTAAAAACCCCATTTTCAAAACATAAAAAAAAGATCTCGTTTAAGGAGTTACTGGAGGTTCCTACAAACGCATGTACCTATATTGCATGTTAAAAGGAAGTAAATTTATGTAAATTTATGTAAATTTACTTCATAAAGTCAAGAAGAGTTTTGACTTTAGGGAAGTGGATTGAAAGAGGCACCATATAATTCATACTTCTATTGCAATCACAATATTAGCCTTTGTATAAATGCAGAGGACAAGCCAAAACGAACATTGGACCAAACAACAACAATTATTTTCAAAGTAACTTTTATGACCTTTGCATCTCATCTTACACTACCAGCAGTCCAAACAAACACAGAAGTTTGACATCTCCTTAACGCTTTTTTCCTTTTTTGTCTGCCAAAGCCTTCAATTAATGAACTATTAAAAAGTCTTATTATGGATAAATTCCCAGGATCTTTAAATATGCAGCAGATTACTGTAAAACATTTGTAAAAGGAGTGAGTAGCTCTCTGTAAACTGTGTCAAATCTTCATTTTAGAAACTAGATGTTATTGTTTCCCCTGCATGGAGCCCAAATAATAGTAATCACCAAACCAGGAAAGGCTCCATTACTGGATTCAGTCTGATAAGCATTGATAAAAGTGCTCTACTAGAGCTGCTTTTTTTTTTTTTTTTTTTCCCCTCCCCCCCATTGACTACCAACAGTTACTAGACTGCCTCTGCTAAATCCCAGGAAAGGGCTGCAGTAGATGTCTCCTGCAGTCCTCTAAGCCACAGCTATGCCACTCATTAGAAATCTCAAAGGGGCACGGGAGAGCAAGTCTTCCTGCCCAGAAGGGTTAGCTGCAATGCTCTGACCTCCTCAACATAAAGTGGGATGGTGAAGTTGGCTGATTCCGGTCTCTGTAACCCATGCTATGGAGTCTCAGACCTTTAAGATGCACGGTGAGCTGAGGCAAAAGCACCCTCAAACCCAACTGCCTGTCAGAGGTTGCAGCTCTATAAATGGGACATGAACAGGAAACCAAGATTAAGCCAGTTAGGTGACTCAAAAACTGGCAAAGCGACGGGCTGTGTGTGCTTAATGAGAGAAAAGAGGTTTTGCATCACTGGTGGCTGCTTTGCATTGCAAGGGGGCACATGAGACACAGCAACTGAAAGGAGAAGCTTGACAGCAGGTAGATCACTAGGAAATCAAGAATATTTTGGTTGATCAAGGATCACAGTCACACAATGGGAAGACATTTTGCTATCCTCTATCACTCTACAGAAGCAGCGTATATTCTGAGTGATGACAATTACATATTACACTGGGAACTACGAGAGAACTAAAACAAATTATTCCCAACCCAAATACCTCATCCATGACAGCAAATACTCAACTGAACTCCAACATGCCCTTCTTGGCAGTGTCTTGAAAGTAAGTCAGTTAGGGATTAGCTTAAAAGAAGATGCCTTGAAAGTAAACACAACTGCAATCCTTGAGATCATTTTAACAAATCTGCACAATACATAACTATTTTTTTTTCAAAATACCTGGCTCTTGTGGATTTCTTCCTTCAAAAATGCATTCTTATAATTCAAAGAACTACTTCAAAAGAAATTTAAACAAAAAGCTTCCTCTAAGGGCATGCCATTCGCCTTTCAGAGAGGAAACAGCTCTTAATGCAAGTACAAAGACAGTCACAAGTGAAGCGTAAGTCCATCTCCTCCCTCTCTCTTTGCCTACTCCTAAACATCTGGCCATTCCGTCGTGCTATATGGAGCATCTATCCAGACCTTCCATGAGCCACTCAGTTTACTAAACCAGAGGGAGATTTATTTATTCAAAGAAAAAAATTGAGTTAGGAAATAGAGCAAGAGACCTAGGTGGAATTGACTATCTATTTCAATTCATTCACTTCATTTTAAACAGGACTTTTCAGTCATCTGGCTATTTTTTGTAATAACAGAATTATTTCTGATGTGTCAGCCACACTTCCCAAGCTGTCCATGACCTACGCTCTCAAAAGAGCCAATGGAACAAGATCCATCGTGAAAAAAGCACCACCTGCAGTGCCTGCTGGTGAAAGTGAGGAGACATCCACATAGATGTGGATGGAAGGTCCTTCCATGTTGAAAAGTGGTACAAGAGTACTAGAACCCAAAGACAGCAAATATATGCTAAGTTTAAACATACAGTACTGTAACTTGCAAAATAATAAGTCTTGTTATTTTATCATAGCTTTTTTTTTTTTTTTTTTTTTTTTTTTTTACTTTTAGCCGTTAAAACATTAATTCCTCCCCTCCTTTTGGAGTAAGCAAGAATGTATCTCCCAGCATACTGAACAGATAAACAGATCTAACAGCCCCTTAGGCTTTCTCCAGGGACTTTGACAGAGGCATCCAATATGTCGTGATGGCACTTAACAATACTCCCAGCCCACCCATCACTCCACTTTTCACATGTCACCAACCAGGCACGTGAGGATAGCAGCATTTGAAAGGTATTTCCCTTAATCACTAGCTGCCTAGGAGAAATCTGAACTCTCTACTGTTTAAAATGTGTGTGCATACACATACACACACGCACATAGGTATATTACAACTGAACCATATATTCTGGGGCCCCTCAACAATTCCAGAGCATCCATTATCACTTCTCTCAGCCAATTCCTGCCAGCCTTGACTAAACGTAAGTAAGGGCTTGATTTTAGACATAAGCAACATTTTAGAAAAACAAATTCTACAAGCTCCAGCACATGGAAATTTAAACCACAGGATGGAAAATACTACATTTTATCCAATAAAACCACACAAACCACAGATATTTTTAAACCCCTGCCTGCCAAAGCACCCACACAGTTTTCTATGTTTTCCCCAGAGTGCTAAGAGTCTTTTATTACAGAAATGCAACCAAAATTACTTGCAGTAGCATAAAGGTCTGGATCACAATTTCTGAAGATAACTGGCCCAGTAGAACCGTTTCTCACTAGACCTGTGATATGCCCACGCATGTAGGACGGTACGTATTTGCACAGCCTGCAACTTTTATCCTGAAGTTCAGTGAATTATTTGACTCTGGCTGAGGGATTTATTTCCAGAGAGATAACTGACAAATTTGTTTTTCTTACCATGCTAATTGAAAGAAAATTTCTTCACAGTCCTCTGCCACTTATTTTTCTTACAACCAGCTTATAAAAGATGTGAAGATCCTGTTCTGAGTCTGTAATGCATAACTTTCTAAGAAAGGAAGAACTAGACTCTACAATCTTTTGCTTGCAGTATCTCCTTCACCTCATCCAAATGTCAGTATACATACAAACTATCTTGATTTTGTAAAGGACATGAGTCATGGAAGGAGCATGACAAGAACTGGAACTAAAACACGCAACATAAATGTGGAAAATTAAGAAAGCTTGATAGTAGTAACAGATACCTTATTCATTTCTAATGTGCCCCTGGAAGCTAGACCTGGTGGCATGGAAGCTGAGTAGGAAGTTCTCTCCAAGTTTTCCCTTGCTGCAAATTCAAGACCTTTAACACTCTTGATTACCCCATATATCTTTTCATTTGCTTTTCCTTGTTTCCCAATTTTTCCATTCAGAATTAAAACAAACAAACAAGCAAAACCTGCTCAAATTCATTAGGAAATCTGCACTTATTACTGAAGACAAAGGTAAAAGGTGTTCCTTTACTTTCTTGTAGAACAATCATGCAGATGTTTTGAAATGGCTACAGATCATTGTCTGCAGACTAGTACCCATCTTGCAGCTTGCAAATGCATGGCATGTTAGTACTTCCAGTACGAGCTAAAACTGTTATTTTTCTCTTGCACAAACATTTATTCAGGTTCTCAGGAAGAAGCAGCATGTTGTCAGTCCCCACTCAACCAGCTGCACGAGTACTATCATATTAAGAAAACTGTCTTGTACAATTCACTGAATTATTTAACATTTCGTAGTTCAATCTTAGTCCCCTTCATGCTATTTTAAAAAAAAAAAAAAAAAAAAAAAAGTATTATTCTCCATTAGCCTTTCATAACTATTTTTAAAATAATATCCACAGTAAGCTTATTTGTATATTATTTGTATAGATCCTACACAGAATCAGACCATAAAATTAAAGTGCAATGCCCAGTGCCTTAAACATTAAAAATGATCATCCTAATGAGTAATCTGCATTTTTAATCATAAACTATATAATATATATAATATAATATAGATATAAAACATTTTTCATTTTAAAATACAGCAGTGCAATCCAACCCTTTAACTGAAGGACAGAGAACTGGGTCTTAAAACCAAACCAAGCCAAAAAAAAAACCCTTAGTCAAGGCTGAAAATCTAGACTGCATCGAAAAACCTCAGTGAAAACCCCAATAGGAATATGGTTTATACTTTATGAATTTTTGTACGACTTTGATAAATGAAAACTGGCACATCTGGAATAGATCTCTATAGATTGGTATATATCATTACAAATAATCATAAAATTCAAAACTCAAAAAAAAAAAAAAATAACGTTATAAACGATAAAATTAAATCATCATAGCACTGCAATATGTTTTAAAATAATAATATACAAAGATATATAATTATGTATCTATAGTTAAGATATGTATCTATAGAAAGATATATAACTATAGTGGGCAAAGTTGCATTTGGACTTTTCTATTAAGCATGCTACATATGTATAATCCAAGTTTTGTCTGTAGATGTTCCACTAGAAGATTTTATCTGGGCATGAGTATTCCGCAGTGCAATAGTTGCTACCGATCTTTACAATTTTCAACTGGTTTACGATTTATTTGAAATGAGCTCGTGTCTGAGAACTGCACTATTGCAACACTACACTGAAAAGAACATCACCTGTGTTCTGAGGCAATTGCATTTAAAGAGTTGGTCTGACACATACAATGATCTACCTTTTCATCCCTAATAATTAGTTTTGCTTGTGTATGCTAAACATATTTGTGTACACAGGCTTATATTATTTTTTTTTTCTGACATGAAAAGACAAGGGAAAGAGAAAGATTAAAATACAATACGAAAAAACACAACATAATAAAGTAATTTTGTAATAAAAACATCGACAGTATTATGATAAAAATATATTTGTAATAATCCAGTATATCTGCTGCTGTAAACAATAACTTTTAATACTGATAATGTAGAAATATATCAGCATGAAATTCACAGGGTGCAACTCCACCCATGCTGTATCTGACTAATCTGAGTGTTCAGCTTGCCTAAGTTTGCAGTAACTGGTAGTACTGACTGGGTACCCAAGTTTAACAAGAAACAGAGCAGACTTCGTACTTGCCAATGCTAACTTTGATAAGCAGACTGAGAAAACAGAACAAAGCCAACACCTGCACACACTTCTTATATTTGACATTGGTATCCACATTAATTACTTGAAGAAGCAGGTAATCATGCGGTCTCTCGTGTCCCAGGTAATCATGTGGTCTCTCGTGTCCCTTCCCCATCTGCATAGTTCGTATCAGCTGCACCTCCATTAAGATGCATCTCAATAGTACGATCATTCACTGTGTTTTCACCATCCACTAATTAAAACACTTTTTTCCTAGTGTCAGTTAGTTAGCCCTTGATGCTCCTGACATTGTCCTGAAGCACAAGACCCTTCAATGCTCAGCCTTTGACCAACAGGACATGCCCATATCTTTTTTCAAAGAGTGTTTCTGCATAACAGACAAGTGACCTCTAGACACCATATGTAAAATTCACGATGGCTACAGACACCTGTTTGGGATGCCCTGCATATCTCACTCAGCAGCAATCTCAGTCACCCCAGGCTCTTTTTAATATCTGATGGCACCCTATTTTCACGTCATGGCAATAGAAAGAGAGGCAGAGCATCTTCTGTTATCTAACATACACACTTGGAAGTTCACAGAGGACTTCTGCAATGAACTGCACATGCCTTAGGAGTAACATTTAGTGCACAGACAATCACAGAATCATCCAGGTTGGAAAAGACCCTCAAGATCAGTATTCCTTTGTTGAAAACATTTCATATTACGCTAGAAGCGTCAGCAATATTAACAATTGTGAACACTTCCGAGATAAAATCCTATTTAAAGAGTTATAAATTAGTAACTTTGCCAAGTAAATTGTTCAGGCTAAAAATGTCAGTGCCAGGAGCTCCTTTCCCTTATCCAGCTCTCACAGGCACCTCACACCCACAGCAATCAGGCTTTTGACATGCACAGGGCTGTCCTGCCTGCACACACCGACAAGCAAGCCTTCAGAGTTTCAAATTGGGCAATTACTTAATTAGATAATTGAGTAATTAGCAGATGCTTTTGACCTTAATCTCATTTTAACTTCATCTGTTAAATGCAAGTATCATCCCACACTGCATAAAGGTTAATTAACACTTGTAGGCTACTGAGACACTACCATAAGTCTGCAGCAAAGTCAGTGTTGAACTTCATGTCTTTCTTTGGAAAGCACGACTAAAAGCCTTGCCATAAAAATAACGTAGTGAGCCAAGCAAAGAAAATTAAAGCAACTCAAAATACAGAGCAACTGCATTTTAGGCAGACTTGTCTTTTCTGAGTATTGACTGACTTGGGGGAGACTAAGTAATTAAAGGCTGCACCTTACTACCCATATGATCCAGAAGACTAAAGACAGGCCTAAAGGGCTACCCCTACCGTGGCTTTTATGTTCAGTCTTTGACTTCCCACTCAACCATTTTCTTTAAACATATTTCATTGCTGCATAAATCTTAAGATAGCAGCATTAATTGTCATTGATCTGGCTCAACGCCCCAAATGATATCGGCACTATCCAGGCTCAGACAGAAGCACCAGGATCCAAAGCAGCACACAGAGCAGGTCCAGCAAACATCCTGCAGAATTCACTGAGAAACAAGAGATCATCTGAAACACAGTGGCTTTCCAGGAGTACTTTGCCAACTCATTTACACAAAGCAGTACCCACCAGTTATCTGGAGGGCAAGGAAGTTGGTGTGCAAGTAAAATCCAGTTTGCAAAACCCTCAATCTTCACATTGCAACAACTCAGGCAAAATCCACCATTTACTGTAGTCAATCTCCTCTGCTGCAAAACATTTGCATTCAGTAGTACTCAACATAGTTTTAATAGGAAACTTATGGAAACCCTCTGAAATCTTAAATATTTATTGTTTATTCAGGCAACAAACTAATCTGAGTTTTTATTTGTGGCGTGCTTTTAAAAAAGTACATTTTTGCCCAGGAGTTATGTTTCTACTCTCTAAACTCACTGTATTCTCATCAGTCGTGAGGTCTAATTTCAGAAGGAAAACAGAAAAGCACTGAAATCATTAAGTGAGATAACATCAGCCAAAGCAACATACCCTCTTCTTTGATGAATACAATTTATTTGTACCATGCAGGGTTTATTTGCAAAATGTTACTCATCTCAAATCATGAAACACACAGATGAATGATCTTCAGCTTCTGTTATCTAGGAATCGAGTTAGACATTTCAAATGGAAATGTCGGAACACTTCTGCAATTAGTTGTCCTGGATGCTCCATCACACTGCTCTATTTTCTTTCCCCCAGGAGTCATAAATAAGTATCTAACTGTACAAACAAAGTTTATTTGATCTCATTCTGTGCTATTCTAAGCCAGTATCATAAATGTAACTATCCATCAGGTCAGGAAAAATAATGTCCTGGCCTATTTTATTAATTTCCTTTTCCAAATAAATATGTTTTTATTCATGCTGCACACTTATAAATTGGTGTTGTACAGGTTGTGCTTCTGCCAGTGGTTGCTTATATTTTATACACAGTAGGATGTTATCTTGTAGGCTCAGTATTACTTTTACACAACAAGAATATTCTCCTACTGGAATGATGGACATGTGTATGAAAATATCGATATTAGAGTATGTCCACATTAAAGAGATTAATTTCTTGATATTGATATTAAAAACAGCATAACCCATGCTATTCTTCACGTTTAAGGGAAAGCTACCGAAGCCCATCTTTTGTGGTACCATTTCAGGGTCAAAATTCAACTTTGCAGTGAATACCCCCAGTACCATCCCTCCCCAAATCCACAATTAACCTCTTTCAGGTGGGTTCACTAGATGCCACGCTCCTCCTGGGCCACCAGCCCACTGTGACTCAGTTTTGGGCTGACAGCAGCCTCAGGGCTCCCCCTCCCAAAACAACCCTTGCCCCTGCAGGGGACATGTTCCCTCTTGGTCTGTTGGGAAGAAGAGGATCCCATGGGTTTCAGTGCTCAGCAGATACATGTGTGCACCAGGGCCAGTGCACACATTGCTTATGTGACACAGCAATTTCAGATAAACGCAAAAATCTGGAAGGAGACTTATCAACTCATTGCATTATCTTAGTTTTTTGGTATTTCAAGTATACGAGTTCTTCCCACTTAATTCACAACCCCATGCAGCCACTGTTTTACCTCTCTGTAAGAGAGATCATTGAGTAAAAGGCCAACTTTTTCTCTGACAAGCTAAAGCAACCTTGCAAAGTCATTATTCTCCCTTACATTTTGTTATCCACAAGCTAAGGATGGCCATGCATTCACTTCCTTGTGAAGAAAATATGCTGTAATGAGACAGAAGTACTTGTGGATGAAGTATGTAATTGTAGTTGTAACCCACTGCTGCAACCAGGGGATACAACTTGATGGTTTTAAAATCTCTTTGTGTAGGTAAAAATAGACACAAGGTTTGCTTCTGATATGTTTTTTAAAGGTTCATTGGTTTTGGGTAGTGTGGGACTAGATCTCTCTAGTCACGAGATAGATCTAGCACAACACTTAGAGCAACAGACACAAAATCCCACTTTGGGTTACCTCCACTGAGATACCTCCCTAACTTCTGCACCTGCTTGCAGCTTTGCTTACTCGAGGTGCATCCAAACCACCATTATTTTTGTTTGTTTGTTTGTTTTTTAAGTGTTGAAAAAGACTTAAAACTCCTTCATACAGAGCAGTCCTGGTAATAGACACCACTAAGCTATCTGCTCCAGTTCCAGGACAAAGCACAAGCTCTGTGACTTCCACGCAGCCAAGCTGCAAGGCAGTAACTGCAACCACTCACTGCACACTAATCATCATCTCCATTGCTGTTACTACAGAGGAGAAAGTATTGAGAAATAAAGGGATATGTCCATACTATGTGTCACAGAAAACACTTCAGACCAGACAGCAAGCAGAAATACTGCTTATACTGGTGTAACTTGATAACCACCCTCAAAAAAAGGAAACTGATCATAAATCCAATTTAAGAAGTGACTAGTTCTTTAGCTAAGCTCGTTTGTTTCATTATGTTAGCAATTAATAGTCCCAGCGAAGCTCTGAGGTTAGCACCTCCTATAAACAAGGTGTGGGTGGAAAGCATTGCTCACATCTCTCCTGCTGCTGCAGCTGCTCCCACCTGATGTGAGACCTACTGCACAGTGATCAGACCTGCCATTCTGCAGCATGCGGGTCTGAGCAACTGCAAACGATACCAGGTATTGTTTGCCAAGGATATTATTTTAAACAAGTCTGACCACACATCTACCTTCAGGTGTTGCCATGTTTTCTTTAATAAGGACACCAACAACAATCACTTTCCACATACGCTCTAAACCTATGAACAAATAATATAGCAGTGAAATTAAGCTAATTTCATTCATGATGAGGAAGACTTCTAGAACAGAAGGACATATTCCTACATGTGTGTTTACAGATATATTTTAAAAAGTTAAAGTTAGTTACAGATAGGCTGCTTCCACAGAAACTAATACATGAAAATGAAGGCTGCTTCCACAGAAACTAATAGATAAAAATGAAGCCAGCTTCAATGATGGTATCGGGTCCTAATCCTGGTATTATTAGGCCTGAGCACAGCTGAAAAAGGATGTAGTAAACTGAACACCAGCAGGGAAAAACAAACAAACAAACAAACAAAAAACAGCCCCCCCTCCCCCTCAAAAAGAAACAAAAAATAATTAAAAATAAAATAAAAAAAAGATAAGGCCTTGTTTACTCTTGATTGAGAGCAAAATAAATAGAATTTTACATTTTTTCCCCATTTGTCAGCTGGGATGTACATGGACACTACACTGATAACAAAATTTTAGTTCCAATTACAACCCAGTGATCTTTGCTTTCCCATTTAAAGTGGAAAATTCCAATTGACAAGGAGGAATTAGGTCTCATCTTTATTTAGGTTAGGGCACGCTTCTGAATCAATTCACCTGCAAGCAAACACAGACACGTAAACATTGTTCTATGATACTACAACTTCTAAGGGGAAAAAAAAAATTAAATCACTCAACATTTGGGACTAAATACTTAGGTTCAGAATAGTTCGGCTAAGACCTTTCAAAATTTCACCTTGAACATATTTTATGTAAAAGTCCCATACAAAATCGAAGTATCATAGTCACCATGGATAAATCATATGAAACCATCATGAGTGTGTGCATGGAATTTGCCTGCATGGGAAAAACACTTTCATAGGGATGCATTTTCCTTCCTCCTCAAAAGGATCCTTTAGAAAAACACACATTTCTGATGTGGAATATTTGTCAAATTCCGTAAACATAAAAGGGACTATATTTCTATTAAGTTATTTTTAATTCCATCATGTTTTGTATCATAAACAGGTTACCTATAATCTATTCATTAGATGGATGGAGTCTTTGAAGTAGAAAAAAAGCTTCGGGTTTCTTTTCCCACTATTTGCTACAAACCAACAGTTTTTAGGTAAAAAGAACATCACTATAAATAGTAGAGGAGATGGGACTGATTACAGATGTGTCTGGCATTGGAAGTAATCAAGTACTGCAGACACTTTATAGAGAACCAAGAATTAAATCTGGTTGTGACTAAATAACACCAGTGCCATGAATCATGAATAAGCAGCCTCATGCTTTGCCCATTTTCTTCCTTATTCCTCCAAATAAGTAATTTAGTTAAGAAATGACACCAATCAAAGTCTCATTAGAAAGAAGGATTGTTCTATGCATAAGGGACAGATTCACAAAAATTCACAAGCAGCAGAAACGCTGAGCTGCAAATGGGCCCCAGTACTTGCATACGAGCACAGGATGGGTGTGTTTGAAGTCAGCAACACCTGAACAGCATGTTCTAACCACACAACTTTGGGCTACAACCCAGCGTATGGCCACATAAACTCAGGGAGTGAGGAGAAGAGGGAGTCAACAGCATCACAGGTTCCCTGTAGTAACTACTCAAGCGTATACTCTTACTCAAGAATAAATGCCAGGCTGTTAATCCACATTTACTAACCTGCTGTGTCAACATGCTGTACATTCCCACCTTCACTTAGTACTCCGTAACTCGTGTGCAAGCCCACACTGACTAGGTGTGACCATCCCTTGTGACCTGTGACGTGCATACCAAAAAGTCCTTATAGGAAAGCACAATAGGAAAGGCAGCCTGTGCCTCTGAAAGCCAGGAAGACCTAGTTTTAGGAAGACCTAGTTTTGACCCGTGGGTGGAGAAGGCACCTCATTCAGCTTCTCGTGGAAGGAAATGCTCCCCTCAATGCATTTCATAGGTAACCTGACTGGGTATTCTCATGGTTTCAAGCACTTCTGAATAGCATCACAGGCAAACAAGGGCAAAACCCAAAAAATTAATATGCCATTTTAGAGCATATGAAGAACAAAAATGATGGTGGGAGAGAAGAACACATGCAGAAGACCTGGCACCTAAACTCTATGTTATTATAATACACCAGAACATCTTCTCATCATGCACTAAAAACTGTGACTAATGGCTGGCACACTTGGTCCTTCCTACCATCTCTTTCCCTGCATTTTCTAAGAAAATTAGCTTTCTTAGCACTTTCTGCAAGTCCTAAGAAAATGCGAACCGTTGCCCTGCACCAGTCATCATCACCATCTTTTCAACCCCCTCTTGATGACTAATACATATTCCTAGAACTGTTAGAAGTGAGATAGCAGAAGAGGCAAAGCAGAAGAAACATTACAAAAACCAAAACCACATTTCTGAATATTAACTACCAAGTAAAAGAAGTGAGACAATTCCACTGAGTCAGGTAAATATAGCCTTCTTAGCACTGCAAGATGGAAAACCCTGGTGACTTTTGTATTTGTGACTTTATTTCATATCTCCATAGCACTGGTGTTACAGCGCAATACAGTAGGTATTTAGCTATATATTACTGTGCAATACCGCAGATATCTGGTAAAGTATGTACCAGGGATACTTTTTTTTTTTTGTTGTTTCTTAGTCACATTGTAATATTTTTAATGGTGTGCATGTGCAAAACATTGTGCAGCATCACAGGCTGGATGTAGCTGGCAGGGACCTCTGGAGGCTGCCTGCTTCAAGCACCTGCTCCAGCAGGGCCACTGAAAGCAGGACACCCAGGGGCATACCCAGGTCTCCAGCCAGCGACATGCATGGGAGCCTGGCACCTCTCCTGGCCAGACAGAACGATGCCTGCTGCCCTGCTGGTGCCACTCTGCTGGCTCGTCCTGGGCACTGCTGGCTCTGGAGAGGCATGTCCCTCGCTCCCGGATGAATACCTGGAAAGGGAATGGTATCTGAAGAGTAAATGGCACTTTGAGGGGATGTTTAATGGGATGAAGCCTGGAAACAGAACCAGCTGATCGAGCTTACAGTTCGCTTCATTAAGCATGGGCTCATCTAATACATGAAGCAAATAAATATTGTTTAGTCCAACAGCACTTACAATTACTTCATATAAGCGCTCAATAATAGGTTCGTTTAACTCTGCCAAATTAGTAGGAGAAAGTAAGTAAAGCTGTAGTAACCTGATAAGGAAGTATGAAGTCGAATTTAGAAACAAGCATACACTATTTTGCAAACTCTAGTAGGTTTATGGGTCTCTAAGAGGCAGCAATGGTATTTTCACACCCTATAATGAGACAGGATTTTACCTCTAGACCTAAGAGCTGAAGAAGCTGAAACAAAAGGCTCTCGCTAGTACCTCTTCCTGACAGTAAAACTGTATAAATGAGTCTCAGGCCCAAGAAACCGAACAGAGGCAGAGAGGCAGCACTCTCGTCCCACAGTGAGCCCTCAGCAGGTGGCAAGAGCCCGACCCTCGTCTCCCACCATGAGCGGTGTGGGATAAATGGTGGATTCAAACCCACAGCAGTGCTCGCAGTGTGTTGGAAGATTTCTCCCGTCTTGCCACCTAGAAATCTCATTTCAGGTAACCCAGCGTGGGTTGGTGAGGCAGGCTGGCAGGAATTGTGCCCTCATTTGCAAAAATATATTAACTGAACAGGAGAATGCGGTCTCTGAGTTTCATTGTTTCGGAAGATGAAAATGATAATGTGGATCAGTAACCTAGTAATTACTCAGAAATAGTACGTTAAGGTCGTTTTAAAGCTAGCCATGCTCTGACTCTCATATGAAACTGAATTGTGTGTGTCAAATACACTGAAACCTACAACAAATAATAATGATGATAATAACATTATTATTATTAAACCAAACACCAAATATCATAATATTTTAAGTGTATAAATTGAGAGTATACAAATGCCACTAATGCCTCTAGCAGCAGCTGCTCCCCACTGTGACACAGCACCTAAGCGAATGCTCTGCTCCTTCGGCGTTAAAGATAAAAGTATCAAAATAAATGTAGAAGCCTCAAAGCAACCAATTTTCCATCTCTGGGGACTCTGAGAGTGGCATTATTTTTTTTCCACACCCATTTATAAGTGCTGCTTGTGATGCTAAATGTCACTGGAGGCAAATATTTAATGCAAAGCATGCAAAGTTAAAGTTTTCTGAGCAAGTAAATATCTTCCTTGATCAAACTAAAAATTTCTATCCTGTTCTGTATAACCTAAGCTAAATTCTAGCCCAGATCAAATTTGATAGACAAAAAGGACATGTTATGATGTAAACCCTGCCTGTATTTTAGTTACAAAAGGCTCATTAAACATAAGTATATTAAAAAAATAAAAATCCATAACTTGACACCTTACAAACTTTTTTAAAAATCTGGACAAGTTCCCTATCAGTTCTGATGTTCCATTTATTAAAAGGAAGTTCTACTTCTTCCCCACTGAACAACAGATTTATTTTAGCTCTGCCAACAAATGAGAAATAGGATGTATTTAAAATGATACCCAGAAATAACAGCCAGGAGAACCCCTACAAAGAAGTTTTTTTGTGTTTTTTTTTCTTTGATTCTGTGTTTGTCAAGCACCAGCACAAAACAAGTCACCACTACAGGTAACACACGGCAGCAGTAGCAGCTCTCATAACAAAGCATATCATTGTAGAACCTTTATTAAAAATAATAATAATAATAAATTAAGAACTCATCCCCCAAACCTTATCCCAAATGCCATATCATTACCGCAAGGTCTTAATCTCCTTCACATAAAGCAAGAATGAGCATCTGTGGTCAAAAAAAATCCATCTTTCTACAACTTAGTCTTAGGCTTTTTCCAACTTCTTGTTACCAATTACCATTGCAAAAAATTCTTAAGGCAAGGAACTCTCGAGAATGCAGTCAGAAATGTCATATGAACAAAGCAGTTGATTCTTTGTCATATCAGCTTCTTACTACTGTAAGTATACTTGTCAACCAGGGCACATTCCTCAAAAAATTTATACAAGGGTATATTAGGTTTAATGATGTAAGTAGGAATGAAGTTTTAAATCAGCAGAATACATTACATTGCTAAAAATATCCAAAGTCATATTTTCTTTCAACTACGAATTCTGATGTAAACATTTTCTTAACAAAAACCTCAATCTTGTATCAAGATATTAGTCAAAATTATTTTCTAAGATGCAGAAAAGAGTTAAAGTAGAATGTAAACATTAAGTAAAGAACGTATCTCTCACACCTTATTATGCTGGATTTCTAGGCAAATCTCAGAGGCCAGCCCATCATGCCACACTTGCTTCTGAAACTGTGTATGCCTCGAACTCAAGTCTGAGACAGTGGTATAGTTCTAATCAGAGGATCACAGAAACTCTTGGAAAAAGCCATTAAAATCAATGGAAATATCTTCACGTAACCCTCAACTCACCAGTAACAATGCTGGCCAGATACAGCCGTAAGAATTTCTCTTCTGCTGAATTTTGTTTTGAAGATAAACAGTTAAACGTTAGTCCCTTTTTACTCTTCCACCACACAAAATTGTGCAAGTCTGCAAAAGACCGTATGAAGCATTTTAAAATTTCCAATTCACCCTCCCTCTTTCCCCAGGGTTGCTACATCTTAAATTCTAAACTGAATGCTTTGAATTCTAAAGCAGATAAAGTTCAGTGTGTTGCTCACTTTAAGAAAGCACGGTGCGGCAAGGTCACTTCTTTCTCCCATTAAATACACATAGAAATTTACACAGCAAGTACCTGCCCATATTTATTTTTTAAGCAAACTTTCCTGTTGACAGATGCATTTTATGGAAGAAAAAAAAAAGAAAAGAAAAGAAAGTGTAAGCTTTTATAGGCAAGATGCTGTACTTATATGAAAACTGCACTGCATGAATCAGCAGACAAAGAACTACTCACTGAAGTTTGTTTCATTGGGAATAACATGCTTCTCTACTATATACAAGAACAATACATTTGGTCTCTATTTGGATTTGGTGGTCTTTTTAGTATTTTTTTTCTTCCTCCTAAAGGCTGAACTCAAACTTTTGGTTGATAGGGCAAGAATGCTGCAATTAGTTATCTGATTTACACTAAACAGAGGCTGGTTTGATAGCAACTGTTTAAAGATAGGAAGTCTGTGCTGAAAGATTTCATTTTTACCAAGGCACCGGTAAAAATGAAAATGGAAAAAACCCTTACCTCTGAAGGACAAATACATGTTTTACACACAGACACACAAATACGTACGCAGCTCAGGCTGCGGCGGGCAGAGCTATTTTAACCGCCTACTTTGAACGAATCTTTGCTGCCTCCTGCCTGAGAGGCCCGCATGCAGCCAAAGCTTCCCTGCAGGAGCTTCGTCTTCCTTTTCTTTCCAGAGACACAAACCCGAGGTGCTGCCTGAAGCGTGGTGCACAGCAGCTGCTCTGGCCCATGCGTGGGAAGGGTCACTCTGCACGCTTCTCGCTTGGTCCGCGATGCGCTGAGCATGCACGCCACCAAAGCCACCACACCAGAAGCATCGTGCCCTGCGAGTATTAACTTCCTAATCACCTCCCCGTTATTTTCTCCACTATACACACATCTTTTTTTTTTTTTTCTTCCCCTTAAATTTTCTCAAGGTTAGGACGCTGCACCGCAGTGAGTATCTCAGCCTCTGCACAAGCACCCCTTGCCGGCTGCAGTCAACTCAATCACCTAAATAAATATTCGTCCTGGCATTTACAGCTTTCCCTTTCCCCCCCTGCCCAAAAGGACTGTACTTTACCCGTACAGAAGTTCCCCAGCGTGGCGGGATCACAGCCGTCCACCAGGCAGGGCAAGCTGCCCTCCATCCCCAGCCCGCAGCCACCCCGGGGGGCTCAACGCAGCCCCTCTGCCGGAAGCCTCAGCCAGAGGCTGAAGGGGGTGGGATAGGGACAAAAATCCCAGGCTGCCGCAGGGAGTGGCTAGCCCTCAGACGTCAGAAATACACCAATAAAGGCACTTACGAGGCGCATGCAGCACAGAAATACTTCACAGCGCGCTGGCTATCCATCAGTGATCCCAGCGTTACGACTGCATTGCCTTTTTTTTTAATTATTATTTTTTTATTTTCCTTAAGGGAAGCAGAATTCACCAGCTGCTCATCGACCTGCTTCAGAGTCGGAAAATTAGCATTGTTTATACACACACAAGATCCTGCACCACTTCCATTTAAAACCAAAACAATTAGGCTGTCACACGGGCACCCTGCCATGCCTCTTTCAGATGGGACTGCAACGCAATGTATTCACGGCAAACATTAAATACAGCTTTAATGCTGTGATGTTAACTAGGAAAAGCCAACAGCAGTATATTTGCCCTCAGTCTGAACATTAAGAACCACCACAAATAGCTAATGAAAAGGATTTCTGTAACGGATCAATTAAAATAAACTATTATTGTTCCACAGCATGTCTGTGTGTGTGTTGGAGAGGACAGACCCAATGGCAGTCACAGTGCAATGTGAAATGAAAAGTTCACACGGAGGGGAGGGCAAAGGGGCGGTTGTTTATTTAGTATTATATTTGAATATTTTTCCTATGACATCTTTCAAGGCGAAAAAGCAATGACATCACTGGCAATATACTTGCATTCATTTCATTAAAATGAAGCAAAATGCTGTGGTTTAAGAGCAGCAGCTTTGCAAAGCCGCCACTCTGTTATGCAGAAAAGACCTCGTATTACAAATGCATTACAATCTATTTAGTATGATCGTGATTTTGTCTGTCTTGCAAGATGAAGCACAGCCAGATGAGAACTAATGAATGCAACATGTGTTCATTCTTTTGGTAGCCGTGCCTGAAGCCAGTTGGCAGAATGAACACAGCAAGATAAATGTCAAAACAAAGCTATTCGTGAATATGTATTGCATAGATTTTGCCTCATCTCTCTATCATGCTTCAAATAGTTTATTTTCAAACTTTGCAGGCATATTAAATACCTCTGGGTTAAAGTTTTGATTTCCAGACAACAGCAGGATAGTCAAAAAATACACAGGGGAAGTCCATGTCTCCATTCAAAAACAAGGAGGGGCAGCACTTTTTTCCACCCCCACAAATGAACAGTTGATAAGAAGGCTCACAAAAACACATATAGTTGAGACAGCACGCTAAGGTTTTATGTTGTTGTTGTTGTTTTTTTTGTTTTTTTTTTTTTTGTTTTGTTTTTTGTTTTTCCAGAATTATCAATCTACATTATTTTAGTAGTATCTTTGTTTTTCAGCAGCTCCTGATACACTAGAGAAACTGACCTCTGCAGTGATTTAAAAAACAAATAAAACAAAACACACACACACAAAACAACCAGAAGGACAGTCAGCTGAACCCAGCTCTGCTATATTATGCAAGACGGACAACTAATGTGATTAATAATCGTAATAAAAAGAGCCTAAGAAGCTGAATGGTGGAAAGTGATAAAGGGTAAAGGGCAAGGGCACAATTAAGGAAACAACCCTAACTAAGCCAAGGGCCTCAACACGCAGCTGCAGCACGAGGATTGACCAAGAACCCATGCTTTCAACTTGCCCCAGACACTGGGTTGCATCACATCATTAGATGAAACAATCCTCATTGCAAGATGAAACACTGAATCTCATCTTGTGTGGGCTGGACGGACGAAATAGCTTAACATGCACAGACATACATTTTGGTATCACTTAAAACTTATCATCCTTCGTAATACAGTTATGGTGCCCAGAAAGAAATTGTGGGTAAAATTCCTTCGCTATGCCAAAGAGATGTTGTGTGTGCTAATAAGAATGGTGAAGAAAGCAAAAGGAGCTTGATTTGCCATTTTAAATGGTCTTCAGTGATCCAAAGAATGACCAAACACATACAATGGCAGGAAGTGTTCAACCAAACAGAGTTCTAACTAAAAAATTTTTGTACAACTCATTTTGAGAATAAACATGTTGTATAAAAAAGGTTAGGATGGTTAGGATCTCCTACTGTACCAAAAGGATATGAACTGATATTTCCAGAGGTACCAGACCCAGACTTTCAGCTCTAAAAAGTATGGATTTCCTCAATATAAGAAAGCAGAAAAAAAAACAACCATCTGCATTATGGCATTAAGCTCTGAAGAACAGCTTCAGGATGATGACCTGAAGACCCACATTTGAAATTAGATAGTTTTCAGACAGCTCACTGTATACTTGCTCACCCTGGCAATGAGCAGAAGTCTCATCCCACCCATCATCTATTCCACCCCCATCTGAGGACCTGGGACACAATTCCTTGATTTGCCTTTAAGTTTCTGATGAAAAACTGAACTCATTAGGATTTTTCATTCTCCTAGCTCTGGCCCATACCTGCCCTTCTAAGCCATCTCCCTGTTTTGCAGCCCTGCTATCTTCAACAGCTATCTTCCTCTGACCTTTTCAGGTTGAAACACCATCTCAGGCTTCTCTTCTTTCCCAATATTTACCATGAGGGGGGGGGGGGGGGGGGGGGGGGGGGGGGGGGGGGGGGGTAAGGAGGTAAAATACTCCTATGAAGTATTGTAGATAAGTACAAAAGACAATACAAGTACATAAAATGTGACACAGACTAAAACAAAACACACACGAAGCAGGCAAATAACCTTTGCCCAGAAAAAAAAAAATCTCTCCACATCTTAGCAGTGCAAAATACAATGTTACGCCATGAAAAAGAAAAAACACTCTTCAACTGATCATCATAAAGCAAGTTAAAAGACCAGGAACAGAGCCAAGGGCTTTATACAAGCATGGCTTGTTTCTTGTTTTTGTTTTGGGGGGTTGTGGGTCTTTTTTTTTTTCTTTTTTCTGTGTTTGTTTTTTTTTTTTCTCCCCCTTTCCCCATCCCCCCCCAAGATGGAGGTTTGGGGGAACATTACATATCTGATGAGAACAGTGGTTGTCTCCAAGACCACAGCAGCATCAGTCAGATGATGAACGTGAGGAAAGAGCCACCTGAGACATTTTAGCTTTTCAAGCTCCCAAAACCACTCCATCCCTCAGTCTTTGGAGGCTGAGGCAAACAGCTCCTCTGGCTTTTACAGAGAGCCACAGTAAGTCATGAATGCTTCTGAGTCATCGCTTGGATGCAATGAGGAGGAAGAAGCAGGTCCCCTGCCACCCCCACCATTGCCTTTTGGTGACCCTGGCCCAGCTGAGGGCGCTAGGGGTACCCCCACCAAAACCACCGCACCCCAGCCACACAGGCTGCAGAAAGGATGCGTCTTTCCCAGGGCATCATTAATCTTCCTCTTTTGGCTTCTAGTGACTATCGAGTTTCCTTGGTAAGCGACCCTGCTACTGAGGAAATATCCGCTGTTGTGCAAAGTTTGGAAAAGCTTAAGTGTGTTTTCACAGAACCAGGATCTCTTCATGTCCAAACGCAGAAGACCATAGAAACCACAGCTGCTGCACAAGGCAAACATGTTGATTACATTATCTTCCCTCCAGCGGATTACTGGAAGCTCTCCGTACCTACCTTTCCTTAAAGAAAAAAAAAAAAAAAAAAAAAAAAAAATGTAGCTATAACTATGTCTAATCAATATAAACCAATCAAGTATACAGAGATTAATTTAATGACTCTTTGAATTGCAAGATGGCAGCACCAGTTGATTCTATTTCTGCATATATATGAAACTAATCATGTTTCCAGTGAAAAACAATCCTTCAATTATTTTGCCTTTTTTTTTTTTTTTCTTTTCTTCTGAAAAGAAACCACAACCATGTTTCAGTTGGCAATTGCCCTCACAGTGAAGAGGTAGCACCTTCCTACAGCTGGGTGCATCTCTGTTGCTGTGTTACCTCCACCCCAGCAAGAAGAGAACAGCAATTTCTTCACTAACAACACAATTCCTTTGAAGAAACAAACCCATCCAAACTAAACCACGAAGCCTCACCAGGCCAGATTTATGGCACATGGCACAGCGACCAGCACTGCAACAGCAGGGTGGCAGCACCTGCTGGAAAGAGCAGTGGGAGCTGCTCCTGTTCACAGCAGCTCTGCCTTCTGGTGACGGAAGGTGGCTGTGAAACAGCCACGCTTGTAAATCATGCTTCATTGCCTCGTCATTGCCAGACAAGTGGAGTCCCAGCATGAGCAGCGCCAGGACAGGGTGTGTAGACAGTACATAACCGCAGCACACGCAGGTTCCAGTCCTACGCCGAGCTATGGAGGTTTTACCTACAATAAGCTAAAATACAGAAAACAACAGAAACAACACATCTATATTTGATCTTTAGAAGCCATCCTGAAGCCGTCCTCCAGAGCCGAACCATACCAGTGACCATGCAGTCAATGACCTTGGGAAATTCAAATGTGAATATATATATTATTTTCTCTCTTTTCTACCAAAATCTCACCTAACTTAAATAAATAAAACAAATAACATTTCCTCCAAATGCAGAGCAACCACCTGAATGTCTGTTTCTGCCGGGTGGTTTTGCAGCTGCATCAGCAGCCCACTGCTGTTTGTCACAGCCCTGCTGAGGTGGCAGCACACTGGCACGAGAGTGGGAAGGGTGGCAGTGCTGGAGGCTGGTATTTCACCAAACATAACATCAAACCACAGCTGTAGCATGCCTTCCGCTGCCTGATAGCAGCAGTTGCAAAGCAGACTGCTTGCAGCTGCTTTCCTGCCTACCCATCAAAAGCAGTACGGAAACAGCCAACAAACAAGATGAAAATGTATTAAATCTAAAACACAGCCAGGAAAAGGTTTCTCCAGTGAATTTTATTTGGGGCACATGTTCCAGACCACAGCTGTTGCCTATTCTACACAGTGGCCCGTGAAAACGTGCAACTCTGCCCCCTGGGAAAGGGAGGAGCCTGAGCAGCAGCATCCCTGCTAGGAGCAGCCTGTATTTTTGAGGGTCCACGGCAATTTCACCTCTGGTCCAATTTTGAACATAGAAATTTTGTATAAATTATATTTTCAAAGATAGTGGTAAACCATTCAACATTATTAAACATGTAGCATTACCATTTTCTGAAAGCAATAAGCAAAACTTTGTTTTTTATTGAAGACAACTAACTGGTAAGTCTTAGTCATACGAAGTCCAGGCTGTGGACTAGCTGTGGTGAAGTGCCTAACTGACAAGCCATTCAGGTCATGTCTACAAAAAGAGAAGGGAGAGAACAACTGCAAAAATGTTTTCTGACAAAGCCCTTTCAAAATAGAGTTCTTAATTCTAAAGATATTACCATGTTTAAGAGATGTGTATTCTTTCAAATAGAGTAAATGCCACTCTTGCCTATCAAAACATCTCCAGATGTTGGCTGCTTCCACCAACACATTGCCACAACGTTATTTTTGCTATTTTTAAAAGTCATTCTAAACTACATTCAGCACATTTTTTTTAATCTAGTCCACTATTTATGACAAAGAGATTCTAATTTATTATCCGCTTTGAAATGCTGAGGAAGCGGAAGAGCCATTATGAAAGCAACACTAATGAAAAAGGGCAATCCTGGCCACAGCATTAATGCTCATTAAGGATGTCCAGCACGAGATCTGCTGATGCAGCCAGTGCTCGCACGGCTGGCTGCCTGGCCCAGCAGTTGTGCCAGTGTGGAGCAATCCCCGTTGTGCATGGAAACTGATGGTGGAGAGGGACTGAAAGTCATCCCAGAGATTGGCTCAGACGTAACCACCCGCCTCAGTATAGTGAGTAAATGAGGGAGAAAAGACACAGATAGTATCCTGGCTTCACCCCGATAGCTTGGAACGCCTTTCGGCTGCTAGACTCCTACGAACACCACCAGGACCAAAGCATCCCACCTGAGGGGTGGGGTGATTGCCTGTATTTGGGACTGCACTGCACAAACACAGTATCTCCTATTTAAATATTACTTTGTACAGGCAAATGCGATGTAGGTGTCAGACCGTCAGCTATTACAACACCTCAGAGCTTGACCTTATCAGAATATCATTTACAGCCACACAGTTTTGACATATTACATACAACAGCTGTACAGTCCATAAATTAATTACTCTTCTGATGGCACAGACTATCAAATGAAGTGGTTCAAAGGGAATCTGAAGGGACAGTTTCGTATCTGTGTCATTCCTTCAAGTCTACTTGTCAGAGTATTTTGTACTCTCAATAAAATGGGTCATAATAGTAAACACCATAGTCTGTTTACATATATAGGATTGAAATATTGTGAAATCCTAATAAGACAGGACTTACAACCTATGCTGTTGGAAGAACGTAATAGATATCATACATATCAAAAAACAAAGATGGAACTTTTGGAACTTTTTACTTCTGTTGTTTTTCAGTTTTGTTCTCAGTATCATATTTCATGTTCACTTTAAAACTCGGTGAACATAACACGGAAGACTGTCTGAAGCAGATCATAGGGAGAGAAAAATGACCACTAAGAACAAGCCATGCTATTTCCATGAATTATTTGGTACAGAATTGTCATTAAAAGGAACTAGTGTGGTTTAAGCACAACCAAAGAGGTCAAGGAGACCTTCGAAACAAATCAAAAAACTAAATATGCCACAGTAGAAATCATGTTTACTTGAAAGTTTGAATGACATTACTGAAATGAAATTAGATATTGATTTCCGATTTATTCTTACAGCAGGAATGTTAATGTTACTAAAAACTGACACAACTGATACCTTTGCCAGTGTCTCTGGAGAAGGAAAGAAAAAAAAAAAAGGGATAACCAGAAAACAACAAGCAACTTACCACTGTAATTAGTTGTTTGACAGGTCAAGACTGAGGTCAACTTTTTAATACAAAAATATACTTTGATATTGCCAGAAAAAAAAATAAATTTATACATCAAGAAAAATAACTTCTTCCTCTGCACCATCAATCCTGTTAGAACAGTTAAAGGTCAAAGCAAGAACAAAAAAGCTAATTAGAGGAAGAAAAACAGAAAATGTTTTGGTGTGCAGTGACAAAGGTCTAACCAAACTGAGGGATAAAACAGCTGTGGTGTACTCTGGACAAGGACATACCATGCCATGGGGCCAAAAAAAAAAAAAAAAAAAAAAAAAACCACTACATAGCAAAATAGGGGCAAAAAAAACCTACCACCACCAAACAAAACAAAACAAAAACACAGTGAAATGGAGGAGGTCCTTGGTAACATTAAGAAATATTAAGAAATATAGTTGTATTTTTCAAGAATCCAGCTTACTACTAAAGCTTCAGAGACCTACCAAAGTTCAGAAGTGACAGGAATTTGATGGTATCAGATTACATAAGATCCATTTTCATACACAGCAAAACCATCAGCCCAGGAGGTGATGTTGGAGGCAGCAGTATATGGTCAAGTTCACTGTGCCCTTTTCTTTTCCAACCAGAAGCCTCTGTATTCCAGATCCACCTAGCCATCTTTGAGTGTTTAGTGCTGGAAAACAAGAGTACAATCCAAAACATACTGAAGCCAATAGGGACATATTGACTGGAGCAGAAATTTAATCCAGCCTCAGATGAAGAGTTTATTCATCTGTTCTTTGAGAAGGATGAAAGTCTATGTTCTAAGTGGATAAAATACCAGAGATTATGGGACCAAATTAAAAACAACTTCTTCCCTAGCAGAGAAAATGAAACCACTGACTGCTATAAACTCTGAAGGGCACAGGATAAGCAACAAAATTTGCCCTGTCATTAGCAACACACAGGAACTAAATTTGTATTTTCTTAATTTTAAAATATTTTCTAAATACAAGTGGATATTCCCAATCCATGCAGCCAGTAGACTTCGTGTAGACAGCTGCACACTTACATATGTGCAGGCTTACATGATCAAGACTGATGAGAGAATAATTTCACCACAAGATTTTTAGACAAACTATTTAATTTTTTCTTTATGCAAGTCTCTGGGGCTTGTGTTTGTGTGCTTATTTTTAAGCACCAAGTGCTATCCTACAAAAAACTTGAGAATATTGTTTAGTTTTGAATTATACATTCCCTATGAAATGGACTGTAAACACTTTTTTTTCTTATCAGCTTGCAAGATGATGAAAGCACTCCATAAAGCTTTGGAGAATCAAAGGACAGGACCTGGCTATATGGCTTTTAAATTATGGACATTGTAAGGCATTGTTATATTTATAGTCTATGTTTTTCCTTAGTATTCCAAAACTTCTGAAGTCAGTGAGATGACCTCAAGACAGTCTTCATACACGAAAGATGTACCAAACCTAGTAAAGTGCTCTGAATTAGTTACCAAAACCAATATGTTTGGATATTTGTTTTTAAAAGCATATATACCATAGGTTCCATTTGACCATCAAAATACTCAGTCCAAGGCACCCCAAAGTTCCCACGTTCTTCCTTTTTCTAATCCTCAGCCAAAACAATTCCATTGTTGTGTTTTCTTTTTTGTCCTTTTTTTTTTGTTGTTGTTGTTTTGTGTGTTTTTTTGTGTGTGTGTGTGTGTGTATGTTTTGTTTTGTTACATTTTTAAGTCCACTCCACAGCTTCTGAAGTTTGCCAAAACAAAACTTTAGAAGACAAAGTGTATCAGCCATTTATTTTACAATGAGTTTGAAATCAACACAGTAGCTTGCAGTACAGTGAGCAATGGACAATGCTGTATCTTCAGTACAAGTTTTATTTGGTAGAAGTGCTTTGCCTCATATCTCTATAAACAGAAAGACTAAGCTATTTCCTTCAACCAGCGCTAGAGAGTTACTAAAATAAGATAGTACGCCTGTAGCAAAATCTACTTGAAAGCAACAGACCTGTGATACTAGACATTTTGACAGGCGTAATAGTTCTCCATTGGCTGTACTTACAGCTTAAATATGTCTTTTCTATTTTCAGCATAAGTGAAGGCTACTACTGGAAAGCACACACTACCAAATTATACTGCAGGACACCAGAAGGAAAGGAGTGATATTAGGTAACAGTAAGAAGACGGACTGAAATATCAAGGAAAGAAAAATTCAGACCTTTTTTCTGAAGTCTTCTTTTGTGTTTTATGTTTCTACAGGCATCATTTGAGGTTGCATTCAGGTTGCTTCAAATTTATTGCCTTGTAAACTAAGAGTCATCATCCAATCAAATATCTAGTTTGTCACTTCTGTCAAATTGCCTAGATTCTGCCACCTCATAGGAAAATAAAGTGCAAAGTTACATGATGTTAATCATTAATAAATCATTTGTTGCCAATCACTCGAGCAGTACTTGAATAGCTAAGATATTTACATTTTAAACAAATATATCTGTATCTCAAAAATAATCCTTAATATAACTGCTTTGCTTTTCTCCCACCACCACAATACAACTCCTTGTTGTCTTTGGCCCTGCGAGGTGGCTCACAGTGAAGACCAGCCCCTTCAACACAAACTCAGGAGACAGCAGATGTTGATCACAAATGATGACACCTAATATCTTTAAAGATTTTCTGAACAGAGGACTTACAACAGATTTTATTTCAGTGTCCTGACAAAATTCCAATCACTTTTTTTTTTCTTCTTCACCAAAGGAGAATTTTATTAAATAACGCATTTAAGAGGTAATTAGGCAACTGATTTTAACTATTTCATCACTATCAAGTGGTCAGGGTTTGCTCTCATGGAAGCCAATTGCAGGTTTTAAAGCATACGTGCAATCAGATGAAATCAGTTTGATCTTACAGCATTCTTCAAGAGCCATGAAGGATACAAGTGTTGGAAGGAGGTGGAGAGAAGTAGAGAGAAGGATTAAATTAAACAACAGTTTGTAGGAAGTATCTTGCTGGTTTTTTTTTGTCTCCACTGATGAAATCAGGTCTATGGCATTAAAACCGATGTGAGAAAACAAAACACAGCTAATTTGCATTGTCTCCTTCCTTTTCTCATTTAAAAATCAATTGCTATGTCCTTCAGCAGCAGATGCGTTAGAAGGAAAATAGAGCAAAACCAATAAGCTGAATTTGCATCCTGATCCTAATCACCAGCTCCGAGAGCCACACAAACTCGTCTGTTGCTACAGCGGACAAGGAGACCTCTCACCAAGGTGAACGAAAGCAGCACCTTGTGCTGCTCACCTCTCTGCCCCACGTGTAGGTGGGTATACACATGGTGCAGAGCAACTTGATGCAGTCAGGACAGAGCACAGTGCCCACCCTCCCACAGAGAGCAGGGAGCCAGGCACTGCCTGTGGGATCGAGCCCAGCCATCCCCGAAACGCTCCCGGTAATGCTTCCAGAGGTCTGCTTACAAAGTGCCACCCTTCAGTAAAAGGATTAGAGTGGAAATAGCCCACACTTGGCATGAAGCTCTTTAGTTGGGGTTTGGTTTGGGTCACTGGCAAATTAGCAGTTTAAACTAGATTCACTGTTGGCAGATTTGATTTGGTAGGAAGGACTAAGCCTGGGCGGAAGGGGGACACAGCACTTCACACAGCCTGCCTCTTGAGCAAAGCAGTGGACAGACCAGAAGTCAGCGAAACACTCCAGCTGAAGGAACAGGGAGCAGAGACTTACCTCAAGGCTATTAGTTTACTCTGCTGTCATTTAACATTGTACAGCAATTCCTACAAGATTTTAAAATAAGGCATTCTCACAGATACAAGATATAAAAATAACATTTTAGTAAAACTGCAGCTAAGCAATATTTGGACAACATGCTACCATAAATATTATATGACACTATTACTCCTTCTTTTATAGCGTTATGTTCCCAGTGATTGATTCTCAGGGCTACTTCTGTAAAAAGAATAGCTATTAATATTATTCCATCAGAGTTTTAAAATAGTTGTTTTTTCAAATTATTTGAGTATTCTATAGTTCCCACATTTGTTTTGCTAGAAAGGGAAGTTTTTAATAAATTCATAAAGATGGCATAAATAAAATTATGCTGGCTTAATTTCTTAGTTTCTTAGATAAAAATGTTTTATGGTATCGTAGGGTCAGTAGAAGTTTTTAGGGTCAGTAAAAGTTTTACTGATGTGCTTCTTCAACAGATAATTTCACTGATGGCTATTAAAGCACTAGGTGGGTCTACCTGTGAAAATTATTTCGTATTAAATAGTAGTACATTGAGTTCTGTCATTTTTTTCTCCTAGGAAAATGTAAACCTGAAAATTGGTCCACTGCAGTTCATTCATTACCAAAGTCTGAAATACTATTTAACTACCAGAGACATTTTCCTTACAGTAAAAAATGTCACTAATTTGTCATTTATATATTAGCTCCATCTTAAAAATTGAGATGGTATAATTGAAGTCTAAAAAAAAATAGAGATCTTTGTAGTTAATAATAGAGAGTCATCTTTTCCCACGTAGGCTGCTGCCCCAGTACTGTTGTAGATATGATCCCTCATGTTATGGAGTAAAGTGAACTAACTCCAGAAGCAAGGCATTCCCTTTTTCAGTTTATTATATTGGGTTCCTTCCCAATGAATATTGGGTTCCTTCCCAATGATCTTCGCAACGCAGCACTGTCCGACACAAAACATGAGTGTCCTGAAGGTGCTCTGCTGCCTAAACAACACACAGAGCAGTTCAGGTCCACCTGAACTGGACACAACTGACAATAAACATTGATGCATCCACTACTCTGGGTTTGCTTTTGAAATGTTCCCATGAAAAATAGGGAACATTTCCAGAAAATAGGGATTTATGTGAGGGGAGGAGTGCTAGCTTCCTATCAGGGCAGTGGAGTTCCTTCTACAATTGCAAACATATTTCTCAAGGTACAGGAGAGCCAAACTGGAAAGAAGCTCCACATAGGTCAGCTGGATACAGACACTAGATAGCAGGCTCTGTTCAACAAGATAGCAGCTTGAACAGAACAACTATAAACAGTGTCAGTTTAAATTAAATACATTTGTTTAAGCCATATGTTATATGACAGGTATCAGCCGCATCCAAGAATGTAAAATTTATGAAGCGGATGTTAAATATAAAGCCATCCTAAAAACATTCAACTAGTGGGAGGGGGACCATATTTTCTGGTCATCTTTTGTTTGTTAAATCAGAATTCTTCTCAGTTCTGCCCTAACCACCCCTTAACACTGCACCCCTGAGCTGTACTATTTTCATGCTTTCTGCCTTTGCAACTCTGAGGGCTGCTAACTTCCTGTTTTTATTAAATGAACACAGAAATCCTCTTAACCATGATTTGCAGCTTCACTAAGAGTGGCTTTAGGGAAAACCAAACTCATGAAGCATTCACCATACAGCCATTTCCCTCAGCAATACAGCTGACAATGTTGTAGAAAATAAAATAATAACAAAGCGCTATGCAAGGTCTCCCCTAGCAAGAGGCTGGCTGGAGCTTTGGCACTGAATGCACAGCTCTTGTTAAAGGTCACTGTAGTTTGGCGTTTCAGAACGCTTAGTTTAACATTCACAACAAAATGAACAAAGCGCCTTATTTTTATGGCTCATATTGATTGTTCCAACGCACGCTGATCCTATCTTCTACAAACACAGCCAGGATTTAATTGCACTGGAGCATTAAGCAGACAGCCTTTAAAAACTCTCTTCCACTAAACCTGAGCACCTGTTTGAGCTGCAACTGACTGCATCAGAAAGGACCGCAGCAGGTGCTACGCTGCAAAACAACCTGTATTCCTATATGTGGGAAGAAACATTCACAAAGTAATTTCAAAACACGTAACTGAGAAGAATTAGGAGTTTGCCTTTTTAACCTTCCCATAGATGAACACAATTCCAGCTTCCTAAAAAAATAACCATATTCCCATTTCTAGGTATTGCTACATTATTCCTAGCACAGCTAGTAGGGGCTGCGTATTAACAGCGACACATCTAAATAAATTATCAGTGCAAAATTCCAAGTGTCAGCTAAAGCTGACAAAAATGTGTGCATATATATATTTACTTCTATCCATTCTTCTAGATGTATGCCAAAATTTTGTGCCTGTTAAGACCTTAGTTCTTCTTGGATCACGAAAACAAAGCAGTAAAGCATATCAATGAAAACAAGCTCGCATTTTCCATACTGAGGAAGCAGTCAAATTTCCAGTCCCCTGTAAATTCCAAAGAGGTAATTTATTTGGCATGCCCAATAATGCAGAGGTACAAAATAGCATTCCAGACACCTCAAGCAAAGACCAAAGCACAAGCCACATGTGCCTGGACCACCCCACACCAAACCCTCTCCTACCGGCAGGCAGGATTTCTCCACGTTAGCTGACATTTTGTTCCCCAAACAACACCAAGCCTTGCACTGAGCAAGGCCCTTCCTGAGGCAAACCACTCGGCTGCAACGCTTTTCCAGTGAATATGAGACAAGAACTGCTTCCAGCTCTGTGACAGACGTGACACACACCAGCCCCGCAGCCTCTCCGAAGCAATGATGAGTACCGGAGAGCACCACAGAAAGAGACGCTGTGAACTCCCAGCAGTGCCTGCACAAAGGGTTTGGCTCAATTTCTTAACTCCTCCAAGGGAATCGCCTGTAAATAATGGCACTAAAGCTGCCTGCTGCTCTTTATCGACATGCACAGAAGTTGCCACTCCACAGGTGTGGGAACAAAGTGGAAAATGGGTATGTTCAACACTATGCACCAAAAAGGAAATAATACACACTGTACATTAGCAGGAAGGGACAAGAGAGGGACAACCAATCCCTTTATTTTCTTTAAATATTTGCTTTTATCCTACTGTTTTAGGGTTTTTGTTGCTGCTGGTGGTATTTGTTTGTTTTTGTGGTGGTGGGTTCTTTTGTGTTCTTTTGTTTGGATGTTTTTTGCATATTTGTTTATTTGTTTCAGTACAGTGGACAAGCAAGTAACGTAAACCAGGCACGTGGAAAATGACTGACACCAACACTGAGCAACTAACCACACCAGGTCCATATTACCTTAAGCCACCACAGCTCCAAAGCCACTTAAGCCCAAATTTATTTTAAAAGTTTGCAATTTCAATTTGCAGATATATTTATATTCATATATATGTCTATATATATGAATATATATATATATTCATATATATATATATGTATATATATATGAATATAAATGTGTGTATGTGTGTATGTGTGTACATATGCATGCATCTGCAACCTAAAAAAACAGGTAGCCATCTGGTCACTCAAAGCAGCTCTCAGGATGCATAAAGAACAAGGCCAGCACCAAGGTAGTGCATCTGTACAATGATCATAAAAGAGAGGAAGGAAGTACTGCATAAGTGAGAACACAGAATGCTAATAGGTGAGTCACTTCTGGATTCAGTAGTTTTGAGACCCCTTTTGGATATGAGCCATTGGTCAAGGGGAGATTACACTCACATCTCTATAGAACTCTAGAAAGAGTAACAGATCTTGACTCACCCTCCTCCTTCTGAGTCACTAGGCATCCTTTCCTTTATTTGATGGCACTAATTAAAACCATGCTCACCTGTTCAGAGAGTAGCAACAATATGCCTAGGGCTACTTGACTAAATGTCTACAGAGAAGAATCAAGCCTGGAATTGCCTATCATATCAGCACAGAGAGTACTAGTCAAAACTCTCAACTGTGGACAAGACTAAACATTTTCCACTTAGAAAATAATTTGAGAAGTATTATTGCACATGGTACAAAGATAAATTACAGACTATTAGAACATGTTGTCAGGCAGATTGTGTCCCACTTCCTTTTCCTCCTCATCCAACACTGAACATAAATCACAACTAGTTATTTCAAATATAATCAAACCCTGCCTGACATTGAGACTTGCTGATGCCTTCACTCTGCCCATCTCTCTTCACCATTAACTTGGAGGAAAATTTAAAAAAAAAAAAAAAAAAAATACAAAACACAACAATTGCATCCCCCAAACACACAAGCAAAGCAACAAAAAAAGCCACACTAACGAGAAAAAAAAAAAAAAAAAAAAAAAAAAGCCAGTATGCATACATAAGGGGCTGGCAACTCTACAGTGAGAGGAGCATTCGGAAACGGTATACCAACTTCCAGACTTCTTATAACATGCACGAGTTTTAACCTTTCCATGATTATACATTTTCACAGCAGGTTAACATCTACCATCTCACTTTTAGAAAAAGAAGCCACTAACAATTGCATATGCAGCACATGCACTGCCAAGCATATGCATTACTGAGTGCAGGGAATTAGAACAGTCTGAGTCAGTTACTGGTGTGATTAGACATTTTATACACATTGTTCTGTTCCTAAGCCTTCTCATCTCCTAGAATTACAATTACTGGTATAGGGACCACATCTGGAAAAAGAACTGTATAACTTGTTTTTAGACAACCACATTTCTTGTATGGTGGCTAAAAATCTTCCAGAATTTCTCCTATAAACATATTTCCAGTAATTTCAGCTCTCCCACACAGTCTTTGCTCCTATAGCAATAGGTTTCTGCAGAAAAGTATGATTATTTTTTTTAAATAACTCAGACACGCATTTCTCTTGCATGATGAATAGTTTTCCATATTAAGATGACAACACTAGCACTGAAGCGTCCTATCACAGCAGGCAATTAAGAAAGAGATTCAAATGAAAAAAAGTGTTAGTATCGCAAAAGACTAGCTGTTGCCACATCACAAAATACAAATAGATCAAGAGAAAGATAACATTTGATAGGTAGACAATACAAAGGCTAAAATTGCCAGGTGGGATGGTCAGTGAGGGAGGAGGAAAATAAAGGAAGAGAAGTACTAGCACGCACAAATCTTAATCAGTGAATTCATCCATCCACCAAAACCACCTAGTACAGAAAGACTCAGCAATTGACCGTATCTGTGAGTTTAAGAGCTCAACTTCCTCTATTTCACTGCCAAGGAGGGCTGAGCCTGGCCACATAATGCAGAACCCAGCTGGGTGACATTGACTGCGCACACCAACAGCAACCTGGGTGCAGGCAGCGAAGGTTGCAAGCTGAAACAAAACCATATACCAACTGCTAGCAGCGACGTGACAGCTGAAGTACTCCTTTGCTCAGCAGACACAGTCACCGCCAGTCTAGGGGCAATGAGGATGCTGTTTTAGAGCTGGTTCTGGTATCAGGAAGGAGAGCTGGCCAGGGGTTCAAGTCATTCAGGACTGGTCACAAGCTAACCCTGGCCATGTCACTCCACAGAAACACGTCAAACTGTCTAGAATTTAGGAAAGGCAAACCTCAGGAAACCTACTGGCATTTGTTAATGTGACTGATGAGCTGAAAATTTTCAGAACGGTTACAAAGCAACTGAAAGCCCTTCCCAGCCTTTGGGCTTGCTTGTCAAGCTAAAGAAAAAACTTGGTGGGGAGGATTTCTCACTACCTGGACTGTGATTATAACCTTACTTGTAATGCTAAAGATACACAGAAAACCTTCTCCTACAAAAATGGACAAAAAGATTAAGAAAAGCAAGCATGTTTCAGAGCTTACAGGCTACAGAGTAAAAACAGCTAGAAGCCTACTTGAGCTGAACCAGAAAAAGAAATAATGGACATATTACTGTTCCTATGCATTTAAGCTTCAAAAAATAGAAAGACAGGCAGCTATCTACTCACTGAGGCTGAAAAGGATGCTAAGGGAAAAATAAGCAGGAACAAACACTGAAATGTACTTTGCCTTCCATTTCAATAAATATAATAAAATGATACACTGAAAATGAGGCTTGGATAATGGTTATTACCACATACAGTGTGGAAACAAAATTAGAACATTTACAAGAAAGAAATAAGGGGATCTGGATAATCTCCATCCCACAATGCTGAAATAATTGGCACACAGAACAATGACAGATACGCCAAAAATCATTAAGAGAGGGAGAGGGGGAAAGGAAGTAGTTTGGGAGAGAGGGAAAACAATCTTGGCGCTACAAATATGACCTTGATAACACAAGATCTGAAAAAGAAGTTGAGGAAATGTAGTAGTGAAATGAATGGTGAAATGAAAATTAGACAAATTTGATTTTAATGGGGGTAGTTTATTCATCAAAAAGGGTAATACAGTGAACTTAAAAAAGAATCACAGAATCACAGAATTTCTAGGTTGGAAGAGACCTCAAGATCATCGAGTCCAACCTCTGACCTAACACTAACAGTCCCCACTAAACCATATCCCTAAGCTCTACATCTAAATGTCTTTTAAAGACATCCAGGGATGGTGACTCCACCACTTCCCTGGGCAGCCTGTTCCAATGTCTAACAAAAGTAAAGCAAGAGCTGATGTGATCCCTCTTTGAACAATATTTAAGGTGGAGACCTATAAGAGTTGAAAGATGAACAAAGCACTGGCTGAAGGAAAGGCAATAAAAAGATATCCAGAAAAAGAGACAGTACAGTGTTCTTTAGGTACTGTTAAATTAGTTATTAGATAATTTATGTACTGACAAAAAGCAAGTACCCACTAATGACTTCTGGAAGAAAAAAAGTTAGGAGAAGAAATTGTTCCTGAAACCATCTCACAGAAATTTGTCAGTCTTTTGCGTTGGCTGGAGCAATGCAAATGCAATGAAATTTGCATACCAAATGAAAACCTATTATGAACAATGACTTTTGCTATGGTCAGGGACCCATTAACAGGAGATGAAGGGGGGAAGAGAGATCTCAACACAAAAGACCATATACTCCTGTTAGCCCTCATAACAGCTGTTCGATACTGATGCTTTGCAGTTATTCTACAAAAAAGAAAATGTATTTTTAGTAGAAACCCAGGAGCAATCAATTATATAAAGTACCGGTAAACCACTATTTGAAATTTTATATGGTTGTGGTTACCTAATTCAAAGCAAAACAAAAACACATAAGAAAAATGGCATGCTTCCCCTCAAAAACTATTTAATTGAAACAGGTGCAGAGAAGACTACTCAGAGGATTGAAAAAAACTATTTTACAGGGGAAGCTGAAGCACTTGGAACGCTTTAGACTAACAACTACATGCTAAAAGCAACACAACCCTGTAGGTACATCTTGTGTAGAGTAGATAAGACTTCATAGGGAAAGGATGGCTTGTTCCGAGTGGAAATGCAGAGGCCAGTTCCAGCTCAGAGAGTGGAACTGTCTTTCAACCAAGATGGGGCAGATAAGGGGAAAAACCTGATAATCCATTGATTATCTGAGACAGAAAAAAATAAAATCTTCAACAACTCGCTGTTTGGCTCAGGCATGGAAGGGCTCCCTCTGCCCTGAAGCAAGAGATATGACTCCAGCCATAGTGATGGAGGACAAGCAGTACTGTAGTGGGAAACATCAGCAAGGTCTGCATGGCACCTCACTCGTATTTTTAACTACCGTTCAAGTAATATTTTTTTTCTGGATCACACTTCCGTAGTTCAGGTACTGTCTATTCCCCACTTATCCCTTGTTATAACAGAGGTGTAAGACAATGTCTCTGACCCTTTATGCTGCTTCTGTGGGGCACACTACAGTTTATTCATCATTTCCATCTTTCATGAAGGCTTTCAATTTGTTAGAATGCAGAGAGAGAGCTAGCAACAGGCTCAACAAGATTTAAACTTTTCTTTTTTACATGATTGTTTGGGGAAATTGTCCCCTTCAGTCCTCCAATCCTGAATCGGCCGTACTTTAATAGTCCATTACAAGAAGAGAAACAAATCTCAATATTTACTTTTTGTTGAACTATCAGATAAACGCTCGGTCTATTTCTGTTCTATTCACATTCTCCCACAATTTCCATTACAAGGTATGCACTGAGCACTTTGACAAGAAGTTCCCCACCACTAAGAATCTTAGTGCTAGAAGAAAAAGGAAATATTTAGTTAGGTTTTGGTTTCAAGCAGAAATACATTTTCAAAATTAAACTGGAATTTCCCCCCACATCTTACTCCTTTGCAACACAGGCTCACACATTCAACCAACTCAGAGATATAAACCATAAATTTTGCTAAGTGAATCTGAATCCCATTTAGCTGGAAACAGCTTTGGTTTGTTTAACTGTCCTGAACTACCAGTAAAACCTGCTATACTGCCCTTCTGATTAAATTGGTTAGAAATGGCTCGTGGTAACTTTTATTCACAGGTTTGCACGGTATCCAGCAAACAGGACTATCTGCACTGCATACAATATACAAGATACTGTTGCATCTAAAATGAACTTGTTAATCATTAAATTGTAAAGATAACATTGATATATGCTATGCTGCTTATTTTCATATCCTTAGTAAAACGTAAGGCCTAAAAAGGAAGTCTGTAGGATGCATGCCAAAAACGTTTGGTTTTCAGAAAATTTATGTATTATCTTTCACATAGTAAACCCTCTTAGCCTCTACTTGCTAGTACAACAGTGTTCTTCTGGCAAATTAACCAACTTTTTCTTCCAGTTTCTGCTCCTTTTGTTCTGCTTTTTTTTTTTTTTTTTTTTGAAAATGAGTTCATCTTGCCATACTCTGTAACAGCTTGCAGTAGTTATCTTTGAAAAAAGTTCCCTTTTTCAACTCACAAGCATGACTGCACCCTATTTAAAGATGAGCTTCATCTCTCCAAGTTTCTTATTAAAAAAGAGTTGATGATGTAATGCAATGTAATGGTAATCCATGGAAAAGGGTTTATAGTTCTCTGAAAGCAGCAGGCTACTGTCGAGTCCAAAGCAGTTTAGAGATGAACTATGAAAGGAGGAAAGCACATTTGATTTGCGTAACTGATTCTGATTTTATCCCTAGTCAGTAGTGACTTTACAGTCAATAAATGAAACAAACATAACTGAAAGGAAGACTAAAAGGGGAAAACTAAAAAGGGAAAAGCTATGCAAAACCTACTTTTAGCTTTTTTAAAATTATTATTATTATTTTATTTATTTCCTCATTCTTTATCTAAAGTATGAGGGTCATACCTCCTTGAAAAACCTTGGCAAGACAGCTATATAAGAACAATTATCACAGGCATATAAAAGCCTGAAACTATAGTCCTATATTAAAACTATCGTCCTATAGTTAATACCTACCTTTCTTCATTCTATGTTCAAGTGTTGCTGTTTACAAGTCAGCAACCTGTATCTCATTTCTCTACTATTCCAAACCTGAACAACACCCAAAAAAAAAAAGCCAAGACTTTCCAGCAGAAGTGCTAGAAGTGTTTCACAAAGACTTCTTTACAGAGAAGCACTGGCTTTTTTTCTATTTCTTGATTAAATACAAGCATAAAGACAGTATATAACTTATTCAAGACTTCTGAGAGTATTTGATGTTTCTCTCTCAACAACTCTCCTGGATTTGTAGGAATGTAGCTAGTACCACTTCCAAGTACCCTGGTCCTTTTCTTTCCTTCCCTTCTACAAAACAAGATGTGGTTATGTTTGACATCACATTAAAACATTCTGTATTTTTAAACTGGTTTGAAAATATACTGCAGCAAGTTAATTTTGTTTGGGAATTACATATAGGCAAAAGCAAACGCAGCAACCATATACATATCAAAAGTCAAACAAACTCATCCTGGACAAAGACGTTAGTTATATATAACATTAAGAAAGATCTGTAAAATTCACTCTAACTTAAACATTTTCAAGTTTTCATTGCTACCAGACGTCCCCTGCAGTCATTACCCTCATGCCACTGGATGAAATGGCTGATGGGTGGCTTAGAGAAGGTTTCAAGCTGGCACTACTATTTAACAACTCACATTAAGCTCACGTACATCTTTTAAAACACATATGAAACACTTAGTGTTGTCAATTGCTTTTCCATATAATGTTGTGATTAGTAGCAATATTAGCTCCAGGAGCTACTGCCACCCCACTGCATTGCTTGCCTCAATGTCTCCCATGCACAGTTCATACCACCTTGCGGTACTGCTTACTCCTGCGCTACAGACCAGCTAGAAAGCTTGTACTCACAAGAAAGGAACAAAATCTCCATTCCTAGCTCAAACCAGCAACTTGATAAAAACAAGCCTACTCACGGAGGTGTACAGGATTTACCAGAAATAAGGAACTCCTTCAGAAAACTATAATATTGTTTATAAACATATATTTTAAGCAACAGGAATTTGATCATTCTAGGAATCTCAGATGAAGCAATTCTGAAACACAGCTAACTGGTTTTCTTGACCTGATGCACCCCTGAACTGTATTCGCAGCCAGGCAGTAATAGGGAGATGGCTGTGAACCTATGGGAAGACCACCAAGGCTGGTGGGAAGGCCCACTGACATATGCTTAGAAATGGCTCATGGTAACTTTTGTTCTCCAAATGAGGTTTGGAGCCAAGATCCCTCCCTCTGCCCTATCTGAGCACTAACTGCTGCTGTTCCTAGCTCTGGGGAAGCCAACAGGACTCAGTATCAGCACATGCTCAGTCCTCTAGAAAACACTGTCTCTGCCAAAGCTAGAGGTGGATCAGACATGTAGTTAAGGAGAATCAGTTCTAGAAAACACCTCCTCAAATCCAGAAGCTTCACTAAGGATCCTCTGCCTTTCCAGCCTGAACCCTGGCAGATTCACAGGTCTTTGGCTCCTGTCAGAGACCGCTACTCACACACCAACAAAATAGTCACATGGAGCTCTCATGCCACCTAGGAAAGTCAAATAGCTGCAGGAAGTTCACCATAACTGAACTTGGGAGAAAGCATCAACAAAAAAAAATCAACACCCTGTTATTGAACTCCCTGAGAATCTGCGTTCTCAGTTTCACTTGATTAGTGTCACCATTTTAACTAAATTATTCTCTGCAAGAAAGTTTTCTGGAACAAAGCCCATAAACCAATGATCCATGAAAAACAATTAGAACTACTTCCTTTTCATAAGTTGTATAAGCAGCAGAGATCCTGTCAGTTATGGCTGGAAGAAAGTCATCACACTACTTTCTTCTTATTCTCTTTCTCCTCCTTCCCCCTTATTCTTCCCCACCCATTCACCCCTTCAAATATATCACTCTTCAGTAATAAAGAGCAGTTTCCCTGCCTCTATGTATTCGGAACATATCAACCTTTGACTATGTTAAATAGAGCGTTTCCTCAGACACAGCATCTATTCTGTCCTCCTCATGCTCATACGAGCTCTATCCAAACAATCTGAAGAGACAGGATGTTTAAATTTGGGGGGGGGGGGGGGGGGGGGGGGGGGGGAGGGGAGGGAGGGAACACTCTCTGGAAGGCACAGAAAAGGAGCTTTTTAAAGAGCGTCATCTGTTCCTGAAAAGCAATCCAAATTGCGCTACTAGTTTTTGCCTACATTTCACGGCCCAGTGTAGCATCAAGCCCATCCCAAACAGTTTAATTTAGGGCTGCTGTAACCCCTCGGAGAAGTTCTCCTAGAGAACGCTTCTGACCATAACAAAACATTAAGACACCCAAGATGCACATAAGTCTAAACACTATTTATTCTTGGAGTTCAACCCTTCTCCCAGAAGTCAAGGGCAAAGGCTCCACCAGCTCCACAACTACCAGGACTCTTCAGAGTTGTTAGCCTCAACTCTAACCCCATTACTAGGAAATCCAAGTAGACCTAACTGCCGGCCCTACAATTGAGCACAATAAATGGCACTGTTTATTTGTGTATGAAGATGGTGCTTCCCTCTTCCGTGTGCCCTGCTAAGCTGGAGTGCAGTACGAATGCTGTATCCACGCTTGATGTGACTGCTTTCTCAATGCTACGGGGGCAAGCTAATACTCCCATCTTACTAAATGTTTGTTAAACCAGTTAATAAAAGTAGTATAATAAGGAGTTTCACTGTAAATTATCATCTTCCTGTTCCAAATACAAATGTGTTTTCTTGGAATTTCAAGATTTTCCTCAAACAAAAGGTGTTTGCATGGGATGGAATATCCAAGAAGGTAAAAGAGTTTGTAAAAGGGAAGCATATTTGTGTGATTAAAGCACAAAATCTATACTTAATTAACAGATTCTCTGTTCCAAGATCTGCACTTATTTTTTATTGTTCAATTAAAGGAAAAATGTGATTTTTCAGAAGCCCTACAGTAGAGAGCTACCCATATAATAACTGCATTCATATGAACTGCGCATTCATCTGCTTGAGTTTTCAAAAACCTGAGAGCCTAGGTACAAACACACACAAATCTAGATAGAAAATGTAATTTGTATTAACTTATTAACTGCCTGTCATGAAGTACAGAAGTCATCTCTTGGCTTTATCATGACCAGAGCTTTCTTTTCCTTTCCTCTTCATATATATATAATGGCATATTTCTTCAGCATTGAGCCCTTACACCTGAGCAACAGGCTTCAGTGGATCTTGTTACAGAATATATTTCTCTCAGTTTTATGCACATTACAAAATGACCCATCTATGGTAATCACGAGGTAACTACTTATTCATAGATGTTTAGCATTCCCCTAGCAGCCCAAACAAAGAACAATGTAATTTTAATCTAAACAAATGTGGCAATATTACTTCATGGAAATCATTACATTTGAGAAGCAGCAGACATTGCTGAGTGTATGTTCACAAAACAGACTCTTCCAGATTCATGCACGCACATGTACTCTCAAGAAGCCCCTACTCCTTGTAGAACAGGCTGACAAGATGTTCCTTAAAATACACGTACCTGCATCAACAGTTTGATGCATCAAAAAGTACAGAAGCAAAATGCATCTTTCACTGGAGAAATAGCTCACAGATGCACACATTAATTCTGTACCCTTAAAAATCTGTTCACTAACTGCAAAACAGAGTAAAATTAGTTCTTCATCCTTGACCAGGCAGTGAAAAAATGCTTGATTTGAAGGCCAGATACATTGTTCCAGCTAAATGCAAGCCGTAAGTTCTCAACTGACATTTGCTTTGGCGAACTCACACAAATCAAGATCGCCCATTCTGCCTTCAAAAAAGGGCTTGGGGATTTACTGTGTTAATGGGGCATTGTTCATTTATAGGTATGACAGTTCACACAAACTTGTTTTTCAATGGAAAAAGTCACAGACAAAACTATTTCAATTCCCCTTGAAAAGAAGGGGGAAGCTTTTTGTGAAAGTTGGCAGTCTCCTTTGCCTTTTCTTCAACTGAAAGAAAAAAACGTCAATGCAAGAGAAGTGGAACTAACTACACAAGAAATACTGTGAAAGCACAGAACAACCTGTCCTATAACCTGCAATTACAAGTCCCAAGCAACCTCCAAGGGACCACTAACTGGGCAGTCACAAGCAAAAAGCAAGGGGTGTCCGTGCATTGTACACAAGACAAAATAAAGCTTAGAACTCTCTGTTTCCCCACCCCAAAAATATAAATCACAGAATCACAGAATTGTCTAGGTTGGAAGAGACCTCAAGATCATCAAGTCCAACCTCTGACCTAACACTAAGAAGTCCTCCAAGGGGGAAGACTTCATACAGAGTGTACAGAAAGCTGCTGTTAAATCAACAAATAGAAGTGCTGTGTTCCCATCCAGTCCAGAAGAGAAGTTACAATATGCAAGGCACCACCTTGCCTTGCCTTTAAAAAATGATGCATTATAGCATCTGTACAGTGATCTGCGCACTCCAGCATACGCTGCAGTGGCCACAGTTGGCTTTTTTTTTTTTTTTTTTTTTTTTTTTAAATCTTGCCAATCTGAAAAGTGTTCTCGTTGCACTTCCACATTTTCTAGGGTCTATTCAACAACTGATGACAACTCTGAATCTTGGGATTAGGAAAGTTTCAAAGGCAGCTCTGTTAAATCTTTACTGTCCTCTCCCATTTAAAACTCAGCACAGCACGTACTACTACTTATTTGAGTAAACTTTGGTAATCTTCATGCAAATGCATTTGGGTGTTTCATTCTCAGGGCAGGTAGTAGAGATGAATGCTCTTTCCATGACTAGAGAACTTTCCTTGAGCTAATTGAAAACAGACGTATTTTGAGTAACAAACACTGTTGCCAATAGTCTTGTAGGGAGGCAATGCAAGAATGATTTATTGACTGTGAATATCACGTAAATCTGTCCTCAAGTAAAAGGATCATCTCCGCACAGAATAAATGTAAGTACTCAGTCATCAATGCTCTGAATTTTACATATTTCCTAACTAAGCAAAAAACCACAGCATATCCTAACCCCCTCAGAGGTTCTCACACAGCAAATTATATCTGTATTTATATCTAAATAGAGCCAGAAAGGCAACACTCAATTACAACATTGTAAAATTAGATTATATTTCATGTGTTTTCCAAGACTTCCTTCTACCATCCCATTTTCACATCACCTTTGCATTTATTACTTACTCTGTGGTCCAAGGGGAAGGCAGTAGTCAGTCAATATGCTGGAAGCTAAAAGAAGAGTTTTCTTTTCCATCTATAACAGCTGTTGTGACCTTCCTTTTTACTGCCATTTCCAGCAAGTGTTTTTGTTTCATTTTCATCTGAGGCCTGCAAATTCTGACCATTACAGGGATGGAAAACAAAAATAATTTTTTTTCATGGAAACTTTTGATGAACATCAGATGCTTGAGCAACTCTCCTGATTCATAGTGGAAGTACGTTCTACAAACTTCTTTAGAGGCACGCACAGCTTTCTTTTGTTCATCATTTGGGAGTTATCACTCTGAGGATCTGGATCTCACTTCAGCTATCTTGCATCTAACACACCATAGATTTACTTTTGAGTAAATCTACGTAAAATCTATGTTGAGTAAAATCTAAAGCTACATTCTCTGCAGACATTCACTGTGTCCTAGGCACATGCAAACTCTGACCACACTGAGCATGGTAGGTCCTCATTTGCACTGCAGCAAGAAAGTCAACATATATCAACGACTATGAATGCATTCAAAGAGAAAAACTGAAAAAAAAGAAAAAAAAGGAAGAAGAAAAAAAAAGGTAAACCACTGTAAATACTTCAGTAGCCATATTAAAATCTGGAAAAAACAAAACAAAACACCCTCTGAATCTGGTGATCCTTGAGTCAAATAATACTGGACATGAAATAACCTCAATTCTTCAAATTTGTTTTGCTGTTCTGTGACTATTATAAGCTACATTTTAGTCCTTTATGGTACAGAGTACACTTGTATCAGCTCCTCCATGGCAGTTAAGAGAAGAGCTGTGCTGAGTAGCTCTTGAAGAAGTTGATTCCAAAAGCAGAAACATAAGAAAGAAACTTGGCAATCTTGACAAGTTAGGGGAAAAAAGTGCCTTCTTTTAAAAGAAGAAATTTGCATGCCCACTTTGACTCATCAGCTGTGGACCATGCTGATGAATGTCACATTGTACTCAAGCTGGTGCCATATTTAAAGGTAACTCACCACAGACAAACTGATTTCCATGAAGCTGTCCAGTTACTTGGTGATAATTTGGGCCATTAAGAAAATAAGGCATAGCCAAATACAGTGACAAAGAAACTATAGAGGCTCCACCACCCACTACTATTGGTCCTTCACGAACTAATTGCAAAAGATTGATTTCTTTATTTCCTTCCATTCTAAACAAGAGTTTGACCCCTAGCATTGTACCTGACTGGAGAGGAGTATTAACAAGGCACTGAATACTCTCCAAGAGCAGGACTTGATTTCTGCCCTTCAATCCACCCAAGTCACTGCAAGAATGGGGCATGATGAAGCTCAAAAACATCCAACAGAGCATCAGACTTTTTAAGGTTTACCAGATGTTTAGCAAACAACTTTAAGTACAACAAAGTACTTGCAAGCTTGGCAAATGTTAACTTCTGCATCTGAAGGGCAAATTTCAGAAGCTCCACTATAAAACTGCAGTATTTGATAGTTAGCTGCATGCATATGGACGCACATAAATACAAATGACCCAGGCAGTAATGGATGGATCTACTTGTGAAATGGTTAACCTTCAAGACTTGATTTCAAGACTCTGGAAATAGCCATTTTTCCCCAAAGCAATTAGAATATCTAATTTGTAATTACTTGGTCACTTTCAGTTTAATAATGGAGAGACATTGTGCTAATCGAATACCCAGTCCTGCACTCCCTAAAGTGCAACACGGGAACAGAGGTCAATGCATACAGGCAAGGAGACTCATCAGCTAAGTAGGCTTAGTGAAATATGCTTCAGAACTGTAATTGCCTTCCAGAAATCACTAATTTTGAAGGGATTCTTATAAATCCATAATTACAGAAGAGCAAATCCTTGTCATAAAACACTGAAAACTATATTCATGCAGTTCTAAAACATTGCTTTCAACAGCATGGCCCATTGGAAAGGTATTCTTGCATTATGCTCCAACATAAACGACACTTTAATGCAGTGCCCAGGAGCAGCACTGAAGATTGTATTACGGCAGTGAAGACATGCCAGGTCAATACATGTATGATCCATCATCCCTTCGCAGTGGAAGGCAACTGGAGTCCAGTGGTGGCATTTTGCCTTTTTTTTTTTTTTTTTTTTTCCCCAGGTATCAAACACAGCTCAGTATGACATCCAATTCTACAAAACTCACACCACCTACATGATTCAATACTTAGGAATATTTAGAGTTATCCTTACCATAAGTATTGGGAAGAGAGTCCATCTGTCCTTCTATCGTTCCGTTACCTTAGGACAAAGCTACTGAAGCCCACCAACCTCAATAGTAATTGCTGCCAATTTTCCTTTTGAACCTCAGCATTCCTTCAGAACAGCTCCACTGCAAGAGACAGAAGAAAACTGCCTCTGACGTTTTGCTGGAAGAGGAATACAGCTATGAACAAAGGTTAAAACTGAAAACCTGAAACTGCTTCGCAGAGGTGTGGCTGCTGAAACCTGACATGGTTGCGTCACCAAGTTTTTACTTTGGCAAACACAGCTTCCTGAATTCAAACAAATCTTAGACAGAACTATCTTTTGTTCCAGCAATAACCAATTATTACACAGGCACGCTTTCAAGGTCGCTAGCGGGAAGAGTAAACTACACCAGGATATGTCAGTCACAAGTAATGTTTTAAAAAAGTTAACACCGAACTATACATATTTAAAGCCTCCCACACTTAGCAGGATGCAAAGTGCTTACTTCCTTCCAACTGACCACAAATAAACATGAACAAAAAGATTCACAGAAAGGCAACATTGGATATTCATATTCCTCTCTGTTACAACTTATTTCAACATTGCTTACAATCTAAATAATTCTTGTTTTACTTTGGCAAAATAGAACAAAATTAAATGTCTTGCTTGAATGATTTTGGTAGAAGACTATGTTGCCTTTAAAACAATTTCAAGAACAGGAGGAAAAAAAGTGTGTTTACCAAAGACTTTGTTCTCCTTTATATTAGGAACTTTAATGGAAATACAGATTTGAAAAAGAAGCATTTTCACAATTGCTAATAAGGACTATGTAACCTATATTTGTATCTTCTTCCAAAATAGAATAGTGCTCAAATTATAAGTATTGTTGTACTTATAAAGACATTTATATTTAATGAATGCAAAGTCAAAAATACAATCATTCCTAAAGGTATCACTTATTCTCTTCAGGAGTGCATACATTTAGATTATTACTAACAAAAAAGGGCATTAAAAAACACACAAAAAAAAGTCAGTTCTTGAAACAGACATCATAGGCAAAATTTAAAAAAAAAAAAAAAAAAAAGGAAAAGTACTGTAAAAGGAGACATAAAGCACCCTTCTTAAGGATTTAAAACAACTTCTATTAAGACAGAGGAAGATCACACCACATTTTTCTGGCAGGGAGGTTTTGTAGCTTTCTTTAAATAAGAGGATTATGACAGAAGTTAAATACAAGATATTGGACTGGACAGACACCATCATGTTCTTGTACTAAAGGTCACTAAATGTGTTGAAAGCTTTACTACAGGCTTTCCTATACAGTTGGTAAAAACAACAGTTTCTTTTATTTCAACTTTGTATTCCTCCTTCAGTTACAGTAAACTGATAATGCCAAGTGAATAATGAGTGATAATAAAGAAAACAATGCAATTGCTGTTGTTTTGTTTGGTTGTCTTTGACAAACGCGTGAATTGTCACATGTACTGCTTCAGTATATTGAACTATACTTCAGGTTGAAAAACTATACTTCTGCTTTACTGTGCTTCAGAATATATAACAATATTACAAATAAACAACACAAGAGCATTGTTTTGGTTAAGATGCTGTTCACTCACTGGATTTAAAGAATATTTTTAAAGACTCTAACAGGAAAAAAACACACACTGGTAGATCTTACTGAGATCAGAGTTGCAGAAAACAACCTGAATTGTAATGTTTACTGCTTTCATGAGCACATTCTCCATGCACACACACATGCACAATGATTAACTGCCATAATTCAATGCAAACAGTAATAAAAGCTTTTTTTCTCCCTAAGTAGAGAAGTTAAACACCTTCCTTTCGCAAGCTTCAAAAGTATGCACTGAGATAACACTGACATGAGGCCTCCTCATGCCCAAGAAAGTACTTAGCATCCATGACATATGGACTTTGAAGCACGAGTTTTCTGCTTGAACATGCCTACAAAAGCAATTCACATGTCAAGTATTTATACACACATACCTGGGTAAAAAATTAACAAATACAGTATAAGTCCAGTATGCATACAAAGTGCTTTGCAGACATACTCTGTAACATGGTGAATAAGAGTAACAGTACTTGCTAAGAGCACACTGAAGTTTAAAGACCCTCTGAAAACATTTAACTCCACTTATTGCTCATTAATGGCAATTGGTTAGGATTTAACCTGAGCATCAAAAGAAGTTATTTCCTCATGGAGAATTATGGACCAAACTGTACAACAACACGTGGAGGCATAAACACCAGCCACCATCTGCTAGATTAGATGGGTCTCCAGCATGATATGCCAAAATATCCAGACCCCACTTAGAACTCCTACATCATCTCTTGAAAACTTCACAATGGATCTCAGAAATCTCAAGGACTGACAAGAAGACCTAATGTGACATGAATGAAAAAAAGAAGGGGAAGTGAACGAATGACACCACCAAGGGAATTTTCCTCCACCCTCTGGAGGGCTTCATGACCTGCATGCAGAGGTCATGCATGTTGTAGGGCTGTTCTTCAGACAAACACTGCCAGGCTGGAGAGAACACTGGTACACCTAACCAACACCACGTTTCTGAAAGTGGTCATTATTTGCTTCTTCATTTATGTCAATGACACATTGAGAGACACTTGCTTCTGAAAAAAAAAAAACAAAAAAACTCAGAAACATGCTTATGCTGAGAAGTGTGATAACTCTATAGTTTTCTAAAAATTGATTATTTACTGTAACACCTAATTGTTTCCTATATGAAAATCTAAACCATCTCAATTCTCAGGAGAATTTTCTGCCTTAGTAGTCTCTGCAGGAGATGTGTTTTTTAATGTAAACATTAATTCTGCGAGAACAAGGATAGAGAAAAGAGAGTGGGTGGGAGTATTTCCTTTTCCTTGGATTTAGTTTCACCAGCTGCTCATTGTTTACAGGCGATGTTCTACCTTTCCATTGTTTCATACATTTCCCCCACCCCTTTTCTTGATCCCTTAGAGGCAAGCACTTAGATAAAGCGATCTATTTTCCTCCCTGTAGTTAAAATTCGGTTGCCCAACTCTGGATTTATTTAAACCAAGGTCCTGTTTTGATATGCACGCTCATGTCTGTCCTGCTTCCTTCCTTCACAAGACAGTAATTAAACCTCTGTAAATCCTCTTAGTCCAATGTGATTTTCTTGTCTCCTTGTCACTCCCTCTTGTTGGTTCATCAGGTTACCCTGTGTTTCTTGGTAAGCTTGGCTAGTCTTAACTAAATTAAATAACTGACTATTCTTACACAATTTTTGTAATTTCATCATGCTACTCATATTGAAGGTAAAAATGCACATTTGTGGAACAGAGCAACCCCTTCATCCTTAAATTCTACTGGAACTCTTTGGCATATTCAGCTGGCCATGACATCTTCTTATGTGAGTGCTTCACTGCACCAGACTGAATTACTCTCAGACTGTAGAACATTAAGTAAAGAGACATTTGTTCTTATTAACCAGACAAAACAAGCAAAGCCCACAGAACTGAAGTACTCACCACCACAGCCCCATCTACTTTTTCTTTTAACTACCAATTAGAAAAGGAACTATTTAATTTACTTTCTATATTTGTAAGGTGACACATTACAGCGCAGACCATCTGCTTCACAGACCTATCACCCTTCTGGTTTCCCTCCCATACATTTATCTCAAGTATTTTATGACTTCTTGTACTGGGTTGAATTCCCCTTTTCTGAAGGATCCCTTCCCTGTTGACTCAGTCTTGCTGCATTACTACTGGCTTCCGTTTTTCTTTTCTGTTCCCACCTCCCCCCCAAGACGTGTCTTCTCTCTGAGACCAGATGTTACTTAAACCTTTATGATTTTTTTTTTTTTTATGATCTAAATTCAAGTTTCTTTCCTTCCTAAGTTAGAGGCATGACATCAAGAATTTGTCTGAAGGGGTAGGAGGGAGGGAAATAAATCTTTCCTCCACAAATTCACTGGGCTTGTTTGGGCTGGCATCAGTTATCAGCTCAGAGCTTCCACTTTAGCTGTATTTTTGCCTATTATTTACGACAATTGGGCAACTATTAACAGCCTTGATGTTCACAACAAAACCACATATTGCCTGTACTAGGACTGACAAACATCATGACTTAGTTTCCTTTGTCTATTACAAAGATTTTCAGAACATTTCAGATCATTTTTTAGTCCAAGCTAAACTTTAGCTTTAAATAAGCAAAAGGTGTGGGGGTGGAGCCAGACCTTTTTAAACTGCTAACTGAAGTGTTTAAATCATGGCTGACACATCTAACTTTAAATAATTACAACTGTTGTAATAGAATTTAGCAAACCGCAGTCAGGTGTCTCTATTTACTGCATAAAAAGGAAGGCATTCAAAACCAAGGGAACCTGTTAAAGCATGTTGTACGGCTTAGCTCGTCTTTCCAGATCAGTAATACCAAAATCCAACAAATACCTTTTAATGCAGAATTATATTAAAAAAAAAAAATAAAAATCCTTTGGTGGTGGAAGAAAAAAAAAGTCTTCCTCCTTCATACTCTGAGTTATAAAAAAACACAGAATACCTGAATACTACAGACTGTACCTGTAGTTTTGAATGACAATTTTAAATCCTACAGCTAACCAGAGTCAGTGTAAAAAAAACTGATGTACACCACAAGCAATAAGAAAACAAAACACCCTAAGGCACACAACTTTAATTACACCTCTGATATTATCTGTATCAGTAATCATCTAATGTTGATTGTATAGATACAGTTTGTTTAGATATAAAGCTGTATAGATACAGCTTTATTTTTAACAGACCTTGTACTGTACATACAAAAAAGAGGTACAGAGCACTGGCCTGTGATTAAGACCCTAGAAAATAAATTTATGTTAAATTCAAGCAACAAGAATGAAATTAATTTTATTTCATTTTAACTGCAGTCTAGCAGAGCTCCTCACAGTATCAAGACATCATTAGGTATAATTTCCAGCCCACACATTTATACTTATTATTATTGTTAAATACAGCAGTAATTTATTACTATTTATCGGAACTAATTGTAACTTCACACTCCCATATGTAGTGATATCTGGAGATCTTTAATTATTTAGAGACCTTTAAAATCAATTTTGTACTTCTTAGTCTCCTCTGTGAGCCACAAAGTTTCAATTTTAATTCACGTTCAATGATTCACATGAAGAAAATAATCATAATAAAAAGCCTCAATTTATTACCCCAGTTCACTTTGTCAGATGTGCCAGACTGTTTTACAAAAGCACAAACAGTAATGCCAGCCCCCTCATGCAAGCTTTTTAGGCATACACACTCCTTCCTTCAAAACACCTTATTCAGGACTCGTTTCTAACGTTTTAGAGGGTAAGGACCTTCTGCCCCATGCCTACACATTGGAGAAGAGAGACCTTTTTAAAAAGTATTCCCTGCATATTCCCTGCTTATGAGATCATGAGCGAACAGCCTAGGTACGAGTGTAAGTTTCTGCTCTGCCACTCTGCAGTATTACAATAGCACCACAAAACATTTCACTTGCTTCTTCACTGTTGCCTTCCAAATTGAATGTAACCCTGCTTTATCGAGAACAGGCATTACACAATGCAGTACCTCTCCAAAGCAACTCATAGCACGGGCTGTCGCTACCATCCCCAGACACTTTCTAAATGTAAGCCAACACTGCAACACGTACTCAACGACTGTATTTCAAGCAGGCGGGTCCCTGGAAGGAGAAGGGTTCAGGTATTTGCCTGCATTATTCCTTCCATTGTTGCAGTCCCACGGAAGGGTCAGATGATGATGAGGGCTGAACCACATAAAACACAGGCAGCCAGCGGGAGCTGTCCTAGCTGGACCTGCAGAGCTGATGGACAAGGTCCACTGCCGAGCCATGGCTGCTTTCAAATGGCCCAGGAGCAGCCAGGGGACATATCCTGCTCAGAAAGCTCCAGCTGTGGGCATGGATGCACCAGAAGGAAAGCACTGGCTTGGCAACAGTGCACATGAACTTGCGGTTCAAGGGTCTGTCTTAATGGAGGCAGAATTACATTTCCATTGCTTATTCTTCTTAACAATGCCATTATTGTTACTTTACACCTAAAAACTCAGTGAGAAAGAGCACAGAAAATAAATCACTGCCTCAAATATAGGAGCTAACAGCTCATTTATGTAAGTTCTACTTTAATCTTAAGTCTCCAAGCTAAGCCTTAAATGTTTAGGTCAATAGCTACTTAGCCTACTGGGAACACCATTTATGTTCTTTTTTTAAATATCAACTACATTCAAGCAAAACATAAAACTCACCAAAGCAGAGAACAAAAATATTATTCTACAACTAAAGCAAAACAGAAAAGAGGAATGTCTGGTTATTTTTAAGCACCTCTATGGAAGTTGTACAAGATACTTCATACTGGCAGTTGCTTTGGTCAGCTCAAGAGGAGAGTACATGTGGTAATACACAATCCCTATTTTCTGGAAAGATGCATTTATTACTGAATCTCCAGAAGCTGCAATCAAGAGATTCTGGCTCTAGCACACAGAAGTAGAAAAGACTTTCAGATCAGTCCTGTTACAGCAAACTAAAACAAAAGCCTCATAATGGGCCTTTCCCTAAAAAGGGTTCATTTTGCTCCACTGCCACCATTAGAAAAGACGTTAGAATCTGTTTCAGTATTGTCCCAAACATCGAGTGCAACAAGCATTTAAACTGGGAAAAGTTTAAATGCACCCTTAACACAGCTCAGCAACACCTTTTAAAAAAGGTGTCTCTTCCCCAAACAGCCAGTTGAGTGTTCTAATTTCTTCCGCATCATTGACTGATAGCCCCTTCCTTGTGTCCCTTTCTTACCTTTTTTTGTGCTGACCCATAAACAGGCAATGCATCATTTCCAAAGTAAGCAAATGCTGCAAGCCCCTTCTATTCTCTGGAAATCTAACACTGCCAATACAGCCGTATAGGATTTCACTCGTTTGTTTTTTTTGTTTGTTTTTTTAAAAGTACATCTTTTAACATTAAACATACACCTAACACATCCATTCTCCAATTCTTTTCATGGGGGACAAAGAAACCAGAGAAGTCCACAGACACCTAACATTCTTTTCAGAAAGCATTTGTGTAATTAGATGAGGCCTCAACTCACAGCAACCAAACTCAAAATACTACATTTTAGTTAAAGCTAACACCACCTTTTCTTCCCACTAGCTTCTCACATAAACCATTATTAACCTTTTCTTTCTGCAAGAGACTGCGAGCAAGCTTGCTTTGCCCCAAGTTGTTTGGGGTCACCTGTTACACACACCTTTTCACAGCATTTAGATTCTTTGCTATCTTCTGTGCAATTTAACCTGCCCCTGAAGTGCATATCCTCCTGAATTTAGAACAAAACATAAACACGGAAGTGTTACATCCCCATCTTCATGTGTCACCTGGGAAGGGATGAACAAACCGGATTACCACTGTGAGGATAAAGGGACTGCACTGGTCAAGGCACTCAGGTTTATAAAAGAAAGGATGTATTGGTCCAATGATCACTGCCCCTAGAAGAGCTGCACTGTCCTAGCATGAGCCAGCAGCACTCCGTTGCTGCACTGCCCCAAACCAGTGTGTCTATTAACATTTTCTTTGGGCTTTCACCTAGCTTCTTCATTACGCCCCCCCCAAAAAAAAACCTGTACAGTGAATGCAGCTTTCTACAAATGACCTGCATGTGTGTGCGCGCATGTGTGTGTACATGTCAAGGGGTGGTTTTATTTAGTTTGGAGCAGTTAAACTTGTCAGGAGACTTCAGAATATCAGCTAAAGGAGACATGTTCTTGCTCAAGACATTAGTTTAAGCATGCTGAAAACTGATGCAACACACAAATGTGCATCTTCCTTTATTATTTTTAGCACGGGGATCCACCTCCCCACTGCCCCAAGCTACACCTAGGGAATATTCAAATAATCTTCCTGTAAGCAAGCAGGAATTGTACATGCTTACTAAGCAGAGTAATTACCACTGTCATTACAATACATGGTAATCATGCATGGCCTCAGATGGTTAAACAAGCACCTTTGGAGATTTGCCACTGGACTTTCAAGGCACACACAGTGAAAAGAAAAAAAATAAAAACTAACAAACAAACAAAAAAAAGTTTTTCTAACTACTTAACTGGAAGTGAAAATGGCAAGGCTAATCACAGCTGTCACAGCTTCACGCAACTTGATCCACTAACAATGGGAAATATCGAGACAACGCAGACATGGGAGGCTTGCTATCACTCACAAAAAAAAAAACAGACTGGAACAGACTGCAAGGTAATTTCCCAGTTCGTAGAGTAAGTGCCCATTTGGTATCTTCAAATCCTGCCAACAATCCTTGCCAGCACGTTGTTTTAAACACCTGCCTGCACCTGGGGAAGTGAAGAAATGCAGCTGCTAAGCCCTGGAGCACAGCAAGATGTGGTGGGTGCTGATCACACAGAAGTCAGCGAGTAGACGTCTTAAACTGCCTTTCAATTCAGCTACAACCTTGTTTTTAATTCATTTTTTTCTTCTATTTTCACTCTAGCTATGTTCCCAATTTCTCTGACAGCTTCCAGATATCCCTTGATGTAATTCACAGGAAAAAAAAAAAAGTGGTTTTTGTTTTTTGTTTTTTTCCATATTAGGTTTTTCATCCCCCTTCACAAATGAAGTTTTGTCTTCTTTCAGCACGATATTCACTGAATGCAAAATGTCATGCGGTTATGGACTAACCATCAGCTCCAGACCTGCTTTGTCTGCACAGTAGGAAATGCTAAGAGCTCCTGCATTACAGAACGGGCATTAGGCAATTCCAGATGAGACCACTGCATACCAGGAAACTTACAAGTCACAGTTTCCAAACACAAACTTTTGCCTTATGTTTCAGCAGCTTACAAAACAACAAGAAAAAAAAAACACACCACAATCAAAATGTCATCACCAGATTTCTTCCTCACAAGGTATTACAATCTGATGTTTTTAGAGACCAAGTGCTTTAGTTCGAATCCATTGCCTTATTTCTGCTGAAACCACAGAAGCTGCTAAAATTACGCAAAGCTTTGAATTAAAAAACAAACACAACACCAACAAAGCATATCTACAAGAACACTATCAGTTACCAAAACCAAATAAAACAAAACACATTATATCCTCAAAAAACGTGTAATGAGAATCATTCATTTAAGGTTCTGTATCCTCTAAGGTACTGGGGTGTTTTTGGAGGACCACAGTAAAAGCTTCTAGTGATTATCTTTCTCAAAATTGCTACTAACATTTAAACCTATGCAATTGACAAAAAGGGTACAATATTTATAACCTGCCAGGAACATCAAGGAAAAGTATCAGAAAGACTCTCACCATGCTAACAATGCCCTCTTAAAATAAAATAAGGTACAGAACCCCACAGGCAATCTGATAATTTCTTCCTGTGGAAGTTATTTTGAAGCTGCAAGTTCCCACTGCCACACCTGGCTGAATCTGTGGAACCACTCTGTCCAAGGTCAGTCACACTAGCTCCATCAGCCAACGCCAGCTCTCTCAGCCTTTCTTCATAGGAGAGGTGCTCCAGCCCTCTGGTCATATTTGTGGCCCTCCTCTGGACTCATCCTAAGAAGTCTGTGTCCTTCTTGTGCTGGTCGCCCCAGATCTGAATGGAGGGCTCCAGGTGGGGTCTAAGAAGAGCAGGACAGAGGGGCAGAGTCACCTCCCTCGCCCTGCTGGCCACGCTGCTTTTGATGCAGCCCAGGATACGGTTGGCTTTCTGGGCTGTGAGCACATATTGCCAGATCATGGTGAACTTCTCATCAACCAGCACCCTCAGGTCCTTCTCCTCAGGGCTGCTCCCAATCCATTCTCTGCCCAGCCTGTATTTGCACTTGGGATTGCCCCAGCCCACGTGCAGGACCTTGACGTATGCCCCCTTCTCATATCCCCTGCCTGTTCTTCCTAAGCCTGTATTTTTCCATTCCAACACCCCAGTTATGGAAGCCATCCCACAGTCATGGGTGCCATCCCATCTTCAAACCAATGCTGCCACAGTTACCAAATTACTAGTAGTTATTAGAGCAGCAATTCAATTCTCCAAAACTGTTTAAAGGTGTTTAAAGAATCTTGTTCTGTCAATCTGACAGAAATTTAAAAATCAAGTTAAACTGCAAATTAATGCTTACACATGGGCGCATGCACCCCACAGTCAATAGAACTACTTAAAAATTAGCTGTCTTCTGCAGATAAACTAGCTATAGATTTGTGTCAGAAACCTGAAGATTGCACACGATCTTGACTAAGTCAAAAGAAAGACCAAGATTTCCAGTTTCATATATGTATATTACGTTACAGTATTTTATGTATTTTATTATCCACAGCTGGATAATATTCAGGCAACACGTAGAAAGGAAAATATAAATAGAAACACACCACTCACTTTCCACACCTACCACTGCTCCCAACAATCAAAGTAAATAAAATAAATCACACACCTTCCATTAATTTTCAAGACATGCTAGGCTGCCAGCTGAAATAGCTCTCACTTTTTCCTGTGTATTTGGTAGGGGATTAATTTTAAGAGTGCGACTACTCCTCAAGGTATGGCAAGCGGGCTTTTACTCAAAGCAGAAGGCATTCTTCTCTCTATTGTAAGTATTCCTGCTGGCATCAATCTATTCCTCCAGCACCTTAAGCAATAGAAGATAACGACTTTATTCTGTGCTTCCATCAAACTTAAGGATTTAAGAATAAAAGGTCAATGTATCTCCAGTCTCTTTTATATTTGACATGTCAATAACTCATACTAGTGCCATGCACAGCTGTATAAACTCATACGTAGAATGGATTTTTCCAAATTCGCTGCAAGAATTTTAATTAAAAAAAAAAAAGAAGACTGTATTTGGAGAGAAAGTGTTACCTAGTTTGATCATAACCTTCAAACAAATTGTATCAACACTTAAGTGATTCTTATGGTAATTTTCTATAGCAACATATGTATTTTTTGCTCAGTTAAGAACACTAGTTCTGATCTATGACACAATTTTCTTTTGCAGGTGATGTTCTGACCATCAAATTTGATAATAAGTGAGTTGCGGAATAATGAAAAATAATGTTCACTCATCATAATGTCTCATTAAAGAGATTTTACATAGACATTTATTCATCTACCAAACACTTGCGTGCTTGCAAAGCCAACATGCTTCTGTATCTTTTGACAATAAATGCTACTTGGCACAGTTAAGAGGCATGCAAATACATCCTTGTTATTGTGCAAACTTTTCTAAGTCCAACTCAAACAAAAAAAAAAAAAAAAAAATGTGCAAGTAATAATGGATCTAGTGAGGTTAGCAAAATGAGCATACTGACTAAAGGCACGACAGTAGGATTTTACCTTAATTACACACAGGTATGTGTGCATATTTGAAATAAAAGATACTAATTTGAACTTAAGTGCCTGTCAATACTTCCTGTGTAGTCCAAAGCAGTAGAGAATAGAAGCATCTCTAAAATGGCAATACTTCCCAAAGATGCTGTAATACAGAGATCTAGTATGACATAACCAACACATATACTTGGAACATTTTCCTGTATCACAAACAAAATCCCTCTTACACCTCCCCCCATTTCCGTCCTCTTTTTCGCCCAGTGCCCACACCTGGCGAACCAGACAGTTGTACTGCCAAACCCATGAGGTGTGCTGTACAGCAACAGCCACACTGCATCTGCAGAGCAGCATGACCAAGCTCACAGCTTCTCCCCTCTGCAGTACAGCTGGTTTTAAGGAACAGGAATTTCCGACTTCTGCACCAGGAGTTAAGCTCACTATCCTAGTAAGCACCAGTCATAAAACAGCAGATCACCATGGGCTGCAATTAATTTTTGGAGGAGGGAAGGGGGATGGAGAGGGAGATGGCAAGGAACAGGAGCAGGAACAGAGGTGTATAGCACCCACACCCAAGAAGGAAGGACTGTCATACAGACCCTCAGATCCTTCGGATGGGATGGCTGGGCTGAGCCCTGCAGCCTTCCAGCACAGCTGCTGTGCTATGCTCGAAACCCTTCCTCTGCACAGCACTTTCCCCCATTCGCAGCTACATTCCTCATGTTTGCGTGGTGGGAAATCGCTCCACAAAGCTCACGCACATCAACCATTTCTGAGCTGGAAACATGTTCCCCCATCCCTGTTCTCTCTCTAGCAAGTTCACTGCTCAGTATTTTTCAGCTGCGACTTCCTAACACCCGCTATGATGTCTGGCTGAACAGAAAGCAATCCTCTGGCAAAATGTCAAACACAACAGCCTTGCAGAATACAGCAAAGAAATGTGGAGCCCTGCAGCAGTGGAACAACCCCACAGAGCAATATGGGCTGGGGTAACCAATAGGGATTCGGGTGGGCAAACCGAACAGGATCTGGCATGGCACCCTTAAAGCAATTAAGGCTGACCACACATTCTGCATGAGCAGCAGCAGAAAAAAGTGCAGCCAGCAGGTTGGCAGAAATGATTATTCCCTTCTGGATGGCAGCTAGACGTGTGCAGTTTTGGGGTCTCCCTGTACAGCAAAGACTGACCAACCAGAGAGAGCCCAGTCAAGGACTATTAAGATGGCAAGCAGGCTGCAGCATGTGATGAGCTGTGACACCAAGAACAAGCTTGTTCAGCCTACAGAAAAGACAAAGAGGCATCTAATTTTCATCTTCACTACCTCAGAGGAAAGAGGTTATAGAGAACAGAGTGCCAAACTTATCAGAGGTACACAGCAAAGAGGTGTGCATGAAGCAAACATAACAAATGGCAACGAGGGAAATTTTAGCTCAGCAACTTGTTTTAGTGCTTAACCATTCTTAATGTATATTTGTTTTTTTCCTTCACATCCATAGAAGTTACAGCATTTCCATTCTTGGAGACGTTCAAAACTCAGCTAGGGCAAGACTCCAAGTAAGACAATCAGTTTTGAAGCCAACGCTGATAGGGGTAGAGGGGTCTTGGTCCATATGGCTTCCAGAGGTCCCAACCTACACTTTTCAATGATTCTACAATCTATTCTCGGAGGTCACGCTTAGTATAGGATTACAAATGTAGTATAACAACAAGCCAAATATACTGCCAGCCAAAATGCAAGAGTAGAAGGTCTACGCTAGTCTTTTGACATAGCCTTGTCTGCAGATGCTACAAAAGGTTGGCTCAACACTCACTCTTAAGGGCAATGGTGGGACAGGGAAAAAAAAAAATTACACAGTTTTTCTGACATATCCATACATTGGGACATCTACATTACATACAGAAAATCATACCTTTCCATTGCTTACCCGTAAGCAACAGACAAGAGGTAGCAAAGAAGCTGGCAGTACAGACTTGACAAGGAACATACATCTGGGACAAACGATAAGTAGTCTGAAATAGAACTTTTCTTTCTAAAATGCCCTCTATTGTTTTACTGCCACTAGATCCTGTTCTGAAGTCACAATTCAATGACTAATTTATCATTGTTTCAACAAATTTGGTGTCACTTATTAAATATGCATGTATCACCTAATTTATCTGCATCAGAAATACTTCACTGTGGAAAATCTTCAGATAAACCCAGGGAAATGTGATAGCTAGCCAAAGTCACAATAAAATATATAACAAACTATCCAAGGAAAATAGATTTCTGTAACAGCTGATGCAACAAACTTTGCTCCAATGTACATGTCCCCCTGGTGTCTCACAGAGGCAGTATTGCTGTGTTTGGGAATTGAGACTGGATACGGAGGGCCAGAAATTCAGCTGATGTTAATCAACAGAACTCCATCAGAGAGAGAGGAACAGTACAGAGTTACACTTGATATTACCCAGCTTGCTGTGCTTTTGTTGTGTTTACTGAAAAAAAAATTCTGTAAAGCCTGTTATGGTAACTTCAATTTATGTTGGTGGACAATCCTCACTACAGAAGGCCTGCTAAGGAGGAGAGGCTGTTCTCTCAGTGTGTGATAGCTTAAATTGGAAATGAATGGAAGCATACTAAGCTTTCAAACAATGTGAATCATTCTGTTCTAAACATGGAATACAGATTATTTTTTTTCTAATAAATAAAATGAAGATATTGCATGTCTGAAGTCCATGTTAGCTTTAGGAGACTAACTGAAATTTACTTTTAAGTCTGGAATCCAACCATAATTTACTTTTCCCAGCAAGGTGAAATGAGTAACAGAAACCTACATAGGTGAAAAATGTAGGACCCACTGCACTCAGTGGATATAAACCATATTGAAGGTGTTATCTATTACACATAGGTTATAGGTACATAACATAGGTACACAACAACTAAACACAAATGAAAATTCAGCCATAAAGGAGAAAGCATAAGCATTTAGAATATCAAAGGCTTAACTCAGCAATACAAAGGTAGAGATGCCCAGCATAGATCTTCCCTTTTCTTAAGGAACAATGTTGAGAGATGTAACAGAATTCTCAATGAAGAACTGACACTTGCTCGTTTCCTCACTGAACCCATGATGACCAATAAAGAGCTTCGCTTCAGGGACAGTGAAGATCTTCAAGAGATTTAAAAAGGTACCCGAACCTTTATATACAAGAACACACACACACTCTGATCTTCCTGTTATCCATGACTGCAAGGGCACACCTCAACCAGGCTAATGAAAATGCTATTTTCATATCAAAACTACTATTTTGAAGGCTGGTCCGATACTATAACTCACAAAAATACTGATCCTCACAGCAATGGTGCTTAAAGTTACAGTCATTTACAAACAAGAAGTCCACAAACAAATTGAGGAGACAGGTGACCAGGCATAGGTAAAAGTAATTTTAGAAGTTGCAATACTGACAGTTCATGCAATAAAAGGAGAAGGTTCGTAATTTAAATAAATAAACAGACAAATGAGGAGGTTGAGACACACTGCAGAGAGAGGGTACTCAAACATTGGTAAGCACATCAGTGCTGACATTTGGAAAACATAGCCTTTATTATAAGAGCGTCTACGTGAGCTATACAAAAGCTACTGAGTTTGGTGCAATTTATCTATGCAATAAAAAAAAAAAAAAAAAAAAAAGGAGAGGAAACTAGTGAAAGTTCCAAGTTTCCTGAGACATCTGACAAAATGAGGACCATAGAATGTATTGAATTGGTACTGCTGGAATACCATAAAAAACATGGGAAAGACATTAAATGTTAATCTCCTTACCACTCTCACAGAATTGCAAATTAACACTTTGAGCATTACATCTGCTTGAAGCAAAACCACCTACACTGATCATGTAAGCAACGCACATTAGTTCCAGCAGGTTTTACTATCTCCCGAATTGCAAAGAAATAAATATAAAAATAACCCAACTAACATGTCTGCAAATTGGCTAACAAGCAAATAATAAATCCTGTATGCACAGACGTAAGGGGAAAAAAAAAAAAAAAAAAACAACACACGCTGAAGCCTGTAAAGCAAGTGTGGCAGAGCTTGATCAGTGACTAAAGATGCCAACACTTATCAGTTTCCAAATTCCTGTCTGTGTGCTCGTAAAGTGTCATTTACGAAAATGCATTCTAAGTGAATGAGAGGCACTTCATGACTCAAGAGACTGCAGCATCAGAAATTCAGGATTTAAATAGGTACATCTTAGTTAAACCATTTAGAAAATAGACTAAACTTAGACATTTGAAGAAAGTCAGCAGTCGTGTCTCGTGTTGGTGTCATGATTCATTAAACTTGGAAGGTCAAACAGACTAGAGGTTTCTTTGTGCTTACTAGAAGTATCGAGAAAACTGAATTACACAATTGCAGACTTCCGCCCCCCAGGGGTCTCCATATGTCACTCAAGTTGTTCTTATTTGGACAATCAGAGACCACCACAAAAAGCTGGTGAAACCACTGTCTAAACCAGTTAAGGAAACAAAAATGGGAACATTTCACAGTATGCTTCTATATATTTAAGTGCTATATGGCTATTGCTTTATTAAAGTTTGGGGCTTTTAACTCACCACTTTAGGATTGCAACCTGTGAATACCTTCCTGTGGGTAACTTCTAAGCAACTGCAACTCCTTTTGTGAGCAATTTTACTGATTTTTTTTCAGTGAGTTTTTGCAGAATCAGGAACATGCCTACCATTTTCCTCTTCAGATATCTCAAACTAAAAATTTCAAACACTTATCCAGAAAGAGCAAAGAAATCAAAGGGATTTTTCAGAATGTGTATTTTTCAGCAGTAACACCTTTATCTATTTATAAAAATAAGGCTTCTGGCACAAATATATTTATTTTTTTTTAATAAACCAGAGAAACTTCTCTATGAAATTAATTCTATCACATTCAACTATGTCATTCAACAACAGAAGAAAATAAATCATTTAAAATACCCTAGATTTTTATGCAATGCAAGCATCTTATCTTTCAGCACATTTTGGTTACTGCAATTGCCTGTGGCAACTCAAACTATGAAGTGAGACTACATAATACTTGCATAGCATAAAAATTACTACTTATTTAAAAAAAATGTATTCATGTAGCAGCTTTTGCTTTATAAGAGAGGACAGTATGGATCATCAATTTGTAATAATATTTGGCATTTCTTTAACTAATCTCAAGTAAATAAAAATCCCACCTGTCATCTCTGCCATCTCCCTGTAAGAATTTGAAGGCATTGGCAATGCTTTTTAATAGTCCCTAACACATCCTCTCCTCCCTATGATTTGCCTTCAGTTTTACATAGATTAACATATTTTAATTCTATCTTTAAGCATTTACTTAGAGATATAAGTCTGTCTGTTGTATTTTGTTAGCCCACATTCACCTGGGGGAGGCAGCTTCACCTCCTGTTATAGCACCCCCTTTCCTTTTTCCAAATTTTCATTCCTCATAGCTCTAGTAAATTACTTCCACATGGGCCTGTGCTCTTCATGCCCGATTTCTAACCAAAGGCTATTCCTGTGGAAACATGCAGAGTAACTGGCTCGTCCATTTTTTGTTTTGTCTATACCCCACAGACATTTTCTTGGTGCTCTGAACAGAAAAATTGGTGCTGATGTAACCAGTCTACAAATTTCTGCTCCAAACACAGGTTATATAAGTTACTCCAAAATCAAAGGAGCATTCCCATACACTTACAACCCTAACAAGGGCAAAAGCTAGAAGATTTTGCTGGCCTGCAACAATTTTTCTCAAGGGCTTGTGGCTCTTATGCAAAATACTGTCACCTTGCAGAATGATCTGAACCAATACTGCAAAGTAGCTGGATCCTACCAACCTTGTAGGAAATGTGAGGCCAAGGAGTCCCTAGAGAAGAAGGAACTGTTGGTAGGTGTGGTGACAGTGTCTTCCTGAAAGCCTGCTGCTACAGAGGAACAACCAGAGCTTAAAAAAAAAAAAAAAAAAAAAAAAAGAAAAAGCCAGTGTCTCTCCGGTGCCACATTAACACACAAGCAAAGAGCACTGCACTGCACATGTTCACCTTTACGTGCAAGGCAAGTTTTCCAGGTTAACTGATCACCAAGCAAGTCATCTTTAATGCTAAAATGAAAGGAAAGGCAGTTAGGATTTTGCCTGCAAAGTGACATTTCAGAGGGGGGTCCTATAACAGTGACCATGATAACAACTCAAAGCCAAGTATTGCAAAAGTTAGTTCACTCCTTAGTTTCTCAAAGCAATTCCATGGAAATACCCTACCCCTTATCCACAAGGGCTTGTGGACGTGTTTACATTCACACACCAACTGAGATGCAATTAAGCCAACAGGAGTATCTAACCGCACAGAACTGTTTCCACATGCTTAGATGAAAGACCTGGGCCGCTTTTTATGAAAATGACAAAACCCCTTAAAATACAGAATTCAAACAAACAAACAAAAAAAAAAAAAAAAAAACATGGCTAAAGATGGCCACAAAGGCACATCACATTGCTGGCTATTCTTCCTAAGATGTTCTAAGCAATGTAAAGACTACTGTGTAAAAATGGGACGAGCATGAGAAAATGCTTACCATTAGCAATCACAGTCCTCCCCATACTACTAAATTTTGCTCTACTTCTAATCCTGGCCTCCTTCCTAGTGGCATTTCAGAAATAGCACTGTACAGCAGGTTCTGTACTCCAGAAGCTATTTTACTTGGTTGCACTTTTCCATGAACAAGATATAAAATACAATGCTTCTTGAGAAATCAGGGTAATTTCTCTCTTAAATTACATGCTCTTGTAACATGGGTAGAAGTTGATCTGAAAAAATTAAGTTGTTCACATTTTATTCAAGTTTACATTTATCGTAAAAAGGACCTATCATGGTGTTTTTCTGTTTTCTTACGTTATGTACTGAAAATCAGCATTTTGCAGACATGAACAGCTAATATCTCAAAGCATGGACATAACCTCTTTACTTAACAACCAGTAAAAGTCATGGGGGCGCTTTACCAAGGGTTTAAAGCTACAAGGCTCAAAAATATCCTATTTTATACTTCACATGACTTCTGAATAATCAATTATCAATGTTTTTAGCCCTAAAAAGTAGTAAAATAAGCATAAAATTCTCACCCATGAAAATCAGTTTTCCAGATATGCTGATTTTGCAATTGTCACGGCCAAGACTAAATTCTCTATCTTCATGAAATAAATACAACACAAAGCACATAGCCTTTCTTAAACTCCAGAACTTGACTGTGACAGCAGAAATAAAACAAGGGAGGATGAAGATGAATAAGCAACTTAGAACAAGCACTTTTGATGCCAAGCCCATCATCCATGTTATTAATTAGTCACAGATGAACCTCATGTGATGTTCTGAATGAAATAAAGAATCCATTGACATGGATACAGTTAACATTTCCTATAACATTAACTTATAAAACACTGTTCAAACCTTGTGAGGAATGAGTAAATAAAGAACAAGGAACACACGAATAGACATGCTGAGGAAGACCAGCAGAGACCATCCCGTGTTACCAGGGGATATCCCAATGCCTCATCACAAAGAATAAGCAAACAAGCAGTAACAAGGGCCTGAAATGGAACTGAAGCATTCCCTACAGGGATCAAGGATGGTCAAGCTGCACAGAGCAGTAGGGCAAGAGAACTGGAGTGCTTATTAAAAACCACTCCTCAAGCAAGGAAGTCCCAAGCAACCTGAGACACAGGAACAACTGCAACTTCATTAACTATAACGTAAAATTGAACTTTTCCCACCTTGCCAAGTAAGCACAGATGCAATTATTGAGTCTGTATTTAACTGCTGCCTTCAACAAAATGAACTAGGCTTATATTTATTTCTAAGGCTCCTTTTGAAATAAATGGGTCTTTAAATGATCTGATAAACATGAAGTACCTTATTCTCTTTTGAGCAGGGAATCATTAAACAGAATAAACTGGCAAGCTCTCAAAGCACGTTTCTTTCAAAGCATTTGCAGGGTACACTAGTGCTGGCAGCCAGAGTCAGGGTTGCAAAACAATTCCATTATAATATTGTTTTCAGAGGTCTGTAACTTTCTCAAATATTTACCTTTTTATTTGAAAGGTTTCACATTCACTGTGGGAACACTCTTCATAAGCATATGAATGCGCTTTAAAAAAATACATATTAAAAAATAATCACACACTAAAAATGTGATCACTTAGGGACTATATAATGATAACCTAAATAAAGGTCTATATAATCAATCTAAACCTAAGGCATCCCTGAATTGTGATAGTTCAGCTATGCAAGCAAATGCTGGGGGGGAGGAGAGTAAGTAAGTGAATAGATTAGATTTATACACCTTGCAAACCAAATACATTCCTTCATTCCTTTGTTTTCTTTTGCTTGTACACCTACGAATTCACCAGTTTAAAAAAAAAAAAAAAAAAAATCTGAAGAAATTCAGTCCAAAACAATGAATTATAAGCCAGCAGACTTCCATCTGGATTTATTCAAAAGTACATATGGTCATATTTATAAAGTAGAAAAATTCTGCAATCTGATACTTATTCACCTTTCTTGTGATTAGCTAGCTGCTCTACAACATACTAGCTTTAGAATATGGAACTCACAATCTGGCCTTGTAAATGAAAAAATAAGTTATTAAGTTACTAATTTGAGACTACTTCCATGCAATATACACATGCTAAGAGACAGAATTAGGTTGGCTTCTTCTTCTAGCACACAAAGGAGTGTAAAACCCAATTAAAATATGTACACATTCCAGGTGAGAAAATGTAACTACCATAACAAGGTAACAACTAGCAAATAGTGATGGATAGTAGGATAAATACATCATTAGCTGCATTCAAGTCCAAGGTTTGTTTGGCTCAAAAAATATGATGTATTTATTTATATATTAAGATTGCTGTATAAGTCAGCCTACACTACACATTTCTTTTTCAGAAGGCATTGGAAAGGCAAATCCACTCCTGAAGACAGGAGCACCGATGTCTCTCTACCCATGCACTTTTTTGAAGACAATGAAGCAAGGAGAAGGAAGGGAAGGAGTACAAAAAAAGGCAAGGGAGAAGAAAGGGTATTAGTCTATGAGAGAGGAACAGAGATGTTTAACAGCACTCAACTGGCTCCCCAGATTGCTCAGTCACCATACCAAGCGGTTTTTCCTTCCTCACAGCATCAGCCCCATGTTCCTCCTCTGCCCTAAGCTACATTTTGATGAGGTATTTTTCACCTTTGGGGCTGAAGTGCACCAGCTTCACCACATTGACAGAGAGGAGCTCCACAATGGTGAAGACGGGTCTTTGCAAACATTGACAGGACCACAGACTGACCACGCCGGCCAGCACACAACAGCTAAGTGTCTTCTAATTTCTTCTCCCAAACTCAAGAGCTCTTCAAAACAGTAGAGGCACAGCATTTTACACATCTTTCCTTTCCAAACCAAGGTTTCAGATTGTCTGCCCTCTCACTTCCAAGACCCATGTCTTCTGTCCTCTCAAGATACGATGACAATTTATCCTAATGGTAACCTCCTGCACAGCCATGAACAGCAACGCATCCAAGTCAAAAGCAACATGAGCTCCTGTATCTGGGTTCCTCATGGAGGTCAAAGCTGAGCCTAGGAAGCTGAAAGTCTCAAAGCTCCTCAGAAAAGCTGCATGGCTTCTTCAGCATAACTTAAAGAATGGAAGTTACTGCTCTTGACGCAAGACATGGAAGAAAGCAGTTGCCATGAGATAAACTGTCTAGCCCAGCAATCCTAAATCATTAACTAGTCTTTCTTGTGCAAAAACATCCTCACCACCATGCTAATGGACATAGAGCTAATCCATCCCTTTAACCTTAACCATGTTACGTATGAGGTCATTTGGACTTCATGAACTCATCTTGTATTTTCTCACCCCTCCACCCTCAAACACAGCCATTAGCCAGCCTTCTTCCTGAAGAGGGTTTGAAAGAGTTGACAAGTTCAAAAAAATACTGGTAATTAATACTTACTACTAATAACAATCATTTTCTTCCCAGGCTAGGAGAGCCTGGATTTCAGGATCACCTCCAGACTGGGCTCAGCTTGCCCTGTGCCCAGGAAGGCACTGTACCACACAGATGAGCAAAGCAGAGTCCTGAAGGCAGCAGCATGTTGTTCTTCCTCCAAGGAGGAAGACTACTCTGGGTAGACTACACCCAGAACTCAAGTCAGTCTGTTTTGCCCTCACTGCCAATTTTAGTAACGTTTTCATACAAACGGGAACAATGACATACTGAAGAACTATAAATACTGCCTGAAAACTAAGGCTGAACCTTTCCTAAATGGCTGAATACGAAGCTCCTCTATAAGGCTTGCTCAAAAGGGAGCTGAAAAAAAAAAAAAAAAAAAAAAAAAAAAGCAGTATTCCTGTAAAAGAACGAAATGGCATTAACAAGATCACCATATATAGCAGAATAGCTGCACTCCCTCTTAATAATTATGGTAACTATTCTGTACGGCTTTCTACAAGATCAATAAAATACAAAGGCTGCTCTAGAAAGCAACACTGCATTCAGTTACAAAGCCAAAGCCAAGTTTCCTACTAGTTATGTTGACGCACGCTGGGTTCAGAAAAATCGTCTCACTGATAAAGCAGACCATATACACCATACAGGTAAAACAGAGCATGTACAACAAGAAATCATTAACTTTAACAATGCAAAAACATACAAATCAGCTGTAAAAGAAGCGGGAAATCTTCAGTGATCTGATGTCGCGCTTCCTTCTGAAGTTCCTGTTTAAAGTATGTAATTGATGCAATAAAAGTCCTTGGAAAAATTACTCACATCAAACAAAATAATCAAACCATAATGATTAACAAAGAATTGGACCATACAGTATAAAAACATTTTTCAAATGTAAGTGCTTTTAAAATACTATGATGCTTTGTTCTATGCTAAAAAAAGTGTAGCCCTGTTTTACAAAAATTGTGTAAGATTTCCATAGTTAAAGTCATCTTTAAATGACAAAGAAAAAAAGAATCTGTAAATTGAAAACACACAAACCACCAACAGAATTATAAGACCTTTCAGGAGCTCTAGAAGTATTTCACAAACATCAACAAAACAATTTCTTAATTCACTAACCTGTCCTTAAAACCAAGTAGAAACCTACTTTCAGTGCTGCAGCAGGTTGGGAAAAGGTCTTCCTGAAGCACACATGTAAAATTAAAGGAACAGAAAGAAGAAAGCCATACGGTAGCCATCATCTTATTAAAGAAGAAGAATGGTTCTTGTTAGAGGAGAACTGAAGAGACAATCCGTATTGGACTGAGCAGCCAATATGGTGCAGCAGCAGGAGCAGCAGCCTCCTTCTGCTCTCAGCAAGCTAGAAATGGCCCAGCAACATGTCAAGTTCTCGGAGAGTCAGTGCGATTCACTTTTCTGTTTCAAAAATATTGATGGTTAACATAGCACAAAAGCTAAATTGCTAAAACCTATTCTAACAGCTGCTTCCAGGAGATGGAAAATTGCTTGTATAACGCTGAAATTGTCCAAAGTCAGCATCTGAGGAGGGCACAGATAGAAGAGTGACATCACTTGAAACAGCCCATTTCAACCAAGTAGAACAAGGGGAGAATGCTGTGCACCACCAGATTTAAGTTGCCACCACAAGGTTAGGGACATGCTGCCAGGCAGCCCAAGCCAGCCACCAGCTGGAGCTGAGGAAAACACCAGTGCCTTTTAGAGACAACAAGGACGGCCTTCCCATTTCCCCTATTATTTTGTTTTTTAAACGCACAAAAAGAAATTCAAAATGCATATCACCTCCAGTTCCCATCGCTCTCTCTAGCACAGCAGCCTTGCCAAGGATGACAACAGCGTTTGCTTTCTCTGCTGTCAGGCACACTGGCAGGATGAGCCTCTCCTCTCCCACTCAAGGGTGACAGTGTAGCTTTGCAGCTAACAGCAGAAACAGCCAGGGCCCACCTCAGCAGTTTTTCAGCAAAAACCTGAAGCTCAATGGCTGTCACTGGAAAACTGGGGATGTAACATTCCCCAAGGAATAAGAATTAAAACACAAAACATCCATACAGATATTAGGGGAGCGGGAGGGGTGTCTAAAACTTATATAGTGTTGGAAAGGCTAGGCATTTATAGTGATGAGGGCGATATTACAGCAGCCTAACACAATAGGAAGAAATACGAGTTGCTCGGCAGAGCACCATTCCAGACAGCTGCGGCCTGTCAGCGTCCCCGTGACACTTCCCAGAGAGTAGCCGAGGGTGGCTCCCCCAGCCTTTGATTACAGGCCTTCCTTCCAGGGGCAGACATCTGCCTCTCACTTCTCTACAACAACACTGCTTGTTCATGATGAGCCAAAACTGTATTTAGTATCTGATGATTAACATTACCCCTACACTGCGCAAGCACACACAAGTCCCTGCTGTTGTACAAGCGGTCTCCAGCTTCCCCAAGCCACTGCTGAGGACCATATGTGAGGTGGGATTAAACACCTAGAGGCATGGCTGTCAGCTTGAGTGACATTTCAAGGGCTTCCCCCTGTCAGATCACCCCAAAACCCCACAGGGACCTGGCCCTGCTCTCCGGCACCTCCAGTGCCCAGGTGGCACATGGCTCAAGGCTGCTGACCAGCAGCCTGGAGGAGGAAGTCAGGCACAACACATACTCCCTGCAGGAGAGGGGACATCAGTGAACACACAAAGCCCATAAAACACGGTGTGACCTTCGTGGTGAAACACTTGTTCCTGTACCTTCACTCTGCAGCATAGAACGATGGCACATGAGGCTGTTCAGCCAGTATTCTGTGTTAGCCCAGCGTCATTAAGGTGATGAAGACAAGTCAAGGGTGAACAGGCGACTCTTAGATGACATCAGCCCTACCCATTTTTCTTCTAGAAATGCACAAAGATAATATGATAGTACACAAGAGCTATTTGCCAAAATGTAGTTTCCCTGTTCATCTTTGGGAAGTCACTTCTTTCTAGTAAAGATTTCTATCTTTTTTTAACCTATTTTTTGCTTTGAAAGTATTTGAGTTTTAAGCTGTACAGCATTGCATGCAAAAGACTTGTAAATAGCAATATGGCAAAGAAAGGGAAAAAGCTACTTCAAAGTCAGCTTTCAGTTTCACAAAAGCAAAATACATGCTACAATGCATAAGATGATCGAAAATCCATAATCCTGAAAAGAAACTAGGTGGACATATTAATCGTATGTCAAGTAGTACCTGAAAATAGGAGTATATAATACGACAGAAAGGTTTCAACTGAAGAATGCACATACACTGTAACTGGAATATAGGAGCACTGTATAATGATTTTATGCAGTTTTCATAGAAGTCAAAAAGACCTGTTCTAAATCCTGCCTAACGTGCAAGACACCACCAGGTCAAGAACAATCTGAAGCAACATTCTTTGAAACATCCAACTATGAACAAAACAGGCCAGACCTCCCTCAATCCCTTTAAGTTAAACCTGGTTTGGGGAAGGAGTTGTACACACATACATGCACACACCAAATTTTGAAAAATTCCCAATTAGTTCTGGAGAAAAAAAAAAAAAAAAAAAAAAAAAAAAAAAAAAAAAAAAAAAAGGACTAGTCAAATTTTAGATGTTTAAGTTAAATTTTAGATGTTTAAATTAACATCAACTGAAGGCTGAAAGGCAAATGTATGTCACACTATCAAAACAATCCACATGTACTGATAAATACAATGTATGTTATATGCTACAGATACTTTATTGCCAATTTTATTTTACTTTCTCACAATTCCTTTTACCATTTTATCAATAGCTTTGAAAAAAAGGCCCTTTATGGTCTATAAAAAGGGAACAGCAAACGTTGCCATTAATTCACAAACACAGCAGCCAAGTTATGACTTTGAGCCCTTTTACTGCTAAAGCTGCTCTAGCTGTATGAACAGGAAATTGAAGTTTCTGCTGCAAATAATAATTACGTAAATGCAGATAATTAAAAGCATGTTAGCAAGAAACCCTGCACACATATTCTACCTTTATTATTTAGCTAGTCAATATCTGAATTGATATTCAGACAGCACACAAACAGTAGGTCATGCTATCCATCTCTGAAGGCTTCAAATCACTGTAGTTAGTGATGAGGAGGAAGGAGAGGAACATGTTTAAAAAAGACAAGTCCCAGTTTGGCTTCAAATCCCACCTGCACAGACATCACTCCTCTCTCTATCCTTCCCTAGCCCTCACCTCGAATTGTTGGCTGGGTTAGGGAAAGTGAGCTCCCTTCAGCTCTCTGCAGCACAGCAGCAAACAGAGGCTTCCTGCATGGGAGAGGAGAAAACCATGAATTGGAGAATGACCACAGCAATGGGACCACATCCAGGGCAGAGAAACAATAGGGAAAAATTCATCTCTGACAACAGTTAAGAAGATACTCATTTTACTTTATTAATCGACTTCAGCATAGCCAGAACTTCAAATGCACAGTTTAAAAGCCATAAATACTTGATCTGAAGGATGGACATTTAACTCCTAGGTGACCCACACTTTCAGCACCACTTAAAATACCAAAACTGGACAAATAAAAGAAAACAGAGGGAATGGACTAAATAGAAGGACACCAAAGGTCCATGGCCACTGCAACAGGAAAAAAAAAAAGTGATCCCAGTACCCTTGGGGTTTGTAGCACACAAATGCTGCAGTGATGCCCAGGCAGTGCACACAGCTTTGCCAGGCTCCATCTGGGCTCAGAAGTAAGCTATGTATTTAGCTGTGAGACCTTGTGCAGGTACAGAGAAAATGGAACTGCTTGGTGCTTGTGTACCTTGCAAGCTTCATATGCTTATCTTTTGAAACACCTTAATGCACAGGGAACAGTGCTAGACAGCTTATGCTCTCCCTGGTTGAAAAGGACCATCACTTCAACATCTAATTACTAAAATCCAAACTAAACACTCTCCTAACCCCATATTCCTCTAAAGGCAAAGAGTGGAATATATGCATACAATTATTTTATTGTATTAGACACACATATAAGATGAATGATCAAAAAGCTGTTCAAAACTCCAATGACTTCCTATCTGAAAAACTGTCATTGTAGCTTAGAAAACAAAATGCTAGATTAAGTACCACTCAATGCTATACAACTCATTGACAAATTATCACATTAAAAACGCAACATAAGAGTCCTTCAAGCAAGTCACATTCTCCTGTGTTCTCCAAAGCACACCAGGATATTTAATCCAAACGAAACAATTCTGCAGTACACCAATCTTACTGTGAAAGGGCAGAGGAAAACAGAAACAAGCATGTTGATACCACATAAAGCATTGTTGGACCTGCACACACACACACACAAAAAAAAAAAAAGTCAAGTATGGATAGTATTTATACTGTAAATGTTTATAAATACAACTTATTAGGATGCTTACTGATGTTCAGAAGCATGGGATCTCAATTCTCCACATCAACAACAGCGACTAGTAGAGCCATATGTTAAGATACCTCTTGAAAACAATTGTCCCAAAAGCAGCCAACAGCAAGTTCAAAACCCACAGTGAAACAACAGCCACAATGTTGCTTGGCTTACAAGCCCAGAAGAGCATACATGTACAACTGCTTAACAAGAGCCGCCCTCTCTCACAGGTAGAGGTTTTGCAAATACCAAATCTAAATGTATGGAATTGTCACTTTTGCAGGACCAAAGAGGTATTTTCTTTGTGTTGCACAGTCATTGCAGGGTTTTTTCCCCTTCCTGTACCATACACTCTATGTACCTAACAATTCTAAAGAAATAGTTGATGCAGATAACCTGGAATATTTAACTCTCCTGGTCTGTATCAATCAATATCTTTCCCATTTCCTCTCTCCAATGCGAGTATAAACAATACGACTTCTATTACACTGTAGTCTTAAAGCAACTCATTAGGTATATTTGCACTGTAATCAAGTACAAACAGGCACTTTCCATACAATGCATCTTAAAAGAGAAGCTTGCATCCACAAGATTATTTAACTAACTATTAACATGTACAGATTTGGCAACTAACTGTGAAAAATGGAGATCTATTTTAGACTTAATTTCATAATTAAACAATAACTTTCTAGATTTTTTCCGTATCCTGAAGTTGCTTTTTTGTTGTTGTTTTATTTTTCCAGTTCTTAGCCAAGGTTGTTCTAAACATCAGAGATTTATAAATTTGCAGACTGTGAGTTCAGATCCACTTTCTTTCCATCTAAAACAGCTAACAAGGAAAAGCTTGAGGACAGATGTTAATGTTCATCTCATATGAAAATTACCTGTATTCTGCACACTTTAGAAGTTTCCAAATCAAGTAAGAATTTATATTGCTTTGCAATACGACTGGCCGATGTGCTGGCTAGGTCTCCGAGACACAACACCTGAGACCCCACTGTACTTGCGGATCACTAATCACTTCCTCCCAAACCACCAAGGGATGAGGACAGAGCAGCAGCTCCTGGCACAGGAGCAACGGAGACAGATACGTGCCTGTTTAAGGCTCAGACCTGAGCATGAAGGTTATCTGTGTGAGCTAGCAGCACAGCAACAGCACCATACCAGAGCACTGTTTTTAAAGAAACACTAGCAAGTTGGATCGAGTGTTTAGGAAAAAAAAAAATATATATATATATATATATATATATATATATATATATATTTTTTTTTTTTTTTTTTTTTTCCAAAAATCCAAATTGCTTATGGTTTTCTATTACTATACTTAACCACCGTTTTCTCTGTTTAAAATGCAAACAACTCTGGAAATATTTAAATATCAAAATGTTTTTCTTCATATCACCCATCTCTGTAGAGAAACAGAATCAATAAACACCATAAATATAGCTTCCTTTAACTTCACAATACCAATAACACAAATATTTGTAGGGTTCGATGGTAGTTTTTGGTGTTCTTTTCCCCACACACTTTTTAAAATCAAACAGAACAGGAACAAAAATTATAAAGCAAGATTAAATACTTTCCCATAGAAAAAAAAAATCCAGAGAACCCAGTTCCATCAGCTTACTGAAACTGGAAAATGCTGCTTTAGTTGTAGAATTAAAAAATATTGTACTGATATTCTGAACCTGTAGTCATTAGAAATGATATTAATATTAATACCTGTATTAACCTGCCTTTCCAGGTTTGGTCTCATCACCACTGGGTACTTTGCACCTTCAGCTTACATTTCTGCATAAATTCTGCACCCTCTGTAGCAATATGGAATCTTTTCACAGTTCCTATTCCTTATAACCCATCCTTTCATAAATTGGGTCCCCAGCCACATCAGCTGCAAGAGAAATCTGGTATGGGATGAAAAAACAAAAGGGAAATATAAGCAGGGAGGCGCAACAGAAGAGGCCTCGCTGCTTATTTTCCTTTTGTTTCTCATCCCATACCAGATCCTCCAGGAAGTTTTTCCTGGAACAAACATGATTTTCTAAGCCCTCTTCTAATGAAATCTTCCCCACCACCCCCCTTCTAAAAATCCAAGACGAGGTTGGTTAAACGCACATTTTTCAGAATGGAAGTGAAAATGGCTGAGCTTAACAGTGCCAGAAGACAGAAATCACACAACTGCCTGTGCTGTTTTTTCACTCTGAACAAAAACTGGAAGTTTTACATGTGTACCACACTTTGAGACACTTCTTGATATGCAGGTAATGCACGGCTCAGTTTGAAAACAAATGCACATACCAAACTCACACTAAGATTTCAGGTATTTATTAGCTTTATTAGTTTCTGCAGATCCAGGCCATTAAAAAAGAGTTATAACAATTTAAAATAAACATGTTGACAAATAGAACCAGCATCTCCCTGAGCTAACACATTTTTAATGCCACACACACACACCAAAAAAAAAAAGAGATCACATTTACATCAGAAATACTACTATCAAGTCCACATCAGCCTTATTACTCTGATTCTTTACTGTGAAGAATAAACTCAGAGAAATCACATTATTAATCATTTCACCATACCTACCTCCAAAAGTGCCTTAATTATTCATATTAATTAAACAATTACTCCTCTAGTAAGAATTCAGCCCAAGAATTCTGGAAGACAAAGAACAAACAGATTGCCTCCATGGCCGCAGTCTAACTGCTGCCATACCTGTGCTGACTAATCCTTGACCTATCTGAACACCTTTCAGAAATACTGTGGTCGCAGATCACTGAAAATATGGTCGCAGATCACTGAAAATATAACACATATTCCACAAATTTCTTCATGCCTGTCAATCTGACTTCGGTGCTGGGGAAGCTCATGGAGCAGATTATCTTGAGTGCCACCACACAGCAGTGCCATCATGCATCACTTACAGGACAACCAGGTGATCAGGCCCAGTCAGCATGGGTTTATCAAAGGCAGGTCCTGTTATGACTAATCTGATCTCCTACTATGACATGGTGACACATTCAGTGGATAAGGGAAAGGCTGTGGATGTGGTCTACCTAGACTTCAGTAAGGCTTTTCACACCATTTCCCACAGCATTCTCCTAAAGAAGCTCAAGACTTGAACAAGCATATACATTGTTGGATTAAAAACTGGATGTGGCTGGGCCCAAGGAGGTATGGCGAATGGAGTTAAATCCAGCTGGTCACTAGTGGTGCCCCCCAGGGCTCAGTACTGGGCCCAGTTCTCTTCAATATCTTTATCAATGATCTGGATGAAGGGATCGAGAGCACCCTCAGTAAGTTTGCAGACACCAAGTTAGGCGTGAGTGTTGATCTACTTGAGGGCAGGAGAGCTCTGCGGAGCGATTTGGATAGGCTGGACCGATGGGCCAAGGCCAACTGCAGGAAGTTCAACAAGGCCAACTGCCACGCCCTGCACTTGGGGCACAACAACCCCAAGCAATGCTACAGCCTTGGGGCAGAGTGGCTTGAAAGCTACCCAGAGGAAAGAGACCTAGGGGTATTGGTAGATAGCCGGCTGAATATGAGCCAGCAGCATGCTCCAATAGCCAAAAAGGCCAACAACATCCTGGCTTGAATCAGAAATAGCACGGCCAGCGGAACTAAGGAAGTGATCGTCCGCCTGTATTCAGCTCTAGTGAGGCCGCACCTCAAGTACTGTGTTCAGTTTGGGGACCCCACTACAAGAAAGACATCGAGGTGCTGGAGCATGTTCAGAAAGGGGCATGAGCTGGTGAGGAGTCTAGAAAAGAAGTCTTACGAGGAACGGCTGAGGGAGCTGGGGTTATTTAGCCTAGAGAAAAGAAGGCTCAGAGGAGACCTTGTCACACTACACAATTATGTTAAAGGAGGCTATAGTAAGGTGGGGATAGGGCTCTTCGCCCAAGCACCAAGTGATAAGACAAGGGGAAATGGCCTCAAGTTGTGCCATGGGAAGTTTAAGTTAGATATTAGAAGAAATTTCTTTACTGAAAGGGTTGTGCAGCATTGGAACTGGCTGCCCAGGAAGTGGTTGAGTCACCATCCCTAGAGGTCTTCAAAAAACATGTAGATTTAGAACTTAGTAGCATGGTTTAGTGGTGGGCTATAGTACTAGGTTAAAGGTCGGACTAGATGACCTTAGAGGTCTTTTCCAACCTGAATGATTCTATGCAAATCTAGAGGACAGCGGTGTCAACAAGTCATTTTTCTTAAATGTCATATCATTTTCATGGAAAAATGCCATACCACATCCCATGGTGCTTAGAAACCAGAAATGCAGAAATCCTCCCAGCCCCAATGCATGAGAGACTAAAAACAACAGCGATCTCACAACAGAGCTTATCACAGCTATCGCAAATCTGTCAGTAGTGACTCAGAGCTCTTTCGCATTTATCCCATGGAAGAAAAAAAAATGCACAGAATTTGGGCCACTTATTGTTGTCTCCCTTCACTCATGATTTTAACATACGTGTTTAGAGTTTGGGAAGAAAGCACTACAGCCACACCGACCCCTAATTTCCTGCTTGATATCTCTGATGGTATTTGCATAGCACACACTGGAACAGGAGGTGATAGCAGTTCTATGCAGCACTTCATAGCTAAACAAAGTTGTAATTTTCTTCTTGCTTGAGTTCTTGTTTAAAAAAGCTAATGTGATATTATGCAGACATGAGTATTGCTATGTCTTGAGCCTTGCAACTGAGAAATTTTCATTTATGGTTCTTACTTGAAGGTTCCTCCTCTCTGCATCTCTCTTCAAAATCACCAAGAACTAAATTTGTAGGAATGTTCTCCTGATCTTTCATTCAAATTTCAGCAATAAAAGCGCTAAACTGAAACAGTTCCAGCAGTTTTGTTCCATTTCACATGTTCAGATGTTTCAATACCTACTGCTTCTGGAAAGGAACTTGGTCAACGATACACTACCTAAAGGACATCTACAATTCAAAGCCACTGCAAAGTTTGTCATAAAAAACAAAAGGAGGTTTTTACTGGAGGATGTGGAATAAAATCTTAAGAAACGTGGTTATTTTTTAGAAAGTGATGTCCAACCTCAAAAACTGAACCCGCAAGAAAAACTTTTGGCTTTCTACTGCCATTTCTTACACATAACTTGCCAATGAAATTCAGTGGTCTAATTAACTACAGATCCATGTAAAACACACAACAGGAAACCTCTTAGGAAAATGGCATGGTCTACTTGTGACTGTGAATAAGAGGGAAGGAAACAAACTCGAGCCCACCCTCCTGCTGTTGTTTTGTACTGAGATGGGTGCAAAGCTCATCAGAACCCTGGATTAAAGGTGACATTTTTCCTTTTGTTCTTTAAGACAGAAACAATATAACATACAGTAAGCTGTAAACAAACTAATAGCTGTGCCATTTATTTTGTATATATTTGGTGTTGTTAATTCAGTTGCTTGTGAGTGTTTGCTCACCACAGCAGCTGACTGAAATTTAGCATTTTAAAATAGTATCTATTACTCTTATGCCATAAATTCATTAAAAAACATAAAATGTGGTGAAATCATTATCTCTTGTATTTGGACAGTAAATACAATTTTTTTCTTGATAACAGCCATTTCTTACTTTTGTGTCCTAACCCAGAATAATGAAATCCAACTACTCTGTCTTTAAAATCATAAAGTTCTCATGAAAAAGCATTTTCATTTGCTTTAGCTAAACCACATTTCTAGGCTTAATTTGCAGCATCCCTTTAGAGAGCCAAATCTTGGGCTTAAAAGCATTTGTGACTTTAATTTATCCACTGGGTTTTAAACTCCCAATTTTCCCAGAGGATTATGAAAGCCTGCCAATTCAGCTTGATGCATTAGAACTGTTTACACAAGTTCAAAATACATTTAAACATAAAACAGTTTGGTTTCAGCTCCCCATATCCCCCCTTTTTTTTTTAAAGCTCAAATTAACTGGAAGAACAAATGGGAACCAACTCCAGACTGGAAAACTGGACTCAAAGCTAGAGGTGAGTTTCAGTGAAAAACATGAGAGAATCAGACAAGAGCGACTGTTTTTCACTAACTTAATACAACATCTGAAATCCAAGGTAGATGAACCTCTCCAAAACTATAGTGTAGTTTTGTACAGCAGATCTGTATTGGTTCATCTCCTTCCATTGCATTTTTATTACATGTAAGAGCCATACACATATACAAGCAGCTCTAGAGAGATAAATAAATTGTATATAACACAAAGTGTAAGGCTATTTCTACAATAAGACAGATTTGCACTCAGATAATTTGCACTGCCTAAAGGTTGCAAGACCATGCAATCCACTCCACTAGACAGGTGCACACCAAAGAAAGCAACTGGATTCTCCAACACTTGCTAAAAAAAAGTTGTCCTTCCAAATGAACGGCACGTCACACAAAGTAGAACAGAACAGACACTAGAAAGTCAGGAGAATAGTCGGGTAAAAAAAGCAGTTAAAGAACATCAAGACATCTATATTTAGTAAACAAGTTAGGCTGAAATTATTGAAGATGAGCAGAAAAGGCAACCTACTGAGATAGACAAACACAGAAATAAATAAATAAATAAATAAATAAATAAATAAATAAATAAAAGTATTCCATCCAATCAAGTAAGAAGTTTTGGGGTAGAAAGCTTAAGAAGAATACTGCTACATACCATAAGCAAATATTACATGAATACTGAAAACATGGAGCCAAAAGAAAATAATATCAAATAAAAATAAGAAATGAAAAGGGAGTGAGAAGGAATAAAATAAAAACAAAGGAAGAAACAAAACAAAACAAAACAAAACAAACAAAAAAAAAAAAAACAGAAGAGAAAAACATTTCATGTGTTCCAAGATTTAGCAATAAACTCAGACTTTTAATCTCTCTGGTGTCTCTCTTCATATCCCACCCCTCCAACAGCACCACCCTTTTACGTCCACTGACCGACTTATCAACTAAAGCTGCAAGCTTGTCCATGAACACAACATTTCTAAATCAGAGCACACGTGTGATTCCTAAAGATGACTCAAAACTCTCAGAGGAGCTTGCATGGGGTTTCCAGGTAGCCATCCTTCAGCACCTGATGAGAGAAAACCACAGAAAACCAAAGTTCTGCATTGATTTGAACAAGCAGACAAAGTTAAAAAAAGAGTAACAATTTCCCTTCAAACTGAGAGCCTGGACTCATTTGTTTACAGAGAAGAAAACAAGGCAAGCAGTGGCTCCACCTAAGCTCATGGGCAACTGTAAAAAGATTTCTTGAAAAGGAAGTTAGTGAAGCTTATAAAAAACTGTTTATCAGGTGATTCTGAACTTCTAAACAGAAGAATGTCCCTACTAGAAACAGTCAACACCAGCAACAGCACAGAGACCTGCACTGTCATCATACGTGCCACGTGTTACAAAATTAATTACCCTCTAACACCCTCCCTATTACATTATGTGTGGGTAAAACAGGAACAACATTCTTGGCCTTAAAATCACATTCATTAAGGATTAGATTTAGCAAGGACCTAAAGAAAGAAGGGCAAAATAAACCTCAATAATTGATGGAAACCACACTAAGGGAAGCAGCTATTTTGAATAGCAAGGAGTGGCAAACAGAATCTCCCTGCACATTACTAACAGTACAATTAGCAACGTAATGCTGTTAAAAAGAAAAACAGTGCTTCAGAGGATTTGTAAGAGCACTGTTCTTGACCGAATTCTTCCTCTTAAATACCTCAGGATATTAAACAGAGGGGGAAAAATCCTTTCAGAGCAGGATTTTCAGACAAGAGAAAATTCTGTCAAATAACTATGCTTCCCATATCAAAAATACTCAGTTAAAGAGTATGAAGTACACACCATAAGGTGTGTACTTAAAAGCCTTTCTACAAGAGAGAGAAGAGAGACTTTTTAACAGACTCTCCTGTGTTTGGGGCTTATGGTTTCTTTTTTTTTTTAAAAGCAAGACTGTTATTCACAACCAGGCTAAATATTGCCAATTTCTCCATGCAAAAGAGACTGCTTTTTAAACACTCAGTCCTTTGCTTCTCAGCTTGGCGACAGCAAAGGGCTGCTACTCGCTGCCCACTAACTAAAACCCATGCAAACAAGAGGTGGGCCACCGCTGAGTTTCTAAAGCAAATGGCCTGTCTTCTTGGCTGCTCTTGTTTAGTCACCCTGGTGCCAATCATCCTTCTCAGGCAGGATAGAGTTGTGTCCTGCCAAAGTTTTTATTTTTAAGAACACTAGCACACTGACAATAGCACAAAGCAGTCCCATGAGCACAGCCCCGTGGATTAAGTTGAATTCACTGCCTGTGGACTAGAAGGGCAACTGTTAAAAAAATAAAAAGTCTTTATATTCTAGCTCAAATAAATGACAACTTGTTGTAGCTAGTCACTCCACATGCTCATTTTTCTTGGTACAGAACCCAGCCACAGATTAATCACAATGCACTTTCTTCATACGCTCTGAAGACACAGTGCATGGTGACCACAAGATCCTTTCTGCTCCAGTTCTCCTGCCCACTCTAGCGTACCTGCCTGTTCATCACTGGGGCCAGAGAAAAGCCTTAAAGGGCTTTAGCAAAGCCAGTGCTTCAATAAACTCTACTGGCTCTTCCAATCCAGAAGAGGAGCACATCCTCATAGAAGTGCCTCAGCAGTTATCCAGTCCAGCTTCAGTATAGCTATGAAACAGGTATGTTTTCAAGCAACTTTTATGCAATACCCACCATAAGAAATGAGGAAGAAAAAAGAAAAAAAAAAGAAACTGACCTACACGCCACCCCTTCTGTTAGTAGTTGTTAGATATACTACAGTTAGTAGCAGTACACAAAGTGACACAACACATAGATCCCATGTAATAAGAATCATTTTCTGCAGCTCCCCCTCTAGTAACATGAACAGAAAAGCCTCACTCTCCATTTAGTCATTACAGCTCTCCTTTGTCTTCTTTCTCTCAAAAATAGGCCTAAGCTCAACTACTCTATTTTTTTCTTTAATCCTCAGTTATTTTGTTTGTCTGAGACTTCAAGAAAGGATTGATTTTAATTTCTCTGTGAAAATATTTTCAATCATAGAAAATTTTACAGTAAAAACTGCACCTAAGCTTCAGGGCATGCTGCACAGCTGCACAAAACCAACTGTCAGAATTCGGAAGGTGAGAGCTCTTCATTTACTTCTGTAAGTTCCTATTCTCCCACGGACCTCATTGCTGGAGAGAGTCCCATTAAAATGCTTCAGACCACTTTGTTATCATATGCTGGTGACAAAGTTGGAAACAGCTGTACCCTTTCTTTTTAAATGCATCTGATGAATGCTTCCATATCCTTGTTTACAATTAGTTATTGTTACAGAGCTCAACAAACAGAAGCCTTCTCAGAAGAGAAAACAATGCAACAGCTATAAGAGCAGTGGAAAACTATCCACCAAAGAACATCCCCTCACCAGCCCATCATAGTTTACTCTTCACAACCCTAAATCTAGCAGGATCAAAAAGATCTCATACCTTAGCCAGCTAACCCTGCAAAAAGTAAAAGGGGCATGAACAGCTTAAGAGTTGCCACAGAGAAGTAACACACTAGCAAATGCTTCATGTTAAGACAGCTCTCTGAGACACCTTTCAGCCACAGGCACGCATTTGCTGCACCAAATAAAGTACTGGTTCCAGAAAGTTAAGTTTTAGGCCTGAGAAAGGCGGCAGCATCCTCCATGCTCTGGGAGGTTCACAATACAGTAAAGCCAACCTGAGAGTTTTGCCAGCAGTGCAGTCCTACAGCCTTCTGCTGGGCCACCCGTTCACTGCAGGCTCACCAGCACGAGGGTGAAGGAGATCAAGGGCAGTTGTCTGCAGCATGATGGCAAAAACAGGACTACCTTACTGACAGGCTCAGCACCACTATTTCTCACAGGGGCTTTTTTTTTTTTTTTTCCCCTCTTCCCTTCTCTAGAAGTGTGTTGTTCTATTATTTTGGTGGAATTAACAGCTCTTTCCCCTGAAGATGCCACCGCTGCGTTGTTTTGATCAGGACCCTTAAGCAAGAGAACTTGGCAGACCCAGAGGCACCCATGCTGTGCTCCTGTCTCGGCGAGGGAGTGGGGCAGAAGCCCAGGCGCTCGGTCCAAGTTCCTGGACTTCTTGTTCCCACTCAGAAGCACATTCTTTCACTTCAAGCGATGCATCTGAAAAAGCGGGTGGCCAAAATTCACTAAGCCCTCAATTCATTGAGCCCTCTGATGAGCATAGTGTTGGAAACGCTTCAATGCGAGGTAAGGCTGTCTTACTTGACATAGCAAATGGGATTTAATAACCACTTTACTACTGGTGATGTTCAAAATATACTGAAGTCCCAATAAATATTAAATATTTCTGTGCTTTATCAAGAGTAAATCAATACTTATTGCAGTCGTGGAACTTAATTCATAATGCACAGATTATTTTTTTTTTCTGTTTAGAATAATTGCATACTCTCCTCTTATGTACAGTGTTATATAAACATGTCCTAAAACAATAACTGAAACTTTTTTTTAAATTACATATTAAATGGTTTCTTTCATCTCTTTATTCTCATAAAAGTTTCAGTGTGCAAGCCAAAATAAAACAGCTGGGTAAAGTATTTTCAACTGCAAGAGACATGTAAGAAGGTATTTCTGCCTGTGCTGGAGGGCACAATCTGTAATAACATTTTGCCTTCCAGATAATGACAGGAGGCATTAAAAGGACAACTTGCTCTCTAATAAGCTCGCTTGACTGGTAGAGCACGCACATACATAGATAGCAGAGTTTTGCCAACAATAATTTTAATTAATTTTTACGTTTCATTCTAAATTACATTAATTTATGGCCTTCCTAAAAGGCGTTTAGCCGACAGCTAATTAAATTCAAGCCATTAGATTTTAATTAGAGATGTTTAAAAAAAAAGTCTCAAAACAATTCACACATCTTTGTGAACGCTACATGCTTGTTATCAGCAACAGCAAACAAGAGACGATTATAAAAACACAAGAGAGCACGGCTGAAACCTGAAAACAAGCAGGCCACGTGAAGCTTCGTGCTTTGAGGCTGGAGATTCCAGCCATGCTCTCTCCTCAGTCCCACTCCAGAAAACCACTCTGTACCAATGCCTACTGTAAAATCAAAATCGGAGTCCAACTAACAATGAACATCATGACATACACTTTAGAAGGCTGAGCTTTGCTTAATCCTCATTAAATTCTAATGAAATGGCAGCGCTTCTTGACCACACAGTGAAAAAAATTAAAGGTCCAGCTGGAGCCTCTGTTAATAATGCAAGTGGGATGCTCTGAGCAGCCGATTGCTGCTCCAGTGCCGGGCACTGGGACATCCAACCGGACTGCGTTACTCTGCAAGCAACCTCCGTGCAGGAAAATAATGCTTTATGATTTCAAAATGATTGTCTCCCACCAGCCACCCTCCTCCTTAAAACACTTATTTCTAAATATGGACCTCGGGGGGGAGGGCAGTACTTCACGAGTGAAAGCAGCATGGGTGCTCTTTGATATGTTGATCAATTTCAGTACTGGGTAAAGAGACTCATAAATATTGAGCGGGTCGCATTTGCATGTGTCACCCACGGGCACAATTTTCCCGGTGAAAAATGAGAACAGAACCCTGACAATTTCTCCCAGTGTCGCTTTTGGATCGGAAGGTAGAAAATGACCATGAAAGTTACTTGAGCAAGGATACTGTATCAGGCCAAGAGCCAGGCTAAAATAAAAAATAAAAAAATAAAATAATAAAAAAAAAAAAAAGCGTACTGTTAATTATGGTGCACCAGTTTGGTTTGGACAGGTGCCCAAAATGCTGGAGTAGACATTTCGAAAACCTTAAAGGTTAGGATCACACTCAGCAGGATTAAATGAGTCAACGTTTCCAGAAAATCGAGAACTATTCGCTATTATTTCGGAGAGGCATTGTAAAGAGAAATCGATCTGTTTTTTTAGCGGAACTGATTTACTCTTCTCCGGGAGACGGACCGAGCCCGCAGGAGGTGCAGCAGGGCCGAGAGAAGGTGCAGAAGGCGAGGGGCAGGTGGGCACCGCTCGCAGGACTCCCCGCGCCGTGCCACCGGCGGAGCTCGCAGAAAATAAACAGCAACGTGCGCGCCTGGCGAGCCCTGCGCTTGGCAATCGCTTCAGCTCGCACTTTTAACCGGGGCCGCTTCGTGCTCTATGTGCTCCGTCCTCTGAGAGGCTCGGAAAAGCGGGCTGCCCAAATGTTTTCCTTAAAGCACCCGGCGGCGATTTGCCGCATGCAGCCTCGGGGAAGTCGCCGAGCAGGCAGCCTGTCAGTTTCCTGGGGATGTTTGGGGCGAACATTTCGGGTTTCGGCGCTGCTCCCAGAGGCCGAGCCCGAAGCGGGCGTCCAGGAGCGACCCTCACTCCCCGGCTGGCTCCCCCCGGGCCAAGGGTCCCGAGAGCCGCTCCCACCCCCGGAGGGAGGCAAAACCCAAGGGAATTGACGGGAGCAGGGCAAGCAACTAACTCCGGGGAAGCACAGAACAAAGGAGGCAAGTGCAGCCGGAGCTCTCGCAACAGATGGTTTGAAGCTGACCAGATTTCGCGCTGGCATCCCCTCCCTCCTCCTCCTCCTCGCTTTCCTCCCTCCCTCCCAGCGCGGCCAGCACCGCATCGCCCCCAGCCCCGGCACCCCTGGGTCCCCCCAAACCGCAGGTGCGCGCCCCCCTGGGGGGGCAGAAGGGCGGGCAGGAGGCTGCCGGCAGGCTCCCCCCGTGCCATGCCGTGCCGTCCCGTGCCGTGCTCACCCAGGCTGCCGGCGAACCCGTCCATTTTGTGCCGGGGGAGGCTGGCGCCGCAGCCCGAGGCGATGCCGCTGGCGCCGGCCGGGACAGGTTCATTCACCCGCGGAGCAGAGGCGCCGCAGCCCGGCGCTCATGAGCCGCCCTGGGGCGGCAGCAGCTCCTCCTCCTTCCTCCTCCTCCTCCTCCCGCGGCTCCGTCCGTGCGCCGCGACCCCAGCAGGGCGGCGAGCGCCGAGCTCCTCCCGCCGCCGCCAGCGCCGCCCCAGCGCCCCGGGCCGCGGTGCTGTCGTGCTTCCGACTCCGCCCGCCCCTGGCAGCCGCCGCTTCCCCCCCGGGCGGGACGGGGACGGGCCCCGGGACGCGGCTGGGGACGGGGAAGGGGGCGGCCGATCCGCCGGAGCCCGACGAGCCCAGCCCTGATGCGGGGGGGATGCCGCCGTGCGGGGTGCCTGGGGGTTTGGGGGACGGCGCCTCGCTCCCGGTGCCCCTTCTTCTCGCCGGGCGGCAGCCCCAGCCTTCCTTATTTCACCCTCTGGAGCTTGCACCGCTGGGAGAGCCGGTTGGGCGACCGAGGGTGATAATCCCAGCCATCAACACAGAAATTCCCATAGGCGGCCGTGAGCACGCCCGCTCAAAGCGGGCTGGGGGAGCTTCGTCCCGCCGGGCGTGACACCGGGGGGCTGTCACCGGTGTAACCCCGCGGTCCTCACGGTGCCCGCAGCCCCGCTCCCGGCCGCTCCTGCAGCTCCCAGCCCTGCGCTCCGTGCGGGGGAAAAATGGGAAGGAGAACCAGAAATACAAGTCAGCCATGCTGCGTACCACCTAGCCTCTCCTCTCGGCGTGTTAGGCAACGCGGCCGAGCCGGGCGATGCATCGCTTTCTCCCTGGTCAGGAAAAGCTGCATACCCATTGCGACATCCTGTTTTGATGCAAGTGTTTTCCCTTCACGCACTCAGTGGTAGCGCTGCGGTCGTGCGGCAAGAGGGGTGAGTGCCTCATGCCGCCGGCTTTTGCAGCCATGTCATCTAATGACAGCCCGGGGATGGTGTTGAGCAGGACTGGGGAGAAACGTGGTCTGCTGGAGAGCAGCACGGCCCCCATGGCTGCGTTTCCCCAGCACCTTCCCTTTAATCAGGCACAAGTGCGGTTAACTTGCTGATCCGCGACACAAAATAAGCCCAAGGCACTCGTGCTTGCTCCTTCCCACTGAAGCAGAGCCCTGTGTAAATTCCTCGGGTGGGGATCGGGTGTTTCAGCACGCTGTTGAATTAAACAAAACAAAAAAAAAAGCATGGCCAGCTGCCCGCTCGAGCTCTTAGCAGGACTGTCCTTCAGCCACAGCAGCGAGTGAGTTACAGCAAATACACCTGCGAATAAAATGCTATCTCTATTTTATGGACTGGAAACTGAGGCAAGGAGGAGAAGGTGGCAGCAATAGATGCTTATCGAGATGTTTAATTACCAGCGAAACTGGTTAGGAGTGTGAATGGTTTTGATTAACTGTATCCTGCACAACTTGCACTAAACTACATCAAAGGGTAAAGAGCTGCAAACAGCTACTTCTTCACGGCCTCATTTTAAACACAAGATGAGTGAGGTACTCAAGTACTGTTGGAAACACAAAATCAGTACTAACATTTAAAAAATAAAGCTGTTCCACTGTAGAGCTAAGGAACTGAATAAAACTCAGGAAATTAGGAAGGATGTGTACCTCCATGTGACTTATTAATTGGGAATTCCTGAAAAGCAAACTCTGTGCAGGACTTAAATAAAAAACAAAAGTCTGTTAAACCCCAGCATTTAAATCCTTGTGCTACCTTCTTCAGCCTGAGTCAACTTCTGAATGCTGCCTGAATTTAGGTGGGGGCCTTGTTTGGGATGTTAATTTATTTATTGGTTGTGTTTATGATGTATAGAACAGATGTAATTGTGGTATAGGTTAGAAGCATTTAACCAAAAAAATCTGCACTAAATACATATGTGGGTGTGGGTATATCATCTTTAACAATTTTACTTGGCCGTTGAGCAAAATAACTTATGATTAAAGCAAAAAATACTTTGTGTATATCAGTTTCAGGCAGGTACTGGCAAATGACTTATCATAGCCTGTAGATAAGCAGCACAACTGTTCCAGGTGCAAACCCTAAGGACAATGTGATTTCTTACCTCTGGTAGAGTACCTAGTACTTAAGTGTGGTGGAGGGGGAAGTTGGACAGTGCTTTAAGGAGATTAACTTCTGTTTCTAAGTTGACAATAATTCAAAAACATGAAGCAAAGAGTTGTTACAAAGCTTTTAAAAAAAAAAAAAAAAAAAAAAAAAAAAAAAAAACCACCTGAATCTCCTTTTAGCTTGCATCTTGAGGCTAAAGAAAGATTACATGATTTAGCTTTGGAGTAAACTCAGTATATCTCACCCGAACTTTCAAATCAGCTAGATGTCCATTGTTTTGTTGCATGAGTAGATGGTAAATAGAAAGTGACAACAGTAATACCACAGGGCAGGATTTCTGCAACAGTTTGATGGACTCACACTTTAGGAAATCAGAGTTCTTCTCTGAAGCCTTCCCTCTTGCTCCAGGCCCCTTTCCCCAGTGTGGCTGAGTCCAGGCTGGGTTAGGGTGAGGCTCCTCAGAGCTGCTCAGGAGCTATGACCGAGATGGTTCCTCAGCTGCTGTGCCCCAGCAGCTCAGTGTGACTAACTCTGCAGGACTACATCGACCCTAGCTGAGGACCTGCACACACACGCAGAGTCTTCTCTTACCAGAGGAAAGCTATGGAAAATATGAACTGCAGGAAGAGGTCACCGTGAAGTACACAGTGGAGGCTACATACATTCCAGAGATTTTTACTCTGCTCTTGAAGGAAATCGGCTATTTTCCCCCATTGTTTCATTTATCTGGCACATTCTCCTTGGACCACAGGTTTTTGAACAGTACTTCTCATAAGAATACCTCTGCATTTATTTATTTTTATATATATAAGTATAAATTGACATAGTTTGGCTACATTCAGCCTGGGAATTGTTTAAAACTTTTTGGTGGCTTGAATGTAAATTGTATTTAAGCGCTTTTCTGCAGAGGAAATATGAAAATGATTAACAACTGAAAATGAAATTGCTGAGATTCTTCTGTGTGAAGTTGAGAGCCTGAACCTTTGAGCCACTTCATCTCACCCATTAGCAAGAGAAACCTGCTTCCCGCAGTACTTGTCTCCTATTACTTACAATGGTGTGTAGTTTCCTGGACCAAAGTGGAAACACCTGAAGGAAATCTCCATCCTGCATTTTTCCTGGTGCACCTCTTCGGGGCAAGCAGCCCCAGACACTGCTGGTATAAGAGCCAGGACACCCAAAGCCAAAGCACCACCAGCCTGGTCCTGCTTCTCCTCTGCTCCCACCTGCAGTCCTGGGACAGAGGAAGCAGTGCTGCTATTTGTAACCAGCTGTGCCCCCCAGCTGGTGGAGGTTTAGGCAGTGTGGGATCACTCCCTGAGCTGTGGTGCTCATTTGAGATGTCATTCCTTTGCAGATATTTGGGGTTCTTTATGGTGCCTTGTTCTAAAGAGGAACTACTGTATGGTATTGCTTTACCATACAGTGTGGGATATTGTTAGTTCTCCCAAGTGAGGCTGGAGGTATAAGAAGTTCCCAGGCGTCACTGATGTAAGGGAAAATAATTTGGTGCCTGACCTAGAGGTAGATTAAATTACTCTTTCATGGTTTATAGAGGGTACTCCTCTTACCTCCAGCACAGAGTCTCTGGAGTTTTCATTTCTAGGCTGGGATTTTTCCTCCCATGTAAGTTTCCCAAGGGCATGAATCACCTGTAATGCTGAATGCAACAGAAGCCTTGCCAGGGACTTGAGCAGAACTGGTGAGGTTTTTTTTAAAGCTTGATAGGTAATGACGGGCAGTGACTGTATTTGAAGCTGAATGTCAATGTTGCTGTTAATTATGTGTTTACCTAAAGTCTGGCATAAGCCTTTACAAATGGGACTGAATTTGGTAACTACCACGTCTATCCTCACCCATTTTGACAAAGACCTCTGGCTGCTACTGCATAAGAAATGCAGTCTTGATGTTGCTGAGTACCTGCTTGACTTTTATATTTGTGGAGCTGAGCTGGTGTAGAGAAGTGCTCCACTGCAAATGGAGCAAAATGAGCCAGCACAGTGCGGTGCTTCACAAGCCGCTCAGGAAGGTGCCACATCTGTACTGAATCCTTTCAAGCACTTTCGGTTAACTTACTCAGTATCACCCTCTGAATGCACATTTATTAAAGTGAATGGGCAGCTAAAAGCACAAATTAAATGCTATTTAATAGTAAATGGGAGGGGAAAAATAAAAATCCTTCCAATTCCTTAGAAGTCCTTATCTTTTTAAATTATTTATTATTAAAGGTAAGAGGTTAAGGCAAAACTAAGGTTCTCCTGGTGTTCCTCCATTGTCGTGTAAAGTATCAAAAGAAATTGTCTTCCAAAACAAAAAGATTAAAGTTTGCAGGAAGGTTTCAGCAGGCTAACATCTGTTTTAGCTGTTTTTGTTTGTTTGTTTGTTTGTTTGTTTTGTAGCAGGATGGATTCTAGTTTAATTTTTATAATACTACTACATTATTGTTAATTAAAGTGAAAAAAAAGTCTCGTAAGTTTGTAAGTTTGAAACAGGTTTGATTTTTGCACCTGTATGTAGCTGATCTTCTGCAAGTATAGTTATTCAGTTTATGGCAAATAGATTTTGATCACAGTTTGTGAAGTCATTCCAAAATATTTAGAAATGGTTTCTTTTAATAGGATAAATACAATTTAATGATGATCAGAAAAAAAATATATATTTTTTTATATTTTTATTTTTTAAGGTACATGATTTTTGAGGGCCTCCACTATGGAGACTCAACAGAGATGTTTTGATTTTGAGGAAGTGCAGAGCACCCGATTCCTGAAAAATTGAGCTTACATTTGCTGGTTTTTATTGATTATCCCAAAACTGCAATCCCAAGCCATTTATGAAATTTTGGCAAGGGCTGTATAATTTCCTGGTGTCCTCATTAAGTGTACATTTTGGCTCAAATGTAGAACCTATAAAAAAACTGTTAGCTTAAGCTAAACTTCACATCATTGAATTAATGTATTTATAAAATGGCAGTTTCCTAGAAATGTGACTACTGAGTAAGAGAAAAATAGCAGAGCTTTGGTGTTAATTTATTCACCAGCCCTGATGGGGAATGAGCAGATGCAGCGTGACCCAAAGCATTCGAAAAATTGGCAGAGTTGTAACAGAGATAGTTGAAGTTCTGTGTGTGCAATTTTTTTTAGTTGTTGTTATAGTATTGTGTTGTTGTTGTTGTTTTTCCTAATGAGGGCATAGGAAAGGCTTAGCATTTTAATTAGAGATCAGGTTGAAAGTTTTATTCTGAAACTTTGTTGATACTGAGATTATTTTAAGTAAGGAAATCTGAAAACCATTTCACAAAGCTGGAAAAATAGAATCTTATCTTCCTTCATCTCTCCCTAATGGATACGTGGTCTGGTTTGTCATACCAAAGAGCACACTCAGTTGTTTTCTCAAATTAGGGAGCTCCTCATGAAATTCATACCTTGGTCCAAGCCCTATAAAAGTCTAATGCCTTACATAAGTGCTAAGTTAAGAATTTAGCTGAAGCATAAATTGATGCGTTGGCTTTGTATCAGCCATTTACATTAGGGTGCATTTTATTCCCTGCCTCAGGAAAAAATGTGCTTCAGCATGTACTCAGGAGCACCGTGATGAGCTTTTGGAGCAATCTGGTTTTTGTCCCTAGTTAGAAAAATTAGGAAAAGGTAAAGCTAATGAGTTAGCAATGTTAACTAGGGATGCTAACTAGTAGGTATAAAAACCACTTGAAAAGGAGATGATTTTTAGACTGAAGAGATTATAGGGATCCCTCTTGGTGACAGAATAAATTAGCATTGCGTGTAGTTTATCTTTTTTTTTTTTTTTTTTTTAAAAACTTAAAATATCTCCTGTAGCTTTGCGTTTTATACAGATCATTATCCATAATAACAAGCTGGTCCACACAATAGTCTGTGTGCATGTGTATGTATGTATAAATAAATACACTCATATAGATCCTTCTTCATCAATGCTGTTCCCCCCCTGTGTAATTCTGTTTAGGCTATTATTCCACTTGAACCATTTGTCAGTGAAAGGAAGTGCCTGCAGAGAAGTGATACATTACTGTATAGTTTCTTGCTGTGAAATGTTGATTTTAAAACAGGCTGGCAGACTGCAGCTGATCCCATAATAAAAATGAACAGACATTATTTTAGGAGGTTTTATTTTTCTTTTGTCCAGCTGTTTTGTCCAGTTTAAGTTCCAGTCCAGTTCTCCAGTTCTTCTAGTTTATCCAGTTCTTTTATCATCTTTCAGCTAAGCCATACTTGATAGTAAGTTTATGTCTTCATGTTTGGCCTTTTTGTCTCTGAGAGTTTGGGATTCTTTCCCATTTCCATTTCCACATTTTTAAGCTGTGACCACGACCATATTGCCTCGTTATTAGCTAGCAGGGCAGGTGTGCAATGTTTTCTTTTTGAAGGGATGTTAGCATCCAAATTCAGTGAGCTGCACTGAGATCGTCTCCCATTTTATAGATGAGAAGACCAACATGGTTGTTAATGCATGACTGTAGGCTGAAGAATGAAAAACAAACACAAGTCAGCATAGACTAAACTGAAACATAGTGGAAAGCAACCATATTCACATTAAAAATACTAATGTTGCAATTACATTTACATAGGGGTAACTTGGACTCAAGGGCAAGTCTGCTGTCTGTATGCCAGTAATGCACAACAGAGCACCTGGGCATTGCTAACTTCCATGCGTCCAGTAAAAGACATTTCCTTTACTTCTCCATGAGAAAATACAGATCTAGGAAGGAGGCTTGTGCCTTCTTTTAGGAAGATCTCCTCTTGAACACACACTATTACTGCATTTGCAGAAAGGGTCATGCAGAAATGGTTTCAGCATTGTTTGCTAAGTCTAATGAGGTTTCTGATTGCTTCTTTGTTAAATGAATAACATCAGAGCCATTGCTATCAATCAAGAAAATATAAACTCTTATCTTTGCTTCTTAATGCTCATCAAAAATAGGTCTCAATATCTCCTGCTTTGATAAACTGCAAGTCTTTTAGTCTGATAGTGTGATGGGGCTGCTATGTGATCTTTCTCTGGACAAATTCTGTAAAGACTTGAAGATGAAATTTCTGTCTTGCACTGGAGTCTCTGTGTGTGTGGGTCTCTGACTGACCTAGTCAGGGGAGTTAGATTTGCCATAGTTGGTGGCAGTAGGTTATTAACTTACTCATAATAAGGCTGTCTTAAGCATATAGTGCATAGCTAAGGTGAATGAACTCATTTTCAAACAGATTTACCTGTGCCTGAAGAATTATTTAATAAAGCACATTTGTTTTAATTTCCATTACCTACCCTACATTTACAAATTATAGTTCCTGATTAATGACATCAGGAGTTGAACTTTGCCTTCTCAAGCACCAGACGCATGCTGTGCTGTAGACACATTTACATTCCATTTATGCAAGTCGTCCAATTAAAATTTACTCATAGAAAGTATATAATACACCAGAATGAATACATTATTCCCCCCATTAATCTGCATTCTTTGCTTTTCAACAGAAGTGACCAACATTTCACTTTGTCCCAAATGGGAATTCATGTAAAAAAAAAAAAAAAAAAAAAAAAAAAAAAAGAAGGGGGGGGGAACAAGCAGCAAAATAAAGAAAAAATTTCCAGATCACATTAATAAATTGTATTTGTTAAATAAAGAATTGGGAAGATGAAAGCTTTCCCTTAACTTTGCATATAAATTTTCATTTAAAATTAAAGAAACCTGGTCTGATCCTACACAGCACAGGTTCCTCCTTACAAGAAAAGAAAAATGTCACAGAAATGAGCATCCTCTGTCACAGGGTGGCCTATATCTCTGGAAGGGCACGTCACTCAGTAATATCATCATGAACTATTTTAGGTTTTCCTTTTAAAGTTAATGAGCAAAATTTAACAGCATCCATCACTATGTGAGGCTGCACAACATGCACAAGAACTCTCGCAGTCCCTCACTTCTGAGCAGCACCCAGTGCTTTCCCAGCGCCCTTCTGCCGGCAAAGGACGAACAGAGCAACTTCTGCAGAACATTTCTGGTGTGTAGCTAGCATTAGCCTTTCCTTCCAGGGGCTGGTTTTCCCACAGGTGCTCATGAGCAATGCCGATCTGAGCCAGGCATCTCCAATACCAGAAGCTACTGTCAATAACTCTGCAAAGGCAAGAGCTATGCTTGCTATTTTCTGAATCCACTGAGTGAATATATCAGCTTGAATGGTATCTCCCCACATGCTCTGTGAAATTTTGCCAAACTGTAGGCAGGATTAATGTAGTAGGTAGAAGGAAAAATAATGTAGTAGTATTTGAAATCTTCCATGCTTCCACAGTAAAACAGTAGATGGCAGCAAGAGAGACAGTGTACGACCAAATCTGTTTATTGCCTTCTTTGCTTTGATGAGTAGGCTTTGAATCATTTCTTGGCTAACATCTTCTAGTTGGTCATGAAAATACGAGTTGAAAATTACCTTTTCTTTTCAGCATGTGATCTCAATATCTGTGATCTTCATCCTGGAATGGTATTTCATGGCTCATGTCTTTCTGTCCTGGCACTGAAATATCCTTTGTCCTTTTGTGTGGCTTACAGTGCTTGAGAAATCATGCTAAAGGCAAAGGTGAGTGCCTGAAGCAACTCAGTCTTTATTTTGTTTTAAATATAATATTGGTTAATAGGAACAGGTCTCCTTCTAAAACACGCTTCTCAGATGAGATCCTTCATGTGCCAGGGCAACAGCTCCTAGGATTTATCAATGGATGCAGAAAAAGTATTAGACTGGAAGCAATTAATGAGAAAATTTCCGCCTGAGCACTATGTGATATACAAATGGAGTCATAGGCAAAGGCAGGGCTTTGCAAAAGAGAAAGAAAAACATTATTCAGAAACTAATATTGTTGAAGTTGTGAGACTGCCTTTCAAAACAAAAGCTTCATTTTATATCCAGGTGCTCATGCATTCATCCTTTAAACAGCAACCAAAGTAGGTAAGATTTCCACAGGTGATTCAGAGCATCAAAATTAGGTCCTGCAGCTCTATCTGTGCAGAGTTTTAGCATGTTTTAAAGGAAATAAAACTTGAACTGTGAGAAGGGCAAGTTTCCTTTATGGCTTCCTTGTTGAGGAAAACAAGTATACTGGGACAGTACCTGTCAAATGTAGCAAAAATATCTAGTTAACCATTCTTGCAACATTATGAATAGTGTTTTTTGTTGTTGTTGTTTTGTTTTGTTTTGTTTTGTTTTTCCCTCACACACAAGTTCTCCAATTCAATTGTTTTGATGGACATTCTCATGTGAAGATTTTTCTCACTATTCCTGACATTATATTTTGACTACACAGGTGCCATGTGCTCTGTAGATCCCTTTACCACATTTCTGATCAGGCAACCCAGTTCTCTTCAGAGCTTTTTTTTTCTAGGTGTTCTTCTTTTTACTCTGCTAATTCTTTCACCATGTTCTTTTCTACTCTAGGATATAAGGGTTCTGTTTTTTTGTTTGTTTGCTTGTTTGTTTGTTTGTTTTTTGGCTCAAACTACACTGCCAGACTGACTAGCTGTTCCAGTCTTGGTTCACAACTCACAGTAATGTTCTGAAGGTTCTTCATTTTATATTTAAACAATATATTATTTTTTTATGGTCTCCTAGTGACTTGAAAGGCACGGTGCTTTTCCTGCTCCTATGGAAGCCTTTTAAAGGTTTCCTCTCTTTCTGTATCTCTGCATGCTTTGTTTGAAGCATGCATGATAACAAATGGGATTTTCTTTCTGAATAAAAGATGCATCAGACAGACTGTATTGGCAATTTATACTATTTTTCTCTGCCAAATCAAAGGATTTAGAGTTATCTTGATATCTTCATATGGAAAACAATTGTGAGCTGTTCTATTTTTTCCTTTTCCAGCTGTTAAAATATATGGAGAACAAAATCTGATTTAGATGTTCTTTCTATAAAGACTGTCAAAAAATATTCTTGTTGGAAAAGGACAGGTGACACCATAGGGAAGGGATAATTGATCTATTCCTCTTGTTTTTCCTAGTTCAATATGCTTGCTGCTGTATTTTGTGCTTATGGCAATGTTCTGCAGCCCAAAAGATCTGCACTGAAAGATCTTTTTTGTAATATCTTTCCCTCCCTATGTCACACTTCCAGCATGCTTCAGAGCTGTGACTATCAGAGGGGTTACCTGCAGTAACCATGTACCTGGATGCGACCATTTACATCTGTTCTGTAATGGCACATGACACCACTGAAGTGGATCAAAGGATGGAGTCTGCCTGCATCTTTTACCAACACAGAAGAAGGGGATGAGCAAACAGTCCTCTGTTTTTTGAGGACACTGAAAAATAATAGTAAAGTGGAAAAGGCAAAAAGCAACATCAGGCACTAGGAGAACTTAGTAGTCCAAACAAAAGTATCCCTATTTAGAATATAAGCATTTCAGGTAAACAAAAGAGTAAATGTTGTGTTGTTATGACAGGCTCTCGGAAGGGTTTATAAATGATCCTAGCTGGTTCCACATCAGTAGAAAAGAGTAACTAATCCTGAGGGCTGAAAAAAACAAACAAACAAACAAAAAAAAAAAAACAACACATAGACTAAAGCTAATAAAATGAATAAAGTGCCAAAAAAATACAAGACTGCAACAAATGGGGAAAAAAAAAAGCCAACAAGGAGGAGAATTTTTTAATTATTCCTGATAATGGGAGGAATGGAACAGCCTTTCTGTAATTGACATGCAGTCAATTTAGACAACTTTTTTCTTGTTTCTATGTCTTATGGGTTGAGATTTGAAAGAAGAATACTGCTGAAAACACTCTGTGTTCTTCAGGCAGCGAGTGAAGAGCTACATTTGGGTCATCTTTGTGTTCTTTCAAAACCCTCAAGGGTTTATCAAAGGCTCCTTCCCCAGAGTCTGCAGAGGACTGGTGGACAGGTACCAGTTGCTCCCCCTGTTTCTTGCAAAGAAAATGGCACAAAACAAAATCAAAATGATTCCCTACTGAAGCAGGAGAGCTTTATGTCCATTCCTAGTCAGCTAGTTGTCACATAAATAATTGTAGGATGGTGAAAATACTGATTCAATAACATGTATTTCACAAATGGAGGAAAGCTACATGATGCATAAAAGGATTTTCACTAAAATCTGGCTTTTGTCATCAAAACTAACTTACTCGTAATAAATAAACTTTAAAAAAAAATAAAAGAGAAAAGGAGGGAGAAGAGAAGAGAAGAGAAGAGAAGAGAAGAGAAGAGAAGAGAAGAGAAGAGAAGAGAAGAGAAGAGAAGAGAAGAGAAGAGAAGAGAAGAGAAGAGAAGAGAAGAGAAGAGAAGAGAAAAAGAACTTTTACATGTATGTAAATGTTAATGGAACCACTTTACAGCTGGATTATGAGAGTATGAAATAAGCACAGTTTGACTGTAATGTGAACATACAATATGAATCAAATGCTTTTGGTGTACTTGAAATTGGCTGCATTTTGTTTTTCACAGCATTATTTCTTTGTTCAATTCCTGTATCGTTTGTACTGGTTATTTAAACAAATTTGGTCTGGATTTCATCTAAAAAGCAACAAGGAGGGCCATATATGCATGTTAGAAGAAAATGCGAGTTTCCTTTTTAGTATTCCTATGGCTTGCTAAATGATTGCAAGCACAGTTTATCCTCTAAGTTCATTTCTGCAGAAGAATTTGAATCACCACTGGAATGCATGTGGTGAGCAGAGAAATTCTATCAGCAGTGAAGCCCCTAATCAGAACGAGTGCCCAGTAGTTTTAAGACTGCATTATGGCTTATATTGATTGTGTGGTGACTTTTCTTTGGTTTCTTGCCATTATTCCCGAAAATACAAAGATCAAAGAAAGTCATATTGATTGGCTCGGGTCTGGTCAAAAAATAGATTTGTGTCTTCTAATGTAACTAACATTTTACAGATGGCTTGGTTCATGTTAAAGCTGGGGATGCATGTAGATTGAATTATCAGAGGATTAGAACCAGCTGCATTTAGTTTGAAAATATTTTTGTGCATTTTCTGTCCAGCAAAATTCATAGAGCAGCCTCTTGCTACTATGTTTTCCAGCAAATACCTAGAAAAAAAAAAAAATTGAGACTAATTGAAGGTCTGCTCCTATTTATTGCTGGTTACCTTTTCCTCAAAGAAACCACATTGCACATGGAAAGCGTTTGTGAGCTCAGGTCCATAAATTCCACAGACCTAGGGTTCATCTTTGACTATGAGTTAAGGGTAAAAAGGAAAAAAGGATCAGATCTGAAGAATTTGCATGAATAGAACTAGAATCCAGCCCAGTATCAGTAACAGACCCACACAGTAACAGGAGTGACTCTCCAGTCTCCTGCCTTTCATGCACCTTGCTAAAAGGATTTGGAACAATGTGATTCTGATTTTATAATGTTTTACTTTCCATATCTTTAAAGGGCTAGAGTGAATGCAAAATGATGAAGCACCAGAATAGTGGATTGATCTGACAGCAAAAGTATCCGTAATTATTTTCTCCTTTTGATGCTAAGTACCTAAATGTTTTCATGATGTCTCAGGACACACAGAAATATCAAGCAGTGTTAAAACAGGCCATCAAGATTTTCATTGTTAGACTAGATTTAATGTGATTTATTAAATTTATTTAAAGCTTTTAGAAGTCACTGACAAAAGAACACTTAAATTATAAAAGTGTTACAAATATACTTTTTTTCTTGTTTTTAATAACTAAAATACCAACATCCATACTTGCAGCAATGTTATTTCCACTAACTAAAATAGTGGAAAAAATAAATAAAACAGATCTGATTTTCATAGCGTTAGTGCTATGTAGTTTATTCTATTCTATGTTCTTATGTTCATTAATCATAAATTATTATGAAAATGAAGGATAAAATCAGGCTTAGTGCCTGTGAAGTCTTCTGTTATTGATGTTCACATATATTGAAATGATTCTGGATGCTAATCTGTAAGGTGAATCATTTGCTGCAAAATTCAGAATTGTTTTGCTAAATTCATCTCTTTTCATATATGCATTAGATTTAAAATATGTTTTTAGCAATGCTTAGTAAACCAATTATTGCTTAGGGGTGATTCTTGCCAAATTTATTGTATGGCATAATCTCACCAGAAAAAGTTCAGGCTTACCAGGAATTAGTATTTTATATTTTTATTAAGTTCAGGGGATATTTCTTTGCAGAACTTTTTTCTTGAAGCAGATCACTGATGGTAAAATCAGCATGCCTCTGCTACGCATGTTTTTCCCATAAACTTGAAGTCCCTTTACAGCACAGGCTGATGCTTCTGAGAAATAAGGCTTTGTCTTGAGTACAGAGCCAAATCAATCATTAACTTCTCATACAGAAGGTTTATGATGTGGGCCAGGCCCCTAAAGCTGAGTGGTGTTTTGCATCAGGTATGATAGTTATATGATTTTTCTAAAAATGTAGCTTTAATCTTGTGCATGTCTATTTGTATATCAAAGGAAAATATGAAGCAGAGTCTTAGCTCTGTCTTCATCTTGTCTGAATCAGCACTTTGTGCATTGCACTGGAGCTGTGCAAGCTCAACCCAGTTAAGCATCTCTCCCTGGTTTTTGATAATTACCTCTTTAAATCTCAGTGCATATGACCTGACTTGTCACAGTGAACTCCAGTGAAAAGCATTACTGAACTCCCAGGAGGTTCTTTTCTGGAAGTTCTATTTTATTTTTTCTTTTGAATATTAGTTTACAAGGAAAATGTGGCTCTTAAAATTTCTCGGCCCTGAAAGGGAAGGCTGGAAGGCGTTCAGGTCCAGAGTTCAGTAACAGCCTGTGTACTCTTTGTGAAAAGAATTATTTCTGTATACAGACCTCTCAGGTTTTGCTTGCTAACCATTTTAACTATTTCTAATCAGGTATCTGATCAACTTTTACTATGCTTTTGCCAGAAGAATGAAACAGCTTGTGGAAGGCTTAGACAAATACATGTATTTTTTTTTTTCTATTTCAGTCTATTCAGCTTGCATTCAGCTTAGGTTTTAGAGCTTCACAGTGCAGGGGATGGCAATTACTTTTAACTGATACTTGAAATTCTCTTTTAATCAGATTTCTTATTTTCAAGACTTCAGAAAAGGCTTCTAATTTCACCATGAGCGTTAATAGTTTATGACAAGAATAATAACATGAGAGATATATAATAATATATTGAATGTTGTATTTTAATGCAACATACATTCTAAAATGTGAACTTCATTTTCATACAATATGTTGCAATAAAAATTATAATTAGGCTTTATAGTCTTTTCTGAAAGGTGGATTTCTTGTCATCAAAAAATAGTGGGTAAATCACTAGACTTCCATGGAGCTGCAGTCATCTTTAGAAGCAGAAAATGTTGTGCAGTGTTTCTGTGCTAAAATAATCATAGCTCAACTTCCACTGTTGGGGTGGTGCAGCCCTTGTATTTTCAAAAAAAGACATCTGTCAGGGGAACACATCTCATCTGCAATTTGATTGCAGAGCACTTAACAAGAAAGGGCATGAGTAAGTCAGGTAGGGGCTACCCAGGCCTGCCATGAGCTAAGTCTTTATCAGGCTCTCCTGCTGGATCCCTGGGGACCCTGAGCAAGCAGCACTGCTTCCATGTGTCTGGATGGTATGGAGGGACCCTCAGGCTGCCTGATACCAAAGGGGCCCTGGCGCCGTTCTTACTCAAATGATCACAAGAGCACTGCCAAGCAAAAGCATCTTGATTCACCAGTGTCAAGTTGCAAACTTTCCAGTCCAAATGGACTTCTTTTTCTTCCTTTTCTTTCTTTCTTTCTTTCTTTCTTTCTTTCTTTCTTTCTTTCTTTCTTTCTTTCTTTCTTTCTTTCTTTCTTTCTTTCTTTCTTTCTTTCTTTCTTTCTTTCTTTCTTTCTTTCTTTTTCTTTCTCTCTTTCTCTCTTTCTCTCTTTCTCTCTTTCTCTCTTTCTCTCTCTTTCTTTCTTTCTTTTTCTTTCTTTCTGTCTTTTTCTTTTCTTTCTTTCTTTCTTTCTTTCTTTCTTTCTTTCTTTCTTTTTTTCTTTCTTTCTTTCTTTCTCTCTTTCTCTCTTTCTCTCTTTCTCTCTTTCTCTCTCTCTTTCTTTTTCTTTCTGTCTTTTTTCTTTATTTCTTTCTTTCTTTCTTTCTTTCTTTCTTTCTTTCTTTCTTTCTTTCTTTCTTTTTCTTTCTCTCTTTCTCTCTTTATCTATTTCTCTCTTTCTCTCTTTCTCTCTCTTTCTTTCTGTCTTTTTCTTTCTTTCTGTCTTTTTCTTTTCTTTCTTTCTTTCTTTCTTTCTTTCTTTCTTTCTTTCTTTCTTTTTTTCTTTCTTTCTTTCTTTCTCTCTTTCTCTCTTTCTCTCTTTCTCTCTTTCTCTCTCTCTTTCTTTTTCTTTCTTTCTTTTTTCTTTCTTTCTTTCTTTCTTTCTTTCTTTCTTTCTTTCTTTCTTTCTTTCTTTCTTTTTTTCTCTCTTTCTCTCTTTCTCTCTTTCTCTCTTTCTCTCTTTCTCTCTTTCTCTCTTTCTTCTTCTTTCTGTCTTTTTTCTTTCTTTCTTTCTTTCTTTCTTTCTTTCTTTCTTTCTTTCTTTCTTTCTTTCTTTCTTTCTCTCTCTCTCTCTCTCTCTTTCTCTCTTTTTCTCTCTCTCTCTTTCTCTCTCTTTCTCTCTTTCTCTCTTTCTCTCTCTCTTTCTCTCTTTCTCTCTTTCTCTCTTTCTCTCTCTCTTTCTCTCTTTCTCTCTCTCTCTTTCTCTCTTTCTCTCTTTCTCTCTTTCTCTTTCTCTCTTTCTCTCTTTCTCTCTTTCTCTCTTTCTCTCTTTCTCTCTCTCTCTTTCTTTCTTTCTTTTTCTTTCTTTTTCTTTTTCTTCCTTTTCCTTCCTTCCTTCCTTCCTTCCTTCCTTCCTTCCTTCCTTCCTTCCTTCCTTCCTTCCTTCCTTCCTTCCTTCCTTCCTTCCTTCCTTCCTTCCTTCCTTCCTTTTCTTCCTTTTTTCTTAGCTCTACTAGCTCTAAACCATTGTCTACTACTGTTAGCTCACGTATGTGGATTTATGCTAACAGATAATGCAAATTGCAACATTACAGAGAGGAAAACTACCCATAAATTTTTAGCTTAGTCTGATAATATAACTAAAAAATAGGAAAAACAAAATCAATGGTGACTAAAACATATTAAAGAAAAAAGTCTAAACCATCTCTTATTCCATTGACTTGCCAAGACTGGGAGACTTTTGTCATGTTGTGTGCACCAACTGCTTGGGGCAGTCACCTAATCATACTCATCAACCTCCTGAAAACTGGATGAGAAGGAACTCCATCCCAAGGGACTTGCAAAGAAAATAATTTTGCAGAAAATTTTCAATGAAGATCGGTTCATTTTTTAAATACAAACTACCTCCATTTCAAGACTAGTCAACATCTTTGATGTAAATACCAGACCAATAATAAAAAGAGATAAGTCTGATGTTGATTAACTAGAATTATAAAATAAGGAATGAGATTTATTGATTCTGAGTAGCCATGCAGTGTCAAGTTCAATAAATCATTTCACTGGTTTAAGAAGAAAAATGAAGAATTAAAAGAAGTCAAGTTGCAGGGTATCATGGTCTACATCATTAAGTGTTGTATACTATATTATGTGATGCATTTCCAGATTCATATAATGGAACCTGAACCTTAATGGAAACTGGCAGTACTTGATACTTTGTACAACTGGTTATCTGCAGAGTTGTTGAATTATGCCCATGTGAACTTGTCTCTAGATATTCTAGGTATTCCATTTGTTTGTTTGTTTGTTTGATAAGTTTTGACCACTGTACATGAACTTTTCTGGAGTATTCTTAGATTATAGATATTTTCCTCATAAGTCTATATTCCTGAGTTCTGATATTCAGATTCACTTATAGCTATGTCTATAGGACTGTGGCTTTACTTGATTGCAAAGCCATTAGATGTAAAATTGTCAGATGTAAACTGGTAAGAAGAACCACAGTGAAGACTGGGTAGAAGCAGCAAGCCACAGAAAACATGTCAAGAGGGAGCAAAGTGGTGGTCTGAAAGAGGAAAGCAGCGTACTCGTCTCTGTGGTAGCAGCATTTGACTTGTTCTACAATCAATGTTATGTTGCAGATGAAGCAGCACTGGGAGAGTGTGAAAGGTGATGTTGGGAAGGTCTGAAATCTGAAGTGAGGTGGGAGACATCAGCAAAGCAGAGCAATGTTGACTGTGTCTGCAGCTCTGAGTTCTCCATTGGCTTCATGCTTCTGCAGAGATATCTGCTGGAATAACTTAATGGCAGAACTGGTTTCTTTTTAAAAAATGCCTTAAGTAAGAACAACACAGAATCTGTAAGTCTTCTGTAGAAAGAATGAACATTTTCTTCTCAAGGCCCTGCTCTCATAAGGTCAAACTGAGAACCTTTAATTTAAATCTGCTAGGGAAACTATATGGCTCCATATGGTTTGATCCAAGTTCCCTGAGATCACTGACAACGTTTTTGTATTAACTTAAATGGACTTTGGATAGGACCTGGTAATAATTAGAGTACAAAATGTCTGGCACTCTCAGGAAAACAGGTGGATGAATCCATAACTAAGCAAAATATGAACTTATACATATTTATTGTGGACAGCTGCAGGCAAAATCCCACTGTTTTAACCCTATACAGCCTTTGTTATGTGCATGCATTCCTTTGCACTAACCACCTGTTATTTATCAGTTGCACCACACCATCATTGCCATATGTGGAAGAATTGGCTGCGATTGATACAGACACCATCCCTGGAGTGCAGTCTCACATGAGGGAGTCCTGGGGATGTCAAGGACACTCCAAGTGATGAGGAGGAGCTACAGGCTGGCTGCTGAGTGTAGCCCTTGACTTTGGGAGCTTACATGGAATAAACACTGCTGGTTCTTTGTCACTTCTTTGAAAAGGACAAATTTGCATGATGAGAACAAGAAAAACAAAGTTATCACATCTGGTACAACACCTTGCACTCATGAATGCGATTTTTCAACCTTTCTTGGACCAATTAAAACTATCAGTTAAGTGAGTAATGAAATATTTCTCAACATTATTAATCAATATTTCTGATATAAAGATGTTCTGCGATAACTTATATAAACCAAGAAGCAAGGGCTGTGTCTAGCAGAAAAGAATAGGCACAAAAGAACTAGGCACAGAAGTATAGTTTTCATGCAGAAAACCTGCCCTAGCAATAGTGTCTCGCTTATTCACTGTGTGATCTCTTATTTGCTTCTCTGGAAAGGACCAGAACAGCTGTCAATAAAAATGAGAGGCAAACCTCCATTGATTCCAGCTGCAATAGGCTCAAATTTTAAAACTCTCCTTTTGCCTCACCCATGCATACTAACATGTGTCTAAACAATCCGTATAATAAAGTAAAAACTGTACAGAATTTAGAATAGGCTTTCTAGGAGACTTGGGATATACTGTTGAATATTTCCAAGTAACACCTTTATACTTTGTTCATTTACTGCCTGCTTCCACTAAATCTCATTTTGACTGCAGTCTTTTGTTTTTAGCTTCAGAAGGTTTTGAAATCAGCCCTATAATGTTACTGGAAAAAAGAAAAAAAAAAAAGAAAAAAAAAAAAAGAATTAAAACGAAATCCTGATTTCTTTTAAGTCAATGACAGAACTTCTATTTTATTTATCTTTTAGTGCCAGTGATAACCTTCCATCAGGAAATTGATTCAATTTATATAATCATATTTTCATGTACGTAATGACTAATGCTTCTCTGTTACTGTTTAAAAGAGATTTCAAAGTCTGCACAGAAGAGAGAAACACTTAAGAAAAACTTGCTGGGACATTGTATGTCCTAATGATATTATTTTTGATGTTCACTGCTTAAAATCAGCTCTGTCTTTTATTTTGTTTGTCTGCTCTTCCTGAATCTGCCAGGGTCATGCTGAGATGGCCATCATCAGTTGTCAGGATGGTCTGAGTTTGAGTCTGGTAAACACAGATGCAGTTTCACATTTCAGACACAGAGTGTTGTGGACATTTAAAAAAAAAAAACAAAAAAAAAAAACGAGGGTTGGGAGGCTGGGGGAATTTAATGTCCACTTGCTAATCTGTGTTAGCTCTTTACTTCTTCCAGACATTTACATGTACTGGAAAATCATCATGACCTTCTTAGTCTAGGACTTTCCACAGCTTACATACATAAATGACAGTCCTTCACAGTGGTAAACTCCCAAACTTGTGTTTCCCATTACAGCTCTAATTGTAGTTGTTGGGATATGTAGTACAAGACTAAAATGATGCCATGGGGACCTTAAAGTTTTTTATTCTTTCTTCTGTCATTTTAACAGGTTGTAAAATTATAGAACCAGAAAATGGCTTGAGTTGGAAAGGACATTAAAGCCCATATAGTTCCAACCCCCTGCCATGGGCAGAGACACCTTTCACCACACCAGGCTGCCCAAAGCCCCATCCAGCCTGGCCTTGAACACCTCCAGGGATGGGGCATGCACAGCTTCTCTGGGCAACCTGTGCAGTGCCTTACCACCCTATGAGTGAAGAATTTCTACTTAATATCTCATCTAAATCTCCCCTCTGAAAGTTTAAAACCATTCCCCCTTGTCCTATCATTATCTGACTGCGTAAAGTTACTCTCTGTATTACTTTGGGAAGAAGAGGGCTCCTCGTTCTGTTATTGCACCTGTAAATGTCAGATCTCTATATGTATTTTTCATGGCAAAATCCTCTGTCTAGATGTAATAACAGCTTTTTGCTTGAATGCTCAAATATGTATTTAATATTTCCCTAAATCTTTCATTTCCAAGATTTCCTTTTAAACAGAGATGTCTTCCAAGTCCTCCTAAATACAGCTGTTAGCCTTAATCTTATTTTAAGGCAGGTCTATCTGTGACAATAGAAGTATTATATAGGTATAAAAAGACAAGCATACAAAAAGCTGGCATAAAAAGTTACCTGACAGAAAAAGCTGGAAAGATAATGGTTAGATAAGAATCTCTCTTCCTCTTTTGCCTTTGTCATGCCTTAATCACTTAATCAACTCATTCCCTGAGACAGCCACCCTGACACCAGCCGGGTCTTTATTCACTAATCTGCTGCAGGAAATATGGCTGGGCAGCAAATTCCTTTTGCTTGCTCCTAGTGGCCAAGTGGATGAGAATGCCGTGAGGCCTGCTGTGTCAGTTAACACCGAGTAACACTAAAAATCAGTGGAACCTGGACCCTTCTCCAGTGCATACAAATCTAAGCATATTCCAATAGCACACAGTGTGAAGCCAAAGCTATGCATTTATTTGTACTTACAGTGGAATTCTCATTATCTCCAACAGTTTGTGTGTTTGTTTGTTTTGCCTATAGGCACTGAGTGTATGGATTGTTCTTGTTTTTTATGAAGAACACATTTTGTAAGAACTATTTCTATCCTAGCAAAATAACTGCAGTTGCTATTTATAAAGTACGGGATCTGGTGTTTTGGTCTGGATGCACCAGTCACACCATTTATTTCTGTTTCATGATTCATCGGGTACAGTTCTTGGAATGATATTTTATTTCAATGTTTTTTTAAATTGTCCCTTTGTTATTGTTTTGAAGTCTAATGTTTGGATTTGGTGAGCTTCCTAGAATATAGACTTAAGTCCTACTCACTTCCATGCTGGCATCTTTTGGAGAATTCAGTGTTCTCTTCCGTCAGCTCTTGGAAAGCGGCGTAATGTGTTTAGCATGACAGAATGTTTTCCTTCTCGTGTGCTCTGCTGTAAACAGTGCATTGCCTTTGACTGTCCATGTCTCCAAAGTGTTCCTCAAGTAGTCTGCATTCCCATTTTAGTGCTCTGCCCGCCCCACAGGTTTCCACTTGTTGACCAGGGGAGGTAACAAATCCATCCCTCACCACCAAATACCTCTCTCACTAGCCACAGCCTTCCACCACAGCCTGGAAAAGCTGTTGGTCTCTTTGAGAGGCAGCAGTGTTAATTATTTATATTTGCCTCAGCCTCTCCTCCTTTTCCATGCAGTCATCGAGCTGTCCCCTATGGGTGCAGGAGGTGGACTTTGCAGCTGGAGCCCCAGAGGGACATCAGAGCACCAGCTCCTGGTGGTGGTAGTGCTACACAGTGCCTGCCCAACACCTGGCTCCTAACCCAGCAATACCTGCCTGGGTAGGTCTCATTTGGTCCTGTCCTACCTCCTGGCATCTGCAAAGTCACAATTGCAACCCCAGAGTGTTCTTCACAAATTTCGACAACAGTTTCCTTTTGACGAGTGTTTTTGAAAAGATGCACTCTTACCAGAAGAATTTTAGAAATAGGATCCAAAGAGGATGTGAATATAAATTAAGCAAATTTGATTACTGCTTGGAAAGTACATTTCAGTACAGTTTGTGGCTGTTCTTATCCAGCAGTGCTGTGCACATAGGGAGGGAGATCATAATTATTTAGAGAGCGGGAAAAGGACTTGGCTCTCTCCGTCGCATTCTGCTAACTCTTTGATACATTAGCTACGAGTATGCTATATTCCTATCCAATTTTTAAAAACAATTCAAAAAGCCCTCATAGCTGCCACTTCCTCACCATTTCATGGATGGCAGTGTGCCGTGGCAGGGTGGCCCCATCCCCATTGCTGCCCAGGGAGGCAGCAGCAGGGGTCCCTGAGCATCCAAGGTCTTGGGATCCATCATGTTCCTTGGGGAACACAGCCTGCAGCCTTGGCTCTGGGGTCCAACCATTTTGCAGGCTTCAGCTCTCTCACAAGAGACATGCAGACAGAGGAAATGGTCTTTATTCACGCTCTCTGCTGCTCATACACACTTGAGAGCAGCCAGACTTTGGCCTTCTGTTTTTCATTACGACTGAACATTTGAAATGTGGTGTGCATTTTCCAGAAGGGGCATGTTGTGTATTTAATTTATGGAAGTAAAGAGGAGAGGAAGAGTCGTCTAGATTCCTTCTGGTTCAGTGTTGTGTATAAATGTGAGAACTGGGGTAGTATTATGCTATGTCTTCCACTGATTATTAGCCAGATGTCTGTGTATATACTATTTGATATGAACAATTCTTTTTTATAAAATACATGTGTCTCTGGTTTATTTATTATGTGGTTATATGCAGGGGTCTTACATTTCTTGATAAGACAGATATATCTAAAGGGAAAACAAACAAACAAACAAAAAAAAAAACACTGCAATATGTGGATGCTATTTCAGCTCTGAAGCCTTGATATTTTTAGCACCTTCATTTTTGGAATAACTTCTACCTTAGCTGTATAAAACTTGGAGATACACAATACGTGCAGGGAATGCAGAAAAAGCCTTATTTTAATTCAACTATGTATATGTCCTGGGCTGCATAGTACAGAGTGTGTATTGGGAACTGGCTTAGAGCTGAGACTTGGCAGTGTGTGGGTGTCCACAGGACAAATAAATGAGCAGTTTGCACTGAAGGACCCTGCTCTGCACCTACAGAATTGTAACAAGACCTCACTTGTCAAAAAAATCAGGAGAAACATGGGGTATCATAAACATGGTTCTTTCCTGGTTTTAAGAGAAGTAAATCAGGAGTAAGGTTTTTTGATCCAGATCTAAATTGAAAAAATGAGCTCTCCTTTTCTGATAAGTGAAAACTCATTTCTGTTCTGGGAAAAGCTGTGCAGAGCAAAGGCAGTGTACCTCAGCACGTGAGATAATGCTTGAGCGAGCACAAGAGGCACAGACAGAAAATGGATAAACAAAAATCCATCTTTCTTTATGGATGGAAATGAGAACGCGTCCCTTCCTTCAGGCAGAGCTACTGCTGGCCAGTGTTTGATCCTGTCGGGATACGGTCAGCATCCTGAACCACCTGGCAGAGCGGGACTCCTCCCAGGGAAGTGCCAAGGTTCCAGCACAGGAACAAAATGCTCCCTCTGTGCAACAGCAACTGAAGCAGCTGCACCAGCCCTAGGCATTCAGGAGTCATAAGTGAGACCACAAAAATCATTTGATTGTTTCAAAAATAATGAGATTTAAAAGTAGCAGATACACAACTCTTCTCATTTGCTTGGGATTGTTGGAAGTTTTCAAATTCATTGCAACTTTTCTCCACAATCCCAGGGGCAAATTCATTCTTAAATATGGGACTCTAGGAACCAGAGTGTTGTTTATTTATTTATTTATTTATTTTTAAATACCTCAAATGGTAAGAGTTAGAAATATTACTCTCAAAATCTCAAAATATTCCATGAGTAGCCAGGAAGGACTGGTTTATTACAATTAAGATGAAGAAAGAGGACATCAAATTAATTCCAGAACTTGATACTGCTGACAAGATGAGGGAAGGTAAAGGACAATATAACTTACTAATACAATACATATGTTTGCAGTGAATCTATTGTAGTGATGGGAGGTTGCCAAAGGCTTTAAAAAACATACACATACACACAAAAGCCCTTCTGCAAGGGGAGTTAAGCATCTCTCTGCAAATTCTGGAAGTAATAATGATGCCTGTATTTCTTTCTTCCCTAATCTCATGGTGAAGCAGATTGGGTGTCAGCTTGGGAAGGAAAGCTTTATTGCCACCAAGAAATATTCCTGGATTTCCCTTAGTATTTCTGTCTCACTCTTCCCCTTTCATTGAATGAGCCACAGCCACAGACAATATTTTTTATTTCTCAATCTTTCTACCTACAGCTCTCTGTTGTTACACATGAGCATTCAGGGATGTCAAGGCAATGTTGTGTCCATGCTCCCATGAATCGTATCAGCATGTCACTTTAATAATGAAAACAATTAAACATGTTCAAGTTGGAGTGCTGATATTTTTCAAAGCAAAGGCACTATGCACACACAGAGCTGGGCTGTACCTCTGTGGGACAAAACTCTGTCTGCAACAGCACCAGCAGCATGCTGATGGCACCAACCCAGCATCACTCACCAGTGTTTCAAAGGGACCAGAGATCAGGAAGAGATGGCTTTGGGGAGTAGGATAGCCATGTAGCCACTCCTCCAGGAATAACTGGTGGTGCTCCTTTGCTCACAGGGCTTTTCTGGATGCAGCTGGGGGTACTACTCTGGGCAGACCCTACAAGGGGCATGCCACAGCTGACATTTTCCTGTTTATGAGCAGCCCCAGGATGGCTCTATGGGATCCTAGAACTCCTCCGCCATTGAGGGCAGCTTTAGAGAGAGCAGAAATGAAACATATTTTCACAGCAGGGAGGAAAAGAGAAAGATGAGAAGTGTGGCACTAAACAAGGAAGAAAATCTGAAGAGCTGGCAGCAGGGAGAGCCAAGTCCAAGTACTAGCCTGTGGGTTGCATGAATTATCCATGCAATTAGGATAATTGCTTCCAGGGCAGTTACTGTGGAAGAAGTCCCATAAGATTTCAAGAGAAATCATTAAAAAAATCCAAATGCAGAAAAGAAAGATAAAATGATAAACAGATGAGAGATCCCATTTTGTATTCTTCAGCAAACTTTGCCTGAAACACGTGATGATTTCTTATGTCTTCAGTATTTTTCTTTCTCCCTCTAATCAAGACTTTTCTCTCAACTTTCTTTTATTTTTGCTTGTGTGTAAATCATCATGGCTGGCACCTTCTTGTTGACCTTATCTGCACTAAGAAGTCTCATGCAAAGTAGTTCATGATATGGTGGCAACATCTGAACCATATTTTACATCAATGCTCATATATCATTGTTTGTAACACTGTGAGTGCACAATTGCTGGAGACAAGTACAAATTGCCCTGCTGGAAGGACAGCTGGTGAGATTTATGTCACATTGTTGCCTGTTCTTCCAATAGGAAGTTCTCTCTAGTGGTACAAGTATGACCTCTTTGTTGAGCAATATACTACATGGCCAGACATATGGAGTCTAGCCTTTCTGTCTTTATGGTGCAATATAAAAACACACTACAATACCTGACATAACTCCAACTGAAACAGCTCCAGAACTGGGAACAGCCTAGCTGCATCAGCACAGTGGTATGCCCAGGCTAATTAAATTAGGGCAGAGGCTGCACTGATGAAGCTATATTGTTCCTAAAACCCAGATAATATCTCAGCACAGAGTTGCGCTGTGTGATATAGCTAACCTCTTTGAGACTGTTGAGAAAATGTGGATATAGCCTTTAAGATTTGGAGATGAGCACCCACATAATAGCTTTCATCTTACCGACCTGTTTTAAATATTGACACCATCCTAACTGTTTTTCAGTCTTTATTCCCCAGTTTCCTTTACATTGAAGCAGTTGCTGAAGAAAAACAAAAACCCACAGCTAAAGATAACTCAAGGAAGGAGTTCAGAAAAGTCCTCACCAAGCTCTTATAAAATTCTTATAAAATGGAATAGAAATTGTCCAAACCTTTCCACTAATATCAGACATGAAAATTTGTCCACTTTCTCAAAGTTGTCCATTGTTTTCCAATACATGCATTGAATGACTTAGTCCTATCATTCCTAATACGCTTTAAGTCTCTTCTCACTGTTCTTAATTGTGCTGACCTTAATTTTCTTTGCTTCCCTTTTCAAGTTTTAACAATGCTTTGTAAAATGCATTTCTGTTGTATATTTTTATCATAAACTTCCTTTTTTCTTCCACTTGCTAATTTTAAGTTCTCAAAGCTGCCTTCTGTACTTTCTGTGCTACTGACTCCACTTGAGTCTTCCAGCATGTAGAATTTGATTCTTTTTTTTTTTTTTTTTTTTTTGATGACCATGCCTTGATGAATATTTTCTGCCTTCTGCTCTATAAAGAGTAAGCTCATGTCTTAGATGTAAGTGGTCAAGCCTCCCAGCTGATTTCTTGTTGGCCACTTCTTTTTACATTGAACAGAGGCAAGTGATGCTTTTTGAATACATCTGGTAAAGACTGCCTCAGTTTCTCTGTTGCTCTCAGGTCGTATTGGACCTCTCCTGTGGATCCAAACATGACAGAATCAGCAAGAGCTGGCTTCACAGAATCGCACACAATCATAGAAGAGCTGAGGCTGGCAGGGACTTCTGGAGGCTACCTGCTCCAAACCCTGCTCAGGAACACCCGGAGCAGTTTGCCCAGGACCACATCCAGGAAGCTTTTGAGGACCTCCAAGGAAGGAGACTCCACAACCTCTCTGGGAAACCTGTGCCAGTGCTCTGTCACCTGCATGGTAAAGCTCTGGTACTAGCTGTTGTATGACTGCATATTGTGGGCACTCTATGTGTAAAAAATTTCTTTAGAGAAGAATAGAAAATTTGCCATCCATTTGAGTTTTATGTGAAACTTCTCTCTTGAGCTCTCTTGTTTCACTAAAATGCAGACAATTAGAGAGATGCCATCATGTTGAGTGTAGGGATCTGCAAGTCGAGCCAGTGAGAAGCCTGTGCAAATTCCAATGCCTGTTCATGAAGCCTTGAGCATTTGCTGGTTGACTGCTGATATATTATGAAGAACGGGAGAGCTCTTGGGATGGCATTTCATGCCTTTTCATGGTAAGAAAATATGAGTTGTGGTTAATGACTGCATGGTGTGCAAGACAATGTAGTCCGGTCCCATAGCTACTGCAGAACATCTTGAGTTGCTGAATGGTTTGGTTCAAACATTAAATGAGCCATCAGAGTGTATCCAAGATAGCTGTTATTTCTGACAAATCTGATTACAGTCAATAAGTGTAAGTCTCAGGGAAGAGGCACCACTAAAGACTTTCAGCAGGTACACACAAAAAAATTAAAAAGCAACACTAACCTTCACGCATTCACTCCAAATGTGTTTATCAGTACTAAATGTCCTTTCCCTTTATCTGGGCTCAGTAAAACAACAACAACAACAACAACAATTCTGCTTACAGATTTGCTTTTTGCAACACTCTAATAGCGAGGAATTACTAGTGTTCAGATTTGCACATTTCAGAGGAATGAGTTTGTTTATAGAAGATGACTTAATCATGCTCATTTTCTCTGGAAGCTGAACCAACTCCTACAGCCAGCAAACAAAAATAATGCCCTCTCTGCTGCTCCATGTCACTTCATCTGAGCAGCTCCAAAGGTGTTGCACCACATACAAAATCAGGGAAGGACTGAGTAAATCTATCATCAAAAAAAGAGTTGGAAAAATTGTGATCTAGAAATGGACAGTACATAGGTTAAAGTAGGAAATGTATTTAGTAAGTTATGGTTTAATTTATTCATCTTCACCTGTCTCCTTGTGACACCTCCCTAGGCAAGAATTGTGCAAGTGAGATCCATCACGACAACATGGAATGAAAGAAGGGAAATACATTTCTAAGTCAGATGGGATATGTATCTTATAATCATTTGCTTTTTTAATGGGAGTAGTCATGAATTGCCAGATCCAGAAACCCCCAAGATTTGCAGCTGTATCCTGGCAGCACACCAAGGTGCCTGGGCCATGCTTACTTGCCTGTGTATTTGCATACTTGCAAATTTAAAAATAGCATATGGAATTGCATTTGCCTGTACTTTAACTTTCTTGATAAGGGTTAGACAGTGACACCCTCTGAATGAGAAGATAGGGGCAGAAAGGACCCTGCTCCATGTCAGCCACAATGTCAGATGCTCCAAGTGCATCCTGGGTGTCACCTGCCCCCATGGGAGCAGGAAGAGCCAGCCCAGAGCCTGAGACCTGCTCTCAGAGCCTGCCAGCTGATGAAAAGCAGGATGCTCAGAGTGAATTGCTTCCCTTCGAATGGTCCCACCCATACAGGTCTCATGCAATAAGCCCTCAGAAAGTAACACAAGACAGTATTCCCAGGGAAAAACATGCATATGTGCAGTTTAATGGAAAGGAATTTCCTGTTGTTTGGTTTGCCTCTGCCATCTGTCCAGGGAGAGAAACACCTTTCTACCTGGATTGTATCTGAACTCCCTTATTTCTTGTTGTTGTTGAGCAAGAAAGGTCCTTTCTATCTGCTTTCTTGAGTTACTCACGTTCTCTCATGAAACAAAATCAGGTATTTTCATTTCTTATCATAAGAAAGGCCCTTAGGTCTGTAAAATTTTTCATTGCCCTGGTCTAAATTTTTCATTGTCCTGGTGTCCTTTGATTAGGTGAAATATACTGCATTAACAACAAAACACACAAGGACAAAAGAGTAAAATCTGCAGTCAGGCGTAATAACTCTTGTGGTCATTTCCAAGGAAAAAAAATCCTTCAATTTATTTTAAAACTTTTTTGCTTTACCTATTATTATATTTTTTTTCCAAAACTTAATTGGATTTATTTACTCACTGATGTATTTAGTCTCAAACTGAGTGATGTTTTTCTGATACAGATTTTCATTTAGAGGGGGAAAAAAAAACAAAACAAAACAAACAAACAAAAAAAACCTGCCCTAGAACAGCTTTACAGCTATATTTACCCACTTTACAATAACCACTGCCAAAAGTAACTTCTGCTGTGTAGCTTAGTAATCACACTCATGCTGCAATATGCTCGAATTGCCCTGCAGACGATGGGTAAAAATAAGAGAGCTAGACGTAAAAGCACAGGGTGAGCGAAAGAGCAGGCAGGAGAAAGATGTCCTCAAAGAGATTATACGGGTCAAGTCATGCAAGTGCTTCTATTACTGCTGATTAATTCTGTCAACTGTTATGTGTTGCATGGCATGAGCATGCACAGAGCAAATGTACAAGGAAGCTGAGACTATTCTCTAAATAAGGATGTGGCCCAGACTGCTTGAAATGGTGTGTGTGTGTCTGTGCCTTGCAGAGTGATGATGGATGCTAACAGGACGAGAATGAATCTCTATTGCTGTCCTTTTGCAATACAGATATATCTCCCTGCGACCTCAGAGAATTTGAGGCAGGTTTTGTGCTGCCAGCCCCAGGCCTTCAAATAAATTGAGATGATTTGACATCATGTATTTTTAAAATAATAACTGTGGATTCTGGTTTTGGTTGTCCTTTATTTTCTGAACAGAGATCATTTCATTTTCAAGTCTTCCACTTCTACTTCCAAAAGGGCTAGAACTGTACTTAGCAAAATGGAAAGCCCAAACCTTGCTGTATGTCAAGAGCTGAGATCTTAGGAAAATTACAAAATGCGTGAGCTTCTGATAACGATACACAAGCTAACCTTTCCATATGGTCAGGCTGTATTTTTCAAAATGGGAAGTGCACTAAGAAAAAGATGCACACAAGCTTTGGCATGCTTAATTTGTGAAGACTCAGCATTCAGGAAAAGGGCATCAAAAAGAATTTGGGAGGTGATTGCAGCATGAGTCTGGCACTTAAACCAAGAAGGTGCTCCAGAGGAGGTGAAGGTGATTAAAGGGGTAGGCAGAGCAGCACACAGTCTGTCCTGAAGCAGAAGGATGTGTGCAGACAGTGGTGTGACAGCTTGCTGGGGTGACTCTGTCTTTGTGAGCCGTGTCCCTCGCTGTGTGAGTGATGCTGAGTCCTGCTGGCACCAGGGCATCTGCCCCCGCTTGTCACCCACTGCCGGCATCACACACATCCTCCACGCCTCTCGTCAGCCACAGGGCATGCGCACGGCTGCAGTGGCTGGAGCTCTTCCCCTGCCACAGACTGTGGTGCCTGCCCTAAAGGAAGCACTCTTCCCCATCTCTGGCTTCACAGCATGAAGACACAGCATCAGGCACAGTCAAATGTGCTGTGAGGTGGGTCATGGGAAAGTCCCTGGTGCTCTTTAATTGTGCTGGACTATGTTGTATGATGGTCTCCTGGGAGCCCCAAAGGAAGACCTGGTTTGGGAACCCCCTTGTCAGAGTAGTATCACCTGTCTCCTTTCCTCATGAGTACTCCCTGCCTGCTGCAGCCCCCAGGGTGCTCATTGCTGGTGCAGGACCCACTTTCATCTGGAAGTGTAAAAAATATCCCTCCAGTTCCTGCACTAGGAGGCATCACAGCTATGTGATACAAATGCATCTGTGGTGTAAAATCAATCTGACAGATCAAATTCTGGGAGAGGGTAACTTGGTACATTTGTCTGCTGAACTTCCCTGAATGACAGAAAATCCTCTCCAAGGAGCAAGTGGCTGGGGAACAAATGGGTTGAAAACAGTTTCAAATGGTGCCTTGAAGTAGAGTTTGTGTTCCTGAAAGCTTACTCATTTCTTCCTAATATGCCAACTAGTCTAATAAAAGAAATTGTCTTTCCCTAGAAGCCTTGCCTTGTGATAGCCATCTGCTAATGAGAGATACTATTGTGATGAATAATGCCGTAATCTTTGGGAACATTTGCTCCAAGAGAGCCTTGTGGCAGCAGGAGGCTTCTCTCCCACTCCTAGATATAGTTTGCATGGGAGCATGGGCTCACCAGGGAAACGCAGTGATGTCTAAGAGCTTGCATCCATCTCAATTGCCATTAGCTTAATCATAGATGCCAGCCTGCTATGTTTCAGCCCAGAGCAAAAACTTCTGGTTGTGTGGTGAAGGGTGGAAATTTTTATCATCTCAGCCATAATCGGTACAGCTGTGTGCTGCTCAAGAAAGCAACAGACAAGTAGACAGGAACGTGGTTTCATCAGCGTTGGTGCTATTTAATACGCAATTTTTTTTTATTTTTTTTTTATTTTTTCCCTGTGGGTATAGAAAATTGTTTTTTTTGTTGTTGTTGTTACTGTTGTTGCAAGCACAATGTCTTTCAACTTCCTTTCACTTTCAGGTATCTCTGATGATCTTCTGCCAAAATCAAGGGAAACACGGGTCTGATTGTAGATCAAAGAAGTAAAAATATTATTTAAAATATTGATTGCAGTGTTTCCCTGCAGGGAAAGGAAAAAAAAAAAAAAAAAAAAAAAGAAGAATGAATATACAGCAGGAAATGTTGGCAGATGCTGACAAAAGCTCCCTTCTTTCTGAGTTTCCTTGAGATAATCTATGCTGTTTCTCAGTCTCCAAATGGAATGGAATTGTCTTAGATGTGGGTAGTTTTAGTGCCTGATATTTGCAGATAAGTTTATTCTTCATGAATGTGTCAAAGGTTGTTAGGATAGTTCCATTTTATCTTCCAGGGGGAAGGGAGGCTGCCTGTGAGTGGCAGGAAATGCAAAGCTGACTGGAGGGGAGAAAGATAGAGACCGAATGGTGGAGAATACAGGCAGAAGGTTGAATGCTGACAAAAACGGGAAGCGACCATATGCGCTGGCAGACATTTGAAGAATTCATTTAGCAGCTTTCAGTCCAGCTAGCAGCGGTGTGAATTTTCCTAGAGAAGGGGATCCATAATTGCTCAGCAGACTGCAGGAGAGACAGGTCCAAATTGCTGGTGCAGAAGCAGAACGTTGTGCTTACAGGAGACAGGATGGAGTAGAAATGCAGAATTAGTGTGAGAGAGAGTTTTACATAGGAATGATACAGGGCCTTATCAGTAGACTGAGTGAATGAAATAACTCAGAGGATGGTTTGCTCCTCCTCCACATTTTCTCCTGCTGTTCTCAACTTTGCTCAGCATTCACCTTCAGAAATTTTCTACCTCTCTGTGCTTGATGAAGGGAAAGCAAGCAGGCTGAGGAAGGAGCAGGTCTGCACAGATTCTGGGTAAAGATAAGCTGCAGATATTTCCCCTGCCCATCCTGTCCTGTGGCTTCTCGCCTCTCCTGCAGGAGGTGTAGCCTGCAGCTCTGCTGCTGGCATTGAGGGCTTGGCATGGGAAAGTCTCACATCACCAGCTCTGGGTTTCTCGTTATGAGGATGGGACTTATCTGGCCCTTGACTTCCCTTGATTTTGGCAGAAGATCATCAGAGATACCTGAAAGTGAAAGGAAGTTGAAAGGCATTGCATTTGCAACAACAACAAAATAATGTCACCACTGATTGTTTTTGCCACTAAAAAGAGTCTTTGAGTAAGTGACACAACAACAACATGAAAACTCCTTTTGAAAGCTACCATGCTTTTTCTGGGTACTCAGCACCCTTCCCGTAGCAGACTGGTTGGGGTTTTCTTCTTATGACTCCTTTGTAGCCCTATTTTGAAGGTAGCCAGGTTCAAGTAGCCTTAGATCTCACGTTGTTATGTGTAGGAGAAAAGCCTTGAACTCTGTTCTGCTGAAACAAAGCAGACCCTAGCACTGGAAACTTTTTTCGGAATATGGACTTTGGGGCTGGCCAGTGGAAAAATAACAGAAGCAGAAGGAAAAAAGTGTGTTTTAAACCAACAGTTTGTTTGGTAATTTCTGTCTGTTTGTGGACAAATAGGGGTACCTTGTCAGTAAGCCAGGCCAGGCAATGTATGCACAGCTATCTACTTGCTTAAATCCTCAGAGAAAAAAAAAAAAAAAATGCACTTGCAATGAGACAGCTACAAAAGCTGAAAATATTTGGGACCACATTCAGAAAAAAAGAAAAAATTTTTTTTACACAGCTTGAGAAATAAACTGCAAGCCCATTGCTACCACACAGCTTATTTCGCTTGTAAATGGTCCAATGGCTCTAATACTTTGTCTTCTCAAGGAAGGACTCCTTGAAGTTGATGTAAATGAGACTTGTTATCTCCTGCAAAGGAAAATCATGTTTGTAATCACTAATGAAACTTGTGAGACACACTGCTACCACAGATAAATGTGATGGATTTTAGAAAGTGTTCATTTTAGGTGCACAGTGGAACAACAAAGTACAGATTGGCTCAGCAGCCGTCTTAAAAGGCTGCCAGTTTCTGCTGTCAGGGATATGAATAATAATACAGATAAACAAAATAAATTGAGTTGTTCAAAACTAGTGCTACCATAAACAACAGCAGAACCTGCCAAAAAAGAAAAAACAAACAAACAAACAAAAAAAACAGCACCAGTTTTTACAACATTTTCACTGCTTATCATTAAAGACTGCTTAGTGATATAAAGCTTTTAAAATAAGTATGGAACGAAGCTGACTCAAACTAGATGCATAAAAATATCTGGGGAAGAAGTCCACTTAAGATAATGGATAGAAATCAGAGGGAAAAAAAAAAAAAGAAGTTGACTAAAAAATTTTAGGTTCCCTGTTCACACTGGGTCACACTGCTTCCTGAAAAGAAGATATGCATTGCCTTTAAAGGACATTTCAGAAATGCATTTAGCTAACTGAATATAAATTTTATTTGAAATTCTCTGCTAATAGGAAGGAAGATGAGGCAGACCTTGTAGCAGGAGTGATCTCAGATGTTGCCTGGTGCTGTTACTGCATTTTCCTTTGGTGTTGTCACAGAGGCTCAGTTTGTAGCAATGGCCCACAGCAGAATGCTCCCATAAATGTGAAACTAATATAATTTATCTGCAAAATTGCATGGTACTGTGGAACAGCACTGTGCAAGTTCTTCTCAGGCAAAATTTTCCCTGGCACTTCAAGTGGGTTAGCTGAGTGAAAACCAAAGTCTACAGCCTATAAACCAAAAAGAGGACATCCACTAAGCAGACCCAATTTCTCTCTCTGCGTGATGATTTTGGCACTGCTTGGCCCCTTACCAGTAAGTCAGTAAGGCTCCTGGTGAATTTCTGAACAGGAGTTTTCAGGGAAAATCCCGGGTGCTGCAAGCAGTCACCCAATTCGGTAGACGGCAAGTTTTCCTCTGAGTCAGCCCTCCCTCACACCTCCAGAAAGCTGGGAGGCACAGCCCGTAGCCCTGTCTTCCTACCCACCCTGCCACAGTGCCGACCGCTCTTGGCTGTGGGGACCAGGCCTGAGTCACCCCAGAGCTGGTGGGCGCCTCTGGCCCCCTGCCCTGTGAGGACGTTTTCCTGTGGGAACAAGTGATGTTAATGCTGGTGCCCAGGCTACATCTCTGATTCACCCATTGTGGTTTTGTTTGTGGAAAGATTTAGATCGAGTAGTATATTGCAGCTCGGTGATTACTTTGTTTGTCTGTAGTGCCTCAAACTGCCCTTCCAAGAGAGCAAGGCCATGCCTTCCTTGCCCACATCAGGCTATTATTATGTGGTGTTGAACTGGCTTTTAAGCAAACAGTTGCCAGGCAAGAATTTCCGTCTATTATTTTTCTGAATCTTTCAAGTTTCCTTGGTATTAGCAAAGGCAAAGCTCTTGGCTGAAGTTGAAAGAAATCATGTGAGATTTGGTTACCACTGAGTTTTGGTGTCTTGAAATAATTTCTCTCCTTTTGCATCTGTGCTTGCATGTTTTTCAGAAATAGAACTAGTGAATTCATCCAGATTTATAGATTGATCCCAAACAAGAATCTGAGTATTCAGCATATTGTGATTGCAGTTTTTATTTTCTGCAGTTATAGTGCTTCAGAGAGTAGATCTTTAACAAGATTTAAATGGTGACATAAAAACATAAAATGTGCTTGGAAAAAATAGCATAAGCAGAAAAAAAAAAGAAAAAAGGTCTGTATGTGTGGCACAAATAAATGGTTTAGCAAGGAGTCATGAACTAACTCATTTTGATAAAAATGAAAGCAATAAGTGAGAAACATGGACTGGGCTGTATTTTGAATGGCGAGACCTGGGGTGGAATAAACAGACTGTGCTTGAATACAAGATTTTACGTGACATCTTAACATTTAGAAAATGTAATATATAATTTCTGATTTCTGCTGGAACCAACATTTTCTTATTTTTACCAGTTGTTTCTTTCTCCTTGTATTAAATAAGAAGAAAGGAATGGTTTCTAGAGAGGGAAAAATAAACAAAAAGTATTTAGAAGATGTTCTGTGCACACAAGGCCAGAGTTCATTTGTTTCTTCCTGTAACCACACCAAGTCTAATAAAATGTGTTCCTTCTGCTTACCGGCTTTGCTTCAACTCCTGTGTGATTGCTGCTCTCTAAATACCATATCATGTGCTCTGTTGATGTCGTGGCCGTTTGAGGCTCTAATTATTGTTAAAAATGAAACAAAGTTATCTCAAAAGGGGAAGAAATGCATATAGATTTCAGATCATACAAGCTTTTTTTTCAGGCTGATCTTGGCATATGCATGTGTTGTTGAAATACCTAATGCCAGAGGTGCTGATAAATCTGAATTTTGTCATGGTGCCATGGAGGAGTTAGTAAGGCAAGATGCTGAAATCAGTACCACCTGGGAAGAGGCAGAGTTTCCCAGATGACAGATATTCCCTGAGACACGGCCAGTTCTCCACCCAGCACATCTCTGCATGGGCTCCCAATTCACCTCTTACTGAGGACAATCAACCCAGGTAATAGGTATGGAGGAGAAAAATGAATTCTTCATCAGTCTACAAGTGCTACAGCATTGCCTAAGAACACAGGTTTTTGTGCTCTGATATATGATGTAAGCTGGGCTCAGGCCTACAGGTGTAATCCTATGTGTTACCCCCTCCTCTCATTTGCAGTTTGGCTTCATGTTCGGTGCAGTGGGGCTCTCACCTGGTATTTTCTCTGCCTCCCTATGGAGGTCACCAGTAGTACAGGACTGCGGGGAAGGCGGGGGGGGGGGGGGGCAGAAAGCAGGTGGGTTTCTTAATGAAAGGAAAAGCTAAGGAAAACTGTAAGGTGCCTGAGAAAAAGCCATGAAAAAAAATAAATGAAGTGGTATATTTAAGGGTTGGGGCAGGGGCATGATCAGCCATACAGTGTTTTGTTCAGTATACTCATTGAGGTAGAAATTGGAGGAGGAGGAGGAAGATGCCTTGGCTCATATAAGTTATTTCCTTAAAGCTGTGAAGTATGCCGCTGACCATATGGGGGCCAGAAGAAAATACTGAAGTGAAAGAGCTGTGGAGAGACCCTACCAATGCAGGAAAAGTCTCCTCATAGAGCCAGCACTTCCTCACCCTCCAGGCAGGAAGACCCTCCGAGGAGTCTGTGATGATCATCATGGCAGCCCATGGAAAATCTGCAAAGAGACATTGGAGCTATGTTGTGTGCTCAGACTCATCTTTACTTTTAAAGGCAAATTCAGGACAACTCAGCCCCAGGAGAAGTATCCTGAAAGAGGAGAAGCTGAGGCAGCAGCCATGCATTTAGTGAAGACCTGCTGTGCCCATATCACAGTGGATGTATGCACCAAAGCCCATCAGCCCCTTAATGGATAACTGCCAGATTATCCACAGGGCTATTTATTGTACTTTATGCATCTGGGGCTGCAACGTCTGATCTGAAAATTGGCTAAAAGTTGTGGGAGGGGTTGCGAATCAGAGGCCGGAGCTTGCATAACTGCGCAGAGTGATGACTTCTAATGCCCAGCTTCCCCTTTCTTGAGGGCTCAAGAGAAATGTCTTTGAACAGTCCCTCGAGGATTTGTGTTCTTAGACCTTTGGAGGACAGTGTGTGCTGATATCATTCTCTCCTGCCAGAGAGGAAATCCACTTGATACTGACCATAACTGCTGCTACAAATCTATTTCATAAAGCTGCTATCACTAGACAGTTTTTTTTTTTTGTTTTTTTTTTGTTTTTTTGTTTTTTTTTTTAAGTAGCAGCAATCAATTTTCTGAGTGTTTAAGCTTGGAAGATTTTTGTGGTCAGTGGGATCTTATGGGAGCTGAGATTTCCCGGATGTTATTACTGGAATGCTGCAGCTGCATTTTTAACTGTTGGTGGGCTGGAAGCTCTTTCACATGGGACTGGATAACCAAGGTGCTGCAGAGCCCTCTGGCTTAAACAGCCAGCAGAACTCTGGAGCTCTGCACTGAAGTGCTTTGTTGGATTAAGGTAATGTCTAATAACCCCTTTGAGAATTGTATCTTTGTTGCCCAAAGCTTCTTAGATAATAAACAGCAATTCAAGAAAGTGAAGACTTCCACTCAGCGTCTGCTTTTTACCAGACTTTGGATGGTTTCTATGCACAAATGTATTCATGCATCATGAAAATACCACACGTTGGGGCATCAGACCATAAACATCAGTACCATAAATGCACTAGTCATTAGTCACTCTGTGTTATCAGCTCTTATTCCTATTGTTCTTTTTCCTAAAGTCAGCCAACTGGGCAGCGGGGATAGTTCCATGACAGCTATGCAAAGACAGGAAACCTGCTGAAAAGCAGCATCTTGTCAAAATGAGGTGGACCTGGATCTCCTGAGTTTATAGCTCGCTGAACCAAAAGTGCTGGCATTTCTTTGTGTAAAAACAAATGTAACTTTCTGCTCATTCTTGGCACCTGGAGTAGAGCCTGAGGATGAGTAGGCTCCACTTATGACACATAACTCTATGGGAATGTGCTTGGTCTTGCTTTTTATAAGCTTTAAATCATTACAGGTTTACAGAAACTGGATGATTCCTTACAGAACCAGGAGACATTATTATCATTTAATTGCATCTTGAATTCTTCCTTAGAAATCCAAAGCAAAAATATAAAAGTATATGAAATGTCATGGAATTGCTTGCAATTGAAAACAAAGCCAAGCACGCTCTTGTACCGGCTCCTTTTACAGCCCCCTTCCCTTCAGCAATACCATTGTCCTAGAATTATTTCTTCCATTTTTCAGTTAGCAAAACAGACAACCTTGTTTGAAGGGCTATTCATTTAGGGCTTGTCAACAGATCAGATATTTAGAAAGTGAACTTGAATTTAATTAAAGGAGTGAATTCCAAAATGGATTAATTAAATTGAATTAAACTGCCCTGTGGACACTGTTAAATAAATCACAGTGGTTGCCAGTGCTTCTTCCCTTTCGACAAGTAAAAGTATCTATGTGGGAGTTTAATTTAGTTTATCCAATCCACTTTAAAGATTAATAAGGATTAGCTTTCCTGGGTGTCCTCATCTCTATGAGCGGACAGCCCTCCCAGAGGCTGGCTGCAGCTTCAGCAATGCTGGGGCATTATTTCTGTGGTTACTCCCCTGTTGTGGGAAAGCTCTTACACCGCTTATATCCTGCCCACTCCTTTCCAGCAGGGACAGAGCCTGGCCCCAGTTATGTCTAAGCACTGCAAAATGCGAGTGGTGGTGGGATTTTTTCATACAGGCAAAGAGGAGTGGTGAAGGCCATCTGACCTGGCAGTGCTGGAGCTCGGGGTAGCGAGGAACGTGCGCAGGATCCCCTGGGCAGCTCAGCAGGAGCAGGGACTGAGCCGTAGAGCCAGCTTCAGCCTTCCAAAAATGAATTTTGGTAATCTGTGAGACATCATAGAAGAATGAAAGTGAGCTTCAAAATAGCCTCGCTTGAAATAAAAACATACTTTGGCAAGGCTACGTAAAATGAAAACTGACGTGCTTGACCATCGTATTGACATGTTCATCAAACCGCTCGACAGACTGCAAATATCCCCACGGACTCAGTGCCAGACGTTGGGGCGGCCAACCAGATGTGGAGCAGACCGCGGCTGGGCCTGTTTGCTTCTCCAGCAGGGGTGGAGGGAAGCTGCTTGCAGGTCTGCTGGGGCCACAGCCCGCCAGGACCGTCCCAGCACCAGAGATCCCATCATCTCGTCTTTTTATGAGGTGTTTCAGGGGGAGGTTTTCTCTGCCTCTTCTGGGCTGGGGACTTGGCTGATGGAAAGCACAGTAGGGAGAGGGTTGAAGTGAGAGCATGATGAGTTTTAGGATGGGGAGTGGTGCTACAAAATACCAGTTCCCTGCAAGTATTTATTATCATACAAAAGCATGAAGCTGAGCGTGTTTTTGCAGGATGCGAGTGCTCCAGCACATTCCTTGATCAGATGTCTGTACCTTAGGGAACTGGGCTCCTAGTGAGATTTTGCATGATACCAATTCAAAATAGACTCCTATAAGAGCCACTGCAGACTTGTTTTAACTGAAGAGTATTTGTGCCAATAAACTCACTTACGAGGAGATTGCCAGGAAGCAAAAGCAATAGCTAGTCCAGTCCTGAGCAGCTTGAAAATCTGCTACATATGTATTTATACAATGTCTGCGTGCAGGTGCCAAGACATAGCTCAGGGCTCACAAGTTCCACCAGCACAGGGATAATGGAGTTGATTACTGCAAACACGCAGCAAGCAAACATGCTTAAACATCTTCACAGAAACATTACAAAGGCCCCATTTTTCACCATATTTTCTAAATGTAGCAGATGCTGGGGACTGGGTGCCACAATGCAGATTGCCAGGCGTCCAAGAACCACACTGAATGTGCTGTTAATCATTGGTTGCACTTGATCAGCTCTGAGCAATCATGAAATGCTGCAAGACATTCTTCAGTGGCTCAGTTACAGTAAAATAGAGGCTAATCTCAAAACAAAGGGACTGTCAAGAAGTAATAATTTCTTGAGAACACAATGATACAACCTGCTTAATTCTCAGGCAACTAATGGTGTGTGACAATGCCGTCCAGCTCTGCAAACAGTGCAAGCACTAAGCCAGGGCTGTGGGGAGGCGGCACCATCAGCCAAGCAGCCAGACTGCTCTGACAACTGCCTTTCCCAAAGTCCATGACTCCACAAATCCAGTTTGTACAAGAGCTGAGCTGTGGTAGGTCAGTTACTTTCTTTTTGTATTGCTTGAGAGAAAATAGGATGGGCTGGCTTGAGAAGCAAAAGGAACACAAACAATCAAAGAAAGGAAAAAAGAACTCAAAATGCTGATTCTGAGGGAAAAAGCAACCCTTTTCAGTACCACTGATTTCGTGATTAGTAAAAGGAGTCCTAATAGTGTTCTGCAAATATTAATAAGCATTGAAATAAGACTTCAGTGCTGAAACAGTCATAAGAATATACTTCCTTTAACGAATCAGAACTACCTACCTTACGGCAGACTTATCTTACCACACACTTAAAGAGAGGGAGGTTTGAACCAAAGAGTAAAAACTGACTTGGACAATTGTTGAGCTGAGGATTTGCTCCTGAGCCATGGAGAAGTGGACTGGGCACAAGGGACTTGTGACACACAGTTTTAGGGTCAGAGAAATGGAGTGAGGCACCAGGTTGACTTCAGAATTCTCTACCACCCCAACCAGTTTCCTGTGTGACGCTGAGTGAGATACGTGCTCTCTTTATGTCTCACTGTCTCACCCTGGGCTGCTTGTCTACTTACACTGAAAACTCTCCTGTGATCTGTATCTTTCTGCATAGTCTGTATTAACCTCTTCCTTAAAATTATTTAACTGCTGCTTGGAATCCTTTGTTTTTTATTACTTTCAGAGTTGCACAATAACAGAGAATATCCCAATGGAAACAAAAGGAGTGAGCTTTTTGGGCTGCAGCTGCTGTTCTGCTTTGGCCCTTTGACAGAAGTGCTTTGCCTGTCTCAAACCAAAAGCAACCATCATCTGCACTCTCAGAATAAAATGAAATGTACCCAACCTGCAGGCAGCAAGCAGACTTGAGAGACAGGGCAGAGGCATTGGTGCTAAACATAGGCAATTGCAAGCACAGCATTGCTCTTTGGTGGCCTTCCACGTGGACAGCCTGAGCAGCGGACCCGAAGCATAGGGAGGAGCAGGTTTTGACAGCTTGCCCCTCACAACACTGTGATGTGGGCTGCCCTTTGTTGCCCTGGGGAAGTGTGGTTCTGGGTACAGAAGCACTGCTAGAAGCCCACTTCATGGTAATTCAGGGAAGAAATAAAAGGTTGCCTAAAGTTTGCACATAATGTGTGACTAAGGGCCAGAGTGGGTAAACACTGCCCTTTTGGAAAGCTACAGGCTTTCTTCTTGCCCTTGAAATCACACACTCAGAACAGCTATGAAGGAATCCAACTTAATGCATTTATTTTCTTCCGCTGTCCTGTTAAGGGACAGCTGATGGGGTGTAGATGTTACAGAGAAAAGGAGTGAAGCCCTGATGCACTGCTCCACTCCTGAGGCACTCTGGGCTCTGCCACTGTGGCTCTTTGAAGGTTTATGGAAAAACATGTGAAAGAGGAAATGCTACTTGCTCACAGCTTGTAGGTGGAGGTGGGGGCTGACTTTTTAAAGTTAAAATAGGCTGCTCACCTCTTGATTTGCAGTGGGAGTCAGATGCCAGATAACACACTTCTCTCTGCACCCAACACATCTTATCTCAGTCTTTTGTGTTTTAAAAGTCTGACCCTGGGCTCTTGTGTGCTACTTAGACTTACTTTGCTAAAGATAAAAATAGCACACAGGAGCTATTTTTGTCATTCGCAAAGCAGTTCTAGCATTTTTTTTGTTTGAATCCTCGGGCACATTTTCCTTTCTCCCTCTCCCCCCCCACCCCCCCCCCCCCCCCCCCCCCCCCCCCCCCCCCCCCCCCCCCCCCCCCCCCCCCCCCCCCCCCCCCCCCCCCCCTCCCCCCCCCCCCCCCCCCCCCCCCCCCCCCCCCCCCCCCCCCCCCCCCCCCCCCCCCCACCCCCCCCCCCCCCCCCCCCCCCCCCCCCCCCCCCCCCCCCCCCCCCCCCCCCCCCCCCCCCCCCCCCCCCCCCCCCCCCCCCCCCCCCCCCCCCCCCCCGCAGATCAACACCATGATCCACACCATTAAATCCATATTTTGCAGCTGCATTTTTCTTTCCTTCTGAAATTCTTTCAGATTACCTTTATCTGTTATACCAAAAATCCCTTTAACTGCTTTCTCCAGTCTTTCAGTCTCATCTCAGTGGGCACATTTGCATAAATGTCACCGTGGTGTTGTAGGAATCCTTACAAAGGAATTGGTTTGCAGAGTTTAAAAAATTATAAAAGATTTTACACTTCTTTGCAAGTATTCAACTATATCTTCCTTGAAGCAGTATTTAAAACATATAAAACAGTTAAGCTAAGGAAAGTCAGTCTTCAGAAGATGTGTTTATTTGCATTTGTATTAAAGGTATGTTGTATTAAAATATATTTTAAATGAAAATACAGTTATACGTGCATTTGCATATACTGAATATGTATATCTACATGAACTGCTTTAAGGTTCTTCCAATGACTATAACACCATCTTTCAAAAAAAAAAAAAAATCATTGCTGAAGTACAAAATGTCAAGTATTGATTATAAAAAGTATATTAAACATTTTGAGAAAATTGACAGAAAAAGAAAAACAAACCAAGACACCTCAGAGCTATGAAATGATAGTATTATAGTAATATAGTATTTCTACATAGCAACATAAATAAATTTAAAAAGAAAATGTTCTACTCTTCTTCAGCTTTATATTCTATTCTTCCCCCATAAATCGTAAGTGGTAAAAGGTAAAGTCTGCAATGCCCCTAATTCATTATATCATCAGATAATATCCAATAGGGAATACCCAAACCCCTTCTTTGGTCCATCTTTTTCTGAGCACAGCATAATAAAGACCACAAGGTGAGCTGGAGCTGTCTGCATTGTGGATTAAACTCAAGCTTGGAGGTAGGGAAGGTCATAACTCCCCTTCTTTTTTCCTGTTGAAACTTCCCTTGGGAAGTTGCTTTCAAAAAAAATCAAGTAGAATAAAAATGGAGCTTTTTATAACACTTCTTAAAACAAAATCTTTTGCTATGAAATGACAATATTCAAATATACATCCATTTTTAAAATGCAAAAACAAAATGAAACATCTGTTTTGACTTAGTGCCATTGAATTTTAGCATTTGGAAATTTAAAGATTTCGACTTTTGGATTCCCATGCTTTTTATAAAAACAGGCCCCTCCTTCTCCTCCTCCAGCCCTTAAACCTCAAATCTGGAAAATATTTAAAGCAGCATGTAGATATTCTCTTTTTCCCTTGCTTCCCTCCCACCCCCATTTTCCTGCTGTTTTCTAACCATTTCCAGTTGTCAGGAAGATGTGCTGCTAGAGCAGAATGGAAAGAAAAATCATCCTATGAAATAAACCCAAAAGAATATACAGGTGTTTGGGCTGTGTGTGTCTCTGAGAGGGATCTTCTCCAACCTTCATATGTCCTCTAGAGATGCAGACTTTGAAACAAAATGCTCCGAGCCATGTGTTTGCTTCTCTCATGCATGTTGGTTAAAATGCATCCCTGGGCTGATCCTCTTTATACCTAGAGCTAAACTGAGGAAGCATTACTGCTGCCGGAGGGGATTGTGTGGTATGGTAACTAAATCTGTGAAATGGGAACCATCCACTTTAAATAGGAATAGCAATATTTCTCTTCCTTTGTAAAATATTTTGAGAATCACAGAGGAAACAGAGCTGTAGAGCATGATTACAGGACTTATTTTCTTCGCAATTACTGACACTCACAGCACAAAGAGAGTTTTATGCCATCTTAATAAGGTGCAAAGAAAAAATGAGTACAAAAGCATTTTTATTTTTTTTTTTCTAGGACTGTTTCTGTAGAAGTCCCACCACTGTTCCTCATACGCCACTGTATACGCATACTGTCACTTTGGAAAATAAGGTGACTGAAACCTGTCACCTCTGAAAATAAGGTGACTCCCTTTGAAACTACAGGTTGCTTAGGGGTGGTCCACAGTCATCAATAACTAGCAGAGGTCATCTGGAAAGTAACTGATAGCTGGAATATTTTACCTCCTGTCTTCTGGCTTTCATTTGTTCACCTGAGTATTTTTTTGCTTTCCCAAAAGGAAAACACTGCTGGGTATTGTAATAGACATGAATGCATGCATAGATATGAAGGTGTCAGCAGCCTCTGGGTGTTTCTGATGCCACCGAACTACTCAAGCTGAGTGCAGGGGGCTCAGAACCAGAGCTGGTCTCCATGTCATGCCAACTTCTGAAATGCTCTGACAGGACTTTTGAAATATGAATTTTGTTAAAACATGGGACAGGATGCAGCTATTTCCACGACCATCTCATTCCGTAAACGACTGATTACAGGTTTATAAATATTTGCTTTATATTCCCCTAGTTATTCCTCTGGGTGTCTTCTTCTAGTCCTTTGGTTATCTTCTTACTTGCCAGGTGCTTATGCTGGTATCATTAGTCAGCATTTTGTGGGATCTGGACGGACACTTGCTCCGTGTCTCCCATTTAGGTTTGCCATTTCTGCATCCCTGGTGAAGTTTCCTTTGAGTAACACTGAAGCTGGACAACTGGCAGGTCAATGGGAGTCATAGGGCTGTCTGGAGAACTTAAAGGAAATTGCTGGCTGTGGCTGCCATGTGTCTTTTGGATGAAGAAACTGCCAATGTCTTCTTCTTCCAGGAGAGAGCTCACTCTTCTTAGCAGCAAAAGAGCAAATGTCAATCTGTGTTGCACTAAACATTTCCCATTGAACAAAGGTCTTGAAAAATTAGTTTCTTACTTTGTTTCCTGGTTGTTATCATGTGGGTTTTCATATTAAGTATAACATTTTAGAAAATCAGAATCCCACATGCCACTTAGGGGAGAATTTTAGTAGTAATACTGCTGGGCTCTTTGTTTGCCTTGAACTGTACTTGGGGATACTCGTCACATATTTTGCTTCAAATAAAATTTACTCTTCTGTGTTGCATGTTCTACTAGTATTGAGCTTTTCTTGAATAAGCTGTCAGGACCAGGGGGAGGATGAGCAGAGAGATAGATTATAGTTCCCCTTCCTCCAGCTGGACTGTTGCATTTTTTGTTTGGCAAAACATAGACAGTCCCAACTTCAGCTCCAGCCTGTGCTAGTAACTGACAGGCACGAAAAGACAATCTGGTACCTAGTGACTGGTGGACTTCAGGGAGGCATTAATCATGTTTTCTTTCCTTTTCATGGGTCCACAGGGCTGATAGAGAGGAAAACATGAGAAATGGCCTGAGTTCCCTCCCAGTAAGTTTTGTTTGTTTGCTTTACTATTATACAGACTTCATGGTTAGTTTCCACTGGAGTGGTGTTTCAGAGTTCATTGTTTTTTATTCAAAGTTACCTTATTGTACTGTGACAACCATTTATGTGCTGTCTAATAGAGATTGTTATACTAATGGATGTCCTGTTTCAGCAAAGTTTGTGTCTTACAGTTCAATTCAATGAGTCAAGCTTCAAGCTATTATTGTGTGAGTATTCATAACTGTGGATTTTGCAAAAGCACACAAAGGAAAACATCCACCCTTATGACTGTTGAGTAGATAATGCTGTGGAAATAGTTTTCCCTGCAAGTCAGTGGCAGGTAGTAATGACTTTCATTGGCTGTAACTTTCCTTTGAAAGTTGAAATGCTGCCTGGTGCTGGTAGACACTGATATCTAAAGCAAGAGTGCCAATCTACTTTGCCATTTAATATTTCCTATATATATATATATATATATTTTTTTTTTTTTTTTCAAACAAAACAAAACAATTAGATTAAAAATGTCATTTGCAGTCTGCCCACTGAAATTAGTAGTGTTCCATAGAGGAGGGAGTTCAGGATTTTGCCCACAGTCATGATCTATCTTAAAATATCACTTATTGTTCCTGGTGAGCATCAGAAAAGACTGCAGTTGAACTATCTCTACGTTTGATAGGACTGCCAGAGTAGACAAGGACAAATTATTCCAGAAAGAGTGGTTAAAACATGCTCCTGTGGTTTTTATGGTTGCATGGTGTAATCTACCCCTTGGCAAATCTGCTGTCCTACCAGTGCTTTCCTGTTGGCAGTTCTTATATAGATACCTATATATTCTAGCTTTGAACAATGGTGAACAAAGACTGAAAATATTATATTGCAGGTCTATCTCTAAATCTGAAAAAAGTAATAAGCAATTTTGCTGGATTAACAGCCTGATGTAGAAAAAGGTAGAGTGTTTTTTTTTTTGTTGTTGTTTGTTTGTTTGTTTTGTTTGTTTGTTTGTTTGTTTGTTTTTCTGTAATGTTTTAGCTGACATTGAAACAAATGTGGTAGGTATACTCTGTGGAGATAAATGCTTATTGTCAAGCTCATTATAATTGACAAAAATTTAAAAAACGGGTTTCTGATTTTAGGTATCAACTTAAATATTTAACACCCACAAAATTTTACTATAGTTAGATGCAAATCAGCTGTGTAAATGAAAGGATTGAGGCACGGTGTATGAGCCATGATGTACCTGTTCAATTAAAAGACAACTGTTTATGCCCAACTTTACAGCATTTGACTGTCTGGTTTGTGAAAGTTCGAGGTGAGTATTAAAAAATGTGAAGAGCCTGCACTTTCTATTCATAAGGCTTTTTTAGGTTCAGTGCCTGAAATCTTGAAAACCTAAGCCTGGAATCTCAGGTATGCCTTCTTGTGCCATTGGTGCATTTGACAATATGAGCTCCCAGGCTGTGTGAGCAGCTGGGTGTTTTTATGTCCAGCTGCACAGTAATTTCCTTGTTACAGTTTGATCTTTGTGTGCATACTAAAATTTTGTGAACTGGCTTGTTTCTAATCAGATATGTGACCTACTTTTTAAAAAATTGTGCAATTCTAGATAATTTAAAATTTGTTGTTAGGCTTGTAGCAAATAGCTACTGAGTCACTATTGCAATGAAGGAACTGAAGAATTAATTAGCATTGAAATTAAATCAAAATTATCATCAGGTATAAATAAACCTGTTGAATACTTTTGTTTCAATAATACCGACTTCTAAGTCATAAAGCTTCAATCAAGTATACATTTGTTTGCTTTGCTCTCATCATTGGCTTTGTGTCAGTCACTGAATGGAACTGGTTTTTGTGGTGAAATTAGGCAGTCCTTCAGGGGCTTGCAGGAGCCTGTAGGATCAGCATCTTAAATCTGATGTGTTATATTTAGTTTCAAGGAAAGCCAGGTGAATAAACTGTAACCACATAAGCAGTTAATTTGCTTCCTTTGGCTTGTAAGTGAGAGCCTAGACTTTTCACTGTTCTTGATTATTAACCGTTTTTGTTGGTTTGAAGGAGGTGGATGGTCTGTAAGAATGCTGTTAAACCTGGGGTGCATGGTGTATGTGGAGGTGCCCACACAGCCCACCCCAGGCCAGTGACTGGGATGCAGTACTTCTCATACCAATTTTAATTTAATTTTATATAGCAATTACTGAAACTTATGATAAAAACCCCATCCCTCTCAGACAAGCTTTCTCCACCTGTGGCTCAATTTTCCACTACTCACAGGTAAAAAGAGCTCAGTAATGAACAGTGCAGCAGGTAAGTGAAATAAGAAAGAAAAAGAACTTGATAGACATTCTCATGAATTAAAATAAATCCTCAAGGAATATTAGTGAGATTACACATGAGCACCAACTTTCCATATCTATGCACTAAATTTTTAACCCCCCTGTGAACTCATTATTGTTGTTTTCTAGAATAGCACTGGAAAATAAAATCACTTCTGAAAGACATTTGTGGGGTTTCACAAATGCCAGCAATGAAGATCCCTGCTGTTCCCATGTTCACCTTAAAAATTTCATATCAGCAATGCCTGAATAAAAAGAAACACAGGAAATTAAGAAAACCCTGCTGAAACCTTTTCAGGGTATATTAAGCTGTGAATCAGATGAAGAACTTGTCTAAACAGATTAATTTCAACAGTACATAGCTTGTACAAAGTCATTATGATGTACACATACCTTACCATAGCCAAAGTGCTTTTGTTCTTTGAAAGGCTCTATTAGAGGTAAAAATCTGTAGAGACAAGTTGGTTAGCAGCCCCATCAGCACCCAGGATGTTGCAAACACCGCTGACTGCTGTTACTGACCTTTGAATGCCACATGTTTCTGCGTTTGCTGGCGAAAGACACAGCCTCTTGTCAAAACATCTCATCAGAAAGGAGAAAGTGCTTGCTTGCTTCTTCTTTTGATGGAGATTTGGATGATTCAAACTCCAGACATTTTAAGAAAGTAAAAATGTTTGAATGCCTGATGGATGAGTCACAGTGTAATTTTGGATCTGTCTGTTGGCATTACAAAGTATCCATTGTAGTGAAAGGATTTCCTGATCTTGAAAATGCTACTGAACCATTGGCTTATAACAGCAAACTTTTTTGCAAAATCTCTGACATTAAAAATGTCACTTTAAGCTTTCCATTTGAGACACACCTTGTTTTTCTGTCAGGCACTCTCAGGAGAATTTACTCTGCATTTTCAGTATTGGAGGTTCCTGTTGTCAGGCAGCTCAGTAGGGAGAAAGAATCAAGAGCTAACTTTGCACAGAGAGCAGGCAGAATGATTTGGAATCTGCTGTATGGAGACCATTGCTATGACCATTTTGAATTTCTGACTTAAATTCATTTTCAACCAGGTCTTACTGAAATTAAAAAAATAAAATAAAAAAAAATGTAGAATGCTTACCTATTAATGAATGAATGCAACATGAAAGTAGTAAAAGCAAATAAAAATAATCAAGTACACAGAGCAAAAATTCATGAAATGTTGTCCATATATTCTAACAGATCAAAAAAAAGTCAGGGATCTTGATGTTTCTTCTAAAACTGCCCAAAGGCCACACAATGTGCCGTGATTTAATTTTGCTCTTTGCTTCTACACTTAAGAGCACCTATGTATTTATGCATAAATGTATTTCAAATCTGACATTCAGGAGTTTGGTATGTTCAAAACCTTAACACTGGATGATTTTAAAAATGTCATCCTTTTCTGGGTTTCATTCTCAAGATAGAACTAGGGAAAAATGAGAAAAGATTTTTGCAATGCTGGGAACACTTTGCAATTATTTTTTATTTAGAAACAGGCTGGCCAGTCCTCTCCTGAAATGCAAAAATAGGTTTTCTGTTTGTCTTCTCCAACATAAAAAGCTCTGGTGTCTACTCAAGTGTATACTGAAGTATACCCCCACCTTCTACTTTTCTGTTTTAAAAGGCATTGAAGCCGAAGTGCAATGTTTGCATAACATTTTAAACATTAGCCACACTTGATTTCTGTGAAGTGATTAGTTCAAACACATGATGTTATCTTTTGTTTGTTTGCTTGATATTTTTATATTTCTTAATAAGAAAGATTTGCATTTAGTTAAAATTGTAACATCTACCTTCAGACATTTAGCATCAAGTAATTACTTCATTTATTTGTGGCATAGAAAACAAGTGTTTTGAGGTCAAGACCTGAACTTCAGGGAAACTGGCATTACATTTGCTTTCACAGACATCAACAGAAATTTGCCACCTTACTGCAATAACCAAGATGGCTAGACATTGCTTGTTGAGTAAGAAAATACTGAGCACTTCATGAACCTTAAAATGTTGTTGCAGATAGTCATGTTCACAACCCAAGTACATATTGTATCTAAGCATTTCCTAGTTTGGACTAGTTTCCAGATTCTAGACTAACAAACTAATTGTTCCATGAGATAGCTCAATCATAGCTCACAAGAATTTTCACAGGCCACCTTTTCAAATATATAGAAGACAGTGATCAAGTCAAGGTATGTTTATTTTAACTCACACATTTTAAAAAGTGGGCCATGAACTCAGGAATTTTAATAAGGGACAATGTTGTCTTTTCATTGCAAAATTAATTGGTGAAGAGAGAGAAAAAGGGAGAAATGTTTCTCCTTGACACACATTCAGTATATATTACATTCATCCATGAAAAGAGTTCAAGACTAATATTACCTTTCTTTCCTACATCAAAGGAAGAATATTCAAGTAAGCTTTTCTTTGAGTTGGTGGAAACATGACACAGAAGTATTTCATCTTTTCTTCTCCTAATAATTATAATTCTGAGCATCTTAAGGGTGTGGAGGAGCCATAACAATTCTTCAGAAAATGGGATATTTTTTTTTAAGACAGTGTGAAATGAAAAAAGAAAGATAACCTTTTTCCAAACTAATTGAAATTCTTAACCTAAAGCAACCTTGCATTCACTTTATCTTTCAACACTCCCAGTTGTGCTAGCAGCTCCAGAGGCAGACTGGACATGTCTTTGTTAAGAAAGCAACCCAGCTCATGGGCTCCAATGGGCTTGCTCTCGGGTCTGAGCACTCACCAGCCTCAGCCAGGTTTCCTGAGTACTGTTTCAACTCAGGTCTGCTTTGGCATGAGAGACACGATCTCAATTGCATGTCAAGGTGAGGGCAGATAAACTGGTGTTGCTATTGAATAAAGCCCACCCCAAGGAAGAAGAGTTGCAGGGTATCCCAGATGTACGTTGTGGACCCCATGCAGAATTTATCAAGTCTTAGAACAATTTTACATCACTCTACCTTCTTTCTCAGCAAGGAAGAAAGGATACCAACCAAGAAAAAAAAAAAAAAAAAGAAAAAAAAAAGATGCATTGCAGGTTTTCTGCATTTCAGATGAATCAGCAACTTCGAAAGATGTCTTACCTGAAGAACTTAACAAACATCTGTGAGAAAGCCCCTGGGCAGGCAGCCTATACCCCACGAGCATGCCTCTCACTGGGCTGGGCAGCCTTCCGAATGCACCGAGGCTACATTAGTGGTATTTAGAAGTCTGTCAATATGCATGGCTCAGGTGTAACATTACTGAACACTTTGTACAGTATTTTGTGCCTGTAAAAGCCAGAACAACTTGCCCCAAGTATGCAGCAAGTGTTGTGCACAGCTTATATTTCCTGGTGGTATTTGCATTGGCAATGTTGTTTGGAATTCAGTGTGTTTTAGTCAGAGTGTTTACCCTTCTGTCTATGAAAAAGTAGCCACTGGATTTGTTTCCTATAGAGGTGGAATATGATATTTCATACTCTAGCTTTTTTAAACAGCATTTTCCTTTTTTTATTTTTATTTTTATTTTTTATTTTATTTCCTGTTTTCTTTTAGCAATTTCTCCTTAAGGCTTTTTTCCTGTTTATTTATTTATTTATTTATTTTTATTTTTTTTATTTTTTTATTTTTTTTCCACTGCATACTTTCACTAAAGCTTCATCTAATTTTGGGCATTTCAGATTGCTTTCCTTACCTTGGTGACAGTATTTTGCTGTAGCCAACACTTGCAAAGTTACCTATATTTTTGTTCACATAAACATTATCTGTCTGTATTTTATTTTCGATTTAGTTTTAAACAATTAGATAATTGTAAATTTCTGAAAACACCCCATTTTAGAAATTTTTATTCTTCTACTGATGAGCAGAAAGCAACTGACATCTGTAGGCCCTTTTTCCATTCAGAAACTTGAAATTCTTGATTTTACAATATCAGATTAGCTGTTGTTGTGACAAACCTGAATCTGATATTCTCTCTCTCTTTCTCTCTCTCTTAATCTCTCTCTCTCTCTTTTTTTTTTTTTTTTTTTTCCCCCCACAGGTCTCCAAGCATCTTCCTTTCTAGAAAGCAATAATACTCTGGTGTCTTCAGACTGGCTCCTGAGATATATGATTGAGTATTTTCCTGTAAAATCTCAAGCTTTTTTGAATTTTTTTTGATTTGCCTAGTAGATTTTAGAGTAATCCAGTGATGATATAACCAAAATGCTACTAATAAACATACTTCAATGAATGCTTTTATTTCCATATTAATTCTTACAAAATAATAGGCTTCTGGCCCTTAGAACTGCTTCTGTGATATCTATAACCCTTGGGGTTTCATTAGTCAAGACACACATTGAGAGCTGTTCATTACATAAGATTTTCAAAGACCTTTCTCTTGCTCAAGGGAGAGAGAGAAAAAAAAAAGTACTTTCTGTGTTTTATTGTTTGAAGAAACCATTTGAAATCATTTGTTGCTAGTTCTTCAGACTTTATTAAGCGGTATGTAAGATGTTATGAAAAACAACCATATGAAACATTGCTGCACCTTCTTACCATACTCTGTCTGCAAAATGGGTTAAAAACCCCAAAACGAAGGTATTTTGAATTCTGCAAGTGTTCTGTTCACCACTGAACTACATGACAGAGGTAAGGTTTCAAACGTGCTGAGAGGGTTTCCAGCTTCCAGCCAATGCTGTTGGGTACAGCATTGCATCCCCATGAGTCCTGAGTATTCCTCATTGCTCCACCTTTTGAGTCCGACTTCAGTTGGGCTGGTCCCGAATGAAGCTCATTGACTTCACAATCTTTCTTTATAAATATTTTCTTTCTCTTTGCTGATATTCAGCAGTGTTATGACAGAAAACACTGATTGGTTTTGCATGAACACCCTCTGTTCCTTGTGTAAAGTTTATTAGCAATGGTGAGTCAGGGGAATAATTTGTTTAAGTAGTGATACAAGCACTGCCGTTTATTTTGGAAATAAATTGCTGAGAAGAAGATTGTACAGAAAATGTTTGCTGATTCTGCATATAGTTCCTACAAAACCTGACCTTGTCATTCCTACAAAACCCGACCTTTCCTTATGTTTTATAGCAACCTTGCGAAGTCCACTTGCATTATCGGGTGACAGATTCCAAAATCAAGAATCACACATACAAGGCAAAAAAGTTTGGGTTGTTGCCCTAATTTCTGTCAGGGGGTTGCACAATATTTCCCATGAAACAGCCACTTTACAGAAGAATTAAGTGCATGCTTCCCTCCAACAGTTCTGCCAAACTACCTCAATGGGATGTAGACTGAGTGGGTAGCCCTAATATCTAAACTGTCCCTCCTGAAGATAAAAAACCAAACCAAACAAAACAAAACATTGTAGAGTGGGAGAGGAAGGGCAAAAGAAGCTGTATAGAAGTTTTTAAAGTAAATTATTGAGCAATGCAGGGTGAGCTGAAACACTGCCTAATGCCTCAGAGTGAACCACTTCTAATTCCTAATTATTACATCTTTTTCTTGACCTTGAGGGACCTCAGAATGCTCTTAAGCATGATTTCCAAGCCTTTATTATCAAGGGAAAAGAAACTGTGTTCCTTGGACTGTATCCTCTGCTGCAATGTACTTAGGCTTAATGATGCATCAAGTTTACAATGAGCATTTTGACAGTCCAAACAGATGCATTAATCATTCTGCATTAACTCAATTTCTAGAGGAGTGGGAAAATGTCCTGTCTGTTCTTATGATATGGAAAAATATGCCTACGCATTATCCACATGATACAAGAAGAACCATGGACTTCATTTCCCAAGGCACTCTTTCAAAATAGAGAAAGAATTTCATTTGGAAAAATCACTGCAAGGCTTTCAAAGATGTAGTCCAGGTGGGTCACCCAAAGATTCTGATTATTAAATCTATAATGTGATGATAATTGCTTCTCTGAAAGATTATATGGGTTTCTTTGCTTTAGCCAAACCCTTAATTAAACCAGAGAAAAGAGATTAATGAAACAAATTTCTACAATAACCTGTGAGAATCAGATGTCATCCTCCCACAAAATATGAAGTGTAGCTGCCCTCATGTGTTAGTTCAGTCCCTGGGCTGCTGTAGAGGATCCACAACCACCTCATCTCCATTTCACAGAGTGCATAATGGAGCAATTTTATAACCTTTTCCTACCCTGGGATTTCTATCACCATGGCTTCAAGAGATATGACTGAGGTGGGATTTAGCTATACCCAGTAAAGATCATTTTGCCTTGACCTTGATCTTGTTCATGTTTATGTGAACAGGAGTTAGACCTTGTAATAGTTCAGGGCAGTTTTAAATCTTAAATCTATCAAAATAGAGTCTGAACAGCTGCAAAGTTGCCCACTAATTAAAGATGCTGCTGCTCATGACTCCATGAAGCCAATATGGCTGTAATGCTGCTAGCCTCCATTTTGTGGCAAAGTTTTAATGTGCTTGACATCATCTGGAGCACCACATCAGGTGTATCTTCAGTGAAGACAGAATAACATTGCACTATAGAATGCACCTTTATGAATATCTATTTTAAATTTGCTGTGTCTACATAGTAATGGCTGGTGAGGGAGAAAGGAAGACATTTACCCATTGCTTGATTTCAGAAGTCTGCACAAAGACACATAAGTCTGAAACAGCCTGAGTTGTAGGATATAGTTAATACTGAAATATATGATGTTAATAAAACCCAAAGCTGTTATATTTTTCCCTATCTGCCCAAAATTAAACTTAGAAACCTGTTGCATGCTTCACCTATGCAGGACATGGTTGTTCATTTCTATTAGCTGTGCTTCTAAAGACCTCATTGACATTGGTTTAATTTGAAAAATAAAAGCCCACAACTTGATGTGTTGACCCTTTTCAAAACTCAGGTAAATAAAGCTGAGATTTAAATAATTCATAAACTTAAGACAGGTTAGGCTCAACCATTTAATTTTATATTTGACTTCTTTAGGAGCTTTATCATAGTTTTTTTGGTTTGAACTGGACAGTATCTTGCTCTGTAATATGGTCATAGGTGTACAGAAACATATTTAATAATGTATATTCTGTCCACTTATCATAGCTAAATGATCTAAAATTCTGTTTATATTAGCAAATTCCATGAAGTATTTTGTGGTAATCAGCAGCAAATCCAGGAATGGCTTCAATAGTATTTACTCATACAATGTATTTCTATTGTATTTCACAGAATCACAGAATTGTAGGGGTTGGAAGGGACCTCAAAAGATCATTGGGTCCAACCCCACTGCCGAAGCAGGTTCCTTAGAGCAGGCTGTCCAGATAGGCATCCAGATGTAGGAGACTCCACAACCTCCCTGGGCAGCATGTTCCAAGGCTCACCATGAAGAAGTTCTTTCATGTGTTGGTGTGGAACTTCCTGTGATCCATTTTGTGGCCATTATCCCTTGTCTTGTCCCCATAAACCACTGAAAAGAGGTTGGCCAAATCCCTTTGCCTCCCACACCTCAGGTATTTATACACATTGATGAGATCCCCTCTGTCTTCTTTTCTCCAGGCTGAACAGAGACAGGTCTCTCAGCCTTTCTTCATAGGCAAGACCGTCCAGGATTTCCCTTATGCAGCTGGCCAGACCTTCACCTGGAGAGAGTAAACATGGCTTCTTTTGCGACATTCATTGAGGATTTGGTCTGACTGGCAAATCCTTCAAGTTTTGGTACAATCATGCTTTACTTAATGGATAGAAAAAAAAAAAAAAAAAATAACAAAGCAAAACAAAACAAAGCAAAAACAAACAAACAAAAAAAAAAAAAAAAAAAAAAAAAAAAAAAAGGGAAACAAGAAAAACAATGCCCTTTTCCCAGATTCTATTATACCATTCTACAATAAAAAACAATAAACCAGCACAGTGGTACTTTCTTATTTATTCACTATTAGGGGGGAAAAAAAAAAGTGAATCTAAGATATTTTTATTGAGAATAATACAGGATTCTCATCACTTTCACAGCTTTCCTCTTGGTGACTGATCTATATTTCTAGTCTTAGCTAAGGCTGAACCTAGTAAGATTGTGAATGGGAGAGACAAGACATTACATCTTCTCTGTCACTTAACAGAGAAGGCACATTGCCCCAAGCAGTAACAATAGGAGGCAGAAGAAGGAAGGGAGGACAGTTGCTCTAGTTTCCCTTCCTCAGAAAATCCACACCTGGTAAAGAAGTAACATCTAGATATGGCTCCTAGAAAGGAGTTTGTAAATTATTTTTATCTTTCAATAGTTTATTTGTCTACAAAGAAAATACAACAGCGCTTCTACCCATCTCAGCTATTGTAAGCATTGAGGAATTCATATTAAACCTATTTCAAGTTTGCTGCTTGAAATAGGTTTATTTCTGAGCTGCAGAAATACAAAGCACAAATATTTAGAACTGGTCAAAAATAATATCATTTCTGTAGCTGAATTCAGTGTTTGTTTTCTTTGAATTAGGCCCCAAAGTACCACTTAAAAAATTAAACTTTCCAGATCATTTGATTTAGACTTTATCTGAGTATTCCCACTTGAATAAGACTTGAAGATTTGTTTTTAGCTCAAGTCATATAGAAGGCTGAAGTTAATATTTTGATAACACATTTCACACAGAAAAAAAATGTGGAAAAATTAATACATCTCTATGAAATGTTTCCTGTAACCCTCTCAGCCATGTGGATAAACAGCTCATTTAACAATTCTGACTGCACCTCATTATCTTAACTGAAGTAAAAACATTTTTTAAAAAAATAAAATACCTATAAACTAAGACTCCTAAATAATAATAACAATAATAATAATAATAGCCTACTATTTCAGAGACTTGATGTCTTTGACCTACCAAATTCTCTGACAAACAAAATGAATCTCAGCCATCTGTTTTCAGTTATCTGGCACAAGTACGTATTTCTTGTAGTTGAATCTTTGATTAAGCTGAGAAGGGAAATGAATAATTTAATTGAATTGCATTTCTATTTGGAAGATTTATTCACAGGATTAGAAATTGTCTACCTTTCCATGTCACAAATACAAATGAATCCCATGCCCTTAGTCTACTCTGTGGATGCTTGCCTACATCATGAAGGATGCACATAATCTGATACTGCTGATGGCATTACATCAGCAAAAGGATCAGGGCTGGAAAAGCTTAGAGAGTAAAATGTACTCAGAGCCGCATGAGATACTCAAAAATAACTTGTCTACTTGTAGTTCAGTCTGGCTCTAGTGGAGTATGATTAGTTCTCTTTATCAAGTTCACTGAATTTTTTGCTACATTGAAGAAGAAAATTTCCTTGTTTATCTTTGTAACCTTTCTAAAGCTGCTGGAAGGCTGCAGAGCTGTCTCAGGTGACCAAGTTCACATGAGAAATTCTGGGCATGCTGAAATACCCCTTCTAAAACAAATTAGTTGAGATTTCTCTAAAGATAACACTGATCATTTTTGTAAATGTAGTTGGATTTACTCACTATTGCAACAAGGTAATAGAAAAATGGTCTCTAGACCAAGGTCAAACCTTTGGGCATTAAAGCTTTTTCTTTTTCATAGAAAATAACAGAATCATTTCTCTGGAAACACTCCAGATCACTCAAATGCATGTCGTTTCCTCAGCTTCTAGGGCAAGAACAGCAGAATATTGTTTTAATCTTTCCAGGTAACATAGTTACGCAACCTCAGATTTTATGAACCTACATTCCTTCCAAATGAAAGTACAACTTAATTAAACTGAGGAGAGGGCTGATAACATTAATCAAGGGTACAGGAAAATTACTCATTTGTCGCTGTTTCTTAAGCAATAACTCAGATGAACAGATGAAGAATGCCACCTACAGTTAAGGTCAGGAATCTTGGTCTCTCCTGGGGTACCTGTTTTGGGTTTCTACTGTATGACTAGAATATGAATGAACAGTTGCTAAGTCGTAAAGACTGCATCATACTGAGCAGGGTAATTAAGAGCTGAAGCTGGATGATATTGCCAAAACTGTAATACAATAATTTATGACTTTATATATATATATATAAAAGGGTTTAGACTATGATTGTCCTGTAAGCTTGGGCATTCATCACTCCCTTCAAAAGAATATGCAACTTCTTCTGTGAGCATATATGATATTTTTAAAAATACAGTGTGCTGGGCTTCAGAAGGGACATGTGGTAATTTACAGCAGGGAGAATGAGTTGAAATAACAAGAGGCACATTACAGACTTTTTCACCACTATGCTACAATGCAGTAGAAGAGAGTTAAGAGGCAGGTAATTTAAGCTGAATGCAGTATGATAGAAAAGATTACTTTTTTCCCAACAGAAAATTATCATACTATGCAAAGTATCTTAAAACAAAGCATCTTACTACCTTGAGATACTTTGCAATAGTGACAATAGTTGCATGCACAGTTTTGGGTGCTGATTAGGCTATTGGAATTCGAAGAAGAAACACTACACGTGAATGAAATCTGGAGGGAGGTATTCTACTCTCTTGTCAGTTAAGAAGGGCTCAAGGTAGGACAGCAGCCTTGCTGACTCTTTGAATTTCATTACTCAAGTATAATTGTACATTAATCCGTTGTTTTGATACTGGCTTCTTGGCCTTCTGACATAGTCCAACTTCCAGCCCTCTGTGACTCTCTCTTGCTTTCCTGGCAGAATGATACATATGCTGCTTCAAAAAGATGGGTCTCACAATGAGTATCCAACAGTGTGCAAATGAACACAGTGTCTGAAATCTGTGTCTGGAGGATATTTTCTAGCTTTTGACAGCAATACCCTTCTGAACAGAGCTTGCACAAATTATAATTTCTTAAATTCTAATGCTGACAAAACTATCAATTCTTTTGACATTATTAAAGGGATTGAACTTGCGGTATACACTAACCCAGGTTGATACTGCCTTTCTGATAGCTCAGGTTAGTGAGATTGCAATTTTACTTTCTGTCTTGGCTATAACTATATTTTTAGTTTACCTATTTGTAACCTAGACACTTTTTCAAATTGCATAGAGAACTTTGCCTTCTTAGCTGTCTCCAGCTGAACCTAGAAGTTCTACACTCCAAGAGTGCCCTGACCACTGCCCACAAAAGACCATCCTGGGGCTGTGAGTGACACACTGTGCTGATGATAGCTCAGATATCAAATCCCTGGCCTTGGCTGGGGCAATGTGACTTAGTAACCCCTCACTCTAAGGCAGGGAGGTAATGCCTGCTCTGAGAACATCGTGAGGTTTCAGGTTTGTAAAGTAATATACATAAGAACTAGGAAGTGTAATGTAATGATTTAACAAACTTCCTCACAGTCCATAAAAATAAAATTTAAAAAAAAAAAAAAAAGTAAATCTGTCCCAAATAATAAAAACAGGACATAATGCAAAAATAACGTAAAGAAATCGTAGAGATCTTTTGGGTTCGTTGATATTTCTTTTTATGAGAGGGCCTTCACTGACTGTGCATTGAACAGCCCTTTATGAATGCTTTCATTGCAGTGAGTCAGGTAGCCAACACAGAGAACAGACTTCCTGTTTTGCTTTGAAAAATTGGCTTTTTATAATTTGGGTGTTGCTAAACCAATTCTTTTCTTCTGTAAGTCTTCACATGATAACTTGTCAAAGAATGTAAGGCTATTGCACAGCCTGCAGCCCTCTCAGTCTTATCAAGAGTCTTGTGAAAGTCATAGCTGTTTTTTTTCTTTAAAGCTACATTTTCTGGAGCATTTCTTGGCATTAAGTATCTTTCTCTCTTTCTATTACTACAGCAGAAGAACTCATATTAGCTTTAATGTCTCTAGGGAAAAGCTGGAAAGAACACCAACAGTTTCAAGAGCAAGGGCAAACAGAGCCCCATATGTGCTTTGTACTTTGACAACAAAACGTTTCTGAGCAAAGCCTGTACAAACAGCAATCCCTTAAATCCTAAAGCTGATTTGATTGTTGATTCCACAGAAAAATTAGGAAAAGCCTTGTGTTTCCATTTGTTCCCTTCAAAGTACAAGGGAAGAGGATGGGGTGAGTGGCAAGGTGGCCTGAATACAGAGGAGAGGAAATAAGCTTATGTTTGAAATTGTGGGCCCTTCTTGCTGGCTGGTATCCACTAGCAAGTACATGTATTTTTTGGCTTGCAAGCTGAAGGTGAATCTACAGCTTTGTCTGTCCTTGCATCACTTTTTTTTTTTTTTTTTTTTTTTTTCTCTCTCAAAATCCTGTACAACAGTTACATGCAAAATCAAGATCCTTATCCTTATAATTTCATTGAAGTTGTCAGGAGTTGTTACAGAGGCTTGAATTATTTGGTGCCAGCCAAGATACTCCCCTAAACCCATGTGGCTTCTGCTTCCTTTAGTACAAGGATTAAGAAGAGAAAAGGTAATATCAGCTATGTATTCAGAACTTCCTCTCTAAAACGGTTGCTGCTGGTTTGTCTGAGACCTTGCCCCTTCATAGGCAAGGTCATTTCCTTCCTCATAACGCCAACAATACTAACGCCTGCTTGCACGAGACACACTTTGCCAAGGAGCTGTGGGCTGCCTACAGCAAGGGGTGCACTGGGTGTGTTGTGCTCTTCTTGGAAGCCGCAGGAGCTAAGCATTTCCTATCAAGCTGTCAGCATGGCTATACATGTGTTACCTTGATAAGAACTGAGTCATATTTCAATAGGCAATTATAATGTTAAGACATCAGGATTTCCCCTCTTCCTAGTTCCTTTAACAGGTTTTGTATAATACAAAATTTATGTTTTGTTTTAAGCAAAGCAAGGATTCTAAGGAAAGGTAGCAGCATCTCTGGGACTTTCTTGTCTCATTTCATGCCAGAAACAAAACACCCACACCTTGGAAGTCAGCAGGTACCAAAAAAAAAAAAAAAGCAGGTACCAAAGGTTGATCTGTGGTTCTTAAGAAGGGGTGAGAGACACGAGTTGCTGAAATAAGGGGAAAACCAACTCTACCTCTTGGCAAAAATTCATGTTGTTATTACAGATGTGTTCCCAATTGAAAAATTTCAGATACAGTAATAAATTAATAAATTTATCAATAATTACATAGGAAATGCAGGTTGACATTTCTTTCTGACTTTTACCCTATGTCAGTTTTCATTTAATCAGGGCTGTGGTCTAACCATATTAGAAAGCACCCTCAAGAGATATTTCTAAAAGTGAAATTCTTTTTTATTTGTTTCTTCTAAAATTGGTGGTTATTATTCAAAAAATAACCTTTGAGTTGGTGAATAAATTCATTTGGTTTGGATGGCCATAACTTTCCTGTGAAAAGCAGGGAGCTTACATCGAGAAAAATTAGAGTTAAATGTGGAATTGATTAGTACAAGACCATAGGAGCACTCATCTTCAGAAAACCATGTGGCTATTTGCATTTACATCCCCTCTAACACATTCATTGTTGAAGCCTAGAATCTGTCAACAGCATAAATCAATCCCCTGCACATATCACAAAGTTCAAGTTTATTATACCATCAAGGTGGAGCTCAGCTCTCCCTGCTGTCATGCTGCTTTAAATAAGAAAATAGATGAAGCTAATTTAAATATCATCTCGTTTGGGAGAGAACTGTGTGCTGTACTTGCTTATATTGCAAAGAATTTGTGTTGGATTGGATTGGAAATAACAGAGCTGACTGGGGAATTTTTAAGTAAGGCAGAACTGAAGAGGAGTGAAAACTGATATTGACTTTTTATATAACGCATCAAAGCTTTGGCATGGTTATTGGCTTTATGAGCGCGTAACTCTATCTCCTAATATGAATTAATTTCACCCTCATGACAGAGCAGCAAGTATTTTGCTGCAGAGCTAGGCATTATCCCGTGGGCCTTGATGCAATGAGCCCAGACTGATATGACAGAAATAACTCTTACTAACTGCTGGTTTTGCTTATTCTTTCTTGTAAGACAATGATCCAGATATTCATCTTATGGTGAGATTACATGAAAACACTAAAAGCTTCAACTAAGGATAAAATTCATTGAATTTTATGAAAACAGTTTCTTTAATAAAGTTCATACTTCCCTTTATGCCCACTAGAAACTTCTGTAATTCTTCCCCATTTTTTATGAGTTCTTCAAAAATGTCAGTTGGATGTGAATGTTTAACCTACATGTTGTTGCACTTCTGACCTAAGGAATAGGTTTGATTTCTTTTCCATTTTCTGTGAATCATTTTCCCAATGTTCCTGCTAGGTGGATTGAAAACTTTCCATTGTTCTTTTAGAGAGACCATGAAATGACAGAACTAAGGTAAAGATATATTATATGACCTCATTTTACTAATTCAACATTAACTTACACAGCAGATCTTCTTTTAAAAGATCCAGATAAAACTTCCTGATTACAGGTAGGTATAGCTCTCTCTGTTTTGTTTGTTTCTTTGTTTTGTGTGCATGTCTTTCTCCTTGTTTGTTTGTTTTCCTGGTTTTAAACACTGAAGTTCCTTTAATCACTTTCATCCCATTGTTCTTGGGCTATGATGAATACAAATCTGTTTCTGGTTTGGTGTCTCAGATGCTCATCATAGGGTCTGATGATAGATCCTCAGTACAGATACCTTTTTACTTTGAAGGACTGAGAATCAGTCTGTAGCCCCATGTCCAGGACATTCACCTGGGAGAACTCAGTCCCTGCTCATCCTCTGATTTGTAGATTAAAAATGTCTACAAATGAAAAAAAATATTCATCAAGGAGACTAATTTACTGCAGACTGATATAGACAAGAGGGAGAGGCATTTCTCATCTAAAGAGGAGATGAGTTTCCTGTTCTGAAATTTCTGGTGGAGGAGAGATTTTAGCTGAGATCTCTCACAGCTTAATTGATTGCTGCACTCATTCAAGAGCTGATGGTTGGAGACGAAGGAATGGGGAAAACACCTTGTTTCACTCTCAGATGCATATTGTGTTTCCTGGGTGTTCTCAGGACATGCACAGCAAGGAAGCAGGCATAATTTTCCTGGTGGGAAATCCCAAAAGCATTTGGTAATGCAACAGGACTTCAACAAAATAAAGGCCTTGGGTACTTCTGTTGGACATTGCAGATGGGGACTGGTGTTTTGAGTTTGGGAAGCAAGAGAAAAAAGATCTCTGAAGATCAGAAAGGCTGGATGTGAACTCAAACCCAGATGTCTGCACACGTCTAAGGAACATGGCCCACAGTGACTAGGGTAGTTATTCTGCAGCAGTGATACACTCCTCACTGTCACCAAAACAAGGTGTGCCAAGTTCAGCGTCATGTCCCATCACTTCACAAACTCTATAGTAGGAAAAGCTAGTGACAAGCAGTAACAAAAGGTACAAAGGTAGGCTGAGGGGTGGCTGAGAGGATGGATGCACAATGATACATTTCATTTTTGTTCACATTGTGTATTGCCTCCAACACCAGTAACTGGAAGTTACCACTTTGGGCCTGTGCAGATTTGTTGCTGCATGCATTTGTGCTCACCACAGTTCCCCACCAGCATCAATTAGCACCTGGGCAGCCACAAACAGGAGGCCGGAGCTGAACAAGCAGTCAGCGGCGCAGCAGCTGGGTGATGTACAGATAACCCATGCACTCATTTGGGGTTGCACCTCACTGGCAGGCAGAGTTTGGTCAGTGATGTAAATGATGCTGGGCTTACTGGTTCAAATGACTGGGGCTCCTTGTGCTTTGTGAGGGATGAGCCCTACCTGCACCTATCCCTGCATGCAGAAGAACGATGGTCTTGACCTGCACAACTGCCTGTGGTATTAATCACTTTTTAATGCAATGTATTTTCTTAAATTAGTACCAAAAATAAAGATGAGACAATGACTGATTGGAAAAGGATTTTCTTTTTCCCTAATGGGCTGTATGGAAGGAGACCTCCTGAATAATTTATCAACTGGATAACGACTGAATGTAGCTTTTATAATGCTGAAAAAAATGTGCTAAATTCATCCCTGGTATACCCAATGGAATTACAACAGGGAGCAATTTGGCCCAGTCAATTTATTTCAGACATTTTTAACTGTTTCATTATCGAAGAGACAGGGAGAATGTAGCACTAGCAGAGATAGTTTGAAGGGCCCTTCATGTCATTTAATATGTGAGGTGTTTTGTTGTTTTTTTTTTTTTTGTTGTTCATTTGTGATATTGGTTCTGCAACTGTTACCATAAAATCTAAAGAGGCTGCTTGTTTAAAAATACTGTGTATAGTACTATATTCAACATAAACTGCAGTCAGAGGGAATAAATGACCAACGAATCCAATAAATAAATAAAAATCACACGTTGAAGTTTATCTTAAGTGTAGCTCTTTCCTGTTGAATTAACCTTATCTTCTAAAAATAATTATTTATATTAATTTCCCTTTCAAGCACAGGGAATACAACTTGTCATCTATCAGAAACCATTCATTAAAAGGAATTATATTGTTGATTATAAACTTCCCAGAAAAGATACTAATAACCTTTACTGCTATAATGCAAAAAAAAAAAAAAAGAAAAGAAAAAGAAAAACTTATTCCTTATTCTTAAGATCTTAAGATCATGATCTAAATCTTGTAGCATCTTTTTTCTTTTTTTTTTTTTTCTTTTTTTCTTTTTTTTTTTTGATGAAGAAAAAAAGTTTCTGAAAAAAAGTAAGGGATCCTAAGGAATAAATAAATAAAAAAAAAGAATCAATCCTGCTGCTTTTTACCAATGTAGGAAAAAAAAGAGATGTGCAGAATTTAGGGAGGAAACTGTGGATTTGAATACACAAGAAAAAACAGCAATGGGAGAGCTGGCTTTGCCTAGTAGGGGAATAGTGAGAACTCTGATGGCTGGGTGTTGCAGCAATAGGTTTTGAGTGCACAGTAATTTTAAAATTAAAATTAATTTCCTGATAGTTTGTTCTTAATAAATATGAAAGTCACAGTATGGGAAAATAGAGAGAGATGCCAAATTTCATCTTCTAACCCATTAGGATGTTTCCATCCCTGTTGTGTCACGTAGCTTGTTTCTTGAAGTGTTGCCATACATCAGACATGGATTCCTGAAGTAAACTGTGTGCTTTGGAATGCAGTGGGTGTTCCTGCCGTAAACTTTCATTACCGTGGTATGTCTGTCTAGTTATCAGAGCGCGCTAAAAATAAGGGCAGAATTTAATGCTACGCAAAAATAGCAGGACTTTGTGGAGTTCTGAGTGAACACAGCAAAAGCACTGGAGTGTTACAACGTTTTGCAAGCACTTTGTAATTGGCATTTATGGGATCAGAAATAACGCTTAGCACATAAATCAAGTGTGAACCAGACAGCAGGTCTGGCTCACCAAACATTTGTTTTACGAAAGCTCTATATCCTCTGAGTTTACAAGGATAGTAAATTCCTAAAATATACTAGTTACTAATCTGCAGAATTACACATTTACAACCTTTATTTCCCCACGGATATTCTCCCATGAACATAAATCTCGGCATGTCTCATGGTTACTTCTCTCACTGAAACCTTTCCCTGCGTATGTGTGCAAGTGCAAAGCAACAGCAGATGCTTCGTGAGCTTAAAGGGTTCTTTCCTCTCTGGTGCTGCTTCAGAACGACACAAACGCGGTTTAACCAGAGATAAACTCGTTGATTTCTCCTTCTCCTGCTGCCTCCACCACCGCAGGGCCAGGCCCCGACCCCAGCCCCGGCCCTGGCTCAGGCCCTCTGGGCGCGGCGCGGCGCTGCCCCCTGGCGGCCTCCTGCGGGGCTTGGTGGCTTCAGGGAAGGCTTTGTCAGCGGGATGGTCCCTGCAGTGCTCTTCTGTGGATTTAGGTCCTGTTTAGAGGTTCTCTCTTTCCACGAATGGGGAACGAGAGAGTTGGTGACAGGGAGCTAACGGCCATCTTGCCGTGGGGCTCTTGGCCGCGTGTGGAGGCCCTGGCTTTGCGCTACTTTGAGGGTGGTTCCGAGGATTTGTGCTTGTAGTCACTGCTTTTCTCTGAAAGCTCGCTCAGCAGGGCGAATTAATGGCTGGTGGGCTTCCAGCAGTACTAGTCCATCAGCCAGAGGTCCTTGCGCTTCCACAGCACAGCTTAACAAGAGTCCCGTGTAATGCCTTTATCTCCTGATGTGAGGGGAAAAGGGAGACAGCCGGAGTATATATTGTTAACTGCTGCCCTGGATGCAGGGTGAAAACGATATGGAAGTGCTGTTAATGCAACTGTGTAAATACTGATACTGTTTGAGGCAGGCACTGAGATTTCTGCTGTGGTTGTGCACGGAGCAATTGGAGCTGAAATAAGGGATTCATAGATTCACAAGCAGATTTTTGAAGCCAAAAGGGACTGTTAGATCATCCGGCCTGACCTTTTGAATAACACAGGCTGCAGAGTTTCACTCCAACCAGAATGAGCTTCTAATTTGCTAACTGAAATCACATTCTCCAGAAAAGCACCTACCTCTGATATGAGAAAAAGTGAGAGGTAGAGAACGCACCACTTCCTTTGAATTTTGTCACAGTGGTTAATCACTATCACAATTACAACATGCTCCTGCAGTCTAATTTGACTTTGTCTGGCTCCAGTGGTTAGCTACAGGTCTTAGGCATTCTGGCCTTTAAAGGGAAACCCCTTGAATCACCAGTGTTTTATTTCCTGAATGTTTTTCTGTGACAAACAGCTTGTCTTTCACTTTTTCACTTGAGCAACTTCATAGATTGAATTCAATGGCTCTTGCTGTATTGTGTTTTCCTGAGCACTCATATCACTTTTGCAGCCTCTCCAATTAATCAACATGCTTTTGAAATTGGCTCTCCTAAACAGTGAATATGTAGACCCCAGAGGAAAGGAATGTGTGGTGCTACTATTGTTATCAAGATGCACTTAAGGGGCTGGAACTTGTTTACCACATGCTGCACTTCATAGTAGCATGGGCTATGACTAGGCAGCTAGTAGTTTTCTTCAATTATACAGCATACATGTTTGAAAGCTAACCTGTAGGAGAAACCCTTTCGACCCAGGCCTTGGACTGCCAGTGTTGTAGAACCTTGTAGGTGCCTAAAAGACAGGCTTGCAGACAAGGAGTTGCTCCTAAGGGACCACAGACTTTGGAGTACACATTGTCTTTAGACCTCCTGCTTTTGCTTGAAGTATCTCAAAACAGATGTCTAATACTCTCTGCAAAGCAAGTTTAAATGAAGTTTGAAGAGAAAAAGCAAATTGTGCACTTGGAGTCAAGTTCTTTCTGATTTAGGTTTGGTTTTGTGGAGTGGTGTTTATAGCTTCTTTCAATTGCTAAGAGTGTTTAGGGACAAGCTTTGTCCTACAGTTCATTGGAGTCCAACAGCACAATTTGCTACATAAGCTTTAAAGATTTAATTTGCTTTGTTTATCCCACTCCTGCTCACCCATCTTTTCCATCAGATTTGCTCAACTCTTTCTGGGATGAGGTTTTCTCTTTGTCAGTGGTGTCCTGGGAGCCTATAGGCCACCTCTTGTCCAAATTTAATTACTTTCTCTATGCCGTGCTTTCTGTATCTGCTCCCCTTCCTCATCTTTGGATGTTCCTCTTCTTTCAAACATTCCTTGGTGCACATCATTCTTACCTATCAATTTCCCATTCAGTTATGGTTCTTACTAGACCCTAATTCTTCTTCTCCTGGCTATTTATCCTTCTTGTTCAGGGTCAAGTACCTAGCTTCCTCTTGTTTGGAAGTTCATTCATACCATTAAGGCAGAAACTCTAGATACTCTCTAGCTCCAACGCATTATGAACTGCGTTGACTGGACAGTGGGCCATTCAAGCATCTGGATGCCAGTAGTGGAATTGGGATCCATAAGCCATCAGGGACGGAAAAATATGTATGCAGAATGTTGGGCAGTTGACTAGTTGCAGAACTTTACTGTTATAAAGGGGCTGAGTAGCAACTACAAAAGATATTTCTGGAGTACTTAGTTGAAAATTCCTACTTGAGCTGCTCTTTGTGATCAGATAAATGAAAGCAACAGAGCACTTGAGGATGTTTAACTGACCAGATTAAGCAACTCGTCTCCAAGCTGTTCTTGCAGGTTTGGGTCACTATATTAAGGGTGAAACATCTGTGAACCTACTCATTTTTAGTCTCATTCAGTCATATCCAAAGATTTGCAAAGAAAAGGGACCAACCCCCTCCCTTGTGCAGCAGTAAAAGTCACATGATAATGTGATTCCAGTTAAAATACCTGACTAGATAACTGCCTGATAACACCTAACTGGTTGTTGGTTTCAGCCAGAGCTGACTTGTTGGTTTCAGCAGTGCTTTCTGACGTGATGGTATTTGTGTCTAATTACATGTTGGTTCATGGCTTGAATCCAAGCTCTCCCACCATCTTCACTTCCTGTTATTGGCTCATATTTTGGATTGGCCTCAGGCAAATCAACTGTGTTTATTTCAGGCAGGAAAAATCAAGCCCCACATGGGGAATAGCTGGACCTTGGACTGTGCCCCACCAAGCAGCAGGAAGTCAAGACAGTTTGAGTGAATGCCTTGAGCCCATGCTTGGCCATAGATAACAAAGACTGTCTGGAATACAATGTTTATGACTTTGATATATAACTAACTCCTAGCCAAACAATTCATCGAACTGTTTCTTCCCTATGTACCAGTGTCATGTCTTTCTACAAGTTTCGTTAGTCCCTTCTACAATGGAAAAATGCAGTGGAGCAGGGAGTGAAAACATACTTCCATAGTTTTCTTATGCTTTCATAATCTGCTACTTTTTATACCACTTCAGAGAATTCTCTCATTCTAGCATTTCAGTGCAACATAAAAATCAAATTGAATAACATCACATTCTAAGGACTTGAGGTGATAAACATCAAGTCATAGTTTTTACGGCATATAAAGTCAGTAGCCACCTGATATTTGTAACATACACATGATTAACATCAGTATTTTAAATATCCAGATATCCTATTTCCTGCACCCTAAGACACAGGACCTACAGATTGCTCTTATATCAGCTAACATACAGTATTTTTTACTTACCAGTCAGGAATAACTCCTAAGTCTGTGCTTAAAACTAAATATAATGTGTAGAATTACAAGTCCAGCTTCTGATTACATGAAAGGCATGGGCACAGTCTAGAGATCTTGTATACGTGGGCTCTTCTATAGGGCACAGGCAACAGGGATTGTAGAGGGCTGCTGCATAGGGGTCATGCAATGATGAGTAGGAGTGGATGTTGTGTTCACTGTGTATGCAGCAGCTGATGCTGGGGACCCCATATTGCAGTGGAAGTATACCACAGCAAGAAGCACAGCCCTGGCTAATAAATAGTGGTAAACTTATTTTACAGGGAGTCTCCACAGGTTTGGGGCAAATATGAGCAGCATCAAGTTTCCTAGACTGGAGGCTGTGGGTGGGCATGTGCAGGGCAGTGGCAGGAGTCATGAGGTGGAGAAGGAGGCTAAAGAGAAACAGGCAGAAGGGGAAATCAGAAGTGCAGATTCAGCCTTCTGCTTGCTAGCCATGCCTACACCTTCGTACATGTAAGAGGGACAGCAAGATGAAGGTTCATTCATTTACTTAGTGTGAACAAAAAATGGATGTTGAATTGAAGGAGTGATTGAAAGTCCCATGTTTTTACCAGTTTATGCAGTAAACTGCTTGTACCCTGTGTAGATCTTTGGCACAGCTATTCTCTCCGCACCCTCTCAGTGCAGTCCCACCAATACACAATGGTTGGAAATTCTCTGGGTGAGCACTTGTATGTACTGAACACTGTGAAGCCGTATGCCATATGGCTGGGCATTGAAAGGATATTGATATTTTTGGTAGCCTAGTCTCAACTGAATCAAGAATAAATGACAGTCAGACAGATATACACAAAAAGTTACTTGCATTTTCAGGACACAGGAAAATACTTCAACAATTTCAAGCAATCCAATGCCATATTACCAGTTAAATGCAGAATCAGTGGTTATTTGAAGAAAAAAAAAATGTTTAGAAAAGCAAACTGATAGTGATGCCAGATCTCTCAAAACCCAACAACAAGAGCAAAAGAGAAAATGGCAAAAACCAAGAAAGAGCTGGCTGAGGGAATCAGGGCCCAAAGCAAGCTGTGATTATTTCCCCTTTTCTGGAGATAGAAATACCTTAGTCTCAGAGGAAATAGAGCAGACATTCCTTGTAGCTGATTTCCTTCTTACTTCCTCTGTGCTAGAGATGCATGTTTTCCTAGAGCTTTTTTAGAAACTAGATCTTTCTGCTGTGAGTTCACACTTCAGCAGCTTAAGTCCAGCTAGTTTTCAGTGATATCAAATTTTGCTTATGTTAACAAAAATAATAATAATAATAATAATTACATAAATTTCACTTTGCTTTCCCTAGCAGACCATTTAACCCACTCTGGAATATTCATGCACTCCAGGTTGTGCTTTTTTTTACGATCGAGCTGAGTACTTAGGTTGCTGGTGGCAAAGTTCATGTTTGCATTGTTTTCTTCACTGTTTAGTCTGGCATCTGTTTCAATATCACTGCTTTGTGTTAGGACTGGGCAGGAAAATGAAGCATATTATGCAGTACAATAAGTTTTCATAATCATTTCCAGATGGCAGATCCCATCCTTCCTTTTCTTGTGATTCACTGAAAATCAAAACACTGTCGAGTATTGTGAAGGTAAAGAAATAGGAGTAAAACTAATCTCAGGGAAAGGTTGGTGTGACTTGCTTTTTGTGACAGTATGTCACAGAAAAACAAACTTAAAAAAAATAGTAAGTGAATGGACAGTTACTTGGGGAGGAATTTATTAATCACATTCAGTGCAGAAAATGACCTAGTAAACAATATAATGAAAAGGTCCTCATCACAGTATCACAAAAATAGTCCAAATACCTTTATCCAAAAATCCAAATAACCTTTTCTTCAATTTCATCAGTGCTTACCCAGACAAACCATTTATGTATTAAGATGCTTGACCACTGTAATTTTCTTTCTGTTAAGGTATACATAGAACTTGTTGAACTCTGGAAAATGTTCACCAGGGCTAGGTTAATTAGCGCGGACAGCAGCAGCTCCTGCTCTAAGACCTAGGGCTCTGTTCCTATGTGTGGGGACTCATCCCTGGAGTGCTGTAGCTGTTTGGACCACATCTTTTCACTAGGCTCAAAGTTGCCTCAATGAGGAGTTGGTAAAATAATCCTTTTCCAGGAATGAGAGATACTGAGATTTCCATCTCTCTGCCTTGCCTGTTTCCCCAAGGACTCATGCCAAGGACTTTTCAAACAAGTATTTCCCCTGTCTCTTTTAAGGACCTCACCTTGATGAGAGCAGGAAGGTGTATGCCCTGTAACACCATGAAGGAAGAAATTAAAAAACTATATAATGCTAGAGGAATTCAGCAGAGTGGGGTATCTGGGTGGGAGGAGGGACACAAGTAACATTTCTGCCTGATAAAAACCTTCAAGAAAACATATAGTTCCTTACTTCCAGATGTTAAAGAAAAACTATCTCAAGTCTGTTCTTGTAGCTCCTGGCCTCTGACTTTTGAGCATCAATTCCATAAGCTCATTTGTATTGGCTAATATAGCACCAAGAAATCAAACTGAAAGAGGCTTTATGACAAAGTTAGTTTATTCTTCCAATCAATGTCAACTCCATCCGTTTCTGAAATGATAAAATGACAAAGAGTTGCCATCCTACTTGCCAGAAAGTTTGGCAAGGGCTTTCCTCCTGACTCTGTGAAGAGGGAAAGAGTATTTATTTCTACATGAGAGATTTATTTATTTCCTTTCATTTCCATCTCCCATTCATTTATCAGTCCAGGAAAGGAGTGTGTCAGTTTAAAACAAACAAAGTACCCGATATGTGGGTGGCTCCAGATTCACTACAGATCTTTACAGAGGCTTTCATTGTGAAACATGCATGTTTAGATGTGGTCAAAGTTGAGAGTTTTTTGAATTCCTGCTCCCCTCCATTTGGGTGGCAATGCTGTGCTCTTTAAATGACGAACATGATTCAGTACTTTTTTTTTTTGTCTGTTTCTTTTCATGTCTTCCACATCCTCAGTGGTGCTATCCTCTTCCAGTCTAAAAGTTCCTCTGAATAAGCCTGCAGATGTATCTCACTTCACTGTCAGTGGAATATTCACAGAACTTAAAGGCGATGGTTTTTAACTTTTATAATCCCTCTTTTGCACAAAGCGTGTTATAAAGAGCTCCATGCGTCTACTGTAGCCTGCTTGATTGATAGTTCTAAAGAAAATTAAACTCTGTTAGAAAAGTCTGATTTGATGACTTTGTGGCTGATTGTCAACTGCCCATTTGCAGGGCACAAGCAGAACTACATGCTGGGAAAGAAAGGAAAAATAAAAAAAAATGTAAATTCATTGTCATTTTGTTGTGAAAGAGATGATTTAGAAGACAGACATAGTTGTCACCCAAGAAAGACTCACTGTTTCTAAGTTCTTGAAAGATACTTGCTTGATAAATTTGAGGACTGTGTGTGGGCTCTTGTTCTTTTTTTTTTTTTTTTTTTTTTTTTTTTTCCTGGCACAGATCCTGTTAAATACACAGAGGGTCAAGTGCTTCTCTTGGTCTTACTCCATGGAGGCCAGCTGGAGAGCTTTAGTGTAACAAAGTGCACTTTTGCCTTCTGCATTTTACCTTTGCATGAACTGAGAGTGGGCATTGGAGACCTGATCTTGTTCTCACTGAGTGCAGACCATATCTCTCTCATTCAACACATTGCCAAATGGAGGCCTCTCTGAGTGAAAGAAGAAGATATATTATTGAATGTGCTTTTTTTTTTTTTTCTTTCTTTCTTTTTTTTTTTTTTCCACTGTATTTGAGTTCTTTTCAAATCGATGATATAAGACACTGCTGTGTTTCAAATTTCAAATTAGGCTACTATGGGATATTTCAAGTAGATGAGCTAGTAGAATAATTTAGTGAAAGGAAGCCTTTCCTGAAAGTTGATGTGAAAAAGGCACCCATCAGTTAGCAATTCTGGATGTTCTTTGTGTGTGGTGATAACAGAAATTAAAGGGAGAAACTAGAGGAGAAAAGGAGAGCACTTTAGTGATAAACTGTTTCAGCTGGGAAGATGCTACAGAATGGTTTGCAGTGACTCACCATCACTGGATGCTATCCTAGTGTAATTTGAGGGGGTAGCTGGTATTTGATGTACTACAATTACAGTAAGACGTGTTTCCTTCTTGATTGATTTCTTTGCTAGCAACAGTGAATTCACCTCAGAAACGCAAAATGCATGTCAAAATGAGGACAAGGAGGAGCCTAAGTGAAATGGTAACTGCTAAAAAAATTACTCACACAGATACCGAGACTTGTGATGTATGTTCTTGTCTTGTGTGAATGTGCACCTTTCTATTTCAGATGGTTGTGCTTTTTGTTGTTATTGTTGTTCTTGTTTTGTTTTTTAAATGATGAATGGCCATTGGCAGTCAGTATCTTAATATCTATCTTGCAAATTAAAAATTGCACCAGGAATTAAAGAAGTAGCCCTAGAATGTATGTTTGCTGCAGCTCACACTGTTCTCAACAGCTTTCACAAAGAAAGGGGATCATTTCCTAGCAGTGCCTGTATAGACACATTCCAAAATGCAGTTATACAAGCACATTGGCTCCTTGGGGCATGCCTGGGGTGAATTGTGTTGAAACAGAAGAACCTGAGATCTTTTACTGCAGGAGATTGTTTTTACTTTTTCAGTAGAAAAATCTCGGAACCACAAATTCAAACCCTGGTGATGGAAGGCAGAAGAAATGTAAATATTCTATCTTAAATAAAGAATTCCCTGAAGCCTGCTGTGAATAACAGCCAAGTAGGAAGAGACAATCAAAGTGTGAGAAGGATAAGTGCTTGTGAGGAAACCAGAATGCTTTATGGTTTGAGACCGCTTCAATAATAAATATGCAATCAGTTCAAATTATATGGCAAACTCTTAAATAACATCAGTGTATTTTGGCATAGGGGTTGCATTTAAATGCATTAAGCTTTTCAATGAGTAGTAATAATATGGCATTAGAGTATTAAGAATTGGAAGAGCTTTGCCAAAACCTTTCCTTTAGCTCTGTGCCTAAAGGCATGTTTAAAAGGTAATTTCAGTGTGGTTTTAACTGGCTGCAGTACTAACCCAGGAAGGGCGAGGAAAAACCTGGCAAGGACGGATGAAGTTTTGAGGTCTTAGATTTTTGGATTAATGTCATAGTAGGATGCAGCTGGATTATTATATGAGCAAAGCTTTGTTGCAGCTTGCATGGCTGTAAAGTGAACAGAGTTTAACAAGCAAAGGAAAGGCAACAAAATAATACATAGTACCAGCATATGTACCATGGGCCAGAACCTTTTAGAGAGGCAAAACTGGAGCCTTGTGCTCCAGTACCTGCTAATGCTCTGTGCTGTAATGCTGCCACATGAGGCCCTCTTCATTTTCAGAAAATATGCTTTTAATTATCAGTGGCAGGCGGGATCCCAATAAGCTCTAGATCTGATAGTGGTATAACAGTTATCATTCATCAGATGGTAATACACATATTGTCCAGTGAATAGAGTCATAGAATCATGGAATCATAGGATATCCTGAGTTGGAAAAGGGACCCACAAGGATCATTGAGTCCAACTCCTGGCTCCACACAGGACCATCCAAAAATCAGACCTTGTGTCTGACAGCACTGTCCAAACCCTTCTTGAGCTCCAGCAGGCTTAGTCCTATGACCACTTCCCTGAGGAGCCTGTCCCAGTGCCTGACCCCCCTCTGGGTGCAGAACCTTTCCCTAACCCCCAGCCTGACCCTCCCCTGTCCCAGCTCCATGCCGTTCCCTTGGGTCCTGTCACTGTCCCCAGAGAGCAGAGCTCAGCGCCTGCCCCTCCGCTCCCCTCGTGAGGGAGCTGCAGGCCGCCATGAGGCCTCCCCTCAGCCTGTGCTGCTGTGGGCTGAATAAACCATGTGAGTTCAGGCACTCCTCAAATGTCTTCTCCTGCTGACCCTTCACCATCTTTGTAGCCCTTTGGAGAGTCTCTAATAGCTTTATGTCCTTTATATACTGTGGTGCCCAAAACTGTAAACAGCACTTGAGGTGAGGCTACAACAGCGCAGAGCATATCGGGACAATCCTTCCCTCGACTGGCTGGCAGTGCTGTGCTTGATGCGCCCCAGGATATGGCTGCCAGGGCACAACGGCTGACTCAAAGTTGCTGTTTCCCATTCTGTAGGATTGTTCTCCAGCCTCTCATCCCCTAGTCTGTATGTACAGCCAGGGTTGCCCATCCAGCACTTGCTCTTGTTAAATCTCATATTGCTGGTGATTTCTCAGCTCCCTAATTTATCGAGATCTCTCTGCAGGGCCTCTCTACCCTCAATGGATTCAACAGCTCCTCCCAATTTAATATCATCTGCAAACTTGCTCAATACATCTTCTAGTCCTACATCTCAGTCATTTATGAAAACATTGAAGAGAACTGACTCTAAAATGGAGCCCTGGGAACCACACTAGTGACTGGCTACCAGCCTGATGTAACCCCATTTGCTATAACCCTTTGAGCCTGACCTGTCAACCAATAGTTCGCCCATCCTATTACATTTTTATCTAGCTGTATGCTGGACAATTTGTCCAGGAGGATAGCATTGAAATCAGTTTCACAGTCTGCACACTCAGGAAGGTGAGTGCCACTACTCATAGAATCTATCAATTTAGGTCAATTTAAATTAATTAAAAAAAAAAAAAAAAAAAAAAAAAAGTATAAATAAATAAAAAAAAGAAAAATGAAAACAAACCTGTTTTCAGGATTATTTTGTCCACTGTGTTACCCAAACTTCCATATAGGCTGTTGTATTCTGAATTTTGTATTCTTCTTAGTGATTCAACAGGTATTCTTGTATGTTCTTGTACTACCTTGAGGAGCTTTCCTATGTGTGTCACCTCGTAAATCTGCAGGTTCCACCTGCGGTTTGCTTAGGCATGTGGCTAGACCAAATTCTAAATAGCATTTACAAAAAGGTCCTGAAGAAGAAGAATCAAGAATTTCCCATCATTTCTGGGGTCATAATATTTTAAATGATTTTGGACTCTTTCAGGATGTAAAATTCTACAGAAATATAAGCCATTTAAGAACCACTGAGGCCATATTATACATTTAACCCATTTGGGGATATTTTATCTTTTTAGAAATGTTTCCATTATTTAAAGCCAAATTTGTGTGGAATTCTTTTGTAAAATACTTGATGGATACTTTTATAAACTTCTAATAAGTACCAAACACTTTTTTTTAGGAAGTTGTTTTACCTGAGAGATCTCAGGCCTGTTCCACTTACACAACACCAATTACATTTACAGCACATTCCTTTTGAGTTCTAAGCCAGAGAATAAAATGTCTGTGAGTTGCAGCATGCTGTTATGGGACATTTTGAATTAGTGCTTCTGTAGTGTGAAAGGTTCCTAGAGTCCCATGCCATAAGAGAATAAAGAAAAATAAAGATTAAGTGATGCCACTCTCCAGGCTTTTATTTTTCATTTCTCCACTTTGAGGGCAATGTAAACATTGCTTTCTTAGTGATTTTTATAAGGATCATATTTATATATCTGTCTGTCTATCTATCTGTCTATTAGGTTTGGTAAATCAAGTATACAATCACTTGATCTGAAGAGAGATCATTAACATATTTAGTAGGCCATAGGCCTACCATAAGGCTGTAGGCCTACTGCAAGGCCATAGGCCATGGCTTATGCAGTGCAGCTGTAAGGACATTTCATATGAGAACATATTGTTCAGATTTGCAAAAGGAATTATGTATCTTACAAACTGCCAGAATAAGGGCATTACTGCTGAATCAGCAGCACAAAGAACCAGCAGGAAAACCTGCCAGAGATGATTTACAGATACCAGAACACTGCCATAACTGGATTTTTTTTTTCCTGCTGAACACCTTATGGAATTTTTTTCCTCAAGGTCTGGATTCTATATATAAAAATATATATTGTATATTATATATTATAAATTGCATTTTATGTAATATATATTAATTATATATTTAGCAACATCTGGGTAGAAATCTTTGTCATAGACAAGATATTTTTCTGCTGGAAACTCATCCAGTGTTTTATGCTACAAGCTCTATGGGACAAGGACTCTTATCTCTTCCAGTGTGTAAGATACACCTTAAACAGTGGGGCTCTGATTATCATTGATCATATTTTGTTTTGTCTACATTGACCCCTTTAATGAAGTATGGAGTCTGCTTGTTTAGCATGCTGTGAGACAGAGCTAAGACATCCTGTCCCAAAAGAAATGTGTGAAATGAACCGTCTCTTAGGGCCTTTGACATTTGTCCTTTCTCACATGCTTCCTTTAATTTAAAATAAGTAATTCTGAGTACAAGTATATCGTGAGGGGATTTTTGTTTCTCTCTCTCTCTTTTTTTTTTTTTAATTGTATATAGAGAAGCTGGTGACTTTCTGAATTTTAACTTTAATGAGCATATATTTTTGCATCCTTATTTGTCTTGCATATGAAGCAAAACCAATCCTAATATAATTCTAAGAATGCATAGTAGAGCACCCAAATCTTAACCTGTAATGGCCTGGAAACTGTTGTGCAGGTGAAATAACCCATCTGAAAAATCTGTAAGGTTCACCATTGTGATGGCCAAAGCAGAATTTTAATTTGAATTGATTCAAAGTAGTTCCTTCTTTCCTAGGCTATGTGAATCTATACTTACTCCTCAGGAGAAACACTTTTTCACAACTTGCCACTCAAGTTTTGGCAAAAGTTATAATTGCAGTCATGGGAAGAGTTTTGTTCTTTTTTTCCCCCCAAAGTTTTATTCAAGCTATGTGCATCCTGCTGGAGAACACTTGCAGAGATTACTGAGCAGCAAATGGTGCATCAGCTAATTCAAGCCTAGAGATATAACAAGCGAGGCAAAAGTTTTTTTTTTTTTTTTTTTTTTTTTTTTAAACAGATGGTATTTGGGTAGTACTGTGTGGTACGTAATAGATAAGAAATCAAAACAGACATTAAGGAAATTTCAGCAACACTCATATTCAATCAGCTGGAATAGTGGCTGTAGCAAGCAGCCAAGTTCAAGGCAAGGGAGAAAAATAAACAATGACTTGGTGGTGATGAGTGAACTTTGGTGAAGTTAGTGTGATGCTTATTTACAATAATATGCTACTATAGCAAGTACATGTATAAGATGACATTAAGTAAGGAAGCAAACTTTAAAAGCAAAGACCACTATGAGATGTTGAAATACTCCCCCTTAAATACCTCATTTCTCTTTCTGGAGCGTCGCTCCAGTATAGGTGGTAGCAATGATTGCAAAAGATCAAGAAATCTTTAACTTCTGTACAGGATTGATATATTCTGCTTCTTCTGCTGCTGCTTCTAGCACTAAAGAAGCTAATTCCTCTTCTGAAAGTGTTGGCAGTTTTTTTTCCTCCCATTCTTTCCAATATGAATCTTCTCTGAACACAAAAGAATTAACTTCTGGGGAGGGGAAATAGAGACGAATGAAAATGCACATTTGGGAAATTCTTCACAATTTTCATGAAGTTATTCTTAAAGAAAAGACAAAGTAATGAAAGATAAAAGGGTGAGAACACGGTGCAGACTAGAATTGACACTCAGATCCATTCCTGTGTGGAATTTCCAGGTGGATGCTGAAGTGCTTCATGATACAGAGGATATCTGCAAGTGATTTGATATCTAGTATGCAGAACTGAGTTTTAATCCACTCAGTCATGTATGGATAAGAACACCTGGTCAACATCTGGAAAAACTTAAATCAGGAGGGGGTCCAGTGCATTCTTTCAGATAGTTTTTGCCTATTACTCTTTCCCCAGAAATTGTTTCCTGTGTGTGCTTCATTTTCAAGTGCATGAAAATAACAGTTTGCTTTCCAGATCTCCATTTTGGCAGTTTGGAGACAGGAAAAAGATGTACAGGAGTAATGAATAAGATCCAACTCTGATTTTGATCTTTAGAGTTTCTTAAGTGCTGAGCAAAGCACAATGACATGAATTGAGAAGAGGACATGGATGAAGTAAGGATACTGGCACTCACAAAACCGGGGCAACTGTCCCATTAAGATTAGATGAGGTAGTGTTATTGAGGGTATCAGTATGTCCTACTTATAGCAAAGCTGTAAGTTGCTTCAGAGTTTGGAGGCTTATGTTCATATAGAAGTAACATAAGGGAGTTTTGGAAAGTCATTTTTTTTTTATGTTTGTAGTAAGATTTTTAAAGATGCTAAGTTTTCTGTTAAAGTTAATATGATGCTACTCTGCAGAGACTCAGAGAGATGAAATAAATCTCTCCTGGCAGTAGTCAGGAGACCTGACTTCTGCTGACATTGCTGCCTTTGAACCAGGAGCTGCTGCAGCATTGGAAGGGCAGGATGATGAAAAACTTAATTGAGAAGGCACAGTCTGTGCAGAGAGAGTCTTTAGTGTTGAGATTTGCATTCTTCAGCTCACCAGATTGGGCACAGGACATGTGTAGCACTTTGTCCAAAGAGTCAGCCTAAGACACAGTGGTGGCTTTTGTATTGGCTTGGATTTTATTGGCAGTACAGGGGTTGTAAAAATAAAAAGACTGCTGTTGGACACTTTTCTGATAAATACATTGGGTCTCTGAAGCAATCAACTGGAAAGGGCATCTCTGTGCCAGACCTTTCCACAGCTCTGATGTGAGTGGGAAGAACCCCAATACTAAAAGACTCATTCATTTTTTTAGGGATCCTGTTCATTTTAAGTAGGGCAATCTGTCTTTAATAATATTATACACACACAGACATAGTGGGAACAAAATTATCTTTATTTTGTGGCCATTGTAACATGACATAGGCCTGAGGTTACAGTCTGTTACACTTTATCCAGTAGTTCTTATCATTATTGTTATGAAACTTTATCTTTGTTATCGTCAGGATGGCCTTGAATTCAATTTTTTTTTCTCGTTTATAGTGTTGCAGTCAACATGGCCTGTACTGTTGTGTCAGACATGTTGGAGTTTTGTAATTTAAGGCAGATTTGGGGAGAAACTTCAGCATGCAGAGAAAATCCTGGCCTTATTCAAGATGAACACAACACCAGTATTAAAAATATATATATAGCGAGAGAGTATTCAACTTCATGTTTGCAAACTGAGGACAATGTACACGTGTTTACAGAGTGTAAAACAAAATGTTATCTATTTTACTAGGCTATATTTACAAGCCACCAGACACTTTTCTTTCTCCTGGGAGTTTGGAGATAGTCTTCAAATGATCCTTAGCTTTACAAGGCATGAAAATAAATTTGGAGCTAAAACAGGCAGATTCTTGGCAGGGGGTTTCTTTCACTCTGTCCTATGCAACTATCAGTGCAAACCAGGGCCGATGTCTTTGGCTGCAAAAAAAGAAAGAGCTTATAAAAATAGTACCACAGTGTTGTGTGCAGGGTGTGTGGCCATAGTCACATTAAAAGGATAGCACAAGTATTATTATAATAAGCTCTATATACAGAGAATCTGCTGAAGTCAAATGATGGAATTTTAGGAGTCAGGATTTACTGTAGTACTGGTCTGTATGTAGCACTGGTCTGTATGTAGAAAATGAGAGGTCAACCACTAAGGATTTCTGAAATGTTACAGTGAAATTCTCATCTCTGTGTATGAACTGGCTCTAATGAATGAAAGCAAGGCAAGATTGCTCCTTTTGCAGTTACAGGGTGATAGCAGAGCTTCTCCCGGGAAACTAAGGCCTTGTCCAACCTATAGATACCTGAACCTCCATGCATCAGGATTTGTCAGGCATAACCCTACACCCACACCCCTGCCAGTCCTCTTTCCCAAGGGTCTGCTGCAAAAAGGTGGTGCAAATAAATACCTGAGTTGCATCCTTACAGAAAACAGTGAGGAAAGAAGTGAGAAAGTAAAGGCCCCATACACTTTGTCTTGCCCCAGAGAAATTGTGACAGCTCAATTATCTTCATGGTCTTTGCTTGGTGACAGTTTGAGTAAAGAACTTTCTCTTCCACAATTAATCCAGCCTTGTAAAAATCAATTTAAAAATCAGATGAATAAAACATAATCTAAAACCTGGGAGACTCAAAGAAAAACAGAAATTGGGTAAAAAGATAAACTTTATTATTACTGTTGAGAGTGAAAGAAGAGTTGGAACATGGCCTCACATCCATCAGTAGTGAAAAACAGTTTATTTTCTACCATGAGGGTATCCTACAGCAATAAATATTGTTTCCTGAAGCAATGATTAGTTTTGGTGGGGTAAAAGTTACACACACATATTTCAAGAGTTGTGTCAGTGGTTTGCAGTGAATTATTTGCTAAAGTGAGAAATAAAATATCAGGCTACTTCTCATCCTTTATGAACATTTCTTGTCCTGTATGAACATTTGCTTTCATTCTTCTTGGAAACATCTACATTTTATTCAGTATATATTCTTTCTTACGCAACGTAAGACCTTCTGGCACTAGAGATTTATTTTAAAGAATAGCTAATAAGGTTGAACATTCCATTTCTTCCAAATAGTAAAAGGCAACACTCAAATTTGCTTAAAGGCAGACAGGATCAGATGGTGGGTAGTTTCTGTAAAGTCAGTTATCCTGGGCTGGATGCTGCTAGACCAGCAAGGCAGCAGTTTAACATGGATTAGACACTTTTAATCTGCCTGCCTGAAGACAGATGCACCAAAGCTTTCCTAGGAAAGATGACATTCACATATCTGAGATTTGGCCACGCTGACTCGAGCTGTTGTGCAGCTCAGAGTGGGCTTCCCTTTGCCAGGACTGTTACCAGCTTCTTTTGACAGTGCCACTTCACAGAAGGACATGGCACAAACCCCATCTTTGCATCAGGTTAACTTGTCTCATTGCTATCTATAGCAATAAAGCTCTAGCTGAAGAAGGGCTGAAAAAAATATTGCACAATATCATGCCCTCAAAGCATCGTACCAAACATATCGTAATTCGCAAGACTGTCATGGAGATTCTGGTGGGACCAATGACATTTGTTTGTTTTTGATTATGGGAGAAAAAGATTCAGAATTTACTTTTTGAAATAAACCAATAATTTTTCCCTCTAACAAACAAAACCAAAGTTATTTGAAATACAGCTTTCAAAAGTCAAAATAGTTTTACCCGGTTTCTTCTGTTCTCACATCTGAAGGCAATGTTTTGGTTAGTTTGGCTGTGCTCAATATGTGCATACTTAGGAGCCAGCTGCCAAGAGGCTTTAAAGATTGACAGCAATCAGAGAGAAAAATGGAGAGAAAAGAAAGGACCAAGCTTCTTCAACCTTTTTCATGAGGTGCAGCAAATTTAGAATGTCATATACATATAGAGACTTGTCATTCAAAATCCTACATTGAAAAAATAATGGAAAAATCATGATTTATTTCAAGAGGCAAGATTGAGAGAGAAATTACTGCTCAATATCCACTTGTGCATTGTGTTTTCTGCTCAGTAGGAATAGTTTCTATCTGCAATAAGAATTAGGTGCAATTAGAAACTTATCTCTTGTGATCATCTGAGTCCTGGCTTATTAAATAACCCAAGATGCTTTTGGCACCTGCGCGTGTTCTCAGTGCAGAAGAATCCCATCCTGATCAGTCCCTGTCATTGCCCTGGGACCAGATGCCTTTAATTAAAACAGCAATATCCTCAAGGCAGTTACATGTTCTGAGGACCAATCAACAAGTGCACAAAGATAAGCATGTGTGAAATGAGTTGTGTGGAGCTAGCTCCAAAATAATCACAGTGCTGTGATCAATACTGTCTTGTGAAGATGATTAGCTAGACACTGTTCAGAAAGTTGTACAAAGCAAAAGCATTTATTTACTCTAGCTGCTAAAACCCAGTGTTTTGCTTTACACTCAGCTTCTCTGGAGAAAAAAAGAAGCGTGCATTTCCTGACTGCCCCCTTTTTAATTGTTTCTACAGATTTAAAAAAAAAAAGTTGTCTATCTCATGCAGACTGCAGAGTCGATGAAAGAGCTGCATTCATCACCTTGGGACTGTCACTCCTCGCCTCTGCTGTGATGAACTTGGCACTTCAAGCAGCCCCACATCCAGCTGTGTGCTTGCTGCTTCACTGGGAGAAAGTCTGCACCTCGTCTATGATTCCTTATGCATTCATACATACAAGTGTTACAAAATGAAGAAGGGAAAAATGCAACAAGTTCTAAGTGGCCTTTTGAATTGTGGAGGTGAACTGGTCACCAATCATTTGTTTTCCATGTCCATATTGGTTTGTGGGCCAAGGGCTTGAGTACAGTCCCAGAAGAAGCAAAGGGATGCAGAGATTTATAGCTGCTTCAGGAAAATGGGTACAACTAGGAAAATTAGTAAAAGAGAAGTGAGAGGGGATGAAAGCCAGAAAAGCTATTATATAATTTATATATAGCTATTATATATTATTGCATAACTATTTGTTCATTCATCTTTTCCTATTTGTACAATTACAGTATAAAAATAATTATAAGACATTTAAAAATGGAAGATATTACGTTATTCTATTGGCAAATCTTACCATACAAAATGAAAATTTTCTGCATTTTTGTGCGGTTTTATTTTTTAAAAGGGAATATTAATGAAACGTCTTACAAACATATGGCCCACTTTTGCTTGTACTTTTCCTGTTAATATGGACTTGTTCCAATGCTGTTCAAGTCAATGGGAGGAGTATCTCTGTGACAGGCCTGGTCTGGACCCACAGGAAAATACAGCAAGCACTGGCAAGGTGACAGAGGAACTGTGCTTAATAAGGTCATTTGTAATGTCTCCATGATGTTAGCAGCTGTGTAGTAGCTCTGTTGCAGAATTAGATCTATAAACCAGATATTATAACTACAGTATCCTGTTAGGCCATTGCTAGGACAAGATATTTTTGAAATTTCTGGATTTGATAACAATTAAAGTGATTGTGTTTTATTTTCCAAAAGGAAAATGCCAGAACATTTAAACTGTAAAATTATAAATTATATTACTTTAGAGTTGTTATCATGTTTCCTGTAGTTCTTCATATGGTTGCTTATCATAGGTGTGAGAGAAAGGAGCATTAGAGATTTGCTTTCATGCCTGACTTTCCAAAATACTAATTAAAATTACTTTTCAATTATATATACATATTTCTAATTAGAGATAAAGATATGATATGGCATATGGGCTGAGTCCAATGCTGTTGAATTTAAGGGTGAGACTCTGACTTCAGGGGATGTTAAATCAGACACTTTGGCCAACCACTGAAACTTCAGCATTTTCTTGTGAAGTGTTGAAATGCAGGAATCAGTCTCAGATCAGATCCAGCTTTCTTGACTGTTTTTTATCCTTGGCTAAGCCTTCAAGCAGCTTCTGTTGAAAATAAAAGGATTGTTACCATCTCTAATATGAGCAGAGCTGATTAAGTTTCTGAGGATTCATAGTACAAATAGTCTAGAAAATGAAACTCGAATATTCTTCTTGTGTTGACAGTCTGCTTACAAAAACGCAGTCTTGTATGTAGAAGTGGTACTCCGTAAAAATAAGCATATACACTATGAACTATGGTTGACAATGTTTAATAAATGCTGCAGTTTAGGCACAGAACACATGTTTTGTGTGAGTGATTTTCCTTTAGTCCTAGCTAAATGATGTTATTTCTTATGAACTTTCAATAGGAAATCCCCAAGGGGTTAAAACTTTTGAATGATTACTATATTTTTTTTTTTTTTTTTTTTTTTTTTTCTGCTTTCCCTCCAGAATGAGGTTCAGAATGCATGATTTCTTACTCCCTAACAAAGTAAGAAAGGGAAAAAATGTCTTTTTATAGCAAATATTTTGAAGCACAACAAGCATTCACACAAAATAATTATCAGCTAAAAGAGTGGGGAAATTTTACTCCAAAATCTGCTGATAGGTGAGCAATAGTAATCAACTAGCACATTATCTGAAAAGTAAATTATGCGTCCAGGCAGACTATGTTAAAATGAGTGGCAGGAGAAGATGTCAAGATTTTTTTCTTTATGACCTCCATTGGTATGTGTTGATTTTTTTTGGCACTGCCCCAGGCCCCAAGTGTATACAGTTGAAAAAGGGGAAAAGGCAGCAGATTTTATAGATTCATAATATGGCTCACTGTAAAGTTCTGAGGGAAAACAAAGGGCTTATGTTAGCCATAAGGTACTGTAATATATATTTAACTGGTATGAATTATAAGGTTGTCTCTCCTTAAGACTATAAAATATAAGGTTTCTTTAGAAAGAGTTTGAAGTAAAAAATGATTAAAGCACTGTCCAAAGTAGACAAATTCTTCAAACAAACTCAGTTATTAAAAGAACACAAACTTATGTATGAATTATTTTGTCCTGCTCAGTTTTACCAAATGCTGCTAACCATTCCCAGCTCCAGATGAAGGGTGAGTTTATACTGAAGACAGCATCATGGCACGTTATGTATTGCAGAGTGGATCAGGTAACTTGACTCATTTTTTCTCCTTGCTCCTATTTCCAGCCAAACTTCTTAAGAATGTGAAGCATCATTTTCTCTGAAAGTTGGGTTCCTTTTCAGCTTAATATGGCACGGGATTTGTACAGAGCCAAATAACTTCCACAGATCCCTGTTTCTCTCTCTCTTTGTGCTATCCTGAAATATATCTATTAATGTACTTGAGCACCAGCAGAGCATGATGTGGTGGATGCACAGAATTGTCATGGTGCATGACAATGTCATGGTGCATTTTAGGTTGGAGAGATTTCTTACTGAAAGGGTTGTGCGGCATTGGAACAGGCTGCCCACAGAAGAGGTTGAGTCACTGTCCCTGGAGGTCTTCAAGAAATTTATAGATTTAGAACTTAGTAGCATGGTTTAGTGGTGGGCTTTAGTATTAGTAAGAGGTTGGACTAGATGATCTTAGAGGTCTTTTCCAACTTGAATGCTTCTAAGATTCTGTGACAAGATTGTTTTTGTATGGGCAGCCCAGTGTGGCAGATCTCTTTTTGATGATGATCAAAATGTACAGTCCTTATCAGAAGAAAGTTGACATTGCTATGTAGGATCCAGAGTCTCAGAGTGTCAGGGACCTTCCACATGGGGGATCTGTGGATTGCTCTGCAGCAGCAGACTGCACAAGACCAGACACAAGTCCTTGCTTTTGTAGTTTGGGATGAGTCTCTGAGGTTCCAACATGTTAAATCATTGATATCCATCCTCAAACCTAAATTACTTATTCTAAGCAACAAGAAGATCAAGAAGATAATATTTCTTAGGGAAAAAAAATAAAAAATAAAATAATAATAATAAAAAAGAACACTAATTTGTCACATGCACTATTAGTTTTTGTGCTGGAGTTGATATGTGATCAAAGTAAAAGGGCTCCAAACCTAGGCTAGTGAAAATAAATCCTGAACTTATACACACAGCGTGAAGCACTGTAGAATTTGCCAAACTAGCTATCTAAAATGTAGCTTAAAAGGGTCATGAATATCTAGGGTGAAATTTTGGCTCACTGAAAAGAGTGGGAATTTTGCCATTGATCTGAACAAGGCTAGAATTTCTCTCCTCTTATGGTCCCTCCCCTGCATCCTTTAATTTTATTAGTCATTCTGCTTGCTGTTTGCATGCATTTTTATTTTACGTGAAGAGATTATATTATGTCAGAATATAATATTTCACACTTGGCAAGACAACCTTCTGTCCTGCAACTGGAGTTGTAGTTGCCTGTAGGGAAGTAGTGAGTGGCTAATGGCCAGCAGTGTCGTGGAGCGGTTACAAAGGAAGCAGAGTAGCTACGGAGTGGAGGAGGAAAGGGGCCCCTGCCTTGCATTCTTCTAAGTGGGAGTCAGGGAGAAGCTGCAGCCATCTGTGCTCATAAATGCTGCCTCTATTTGCTCTGCAATGGCAGAGCTGGCTGCTGCGGTGGTCATTCGGGCTCTTTTTCCACAGTTGTTATCCAGTGTGAGCTGCAGCAATTTGAATCTTCCTCCAAGCCACTCACTGCATGTGTTGACTGTGGAGCTGGAGAGCCTGCTACTAAAGCTGAGAGATAGATGATCTGTGCTCCTTCTGCTGAGATCACTTACAAGGGATGCTTCATGCACAGTAGCTGATACTTCAATGGTGACTGGGGAAATATGACTAGTAGCTGCACACAAAACACTACTCTAGACAAAGTTCAGCCTTCTGATTTGCCTCTGACAAATCTTCCAATCCATCCATCTTTATTCTTATTTCTTTGCAAGGTAAATGTTGCCTCTACTAAAAGAAATTCTATGAAAAATGCATTCTGTGTATTCCTTGCTTGGGTTTCTCTCTTTTTGCTTTTGTTAGCAGTTTCAAAGAAGTTTTCTTAGACTTTGAGAGCAGAAGGCTTTCAGGTGGCAGGCTAGCCTTACAAAGGCATTGCCTCGAATGATTTTTGCACCCTTTTGCTCACAGCAGTGGTCACAAAAAAGCTGCAGTCCTCTGTGGCATTGCACTGTATTGTCTTATATTTGCAGTCTTTCTGGAATGCTTTTTTTCCATATACTTTATCCAGAGTTTGGTCATATATTATCTGCCTGACAACTCACCACCTATAAAAATTTATGAATTTGTATTAGAACCAATACTTGATTATGTCAGTGTTTATGAGGTTTCCCATGAGCCCCATATTCTTCAGTTGAATCTAGCTGTAGCCCCTCATAATAATAATAAAACAGGCCATATTTCACCATTTCTCTATTAACGTGACTCACTGCTAGCAATTACAGTAGCTACCAGCTCACAGTTTTGTTGATTTTAAGGATTTGCTGCCTTGTAAGGGTCTTTGCTGATATAAACACACATAGACATGTATTCTGTGGGCCTCCTTAAATATGCTAGAAATAGCTGTGAGTGCACTTTCCAGTTTTTAGAGAACAGCATATAGCTACAGTTCTTCACACAAAAGTGTGCAGTGACTCATAATGAATGTGTAATTGTGGGTTTATATACTGACAATAAGAAGAAAATTGACAACACTAGGTCTATTGTGTTTGCAAATGCTCTAGGTATGAAGACTGACAGAAAATACAGAAGAAAAAACAAATATAGTTCTTCCTCCTCCAGTAACACTCTGCTAATTCCCATCTTATACCTCTCTTGCTCATGTTTAAATACTTCATTTGGGGCTTGATAGAGAACTTGTGTGGAGTTCCAGCTGTAGCCCATAAATTTAAGCAAGATGTGAGCCATCTTCTGGCTTCTGCACAGGAGGGAGTTTCACCTACAGTGAATACTTTACAGGTGGGTTTTGGTATTGTGCAATTATTGTATCATCACTATCCAGTTTGTTAAGTCGAAACAATGTATACAATAAGACTAAGGAAAAATGAAAATCTAGCAATCTGAATTAAAAGACAGTAAGTCTGGGGGATATCTATGAAGTTTTAATACTAACAATGGTAACATACTACTGCTGTTATTTTAAGAGTAAATGTATAACAGATTTGTAATAAAAAAGATTCTTACATCCTAAGAATGAAAAAGTTGTTTTGAAAAATTAGCCAGGAAAATAACTTTTTTTTATGGGTAAATATATACATATAATGTAAAACACATGTTCATATTATCCTAATTCAGGAGACTAATTACTACAGAGGAAGAACACAGAGGGGCACAAACAATATATTTGAAACACAAGAGCATCTTTCTTTTAATTTCCATTTATTTACTTCCCACAACACACAGCTATAATATTTCCGTAATATGAGAACTCCACAGGGATAAATTTTGCTGCTTTGAAGGATGAGCTTGATAGAAGTTGGCTTCATAATTTATAGCTGTACATAAATTTACAACTCTTAGCAATGAATATGCAGCATATACACAACTTTTAGCCAACAGTTATATAGCATTGTAACATATTTTATGAAGTAGAACTACAATGATTCTTGAACTTTTTGTTTCCTTCCCTATCAGATTGTATCTCCAGGCAAAGAACAGATGACTTATGCCTAAGTTTAAATGATTTTGAAGTTTTAACTTCAACAGATGTAGATAACACCAGTACTACTCCCCAAAGACTTATTCATGTCTCAAAATACCTCGTCCAACTTAATTGTCTCAAGATAACGGTGTAAAAACCCTTCAGGATGATAGGTCATACTTTTCCAAGTCAAATTAAGTTCCACTCCTATAGAAAACATTTATTACATTTGAAAATCTCAAGACTGCTGGCAAAAGTCATCTGTTGCATTTTTGAAAGTCCTGCAAGACATATTCCCATAGCTTATAAGAAAAGCAGGATTTAGAAAATAAAGCAAAAGGGGAGAGATAATGGTCTCAGTTCGTATAAAAAAAAATAATAAATAAATCTTTCACAGAAACTCCAGTGTTCTGGAGAACCATATAAACCTCTTGTTATATTTGCTGTGCAGCTGAAAGTGTGGGTTATAAAAGATAAATTGTTTTAAAAAGTGAGTAATTGAAACGGTGGATGATAGGTTAGCCATGAGCCAGCAGCAGTGTGCCCTGGTGGCCAAGAAGGCCAACAGGATCCTGGCATGCATTAAAAGGAGCGTGGCCAGCAGGTCAAGGGAGGTGATCCTCCCCCTCTACTCTGCCTTGGTCGGGCCTCACCTGGAGTACTGTGTCCAGTTCTGGGTTCCTCAGTACAAAAAAGACAGGGATCTCCTGGAAAGAGTCCAGCAGAGGGCCACAAAGATATGGGGCCTGGAGCATCTTCCCTATAAGGAAAGGCTGAGAAACCTGGGTCTGTTCAGCCTGGAGAAAAGAAGACTGAGAGGGTATCTTAACAACGTGTATAAATACCTGAGGTGTGGGAGACAGGGGGATTTGGCCAACCTCTTTTCAGTGGTTTGTGGGGACAGGACAAGGGGCAATGGCCACAAAATGGAGCACAGGACGTTCCGCACCAACATACGAAAGAACTTCTTCATGGTGAGGGTGACAGAGCACTGAACAGGCTGCCCAGGGAGGTTGTGGAGTCTCCTACTCTGGAGATATTCAAGGCCTGTCTGGACGCCCATCTCGGCAACCTGCTCTAGGAAACTGTTTTGGCAGGGGGTTTGGACTTGATTTCTTGAGGTCCTTTCCAACCCCTACAATTCTGTGATTCTGTGAAAAGTAAGGAAGCAGAATCAAAAAGCAATTAAAAATCATGTAGGTCAGGAGGTGGTGGTGGTTGCTTCCTTGTGTCTGTTCCAGTAGAATTGGACAATCTTCTTCCTTTTTAATTTATTTAAAGGAGAGTTTGGGATTCATGCCTTCCATTTTGTAAGAACTTTTCCTAACCAGTTGGATGGTTAAGATTTTGTATTCAACTTTCTACTTTAAAGGTGTCAGGAAAGGAGCCAAATACACATTTTCCTTGCTTACATATTTCTCTGACTGTAGGATAGAGAATATAAAAATGCTAGGATTATTTTTTTCTCTTTCTCGTCCTTGTGAATATGATTGATTATGAATCTTGCCTTTAACTTATAAGGAAAGCTCGCTGAACTTGATGCAATTCTTACCCCACAGTTCCTGTGGTGCTGATATTGTGAGAGGTGCTGACATTCACTCACACAGATATATCCATCTGATCTGAAATACAACAAACTCCAGTTTGTGCTCTTGCCCTCTTCCTGTACTCCTCTTCCAAGTCAAGATAGTTTTTAGATGACAATTTGAAGATCTTTTAAGGGATATTTGGATGACAGTAAAGCTGACTTGCAGCCTAACTATATAATTAGGAAATACACAATTTATTTCACTAACATAAATCATGTTCCTCTATGGAATGTAATAATCAAGTTAATATCATTAAATTTTATAAAATATGAAGGGGTGATTTCAAGGACAGGATACAAATAGAAGACAAGAATCTTGCTTTTAATTATTTTGCTCTTACATACTTATTTTAGTTTTATAACACCATAACTGTTAACGAGAGACAGTTGTAATTTAAAATGTGATCCTATTTCCCTAGATAAAAAATTGGGAAAAAAAAAAAAAAAAAAAAAAAAAAAAAAGATATTAAGCACTACATTTGCTGTTAGGATGTTAAGAGCTTGTAACATCTCCACCTTGTGGTGATTTCTCTGTGTAACGAGCCTACACTGCTGCATCTGAAATGGTAGGATGTTTTGGGTCTGGGACTCCAGATTCTCTGAAAAATACAGTAAACTGAGGGATTTTAGCTAAAAGATTATTTTTATTTTATTTTTTAAATGTCCTTTGTACTGACCTTAAATTAAAATGAGTATTTGCTTTATGCTTTTATCAGACATTAATATTTGATATTTTATCTGAAAATGCCCTTTCAGAAGGTCACAGAGTGAAACAGTGATAGAAAAGAAGAGTAACGCAGACTTTCTGTTTTACAGTGCCTGGCATTTTACTGTTAGATGTGCCATCTTTCATCTTGATTTACAATATTAATAGTATTAGGAAATTGCCTACTCAACTTTAAGAAACCTTAGATCTCAGAGATTAGTTGCAGAAGTTTAGATGATTTTTTTTTCTTCACATTTTCAATCTTCAAATTTTGTAAGAAAAAGTTCCCATGACACTTCTGGTATTTCCCTGATCAAGATCAGCCAGAAAAAAAAAAATAGGGCATAAGCTCTTTTGTGATATTTTGGCACTTCCTGCACACACCAGAATTTGAAAATGCCAGAATCGTCAAATATAAGCATATTTATATTGTCTAGGCTTTCAAAACTGTCAGAAACACTTTAGCTCAATATTTTAGATGAAGGTGTTCCCACCTGTTTTCCCACATTTCAGTTCTCACTGTAAGCATGATTTGATATTGTCTTTATTGATTACTTATGGCTACTTTACCTTTCTCTATAGAAATCTTTCCTGGCTTTATTGTAGTGCTTGACACTTCCTCTATTAGGTATCATTTGTGAAAAGCCAGTCAGCAGCCTTTTGTAAAGCATTATAAAAGAAATATGATAAAATCATTTGACATAATGGCATGAATATAAACATCACTCCTTTCTCCATTCGTAGAGAAAACTCACAGCTGGAAAAGCTATATTAACTCTGGTTACTGACCTTTGTTTTTATTTTATTCTCCTCACTCCACTAAAAGTAGTACCTTTCTTTAATCTATAAGTGCAGTTCCATACCTGGTAGGATCTGAAGCACAGGTTGCCCTGTCACACACTGTTGATGTTTCATATTTCTTCCTATCTCTGTTACTCATCCTGAGACAGAGTTGTACCTAAAGTGGCCTTTCTGTTCCCCATTCCTTGTGGGCTGTGTCCAGTGTCTGAACTTAGAGGAAAATGAGTGAAAAGTAGTACCTGTCTCTTAGTACAAAAAATGAGATAAGATTGTTTTGTTATTTTTATTTTATTTTATTATTATTATTATTATTTTTAATCACAGAGCTCTTTTTTATTTTATTATTATTATTTTATTTTTTTTTCTGTCCTAGGAGTCCTGTTGAATATTTACCTGAACAAGGTCTGGAAGGGCGCAAAATCTTGAATTCATCTCTTCTAATTCCAGGCAGCATAGCTGGCAACCAGAGACTAGGAAATGAGATTTTCCCAATCTGAATAACCTTCTGTAGGCATCAAAACGTATGTGGTGTTATTCTTTGTGGCATCCTTGCAAAAGCATCTGTTTCATTACAACTACAGTTGTATATTGTGAGAGCTGATAACAACAACAACCAAAAAACAAGATGTTTAATTATTCTGTCAGAAGTATGTTGTCCCAGTGAGCGAGTAAAATTCTGAAGATCTAGAAAATGCACAGTAGTTATAGCCAAAAGAAGTCAAAATTGTTGAAACATATGTCACTCCTTGGGGAATGTGACTGACAAAAAATGAAGTCTTGGAAATTTTCTGTTATATTCTGAGATTGCTTGAAATATAAATCTCATAAAGGAGAAAAGGAGAGGGATTTGACAATAATAACAAGGGGTATATCTTGTGCTACTCTGAGCTTCCTAAGCAGGAGGTACAGTTTTGAAGTGGGGAAAAAAGCTGGAAAGAAGAGCTGTGTTGGTGGATGAGGAGGTGGAAAAGTGAGGAACATGGGCAAACATGGTAATGTAGAACATTAAGAATGTGGAACAGATTAATGTAGCTAAATATATTGTAGATATTAAGATCTCAGCTGGTCATCCCAGCCTTCTTTCTGAAACATCCTCAAAAGCTGAGAGGACGTATTCCTCTCTCATAACTTCAGACAACTGCTTTCTAGTTGTCAACATGTCAACTATTCATGGATTTTGTAGTCAGTACTGAAGAGTAGGTGCTTTGAGGGCATGGTTAATGCCTCCATGAGGAAGTCATGTAAAGGAGAGCATATACATGTATATGAATCATGCTGAGAAGTTCCTTTTTCCTCTGTTGACTACAAAGTAGGTGAAGTGTAGTTTGGTCGGCTGGATACAGACTAGCAGAGTAGTCTGCATTTTAAACTAGAAGAAGCACGTCCCACACGACTAATCTCCAGAGGATCCAAATCATGCTCTACTCTCACCAGTGAGAAAGATCAAGAATTTGCTGAAAGACTTCAGCTCCTGAGCTGCTGTGCCACCTGTTCTGGCCACTCTTGTCCCTGGGTGCTGGCTCCACAGCATGGTGTGACCCTAAACCTGGTGTTCAGAGCTGTTCAGACCATTTAGTACTCTTCTTGGGATTAGATACTGATGATAGGAGACTGAACTCAATTACACAGTGATTTCTGAAACAGAATACCTTGCACAGAAAATGTGGTTCTTCTGTGTGTTCCTTCATGTGCTATAGAGTTTTGATCACCATATGGGAACTAAGCCGTAGTGCTCCACTTCCCCTGCACGATTTCAGAAAGCTACTGTATTAAATAACTATGGAGCTTTGAAGAGCTGATCAGTTGAGGGATGGGTGGGCAAACATTAAAAGGCTAAAGAAGTCTGTTCAAATAACACATTCAAATGCTTATTGGGAAATAATTGGTCTGGAAATCAAGCTTCAGTGCCTCCTTCCCTCAGAAGTTTGCAATGCTGAGAGAAAACCACACCTTTCAAACTTGTTCTCTGCCAAAGTTCAGTGAGGCTCCACAGAGTTTTTGAAATGTTAAACTTTTCAACATTTTTTTTCCAAGAGGGAAAATTGCGCCTCGTTCAGTTTGAAAAAAAAAAGTCTGCCTGTGACTAATTAGAAGCAGCATGTAGCACACGTTGCAGCAGGGCTGTTGTCTCTGAGCCCCGTAGGTGGTCCTGAAGACCACAGGCATGTGCCTCCTGTGGGCTCCGGTGGGTAAGGGCTAGTGGCGGTGCTCCCATGAGGAAGAAAGCCCTGGCAGGCCTGACTAAGGCAATGCTACGGATTGAAGCCAGCTGGAGCTGTGCCTTGCTGAGGACTGCAGAGCTTGGCCCCAAAAGCTTCCAAACAGGACGGATGCTACAGCCTCGGAAATGCTCTGCGCAACAGGCTGTCTCTCCCAGATCCGCTTGATATTGGTAGTATGCGGATACTGTGTTCATCTACTGCCATAGTGTAGGATAAAGTTGACTTTAGCGTCAACCATACTTTTTCAGCCAAATCCTGCTCAAGTCTTACTCATCCTATTGACAGAGAAATGCTTAGAATGGTTGAAACCTAAAATGTTTATTTTTAATTACTGAAAGCATCTTAATTTTAAAGGGGTCATGGGCTGTGTGAAGACACATGCAGCTCTATTACACAGACCATTAACTAAGGATATAAGAAAAGTATCTCTGTGGTATTCGACGTGATCTGACAGAGAGGCCTAAAGGGATATAGCACATTCTCTGATGCCTTTCAGCCATCTGTAGAGTAGTAACAGCAACATTTCCCTTCCAAGCTGTTCTACGGTTTAGCAGGCCACCTCCAGTAGCACAGCTTGCAGTACTCGTGGTGGGCAATATTAACTGGGATAGTGCAATATCACAATAAAAATTTGAAAGCAGTCTTTTCCTTTGGAATTTGAAGGAAGTTTGACTTGAAACAATCGCTAGCATGACATGCAACCATGCTGATTACAGAGATTGAGATCTATTATCTCAGTTTTTACTGAAAGCCACTCCCTGCAGCAAAGAAAACACAAACACTGATTTTTGACATTTATCTTAAATTCATACTTCATCTGCTAGAATATATACTTTGAAGTATTTAAATGAACATAGAGTCCAGAATTTGAAATTTTATGAAACTGGCTTCTCGCACTGGTTATGGTAGGAGTCTAAAAGAAAACAGCGTTCCTTTTGTAATTAAGCAGAGCAGCTATTTATATACTGCCGGCTGCCGGCTGCATTCCAGTACAAAGTGCACTCATGGCATCAATTTAAAGGGCATATGTTGGAGGGAAACACGCAAAAGTGGTTTGGAAAGAGGTAAGGAGTAAAATTTTTGGAAGTGTAAGTCCCTTCAAGGAATTAGACTTCAAGGACACTCAGTTGACTTTGAAAATTTTAGCCAGGCTTACCAGAAACAGAAGATCACTTAAAGTTGGCCATGATCCTCTGTAGCCACAGAAAATTCCACACTTTCAGGATAGGTTTTATTCAAGTTACTCCAGATGTACTTCTCCTTATTACTGTGTTAGAAGAAGGTCCAATTTGATTTAAATGATTTGCTTTGACTTCAATGACAGTAGGATTAAGTCCTGAGTCACTCATGGGTGAAGGACTCAGAAATTTCTTTACCTACTTTTATGTGACTATTTCCTTTATTCCTGAAAATTTTAACTTACTTACTTACTTTACTTCTGCACTTCTGTTATATAAGGTGTATTATTAAAAAAGTCTATCTCCAGGGCAGCAAAGCATTTTTTTTTTCTCTAACATTTCTAGTTTTCACCAGCCTACAGAGGAAAATGCCTAAGTCTGCCCTCGAGTGTGTACTTTATTGTACATTTTATTGCATAGCTGAAACCAAATTCTGCATGGAAACATTTTATCAAGTACCTTATTTTTCTACACATTCCTGGAGGACCTGCAAAGGAGGAGCTCGTCAGTTAAATTGAAAACATACTAATAAAGTTAAAAAGTTAATGGGAGACATTTGCAATTTCCCAATAATTTTCCTAGTGACTTAAACTCGAAATAACTGTGTATACTTCTGCTACTGTTTTCCTTACATCTTTGTATCAAATGACATGCAGAAGAATTAGTGCCGGATATCTACCATTTGTCGCACGCCTATCAAATTATAGTTTTGCTGGGCAAACTTGCAGTTCAGGTGGTCAGATCTCTGTTTGTCTGGGAGGCTATTTTCAATTACTTATAAGTAATAATGTGTGTTTTATAACTCAAACCACTTGTATAAATAGAGCTTAAAACCTTGTGACTGAGGCAATAAAATAGAAGCAAAGGTTTAGCTGTCGTAACCTACTATGCAGTCCATTTAAGGGCAGTGACTTAAATATAGTTCCAGAGCCTGGGCCACTTTCATGCTAACTAGACAATATCAAAATACTTTTTTTTTACTCTGTAATTAGTATGATTGTTATCACAGAATCACAGAATCACAGAATTTCTAGGTTGGAAGAGACCTCAAGATCATCGAGTCCAACCTCTGACCTAATGTTACAAATCAGCTGTGATGATTGCTGCTTCTTTTAGTGAGCCGTATTTTGTTATTGCAAATCAAGACACTTCCACATGCTCTGCTAAAGTGTATGGGCTGACAGTGTCACCTTTGCCTTATATCTCCAGTCTTGCAAACTTGTTCCGTTTACATATATAATTTTTGTTTAAGGCTACAGGATAAATCCATGGGGCTTTACTAATTGTGTCTTGCATTCCTGTGTCTTCTTTCCATCTTTCTGTTTAGTATGACTAGACTATCGTATCTGAATATCACATGGCCAGTCATGTATTTATACCAACTAACGCTGTACATCACTGGCATCCTGACTAAAAGGTTAAGAGAGAAATAGTTTTGATGAACTGAGTAGCCATTTCAAAGGATATTTTTTGTTTTTCTTTTACATTCCCTTAGAATAAAATTTTCTGTTCAGGCACCTATTTTATAAAATTCAATTTTGTATTTGATATATCTCCTTGACCTCAGGGAAAAAAAAAAAAATCATAAAGTGACATCTTATTCCTTTCTTTTATCTGCCTTAAGCCTCCAAGAACATTCCTCTGCATTCCTGCCCCTACTGATAACATCTTTTCTAGCTGCTAAAGAGCTGACAGCATATTGTGGGGGTTGCACAGTACTGAACCCTTCTCATTTAGGTTTGGCCTGAATGCCAAAAATGTTGACCTTTTCTGTATTTAATATGGCTCAGAAGAGGCATCTTTCCAAGTCTTAATATAATCTACTGCTGAACCTTCTCATCCTCCACTGCTTTCCTTCCCCCTTGATCTTCTAGCCCTCCTTGTTCTATGTATGGGATTCGGGTACCCTACATTGCCTGGCATATCTGTTTACCTGTATCCAGGGGATTCAGGAATTCTTACAAATTCCTTAAGTGCTGAAGTATTTGTGCTACTAGCCATATTCTTTTATCAGTTTCTGATATCAGTCTGTGTTTCAACATCTAATAGGCTGTCAGTGTCTCACATAACACTTTTGTGTGAGAGATTTATTTTTTTGAAAAAAAATGCAGAATATAAACAATATAGAATGTGAACAGGATTGTTCAATACATTTTTTTTGCTCCCTCTGTCATAAATGTATATATCTAATATTATCCCAGGCCAGCTGCTTTAATTCTGCTATGTATATTTAATTATCTTTCACACCAGAGTGATCAAAACAGGATTAATTGATCAAAACTGAATTAATTTTTATGATCTGTATTTTTTCTGAAACAGAGATCATCCTTGAAAAGACAAACACTTTCAATAGCTGCTGTTGGATTTGGTTACATATGACTAAGTTACCATTTTTAGCTGTATACAGGGTGAATAACACAGCAATTGCCTCGAAACTTCTAGCTCACAACTGACTGAATGTTATAAGTTTTACAATTTTTATCCCACAGTCTTCTACCTGATTTGCCACACATCATAGATACTGAAGAAAGCAGTTTTGAAAGCTTGCTGCCAAGTTTTTCCCCCCATGAAAAGAAGTACTTGTATTTTGCCTCCAGATATACTATAGCAAACATAAAGATGCAGTTCTCAAAAGTCACTCCCATTAAAACTTACTCTTTTGAAGCCAAGCCCAAACAATGGTGGTACTGGGAACATAATTCCAATCAAACAGCACCAAGCCTATTCTTATTCTCCACAGGGTGGTGGAAAACTCCCCAATAAGATCAATAACATCCCATGGGAAAACCATACCAAGCTGTTAGGATGTCATTTTTGATGAGAAGTCCTATGGTCCCCAGAGATCATTTCCACATTTATTCAGCAGATTCAGCTCTTCTAATGGAACAAGCAAATATAATACAATGTGCTTTTCCTGACAGGAAAGGATCTGCCCTTCTCTTCATACTCAGGGTAAGTTTGCCCTATTAAATCCTCAAAGAGAGTCTCATTTTCAAGTGCAAAGAGGGAAAAGATATCCTTTATTCTAAATTACTGTATCATACTTTAAATTAAAATGGCAGAGATTTTTAGAACTTCAACCCACTTCAAACTGGGGAATGTAACCCAGTGGAGCTTCACTCTTTCAAATTTTCTTTTCATTGTCGCCTTCACATATCTTTATCTCTTCCTTGTTATTCCCTTCTTCTCCCCCTATAAACCTTCTTGTAACACTAACCAAAACAATAATAATAATAATAATAATAATAGTCTCTTTCCAGCTTGCATGGAACAATTACCCCATATGACAATCTTCTCCAAGAGTTACACCGGAAAATTTCCAACAACATAGGGTGAAGTTCCCATATAAAATTCTGTTTGCTTTGCAATCTTGAATACTTAGAAAATGATGCAGATGGAGAATTCAACCTTGTATCTTCCACTTACAGAGCATTTAGAATAATGGCTAAGAAATATATAATTTGTGGATGAATCACATTTGGTGATTCAAAATTCATGTTAGGCATTATCAACACATTTCAGTTGTATTTCTCTATCAACTAGTACCAGTGTCTATTCTTTCTAAACATGGAGAGCAGGAATTAGGAGGGGAAGACTCAGTTCTAGCTGTAAATTCTGCCTTTCTAAACCTACTGACCTTTCTACTCTTTCATGCTGGGCTGATACATTACCTTTGAATTGTGTCCATTGTATGATTAAAACCCATGGAAGGTCTGTTACAGTCCAAAAAACCTGGAAAAAAAAAAAAAAAAAAAAAAGTAAAAAAAAAAAAAAAAGTAAAAAAATCCACCATTTTAAAATCAAAAAGTTTCCAAAAACTAGTCTTGCACTAGTTAAACTCTGATGCAATGTTTGGATTTAATTACCAAATTACAGTGGGCCAAATTCTGCCCTCAGCTACACCAGTCTACTTGGGTAAAACTTGGGAAGGAGACTTTTTCAAATATAATACCATGGTATTTTTCTAATACCATGCCAAATAGGGCATAATATATTTTTAGAAACTTTCTCATTTATAATAATAAAATGCTCTTCAAGATGATTCATATTATAAGAAACAATTATTTTGGCTTACAGGACATATTTGTAACTATGTGTAGACACTTATTTGGATGCAATTCAGCAGCATGTAAATTCAGAACATGGATGTATGCCAGTGGCAGGGATGAAAAACATCTCAAGGAAGCAAGCTGTTACTCAGTAGCTGTTGCTGTTTCCTTTGCCTGCTAGCTCTGAACTCCCTATAGTTTCACAATGATGAAGAACTAGAAGTAACCTGTAGAGATCATCTGATCTATACTCCTGCAAAGGGATAAATTCAAACTGACAAGGATAGACATCTGTCAGCAATGATCTAGTAACAGCTTAAAACATTTAAAAGGAAATTCCATGCCCTCCCACAATATTCAGTATCTCTGCACCTAGAAAGGCTTTTCTCAATGCTGAATTTGAAATAACTTTTCATATAAATTAAGATATTTTCTTCTTTTTCTTTCAACTATGGAAAGAAGGAACAGCTATTCTTCATTGGAAAGTTGGCAGTTAATTGCATCTCAACCTCCATCTCTTTTACAGTGCCAAAAGCACTTTCTCAGATCAGAGCAGCACTGAGGGCAATATAATAATCATGTTCCATAGGCTGCATATAACTTCTCTTACTTTGCAATTGCCACAGTCTTGACTCACATTTAATCCATAATCCACCATGAACATTAAGCACATCTACCTGTACTATTTCCTCAAGATTTTAGACCATTTCTCTGCTTGTCAAGATAATTTTGAATTCTAATCTCCAAGGGTTTTCACTGGCACAGGCTTCCCAGAGAAGCTGTGGATGCCCCATCCCTGCAGGTGTTCAAGGCCAGGCTGGATAGGGCTTTGGGAAGCCTGGTCTGGTGGGAGATGTCCATATGTGTGTCAGAGGGTTGGAACTGGGTGGTCTTTAAGGTCCCTTCCAGCCCAAACCATTCTGTGATTTTATAATTCTTTGTATGCTAAAAATAAAGTGATTTCTTTGTTTGGCTGTATACATCATTTCCATGACAAAATTTTTAAACCTTTATATTTAGGATGCATGGTCTTAAGAAAGTATGTTGTTAAATCAGAGCTATTACTTCACATACATTGATAACTTGAATACAGGAAGTCTATTAATTATCATGGCTGAAAAACAGAAAAGGTAATTAATATTTAAATCACTTATATAATATCACTTATATATTTAAATATTTAAATATGCAAAATCATTCACGGGGGGAGGTGAAGGGGAGAAGAAGGGGAAGGAGAATGAAAATAATATTCCAAAACTTATTTATAATGTAATGTGCTATCTTTCTGTCAATGTCAAAAACTGTAGGACAACATTTCTGATTTATTGCTTTTTCTCACTTTTTTACCAATATTAAAGCAAAGAAGACTCATATACTCTAAGCACAATGAGTGGTTCTGCCTCAGGCTTTATCCTCTCCCCTTTTCTTCTTCACATCATTCTTAACATGAGAGGTAAGTTTAAGCCATGTTTTAAGAAAGGTGCTACAATATTGTCTTGTGGAGAACACGTTTTGATGTTGGCCAGAAGGTCACAGAGCTACTGCATTAGCACATGGTCTCTGATCCTACAGTGCTTCTGTCTATGCTCTTCTGGCTTCTCCCTTACATCTGTACATCATGCATCAGTTTAAAATATACTTGGCGAGGGTTTGGATGTTTTTGTAACAATTGGCCTTTTTGTTATTCAAAACCAGTTGATATTTAAGTAAAACAGGTACTAAGCTTAGATACTTAGATTAAGCATCTCTTGTGTACTAGATAATGTGGTAAGAATTTTTGATGCATTATAACATTATTATTTTATTTTTTTGATTATGATATATTATTACCTCTCTTGGATGAACAGCTTCTGGATAACTGGATAAATAATAAAGGCCTTTTCTGCAATTATTTCTGGAGATAGTAAGAAATACTTTTTCAGGCTTAGGCTTCAGAGAATTTAGAAGCAGAAATCTATCAAAGAATAACAACTCATTTGTTTGCTTGTTTGTTTGCTTGCAAAGCCTAGACTTTAGAAAATTTAGAGAATAGATCTCATCTGTTGGTAACATAGTGTTGCAGACACTTTGATGTCTGCAAGCATTTTCCAGTATGCCTCACATCAACAGTCCATGCTGAGTTGATGCATTTAATTACGTGTGTGGTTATATATATGGTATATTTGTGGGCGTCCATGCCAGTATGAGAACGAGGGATGTGAAAAAAAAAAAAAAAAAAAAGTAGTATTACTAAGACCTGGCCTTTTTAAGTGAAGAATTGATCTGTGCTTCTTGTGACCACACATGTTAAGATTCTTTTCTATGATTTTAATTTTGGCTAGGTTTGGGTTCCACCAAGATTGCTGCAGACATCAGCAGACTGGTGTCCATAATGAGTTGTTCATAATGAGCCTGCCAGTTGTCTGTAATGAGCCTGCTGGTCCTTGACACAGAGCAGCACATCAGGCATGGCTCAGTCGTAGCCCTTTTAAAGGATGATACCTGTTATTTGTGGGTGCTTGCACCAGAGACACAGTTCAGAATGCACACAGCCTGGTGAGCAGGGTAGGCAGACTGCTCAGCTCATTCCAGCAGGGGAGAAACCTGTCAACACCATCTTTATGAACTACAAAGTGGTGATAAATTTGGGACTTCCCCTACCAGTCCATTTTCCTAGCACACAGGCAAGTCATGCAATTTAGGGAAAACACAGACTTGTTTGTGCAAGGTGGTGTAGATTTAGGGCAAGCATAACTTGTGTTTTCTAGTTGCTATAAATCTCCTTAATGAAGTATAAGGGATGGTATGGAATCTGCTTTGTTTTCCCCTATATCTTTATGGGGAAGTGCACATAAGTTTTCCTTATGGGGAACTTCCCATAAGTTCCCAATATTTTCCTTGGCAACATTTCCCAAGGTGTGTTGCCTTGACTCCCTTGAGGTTGTGTGCTTGGTGAAGTAGAGAGACATGGAGGGAAGAGTGGCACAAAGGGAAGGTAAGAAGAGAGCTGCCTGACCTGCATGTCCATACCTTCATATTTAACTTGCAAATCACATATTTGTAGCTGTGGTGTCTGAAATGTATTGACCCAGCTCCTTTCAGTCATAGTTGTAAGATGTTTATGACTGGTTGTCCTTTGTGCCAGCCTCCCAAAATCAAGGCAGGCACTGTGTATGTCTCTCTGCACCATGAGAAATGTACTTTGCGGTGAAACACCTCGACTGCAAAACACCACCAAATGAGTTTGAGAAAACAGTGCCTCTTCAGAGATAGGGCTTGAATCTATGCCAGTGCTCTGTTTTTTTTTTTTTTTTTTTCCCAAGGCAACTGCCAGACATCAAAAAATATGGGGCATAAGCCATCTCTCCTAGGACTTTACCTCCTTCAGGTAGTAGATAGTGTCCCTCATATATTTATTCTCTTTGTAAAGAAGTTTACTTCAGTTGTTATCATCAGTGACTGGGAAGCGTGTTTCCTCTGTTGGTCCTCAGACTGACCACCCTGTCTCTCATGAAGGCTCTGCTTTAGGATGAAAGGAAGTTTTCCAAGAGCACAAATAATCAGACCTTCTGCGCTCTTGTTCCATATTGCCTAGAAGAAACCTCCTCCATCCTTTGGCTCCTCACTTCTCCATCACATCTTTCAGTGTGTATTTAAGTAATATGTATTTAAAAAAAAATCTATAGGTAGTAGCTATTTTCTCTTTTATTTCAGCTACACATATGCAGTAGGGTCAGCTTTGCACTGGACGGTCTCCTTCCCATGGCTTCCCCTGGCTTTTCCCCTAGTGTTGTTCTGTCAGTTTTGCCTGGCCCTCTTTTGCCCCAAGTGGGTCTGCTACTTGCATATCCCATTTGCTTCCAGACTGAGAGTCCAAAAATCTCCTCTTAAAACATTGACCATTGAGTTTTTCTTCTTTCCTTCTTCTTGAGGTCTCCTTTTACTGCAAAGCCTCAGTAGTCATTTTCCAGGAGTCTGAATTTCCAAATTACAGCATGCAATCACAGCAAGTCGATCCTTGTAATATTGTCAAGCTGATTTTGACCCTCACAAAGTTTTAACTTTTGGACATAAAGTTCACTCTCTGAAGCTTCCAGGTTTTGGGGGACAGAAAACATATCTGCGACACATCTGGAAAAAGAGCTAGCATATTTTGACTGTCATTGTAACATAAAAAGAATATATAATAGCAGCAACAAGCAGATCATATTATCTAGAGAGCAAGATTTTTTTTAAGAAAAAAAAAAAAAAAGTAAATGTCTTAATATATTGAATACAAAGATAGGCACATTGATTTTTATGTGAGCCAGATGCTATCTGAAGTGCAAAAGACCCTTATTTATAATTGAATGGACTTCAGAAAGTTTCTTTTTTGGCTACCTTCAAGATGAGATAACTGTAAATTATGAAATAATAGCAAAGAGAATATTAATATTATGTCCATGGATGTCATGTTAGAATATAATCCTTAGGTTATTGCATGAAAAAAAGCTGTACCCTAGCAGGGGTTAGTATCAAAGGTGTAATTCAAAATGGAAAACAAAACAAAACAAAACAAACAAAACAAACAAAACAAACAAAAAAACAACAATGATTTTTAATGAAAGACATTTATTAAATAGTCTAAAAGATCATTTTATTCAAAAGATTGTGTTCTTTAAATATCTTCTTCTCTGTACAATATTTCAAGTATACCAATGGGCTGGATAAAAGAATCACTGAATTTACGATGCCTCTTCAGTTTGAACTTAGCAGGTCTCTGCCATAAAGTGAAAGGTCTAAAATATTTTTTCCTCCTTCTCTTAAAGAGAAAACAGAAAACCTTATAGTTGTACCAAATCATGTACAATACCACATGTACAATGTGGTTAGTATTCATAGTCTCCTCTGTATTGTCATCTCTCCAACAAACATAAACATCCTGGGTCACTTGGAGGATGTGGTGTTTGTCACATCAAGTCTATGATCAGAAGTGAGTTGAGGTGGCTTCACAAAGTGCATGATTTACAATAAGCCCTAAACAAAGCATGCAGATAATTTGTTCTTTATCCATTGGCGTACACAGTGCTGACTGCAACATGGGTTTGCAGATGAAACCTTCCCTTACAGAAGGTTCCCAGAAAAGAGAAAACACAGATGGAGGTTCAAATTGCCACCTTTGCTGACGTATATCTATCTCCCAGCACTGCTGTGCTCCCAAAGCTGCTTCCCAGTTGCCATACAGCCCCCCAGCTACATTAGGGAGGGCTACAGCTTTCCCCAGGAAAAGCTGTATCACCATCGATCAAGTGACTTGGAGAGAAACCCTCAAGCCTGAAATTCACAGTGCAGGACTCTTCTTCAAACAGGGCTTTATAGATAACCACTGTGTGGTTATACAGCCACAGAGTTTTCCCCTGCATGTGCATCAGATAGCAGAGGGGAGGTCAGCACCCCAAACCTGGAGTGACACATCTGAAGTCTGCCTGTGTAATCTTAACAAATTCTAGCACTGCTGTGGAAAGCTGCAGAACATTTAAGAAATTTCTGGAAACTTTATCATTTTCTTTTATTTTCATTTGTGTTTATATATAAATATGTGTATAAAATGCCTACCAGTTCTTACACGTAACTTTGTGTTAACTGCAATCTAGCATTTTAAATTTAAACTCAATGTGTAATTGACTCCCTGGGAGGAACAATCAAATTACAGATTTTTTTCTTGTGTTTTTGCATGTGTTTCTTCTTATTATTATTCCTTCTTCTTCTTTCTTCTTCTTCTCTTCTCTCTTTCCTATTCAGGAATCTCCTGGCATATTATGTTATACCTTTAGCACTTGGTTAGGGTGTGGGCTCAAATATGCTACCCCCTTTAGCATTTTATATTACATGATTATAGAAGCAATACGGAAGGCCGAACCATGAGGCTTTGCAAGTGGGAAAGAGGATTCTGACCTCAAACAAAACTGTTTTCACTCACTCACACCCTGTCATGCACATAATCACAAGCTCCGAGTTGCGTGCATCCATGTAATCCGGACAGTGTGCAGGCACCAAGGCATGCATATCTGGGTGGTCTGGCCAGGTGTCCTGATGGTGGCTGAGAGGACAAAGGACATCAGCAACTGAGTCTTTATGAGATCTCCTCATAGCAGAAGTGGCAGAAGTTCTGTACCTGCCACGCAGAGGCTGTACTCCCCATGAACTCACGTGGAGGGGTTTTGCAGTGACGGGCTGATGCTGCCTGGTTCCTTCCACGCACCTTCATGCTTGATACCCTGGCCTCAGTGTAACCCCTAGTATACTGAGTACTATAAGAAAAAAATAAAGTTACTAGATATAAGTCTGGAGTAAATATGCTGGTGAGTCCATTTGTTCATGCTGCTCTTTTACCATCTCCTTTTACAGTTTCAATACGGTTCTGTGTTTTGCACTCCCAAAACAGGAGTGGATTTAGGTTCCCAGCACACATACAAAAAAAAAAAAAAAAAAAAAAAAAAAAAAAAAAAATCACCAAAAGAATCACTTGGATTTATGTTTGACTGTTATGTCTTGAGACTTGGTCTCACTTTATATTTCTATCAGATGCTGAAGCCCTTCAACTTCTTCTGATTGATTTTTCTGTGCTTTAAATAACAGTTTTGTGTAATGTGATCTCTGTTTTTAACACTTCCCAGAAGGTGAAGAAGAGAGCCAAACTTTGAAGTTTTGTAGAGTGGTTTTATTATTATTATTATTATTGTTGTTCTTCTGTTATTTTTTTTTTACAAGAGTTTAGCTGGAAATCAACAGCATACATGCTCACACACACCAGTAAAAGTCATGTAGAGTTTCACAAGTTTTGTGCAAGTTTTGTTCTCACTGAAGGCCTGATTGAGTTTGATGAATGCAGCCTCTAACCATGAAAGTCCCTAAACCCCTGTATTCCTACAATCATTCCCCATGACTTTTACTGGCTACAGTATACACGGGTGGGTTACAAGGTTGTCTTGATCTGACTGGTACAAACAAATTCACTGAAACATAGTTCTGGTAAAATGTATTGTTTGAAGCTAATCAAGTGCCTCTAGATCCTTTAGTGGCCTCCAGGTCAGAAGTTCATGTTAAGAAGAATTAGAGGAGAGAAAGATCAGTTTCCTTGGGTTTCTCAAGCAGTTCTTCCATAGTCAGGACCCTTTTTATTACAAAGTATTTGAACGTTTTGCGTTGCTTCCAGTTTGTGCCATTAGATGGCAACCCCTCCCCGGGTAAATCCGCGCCGGCTGACAGCTGCGGGAGACGGATGAAAAGCCGAATTTCGGTTCCTGTTCTTAAATGCCTTCCAAACCCCAGGCTTAGATACTGTTCCTGGCTTGTGCGGGGGGAGCTGGCAAGCCTCAGCCAGTCCCAGTGTGGTGCCTTAGGACCACTGCCCGCCTCCTGTTTCACCCTGGCTTAGTTGGGTTATCGTACCGCTGCTTGGGAAAAAAAAAAAATAAAAAAAAAAAAATACACTGGTATCTGTGTGAAAAAAGACATGACTTTTGCTTAAACTGAAAACATATTATTTATGAGTTTTATTACAGTTTTGAAGCTGCTTTTTTGGCCAAAAAAAAGCAACAAAAACATAACAGCTTTGCAGTATAAACATTTCATTAATCAAGTAATGGATTTCATTCAAATTAAAAACACTAAGTAGCATCAAAACAAAACAATAAACAACAAAAAAAAAGCTAGAAGAGGTCCTCTTAGTCATTCTGCTGCCCAGGGCTAGGACCAGCTATACTAACATCATTCTCAGGCTATGCTTCCCCAACGTAGTCTTAAAGGCATGAAGACTTTATAACATCCCAATCAGATTGGGTCTTTCCTATGTCACTGACTTTGTGGCCCTTAAATACTGTTTTTCAAGAAAAGTTCAAGACTTGTACATGAAACATGCAGCCAAGTTTGAGTTTCCAATGCCAGCTGCTCTGCCTCTTCAAAATGCCTAAAGATATAAAGATGGTTGAGTGTCTCAAAACATGTTATTGTCAATGAACAAAAGAAGTAACGGAGTACCAATGGAATTAGCCATTTAATTGTATAGAAATTTTCACAACACTTGTGTTTTAAATTTTTGCCTAGGCCAGGTATTGATTAAAGTACTGATACTTGTGATCAGAACTAACTAACACACAAATACCTTGGTTTCTGGTACTAAGATACTCAGGGTGCGTACAATGAGTAAGTATTTTAGGCCCATGCTTGAATATTATTTATTATCCATTAATTCATATCCATTGTGCTACTATATTCATATCTGACCTTGGTAAGACAATGCACATAAGGTTTTCAGACATTCCTATTTATTTATTTATTTATTTATTTATTTATTTTAACTAAGTATTTGCCTTTCTATCCTAGATTATATTAGTTTCTTCATCAAAGTACTCCTCTTGATTTTCAGTGTAGCTGAGTGGTTTTCCTTTCTCTTTTTAGCTCATTCTGCTGTTCCCACACTCCTGTTTCAAGACTGTACTGGAACTTCATTTCCTTAACGTTCAGAGTCATTTTGCAATTCACCAGTAAAACTGAGTTTGTGTTTGCAAGCATTGTCTGTCACTTCTCCTAAGACTTTCTGAAGCATTGAAGTGTTTTTGAAATTATTGTCAATAACCCCTCCAGTTGGGAAAGATATTTTTTTCACCTGATATGAGATTTTTAAAACATCAAACAAAAGTGCCAAATCATTGCATAATATCTATTTACTTACTTCTGTTGACACAAAAATTCAGTGCTTCCTCTGGAGGGAAATACTTTTATCATAATTTTTATTACACAGTGTTAAACCTTCTGTCCTTCCTCTCTTAACTTTCTCTTGGACCCAGGGATGCCATGCAGGGAAATTCTTTACTGATATGATAGTATAAATGTTTTTTTGAGTGTCTTGAACTGTCTATATATTTGAGCTTGGTTCATTCCTTGCATAAGCTTCGATCCTTCATGTATGATATTTGCCCACACCACCTGGATTTTGGATTTACCAGCTATCTTCCATTTCACTGGGTGACCCAGCCCAAAAGCAAAATATAACGACTGAAATAAAATACTGTGCCAAGAAGAGGCCTCAGATGGGATGTAAATATTTAGTTTCAGCCATAGCAAGGAGGGTAAGAGGAAAGTGCATTTGAGAATTTATAAGTAATACTGCCTGCCTCTAAGCAGGATTTGCTCTATTTATAAAAGTTAATCATTAGGTCAGTTCTAATTAATAATAAACACTAAGTTAGGCATTTCTCTGCCTTTAAGATGGCATTTGCATTCCCTAGTAAATTAAAAGCCTACTTTTAATGTACTCCACAACATATTGGCAGTCTTGTTCATAAAATTAACATCTTATCCAGAAGATGCCTTGGTTGCTGGAATGTTACAGAATAGCTTTTCTGGAGTAATTTATTTGTAGTTCCTCTTAGAATTAATTATTGTTGTGGTACTGCCATAATAATTGAAAGAAAGCTATTATTCTTATAATGGTAGCAAAGAGCTGACAAGAATAGTCATCATGACAAATACGAAGATAGTATGGAGTGTAAAAACATTACCCATAGACCTCAGAAAAGCAGAGATACTCACACAGCCATCCTTCACAGAGAGGGCCCTTGACCTGACAGGGTAGAAGAATGGCATCCTTCCAGGTGGTGCTCATTTATGGGACTCAGCTAACTCTGAGCAAGTCTCCTGTCTTACTGAGGAACGATTTTTCTCACACATGTGAATGAAATATTAGGCCCATTATTTAAGGTGTAAATTCTTTCTTGTGTATGTGATTTCATTTGTGCCTACAGACAAGCTGTGGAAACAGTAAAAGTCCTAGAGTGCATCACCACTATATTTTGCAGACCAAATACTCTTTTGCAACTGCTGGATTGATTTTTTTATTTTTATTGATTTTTTTTTTTTTGCTGTTTTTGTTGGTCTTTTTAAATATCCTTTCAATGTGCTTCTTACCATATTAACACAAAATCTTGTCAACAAGTTTATCTTCCTCTGATATAAAGAGAAAGTGTAAATGTACTGTACACCTTCCTGTCTCCTGCTTCATAGATAGTAGACAACTGAGTGAACACATAGTTTGCAGTGATTCATCTGGAAATCTTCATCCCACATCCATGGGGTAACTGTCCATAGAAAACCCATGGTTTTCTGGAATATATTTGATTTTCAAAAAGTATTCTTCAAATGAATTTGGCCATTAATCCAGTTATCTAAACTACTTGTGATAAATGACTGTTTAGTGACAGTAAATATAATTTACATTTGTAGTTAAGTCAATGTTTGTGGGACATGTTGCAGATACTTGTATGGCTCTAGCACAAAGCCCTTAATAAGGAACACTGGCCACTGGATCATAATCCTTCATGTAAGGGGTGTTATCAATCATACATTTTTGGTCTATCCGTGGTCCTCATGGTCCACCACAGTCAGACACCCTACCTGCTGCAATGCAATGGAATGGCTTTGTAATTCGTAAGTAATCCCTCATGTGTGTCTGGCCACCCATGGCCCTCCCTCAGCTGGGCTTTGCCATGGGCTTTGCCTCCACACAAAGGACCAGTGGGGGGCTGAAGCCTTGGGGCAGTGGAGGCAGAGGTGCAGCAATGCCTCTTCTGCTGCCTCTGCCACAACTCTCTGCATTTGGCAGAAAATGGAACAGACAGCTGGGGAGCACAGGGGGCAGAAGGAAAAGGGTTATTGTCATAAAACACACAGCTATTTGCTGCAACAGATGGGAATCAGAGGCTTCTGTTGGTTTGGTAGAACGCCCGTTTTTCAGAATAGTCTGAATTCTCCCCAGGGTCATGATACAGTAAATCCATTACTTCTAGCACAGGAACAAAGATGACACAGCCATACAACACAAATTGCTGATCCCATGTAAACTCAGTTTGTTCATTCAAATTCATTCAGTCATTTCTGAAAGGTTAAATTTGCAATAGCAGACTACAGGTATTCCATGTCCTTGTACAGACAGAATAAAAGCATAAAGCTGGCATAAATTTCAACAGTTGTTATTTCAAGAGAAATGTGAACATTTGTCTGCTTCTGACGTGAACCAGATCTGTCCCATCATGACTAAAGACTGCCCAACATCCAGCATCAGTAGTTGTGGAACTGCAGCCAGAGGATGCTGGTGGGAACATCTCTAAAACCATGTTCAACATCTCACAATGATGCTTTTTGTCTGATCCTGCTTTTAAATTACTACCATGCAGAATCAATTTGCGGTACTCACTCTTCTTCAGAGATTTCATATACTTGTAACCACCTAGTTAGATAATAAACTGGTTTCTGCAAGGGATGCCTGACTTCAGAATCTGATTCCCTACACTAGTTCTTTTGAGCATCACAGAATCAGACACATCTTCTTCCTGACTCCTTCATTCCTGTGCAAAAACCCATCTTTCCTGTACATTCACTTCAAGCACTATTATAATAAGTGGGAACTCAAGTTGTTGTCATATTTTTTTTGAAATAATGCCAAACATAAAAACATCACATTATGCAGTTATCATCTATAATCATGCATTTGTTATTGATTAACATTATTTTGTTATTTGCTATTAGCAAGCAGCAATGACAAATATGTTTAGAGTGAAACAACAGATACTGAGAATTTGACATCTACACCATACGTGTTGCAAGGTACTTAACTTCATCCTAATTCCAATCTGCTCTGACTGACCAGAAGGCCATTCTTGGCAGGAGTGAAGCAGGTACAATCCTACAGCATATCTTTGAAAAGAAGCTCAAGAAACTCAGTTAGTGCATGCCAAGGCTCCTCTAAGATGTGACATAAAGCACAGCAACTGGGGACAACTGTTCTCTTCAGAAATCAGTCCTGATCAGAGCTAAAATGCTAACATAGAGATACCAGCTGATGCCCATAGAGTGGGTCAGAAAACACTGAGTTGTTTTGTGTGGTGCATTTGCTTAATATGCAAAGAAGGGTTGCTATCATTCAATTAATTTTAATTATTTTATTTTTTTCTCCAAGTTTCACCTATACAGCTGTAAGCTTACTCCTAGACAAAGCATAATTTTCTCCCCAAATTTAAGTTAGGGAAGGTTAAATAACTTCTAGGTTAGGAAAAAGTGATAAAAATATATTTATGATGTAAGAGATTTTAAGATATTTTACAGCTCTAGCACCTCTGCAAAAGGTAATGGAAACTTGAAATTTGGCAGGAGTATTACTCCTGTGCTGGAAATCGGCTTTGTTCAGCATACAACTTAACTGTACCCCTTTATGCATCGACTTTAAGAAATATATTTTACTTACATGATCACAAAGTATTTTTCTCTTTCACAAGAAAGCACTGTCTCACCCACTCTATGGCAGAACTGCCTCATTTTCTGTAAACATTGACTGTTGCTTAATTTCCAGGTGAGGAGTCTAAGGAAATGGAAAGATACATCTGATAATTGGATTAAAAATGGAAAGACCTGGGCTCTGTTTCTTTTTCAGGCATTCCACCCAGCCTCAGAAGAGTCACTTACAGGTGGCTCTGGGTACCTCTGCCAGATGTATGAATAGCTTACGTGAGGACCAGGAGGAAGGTTGGATGAGGGGTGCCCTTATGGTCCTTAGCCCCTTATTCAGCCAGCGGTGTGCACCGGCTAGAGCCACTGCTGTATCCATAACCTTGTCAGGCTTTGTGAAGCTAAACTCATTCCAGTTTTTGTGGTTCTGGGGATCTGTGGGCAGCCTTTAAAATGCTTTTTATTGAAGACAGACTCTGGTTAGTGTGCACATATCATGCTCTGAACTGTGAAAAGAAAATGAGGAAGTGTCCTTTAATAAAACATCCTGTGTGCAATCGTCATAGCCAAGATTTGCAAAAGCACCTGTACATCCATCTGCACAAAGATAAAGTAGCACTTTATTTGTATTTGTAACACTGCAAACCTGCATCAGAGACATCTGTGAGATGGACTATTATTCTAGGACTATCTTGTACTTCAGGGAATAAGGGCAAAAGTTCTGTTTTGAAAGCAGCAGAAATTTGCCCGTTTCAGTGGTTGCATCATCACAGCTGCTTTGGAAAAACATTGATTTCCCTAATCAACCCAATTGTATCAGTATCAGGCAGAAAAAGATCATGGGCTTCCATGTTACCAGATCACACTCAGAGGACGGCTCCTTCCCCTCTAGCATTGCTAATACATCCTGGTTATTCCCTGAAGGATCCTGACATAAAATTTCCTTTCCTGAACAGGGCAAAACAGATGTCTTGAATGTGATATGTTCTGAATGTGATATCTGATGGGTGACTGTTGTGTTTCTTGAGTCCTGTGATGTGTGTCACAATGCAGAAGTACCTTGATGGATCTACAGTTTGATTTCTGAAAGTGCTCTGCCTGTCCACGTCCTTTCTATACTGTGGAGACCTTTCTGCCATAGATGGGAGCAAAGAACCAGCCAGATATTCATGACCTTTATATGTCACATTTTGCAGTGTAGTTACATTTTTGTTTAATAAGACAAAAAGCCCTCTGGAAATTAGAAATGTGTAGGTGGGAAGGGATCTCTGGAAGTCTGTAGTCCACCATCCTACTTAAAGTTTAGGATGCTCAGGACTTTGTGTCTCACTGTTTCATATCTGGCCAATAATGGAGGCTCCACGACCTCTCCAAGCATCTGGACCAGTGTCTGACCATCCTTACAGTAAATATTTTTTTACTTACATCTAATGAGAATTTCTCATGTTCCAGTTTCACTTCTAGACATTTAATTTAAGATCAATATAATTTTATACCTTTATGAGGGATAATTAAAATGAGCTTGATATCTTTAACAAGTCTCAAAAACTCATAACCATCTTAAATAAATGTCACTTGTGGTAGCAAATTGAAGAGCATCTATAAGATAGTCATGGAGACAGAAGGTATCCTTTGTCCCTGGAAGATTTCAGGTGATATGTGATGCATACAGTAAGTACAGAATGCAAAACTTGTGAAGAGGATGTGAAAGTTCAAGGCCACCTGCCAAATCAGACTTTGGGAGGGCATTAATCAAAATGTAAATCCAGTTCTTAAAACTAAAGCAGTTTAAGTTTTGAACCTGTGAAATTTGGTGTCCTAAAGTGCTATCTAAAATTCCCCTTTTTGAAGTTTGTGATGTTTCTTCATCACCAGAATAAATTTCCTGTAACACCTATCTCCTTCCCACCTTGCTGAACACATATTCCAGGTGGACTTTTTTGAGTCAAATGTCACAGACAAACATCGAGAGCAGAATGGTCACATTTGAAAAGGGAAGAAAACAATTTTATACAGAGCAGGTGGAAACCAGATGGACTTAAATCTGGGGTGAAAAGAAGCAGAAGTGTCCTGACAATTGAAAATGATCGTTTCCATCAGGTTACACAGCTCTGTATTTCCTAGACCACATACCTGGACTTAATTAAGTCTCTCCAAGAAGAATGTTGCCTTTTCTATTCTAATTAAAAAAAAAAAAAAAAAATCATAATACTTTATTTGGAAATAAAGTACCCTATTTTTTTCTTAGAAGTGATTGGAAAATGTATAGGTTTCCTAGGATTCTTGTTTAAAACCTGAGTGTTCATTGATATGTGATTTGTGCCTTATAGAAGAGTAGGAGCTCTGGGGTAGTGTAACTTTTTTTTTCTTTTTAGAAGGCACGTTTTTTTCCTAAGTGACCTGAAGTGAAGGTATTTTTGAAGCATGCTCTGAAATCTGGTGACATTGGAGATACTCTTGGTTCCAAGGTGACAGTACTGTTCAAAAAAAGAAAAAAAGACCTATTTTTGACATTTGCATGACTGTTCAGTAGCACCTCAGGAGCCAGGGCTTGGTTTCCAAGGGGCACAGGGGCATGGGGACCCCCATGCATGAGGAAACTCTGTGCCATGGAGAAACTCTGTGCATGGGCTGGCCATTTGGGTGAGCAGCTCCTAGCAGAATACTGAATGAGGTGCTGAGCCTGGTGGTAAGTGTGGTGGGTATGGGCTGGCTGAGGAGCAGGTGGGATGCTGCCCCCTCACCTACACTATGCCTTATGCCCAAAGGAAATAAAGCCTGTCCCAGGGCAGAAGGGGGACAGAGTACTTCAAAACTGCCCTTTACATTTCTTCTGCATGTGCCAAAACCTGGGAAAGCCAACTACACTAATGTGGTTGCAGCTTCCCTCCTTCTATCTGAAGTGACACTGGAAGATAACCTAATTTATTGCAGAAGTTACTTTAAGTGCCTACTGTTGTTATTCTGTCTGGTCAATGGGGGAAGAGCAACAGAGATGAAGGTGGACGGGGGTTGGGACTGACTGACCTTTGGGGCAGAAAGAGGGCAAAAGTGACTGTGGAGGCAAAGATGTTTAAGGAATGCTTGAGGGTTTGAAAGACCTTTGCTGAAATAAGCATACAGACAGTCACTCTGCACATCTGCAATCAGGCACTTTGGATTTTAAGAGATCCAGGAGGCCTGTCTTTTTGCCCATCCTCAGGATGAAATAGTAACAGTCTGTAGCCCATAAACAAGGGGTTCCTGGTATCTTATCAGCTGAGGGTCTGTCATCATTTTTAATCTTAAATTTGAAATACTTGAAAGGAACAGCCTCAGATTAATAAAAGTTTAACACTGAGAATCATCCTTACAAAGAAATGTGCTTATATTGCATTTTTGGAGAGACCAACAGGAATGATGTGACTGAAACTCCTGGAGGGAGCTCTGCCACATGCAAGTGTCCCGTTCCACCCTGCAAATGTGAAAGAGAGGGCCAAGGGGAGACAAGGGGGAGAGACAGATAGAGGCAGAGGAAATGCAGAGTTAATGCTAAAGCTCCATAACTAACACTTTGAGAGATCATATTTCACTTATTGTTGTGGAGTCAGTTTAACTCTGTGACCCAAGGAACTACCACCAGTACTGTAAAGGGTAGGGAAAAAAAAAAAAAAAAAAAAAAAAAAAAAAAAAGAGGGCATAACTGTAAAAAGTAAAGGAATTAAAACTAGCTAGAGAGGATGGGCTGTGTATTTCTCTATTTGACTTAAGATGTTAAGATGATTGTTTTTATTATTGAACTTGTATGGTAGATTCACCCAGGAAAGCATTTTTAGCCCAAGGTAATCAGCAAGCAGCACTAAGCAAGATACTGTGCAGCATTACTTTATCTGGGCTACATGGCAAAAGGTGCAAACGCTGGGGATACTTTGGAGCTGGACCACCCATGGGGAGAGAGCAACAGATGTTCCATGATTACACATAACAAATATTTATATTCCTGGCACCCTTTATTCCTTGCTAAAACCTATACCTTTATTATGTGCATGACTGACTTTCTGCTAAATATGAAATGAGGACACACTCTCTCATTCAACTACACAAAGAAGGTTGCAAGACACATAACTGGGTAAAGCTGTGGCTTCTCAGTGATTATTCATTTAGCAAAAGTAATGAAGCTTTTGCAAAAATCCAATCAAAACACAGTTGGTAAATTTGACAGCATCTTCTGTTACTAGTGTGTTTCCTTATATATGTGGGACTGAAGCTTACTCATATATTCCAGAGAAAAATGAGAATTTATTGTTCTACAAGTAACATAAGGAAATAAATCGATGAATATATCTTATCTTGGATTTGTAGATTAACATAAGCTCTTGGCTTTGATTTTTTCAAATGTGTATCTAGCCTTTATAACTAATTGTAGAAAAAATATTGAAGATACATCTCCCTTTTTTGGTCAAAAACTATCAAGTAAATTAAGAGAATCTAAAAGCATGAGCAGTTTTTAAAGTAACCTCATGTTTTTTTGCTGCCGTCAGCAGCCTTTCATGCCTTTTGAACTCTGGTTCAGAATAATAATCCTGAGAATTAACTGAAATTTATCTAAGTTCCATCATGGAGCACAGATGACTTGCTTTTGATATTAATTCTGTAATATGATGAATTATATAAATACATATGATCTTGCTTTTTTCTTCAGCATGCTTTCATCACTCTCCATAAAAGTTACCTTGTCATGATTGTGACAATGACTAAGTTCTACAGAAATTATGTCTACCTCTTCCCACATTACTTATGAGATACTAGCTTATTATTAACTGGTGGATATTTTTAGTAATTTACAAAATATATTAAGATCAAATGTTTCCTACTTGCTTTTTTCTTACCTGTAAATATATTATATTTTTGTAGCTTCCTCTTTAGTTTTTGTTTGGATCACTGTTGATCACTGTTTGGTTGGTAGTATTATTTCTGCATGTTGATTAAATGAACTTTCAGAGAGCATTATTACATTTTCTCCTTGTTTGGGAGCTCTTACAAATGATATTCTGAATTCATACAAGCTTTTTCAGGCTGTGAATAGATTTAAATTCCTACTGCTCAGGCAAAATGAAAGTGTTTTGTTGTTGTTGTTGTTGTTGTTTTTTGTTTTTGTTTTTGTTTTTCATTTAGAAGAATGCGTGTAAAAACAAATACACAAACCCTTCTAGTCTTGCCTTAACTGAAAGAGTATCATCCACTGGGAATCTATCTTTTAATTATGACTGCATTGTTAAAGGATGGTTACTAAAAGAAAAATAAAAAATAAAAAAAAAAAAGGAAATTAGAGAAATGATACAACTGGAAGATTCCTTCTTTAGTTGACAACCTCTATATGTACAGTAAGTATACTTTTTGGGAGGACATGTGGTAGTTAAAGGAACAGAAATGACCCTTTGCTAAGATCAAAAATCTCAAATGGGGAACATTATCTATGTTTGCATACATTCTCCACATTTTTATATTTTTGTTCAGCTCTTGAAGAGAAAAGGAACAAGAAAGTGATAATCTAACTGAATAGAAAAGATGAGTTAGGAAAAAAAAAAAGAGCCTAATAAGCAGAGTGGGGCTAGAGGGGACAGAAGAGAAGAAAAAGACGAAGAATAAAACACTTGAGCTGCTACCAAAAAAAAAAAAAAAAAATAGAGAGAGAGAGAGGAAAAGATGCTAAAACTTCATTTATTCCTCAGCACATACCTTCTCCTGGAGGGAAAGGAATACAAAATCTTCATCTTACCCTTGCCCAGCTGCATTCAAAGCTTGAAGCCGCCACGCAAGAATGTGAAACACAGTCTTATTCCTTCGTGGTCACACAGTTCAGACTGTGATCAAAGTGTAAATGATTCTTCCAGGAATCATATTAACTCTGCCTTTCTCTCATTTACAAATCTGTTGCTGCAGACTTTCTTTCCTCCTAGGATTAAGCAGTTCTTTAGACACAAGTGCCTGAGGTAGGACTTCTAGTTCTCTTTTTGTTTTAAAAGAAAGAAATGCAGCTATTTGGCAAACTTTTTTTTTATTTAAGAAAAAAAAAAAAAAAAAGAAAAGAAAAGAAAAGAAAAAACTTTGGAATGGGTTTGGATCTTTAAAACAAAACAGAATATAGGGACCTTCCTAAAAGGCTGTTAATTGCTGCACTTTTACTAAGCTTGGTCTTACTTGCTCTTTGCAAGGAACCTCAAATTATTTTACAAATAGCAGAGTAACTACTTTTTTTTTTCTTTTCTTTTTGTTTTTTCTTTTTTGCTCTTTTTCTAGGAAAATACAAACATGAAACACATCTTTTGTATTTCAAAGTTTTTCATGTTCTGTAAAATGTATTTTAAATGTGGTTATTCTTGGAATACTCAACTCTGGATGTATCTAAGAGACAAGCAGATGTGGCAATAGAGGTCACAGATTAGTGATAGGACTAGATTAGGTTGGTGGTTGGACTTGGTGATTGTGAAGGTCTTTTAGAACTGAATGATTCCATGGTTATAAGATTTTTATAGAAAAGTACTATGGGACACCGCTGCCCATGCCATCTAAAGGACAGATGACAGAAATACCCTCTCTTTTTCAGTAAGAACCCTGATGACTGCTGTTATTAAATGCTACTTGTTGTCATTTGGTGGCTGTCAGTCTGGCAGAAAACAATGCAGCCTGCTGCTGGGACTGTTCTGTAAATTGTGAATGTGTTCCTCAGGTGAATGTGAGGAGAGGTGTCATAATAAACTGATGGATGGCTGATGGAAGAAAGAGAATCAAGAATATATATAGAGAGAATCAAGATTATATATATGTTTATATATACATAAATAAACATATATAAAATATATATATATATATTCTTTTTTTTTTTTTTTTTTTTTCCCTAGAATCTCCTTTAATTCTCTGAGATTATCCAAGGGACTCTCAACTCTTGTGCAGCTGAATGAATCTCTCCTAACAAAAATGATCGTTCTTCAAATCCTCTCCAAACACATGGCCGAATATTTAGGCAGTTGTTCTCTTGTTAGTATACATGAAACCTCATGAATTTCATGACGGATCATCTCCCCAGCAGCTTGGAGTCCATGGCTACATATTTGTTGATACAGCCTGTTGAGATCTAAGCTCTTTAATTTGCAATTGTAATATGTAATTTTCTAGAAATAAAATGCAATTCAGTCTCAGGACATTCAGAATCACTCAATTCTAATCTGTAATGTCAGCAAGCCCATTTCACTGACATTATTGTTTTGACACTGAGTGTAATAGAAATGATTAAGCCAGGAAGAGAGCAGCACTTACTTGACTGCTGTCAGCTACTGAACCACAATAGCCCAGCACACAGACTCTATTCAGCTGATGAAACGTGAAACTTGATATGCTGCTGCGAAATGTTAGTAACCACAATGCTATATTTCAATCCCTACTTGATTTTATAAATGTTTAGTCTCACTCTGTTAGACCCAGCTTCATACAAAAGCAATTCCTGTTTCACAACTGGGAGAAATAGCAACCAAACTTCTTTCTTTCATATTTGCTGTATCCAGGCATGTGTCAAGACCTTTTTTATTATTTTTTCAAATGGAAGAATGTATTCAGATGGGGGATGAAAATGGAAAGGATATGAACAATAGTAGCCCTTGTGACTTTAATGTGAAGATTAAGATTCATGATGGTAGAAATGTAATGGGATAGAAATATATATCATGGCCCTTCCAGCCTTCCAGCAGAATGTATACTTTGTTCTGAAATAATTTGTTATTGCTCAGCTTGGGGATGCAGGCATTTGAACTGAGTGCTAAAGTGGGTATTTCTTCAAAATAGGTGTTTGCTTTCCTTTACATTTTATATAATTTTATATCATTATGCTGTCAAGTGTCCTATGGTATAAGGCTAAAAAATCGGGCACAGACAAGGCAGTGTAATGTTATAAGTAAATAACTCTGTCTCTCCTTTGTGTCTGAAGTGAAAACTCCCTTTTCCTCTTGGCTATGTGCATAGAAGATCCATAGTGTTCCTACAAGATATTTCAAATTACAGTTATAAGCAGTCTAAACATTTTGTTTCTGATTTTATATTTCAAAATATTTTAGTTTAGACTGTTCAGTTGTTCAGACAGAATTATTCCCACATCATCTAAGGCACTGCAGAATAAATATTTTATTCAGAGAATCCAGATTTGATCAGAAATTTAGAAAGGATAGGTGTCAATGAAATGTAGGACAGCCTATGAGCAAGATCTGACTCAGAAGGTATTGAGTCCCCTGGAGCAGCGGGAGATGAGGTCTGTCCCCAGTGGAGGTAGGTGGCATCTAGCACTCTCTGCAGACCTGTTCTTGCCATCATGCTGCCCTGTAGTGCTGCTCTTCTTCTACTACTTCTTCTCAAAAGGATCTGACTTTGTATAAGGAAGAAGCAAAAGGGGGAAAATGAAAAGAGTGCTTGCAAAACTTTCAGCAGAGAAGAAGCCCTCAGGTTTCTTATAAAGCAATTATATGGTTACATAAATGGCTTTATAAGTTTACCTCTTAAATAAAATATCACCTTAGGGAAGAGCCCAATTTCTTTTACTGCTGTGTAAATAGAGAATATGTTTGTATTACTTATATCACATATGTAACAACTCCTTTGGCTGTTGTCTCTCCATGTACTGTAATATGTTCAATGTTACAAATATCTGATGTCTTTCTTCCTGATGAGAGTGTGAGCATTTCCTACAGGCATGCTATCACTCATGAAAAAGGGAGGTGTTGTGCACGTCTAAAGAATGTGAACCCTTCTAAGCTTTCTTGTCTTCCTGTGTAGTCGGCCAAACAGCTGAAACACTGACCCAGGAAAGAACACGCTTAAGTTCTTATCTTTTAGTTTGTTGTGCAATTTTAGCATTATTTGAGCAGCAATGTCCTAGACACAGGAGAACTTTATCATACACTTAGCATATTTAGAGAGAGAACAAACTGTACTGAACTGGAAATGGCGTAGTAGTGCAAATAATGTATTTTTTATTTGTATCAGTAATAGAAAGGGAGACATACATGCATGTGTACAGTAAACTAAAATGATTATATGTCCTGTGATACATTAATTGTCATAATTTATATGCCAAAGAAAGTAGAAAAAATGGCAAAGCAGGGAAGCAGCATGAATGGGACATGAGTTCATGTTTTGAAGCTGGAAATTTTGGTTCCATTGCCTGCTATTGCTATAATTTTTGGTGTACCAATACTGAATCACTTAATTAGCCCTTCTGTAAACGGTCATGCTCCTATGCAATTTCCAGGCTGTGATGAGACTAAAGGAAATGACAGTTATAACTGGGGATATAAATTCTTCATATGGAAGCTCACTGCACAGAAGACCTTTCTTTCCACGACAAGTGGTTGTAGCAGGATGTAAGACAGCGGGACTTCCACCTGAGGAGGGACGTGCAGAGGGGCCAGTGGGTCTGTGTGCATGCCATGGTGGTGACGTGATATGTCCTGCCATGAGACCAGCCTCTGCCTGACTTTGCTTCTGTGTCACTGCCCAACCTGAGCAGAGAAGGGAGGGCTCAATCAGGAAAGGGGCTGACATGAGCTGGGGAGGAGACTGGTTCTTCTTCCCTCATCTTGCAGTAATTTTTGAGGTTTAAAAATACAGATCCTGTTCCAAATGCACCTCGGTTTAAAAAAGAAAACAAACTGCCGAACTGCTTGCTTGTGAAAACAATCAGAAACAGTGAAATGTTTTACTTTTATATATGCAGCATGTTTAGGTTTCGCTTTTTAAACTATTTCAAGTTTTGGAAATATTTTATGCGTTTTCTTTATAAGCTAACTCATATACAACAACTTATTCTGAATGAAGACGAGGAACTTTTCCTGTGCCAGGAATAGCTACAAGAAGGTTGTTACACTCTCTGTCAGTGGCCGGTGTGACTTTCCTAGTGGCGAACATGCTGACGGCTCCATATGCACACACTTTGCACATGTTTCAGTTCCCAGACATAATATATCATTAGTAAAGGTTTGGGGTTTTGTGCTTTGGGCTGGCCAGGCTCAGAGTGAAGAAAGGGAGACTTACACTGTGGTTTCACAATTGGCTGAGCCCATCTCCGTGTGGGTTGTCGCTGAAAGCAGCACTCCTGCTCTTCCCTGATGCAGAGCAGGTTACTTGCAGCCAGACCCTTTCTCCCACAGCCACATCCCCCTGATCACATGGGAAACATGCTCTGGTTGGACCACAGGAAGGGTGCTCCCAGCAAGGGCAGGAAAGGGGACACTCCTTGAGAGGAAAGGGGACACTCCTTGAGTGCAGCTCAAATAAACCATAACGGTTCAAATGCCCTTGGGTTGAATTCCCTGGCCCCCCCTTTGATAGCATGTGCTATGATCTTGCAGTATCTTTTTTTTTTCTTTTTTTTTTTTTTTTTCAGGCAATGGATTGAGTCAGTACCTCTCTGGGGGGGACAAAATGTGTTTTGAACTGAGAGTCAGCAGTATCAATATTAGCCATGGAGATGTTGAACCCTGGATTGATGGAAACAGGCACCAAAATAATCACCTCAACTTAAGTCTTTTGTTTCCAATGCTGGGAGGATTGCTTTTTACTGGTGGTGGAGACCTGAAGTCTCAGCACAACTTTGTGTGCATGCGCATGTGCACAATCGGACAGTTTACACCATGGGGAAAAATACAGGCTTTAGTCAGAGTGGTTTTAAAGTGGGTGTTAAGTTTATTTGAACAAGGTTATATAGAGGAATTGTCAGTTCTAATAAAGGAAAAACATTTTGAAATACATTGCATAACAGTATAAGTGTGATGGCTTTATGAGGTAATAAGTTGATGTTCAAATGATAAGGGTGACAGAAGTAAAGCTATTTTATTGATACAATGCTATAAAATAAAATAAAAGCTTCTAAAAATAAGAAAGGAGCAACACAATGTGCAACGTGTGTTAATGCCTATTTACACATGTTTGGTTTTGGTTTGGTTTGGTTTTCTGAAAAGGAAGACATAAATATTTTGGAAGTGGCTTTTTAAGTTATAGTTTTTGTTTTGTTGTTGTTTGTTTGTTTGTTGTTGTTTTTGTTTGTTTGTTTCTTTCTTTCTTTCTTTTGTTTAATTGGTTTCCCCATGTCTTGGTCCATAACCTAAGAAAGCCAAGACATAAGGCAGATGTTCAGACAGATGTAAAATCTTGTGCTTTAAGGAGCGAATTACCACCTTGGTGAATTGAATTGTTTCTTGCCCTGCTAGCGAGCTCTTGGCAATGGTGGGCAAATCACACACCAAAATTTTCACAGGTGGCCACTGACTGTATTTTCCTCAGATCTGAGCACCTACTTTAAGGTACCTGAGGTCAGACTTTAAGAAGTGCTGAGCTCTTGGAAAGACAGCTGAGTCAATAGAAGCTGTGCCTTAAAAATGTAACGTACCATAAAATGTTAAGTACTCCAAAAAATCAGGTCCAAGCCATCTCCTGTTAGGTACCCAGCCACTCCTGGTTATTCTCCTGTTTAAAACAGGAACAACATTATGCTTTACATCAGTAGATGCTGGAAGATAAACTCAGTTATGTTCATAAAATATCCAGATGCTGTGCCAATAAACACCTCAGAAAAACCTATAATGGAATTCTTAATTACTCACCTTGATCAGAGTTTGACTAATATATAGTTAAAACTTTGAGGAATGCTCCCACACTGGCCATTTTTATTCTGCATAAATGATCCCAGTGCATAGGACTGCAGCTATAGGCACAGTAGATGCCTAATTCTGAGCAGAAGGATGACTCCATTTCATGCAAACATTTTAAACTGAGAATATTCTGTTGCAAAATTTGTGCATCCTATTCCTTCCCCCCTACTTGTTCCAGCCTCATTTCACCCTTCCAGTTGCACCTGTGCACTGGGAAGCAGTGCCTCAGCCTTGGCACAACAGTTAGGTTGGGTTCTCTTTGAGATCCAACTTAACCCACTTAAAGCAAAACAAAAGTATTTATTTTCAGAGACAGTTTCTTAGCTCAAAGCAATTAAGCCAAAACTATTGAAAACAGCATGTTTTAGACAGGGATTGATAGTGAATATTATATTCATAGTAACTTTATTTGAATAAATACTTTTCTTATGACTGATATGGATTTAAACTTTAAAATCAGTCCCCATGCTGTAGGATCAATCAATATTGTGTTCTCTTATGGCAAGTAGCTACTATCTGTATATAAAGGCAATTATTTACTGTTATATATTAAGCTGTTTGAACAGAACAGGTAGAATATAGAAAGCAATGGAAAAATTCCATCTACCCTTAGTAGGGACAAGATCTTTCCTAATTTTTTAAAGGGTTTCATAATCATTAACTTACTTTTCTCTATCTCATTGACTTACACTAAATCAAAGGGAATTTTTATTTCACAAAAGATCAGTGAAATCAGACATATGGTTGTCCTGTTTACTTACAAGCTGTATATTTTTCAAATAATATATTTATTTTTTTTTCTGTTTCTTATCTCCAAGAGTCCTCTTTCATCATTCATAAAATGTAACAAAATGAATACTGTATAATTTTATTTTCTGAAAACATAAACTAAATACAGAACAAGAATACTTCTCCAGTTATTTTCCATACTCATTATGTTTGTAGTTATTTCCTTGGATGTTTCTTTTTGATTTAGTGTACAGAATTTCCTTCCTTCCTTCCTTCCTTCCTTCCTTCCTTCCTTCCTTCCTTCCTTCCTTCCTTCCTTCCTTCCTTCCTTCCTTCCTTCCTTCCTTCCTTCCTTCCTTCCTTCCTTCCTTCCTTCCTTCCTTCCTTCCTTCTTTCTTCTGTCCCTTCTTTTCTTGCTTCTTTCCTTCTTTCCTTTCTTCCTTTCTATTTTCTTCTTTCTCCACCCCTTCTCCCTTCCTCCCTCCCTCCCTTCCTCCATTCTCTCCATAAGATATTGCCCAAGTAACAACTTCAGTGTATATTTTTATCTTCAGATGGCATACTTAATGATGTCCTAAAAATTCTCACATGCCCTGACCTTTTAAATAATAAATAAACCCAGTTTTTGCTCTTTTATCAAATATATCCTTTGCTAAAACAAGGGTGGACCAAATATATAATCAGTGTTTTCAAATATGACAACCTTTGCAAGTGCCTTCTTTAATAATAGCATTTTAAGACTTGTTAAGCTTTAATTTAACCCATCATATAAGATTCCTCTTTAGATACAAAAGGCTCAGTGTAGTTTCTGAATTATAATATAATTGTACATGGGCCAATGGTCACATCTGCATTCCCATAAATAAGTCAGACCTCAAATACTTTGATACAAATCAAAGATAATAGGTAATTTTAGCATAAATTCTGAGATGTGAGCATTTTCTCTTTTGGGAAGCTAGTGACAAAGGCACTGCCACTTTTCCCATTTAAGTTAACGAAGCTTCTGTCAAACCCATTACTGTGATCCATCTTCCTGAACCCAAATTTTGCCTTTTCAATGAAATTTTGAAATAAGAGACAAGGGGAAAAAAAAAAAAAAAAAAAAAAAAAAAAAAAGGAAAAAAATTAACCCAATTTGTTATGAAGACCCAAAATGACTGCTGCAAGAATACAGTGTCAAGCACATGCAGACTTCTTGCAGTGTCACAGAATGGAAGCAATTGCTTTAGGGTAAAAAAGTTCTTGTAGATTCTTTAAATGTTCAAATGTAACAGATAAAATACAGATGTTTCTTCACCATAAAATCAGTGATCATGCGTGGGTCAGTAGTAGGGTCTGAATTTTTTAGATACATATTCATACACAAATCTCTGCTGCTTTAATGAACTATATAAGCGGAAACAAATTTTATAGCAATAAGCTGTTCTGCCTGAATGATTTAAATCCAGCAAATTCATAAATATTTAAAAACTGGTACTTATAATGGGAGGTATTCAGGAACTCTAACTACTGCTGGTTGGGCAGGCTCTGCCTGAAGAGCAAAGATGATGTTGACCAGTTGCGCTCAAACCCGATTCCAGCTGCCATTCACTGGAGTTGTGTGCAGTCAGTTGAGAAATTTGGTCACTGATTAAGGTATACAATTATAATTGTAGCAGACATACAGTAATTTGGTGTTTATAACATGGTAAGGAGGACAACTTTAGACCTAGTTTAAACTGGTGCTAAACTGCCCCTTATCCCTTCTCTGAAGGGATTGCCCCAAGCAGCTAGAACCACAGAGGTTTTCTCTCTTAAGCCTGCACATTTCAGCTGCCATCTTAGCAGCCGAGAGGCTAATTTCTGGCTAGATTCTGGCCAGAGTGTGGTTAACCTCACAGAAATGTAGCATTCCTGCAACAAGGATTCATTTTTACCCACTGTTGCCACTAACCAAATGCTAACATTTTACTTTGGAGAGCACAATATTATTCAAGCTGTCTTGCAATATTCAAAATGTTTGTACCATTACAAACTGATGACAAACTGATTTGTTCATTACATGTTAAATGTAACTGCCAAACATTCTCTTACCAATTTAAACTGTATGTTAGGGACTCGCTAACCCAGCCTGTGTGTATAGGTAGGCAGCCAGAAAGGAGCACAAATATCTGGCTTTGTTCTGAGCAAAATCTGCTGTTTCTTTAAAGCTCTGTGTGAATGGAAAAGTTGTGGGTTTTTGTTGTTTGTTGTTGTTGTTTGGTTGGTTGGTTGGTTGTTTTCCTAAACGGTTGTGATCTTGTGGAGCATCCAGAGATGTGCCTCTAGTGAAGGCACACAGACCTGGTGTTGGAAGGGTGCAGAATGACCTGTGTTGGGAAACCCCCTGGGAAAAGGCTGTGCACTTCTAGGAGGTACAAAAGAGACATGGATTCACCTCTCCTTCTCAGAGGTGGTCTGTGACTTCTTCCCTCCTAGTCAACTTGGAAAATAACAAAGCAGCCCTGGATCCAACACAG